>NC_139463.1:106764642-108013928 GCF_057233095.1 Heloderma suspectum
TTATCTGCTTCCAGAGACCTGCACACAAAGATGTGGCTGATTCACTCACATTGACACGACTCCTTGCCACACACAGCGCCTTTGGCCTCTCTTCGCATGCTGCAACACTGACACTTTCCTTTGACAGATGCACAAGCTGTTCATCACTCCATTCCAATCTTTAATGCATGCGCTTTTCCCACTTTCCCTGGGCCTCTATCAATTCTCTTTAATTCAAGGGTCAGCCTTCCTCACATATCCCGCTCTCATAGTTTCTAAGACCACAGCTCCCCCTGCCCCTGTTCTTTGGGAAACTTGTCTGTGACCTCTATGCCTACTCCTCTTTCTCCCTTCTTCACTCCCTGTGGAGTTACCCACTCTTCTGTAGCCCCCTCTCCCTGCAGAAAAGATAGCGGTCTATGGGCAGAAGAAAAAACATTACTAATGATCAAAGATATACGACTAAGGACATTTACAACAGCTCACAATATGAAGGGCCCATAGTTTACTCTGGCGTGTGCAAGGGCCTTGGAATGTGCCTCTAAGGGCCTTGCAATGTGGCTTGTGTAAAGTAGGAGGGGCATGGAAGTGAGGGAGGAGAGAGTAAAATGCCAGTTGGAGAGGGGAAGTGGTTTGGGTGAGAGGAGGGAGAGGCAGGAAGAACGTGAAGGAGGAGAATAGGGAAGAAAGGACTCCGAAACCAGCAGCATGGGGGAGAAGGACAGTCTGCAGCTCAACAAAGAGTGCGCCTCCACGCAGGGCCAGGCAGCCAAGGACTAGAGAACTGGGATAAGCCACTGTTGTTGGTTCAGCAATGGTAACACTGCTCTTCGCAGGGAACTGTGGACTGGAATCGGAGTTCAATACATTTGGTTCACAGTTCTGTTGCTTTCTTAATGCTATTATTCAGCAATCGTTATTGAGTAAATATTGTTAAATATTGACTGGTTTGCCTCTGAGGTGATTGCAACCTGCCCCTCCTCATCCTACGTATTAGAAAACCCTGAAACATCACACACACACACACGCACACACGTGTACGTGTGTGTGTGTGTGTGTGTTTGCGCACGTGCATGCTCTTTTTAATGAGGCCTTACAGCAAAGCTGAGGTGCTTCATAAGGCAATGCAGGAATTGGTCAACATGGGGCACCTTTGCTGGTCCCAGACACCCCATCCTCCTCATCTGGATTTGGGCCTGAAGGACCAAGGAAAAGTGTGTGTGCCTGGCAAGTAGCTTGTGCGATGTCAAACTGTGCTTGCCTAATCATCACCGATTTGTGGCCATGTCAGTTAAGGCATCAGCCTTAGCTTCCAATTTGCTGGCTTTGTGGAGCTTGAGCCAACATGAGGTAGCCTTTACTCTCGTCTTAAACTAGCAGATTTTAAATCATTGAATGCCTTACTACCTAAGGAGCCTGCCCCCAGACACAAATATTATATTGGGGGGGGGGAGGGAATCAGGCCATTATGTCCAGTGTCTAAAATGACCTCACTGCTGGAAAAACGTCCTTCTTTGTGGTTCCCCTTAGACACTACCCCGTTCCATGTGTGTTGAGAGCTGCCACCCTGGATATAGCATGGCTGTTCGGCAGGGGGAACCAGTATGTTGCTATCACTGCGCGACGTGTCCTGATGGGAGTATTTCCATTCAAGTAGGTAAGAAAGCATAGCTTGGAAAGAAACACCTGAATGCTTTCCATCGGTGCCTCCTCTGATTCTTATCAGTTTTCTCTACTACAAGCATATGAAGTGAATGGATTTACGAACAGGTTCCTTTGTAATTTGGAGTACCTCCTCCCCAAGGAAAAACAAATCTCAAGAAGATTTTCACTTGAGAAGCTTCCCTTTTCCAAAACCCCAGCATGACTCCATAGATTTATTTAAGGAATCCTGTTTCGGTTAGCTACTGCTACGCTGAAACATTCATGCTAGCTCTCCTACTCAACTCTGGAAGGTTAAAGGGAGGAAATCCTCACTGAAGCTCAAGGGGCATTTGTGTGTGTGTGTGTGTGTCTGTGCATGTGTGTGAGAGATAGAGAGAGAGAGAAAGGGGGAGGGGAGAGAGAGGGGGAGGGAGAGGGAGAGGGAGAGACAGAGAATGGAGAAATTGCTTCTTCACTGGGAAATCTCACTGATGGGGTTTCTTAATTTTTCTAGGAAATGCCACTAGAGACAAGATGAACTATTCAAGAAGTTTGTTTATTAAAGGGATATTCCATACATAAGGGGATATTACTATTTAATTGGGGGGTTTCAAAAGAATGCTTGCTAACACTTTTAAAGGTCTCAAGATACTGTTGCTAATGCAAGCCATTATAATGAGTTCTTCAACCTCAGGCCAAATTCCCTAACTGCCACCCGAGCCAAATACACCCACAACCAGGTCCAGCTCTTGGATACAGTCTTTCTCTGACACTAAAGGCTCCTCCTGTTGTACTATTGGCTGCTTGGACACTTCATCTGGCTTGTAATGCCTGATTGTGTAACCTCGTCTGCCAAGATCTTCAGCATAACACAGGCATCTGCTCCTACTGCTGATCTTCACCAGCCATGGATGATTATTACATCGAGAAGGAATAGCTTAATGTTCAGACCTCAGCTATTCACTTTCTCCTAGCTTTCTCCCAGTCCTTCTATCGCACACACCAACCAAAAGATTATTCCACCACCCACTGACTAACTTCTAATGATCAACTCCCTAACTGGCAACTAACATTTTCCAGCTGCTCTTTAGCACCTAGCTAGAACCCCCAGCCAATCAGAGTCTGATGTTCCCAGTCCAATCAAAATTGAATTTATTTGAGCCAGGCCCCAATATTGAATTTATTGGAGCTTCAGAAGCCACGCACTTGGCCTCTGGTCATAATCAGAACATTGCTGCAGAAAATTTGGATCACTGTGTCTCCCCTTTGACTAGCATAAGGAAACCGACAAATGAATATCACTATTCCCTTATCTATTGACAGAATTGGATGGCATTTGCGCACAGAGTAGCCCCTTCTGAGTGGATGAAGTCTTCCAATTTCAGACAAATAAATGTAGCATTTTCATGCAGGTGGCCTTCAGTTTTTGTTTTGTTTTACCGAAAGAGAACTGCCTGTAACATTGGCAATTCCATTTTAGGCAGGATTTGATTACAATGGATGGAAAGCAGAGGATTGTTGTTGTTGTTGTATTAGTTATTATTGTTCCTACGTTTAATTGTAGAAGAAATACAATGACATAATTGGATTTGAAAACATGATGAGTGGTATTTCCAATTAAAACTGGAGAACATTTGTGTAGTTTGAATATACTGAAAGTTGGCTTATTAATTCCAGATGCAGACCAATGTGAGAAGTGCCCAGATGATCAGTATCCCGGTGAGAAACGGGACCACTGTATCCCCAGAAATGTCACCTACTTATCCTATGGAGAAGCTTTAGGAGTGGTTCTGGCTGTCTCTGCCCTTCTCACTTCACTGACAACAGTTGGAGTGATGGGGATCTTCCTTCAACACTGGAACACTCCCATTGTCAAAGCCAACAACTGTAGCATCACCTGCACGTTGCTCTGTTTCCTGCTGCTTGGCTTTCTCTGCTCCTTCCTGTTCATTGGCAGGCCTGGGAAGGTTTCTTGCCTTCTCCGGCAAACAGCTTTTGGCATCATCTTCTCCACTGCTGTTTCTTGTGTGTTGGCCAAAACCATCACTGTGGTTCTAGCTTTCATGGCTACCAGGCCAGGCAACACAATGAGGAAATGGTTAGGGAAGAAGTTGGCAATATCTGTCATCCTTCTCTGTGCTCTAACACAAACTGGCATCTGTGCGGTCTGGTTGGCAACGTCTCCCCCATTTCCAGAGTTTGACATGAATTCTCAGATCGATCAGATCATTATGCAGTGCAATGAAGGCACAGATATCATGTTTTACGTTGTCCTGGGCTACATGGGTTTTCTGGCCAGCATCAGCTTTACACTGGCTTTCCTAGCACGGAAGTTACCTGACAGTTTCAATGAAGCCAAGCTGATCACCTTCAGCATGTTGGTGTTTTGCAGCGTCTGGCTGTCCTTTGTCCCAACCTACCTGAGCACTAAAGGGAAATACATGGTGGCTGTGGAGATTTTCTGTATCTTGGCCTCTAATTTGGGCTTATTGGGCTGTATCTTCCTCCCCAAATGCTACATTATCATATTGAGACCAGATCTGAATACAAAAGAGCAAGTGGTCAGGAAAAGGAGCTGACACATGCGGCAAAGTATATGTAACGTTAAATGTTCACCCTTCTTTGGCAAACTAGTCTCCAGAAATGAGTTATGGCGAGGATTGGCAGTTTTCTGGAGGAACATGAATTGGTGCAGCAGCAACTTCGTTGGTAGGGATTTATAATCAACCTTGAGGAAATTTTTCTGTTGATAATGGGAGGTGTAATTGTACGTATGGTAAAAATGAAATGCATACATGATTCAAATTGCGTAATATGCAAGAGAGGATTTTTTTCAAATGAAATAAGTAAAAGAACAAGGAAGAAAGAGCAAGAGACAAAGATCACCAGAGTCACTTTAAAAGAAGAAGAAGAAGACTGGGAAAAGTGGACATCTCTCTCTCTCTCTCTCTGTAAAAAATAGTTCAAGTGTTGGCTATGTTTCCATATGGGAGGGGACCTGTATATTCCTCTGCCTTCCTGGCTGCCTTCTCAGTCCTGCCTCTCTGCAGACCTTTGTCTCCAAGGTTGCTGGGGTTGGACACTTTGGGGCAGGGCATGCATTCTCATAATGTCCCTTCCCCACATTAGCCCTACGCATGATGCCGGCAGCCAACCACCAACATAGGGCTAGTCAGACCATCCATTAAATAGAGCTCCATATCCCCACCAAGATGTCCATTCAAAGAAAACAGTCGGCATATGTGGAATGGGGAAGAGAAGGATGTGCCATTTTGTGGATGGCTGCTCAAGCCTTCAGCCAGGCAATAAATTCCCCATGGAGCTCTTGTGGGAGTGATGGAGAAGGAACAAATCAGTCCTGTTAATGTAGCACCCACAAAAAAGCCTCAAACTGCATTTCACTTAGTCCAAACTCCCCAACCCCTGCACCTATCCTTCTGAAACTGCACAGGTTACATTTGTAGGGGCAGCTCTACAATGTATGCTATGTTCATGCAAATTCTCCTTGAAAAAGTGGGTTGTGCAAGCCCATTTCCACCCATGGAGAAGAAATGGGGAGGAGGTCCATGAGCATAGACATTGCTATGAATGATCGCGAATTTTTGACAGAATCCTTCTCCTGTCCTTTCTTTTTATTGTGACCGTGCCTTAGAAATAACTTGAGCACAATCTCTCTCACCAGCAGAACCTCCATCCTTCTCTCAGAACCCTTCTTTTCTGCTCCCAAGAATGTAAGGGACTCCAGTTTACCTAATCCCCACCTCTTTTGAGCTGGTCTTTGACTGTAATAAAGTTTTATTCTATTATATTCTATTTCGAAGCCATATAGCACTTATTAAATAGTCGTACTTCCTAAACTCTTTGCTGAATTGCAAGCAAACTCAATAAAAAATCTGGCAAAATTACTGCCTGCTCCAGTCTGATATCCCTAACACATTCTAACACCAACAAAGCAGCTATAAATTAACCTATCATTAGAGAAACTCACTTGGATATGCAATATTTTTCTGCACCCCAAATTCAGTGCACAGAATGCAGCAGCCACCCTCCCATCTTGAATTCTTTCAGATTCATCTCTATAGTTCTTACAGTGGTTGATTTCAGCATATTCTAATATTCCAGAACTGAGACTTTTAGCTCAATTTTTTGTACACTAGGTGTCCTTGCACAGCTCGCATCCACAACTGGAGCTAGGGATGTCAGAGGAATCCATTTGGGGGGTGGAGCTCAGTGGGTTTTCACTGGTTCCGGACTCTGGATCACTTGTCCACGAGTTGCACAGACTCGACACAGCCAGCTTGCAGACTTCGGCCATTGCTGTACTGTGTGCAAGTGTCTCCTTCACTCACTCACAATGCCCCCACTGCTATGCTCAACTGGCCCCTTTTCTTTCCTGGGAGGTGGGAGGGAGAAGGAGCCATTTGTGTACAGTGGCAATCCCACTGTCTGGGAGTATCCCCTTTCCCCTCCAGTGTATCAGGAGGGAGAAGAAGACACTCATGGACAGCAGGGTCGCTGTGCCTGAATAGCTCCTTTTCCCTCCCAGGGAGCCGGGAGGGAAAAGGAGCCATTTGTGCACAGCACCCACAAATTCTGGTGGGGAGCCCATGGCTCAGCCCAATAAGGTAAGCTGAGTCGGGGCTCAGGGGAAATTCATCGAGCCCCAAGAGGGCCAGTTTTCCCCACACTGGACATCCCTAACTGGAGCCAGCCATAAGAAAGAAAAGAAAACCTTCCTCTTTCTAGCTGAGTAGAGTCTTTTGTTGTTGTTCAGTAGTTCAGTCATGTCCGACTCTTCGTGACCCCATGGACCATAGCACGCCAGGCCTTCCTGTCCTGCGCTCTCTCCCGGAGTGTGCTCAAGTTCATGTTCATTGCATTGGTGATGCTATCTAGCCATCTCATCCTCTGCCGTCCCCTTCTCCTTTTGCCTTCAATCCTTCCCAGCATCAGGGTCTTTTCCAGTGACTTTTCTCTTCGCATTAGGTGGCCAAAATATTGGAGCTTCAGCTTCAGTATCTGTCCTTCCAATGAGCAGTCAGCACTGATATCCTTTAGGATTGACTGATTTGACCTCCTTGCAGTTCTGGGGACTCGTAAGAGTCTTCTCCAGCACCACAGTTCGAAAGCATCAATTCCTCGGTGCTCAGCCTTCATTATAGTCCAGCTCTCACAGCCATACATTACTACTGGGAAAACCATAGCTTTGATTATGCGGACCTTTGTCAGCAAGGTGATGTCTCTGCTTCTTACTTATTCACTTTTACTGCCTCATCTTCCCCTCTGCATTCCTCAAATTGGGCCAGCTGTGCTTGCCAGGAAAGGCCCTCCTTAGTTAACCCTGTCTTCCCCCATCTCTGCTTTGGTACTTGTTTAGTTGGCTCCCGGACAGTATAGCAGCTTCCCTTTCTGTGTCACTGCAGGAGCTTTGTTGCTCCCCGACCGGTGGGAGACGCTGCATGGTAACTCCTGGCAGGGTGACTCATGCCCTTGTCTTCTGGCTCCAAGCCAGCGGAAAGGGCGAGGTGAGATGCTGCTCCATGTCCTCCCTCCTCTCCCTGCTCTCTCACTTGAGTGGGTGGACAAACAGGCAAGAAGGACATCCTAGAGGAGGACGAGCAAGGTCATCAGACCCTAGCGCTTGGCAGTGGGCTCCTTGCTGGTGTTTGATGTTGGTGACCAGTGACACTTGCCCTACACAAGTCAACTCATGTACTGTAAAGAATACCACAGCAGACATTGCTCTGACAATGGACCCTGGTTCTAATGTGTTGGAGAAAGAGAATGCTAAGGTATGAGAAAGTGCAGAGCGAAAGGATCGCTCATATTTCAATGGATGTCACACAGGCTGTGTGTCTGGTTTCATTTGCCCATCCGTAGCAGTGATTAGATGTTCTTCCACTGTGTAGAACAATTTCTTCTGCAGCAGCCCCAACATAGGTTTTGGTCTATTTAAATACCAAGCCACTTATGCTGCCTCCCAGCTTGCTCATGTCATTTGGGTGGACATCACGTACCTTGATGTCCTTGATGCACAACATTATGGGTCCCATTTTTCTTAGACCTTCCAATACATCTATGACCCTTTTCCACACAGCTCCCTACAGAGTGCCTTTTCTTCCTATTCAGAAAGTCAGGCCCAAGGGAGTTACTTGACCTCTGCCGCTGCCCTGATAAAGAGCAGAGATTGGTCATGTCCAGATCACCCTGGTTTTCTCTGGTTGAGAAGGGACTAGAAAAAAAAATAGTTTTCCTCCTGAAGTCCAGCAGCTAGCCAGATGCGACTTTCAAAATGAATAGCAAAAACAGCCACATTCAGCTCACTGCCGTATCTTAATTCTACACCCCAGCTATAAAGACTCCTTTTAAGCCAACTTTAGGCACAGAGATATGGGAGATTAGGTGAGGCCTGCAGGGAGCCCTTTTTCACGGTGCTTTGATGCTTCATCCCTTAGACAAAAACCCCTGTTTGGATTTTTTTTTTTTTTATCGTCAAAAGCTGCTTTTTCATTATGTGTGGCTATCTATGGCTGGATCCTGCTCATAATCCTCACAAGGGGCTGTAGATATGAAAATGCTGATGCACAGCTGCGATTGGTGCCAACATTTATTGGCCAACAAAGCGGTTCTGTTCCTGCGATCCCTCCCCCTGCCTCATACTATTTTCCAAACTCCACAGATGACATTATCATTGGGGAATTTGTGTCCGTTGCCTTTGCTCAGCTGCCTTTACAAACCTTTGTGGGACAGTCAGGTCCCCCTTCCATGCATGGTAGGTAACTCTGTGAAACAAGTCCATTGGGCCTTTGGGGAATTCTGATCCAATTCAAGGAAGTCTGGGTTTGTCGATTTGAACTGATGGTTGCTTGACGTATATAATGTATCACTTGGTTACTGCAGAAGGCAGTCACAGTTGGCATGAACTTGGAACAGGCCATTCAAGATGTGGCACTGCAATTCGGACTTGCATATTACAATTGCACTCATTGGGACCAGTCCCTCCCCACATTGAGCCGACAGTTCGCAAGCGTAGGCAAAAATAAATGATGAATATATGCATTTCTGAAGCAAGACTATGTCTTCAGAATTCTACAGAATGAACCCACGCTGGGAAGCCAAACTATCTGAGTTAGCTCAGGGTAGGGTTGGCAGAGAATTTCTCCCCGAAACTTCGGGGGGCCGAGAGCCAATGTGTTCAGCCCCCCGAACAAGTTTCGGGGAGAAATTCTCCGCACCCCCCAGCCCCCGCACCCCCCCCGGGATGGGACTTACCTTTGGCAAATGTCCCTTCCGGCGGCGGGTCCGGCTGGCGGTTCGGCGGGTCTTCGTCTGGGGCGGGAGCGGCAGCCGGTCTTTCGACCGGCTGCCGCCGTCGCCATTCCAATAAAAGAAAAAAAAACACCCCCGTGACATAGCCTGTCACGGCTAGATTTCCAAAGACATAGCCTATCACGTAGCCTATCATAGCCTATTAACATAGCCTATCACGGCTAGATTTCCAAAGTCAGCCATGATAGGCTATGTAAATCATCACGTAGCCTATCACGGCTGACTTTGCAGATCTAGCCATGATAGGCTACGTTAATCGTCACGTAGCCTATCACGGGGGCATTTGTTTTGTTTTTTTTAACTTTTTAGTTCGCGGCCGGGCGAGGTGAGGCGCCTCCTCCCCGGCCTGAATTTCGGCCGGGCGAGGCGGGAAGCCTCCCCCTCAGCCTGAATTTCGGCCGGCGAAGCGGGAAGCCTCCCCCCCCGGCCTGAACTTCACGGGGGGTGCAGCGAAGCACCTCCCCCCCACCGCGAAAAGCTTCGAGGACAGGTAAGGGACTTTCGTGCACCCCTAGCTCAGGGCAATGCGGAGCAGGAAGAATGTGAAAAATAGCTCCTACAATGTTGTTGTTGCAAACCTCTGTTTAGAAATGGAAATGTGCTTGGAAGCAGAGCAATCACTCTCTGGGAAAATGGAGTATTCACAGCACACCATAATGGGGAGTAGCTCTAAATTTCCCCAGTTCTTGGGTGTATGTCTTTGGGTTGCATTGCTATGTTTGGGACAGTATATTTATTTATTTATTATTAAATTTATTAATCGCCCATCTGGCTGGTCACCCAGCCACTCTGGGCGATGTACAACACACAAGAAAAACAGTTTAAAACAATAAAATTCTACAATAAAAACATTTTCTAAAATACCCTAACCCACCCCAAATGCCTGCCTGAACAACAGCGTTTTTAATGCATGACGGAAGCTCAGTAAAGAGGGGGCATGACGGAGTTCCCTAGGGAGGGATTTCCACACAGTGGGGGCCACCACAGAAAAGGCCCTCTCCCTCGTCCCCACCAGTCTAGCTGTCCTGGCTGATGGGACAGAGAGAAGGCCATCCGAGGCTGATCTTGTTAAGCGGCCTGTCTGGTGTTGCTGGAGGCGCTCCTTAAGATAGGCTGGGCCGGAACCATATAGGGTTTTAAAGGTCAAAACCAACACCTTGAATTTGGCCCGGAAAACAACTGGTAACCAGTGCAACTCCTTCAGCACTGGAGTGATGTGATCTCGCCGGCGGCTGCCTTTAATCAGGCGAGCCGCTGCGTTCTGTACCAGCTGCAGTTTCCGAACCGTCTTCAAGGGTAACCCCAAGTAGATCGCATTACAGTAGTCTAAACGAGAGGAGACCAGGGCATGTACTACCGATGGGAGCAGATGGTCGGGAAGGAAGGGGCTCAGCCGCCGTATCAGATCGAGTTGATACAGCGCTGTCCAGCTCACAGCTGACACCTGAGCCTCCATGGACAGCTGGGAGTCCAAAATGACCCCCAGGCTGTGGACCTGGTCTTTCAAGGGTAGCTGTACCCCATTCAACACCAGGTCAACATCCCCCATCCTCCTCTTGTCTCCCACCAAAAGTACCTTGGTCTTGTCAGGGTTCAGCTTCAGCCTATTCCTCCCCATCCAGCCACTCACCGTCTCCAGACATTTGGACAGGGATTCTACGGCCAACCTTGGTGAAGTTTTAAACGAGAGGTAGAGCTGCGTGTCGTCTGCATATTGATGACACTGCACCCCAAACCTCCTGATGATAGCCCCCAGCAGCTTCACATAGATGTTAAATAGCATCGGGGAGAGGATGGAACCCTGTGGCACCCCACAAGTAAGTGGCCACAGGTCCAAAACCTCCTCTCCCAGTGCTACCCTCTGGTACCTGCCGGAGAGGAAGGACCGGAACCACCGCAATACGGTGTCCCCAATGCCCAACCCCTCCAGGTGGTCCAGGAGGATACCGTGGTCAATGGTATCGAAAGCCGCTGAGAGGTCGAGGAGAACAAGGAAGCAGCATTCACCCCTATCCAGAGCACTCCTCATATCATCTACCAAGGCGACCAAGGCCGTTTCTGTCCCATGCCCAGGCCTGAAGCCCGACTGAAATGGGTCTAGATAATCAGTTTCTTCCAAGTGTGCCTTCAACTGCACCGCCACCACCCGCTCAATCACCTTGCCCCAAAATGGCAGATTTGAGACTGGGCGAAAGTTGTTCAAAACTTGAGGATCCAAGGAGGGCTTCTTTAAGAGCGGTCTTATCACTGCCTCCTTGAGGGCTGATGGCATCACTCCCTCCTCAAGGGAGGCGTTCACCATCGCCTTGATCTTCTCACCCAGTCTCTCTCTGCAGCTCACAATGAGCCAAGATGGGCAAGGATCAAGTAAGCAGGTGGTCGGCCATACCAATGAAAGCACCTTGTCCACTTCATCAGGAGGAAGAAGCTGGAACCGATCCCACAAAACCGGTTTGCCACAGGCCGCCTCTTGCTCACTAACTGTATCCACAGCATGCAGAGTAACACACCTAATCTGATCAATTTTATCTGCAAAGTGCCTTGCCAAGGCCTCACAGGAGGCCTTAGAATGCTCCAGTGGTTCCGGAGCCACAGGACCGACCAGGCTCCGGACCACTTGGAACAGCCTCCTGGGACAGCACTCTGCAGACGCAATGGAGGCAGCATAATATTCCTTTTTTGCTGCCTTCACTGCGATGTGATAGGCTGAAGATACAGCTCTAGCCCGTGTCTGATCATCTTTGGAGCGAGACTTCCGCCACCGGCGCTCTAGCCGTCTCATCTCCTGTTTCAGAGCTCGTAACTGCGGATTCAACCATGGTGCGGTCCGAGCCCTGTTCAGGGGGAGAGGGCGTTTCGGAGCCACCTGATCTAATGCCCCAGTGATTGCGGCATTCTAGCCACCCACCAGGGTCTCGACCGAGTGGCCGTTGGCATGCCCCAGAGAATCCCCAAGCACGTTCAGGAATCCATTTGGATCCATAAGACGCCTGGGGCGGACCATTTTAATGGGTCCTCCACCCCTGCGGAGGGGTTGTGGAACCGAGAAGTCCAACGTCACCAGATAGTGATCTGACCATAACAAGGGGGTGGTGGATATACCCCCGACTTCCAGATCACTCCCCACTTCTCCAGAAACAAACACAAGGTCTAGTGCATGACCGGCTACATGGGTGGGCCCAGTTAGAATATGGTGCAGCTCCCAGGAGGCCATGGTCTCCATGAAGTCCCGAGGTGCTCCTATGAGGATGGCCTCCGAATGTACATTGAAGTCCCCCAACACCAGTAAGTTAGGCGACTGCACATGCACATCAGAGACCACCTCAAGCACCTCGGCCAGGGAGCCAGTCGTGCAGCAGGGTGCACGGTACACGAGCAGAATCCCCAGACTGCCCTTCGGCCCCAACCTCCAGTACATGCACTCAGCAACCTTGGTCTCCTGGAGAGGGGGTCTGGTGAAGACCAAGGACTCTCGGTAGATAACAGCCACTCCCCTTCCCCAATCCCCAGCCCCCGGCTGCTGTGCATACGAAAATCCAGCTGGACACATGGCTGCAAGGGTTGGAGCAGCAGCCTCGGCCAGCCAGGTCTCCGTAATACATGCCAGGTCTGCACCCTCATCCAGGATCATATCATGGATGAGGGAGGTTTTCTGGGTAACAGACCTGGCATTGCAGACCAGCAAACGAAGGCCAGAAGATGGGGTCACGCCTCCCCCAGCCATCGTTTGGCTCTGGACAGGCCCGGAGCAGGGGACAGATACTACACATCTCTCCCTTGTTCCCCTTACCTGGCATGGCCTGCCCCTAGCGCTCCGCCAGCACCTGCCGCCCAGCCTCGGTATCTTCTGGCCCCCAACACTCTCCCCACTGCCTCCATCAGGTGGACACATGCCCCCTCGCTCCCGCCTAATATAATCGGCCACAACAGGGGATGTTGGAGAAATCACTTTGGGCAGTGGAGTTTGATTATTTTTCCTAGGCTTGGTCCCCTGGACTTCTTTTTAGTTCCTGCTGCAGCATCCGACTTCCTTTGCAGTGCATCAGGTATCGTTGCAGTGGCATTTCTCGGAATTCTGGTCACTTTGCATTTTGGTTCTGTCTTCCAGGGTTTTAGCTATCCCACCCAATTTTGTGTCCTCTGCTAATTTCATATGCATTCTCTGCACTCCTCCTCCAAGTCATTAATCAAAGTGTTGAAGAGCACTGGGCCCAGGACTGAGCCCTGCAGTTCCCCGCTCATTACCTCTCCCCAGTTTGAGAAGAAGGCTGGGGTGAAGGTTCTGCCATTTGTACAACTTTACAAGCAATTTGTGCACACTATAGCTGAATGTGTGCAAACTATAGCCAAATGTGGGTATTTATTTATTTATTTCTATACCGCCCAATAGCTGAAGCTCTCTGGGTGGTTCACAAAAATTAAAAACAAACAACACACAATAAAACAATTTAAAATATATAGAACATTAAAACCACAATATAACAATACAATCACAATAAAACCTAGCAGCAGTGCAGGAGTTTAAGATACAGACTTAAAACAGCAAAGCTAAAAATTTAGAAAGCTAAAATGCTAAAATACCTGGGAAAATAAAAAGGTCTTCACCTGGCGCCGAAAGGAATACAAGGTAGGGGCCAGGCGAACCTCACTAGGGAGCTCATTCCAGAGCCGGGGTGCCACAGCAGAAAAAGTCCTCCTCCTAGTAGCCACCCGCCTCACTTCCTTTGGCAGGGGCTCATGGAGAAGGGCCGCTGACGGTGATCTTAAGGTCCGGGCAGGCACATATGGGAGGAGGCGATCCTTCAGGTAACCTGGCCCCAAGCCGTTAAGGGCTTTGAATGTTAACACCAGCACTTTGAATCGGGCCCGGAAATGGACTGGCAGCCAGTGCAGCTGGAAAAGTACTGGCGTAATATGAGCTCGCAGGCCAGTCCCTGTTAACAATCTTGCTGCCCTATTTTGGACCAGCTGAAGTTTCGGGACCATTTTCAAAGGCAGCCCCACGTATAACGCATTGCAGTAATCCAGACGAGAAGTTATCAGAGCATGGATCACTGTAGCTAGGCTATGTCTGTCCAGATAAGGGCGTAGTTGGCATACCAGCCTAAGCTGATAAAAAGTGCTCCATGCCACTGAGTTCAACTGTGCCTCAAGTGACAGTTCTGGATCCAAGGGCACCCCCAAACTACGAACCTGATCCTTTAGGGGGAGTGCAACCCCCTCCAGAACAGGTTGAATATCACCTAGCCGGGCAGACGAACCACCCACTAACAGTACCTCCGTCTTGTCTGGATTGAGTTTCAGTTTATTGGCCCTCATCCAGTCCATTACCGTGCCCAGGCACTGATTCAGAACAGCCACTGCCTCATATGGATTTGATGAGAAGGAGAGGTAGACCTGGATGTCATCTGCATATAGGGATGGCAGAGAATTTCTCCACGAATCTCGGGGAGGCCAAATGCCAACGCATTCGGCCCCCCGAAATTGTTGGTGAAATTCTCCGCCCCCCCGCCCCGGGATGGGACTTACCTCCCTCGAATGTCCCTCTCGGCAGCGGGTCCCAGCGGGAGTTCGGTGGCGGTTCGTCAGGGGCGGGGGTGGCGGCCGGTCTTCCGACCTGCTGCCGCTGCCATTACAAAATAAAGTAAAAAACACACACCCATGATAGGCTACATAACGATTAACGTAGCCTATCATGGCTAGATTTCCAAAGTCAGCCGTGATAGGCTACGTAAATTGTTATGTAGCCTATCACGGGTGACTTTGAAAAAAAAAAAAAAGCTGGTACGCAAATGGCGGCGCCCATGGGTTCCTTTTGCGTTCCTTATTTGGTCCCGGTAGTTCCTCATTTGGAACATTTGCGTTCCTTATTTGGTCCCGGTAGTTCCTCATTTGGTCCCGGTAGTTTACGTAAAGATTTACGTAGACTAAGGGGAAAATAAGGGCAATGCAAATAGCCGTCTTAGTCTACGTAAATATTTACGTAGACTATTATGGTGAAAGTAAAGGGGAACGCAAATAGCATTGTGGGCGTTATTTGCATCCCTTTTTGATTTGCTGTTTTAGCCTACATAAATATTTACATAGGCTAAGATGGCGAATCAAATAGGGACACAAATAGCGCCCACTACGCTATTTACGTTCCCCTTTATTTTCACTGTAATAATTTGCGTACGCATTTTTTTTTTTTACCCAGCAGCCACCACGGTCGGAAATCCGGCTGCAGACGGCCCTGGCCTGGCCGGCTGCTCCGCAGAGCTGCCGTGGAGCACAGCTGGCCGTCGAGGATTCCGGGGGGGAGGACCGGATCGCCTCCCCCCCCATCGAGGATTCCGGGGGGAGGGACGGAACGCCTCCCCCCCCCATGAACAGAATCCGCGGAAAGATAACTGACTTTCATACATCCCTAATATCTCAACTTCATTGCCTGATGCCTTCTCTGTTTGGATCCATCATCGTCTGAGCTTTTAGAGGCACTTTGCACATGGACTGGAACTTTGAATTGTTAAGAACTTGCCATGAAAAGTACTGTGAGGCTTTTCATAGACTTGAACTCTCATTGCTGTGGATTGTATGTGTCTGTCTGTCATCAGCTCAACGTATTGGCAAGCTGGGTTTGATCTACGACTTTTAGGCTTTTCTCTGCCTGGATGTAGGGGTGTATAAAACCCCTCTCACCTGCGTCCATGGGGGATCCACTGGGGGGGGAGGTGATCCGTTCCTCCCCGCCAGAATCCTCCCCGGCAGGCTACCCTCTGTGGCAACTCCAGGGAGCCGCTGGCCAGGCCCATCCGCAGCCGGACCTCCGTCCGCTGCCGGGCTGCTGCGCCTGCAAATGGCCTCCTGCATAGGGGATGCCATTTGCATCCCCCCAGTAGCCGTGATAGGCTATGTGAATACTTACATAGCCTATCATGGCTAAAGCAGGGACGCAAATGGCATAGCGGACAACATTTGCATCCCTGCTCTTTGCTGTGATAGGCTAAGTAAATATTTAGGTAGCCTATCATGGCTAAAAGAGGGACGCAAATGGCGTCCCCTACGCAGGACACCATTCGTGGCTGGACACCGGTGCAGGAGACTGCAGCGGCCGGATCCAGACCCTCTGGAGGCTGGTAGGATCTGGTCCGCGGGGACGTGGCAGGGGGAGCATGTTCCGCCACAGACTCCGAGGGGCTGGATTCTAAATTCTCCGCCATCCCTACCTGTATGGATGCAGTGTGGAGTTATCTCTGAAAAAGCAGTGACATGGAACCTCCTGCGTTCCTTTGATCTTGATAGCCCTTGACCATGTAGCCTGGAGTTATCTAAAACAGATTCAAAGTTGGACTCTCTATGGATGTGGTTTGTTGAGGCCTTCAAGAAGTTATCCCTTGATTGCCTGATGGGTTAATTCCAGGAATCATTCCTTTTCCATGTCTGGGGTTGGAACTCTGTGAAAGGATTGCCTGGGTAAGGTACCCAGGAATCCAGAGTCCCTTCCTTTGTGTTCAGAACCATGTAGAATGACAACAGGGAAACAACGTTGATGAGGATCTCAGGCACAGTAGTAGTATTTAGTAGGGCTGTGCATGGACCCCCAGACCACTTTGGATGCCACTTCATATCATCTGAAGCGACCCCAATTTGCCTTGGACCGATTCGGACCCCCTCTGATCCGACTCAGATCTGAATCCGAAGCGAGATTTGGATATCCGGATTGCACGGTTCTCGCGTTTTTACATTGACTTGCATGGGAGAACACAAATGGTCATAACTGTTCCAGTTTTTAGGACACGGGCAAGAAAAGTGGGGACCTCTCCAGTCCCCTGGAGATGAGGCCACCTGATCAATTCCAGACACCTTGGCCAAGTGGTTTTTGTGCTAGGCAGAGTTAAAATCTGATGTTTTCCACAGAAACTCTCCAAGCAAAGGGGTGTAACTTCTCCCTGATTACATACACGCGCATGACACCTTGGCCTCTCCCAGCCCCACTTGAGGGAATCACACCCGCCAAGCCCAGGCACTTTGGCCCACTGGCTTGTGTGCTAGGCGCTGATGAAATCTGAGGTTTTCCAAAGAAACTCTGAAAACAAAGAGCTGTAACTCCTCCCTGTTTCCACAGATGTGTGTGACACCTGGGCCCCAGCTAGCCCCCCTCAAGGGAATGCCACTTGCCAAATTCCAGGCACTTTGGCCCCCTGGCTTATTTGCAAGGTGCAGGTGAATTTTGACTTTTTCCAGGAAAAGCCCCAGAGCCAAGAGCTGTAACTTCTCCCCACCTCTACCCCGCCAAAACCCTGAAGATGCCTCATATTGTACTGGATTGCTTTGCCACACAGTGGACTGTTACTGGAATAATTATTGTAACTACTCTGTGTCTCATGCTTTTTCAACACTGCCTCGAAATTCGAACCTATAGTGTCAGTGGAACAGCAACCTAGCATGCACACAGACACACGAGAGCTAAAGAAAAGCAGAACTACCTAAGCAAAGAACAGGTGTCTTTAATGTATGGTTGTATATTTCATGTTCTTTTATGGAAGGCAGGATAACTTCAAGAAATACAGGGTGACAGTGCAGGCGATTAGGTAACAGCCAAATCAAACCCTAACGAAAAAAATCCCTTCTTTTATTTCTGTTTGGGGAGGATGAACACAGGGAAGACAAAGATGGTTCACTTCAACATGGTGGCGGGGACACTACACACATAGGCTGCTACAATATGCCTTTCTTTAAGAATTTAGAAAGAAAGAAAGAAAGAAAGAAAGAAAGAAAGAAAGAACTAAATGCTTGAATACGACTTAAAAGGAGTGGGGGACATGCCCAGAACTCAATGTTTGTTTTTAAAAATTGAAATAAGACTTGGTTTGTAAAAAACTAAAAGAGACAGAGTTGACTGAGAAAAACGGCAAGGAAATAGAACAAAGAAAGCACAAGTGAGGGGCGATGTCACACAACAAATGCAGCCTTTTCCAGAGTCCAAATCGCGAAAAACAAACACAGGAATAGTGGGGGAGGGGGAGCGTAGCAGCAACTTGCAAGGAAAAGCTATGTTAGTTTGAAAAAATATGGAAAGGAGAGATGAATCTAATCAAATACAAATAACAAATGAGTCAGAGGTACAAGGATATAGGAGAAGGCAGCTGGAAGAGGTGCTGCAAAAGACCCCATCCCAATGGGGACAGACGATCGAGGAGCGCGGGAAGGGAACGCTCCCAGTACAACAAAGTTGTTTCCTTTTAATATAAATTTTGAGTAAAGCCTAGTTGTGATCAAAATTGAATACATTGAAGGAACAGCTCCTAGGAATGTATGCACACATGCACACCCATGCACAAACGATCATCTACCGACACCGGCCCTCTCTCCCAAAGTCACAGCTAGCGCAATGACCAAACGCAGCCTTTTGCAGAGGCATATATACTCCCTTCGTCCACTACTCTCTCCGATTGGAAACTGCTACTGTTTGTTCTGGCTGAGGGTTCCTATTTGCCAAAGCAAACTCCCTCCTCCTCCTGTGCTCGCCGCCCCACCTCTCCCTGCCTTCCCACATCCACTCGCATTCCTCCTCCCTCCCACCCCTCCCCCTCCTCTTCCTCCTCCTAATACCCCGCCATGTGAGCTTCGAGAAGTCGATACATTTTGGAGACAGCCTATCTGGACTGCTGAGGCATTTAGTAGAGCTCCGAATATACGAGGTGGAGGAGGCAATTTGTGGGGGTGGGGGTCACTTCACCCCGAGGTGCCTCAGTACTGCTCTGAACCACCTCGTATCATGACACCTTTGCTCCGAAACTGCCTGTTTCACCTTGTTATTTGGGCTTCATAACGAGGTGGTGCACAGCCCTAGTGTTTTCAGCTGTTCTGGAATTACATAGAACCTATAGTTACTGACCATAAGCTGTATGATTTCTGAAGAGTGTAACCATTACGCTTTTGCCGTGGGATTTCCTGCAATAAAGTAGGGGTGGACGAAAGTCACTTACCTTTTCTCGTAGCTTGTTCGCGGTGGGGGGGAGCGCTTCTCTGCTCCCCCTGCGAAGTTCAGGCCGGGGGGGGAGGCTTCCCGCCTCGCCCAGCCGAAATTCAGGCCGGGGAGGAGGCTTCCCGCCTCGCCCGGCCGCGAACACGAAAGTAAAAAAAAAAAAAAGTCCCCTGATAGACTACGTGACGATTCACGTAGCCTATCATGGCTAGATCTGGAAAGTCAGCCGTGATCTGGAAAGTCAGCCGTGATAGGCTACGTGAATCGTCACGTAGCCTATCACGGGTGACTTTAAAAAAAAAAAAAAAAAAAGCACGTACGCGAATGGCGGCCCCCATAGGGAGCCGCCGTTCGCGTTCCTTATTTAGTTGCTGTAGTCTATGTAAATGTTTACGTAGACTACGGCGAAAATATTTATATACATTATAAATACTACATATATTTATATACATTATATATACTACATATATACGTAGTCTACGTTTTATTTTCGCCGTAGTCTACGTAAAGATTTACGTAGACTACAGCGACCAAATAAGGAACGGGAATGGCGGCTCCCTATGGGGGCCCCCATTATCCGTACACACTTTTTTTTTTTTTAAGTCACCCGTGATAGGCTACGTGACGATTCACGTAGCCTATTACGGCTGACTTTGCAAATCTAGCCGTGATAGGCTACGTGAATCGTCACGTAGCCTATCAGGGGACTTTTTTTTTTTTCTTTGATTGCAATGGCAGGGGCGGAAGCCGGTCGAAAGACCGGCTGCCGCTCCCGCCCCGCTCGAACACCCGACGAACCGCCAGCCAGACCCGCCGCCGGGAGGGACATTCAGGGAAGGTAAGTCCCGTCCCGGGGGGGGTGCGGGGTGCGGGGGGGGTGCAGAGGATTTCTCCCCAAAACTTGTTCGGGGGGCCGAACACGTTGGCGCTCGGCCCCCCAAAGTTTCGGGGAGAAATTCTCCGCCATCCCTACAATAAAGTAGGGATGGCAGAGAATTCCGCAATGGACTCCAGTGAGGCTGGATTCTTTGGAATCTGCCCCCCCAGTGCCCGTGGTGGAACAGCCTCCCCCCCCCCGCTGCCCCGTGGAATCCCCCAGGGACGGAGCCTACCTGGCGACGGCGGTGGTGGTGGCGGCGGCAGCGGCGGCGGCGGCTCTGGCTCTTCTTCCGGCCACTGCCGGGCTGCTACGTCTGCAAGTGGCGACCATCGTAGCAGCCACCATTTGCGTAGCTGCATTAGACTGTGATAGGCTATGCAAATACTTATGTAGCCTACCACGGCAAAGAGCAGGGGCACAAATGGCGGCCGCTACATCATTTCCGCCCCTGTTCTTTGCCGTGATAGGCTATGTAAGTATTTACTATCGTGGCAAAAGGCAGCCATGCAAATGGCATAGTGGCCGCCATTTGTGTCCCTGCCTTTTGCCATGATAGGCTATGTAAATACTTACGTAGCCTATCACTGCTTGGCAGGGACGCAAATGGCGGCCAGCGCAGTGGCCACCATTTGTGGCCGCAGCAGCCCGGCAGCAGCCGGAAGTCCAGCTGCGGCCGGCCCCGGCCAGCGGCTCCACAGAGTCACTGCGGAGTGGCGCTGGCCAAGGAGGATCCTGGGGGGAGGGACGGAGTGCCTGCCCCTACCGCGGAAGCCCCACAATGGAACAAGGTAAGGGATTCATACATCCCTACAATAAAAAAATCTCACTGGTGTGGGTGTCCAGTGTCAAATTGCCTTGCCTGAGCATGTGTGCTGGGGGATTGGGAAACCTAACACCTTTGGAGGCATTAGTCTAGGTATACCTATGACAGTGGTGACTGGAATCTCTTTTCTAGAAATCAACTGACCTAGATGAAGTTGTGGTGAGAATGGGCCCTGCTCTCACTGCTTTGGGGAGGAAGCATGCTGATTAGGGATGTTAGAGAAATCCACCATGGACACCAATGAGGCCAGATTCCAAAGAATCCGGCCTCTGGAGTCCATGGCAGAATGGAGCACTCACCTACGTCTCCCTCTGGAATCCTTGTGAAGCCGGACCGTGATCCCGTGGAGCTGGCCGCCAGTTCCATATTGCTGGTGATACAGCCAGCCGCCATTGCCGTGCATATCACTGGATGAGTGAGGGCTGACTCTGGAAGCAAATGGCATCCACTACGCCATTTGCGGCATTAAAGCTCTAATATATGCTTGGTGGAGGCTGGTGGCTCCGATGTCAGTGGAGCTGTGAATCCACTCTGGGTCTCAGTCAGAACCAGTCAGAACTCTAAAAAAAACTATCCAAGGTGCTGAACACATAGCTTCTTCAGAGTTCTGGCTGGTTCTGATGGAAACCCAGAGATGATTCACAGACCCACTGACATCAGAACCATCAACCTCCATTGTGTATGCTGGATTACTTCTGGGAGGTTGCATTGGGAATCACATGATGCTTACTTGGGTAAGTCATACTTTCCATGAATCTCAGCTGGTCAGCTGTGATCCTTTTCTACGTATTGTATTTCCTTTTCTTCCTATTTGGAAAGTCAGTCTCGGTACCCAGCATGCACTATGATCTGAAAAGGGTTCACTGAACTCTGTTGTTGCCCTGAGGAGCAGACATATATTTATTTATTACATTTCTATACCACTCAACATTGGCTATGTTGGGAACACACTTGCTTACTCCAGTTGTGGAGGGACTTGATAGGGTTGAGAAAGCTCATTATCTGCCCCATAATTATCAAAATCACTATGATTGAACTGCATTTGCTGCGGAAGCCCAACAGTCAGCCAGAGACAACTTGAAAAATTGGGAGCCAAAACAACCAACTTCAGCTCATGTCCTTAATTTATACTACACTCAGGCTAGTATAAAGACTCCTTTTAAGCCAACTTTGAAAGAGATCTGGGAGGTTAACTTGAGGCTGGTTGGGAGCTCTGTCTAATAGTGCTTTGATACGTCATCCCTTACGCCAACATCTTTCATTTGAGAAGGCTGCTTTTTCCTTATGGTTGGTTCTCTGAAGCTGGATATATCTGCTCATAATCATGCAGCTGGCATGTTGTGGGAGATGGAGGTGCAGAGCTGTGATAGGGGGCAAAGATTTGTGACAGCAAAATTGATTCTGATATTACTATCTCTCGCACTCTCACCTCGTACTTTCAGCAAGACCTTGAACTCCATGTGTAATTGGCTGCCAAAAGTTCGACATAGTTTCCCTAGCTCCGGAGATGAGATTATCATTGGGGAATTTGTTTCCCTTGTATTTCATGAAATGCATTTATCCAACTTTAAAGTTAACCCACTCTCTAATCCCAATGGATGGTAAGTAACTCTTCGCAAAAGAATAGGGCTAAATTGGTCCTTCGGATAATTCTGACTGAATGGAGGAAAACTGGATTTGAATGGTTTTGATGTAGCATGCTTCCAGAAGGCCTTTGTGCTAATAACCATAAGGCATTGTGCAGCTATTCCACCTTTCCTTCCTTATTTTTTCCTGGTAAGAAATAAGACAGAAGGAGCAGTGGGAAAGCACTGGGTGGGTGGGCGAGGGAAGGGGATCCAATGTAAGTCCTACTTAGAGTAGACACACTGATATGAATGGGACTTGAGTCAGTCTCATTTACGTAAAGGGGTCTACTCTAAGTAGGATTTATGTTGGATTTTACCCTATGGCATCTGAACTCCCTGTAGAACTCTGCAAATGAGACGGTGTGATTGCACAGTAAAAGGCTCACTTGGAAGTGGTGTTCTGAATGTGTGAATTGGCCATTCCACACCCAGGGCCTGGGAATGACACTACATGATCACATTACAGAATTCCCTTCCCACATCCACTCCACTGCATTTGCAAAATGGCAGCCAGGCTGCTGGTTTCTCAGCCAAGGATTCACATGGAGCTGTGGTTGGGCTTTTTAAAAATACAAGGAAGGGAGCACGGAATACCCTCACCACTTCCTAAGACTGTAGGTACTTCCCATCTGAAGGCCCAGCAATGTCACCCGCTGAAAGGTGTCATGCCAAAGTGGGGAGGGAATAGCGCCCTCACTACGTTTCAGATCTCCCTTTAGAAAAAAAAGCAACAGTGTTTGAAGCGCAATTGGAAGCAAGACAATTGCCATCTGGGAAACAATTCTCTCAAAACCTCCCCCTGACCCCATTTTTGTGGTTTGGAAAATGAGATCCCCTCAAGCCTTGAGTTATATAACACAGTTGTTATCCTTCTGGGTGGACAGTTGTTGTGATAATGTAATGGGACATGGAGCTGGATTTGCAGAGAGCAGAGTGCCAATGTATCCCCTAGGGAATTCTTATATATAACTCTCCCTTCCCCTTCTCAACTAGTACCAGGTTCAGGGTGCTATTGCTATGCAATGTCAATCTTGACGTGGCCAGACAATTTACATTGAGCAGACCATGTCCTGTGTCTCTAGGAAAAAATCTGCCCCCTTTATCTTCAGAAGGTCCACATGCATGACTCCCTTTTTTCATGAGAGTAGCCTGATCTTGCAAATGTTCAAGAGACAGGATTTCTCTCTGGAGTCTCAGATGTCAGCTTCAACTCATTTTGCATGGAATTTATTAATTATTTATCTATGTTTTCTTTAGAGCACGTTGCCTCACTCTTTAGCAAAAAATCTCCCAGGGTGGCTTATCAATATCGAGAGTAAGAGCATCCCTTCTCTCAGGCTTAGCATCTAAAAGATGTGATACACAAGGAAAAAGGGATGGGGAAGGAGGAGGGTTAAAGCAAGTTTGGGAGCGAGTTTTTAAAGATACACTTGCTATCACACGGCCAGCTGGAATTAAAATAGTTCAGGGAGCTGGATGTTCAGGTGACAGATGGGGAGAATCAAAGGTAACTAGTGTCTCAGCACAGAGGGAAGGGAATTAGCCCTGCTTCTCTTCTCTCCTCCTGGTCTGAAGCCTGATGGAATGGCACATCAGAAAACACTTCTGCTTTGGACAGGACAGCAGCAGTATTTTTTAAAGAGGGAGGAGGCAAGACAATAATTTTGTGTAAGAAAGGTGAAAGGCAGAGACCCAAAACTGTAATCTACCTCACTTCCCTTAGAATCATGTTGGCATTTTTATTTTGCTTCAGAGCTTTAGCCAAAATGCTAGCTCATATTTGGCTGTACTCCCAGAACTGAAACAAGCAAACAAACACAAAAGGAAGCCCTAATTCTCACTCATACGGTCTTAGGAGCCAGCCTTTGTTATAAATGAGCCATGGCAACAGGCAGGCATTGAAAAGGAGCAGCTCTCCTCAATGAGTGGGGAATGTTGAATTGGCTGAATTTATACTTGTCATGAAAAAAATGGTTCCTTTAACACTATGTGGTCTATAGTTCCATCGCATGACTTGCAGGGAGAACTTTAATGCAAATAAATTGCACTTGTCTCTCTGATGTATGATAAGCACGTGGGAAAATCTCGTTACAGGTTAATGCCTAAAAACTTCCAGCATGTGCTTGTGTTTGTTTTTGCCATTGATGAAATCAACAGAAATTATCATCTCTTACCCAATACAACGCTGGGATTCAAGACCTATGACAATGTTTTCGATGCAAGGAGAACCTGTTGGACCATCCTGGACCTTCTCTTTGCAGGACAGGGCAATCATCCCAATTACTGCTGTGACAAAGAGAAGAATGTAATGGCCATCATTGGTGGGCTCACCTCCCAGAATTCCATTCAGATGGCCAACATCTTAAATACCTACAAGATTCCACAGGTATGATAATCTTTGCAGATTATCAATAAGTGGTGGCCGCTTAAGTATCACCAAAAAAGAGGACAAAAGAGGACACCAGCGTGCATAAAATGTATATATGCAAAGACATGATAGACAGACAGAAAGACAGACTGATGTTCATTTAGAAATCATGATTATATTTTAAATGGAAAGACAGTACATTTCAATACAGTGTGGAAGGGTGTGACCAGGGGATCTGTGTGCTTGCCTTTTCCGTCAGCTATACCTGTATTGTTGATGGGCAACTTCAAGGACTATATTTTCCTTCTGATGGTTCTTTATCTTTAATCTGGACCTGGACTGGGCAACCCTTCATAGAATCATAGAGCTGGAAGGGCAAATTAGGCCATCCAGTCCAACCTCCTGTTCAGTGCAGGAATCCAGTTTAAGGCATCCCTGACAGATGGCTGCCCAGTCTCTGCTTGAAATATATCCAGTGACAGAGGGCCCATCGCCACCTTAGGCAGTTGGCCCAATTGGGCTTTCTCACACTGTAGTAGATACAAAATTGCTCAAATTGTTGTTGTTGTTGTTGTTTGCTGATATTGAATGTTAACAGCTGGTTTCTCTTATGTATACTTTCACTGCTATTTCTTGTTGTTTTATTTGGTTTTTGAAGGTTGTGAACTATCTAGGAAACTTGGTGGAAAAGAATGATAGTACATGCTACTACAACAGGCTTGTGCATATTCCTTGTGTGTCTGAATTTTAGGGGTGTATGGATTACTCACCCCATGCCGGTGGGGCCGTCCACTGGGGGGGAAGGCAATCCGTCCCTCCCCCCAGAATCCTCCCCAGACGGCTCTGCTCCATGGCGATTCCATGGAGCCACCTGCCGGGACCACCCGCAGCTGGACTTCTGTCTGCTGCCAGGCTGTGGCCGCCAATGGCGGCTGCCGTAATGGTGGCCATTTGCGTCCCCACATTAGCGTGATAGGCTACATATATATTTATGTAGCATATCACGACAAAGAGCAGGGACACAAATGGCTCCCGCTATGCCATTTGAGTCCATGCTCTTTCTGTGATAGGCTACGTAAATATATAAGTAGCCTATTACGGCTAACGCAGGGACACAAATGGTGTAGCGGCAGCCATTTTCATCCCTGCGTTAGCCATGATAGGCCATGTGAACATTTACGTAGCCTATGACAGCAAAAGGCAGGGACGCAAATTGCATAGCGGACTCTATTTTCCTCCCTGCTCTTTGCCGTGATAGGCTACGTAAATACTTATGTAGATTATCATGGCTAAAGTAGGGAGGCAAATGGCGGCCACAGACTGGGGCTTCCATTTGCGGCCACAGACTGGGGCAGCAGACTGACCAGACAGCCGACAAAAGGTAGGGTCCGTCCTGGGGAAATTTCGCAGGGTGGTGGTGGGGATTGCTCCGTTCAGTCACAGACTCTGGGGGGCTGGATTCTAAAGAATCCGGCCTCATTGGAGTCTGTGGCAGAATTCTCTAACATCCCTACTGAATTTTAACCACTGGTTTGACATTTATGTTTGTTTTTATCTAGTTATTAGTTGTTGTTTTATTGGTTTTTAATGGTTGTTAACCACCTTGTCGAAAGGCATGATTAAAGCATTATGTTCAGGAACAAAGGAATACATTTCCAATTTTTGAATTATTACTTCTTCTTAGGTCAGTTATGGCTCTTTTGACCGTGTGCTGGGTGATAAAACTCAGTTCCCTTCTTTCTTTTGGATGGTACCCAAAGAAAAAGTTCAGTATGATGGGATTGTTCAGCTACTGAAGCATTTCGGATGGAACTGGATTGGCCTCATAGTTGCAGACGATGACAGTGGAGAAACTTTTCTTCGATCTTTGCGACCCAGGCTGTTCCAGAGTGATATCTGTATTGCTATGATGCAGGTGATTCCAACAGTGACGGGTTACACAACAAATAAATCTCTAAATAGGGTATATTCTGCTTTATTGCAGAACAACATCAATGTGTTCCTTGTCCATGGCGATAGTCGGTCAATGGAGGGTTTACGAATACTTCTAGAAAATTATGAGTATTTCAATATGAATCCAATGGAGAGAGTTTGGATCATCACCACTCAGTGGGATTTCACAGCTGTTTTTAGTCCAGAAAAATTCACAGCAAAATCTCTCAATGGCACTTTGTCCTTTGCAATCCGCAGCAAGGTGGTGCCAGGATTTCACGACTTTCTTGAGAGCATAAATCCATACCAATCTAAGATCTATTTCATCCATCCATTCTGGGCCAGTGCATTTATCTGTTCCTTCCCTATGTATAACCTTTATGCCGCAAACAAGGGAAACTGCACTGGGATGGAGAAGCTGGGGAGCCTCCCTGGATCTGTGTTTGAAATGGAGATGTCTGGCCAGAGCTACAGTATCTACAATGCTGCTTATGCTGTAGCACATGCTCTCCATGCCATGGATTCATTAAAGGCTAAACACAGAGTGATGGAGAATGGCATCAGGTGGAATACCCTGAAAGCCCATCCATGGCAGGTAAGTTATAATTCCTCTTAGGGCCAACATGCTAGTCATGCATTCAATCAGGAGCAATGCTGTGCCCCTGAGACAGCATCTTAGGAGCCATAGGATTGTTCAGAGTCCTGCCTCTGAGTTTGGAGACAGTGCTCTGAGCTCAGAAGGGGGAATTGGAGACTTGACCCCCCTCCCCCCTCCCAGCCAGCACGGAAAGAACTGGTCCAGCTGCTCTCCGAGTTCAAAAAACAACCTTGGACAGGGGGGAAAGGGGTGCTTTCGGGGGTAGGGAGGGGAGGATGTTGGAGATACCAAAAGATGAGCCACATTGTGGCATTTCCAGCCTCCCCTGCTTCTCTGAAGTGCCCTAGTTAGACAGGAAACAAGACCACTGTAACATATGGCTACTGTATTAATGTATGTGTTTTCATTGTTAACCTTAACCCAAGTAAAATAGAGTTAATAGTGTGCCAGAGATTGAGTGAAAGGTGGGAAGAACCTGTGTGTGTGTGTGTGTGTGTGAGAGAGAGAGAGAGAGAGAGAGAGAGAGAGAGAGAGAGAGAGTTGTCTGAGTTTATATAAAAGATGAGCTGACAATTTGTCTGATAGGGCCTTACGGATCATGGAAACAACATCTAGTTACTAGGGTTTGTGTTTAGGATTTTAGGAAGGTAGGATAGGTAGGGAAGTTAGGAACACACATTGATTAAGTATAATAGCTTATAACATTTTCATGTTTTAAATAGATGGTTATTTGTTTTTAATAATCCAAATTCCAATGTGTTGTTTGATTTTACGCTACCTTTATTATTTCTATTCCTGGTTACTTCCCCTGTAGTGAGTTGAGAGAACCAACCGAGCATATTGGGTATCTCTTTAACACAGAGAGTAAAAGGGCTGAAGCTTGTCGGACAGTAGGTACAGCTGTCCCAAAGTGAAAACAGACGTTCCTGAGAGGGTTGGTTCTCAGTTTCTGAGGAGGAGTCTGGAGAAAGGGGGAACCTCAGGTGGGAACATCATAACCATCTAGCAAAAAATGCAGGAAAATACAGGAAAGCGAAGATTGCTTCTGCCAGTCCTCCCGCCCTGCACTGAGGAAGCATCCGGTTTGGGGGCTTCCGATCATCAAGGGCACAATCAATAGGATTGCACCCCTAACCTGGCAGCTTTGATTTTGGTGAGAAAGAAGTCACAGGGCCCCAATCAAGAACATATTATCAATCCAGACTGAGCAGTTTTTTGCAAGTTTGCTTAAAAAGCCACAACCATTTTTGTGTACATTTCTCCTAATAAATACATTTTTGTACACATTTCTCCTAATATACAAATTTGTTGCAAGCAATTTTCCTAACGTAAGGTATTGTAATGGTATTTTTCATAATATATGCATTTTTATTCTCCTTTTTAAATTGGAAATCTGCATTACAAAATGTGGAGAAGTGCAAATTTCAAAAGGTAAATGAGTTTCAGCTTTTATAATGGTTCGAAAGTGGAAGATTAAGTACATTTGCATCCAAATGTGAACTGCACAAATTCCTCCTCCATCCCTAAGTAACACACTAATAATTAGCCTGGCACTGAGTTTTCTTCAGGATATAGATTTGTTGTGTTAGGATACCATGTAATATATGTTATGCCCCAGTGGAGTGAATCTCATCTTTACAAAGTGATGTGTGCTGTCATATTCTATCACTGGAAAAGGATACTTTTCAAAAACTGCTTTTCAAAAACAAAAACTGCTACCCAGAGCTGCCTGAGCAGAAGCATCTGGGAAAATCTCTGGGAGGTTTGCTTGACCCTAACTGCCCCAGTGTTAATTCCAGAGAGGGGTGCGGGGAAAGATGTTTTTGAAGACTGGCATTTTTGGAAAACACAGAATCTTGCCAATTCCCCATTACTGATATTAAAAGAGCGGCAAGGAAATTTTTCGGGCCCACCAGACACAAGTAAGCAAACGCCATACTCATAATTTTCAAACCGTTTCCCACCATTTCACCCAGTATGTTTTGTCCTCAACCAGCTTGCCTCTTTCCTGAGAAACATCCACTTTAACAATATGGCTGGTGAAGAAGTAGCTTTGGATGAGAATGGGGACCTCACCTCTGGATACAATATCATCAACACACTCATATTCCTCAATCAATCCTTCCAGAGAATTCATGTTGGACACATGGATCCGAATGCTCCTGCAGGAAAAGAGTTCAGCATTAATGCAAGTGCCATTGTGTGGAATCACAAGTTTAATCAGGTTTGGATGCTTTCATCACAAAGATAAAGAGAGACCTGCTGGTTTTGAGGTACTTGGGAATACCTCAAAAAAGTGTGAGGTTTCTGGTGAGGTGTTTGATTCTCCACCCTCTTCTATGCTGCAAACAAACATTGAGCACCGTTTCCTTGGTGCGAAGGTGGGGTATAAATCAAATACATCAATAAACCAATATGCATAATACATACTTTACATTTTACATATCATATAATGATCATGAGAAGTAACCTGGTTGAGATGACACTTTTAATTTTTGCCCCCCTTTGCATAGTGCAAAATTGAGAGTGTGCCTTTTGCTCCTGCCCATCACACAGGTCTATGGTGCCTTTGAGATGTCTGGGTATTGAAAAAGGCCTACAATCCCGTGCTGCCAATCGAAGTCACATAGTTGATATGTGACTCCAAGTCACAACCATCTTGGAGTTAACTGAAGAGCTGGGCTTAACCTACTGGATAACAAGTGTAGACTGGCTCAAATGTTACACTGCTGAATAAAGATGCAGATATCATAGAGGATATCATGTGTGCAGAGCAGTGGTGGGGTGGGGTGGGGTGGGGAATGCAATCTACTTCTCATGCTGTGTTGTGATAGGTAGGGAAAATGTTCTTCAAAACAGGACTACAAAAGCTGAGACAAATAGAAACTGTGTTTGACATCTGGGATGCCAATCTGGTCCACTCAAGAGCACACAGCCTTGATCTGCCATGCATCCAAACATGACACGGGATTTTCCGCATCTAGAGGAAGACGTGCTACTACACAACACCAAAGTAGTTCCACACTGGGCCCATATCAAGATCATACCTTCTCTTGCCACATCTTCATTGCATGGATGCATCAGAACATGAGTGTGCCTGGCAAGTAGCTTGTGCGATGTCACAAATTGTGCTTGCCTAATTGTCACAGATTTGTGGCCATGTCGGTTAAGGCATCCGCCTTAGCTTCCAATTTGCTGGCTTTGGGGCATCAGTTTCCATTTGCCTTCAGTCCATTTTATCTGCTTCCAGAGACCTGCACACAAAGATGTGGCTGATTCACTCACATCGACACTTGGAAGAGACTCCTTGCCGCACACAGCGCCTTTGGCCTCTCTTCGCATGCTGCAACACTGACACTTTCCTTTGACAGATGCACAAGCTGTTCATCACTCCATTCTGATCTTTAATGCATGTGTTTTTCCCACTTTCCCTGGGCCTCTCTCTATCAATTCTCTTTAATTCAAGTGTTAGCCTTCCTCACATGTCCCACTCTAATAGTTTCTAAGACCACAGCTCCCCTTGCACCTGTTCTTTGGCAAACTTGGCTGTGAGCTCTATACCTACTCCTATTTCTCCCTTCTTCTAGGGATGGCAGAGAATTCCGCCACGGATCTTGGTGAGGCTGAATGCCAGTGCGTTTGGCCCCCCGAAATCTGTGTCAGAACGGCCTGCCCCCCCGCCCCCCCGTGGATCCCCCCCGGGACGAGACTTACCTGGGGCGGATCTTCCGGGCGGCAGCAGCTCCGGCAGCGGCAGCGGTGGCGGCTGGTCTTCCGACTGGCTGCCGCCGCCGCCATTTGCAGGTTTGTTTGTTTTGTTTTTACAGAGACGTGATAGGCTATGTAAGTTTTTACCTAGCCTAAAACGTCTGGGTAAGAAAAAAAAAAAAGGCGTACGCAAATGGCGGCAGCTACAACCACCGCCATTTGCGTACGGGTTTTTTTTTTTTACCCAGGCCAGACATGATAGGCTACATAAAAACTTACGTAGCCTAAAATGACTGGGTAAAAAAAAAAAACCCTTCGCAAATGGCCGCTACTCTATTTATGTTCCCCTTATTTTCGCCATCTTAGTCTACGTAAATATTTATGTAGATTAAGACAGCAAAAATAAGGAACACAAATGGCGGCGGCCAAAGCCGCTGCCATTTGCATACGCAGGTGTGTTTTTTTCCCCCCAGAGCCCTCCACGGCCGGAAATCCAGCTGCGGACGGCTCTGGACTGGCTGGGCCTGGCTGGCTGCTCTGCGGAGCTGCCGCGGAGCACAGCCAGCCACGGAGGATTCTGGGGTGGAACGGAGTGCCTCCCCACCCATCGAGGATTCTGGGGGGAGGGACGTAATGCCTCCCCCCCCACACCATCAACATAATCCACGAAAGGTAAGTGACTTTCATACATCCCTACCTTCTTCACTCTCTATGGAGTTACCCGCTCTTCTGTAGCCCCCTCTCAGTGCAGAAAAGATAGCAGTCTATGGGCAGAAGAAAAAAACATTACTAATGATCAAAGATATAGGACTAAGGACATTTACAACAGCTCACAATATGAAGGGCCCATAGTTTACTCTGGCGTGTGCAAGGGCCTTGGAATGTGCCTCTAAGGGCCTTGCAATGTGGCTTGTGTAAAGTAGGAGGGGCATGGAAGTGAGGGAGGAGAGAGTAAAATGCCAGTTGGAGAGGGGAAGCGGTTCGGGTGAGAGGAGGGAGAGGCAGGAAGAACGTGAAGGAGGAGAATAGGGAAGAAAGGACTCCGAAACCAGCAGCATGGGGGAGAAGGACAGTCTGCAGCTCAACAAAGAGTGCGCCTCCACGCAGGGCCAGGCAGCCAAGGACTAGAGAACTGGGATAAGCCACTGTTGTTGGTTCAGCAATGGTAACACTGCTCTTCGCAGGGAACTGTGGATTGGAATCGGAGTTCAATATATTTGGTTCACAGTTCTGTTGCTTTCTTAATGCTATTATTCAGCAATCATTATTGAGTAAATATTGTTAAATATTGACTGGTTTGCCTCTGAGGTGATTGCAACCTGCCCCTCCTCATCCTACATATTAGAAAACCCTGAAACATCACACACACACACACGCACACACGTGTACGTGTGTGTGTGTGTGTGTGTGTGCGCGCGCGCACGTGCATGCTCTTTTTAATGAGGCCTTACAGCAAAGCTGAGGTGCTTCATAAGGCAATGCAGGAATTGGTCAACATGGGGCACCTTTGCTGGTCCCAGACACCCCATCCTCCTCATCTGGATTTGGGCCTGAAGGACCAAGGAAAAGTGCGTGTGCCTGGTAAGTAGCTTGTGCGATGTCACAAATTGTGCTTGCCTAATCGTCACCGATTTGTGGCCATGTCAGTTAAGGCATCAGCCTTAGCTTCCAATTTGCTGGCTTTGTGGAGCTTGAGCCAACATGAGGTAGCCTTTACTCTCGTCTTAAACTAGCAGATTTTAAATCATTGAATGCCTTACTACCTAAGGAGCCTGCCCCCAGACACAAATATTATATTGGGGGGGGGGGAGGGAATCAGGCCATTATGTCCAGTGTCTAAAATGACCTCACTGCTGGAAAAACGTCCTTCTTTGTGGTTCCCCTTAGACACTACCCCGTTCCATGTGTGTTGAGAGCTGCCACCCTGGATATAGCATGGCTGTTCGGCAGGGGGAACCAGTATGTTGCTATGACTGCGCGAAGTGTCCTGATGGGAGTATTTCCATTCAAGTAGGTAAGAAAGCATAGTTTGGAAAGAAACACCTGAATGCTTTCCATCGGTGCCTCCTCTGATTCTTATCAGTTTTCTCTACAACAAGCATATGAAGTGAATGGATTTACAAAACAAAAACAAATCTCAAGATTTTCAGTTGAGAAGCTTCCCTTTTCCAAAAACCCAGCATGCCTCCATAGATAAATTTAAGGTATCCTGTTTAGGGTAGCTACTGCTACGCTGAAACATTCATCATTAATATATTATGACCAACATTGTGTGCCCATTTTATCATGCAATCTTTTACTTGCTCATCCTCAGTCTCATACCGTAACAGTAATTTATACAGTTTAGCAATAATATGTTCGTCATTCTGTCATTTGTACACAGTGCTGTTTCAAACTCAGATTTTGTTTGTTCAAATCCACCATTTTTCTCATCTACTTTAAACCTTCCTTTAATTTGCAAATATGAAAACCACTGGCAGACATGACCTTCTTCCAATAAGTTTTCCCTTGTTTTTAACTTATATTCCCCTTGTGACCATTCCAGTAAATCATTATATCTTATCCATGTATGTGTGCTATCAAATTCTCTTCTATGCTTTGCTTCTTGTGATGATAACCAACATGGTGTTTTTTGATAAAACCTTAATTTATATTTATTCCAAATTCTTAATACAGCCCATCTTATATAATGATTATTAAAATCTACATTCACTTTTGTTTTATCATACCACAAATAACCATGCCACCCGTATCTCAATTCATGTCCTTCTAGTTCTAAAAGTCTTCTATTTTTCAACGTCACCCATTCCTTCATCCACATCAAGCAGCAGGCAGAAAAATAGGTTTTAAAATCTAGTAATCCCAAGCCCCCTCTTTCCTTTGCATCTTGTAAAATTTTTATTTTAACTCTTGGTTTTTTTGCTTGCCATATAAACTTCATTATATCTCTCTGCCACTGCTTAAAAGGTAAATCTGATGTAATAATGGGTATCATTTGAAACAAAAATAACTTTCTAGTAGGGATGGCCGTGAATTTCTCCCCGAATCTCGGGGAGGCTGAATGCCAACTCATTCGGCCTCCCAAAATTGGCGGTGAAATTCTCCGCCCCCCGCCTCCCCCGGGATGGGACTTACCTCCTGCGAATGTCCCTCCCAGCGGCAGGTCCCGGAGGCGGGTCCCGGCAGCGTTTCGGCGGGGGCAGGGGCAGCGGCCGGTCCTCCGACCGGCTGCCACCACCACCATTACAAAATAAAGTTAAAAAAAAACCCGTGATAGGCTACGTAACGATTAACCTAGCCTACCACAGCTAGATTTCCAAAGTCAGCTGTGATAGGCTACGTTAATCGTTACGTAGCCTATCAAGGGTGACTTTGAAAAAAAAAAGTGCATACGCAAATGGCGGCGCCCATGGGAGCCGCCATTTGCGTACGCGCTTTTTTTTTTTTTTCAAAGTCACCCGTGATAGGCTGTGTAACGATTAACGTAGCCTATCACGGCTGACTTTGGAAATCTAGCCGTGATAGGCTACGTTAATTGTTACGTAGCCTATCACGGATTTTTTTTTCACTTTTTCTTTCGCGGCCAGGGAGACAGGGCGCTTCTCCCCGGCCTGAATTTCGGCTGGGCGAGGCGGGGCACCTCCCCCCCCGGCCTGAACTTTGGGGGGAGAACCGAAGCGCCTCCCCCCCACCACGAAGCAAGCTGCGGGACCAGGTAAGTCCCTTTCGTACATCACTACATTCTAGGTAATACATTCATTTTAATCGCTGCAATACTTCCCAAAAGTGATAGCTGTAATTTTTCCCATTTTTATAGGTCTTGTTTAATTTCATTCCACACTTTTACATAGTTATTTTGAAGAAGGATACAATTCATATTTGTTAAAAAGACTCCCAAATGTTTTACTTTCTTTTCAGTTTGGAAGCCAGTCTTATCCATCAACTTTTTTTTTCTTGAACATTCATATTCTTTGTTAACATTTTTGTTTTCTGTTTATTAACTTTGAACTGTGCCACTGCTCCAAATTCTTTTAATATTTTCATTAAAATTTCAATTCCCTTTAAAGGTTCTTCCAACATGAACACTAGGGATGTAGGAAAGTCTTTCCTGGATCCGTTCTGGGGTTTCTGCGGTGGGGGGGAGGCGCTCCATCCCTCCCCCTGGAATCCTCCCCTGCTGGCTCTGCTCTGTGGAGCCGCCAGCCGCGGCCGGCCACAGCCGGAGTTCCGTCCGCAGCCGGGCTGCTGTGGCCGTAAATGGCGGCCGTCATAGTGGCCACCATTTGCGTCCTTGCAGTCAGCTGTGATAGGCTATGTAAGTATTTATGTAGCCTATCATGGCAAAGAGCAGGGACGCAAATGGTGGCTGCTACGACAGCCGCCATTTGCAGCCACAGCAGCTCGGCAGCAGCCGGGAGACCAGCCAGAGCCGCCGCCGCCGGAGCCGCCACCACCGGATCTGCCGCCAGGTAAGCTCCATCCCAGAGGGATTCCGTGGGGTGGCGGGGGGGGGGAGAGGCCGTTCCACCACAGATTCCAGGAGGCCGGATTCTTTAGAATCCGGCCTCACTGAAGTCCATGGAGGAATTCTCTGACATCCTTAATGAACACCAGGTCATCTGCAAAAGCCCTCAGCTTATATTTTCATTTTTAATCTTTATTTCTGTAATTCGATCTTCTTGCCTTCTCTGTTCAATAATTATAGAACCAATATAAACAATAGCGGTGACAGTGGGCAGCCTTGTCTTGTTCCTCTTTGTATCTCACAAGGTTTAGTCAAGTCCCCATTTATAACTATTTGAGCCTTTTGATTGGTATATACTAGGGATGGCAGAGAATTCTGCCACGGATTTCAGTGAGGCTGAATGCACTGTCATTTGGCAACCCGAAACCTGTGGTGGAACAGCCTCCCACCCCCCGCCATCCCCCGGAATCCCCCCGGGACGAAGCTTACCTGGGGCTCCGGTGGTGGCGGCTCCGGCAGCGGCTCCGGCAGTGGTGACTGGTCTCTTGGCCAGCTTCTGTGGCCACCATTTGCGTCCTTCCAGGATGCCGTGATAGGGTAAGTAAGTATTTACGTAGCCTATCTTGGTAAAGGTAGCCACGCAAATGGTGTAGTGGCCGCCGTTTGCATAGCTGCCTTTACCGTGATAGGCTACGTTAGGGATGTATGAAAGGCACTTACCTTTTGCGGATTATGTTGATGGTGGGGGGGAGGCGCTCCGTCCCTCCCCCTGGAATCCTGGATGGGGGGGGAAGTGCTCCGTTCCTCCCCCCGGAATCCTGGCCGGCTGGCTGTGCTCCACAGGGATTCTGCGGAGCGGCCAGCTGGCTCTGCCAGCAGCCGGACATCCAGCCGCTGGCTAGCAGGGACGCAAATGGCGGCAGCCATAGCCACTGCCGTTTGCGTCCCTGCAGTCAGCCGTGATAGGCTACGTAAACATTTACGTAGCCTATCACGGTTTTTTTTTAAACTTAGCCGTGATAGGCTACGTAAATCTTTACGTAGCCTATCACTTCTTCTTTTTTTTAAACTGGAAATGGCGGCAGTGGTGGCCGGTCAGAAGACCGGCTGCCGCAGCCGCCGCCACCAAACTGCTGCCGGAGCCGCCGCCGCCAGGAAGATCCGCACCAGGTAAGTCTCAACCCGTGGGGGGGTGGGGGGGCAGACTGTTCCTCCACCGATTTCAGGGGGCTGAATGCCCTGGCATTCGGCCTCCCCGAGATCCATGGCGGAATTCTCTGACATCCCTAGGCTACGTAAATACTTATGTAGTCTATGACAGCAAAGAGCAGGGGCTCAAACTGCGTAGCGGCCGCTATTTGTACCCCTGTTCTTTGCCGTGATAGGCTATGTAAATACTTACGTAGCCTATTATGGCAGCCTGGAAGGACGCAAATGGCAGCCGCTATGACAGCCACCATTTGGGGCTGCAGCAGCCCAGCCATGGCCGGAACTCTGGCTGCGGCTGGCCCCGGCCGGCGGCTCCACGGACCTGCCACAGAGAGGACCAGCTGGGGACAATTCCAGGGGGAGGGTTGGAGCGCCTCCCCCCCACCTCAGATGCTCCGGCACGGAACCAGGTAGGTGTTTTGTACATCCCTAGTATCTACCGATTTCACCCATTTTATAAAGTTTTCTCCAAAGTCCAATTATTTGAAGTCTTAATTAAAAATTTCCAGTTGAGATTATCAAATGCTTTCTCTGCATCTAAAAAGATCAGAGCTGCTTGTTTTTCTGGGTGTTTTTCTAAATATTCCACCACATTCAAGACGGTTCTTACAGTATCTCTCATCTGTCTCCTTGGTAGGAAACCATTTTAGTCCTCATATACAAACTCCTGCAACATTTTCTTGAGTATTTCTGCCAAAATTGTGGCAAATATCTTATAGTCATTGTTTAATAATGAGATTGGTCTATAGTTTTTTGTCAAGGTTGAATCCTGTCCCTCTTTAGGTATTAATGTTATATATGCTGTTTTACATGTTTCTGGTATCTCCCTCTTTTCTAAAATACTGTTCATCATATTTAGGTTTTGCTTCTTCTGAGGAGTTGCTTCTTCTGAGGAGTCAAAGCCTGCCCAATTACAGTCAGATTTGTAGGTGCGGTTGTACAAGGGAAGTCTTGAAGGTCTTTGGAGGGAAATGGGTTCTCTTATAGATGGCATACATCTTAGAGGTGACCCCAGGAAAATAAACTGAAAAATATCAGAACAAAAAGTGTAGGGGAAAAGTTACAATGGATGAAAAGCAGGGGATTATTGTGATTATCATCATCATTACTGTTACTATGTTTTATTATATAAGAAGCACAATAGTATAATTGGATTTGAAAATATGAGGATTGATACCTTCTCATTAAGACTGCAGAATTTTTGTGTAGTTTGAATATACTGAAAGTTTGCTTATTAATTTCAGATACAAAGCAGTGTGAGAAGTGCCCAGATGATCAGTATCCCGGTGAGAAACGGGACCACTGTATCCCCAGATATGTCACCTACTTATCCTATGGAGAAGCTTTAGGAGTGGTTCTGGCTGTCTCTGCCCTTCTCACTTCACTGACAACAGTTGGAGTGATGGGGATCTTCCTTCAGCACTGGAACACTCCCATTGTCAAAGCCAACAACAGGACCATCACCTGCACGTTGCTCTGTTTCCTGCTGCTTGGTTTTCTCTGTTCCTTCCTATTCATTGGCAGGCCTGGGAAGGTTTCTTGCCTTCTCCGGCAAACAGCTTTTGGCATCATCTTCTCCACTGCTGTTTCTTGTGTGTTGGCCAAAACCATCACTGTGGTTCTAGCTTTCATGGCTACCAGGCCAGGCAACAGAATGAGGAAATGGTTAGGGAAGAAGATGGCAGTATCTGTCATCATTCTCTGTGCTCTAACACAAACTGGCATCTGTGCGGTCTGGTTGGCAATGTCTCCCCCATTTCCAGAGTTTGACATGAATTCTCAGATCGATCAGATCATTATGCAGTGCAATGAAGGCACAGATATTATGTTTTACATTGTCCTGGGTTACATGGGTTTTCTGGCCAGCATCAGCTTTACACTGGCTTTCCTAGCACGGAAGTTACCTGACAGTTTCAATGAAGCCAAGCTGATCACCTTCAGCATGTTGGTGTTTTGCAGCGTCTGGCTGTCCTTTGTCCCAACCTACCTGAGCACTAAAGGGAAATACATGGTGGCTGTGGAGATTTTCTGTATCTTGGCCTCTAATTTGGGCTTATTGGGCTGTATCTTCCTCCCCAAATGCTACATTATCATATTGAGACCAGATCTGAATACAAAAGAGCAAGTAGTCAGGAAAAGGAACTGACACGTAGAGCAAACTATATGTTGTATTAAATGTTCACCCTTCTTTGGCAAACAACTCTCCAGAAATGAGTCATGGCGAAGTTTGATAGAGATGTACAAAAGTCACTTACCTTTTATGAAGGGTGACTTTTGTGGTGGGGGAGGGGAGGCACTCCATCCCTCCCCCCGAAATTCTCCCTGGCCAGCTCTGCTCTATGGCGACTCCGTGGAGCCCCCGGCCGGGGCCACCCTCAGCTGGACATCCTGCCGCTAGGCAGCCTGCACAGGGACACAAATGGCAGCCGCCGTAACCGTCGCCATTTGCGTCCCTGTATTTTGCAGTAATAGGCTACGTAAATATTTACATAGCCTATCACGGCAAAAAAAAAAATGGGGGAGACGCAAATGGCGGCGGCTACAGTGGCCGCCATTTGCTTTCCTTTTTTTTGCCAAGATAGGCTACATAAATATTTATGTAGCCTATCACAGCCTCCGCAGGGATGCAAATGGCGTCCCTGCGTTAGCCGTGATAGGCTACGTAAGTATTTACATAGCCTATCACGGCTATAATGAAGAAGCAAATGGCGGCCGCAGAAGCGGCTGCCATTCACAAAGCAGCACGAACGGCACCAGGTAGGTGCTTCGTTTCGTGCGCCTTTAATGGGGGGGGCTTTTTTCCGCCATGGATTTCGAGGGGCCGAATGCACTGGCATTCAGCCTCACTGAGATCCGTGGCGGAATTCTCTGACGTCCCTAAAGTTTGAGCATTTTCTGGAGCGACATTAATTGGTGCAAAGGTAACTTTGTTGGTAGAGATTTATTATCAACTTGAGGCAATTTTTCTGTTGATAATGGGAATCATAATTATATGTATGGCAAAAATGAAATGCATATATGTTTTGATTTGCATAATATGCAAGAGAGGATTTTCTTAAATGTAAATTTGTTTGCTGTCTGAGTTACTGTAAATGAAATAAGTAAAAGAACAAGGATGAAAGAGCGAGAGAGAAAGATCACCAGAACCATAGTACAAGAAGAAGACAATAATGAAGAAGACTGAGAAAAGTGGGCATCTCTCCCTCTTTCTTATTCAAATGTTGGCTATGTTTCCAAATGGGAGGGGAGCTCTATATTCCTCTGCCTTCCTAGCTGCCTTCCCTGTCCTGCCTAGGTCCTGTCCAAGAACTACTATAGTATTTCCTTCTAGGCTCCAATTCATTTCCACTGTGGTTAGAACTCCAGCACCTCTTCATTGTACATTCTACATCACATGCAAATGTACAATTTTGCTAAATAAATAGATAACAGAGAAGATCCTACCTGACATGCATTGACTTTGTGTCACCAGTGACTGTCTTGTTTCTATGTTTGTTTCCTCTTGTGTGCCAGGAAGGAGATGCTGATTTTTTGTGGGTTTTAAAAGAATTATCATATTAGAATTGTTTACAAAGCTGCTGAGAAATTGCTAACCCACTTCTCTCAAAGCAATATAAGATACCTTGTCATAACTACCAAATGAATAACAACTGAAAATGCTTTTGTTGTTCAGTCATTCAGTCATGTCCGACTCTTCGTGACCCCATGGACCATAGCACGCCAGGCCTTCCTGTCCTGCACTCTCTCCCGGAGTGTACTCAAGTCCATATTCATTGCATCAGTGATGCTATTTAGCCATCTCATCCTCTGCCGTCCCCTTCTCCTTTTGCCTTCAGTCTTTCCCAGCATCAGGGTCTTTTCTAGAGAGTTTATGTTTAATTGTGCTTAATCATATGGTCACAAGCAGATCCATAATTAAGTCTGGGTAATGGATTTAAAAAATGAGTTGGCAAAGTGGTCTGGATATTACCTAACCCCCCCTCCCTCCAAAAAAAACCCAAACCCAAGAATGGAATGGTCCATTTCAGAAATTCAAAGGATGCAGATGCAATATCTCACGCTTCTATCATTAGGATGAAGGGAGGCAGGTTGGACAGTCACTTCCACATTTCCTCAAAGAGCCATTGCAGGCCTCTGGAATTCCTCACTGGTTGAAGGCTGCTCTCTCTATCCAGAGGTAGGGATGTCAGAGAATTTATCCACGAATCTCAGGGAGGCAGAATTCCAGTGCATTCGGCCCCCTGAATTGGTGGAGAAACGGTCTGCCCCCCACCCACCCCCCTGGGACGGGACTTACCTTGTCCGAATGTCCCTGGCGGTGGCGGCTCCGGCAGCGGTTCGGCAGTGGTTCGGCGGCGGCAGCTGCGGCGGCCGGCCTGCTGACCGGCTGCCGATGCCACCATTTCCAAGTAAAAACAAAACAAAAACAAACAAAGATTTACATAGCCTATCATGGCTAGATTTTAAAAAAACACCGTGATAGGCTACGTAAATGTTTACTTTGAAAAAAAAAAGTGCGTACGCAAATGGCGGCGCCCATAGGTGCCGCCATTTGCGTTCCTTATTTTGGCACGTGTAGTCTACGTAAACATTTACATAAACTACGGCGAAAATAAGGGGAACGCTATTTGCGTTCCCCTTATTTTCGCCGTAGTCTACGTAAATGTTTACGTAGACTACACATGCCAAAATAAGGAACGCAAATGGCGGTGCCCATGAGTGCCGCCATTTGCGTACGCACTTTTTTTTTTTTAAGTCAGTCGTGATAGGCTACGTACACATTTACGTAGCCTATCACGGCTGACTGCAGGGACGCAAACGGCGGCGGCTACAGCCGCCATTTGCATCCCAGCAGGAGAGGAGGTTTCGCGGCCAGAGGGACGGGGCGCCTCCCCCCTGGCCAGAATTTCAGCCAGAGGGACAGGGTGCCTCCCCCCGGCCAGAATTTTGGGGGGGAGGGACGGGACGCCTCCCCCCCTGGCCAGAATTTCAGGGGGAGGGACGGAGCGCCTCCCCCCCAACGCGAAGCAAGCTTCGGGATCAGTTAAGGGACTTTTGTCCATCCCTAGAGAGCAGCCTTTAATCAGTTTTCTTTGTCTTCATCACTCAATTCCTTTCCCTTTTCTTTCTATCTCTTGTCTTTCTCCTCAGCTGCTCTTCCCTCTTTGGCATTCTCTGCTTCTCTTCCAGCCATTTCCCCCTTCTTAACACATCCATCCAGCCCAGCTCCTACAGCCTTTTAAAACTACCATTCTACTCTGACTTCTCTCAATTCCATGCCCCTCCCAGTTTTTACAACTTGCATTCCAAGGCCGTTAAGAGCAGGTATTACACAGATGGCACCCCTATGCAGTTCTTGGCCTGCATCACACATAGGACTATGTCAGGGATTGTCAAGCCCCTCCCCTCCCCCCCCCCGGTGTAGTGAGGCAGCAACAGAAACTTGCTGTGCAATCCACAAAACTTTTATATGGTTAATAACAGCTCTTCACAGCTGTAGCATTATACCCAATTAGCTGAGCAAAGCAAGGCAGTTGGCTGTCTACTGAAATGGATGGTTTCCTGCCATGCCCAGGCTTTTACTGGGCTTCTCCTTCAGGGAGTGCCCTCCTGATCCAACTTCTACTGGGTAGCCAATCTGGCAGACCACCACCCACATCCTCTCAGCTCTGCCTGTTAAACTCTGCACCGAGCTCTGGTGTCTGTCAGTTCTGGTGCTCCCTCCCCCTCTGACAACAGCAGAGTTCCCAGGGGAAAGGCAATGATGGTCTCAGAACCTGGGCCTCCTCTTCAAGAAGACCCTGGGAAGATTCATCCCTGGTTCCTGGATAGCCTTGGGGAATTTCCTCCCCCACCCCCTGTCTTGGCTGGGCTTCTTCTACCTCTGCCTCAGAATCTGAATTGGAGTCTGAAACCAAACCAGGGAGCTTCGGCCCAATCCTGATAGGCTAAAGTGGGGATGGGAAATGCGTGAGCATGAAAGTGCCATGCCCCAAGTGCCTGGCTATTTCATAGACCAGGGGTGCAGAACAGTTTGGGGGTGGGGGGATTTCCCTCCACTCTACCCCCCATGGGTCTGATGATATCAGGGGCCATGGCCCCATCCCTGAAATCACATCAGTGGCATGGCAACACGGCTGACTGTTTCCCGCCTCCCAGCTGAGCAGAGCAGAGCAGAGCAAGCTGCTCCAGCTGCTCCAGGGACTACAGAAGCAAGCAAGCTGCCAGAGAGCGAAGGACCAGAGCGGGTGCACAGGAGGAGCAAACAGGAGTTGGACAGGGGAGTTGCAGTGGTAGAAGAGACAAAGGAAACAAAGGAGACAGAGGCTAAGAGGTAAGTGGGCTGCAGGAAGCCCAGGGGGCTGCCCTTTATCCTTCTGAGTGGCTGTGAGCTCACCAGGTGCTTCTGAGAGCTCCAACTGAATTGGGGTGGTGGTGGCCTGAGTACTCCCAGCAACTCAGGAAGCTTCAGTCTGTTTCCCACCTCCCAGCTGAGCAGAGCAGAGCAGAGCAAGCTGCTCCACCTGGTCCAGGGACTACAGAAGCAAGCAAGCTCCCAGAGAGCGAGCAACCAGAACGAGCGGACAGGGGGAGCAAACAGGAGTTGGCCAGGGGAGTTCAGCAGGGGAGGTCAAGGGGGAGGCCCCTAACATTTTTTTTTCTTTTTTCCTTTTTCTTTTTTAACTAACTTTTTTCCCATTTATTTGTCTTGTAACACACGCTTCCACACCAGTGGGACTCTGCTTTTAACCTCTACTGAGTAGAGGAGCAGGCACAGGCTAGTCTAGAACAATCACAAAGCTAGACACAAAAAGGGAAAAGAGGCTATGGAAGGACAAGACTCTCCAGTGGTGGTGACCTGCAAGGTGTGTGCAATGTTTGTTTTCTTGCCTGAGAACAACATGGCCTACACCTGCAATAAGTGCAAGTTGATCACGCTGCTGGAGGAAAAAGTAAGTGGACTGGAGCGGCAACTGTCAACCCTCCGGGGAATAAGAGAACACGAACAGTTCTTGGACAGAATGGGGGAACTACAGCAGCAAAGGGAAGACCAGAAGCTTGAAGAGCAACAGCAAGATGAGGCAGTGGGAAATGCTGAGGTGAAGAAAAATTGAGTAGAGGATACTCCTTGGAAAAGGGTGACAGTTAGGAGAAGAAGAACTAGATGCCACTCTGCACCAGTGGAAGCAGTGGAGCTGTGGAACCGATTCCAAGTACTTGCAGATGAGACTGGAGGACAGCCTGCAGAGGAAAAATCACAGGGGAACCTACATGAGAGTGAGCAAGAAGCTGAAGGTCAGTCAAACAGAGGCGATGAAACCCAGGCCTACAACAAGAAGAGAAGAGTGGTACTAGAGGGAGTCTCCTTGCTGCATGGGATCGAGACTCAAGTATGTCATGAAGACCCGTGGACTCACTAGGTATGTTGTCTCCCAGGAGGATGGATTAGAGACATGACTGAAAGGTTGCCTGCACTCATAAAGCCCACTGACAGGTATCCCTTTCTTCTCATCCATGTGGGAACAAATGATACCGCCAAGTGGAGCTACAAAGAAATCATGTTGGACTTTGAAGCTTTGGGAAGGAAACTCAAGAACTTTAAGGCCCAGATAGTTTTCTCATCCATACTTCCAGTAGTTGGAAGAGGGATAGAAAGGGAAAGAAAAATACTCCGGGTGAATGACTGGCTACGAAGGTGGTGCCGACGAGAGAGATTTGGATTCTGGGACCACAGGCTCTACTTCCTGGAAGATGGGCTGTTGGCAAGGGACGGGTTGTACCTCACAAAGGCTGGGAAGAATGTGTTTGGCCACAGCATGAAGAACTTAATCAGGAGGGCTTCAAACTGAATCCTACGGGGAAGGGAGATCTAATGTTGGGGGTAACAATGGACGTAGGCTCATGCACTGCAACAGAGAGAACAGCTCAGATAGCGCCCAATAATAGTCTTCAGACACATGTAGGAAGAAAGCCTAGGGATGGGGGAGAATTTCTCCCCGAAACTTCAGGGGGCCGAGTGCCAACGCATTCGGCCCCCCGAAATTGGTGGGGAAATTCTCCGCCGGCCCCCCCCCGGGATGGGACTTACCGTAGCCGAATGTCCCTCTCAGCGGCGGGTCCCAGCGGCGGTTCGGTGGGGGCGGGGGCAGCGGCCGGTCTCCCGACCGGCTGCCACCGCCACCATTGCAAAAAAAAAAAGTAAAGTAAAAAAAAAAAAAACCACCCCCGTGATAGGCTACGTAATGATTAACGTAGCCTATCACGGCTAGATTTCCAAAGTCAGCCATGATAGGCTATGTAAATCATCACGTAGCCTATCACGGGTGACTTTGAAAAAAAAAAGCACGTACGCAAATGGCGGCGGCCCATGGGCGCCGCCATTTGCGTTCCTTATTTTGGCATGTCTAGTCTACATAAAGATTTACATAGGCTACGGCCAAAATAAGGGAACACTATTTGCGTTGCCCTTATTATCGCCGTAGTCTACGTAAATCTTTACGTAGACTACCCGGGCCCAAATAAGGAACGCAAATGGCGGCGCCCATGGGCCGCCGCCATTTGTGTACGCGCTTTTTAAATTTTTTTTCAAAGTCACCCGTGATAGGCTACGTGACGATTTACGTAGCCTATCACGGCTGACTTTGGAAATCTAGCTGTGATAGGCTACGTTAATCGTTACGTAGCCTATCACGGGTGTGTGTGTGTGTGTGTTTTACTTTTTTTTTCACAGCCAGGTAGACAGGGCGCTTCTACCCGGCCTGAATTTCGCCAGCGAGGGATGGGGCGCATCCCCCCCGGACTGAATTTCGGCCGGGCGAGGCGGGGCACCTCCCCCCCTCGCATGAACTTCGGGGGGAGAACCGAAGCGCCTCCCCCCCACCGCGAAGCAAGCTTCGAGAACAGGTAAGGGACTTTCGTCCATCCCTAAGAAAGCCAGACTATGAAGCACATGGTCTTCGATGTCTATATACTAATGCCCAGAGTATGGGAAACAAACAGAACGAACTTGAACTCTTAATACAGGAGGGAAATTATGACTTGATAGGTATAACTGAGACTTGGTGGGATGACTCTCATGAATGAAATGCAGCAATTGAAGGATATAACTTGTTCAAAAAGAACAGGAGGAACAGAAAGGGGGGTGGGGTTGCACTGTATGTGAAAAATACATATCTCTGCACAGAAATACAGGAGGATGAGCTTGGTAGCCCCATCGAGAGCATCTGGATCAAAACAAATGGAGCAAAGAATAAAAGGAACCTGATGGCCGGAGTCTACCTCCAGCCAACCCAATCAAGGAGAAGATGAGGATGAAACTTTTGAAAAGCAAATAGCCAATGTTTCAAGGAAGCATGATGTAGTAGTAATGGGGGACTTCAATTTCCCCAATATTTGTTGGGAGACAAATTCTGCAAAACATGGCCCCTCCAGGAAATTCCTGACTTGTGTGGCGGATAACTTCCTCCTACAGAAAGTAGAGGAAGGAACTAGAGGATCGGCTCTCCTTGACTTAATCCTAACCAACAGAGATGACTTAATGGATGAAGTAGCAGTTACAAGAACTCTGGGGGAAAGCGACCATGTTATACTTGAGTGCTTGGTTCTAAGGGAAGCAAAAGCCGAGTGTAGTAAAACACGTACCCTGGATTTTAGGAAAGCCAGTTTTAATAAACTCAGAACAATGATCAGTAAGGTCCCATGGCAAGCAACGCTAACAAGAAAAGGAGTCCAAGGTGGGTGGGAGCTTTTAAAAAAGGAAATTCTCAAGGCACAATTACAAACAATTCCAACAAGAAGAAAAGGTGGAAGACAACAGAAGAAGCCAATGTGGCTTCACAAAAAGCTTAGAGATGACCTGAAAACAAAAAAGGACACATATAGGAAGTGGAAAGAAGGCCAAGTAACAAAGGAAGAGTACAGGCAGGTAGCACAGAATTGCAAGGATTCTGATTTAGTCAGGAAGGCTAAAGCTGATAATGAGCTGAGGTTAGTGAGGGATGCTAAAAACAACAAAAAGGATTTCTTCAGCTACGTGCATAGTAAAAGACAGAGGAAAGAAATGATGGTTCAGCTATTAAATAATGATGGCAAAACAATAGCAGATGACAAAGAAAAGGCAGAGGTGCTCAATTCCTACTTTGGCTCAGTCTTCTCCCAAAAGAGGGTCTATGACCCACCTGGCAAAGGGAAAGTACAGGCTGAAGGGGCAGGATGGCAGCTTGAGATCGATAGGCATATGGTCAAGGAACACCTAATGACTTTGAATGAGTTCACATCTCCAGGGCCAGATGAACTGCATCCTAGAGTCATAAAGGAACTGGCAGAAGAACTCTCAGAACTGCTGTCTATTCTCTTTGAGAAATCATGGAGGACGGGTGAAGTGCCAGATGACTGGAGGAGGGCTAATGTGGTCCCTATCTTCAAAAAGGGTAAAATGGAGGAACCTGGGAACTGCAGAACAGTCAGTCTGACATCAATCCCTGGGAAAATTCTGGAGCAGATGATAAAGCAATCTATCTGGAAGCACCTTGAAAACAATGCAGTGATGATGACTCAAAGCCAACATGGATTTGTCAAGAACAAGTCCTGCCAGACGAATCTGATCTCATTTTTTGATCAAGTAACCTCCCTTGTGGACCGTGGGAATGCTGTAGACATCATGTACCTCGACTTCAGCAAAGCTTTCGACAAAGTGCCCCATGATATCCTGATGAGCAAACTAGCTCAAAGTGGGCTAGATGAAACACCGATCCGGTGGATCCATAGTTGGCTACAGAATCGGACTCAAAGAGTGCTTATCAAACTGGGGAGAGGTAACGAGTGGGGTACCGCAGGGCTCAGTCCTGGGCCCAGTCTTCAACATTTGTATTAATGACTTGGAGGAGGAGGTGCAGGGAATGCTGATCAAATTTGCAGATGACATCAAATTGGGCGGGATAGCTAATCCTTTGGAAGAAAGAAACAAAATTCAAAGTGATCTGGATAGATTGGAGCGCTGGGCAGAAAACAACAGAATGAGATTGAATAGGGATAAATGGCAAGTTCTGCCCCTAGGAAAAAGCAACCAAATGCACAGTTACAAGATGGGGGAGACTTGGCTCAACAACACTACAAGTGAGAAGGATCTTGGAATTGTTGTCGATCACAAGCTGAAGATGAGCCAACAATGTGATGTGGCTGCAAAAAAGGCAAATACTCTTTTGGGCTGCATTAATAGAAGCATAGCTTCCAACTCCCGGAAAGTACTAGTTCCCCTCTACTCAGCACTGGTTAGGCCTCATCTGGAGTACTGTGTCCAGTTCTGGGCACCACACTTGAAGAAGGATGCAGACTGGAAACAAAGCCCTATGTCCAGAGACTGAAAGAACTGGGCATGTTTAGCTTTGAGAAGAGAAGACTGAGGGGAGATAGGATAGCGTTCTTCAAATACTTGAAAGGTTGTCACAGACAGGAAGGCCAGGATCTCTTCTCGATCATCCCAGAGTGCAAGACACGGAATAATGGGCTCAAGTGACCAGATTCCAGCTGAACATCAGGAAAAACATCCTGACTGTTAGAGCAATACGACTATGGAACCAATTCCTGAGGGAGGTGGTGGGCTCTCCCACACTGGTGGTGTTCAAGATGAGGCTGGCTGGACAGCCATCTGTCGGGGATGCTCTGACTTGTATTCCTGCATTGAACAGGGGTTTGGATTCGATGGCCTTGTAGGCCCCTTTCAACCCTACTATTCTATGATTCTATGATCACCCACTTTTCTTTTCTTCTTCTTCTGGAAGGACACATATAACTGTGCCTCCTCCTGGCACAGAGAAAGCCCACCTCATCCCACATCCTCACTGCTATCATCAGCCGGAGATTGCAGTTGGTGTGAGAGGCACTGGGGCTCACCCATGTAGGGACGACTTGCCCAGTGTGGGCAAGTCAGGCCCAGGATGATCAGCCTCCCCATTGCTATCTCTGATCTGAGATCTCTAATTGCAAATAGCAGCAGACATGCTGTCTCAGGAGATTCCTTCAGGAAGCCAGGCTTGGTTCCTAAGCCCTGCCACTGGAGGAACCCCAAGAGATGGATTAGGGGGAACCTTGGGCCGAATTAGGCCCATGGGCTGGAGGTTCTTTTGCAACCTTTTCTTAAATTTGCAGGAAGGCGGCAGTTTAGCAGTTAACTAGTTGATGCAGGGGAACAGCTAGCCTCAGGAACTCTATAGCCCACAGAGGCTTCCTGTTTCCTCCCTCCTGCTCACCCCTTTTCTCTCTCCAACAGTTCTCCACCCCTGTCATAGACCTTTGCACACTAAGAATGAAGGCCTGTATAGGGGCTTGGAAGTATCTTCAGTTGCTCCTGTGATTGGAAATTCCGCCTTATCTGGGTTCCTGATTTTGAGAGTTGTGTGAACACATTCGGCCAAATGTGCTTATAAACCTCTTTGCAGACCTTTCTCTCTGAGATATCTGGGACTGGGCACTTTGGGGCAGGGCATGCATTCTCAAACATGTCTCTCCCTGACATTAACCCTATGCATGATGCAGGCAAACACCTCCATAGGGCTAATCAGACAGTCTGTTAAAAAATAGTTACATACCCCCACCAAGCTCCCCATTAAAAGAAAACAGCAGGCATATGGGGAGTGGGGAAGAGGAGGATGTGCCATTTTGTGGATGGCTGCTCAAGGATTAAACCAGGAAATACATTCCCCATGGCTCTCTTTTTTTGTGAGCTTATGGGAGGGATGTAGAAGGACCATATCAGTTTTGTTAATTTGGTACCCACAAAAAAGCCTCAAACTGCATTTCACTTAGTCTAGCTCCTAAACCCTTGCACCTATCCTTCTGAAACTGTACAGGTTAGATTCATAGGGGCAGCTTTGATAACTGTTGGTTAATTTCTACTAGACCACTAAATCTTTTTCTTTTCTTTTCTAGGCAGCCCCCCACATAAAAATTCAGTTCAATTTATTTAAATATGGCCACCCCGATCTGCTGCTAGAGATACAAAATAAAAATCAAACTGAACAATACAATACCAGCTGCAAATGCAAAGCATACATAGAATGGCAAGTGCAGATCAGAACTGGCTTTAATGACAGTATCTATTAGCATCAGCTAATACTAGTTGAATTATAATAAGAATCAACCATCTGATTCCTAATAGAACATGCCTGGGCACAGAATTTTGCCACTTTAGAAGTAAGTTCATTAGTAGAGTCTGAGAAAAGAAGGGAGGAGTAAAACTTATCAGATCTGCCTGAAGATTTTGTTAAAATTGGGGCAATATAATGGGAGTGACCACTTAAAAACTTTGACTCTTTTGACATTCCATCTGGTGTGTCTGTCTTCCCTACATTTTCTCCCTCAAAACAGTCAACCATAAAAACCAGAGGTGCTTGTGTGAAGGCTGATGCCATGTGGAGAATTTTGCATGGACTGCCTTCTAGCAGGCCATGGAGTAGTAACTGTTTGAACACTCACATTAACATAAAATTAAGGCAGAGTTCTGCAGGTGGGCTATATGACCTCAAAAGGGGGGTGATGCATTGCCATTCCTGCCCACGAATTTGCCCCTTTCATCTGGCTCCAAACAAGAGGAAAGGACAGAATGGTCTGGAAACTTCAGCTGGTCCAAAATATGGCAGCAAGATTGTTAACAGGGACTGGCCAGCAAGATCATATTACGCCAGTATTTTTCCAGCTGCACTGGCTGCCAGTCCATTTCTGGGCCCGATTCAAAGTGCTGATATTAACATTTAAAGCCCTGAATGGCTTGGCGCCAGGTTATCTGAAGGATCGCCTCCTCCCATATGTGCCTGCCCAGACCTTAAGATCATCCTCAGTGGCCCTTCTCCGTGAACCCCTGCCAAAGGAAGTGAGGTGGGTGGCTACTAGGAGGAGGGCTTTTTCTGCTGTGGCACCCCAGCTCTGGAATGAGCTCCCTAGTGAGGTTCGCCTGGCACCTACATTGTATTCCTTCCAGCACCAGGTGAAGACTTTTTATTTTCCCAGGCATTTTAGCATTTTATTTTTCTAGACTTTTAGCTTTGCTATTTTAAATCTGTATTTTAAACTCCTGCACTGCTGCTAGGTTTTATTGTGGTTGTCTTGTTATATTGTGGTTTTAATGTTCTATATATTTTAAATTGTTTTATCATGTGCTGTTTGGTTTTAATTTTTTTGAACTGCCCAGAGAGCTTTGGCTATTGGGCGGTATAGAAATGAAATGAAATAAATAAAAAAATATAAAAAACATAAAGGGCAAAGTGAGATGCTGCTCCTTGTCCTCCCTCCTCTGTCCTCTCATTGCTCTTCTGTTCAGAGTGGGTGGAGAAGGAGTCGGCTCAGGGGTCTCTAGGGGTTGGAAATGGGCCCCTAGGCCCTAGCTGGTGTCAGAAGGTGGCGACCAGTGACTCCTGCTGTAGCGTAGAAGTCAACTCAGGTACTGTAGAGGATGTGATAGCAGATGTTATCTTGAAAACAGAACCTGGTTTGACTGAGCTGAGGAGAAAGAAGGCTGATTCATGCTGGAGTATTGTTGGGAAGTTGCAGAGGGAAAGGTTATCTCTAGTCTGATACCGAAATGGATAAGTCACACTGTCTGTGAATCTAGATGGTTCATCTATGACCCTTTTCAGCACAGTTCCCTTATTTCCTATGCAGAGAATCAGGCTGAATGCATACTATGGGCTATCATGATCCCAAGAGAGTTAATTGTCCTCTGTCACTGCCTTGATGAAGAGTAGATCTTGGCCATGTTCTCATCACACGTGTTTACTCAGGTTGTGTCAGGTCATGAAAGCACCGGGCAAGGTCATTACCTGACCCATAATTATAAAAATCACCATGATCAGACTCGTTTCTAGGGATGTACGAAAGTCACTTACCTGGTCTCGCAGCTTGCTTTGCGGTGGGGGGGAGGCGCTTCGCTTCTCCCCCCAAAGTTCAGGCCGGGGGGGAGGCTTCCCACCTCACCCGGCCGAAATTCAGGCCAGGGGGGGAGGCTTCCCGCCTTGCCCGGCCGAAATTCAGGCCGGGGAGAAGCGCCCCGTCTCCCCGGCCGCGAACTTCAAAAGAAAAAAAAAAAGCCCCGTGATAGGCTACGTAACGATTTACGTAGCCTATCACGGCTAGATCTGCAAAGTCAGCCGTGATAGGCTACATTAATCGTTACGTAGCCTATCACAGGGGCGTTTGTTTTTTTTTTACTTTTCTTGTAATGGCGGCGGCGGCAGCCGGTCGAAAGACCGGCTGCCGCCCCTGCCCCTGACGAAGACCTGCCGAACCGCTGCCGGGACCCTCCGCCGGGAGCGACATTCGTAAAAGGTAAGTCCCATCCCGGGGGGGGGGCGGAGAACTTCTCCCCGAACCTTCGGAGGACCGAATGCGTTGGCACTCGGCCCCCCGAAGTTTCGGGGAGAAATTCTCCCCCATCCCTACAGTCGTTTCCCTGACATCCGACAGTCAGACAGAGGGAACTTGCAAAGTTAATAGCAGAAGCAGCCACATGCAGCTCAGTGTGTTATCTTATTCTACATTCTGGCTATAAAGGTTCCTTTCAAGCCAGCTTTAGTCATGGAGATATGGGAGGTTAAGGGAGGCCTGCAGAGAGCTGTGTCTCAGGGTGCTTTGATAGTTCATTCCTTAATCCAAAAGCCCAGCTTGGATACTTTTTTTATCGGGAAGAGCTCTTTTTCATTGTGGGTGGCTTTCTGTAGCAAGATACTGCTCATAATGCTGATGCACAGTTGTGATTGGTGTCCACATTTATTGGCAAACAAAGTGGTTTTATTAGCGCTGCCCCTCCTCCTCCTCCTCCTCCTGCCTCATACTATCGGCAGGACTTCAAACACCATGTGCAGCTGGCAGCCAAAATTTCAACAAAACATTCCAAGCTCCACAGGTGACATTATTATTGGGAAATTTGTGTCCATCGCCTTTGCTGAGGTATCTTTACAAACCTTTACAGGGCAGATGGGATCCCCCTTCCGTGCATGGTAAGTAACTCTGTGAAACAAGTCCATTGGGCCTTTAGATTATTCTGATCCAATTCAAGGAAGTCTGGTTTTGTACATTTCAATTGATGGTTGCTTGACATATGCTAATATGTCACTAGGAGTGATCTGTTGTACCTCTCAGCTAGGGATGCTAGAGAATTCCACCACGGATCCCAGGGAGGCCAAATTCCAGTGAATTTGGCCCCCCCGAATCTGTGGCGGAACGGAGCAACCCACCCACCACCCCGCGAAAGCCCCACGAAATGGAGCCTACCTGGCTGCGGCTCCGGCGGCAGCGGCGGCGGCTCCAGTCGTTGCCGGGCTGTGGCCGCAAATAGTGGCAGTTATGGTGGGTGCCATTTGCTTCCCTGGCAAGCTGTGATAGGCTATGTAAGTATCTACATAGCCTATTACGGCTCAGGGCAGGGACGCAAATGGCGTAGCCGCCATTTGCATCCGTGTCTTGAGCCGTGATAGGCTACGTAAATATATATGTAGCCTGTCACGGCAATAGGAAGGAACGCAAATGGTGGCCGCCGTAGCCACCACCATTTGGGTCCGTGTCTTTAGCTGTGATAGGCTATGTATATATTTACATAGCCTATCATGGCCAAAGACACAGCCACAAATGGCAGCAGCTACGGTGGCCGCCATTTGCGTCCCTGTGCAGCCCAGCGGCTGGATGTCCGGTTGTGGGCGGCCCCGGCTGGCGGCTCTGCAGAGTCGCCGCAGAGCGGAGCCGGCAGGGGAGGATTCTGGGGGGATGGACAGAGCACCTCCTCCCCTCCAGCGGATGCTGCCACTGGAACAAGGTAAGGGATTCGTACATCCCTACTCTCAGCCATGCCATTCTGTTCCGGCGAGTAGTAGGGATGTACGAAAGGGAATTAACTTGTCCCGCAGCTTGCTTCGCAGTGGGGGGGAGGCGCTTTGCTTCTCCCCCCGAAATTCAGGCTGGGGGGGAGGCGCCCCGCCTCGCCCGGCCGAAATTCAGGCCGGGGAGAAGCGCCCCGTCTCCCCGGCCGCAAAAGAAAAAGTGAAGGAAAAAAAAAAAACCGTGATAGGCTACGTAACAATTAATGTAGCCTATCATGGCTAGATTTCCAAAGTCAGCCATGATAGGCTATCACGGGTGACTTTGAAAAAAAAAATAGCGTTGCCCTTATTTTCGCTGTAGTCTACATAAATCTTTACGTAGACTACCGGGACCAAATAAGGAACCGGCTGCCGCCCCCGCCCCCGACGAAAAGCCGACGAACCGCCGCCGGGACCCGCCACCAGGAGGGACATTCGCCAAAGGTAAGTCCCATCCTGGGGGGGTGGCGGGGGGTGGCGGAGAATTTCACCGCTGATTTCAGGGGGCTGAATGCGTTGGCACTCAGCCCCCCGAAGATTCGGGGAGAAATTCTCCGCCATCCCTAGCGAGTAGCTGACCATCTTTTGGTGCGCGATGCCTCGGGCCCAGAGGTACACTTCCATCTCTCTTCCGATGTACTCTCCTCCATTATGGGTACAAATGATGCCCACCGTCTTGCAGAATTTGTTCTTGGTTGCTGCAACAAACTCCTTCATCTTGCTCAGTACTTGATTCTTATGCTTGAGGATGCATACTGTTGTGAATCTGGAATAATCATCAATGAAGCTGAGGAAGTACTTACCCTCTCCAGTGGTTATCACCTCCATCAGTCCACAGAGGTCAGAGTGGATGAGCTCCAGTGGTTCTTTAGCTCTGCTCTTGCTTGCCTTGGCAGTGGGGCTCGCGTGGACTTGGTCTTGATGCACACAGCTCAGCCTTGACCTGCATGCTGGGTTCTGTAAATCTTCGGTGAGTTCCTTGGTCACCAACTCCTTCACTGCCTCCATGCATCTGTGCCAGAGGTGGTTGCAACTGTTGTGGGATGTGTGGTTTTCCCCTCTTGGACTCTTCTTTGCTGACAGAAATCTCATACATAGAGTTCTTTACCCTGGCATTGCCCCTCAACCTTCCTTCTCTGGAGATTTGGCATTCGTCCCCTTCAAAAAGTAGGATGAATTACCACTTACCTGCGGTAAACTTTCTTACTCAGAGCAAGTTCCCTTCCAGGTCTGGGAAAAACAAGACATCTTTTAGCTTTGTTTTCCCATCATGCAGTGGTTCTGTACAGTCTATGGTGCCTTTTCCTATTCATGAAACTTTTATCTGTTTCCCATTAGCCAGGTAAACATAACCCTGCCTTTGGTGATCCAGTTCCTTGTAGGGATGTACGAAAGGTGCTTACCTTTCGCGAATTATGTTTATCGTTGGGGGGGAGGCGTTCCGTCCCTCCCCTCGGAATCCTTGCGGGGGGGAGGCACTCTGTTCCTCCCCCCCCAGGAATCCTGGCTGGCTGGCTGTGCTCCGCAGCGATTCTGCGGAGCCGCCAGCCAGCTCCACCAGCAGCCGGACATCCGGCCGCTGGCTAGCAGGGACGCAAATGGCGGCGGCCGTAGCCACTGCCGTTTGCATCCCTGCAGTCAGCCGTGATAGGCTATGTAAATGTTTACGTAGCCTATCACGGCTGACTTAAAAAAACACAAAAAAAGCGCGTACGCAAATGGCGGCGGCCATGGCCGCTGCCATTTGCGTTCCTTATTTTGGCACGTCTTAGTCTACGTAAACATTTACATAGACTAAGATGGCGAAAATAAGGGGAATGCAAATAGCGTAGCGTCTACGCTATTTGCATTCCCCTTATTTTCACTGTCTTAGTCTACGTAAATGTTTACGTAGACTAAGACGTGCCAAAATAAGGAACACAAATGGTAGCGGCCATGGCCGCCGCCATTTGCGTACGCACGTTTTTTTTGTTTTTGTTTTTAAGTCAGCCGTGATAGGCTACATAAAGATTTACGTAGCCTATCACTTTTTTTTTTTTAACTGGAAATGGCGGCGGCGGTGGCCGCCGGTCAGAAGACTGGCCGCCGCCGCCACCGAGCCACCGCCGGAGCCACCGCCGCCAGGAAGATCTGCCCAAGTTAAATCCCATCCCGGGGGGGGGCGGGCCGTTCCGCCACCAATTTCGGGGGGCCAAATGCGCTGGCATTCGGCCTCCCCGAGATCCGTGGCAGAACTTTCGCACATCCCTAGTTCCTTGAAGAACTCCCTCTGGCTAGTCATGTGGCTGCTAGCTCCTGAGTCCAGCACACAAACTAGATTGTGCCTCTGAGCTTTGGTTACTCTGAAGTAAATAGACTGGCAGGCATGGGCCCTTTGTGGTTTGTAGTCTACTCTGCCTTGCCCTTTGTTGCTCTTTCGCTCTGTCTTGTGGATGTTTTCAGGACAGTCTCTCTTGAAATGTGTCTTGGAACCACATTGTTTTGTCTTTGCCTTAAGAGCTTGTTCTGATTCCCTCCTGGTCTCTGGCCTAGCCTTTGTGCCATTACGTGAGGCATCAGCCATGTTTTCCATCCTCCGATTCCACTCACCAATCAGCCTGGCCCTTACATAGTCCAGGTTTAGCTCTGCTTTGGGGGGCACTTCCAAGGCTATTATGAGGGGTTCATAGGAGTCATCTAGGCTGCACAAAATGATGTCCACAACATCCTCGCCTGGGGTCTCTGAGCCAACTGCCCGCAGCTCTTCAACAACTTGCAAGACTGCATTTTCATGGTCTGGCAAGCGGGCTTTTTTTTTGAGCCTCATTTTAAACAGCTTCCTCTTCAAGAAGAACTTTGCATTTATGCTGGTAGGTTGGTGCACCATCTGCAGAGCCTCCCACATTTGCTTTGCTGTTTTCTCATTTCTGATGTGGAGCAACTGGTCATTTTGGACTGATTGAGCAATTGTTGCCCTTGCTTTTCTGTCCCAGTCATGGACATTTTTTGCGAGGCGAGCCAATTCCAGAACCTCCCACAAGTCCTCTTTCACTAGCACCATGTCGATCTTGTACAACAAGATGTACAACATTATGCCTCCCTTTTTTATTAGACCTTCCAATTCTCTCAGTTGTCTGCTGTCAGCAAAGGACCTTCTAGTCATCTTTGAGGTACAGCTAAGCTATTGTAATACTTGCTTTATTGAATACAGTTTATTCACTGCAAGCTACGCAGTAGCTCTCCTCAGGAAAACTTCTAGAAAACTCTGGAGGACTAACAACAAGATAAAAGACAAACAACCATAGTTAAGTGATAAACAGAACAGCATCCCCTTTGGGCTAACATTACAACTTCCCACATCTAAAATAACTCACACTACACAAATATTTAAGCATTTGTATAATCTGCCAACCAGAAAGGTTTTTGTGTTTGTCTCCCAACTCGAGTTCTATATGGACTTGAGGAAGAGGTTTCCTTGGTACCAGGGTCTTCAAAATGCAAGGAGACAGACTCAGATACTTCTGTTGTGGACCTGATGTCATCCAAAGGCAGTAGTTCTGCATTTGTAGGTCCACCTGGCAATTCCTCTTCAATCACAGGACTGTGATGAGATGTTTCATGTGCTTGTTGGGGTATCTCTTCCTTTTCCTGCTCAGCATTCTCTTTACAATGTTGCTGACTCTCAGCTGTGGATAGTTGTATTTTCCTTTCAGTGAATCACAGTAGCAGTTGTCTGTGTACTACAAAAAGATGAAATGCTCCCTTCTGTATCAGGAAGGATAAATTAATTACTCAGTTTCTTAATTGCTGTATAAGGACCCCTCCAAAAAAGTGTATGATTGAGGTTTCTTCCTGCCTCTTTTTTATAGTTGCATAGCCACACTTTTCCCCTTTCTTGAATGGGAATATAATGCAATTTTTGTATGGCATCTTCTGTGTAATATGACCATTTTCTTCTCACCTGTTCCTCAACTTCCTTAAAGGCAGTCCCCAAGTCACTTAGATAAGGTTGTGCTAAATCACTCATGTGAATTTGTGGCTCTGCATGTCTTGGTTGCTTAAAAAGCAAATCGCAAGGAAACATGGGTTTACAAAGTCCAAAAACAATTTCATAAGGAGAATAGTGGATTGTAGAATGTCTGCTGGTATTATATGCAAAAAACAATATATGGAACCTTCATCTCCCAATCTCTCTGGTCTTCACCTACAAGAAGTCTCAGCATAGAACCGACTGTGCAATTCGTTCTCTCTACACGACCATTACATGCAGGATGTGCAACACTGGTCCTTACTTTGGTTATCTAGAGTTGTCGGCACATGCACACCTCATGCGGCAACTGTCACTCAAACTCCTTTCCTTGATCCCTACAAATACAATTTGGTGGGCCAAACTGCAACACCACATGTTTCATGATGGCATCCATCAGTGACTCAGTTCTTTTGTCTTTCAGTGGTTGTGCCACAACAAATTTGGAAAAGTGTCATACACTACCAGCAAATACTGATTTCCACTCAGTGTTGTGAGGGGCAGGCCCTTCAAGTAGAGGTGTCAGAGAAATCCACCACGGACCCCAATGAGGCTGCATTTGGCTTAATCCAAGAGCTTTGCCACAGGGCCGTGGTGGCTTAGTGGTTAAGACGCTGAACTGCAGACTGGAAGGTCGTCCGGACAGCAATTCGAGACCAGAGTGCCACAGGACGAAGTGAGCTCCCGTCTTCAGTCCCAGCTCCTGCCAACCTAGCAGTTTGAAAGCAAGAAATTGCAAGTAGATAAATAGGTACCGCTTCGGCTGGAAAGGTAACAGCATTCCATGCACCTCGGTGTTCAGTCATGCCAGCCACATGACCACGGAAGCGTCTTCGGACAGTGCTGGCTCTTCGGCTTAGAAATGGAGATGAGCGCCACCCCCTAGAGTTGGACACGACTGGCTGGGGACACCTTTACCTTTGTCAGGGTGGAAACTGAGCCCATAGAGCCCCAGAGCAGTTCTGATTCTGAGGAAGAACAGCAATCCGTGGGAGAGGAGCTCGCTTATCTCTCACAAGCACAGCAGCTGGCAGAGATTCCTCCTGCCAGCATTCCTGGGAGAGATAGTGACCCTGGCAGTGAGACAGTGGGGGAGAGGGGCTTGCTGGATGCTTGGTGGAGACGCAGGCAGTGGCGCCAGATGGAGGGCGCCGAAAGGAGGCGCTCTGCTCATTTGGTGCTAAAACAACGGTCACGTCCCGAGGACCCAAGGGTAAGAGAGAGGATCTCTCCATAGCCTGTAAGTTCAGAGTCTTCCTGCGCTTCTCCTTCAAAGGGGGACCAACTGCCTTACCTGGAGCTTAGGCTACTCTGCTATCTACCCCAGTGCAGTTCCTTGCTTAGTCACTAGTGATTAGTATCTGTAAGAGTAATTAAGTAATAAAAGAATAAAGCCTTGGAAAGAATCCTCGTCGTCTGTGTCCCGAGTTGGCTATTGGAGGGGACTGTAAGAGGCAGCTAGGGTGCTCCTGACAACCTTTACCTTTAAGAGCTTTACAGCTGCAAATGGCATTGTGGACGCCATTTGCATCCGGAGTGAGCCCTCAGCCAGCAATACGGCACGGCAATGGCGGCTGTATCACTGGCGCTACGGAGCCAGCCGGTGACTCTGTGGAATCGCCACAGAGTGGAGCCGGCCAAAGAGGATTCCTGGGGGGGGACCAGATCGCCTCCCCCCACGGGCGGATCTCCCCTGGAGCAGCAGGTAGGGAATCCACCTCTCCCTACCTTCTAGTCAATCTGAATGAATTCCCATGGTTTAGTTGGTTGTGGCATTTCTCCCACTGGAGTTTTCTGATGCCTTTCTGGTGCTTTCTTTTGTTGACATACCATGCATGACTGAATCCAGTCTTTAACATCTGTTGCCAGACCCAGCCAAAAAAATCTTTCTGATACCCTGTCAAATGACTTTTCATATCTCAGATGTCCTGACACTTCATTATTATGCACACATTCCAGTACTGTTTTCTGTAACAATGCTGGCATGACAACTTTGCTAGAGTCATAAACGAGTAAGTTTGTAACAGCATGAATTGATAATTTTTCCCCGTATTTTAGAAAATCTTCCCAGTTTAGGTCACTTTCTATGTGTCTGCTGATGTACCATACATAGTTCAGAGTCCTTACATTGTTCCTGGCAAATATCCTCCCAGTACCAGGCTGTATCCAGTTTTAGTGCCCCTAAGTGGCTGAGGGCATCTGCAACCACATTTTGCTTTCCTGGCTTATGGTGAACTGTGAATTCAGAAAGTTTATGAATCTATCTCCACAGGTGACCTTCTGGATTATGCTTTGTAAGGAGCCACTGAAAAGCACTGTGATCAGTGTACACTGTGAATTCTGTGCCTAATAAGTAAGGGCAATAGGTTTTTAGAGCCTCCACAATAGGCAAACACTCCAGTTCAGTTGCTGAATACTTGGTTTCTCTCTCAATCAGTTTCCGACCACCAAATGCCACTGGTCTGCATCCTTCTTGGTCATCTGTTTGTTGTTCCCATGCAAATCCAACAGCAACCTTTGAAACATCACAGGTTACAATAAATGGGCAGAGAGGATCTGGGAATTTAAGGACTGCATACTTGAGTAATCCATATTTTAATCAGTCAAATGCTTTTCAATGCTCTGGATCTCACACAAAGTTATGTTTTGAAAGCTGATACAGTGGTGCTGCCCTCTGCACAAAATTATTTACAAATCTCCTGTAGAATCCACAAAGTCCCAGGAACCTCTGGATGTCTTCCAGTTTTCTGGTGCCTTCCAATTTTCTATTACATCCCGTTTTTGTGGATGAGGCTCCAACCCGTTCTCACTGACAATGTGTCCTAGAAAAGTTATGCAACTCCTTGCAAACTGGTACTTGTTCCCTGCCAGTTTAAATCCAGATTCTTTGAAAAGTTTTAGAATCCTTTCCAAACCCAACAAATGTTCTTCCCACATAAAATCATCTAAGTAGGTAAGAATTTATTCCATTTTTAACACTTCGGTGAGGTAATTTACCACCCTTTGACAGGTACTCAGGGTATTCATGAGGCCAAAGGACATTCTCCCAAACTGGAAAAGACTATAGGGTGCGACAAAGGCAGTTTTCCCCTTGTCAGCTGGTGCCACTTGAATCTGATGATATCCTCCTGATACAGCTGCTGGAAAACCTTGTCCCTGACATTTTATCCAGCATGTTGGCCATGTTGGGAAGTGGGTAACTGTCTTGAAAGTTTATTTTATCTTTTATAGTCAAGGCAAATTCTCAAATCTCCATTAGGCTTTTTTACAATTACTATTGGAGTTGCCCGGGGCGATGTTGAGTGCTCTATTAAGCCATCTTCCAACATGTGGGCTCGCTTTTCCTTCACAGTGGTCTGATAACCAAAGTAATTCACTGAAAAGGTTGTTTCACTGACACACTCCCTGGCTTCAGCATAATCTCATGGCACACACTCTATCATCTCTCCTAAGTTATTACTTTGTGAGAACACACTTGCATATTGTCTATGACCCCCCTGGCAAAGGCAAAGTACAGGCTGAATGGGCAGGATTGCAGCTTGAGAACGATAGGCATATGGTCAAGGAATGAGTTCAAATCTCCAGGGCCAGATGAACTGCATCCTAGAGTAATAAAGGAAATGGCAGAAGAACTCTCAGAACCACTGTCTATTCTCTTTGAGAAGTCACGGAGGACGGGCAAAGTGCCAGATGACTGGAGAAGGGCTAATGTTGTCCCTATCTTCAAAAAGGGTAAAAAGGAGGAACCTGGGAACTACAGACCAGTCAGTATGACATCAATCCCTGGGAAAATTCTGGGGCAGATGATAAAGCAATCCAACTGTAAGCACCTTGAAAACAATCCAGTGATTACTCGAAGCTAACATGGATTTGTCAAGAACAAATCCTGCCAGACAAATCTTATCTCATTTTTTGATCAAGTAACCTCCCTTGTGGACCGTGGGAATGCTGTAGACATCATATAACTTGACTTCAGCAAAGCTTTTCACGAAGTGCCCCATGATATCCTGATGAGCAAACTAGCTCAAAGTGGGCTAGATGAAACAACGATCCGGTGGATCCACAGTTGGCTACAGAATCGGACTCAAAGAGTGCTTATCAATGGGACCTTCTCAAACTGGGGAGAGGTAATGAGTGGGGTACCACAGGGCTCAGTCCTGGGCCCAGTGCTCTTCAACATTTTTATTAATGACTTGGAGGAGGAGGTGCAGGGAATGCTGATCACATCTGCGGATGACACAAAATTGGGCAGGATTGCTAATCCTTTGGAAGAAAGAAACAAAATTCAAAGTGATCTTGATAGACTGGAGCTCTGTGCAGAAAACAACAGAATGACATTTAATAGGGATAAATGCCAACTTCTGAACCTAGGGAAGAGAAACCAAATGCACAGTTACAAGATGGGGGGATACCTGGCTCAACAACCCTACAAGTGAGAAAGATCTTGGAATTGTTGTTGATCACAAGCTGAATATGAGCCAACAATGTGATGTGGCTGCAAAAAAGGCAAATGCTATTTGGGGCTGCATTAGTAGAAGCATAACTTCCAAATCCCGGGAAGTACTAGTTCCCCTCTACTCAGCACTGGTTAGGCCTCATCTGGAGTACTGTGTCCAGTTCTGGCACCACACTTTAAGAAGGATGCAGACAAGCTGGAGAGGGTTCAGAGGAGGGCAACAAAGATGATCAGGGGACTGGAAACAAAGCCCTATGAGGAGAGACTGACAGAACTGGGCATGTTTAGCCTTGAGAAGAGAAGACTGAGGGGAGATATGATAGTGCTTTTTAAATCCTTGAAAGGTTGTCACAGAGAGGAAGGCCAGGATCTCTTCTTGATCATCCCAGAGTGCAGGACACGGAAAAATGGGCTCAAGTGACAGGAAGCCGGATTCCTGCTGAACATCAGGAAAAACTTCCTGAGTGTTAGAGCAATGCGACAATGGAACCAATTTCCTAGGGAGGTGGTGGGCTCTCCCATACTGGAGGCTTTCAAGATGAGGCTGGACAGTCATCTGTCAGGGATGCTCTGACTTAGATTCCTGCACTGAGCAGGGGGTTGGACTCGATGGCATTGTAGGTAGGGATGTCAGAGAATTTCTCCACGAATCTCAGGGAGGCCGAATGCCAGCGCACTCAGCCCCCTGAAATTGGTGGAGAAACGGTCTGCCCCCTCCCCACCACCCCAGGACGGGACTTACCTTGCTCGAATGTCCCTGGCAGTGGCGGCTCCGGAGGCGGTTCGGCGGCGGCGGCTGGTCTTCTGACCGGCTGCCGCCACTACCATTTCCAAGTAAAAAACAAAAACAAAAAACAAACATGATAGGCTACGTAAAGATTTACGTAGCCTATCACGGCTAGATTTTTAAAAAAACACCGTGATAGGCTACGTAAATCTTTACGTAGCCTATCATGGCTGACTTAAAAAAAAAAAAAAAGCACGTACACAAATAGCGTTGCCCTTATTTTCGCCGTAGTCTACGTAAATGTTTACGTAGACTACACGTGTCCAAATAAGGAACGCAAATGGCGGTGCCCATGGGCACCGCCATTTGCGTACGCGCTTTTTTTTTTTTTTAAGTCAGCCGTGATAGGCTACGTAAAGATTTATGTGCTCCGCAGAATCGCTGCAGAGCACAGCCAGTCGGCCAGGATTTGGGGGGGGGGGGAGGAACGGAGCGCCTCTCTCCCTCGGTGAGGATTCCGGGGGGAGGGATGGAATGCCTCCCCCACAACCATCAGCATAATCCCCGAAAGGTAAGTACCTTTCGTACATCCCTACATATATCCCTGTTTCAAAGTTGCTCTCAAGCTGTCTTTGTGCCATGATCTGGATTTTGATCAACTCTGTCACCTTTTCATCACTATGGCTTTGTGAAGGATCCAGTCCTCTGCTTCAGAGGTGTCCAGAAAGTAGATCTCCAGAAATTTGGGGCTTCAACTCCCAGAAACCCCTGCCATTGTAGCCAATGATCAGGAATGCTGGGAGCTGAAGAACAAAATGTCTGGAAATCCACTTTCTACCCAACCCTTCACTAATAGATTTATTCTTTCAGAAAGTCTCTTCTCTAGAATTTCAAGCACCAATCTAACTCTGTGATGTTTCTCCTTTATATCAGCAAACTCTCAGTGTTCTGCCTGTTAATACATAGCCCTAGCAAAGGACTCCAGTTTCTCCAGGCTTCTGAGCTCTTGGAGTTCTTCATGAACCACATTCCACTTAAGGATGAAATAGGCATTAAACCAGGACAGAACCTTATCATAGTGGTGCTTAGGGTCTTTTTCAGCAGAGGATTTATACGCTTTGCTTTCTATTTTCCCCATGACATAAAGGAATGAACTTATTGACACTATTCTGTCTTCCTTGTGGTCATTGTGACCAGGCAAAAGCAAGCAGATCTGTCTTTCCATTCAGACCATACAGCAGGATTATTAAATCTCTAGAGTTCTGGTGCAGAGAACTGTGCCATTTTCCTTATCTTAAGATTCTGTGAGTTTAAAACTTACTTCTAACACCATGTCGTGGAAGGCCTAGAGGGCTCACCAGTCATGAGGCTTGACAAAAAAAAAAGATGGTATCTGTTAAACAAGAACAGAACAGCAACAGGAATTTCCTGATTCCATCCACATACCACTAAAACGAGCACCACCTATATAGTGATGTGATTCACAAACTTTTCATATTGCCAAATGTTTTATAATAAGGGAAGCAGGAGAGAAAACAACAATATAATTGACAAAACTGAGCAAAACTAACAGTTCTCAAACATGAAAGTTGTGCAAGCAATTCCCAAATTTGTGCAATTTTCCAAAATTGTAAAAAGTTCCCACATAGACTAAACAGTGAGCAATTTAAAATGTGCACATGTTGAGAAAGTTGCACATTTTGAGAAAGTTGTGCATTTTTACACATTTTGCAGAAATGAGGGCAAATTTTGGAATATGCAAACATTATCAGAGAAAATCTCCTCCTGCTTGGGTATGCATTTGGGGGATTTTCAAAGGATTTGAGAAGTGAACTGAAATTCTCATCCATCCCTACTTCCAAGTTACTGCCAAGTTGTCTTTGTGTCCTGATCTGGGTTTTGATCTACTCTGATCACCTTTTCATCGCTGTGACTTTGTGATGGACCACATCCTCTGAAATACGGTTGTGCAGAAAGTAAATCTCCACATTAGGGACTTCAACTTCCAGAAGCCTCTGCCAGTAGGAAATGATAATATAATTGCCGTTCACACTCAATGCTCAAATTGTGAGAGAAAAGGCAGGAGTTCATTTATGAAATTCAAATGTCACAGACCCTGATTCCTCTCTTTCCCCTAAGTATTTAGACAAATCATGGTGAGCAGGTAAAGGAGGGGCAGGCCCTCTTCCCACTGTCTGGAAGGAGTTAAACTTCCTCCCAATAAGTAAATTCCTATGATTTGAGAAACTGCATTGGTTCAATTTCTACCTGTCAGAAAATATACAAAATAGCAATGCTATTTTGTCAGAAAATATAACAAAATAGCAATGTTTTGAAACAGTATGCTATCTATGTTTCATTTGAAAGGTCTGTAGCTAAAATACTATATCTCTCTCTGTCTGTCCATCTGTCTATCTGTCCATCTATCATCTGTCATCTATCTATATAAATTCACTTGTTGCTCTGATATGAGATTGTAAGACTAAATGAAACTCTCATTGCAGGTTATTGCCTAAAAACTTCCAGCTTGTCCTTGCCTTTGTCTTTGCCATTGATGAGATCAACAAGAATGACAAGCTGTTACCCAACACCACACTGGGTTCTAACATCTATGACAATGTTTTTAATTCATTGCGAGCCAGCGAGACCATCCTGAATCTTCTCTACACAGGACAAGGGAGTCCCCCCAATTACAATTTTATCAGGGACAACAAAAAGCTCATGGCCATCATTGGTGGGCTTACCTCCCAAAACTCTATCCAGATGGCCAACACCTTAAATACCTACAAAATTCCACAGGTACAGTATGTTTGTTCAAAGATATGCCTTGGTGTAGGTTTTATGAAACAAAGGAGGGCAGGTTACTTCAAGATAACCTGCACTCCTTTGTTTCACAAAATCAACACCCTACCTGTATTGTCCTCAGAATTTATATGGTTAAAAATACACAGGTCAGCTCATTCTGTCTGCTCAGCTAATAGTTTTGTAGTAACCTCACAATTCCTTTGTGTTTGAATTAGAGATTGCATCAGATCTGGAGAAAGTTCAACACCCAAGCAGGATTGGGCTGCTTCAGTCCAATTCTGTTTGGTCCCGAGAGAAAGCTGGCTTTCCTCCAAAGTGATCAGAATTGAAGCCACTTCAGAATGAGGTTTCAATAGCACTCATGTTCTGGATGTGATACATGCCTTCAGACTTTATATCCCCAAATAGCATCTTTTGCTTTCATTTCTCTAAATGCTGCAGGAGGAGGGGGAGTGCAGTTGAGTGACTGACAGGTCCACTGTCCAATCCTTTGTTGTTCAGTCTGTCCGACTCTTCGTGACCCCATGGACCATAGCACGCCAGGCCTTCCTGTCCTGTGCTCTCTCCCGGAGCGTGCTCAAGTTTATATTCATTTCATCGGTGATGCTATCTAGCCATCTCATCCTCTGTCATCCCCTTCTCCTTTTTATCAAGGGCTTCAATCACTGTATGTTTGTGGAAGGCAAGGATGGGACCATGAGATGGCCATTCTTCCCATGCAAATGTTGAATTCATGGAACAAAGAACTGCGTCACTCATCCCACACCGTCACCTGTACCCTCAGAATTTATAAGGATATGGTACACTTGCCATAATTCTCTCTAGCCTCTTTTCTCCTGAGCTCTGCTTTGCCCATGCCCCAGGGTTCAATATCACAATCTCAATCATCAGCAATTGGGCTTCTCCACTTTCATATTTGGAATCCATGCCCAGCTTCACCCTTTATGCTAGGACCAGTGTAACTTCCTCTCTCTACCTAAAACTCCTTATTATGGAGGAAAGAATTGGACCTGGATTCAAACTGTGGCATGGTAGATCATTGTGGAAAATGCCAGGGCCCAAAAGTAGGGAAATCCTCTCTGTCTGTGTTTTGCGGGTTATCAGATGCCTTTCATTCCATCATCTGCCCATGGACAGATGTGAATATTTTTTTTCTCATGGAAAAATGCGGAAATAATTACGTATTTACATAATTTACCTTAGTATGTAACATTTAGTGTATTGTCCCCCAATTCATTCAACATTTCCTCAGCAAAAACATATGTATTTTTTCTACAGATTTATATGAATAAACTTGGGGAAAGTAAAAAAAATCATCTGAAAGTCCATGGACTTTGCACGTCCTGAAGGGGGTGCTCCGCAGTAGATTCCACAGGTTGGATTCTTAGAAATCCGAGCTCATTTTAATCCATCTTGAATTTCTCCAGCATCCCTTGAAGAAGGTTCCATCTTGTTCTTCATCTCAGGCAGCAAAATATGTCTGAATGGCCCTGAGCTATAGGCCTCAGTTTCTCTCTCTGTCTCTCTCTGTCTCTCTGTCTCTCTCTCTCTTTCTCATCTTCTCAGGCTCTCTTTCTTTCCTAAATTCTTCACCTCTCATTTTCTTAATCCCCTCACAAAACCCCTCCTCAGAATCTCCTCACCACACTTTCCTTGCATCTCCTCAAATTTATTTATTTTATTTATTTTATTTACTGCATTTATATCCCGCCTTTTTTCCTCTTGCAAGGAACCCAAGGCGGCTTACATTATCCTCCTCCTCTCCATTTTATCCTCACAACACCCCTGTGAGTTAGGTTGGGCTGAGAGTCTGTGACTGGCCCAAAGTCACCCAGTGAGCTTCCATGGCTGAGTGGGGACTAGAACCCGGATCTCCCGGCTCCCAGTCCATCACTCTCACCACTACACCACACTGGCTCTCTCATACATAGAAATACATTCCTTCAGTCTCCTAGGCCTGCCCTAAACAGCCAAGTAGGGTGGTATGCCATGTATCCCATAGGGAGACTCCACAGAGTCTCTCTCTCTCTCTCTCTCTCGCACACACACACACACACACACACACACACACACTTCTGAAAGTAAAAGCAGTATTCTGTTGAGAAGAAGAGTAAGAAATTCATTTCCTGGTTTTCAATATATGTTTCCCCCTAACACACATTAGCTCAGCTATGGCTCTTTTGACCCCGTCTTGAATGATAAAACTCGGTTCCCCTCGTTATTTTGGATGGTTCCACATGAAAACTCTCAATATGTTGGGATTATACATTTGCTGGAGTATTTTGGATGGAATTGGATTGGTCTCCTCATCCCAGATAATGACAGTGGAGAAATATTTCTTCGATCTCTCAGCAAAACTCTCATCCAGAGAGATATTTGTATTGCTTTGACACAGCATGTTCCAATAGTGACAGGTTACACGCAAAATGAGTCCCTTAGTAAACAACTCAGTAGCCTGGCTTCTATTCTCTGGTCAAAGAAAATCAATGTGATTCTTGTCTATGGGGATGCTCAGTCTGTGGAGGGTTTACGACTAATTCTACAAATGCATGAGTTTCAACAGAGGCATCCAATGGAGAAGGTTTGGATTACAACTGCTCAGTGGGATGTCACAGCTGTTTTTGCTTCAGATACATTCACAGCAAAATCCCTCAATGGCACTTTGTCTTTTGCACTCCATACAAACGTGGTGCCAGGATTTCAGGACTTTCTTGAGACCATAAATCCATACCAATCTAAGATCTATTTAATTCTTCAGTTCTGGTGCAGTGTATTTCTCTGTTCATTCCCAACATATAACCTGAATTTGCCAAACAAGGGAAACTGCACTGGGAAGGAGAATCTGGAGAGCCTCCCTGGATCTGTGTTTGAAACAGGGATGTCTGGCCAGAGCTACAGTATCTACAATGCTGTCGCACATGCTCTCCATGCCATGGATTCATCAAGATCCAATCAAAAAGCACTGGGAAATCTTCCAAAGGTCCAACCATGGCAGGTAAGTTACAGATCCTCTCAGTGGCACCTTAACTGTAGTGAAATATTTATGTATTTATTTAATAACCATGTGTATACATTGTTTTTCCACCCACCAGGGAGCTCAGAGTGATGCAAATTTAATACAACAATCCAACAATATGATGAAATCACAACAGAAATAAAAGCAGAAACAAAACAGTATTGAAAACAAGTGAAAACAATATCAAAGGCCTGTTGAAACAGCACAGTTTTTACTGCTTGTGTAAAGTGCAGTAGAGATGGATGCAACCTGACTTCCTCAGGCAGGGAGTTCAACAGCAGCTACAGAGAAGGCCCTGCCCTGTTTACCCACTAGCCCAGCCGCTCTTGGTTTTGTGACATACAACAGGACCTCTAATAAAGAACACAGATTACAGGCAGGCTCATACAGGACAAAGATGTCTACCATTTACAACTTGGTAGAACCAGCACCTTGAATTTCCTTCAGAATCAAATTGGAAGGCAGTCTTCTCCAGAATACACCCCAGACAGTAGTCTGGCTGCCACATTTTCTGATAGATGAATGCTTTCAATGGCAGCCCTATTCAGTAGGGCTGGCATTACAGTAGTGTAAGCAAGAGATAATTATGCCTTGTGTCACTGTGGTCAGATCTACCTTCTTCAGTAAGGGACACAACTAGTGTACCAGCCAAGGCCTGGTAAAGGTTCTCCTGGCCAGAGCATCCACGTTGCCTTCCAGGAGCAATGTTGGGTCTAAGAGCATCCTCTAGTGTGAATCTAGTTCTTCAGAAGGAATGCAGCCCCATCCAGAACATTCTGTATTCCTAAGCCCAGGCTGACTTGTCTCTTGACCAATATGTCTGAATTGAGTCTCCATTTGTCTGCCCACATCCAGTTCCTCACTGTGTCCAGACAAAGGTTCAGGACTTCCACAGTTTCTTTGGGATCAGTTGAAAAAGAAGATACAACTGGGTTCCCATCAGCATAGCAATGAGATGCAACCTCCACAACCCTCCATAACTTCCCACAGCAGCTTCATGAAGATGTTAAAAAGTATAGGGAACAATATAGTCCCCAAAAGAACCCTATTGGTTGACAGCCATGCAGCTTAATAAATTACATTAATCAAAAGGAAAATCCAACAGAAACCATCAAATTAGAGAATGAAACTGTTAATCCCTGTTTAATTTTTGTGAACTGCCCAGAGAGCTTTGGCTATTGGGTGGTATAGAAATAAATAAACAAACAAACAAACAAATAAATCCAATTTCATATCACTTGATCCTCTAATATATTTCTCCTCTAATCTAGTTTCACACATTTTTGAAAAACATCTGCTTTAACAATAGTGCTGGGGAAGAAATACTTTTTGACACCAAGTGGCATCTAGCAGCTGGATATAACATCATCAACATTATCACATTCCCTAATCAATCTTTCCAGAAAATAAGAGTTGGAAGAATGGACCCTGAAGAACCTGAAGGCAAATATTTCACCATTAATGGAAGTGCCATTGTATGGAATCACAAGTTTAAACAAGTGAGAACAGTCTTCTTACCTTAGAAACATGGAAATGCTATTTTTCAAGGTCTGTGGGAATCCAGAACTAGAGATGGGTGAGCTTTCCCATGTTCATCTCCATTGAACTTAGAAATGATCTCAGATCTTCCCCTCAGGTTCTGAAGATATTGGATCCCCTTCTCAATGCCTGGAAAAAGAACCCAACTTTCAGCCTCTCTTGCTTCCAGTGTTGAAATTAAGAGACAGCAGGTGCAAAACCCAAGTGTCTCTGTATAGGAAAACTCATTCCTTGTGCATCCTTTGCATGGCATGAGTTTCCCTCTCATCCCTGGATTTTGCTCCTGCATGTATTCTAGAGACCCTGTTCCAGCATATTGCAAAGGAGAAGCTGGCAATTCTTGTCCAGCTCAGATTTCAGTGTAAGTTGGAGAAGAATTCAGGAGACAGCAAAGCACAAATCTCCCTGGACATGAATTTTGAGCCCCCATTGCTCTTTGTCAAGCCTCACTCAGGATAGCCTGCTACCTTCCTACACAGTAATGAAGTTGAAATTTTTAACAGGGAGGAGAAGCAAGTTTGTTTTAATCATCAATGCACTTCCTTCTGCTTTTTGTTAGATGCCACCCCGTTCCACATGTGTTGAGAGCTGCCACCCTGGATACAGCAAGACTGTTAAGCAGGGGAATCACGTGTGTTGCTATGACTGTGCTCAGTGTGCTGAGGGGAGTATTTCAATCCACATTGGTAAGAAAAATCATATAGAGCTTCACAGAGAAGATTTGGGTGAGCTTACAAATTAAGCTTGGCCATACATCCTGGCCAACCTTTTCAGCCAAGCTTTCCTTTTCTATTGTGCTTTTCCCTCTCCAAAGGACTAAAGACTATGAGATCAAGGATGGTCTGTAACCAAAATACACCAACCAGTTTCACCATTAATCATCCATGTGTTCACCTTCAAAGGTGCTCAGTCTTTGCATGTACTTCAAATAGAAAGAAACCCACCAATGCATCAATTTGATCTGAGATATTCGGGGAATGTCTCTGACTCTCCAGCTCTAACCATAAAGTCTGTGACTCCATGGTCCCTAGTGACCTCAGACCAGGCCACTTGGCTAGATATGAGATTTCTAGAGGATGTGGACTTTGGAACCCTGGAGACACCAGTTGTGGCCAGTGATTACCCAACAAGTATTCTGTGTCTGGTGATCTCAAATGTTAACAGAATAAACTCGCTAATGGATGCTATTGAGTGCTGGGAAGAGAAATCGGAGGTAGTGGGAGGGGGAGGATGATTTTGGGTCACTCAAATTGACAACAAAAATATAAAAAGTCTAACCAGTCCAGTGCACAAATAGATGTAAAAGCAGTGGTGATTTAATGGCATCTCAAAGAGACATTTTCAAGCATGCTGATAAGCGTATTGATATAAAGTCATGGGTTATAGCAGGTTGGAAGACTAGAGGCCTTGACAATGACATGAGCCATGTTTCTTGCAGTGATATAACCCACATCTCACAGGACCCTAAAGAACAGAACATCATGTTAAAACTTAGGTGAGATTACAAAACAATAATTTCAGATAAAAATCCCTTTTCTGGGGAAAATTCTGGGCTGACTTTGAAGTGGCAGCCATGCATGTTAAAACTTAGGTGAGATTACAAAACAATAATTTCAGATAAAAATTCCTTTTCTGGGGAAAATTCTGGGCTGACTTTGAAGTGGCAGCCATGCAGTCCAATTCAGCCTACTTCTGGCATTTAGTTTCTGGGGGACTCCGTGAGGTAAAATTCTCTTTTGATATACCCATTCCAGCATCAACATAGGAAAACTTATATGCCAATTTATTCAGAGAAGATGATGAAGAAAGGTCCTGTGGCAGTCAGTCACCTGAGGTGAGCACTAATTTGCTCCCCTTTTGGCCACCAGTAGCCCCCCTGGAAATTAAACTGCTCACACAGACAGTGAAGAATAAGAAGGCTGCAGATGAGGATTTCTATTTGTTTGTTTATGTATTTTTACCTTCTGAACCGTTTAAAAGCAATATAGTTTGGTGGGGCCTATTACTAGCAGGGCTATTTGTGCATATAAACAATACGGGCCTGATTCCAAATGGTTGGAATCTAAGTATAATTGTTCCAATATATAGGAAATAGACACGATCCAAATAACTATAGACCTATAAGCCTCACTGACATGCCAACTGAACTATATGCCAAGTATCTTCTGCAAAACCTTGAAGACTGGGCCGAAGAAAACCAAATCCTTGTGGAAGAGCCTGCTGGCTTTAAGAAAGAACAATCTACTATGAATAATTGTTTTGTTCTGCACCACTTGATAACTAAGTACTCCATGACAGGGGGCCAGCTTACTGCTTTTATTGATTTAAGTGCATCCTTTGACTCCATAAGTAGGAGTCATCTCTGGGAAAAGCTGTCACATACAGATATCGATTGTAGACTCTTATTTTTAATAGAAGTACTCTATTCTGATGAGGGATGGTGGAGAATTTCTCCCCGAAACTTCGGGGGGCTGAGCGCCAACGTGTTCAGCCCCCCGAACAAGTTTCGGGGAGAAATTCTCCACACACACCCGCCCCCTGCACCCCCCCCCCCCCCGGGACGGGACTTACCTTTGCCGAATGTCCCTCCCGGCGGTGGGTCCGGCCGGCGGTTCGGCGGGTGTTCGTGCGGGGCGGGAGCGGCAGCCGGTCTTTCGACCGGCTGCCGCCGCCGCCATTCCAATAAAAGGAAAAAAAACGCCCCCGTGATAGGCTACGTGACGATTAACGTAGCCTATCACGGCTAGATCTGCAAAGTCAGCCGTGATAGGCTACGTAAATCGTCACGTAGCCTATCACGGTGACTTTAAAAAAAAAATCGTGTACGGATAATGGCGGCCCCCATAGGGAGCCGCCATTCGCGTTCCTTATTTGGTCGCTGTAGTCTATGTAAATCTTTACGTAGACTACGGCGAAAATAAGGGCAACGCTATTTGCGTTGCCCTTATTTTCGCCGTAGTCTACGTAAAGATTTATGTAGACTACAGAGACCAAATAAGGAACGCGAATGGCAGCTCCCTATGGGGGCCGCCATTTGCATACGCGCTTTTTTTTTTTTTTAAGTCACCCGTGATAGGCTACGTGACGATTTACGTAGCCTATCACGGCTGACTTTGCAGATCTAGCCGTGATAGGCTACGTTAATCGTCACGTAGCCTATCACGGGGGCGTTTTTGTTTTTATTTTACTTTTAATTTCGCGGCTGGGCGAGGTGAGGCGCCTCCTCCCCGGCCTGAACTTCGCGGGGAGAGCAGCGAAGCGCCTCCCCCCCACCGCGAAAAGCTGCGAGACCAGGTAAGTGACTTTCGTGCACCCCTAGTTTTCTAGCCCTACCTGGAAATTCCGGGACTGGACCTGGGACCTTCTGCATGCCCAGCAGGGGCTCCAGCCTTAACGATGCCCCTGGAAGGAGTCTAGAACCTGGGACTCTCAAGTCCCAGTCCAACACTCTAGCCACTACAACACAGTGGCGTTGAAGGGGGCGCAGTTGCCGCCTGCTGCAAGCCTGGTGCCCAAGAGGAGCAGCAAGGGCTTGCGGCCACGGGAGCTGCTCTTGAGCATGGGCGCCCCCAAGTAGTTATTTTGTTTTGTTTATTTTCGAGTTTGTTTGTGTATTTTTGGGAGGGGATGCACGTGCTGCCGCCGCGAGCACCGCACGCTCGCGGGAGGCAGCAAGAGCCAGCACCGATGTGCTCGGCGCCCAGGCCCGTGCAACCACCAGCGAGAACAAAACGTTGTGTTTTGGTTTTTTTTGGTTGAACCTTGGAAACTGCCTTATACTGGGCCAGACCATTGCTCCATCCAGCCCAAGAGCGCCAACATTCAACGGCAACAATGGCTCTCCAGGGTTTTCTGTCAGGATTCTTTCCTAGCCCTGCCTGGAGCTGCCTGGGGTCAAACCTGGGACCCCCGGCATGTCAAGCAGGTGCTCACCCCACGGAGCCGCGACCCCGGTGGGGAGGGCGGGCACCTGGCTGCTGGGTGTTTTTTGGTTTTTTTTTAATAAAGGAGCGCGGTCGCCCCAGCAGGGGAGGACACTAGGAGGCGCTGCGCCCAGGCGCGTGCCCGCACAACCACCGGCACTCACGACGGGCGGCAAGCGCCGGCTGAGGGGGGCAGCGTCCGCGCACATGCACCCCTGCCGCGAGCGCCGGCAACCCCGGGGCCGCGGCGGTGTAGGAGTGCTGCAATCCACCCGAGGAGGCGAGCGGAGGGGGGGGCGTTTGGCCACCAGGAGCGCGGCCGCAGCAGGGGAGCGCACTAGGAGGCGCCGCACCCGGGCCCGTGACGACACATGCACCGGCATCCCCCTCGGGCGAAAAGCGCCAGCCGAGGGGGCGGCACTCGCACACACGCGCCCCCGCCGCGAGCCCCGGCAACCCCGGGGCCGCAGTGGTGCAGGCGTGCGGCAATCCGCCCAAGGAGGTCGAGTGGGGGGGGGCGGGCTTTTGGTTGCTGGGAGCACAGGCGCCACAGCAGGGGAGTGCACACTGGAGGCGGCATGCCCGGGCCCGTGCCTTCAAAGCCGGCCGAGCCCCCGTCTGGTGAAAAGCACCGGCCGAGGGGGCGGCACCCGCGCAAACGCTCCCCCGCCGTGACCGCCGGCAACAGCGGGGCCACGGCGGCGCAGGCGTGCAGCAAATGCCCGAGGAGGGAAAAGGAAGAGGGGCGGGCGCTCGGAGGGCAAGTCTCAGCGCGACCAAACACTGGCCGTGAAGGGGGCGGCGTCTAAGCACGTGCGCCTCCGCCGCGGCTGCCGGCAAAGCTGGAGCTGCTGCAGGCACGCTGAGCCCTCGGGAGTAAGAAGGAGGAACCGAGGAGAAGGAGGGCGGGCACGCTGCCACTGCAAGCGCCGGGGCCCTCAGCGCACACCCCCACAAACACCGGTGCTCCCGCCATCAGGGCAGGCGCCGGCCACAAGGGAGGCACGCTGGAGCGCGCGCACCCTGCCGCGAGCGCCAGCAATCCTGGAGCCGCGGCAAGCACTGGCGTGGCAGTGAGGCCTTGAGTGCGCTGAAACCATGCGGAGTTCAAGTGGCTGGAACGACGACGACAGTTTCCAGCAGGCAGGTGTCCTACGTTGTTTCTCGGTGGAGCTGTAGTTCTCTCTAGCTGCGTCGAGCCAGAGAGCTGAGATTGGGAAGGGGGCTGAGTTTAAGGCAACTCAGCCTGCCCCTCCTTGCATGGTGGTGCCACTGGGGTGCACCAATCAGAGGCCCCGAAGTCTTGTCACCCCACCCGCCCGCAATGGCCCCCCCTTTTGGCCAGACAAGCTGGCGCCGGGGTGAGGGCATTTATAATTAAAGAAGGGTCAACAACTAAATTTACAGTATGTTAGATTAGAAACCTTCTATAGAATATGTACAAGAAGTAGAAAAAATGATATCTATGTATGCAGATTTTGAACTTTGAGATGGTTCTCTTCTTGTTGTTGTTGTTAAAATTGGGAGAGAAATGAGATAATGTCTGTGAACTCAACGTATGATATACAACTAAGATAAGACCTAGAGAATAATAATAAGCATTTGTTGTGTAAGGGGAGCCAAAGGTAGATATCTTACAATCTTAAGAGATATTTTAGTGTATGTAAATTATATTTTATATAATTTTATATATAAATTATATATATAAATATATATTATATTGCAATCTGATTTGGATTACAGAAAGAGGGTAATAAGAAAATGGAACTAAGTTACCAGATTCCTTCTCCCTCCCTCCTCATATATTGTTTATTTTGTGTGGTCTTTCTATTCATATATGAGGATGGGATTATGTCTACTCAGCAAGTTGTAAGTGCTCCACAGATAATAAATGATGAAGACTGAATCCTTTGGATATTTTTCTCAAAGAAATTTTATTTTATTTCAAAATAACATTAGAAATAAAGGCAGCGGAAAGAAGAACATAAGTAATATATGTAATAATATAATGGCATGACTAAAGAAATAAAGAAATTTACTAATTCTAAGTCTAGCATGAATATGCCTGTGGAATAGCTAGAGTAAACAGCCTAAGCAAATGCTCACTATCTAATGAAATAATGTATTTTTTTTGTTTCCACATTGGCTTTGATCCAGTCTTCTTATGTTTTTGTTGGAAGTAATGCTATTCAGCTGAGCATTTAGAGTCACCTGAGCCCACATTTCCTTCATTTGTGAAGCAGCTGATAAAAAAAAAACCCTCTAGCCACAGCCTTGAATGCATCCCAAACTACGAGTGGGAAGATTTTAGGATGAAAATTCTCAGAACAGTACTTGGGGATTTTTTTACTCGATAGATCAGTTAAAAACTGTTCCTGAAGGAGAAGTGTATTCTGCCTCCATGTGCAAGTATGATCTACCAGGTGTGCACTGCACAAGCAAAATAGCTGAGATCCATGCATGGTCAGACCGGGTAATTGTACATGTATGAGCTATTGGAGATCCCTTGCCAATTCATGGGACAGAAGAGTAATATAGCTGTGATAATAAAAATTTGTTAGAATGTGCAAAAAAGAATGTGTAATCTCTTGTACTGGAGTAAACCATGCACCATAACCACAAATCCACAAGGCACACATGAGCTGTAAGCTGTAATCTCCAAGGGCATTGCTATCTCTCAAATTTGAGTGAGTCCCCAGTGATGTCCTACCTTTAGCATTATTTAGGACAGTCTTAAAGCCACCAGTGAGTATTAGTTCTCCCTCTCCAAATGCTTCCAGTTTGAGAAATATTCTCTCAATTGGATTTGACCTATATTGTGAGCATAAATGGTTGCAATAATATAAATGTAGGAATGCAAGAAGCCCTTAAGAAAATGAAGCGTTGTCCAATATGAAGTTGAAAATGGGGCAATTTTGGTATTTCAGAGGCAATGAATTGATCTCCAAACCAAGGACTCTTATGAAGTTTGACTTCAATATCTGGATTATAGATTTCCTGCAGCATCAGAGTATCAAGGTCCCCGACCAAGGGATTGGGCAACTGTCTTGCATGTGACAGGATTTGCAACACGTTTTACATTGAAGGATAGTATTTTAAGCTGAGTCACTTACTTTTCACAAGAAGAAAGCTCCTTGGAAGCTGCATGGTGATGACATATGTGTATAGACTTATGACATAAACGGATGAGAGCAAATGAGAGTAGATATTGGCAAATATGTATCAATGAAGCAAACATCAAGTCAGCCTCCTTGCCAACATCAGAACTCATCTCAACAACTACAGTACAAACCTAATGAGGCAGCAAATCTAGAAACACAAATTGTATTACACAGGAAATGCTTAAATTAGGAATAGATACCACCACAACTGTTTTCCTGCTATAGTAACATATGGTGCCATAAATAAAGAACAGTAAGCGATATAATCAAGGGTGTGGTATTGGTGTAACAGGGGTATCTCCTAACATCAGTCAACTTTGAATTGTGGTGGATTGTGTATATACAACTTGCCAAGTGATATATAAGGGAGATTGGGAACATTAACCAAATTTTCAAGTTTTTCCTGTTATTTCTTTCTTTGCTTTTTTTTTTTTTTAAACAAACCTTTCTTCTTAATCTTGCTGGGGGGGCCACAGAAGGCAAAAAGGACACATGAAAAGCAGAATCTTAATGAGGTTAATGATGTTAACAGTGGCAACTGTAACTCTGATGGGCTGGAAGCAGGTATTCTCTATTCAAACCATCAGTAACAGACAATTGACTTTCCAGATCTTGACTCTTATGTTGCTCTGGGACTTGAAGATTATGATCCCTCAATATCTGGACCCCTTCTTTTAAATTAGTAATATGCTAGGGTGGTGACCTTATAAGAAACCTTCAGCATAAAAGAGTAACCCTAGGAGTAGGGCAACTCTCATAGAATTCTCATGATTTCACAAAATAATGTCCTGCATCTTAGGATAGTTGAGAGTTCAGCTTATCATTCAGTGTTAAAAACACACAGAAAAAGGACTCATTCCAAGTTTGAGAGTTCAGCTTATTGTTCAGATTTTTTTAAAAAAAATCATTGTTATTGTGAGTTTTAACAAAACAAACAAAAATACATAATAAAACCAAAAAATTAAAAATGTAACAACATATTCTAAAATCCTCAGTTTCAAATATTACAATATTCTAGGGAGAAAAAAAGAGAAAAGCTATAGATTACACATAAACTTCAGTAAAAGCAGACCAGAAATCCAAATCTAAGTCCATTTGCAAGTTACACCTATATACCACTCTTTCAAATGTTGCTAGCATTGTTAAGTCTTGAATCCATTGCATTATAGGTGGTGAGCTTTTATCCTTCCAGTATCATAGTATCAGTCTTTTTCTTTTACCAACCAAAAGGGCATGACAGATCAATTTATGCTGACCTTGTGTTACATTCCAAAAAGCAGGTAAGTAATTTAAGAGAACATTTACATCAGCAAATATTAAAGAGCTTTCCAACACAAAATTTATCCATATAAGAACTTCCTCCCAAAAGGAGGCAACTATTGGGCATTTCCAAAACATATGAATAAGAGAAGAGTTAACTGCATGACACCTCTAACAATTAGCTGAGTTTGACAAACCTTTATTAAAGAGACACTGTGGCATCCAATAGACCCCAAGCAAAAGGGTTTTTTGCTGAATAAGGAATAACTGAAGATCCATAGAAATATCTGATATAGACGCCAAAACGGCAGTCCATTGATTAGACAAAATAGGATATTCTAATTCCCTGTTCCATTCCTGCTGTAGACCACAAGTATCATATTTATTCATTGACAATAAGTATTTATAAACATGAAACATAGGTCGATATATCTGGTCAACTTCAATAAGTGTTTCCAATAGCAAAGGAGACTCAGAGGCAGTAAAAGCAACAGGACCGAATCTAGATAGTAACACATGTTTCAGTTGCAAATACTGCCATTCTGCTGTAGCAGGCAAATCAAATTTATCTCACAAAGTTGAAAATAGCAACTTTGTTCAGTTCTTAAAAACCCACAGGAAAAAGTACTCAGGCCAAATTTGAGAATTCAGCTTTTAAATGCCACAGATAAAGGACTCAGCCTTTGCAAACCACATCCCTTCCCAAATCAGATACCCAGAGTCAACCCCTCAGCCCCTTGCATCCCCAAGGGAGGCTAAACTGCACCCCTTTGTAAATCACCTACCCTTTGTCTGCTGGCTCCTCAAACAACCCATTGACTATTTATTGTCCTCTCACCTAAGTATCTCACCTAAATCCTCTCACAATGGCCCAACTGGAGTCCACCAGAAAAAGAGCCTTCATGTGGTGGCCCCCTTCCTATGGAATTCCCTGTCTTTGGAGGTCAGGCCAGCACCAACATGATTGTGTTGCTTCAGGCACCTCCTGAAAATGTTGTTCCTTCAGGAAGCCTTCCTTGAGTGACTGGCCACGGTTTATCAAACTTGGTTTAATCAGAATTCTGTCTCTTTTTAAACAATTTTAAATTATTTTAACATGGTGGTTTTATTCTTTATCCCTTCTGCTGTTCACCACTCCAAGGTCTTTGGATGTGGAGCAGTATACAAATATTGTAAACAAACAAACAAACTCCATTTATTATTGTCCGCTCCCCTAAATAGAAAATCTCCACTCCCAGGGGGCTGAATTGATCTACATTCCCACCCACTGGAAGCTAGTGCAGACCAGTAGTTCAGCCTAGGGATGTCGCAAGCACCCGATTTGGTCCACAAATTTGCCAGACTGCTGGCACTTATGCTCCCCAAGCTGCGCCCTCTGACCCCCCTGCCACAGCTTGCTGGGCCCCAGTCCGCCCACCCCCTGTGCTCGGCGACTGCTTTGAGGCTGAACCCATTCGCCTCCATGCCGATCGCCATGTTTTTTAAAAAACATGGCTATCGGCAGGCAGTATATGCCCATAGACATATACGCAAAATAGAGCTATGAATCTTGCATATAAGCCTGTGTCCATAGATCATTCCAGTTTCCCCTTCCCATTCCAGGCCAGCTACGCAGGGGCAGCAGCTGGACAAGAGGAGAAAGGCAAGAGGCATTTCCCTCTTGCCTTCCTCCTTTTGTCAAGCTCCTGCCCACATGTAGCTGGCCCAGGATGGGGTTGGGGGTAGAGACTGGAACAATCCACTGTCCTCCTCTCAAGCAACTTTTAAACCAAACCCTGGGGGAAAGCTGACAGGATCTGGGAAGCATCCAGTTTGCTGAAAAGCATCTCTGGGGGATGTTCTGGACACCTCCACTGCTGGAATTGCACTAAGTGTGGAATCTAAGGATGTGAGCAACTTTATCTTCAAGGTGTTGTGCAAACGTATTACAGCAGGCTACCAAGGGTGCGAGCAACTCTCTCCCTCTGGGCCAGATTGCAACAGGCCCCTCATCACCCGGAAAAACTTGACTGGGTGACACTGTGGAAATGCAATGGAAGTGGAGAATGCCCCCCTCACCGCCACAGAATGGGCTCCATAATGGGCTCTAAGCTGTGTTCACATTCAGCATGAGTTTTCCTCCACCTGCATTTTAGCCATCATCCCACTTGCTTCATTGCCCTCAGGTTATATGTATACCAAAGCACTGCCTGGGCTATGCAAAGATGGAGAAGATGCTTAGATATGATCATGTTAGCCACCCAGGCCATCTTCGTATTCCACAGAGTGCTCAAGGCATTGACAGGAGCACCTGCCATACCATCAAGGAAATCTCCTAGAGCCCTCTGGAATCCACTGGAATGCATTAGCCTCCAGAGGCAGATCATTTAAATAGATTTTCCCAGCCTTGCAGAGAGGAAAGACATTGGAGGTTTAACCCTCAACAAGAAATGATCAGACATGGATAAGGGAATAAATGTTAAATCTTCCACCTTCAGATCACCAGCCTCCTGCTCAGCTGAAAAAACAACAACAACCCCTAATTGAGACTGTGTCCTGCCATATGCATTGGGCTGATTATGCATTAGGACAGCCCCATCATTGTCATGGTGGCTAAAAAGTCCTGAGCTGGCCCACATGCAATGGCCTTCACACGTATGTTGAAGTCCCCCCAAACTGTCATCCTGGCAGTCCTCAACACCAAATCTGAGACCATCTCCATCAGCTTAGCCAGGGAGACTGAAGGGCAGTGGGGTGAGCAGTACACTAGCAGAATCCCAAATCTGTCTGGAGTGCCCAGCACATGATACAGACACTCATGATTAGCATTCAGAAGAACAGGAAGTCTATTTTGTTGCTGAACTGAGTACTTGCATGGACACAATTGGGAGACATTAATTCCACCTTGTTCCCCCACCCATGTCTCACTTATGCATACCCAGTCAGTCCCCTCTTTCACAATCAAACCATGGATTAGAGAGATTTTATTCTGGACCAGTGCAGCATTCAGCAACAGGCTAGAGGGCAAGCAGATAAGGCAACCAGGAACCTTTTGGCTGAGGGAAAAACCAGAAGAAGGAACATCCCTCCCAATGAATGAAACTTTTCCCTACCCTGGCTAGGGATGTACGAATTGTGTACCTTCCGTGCCGCTTGACTTCCGCAGTTTGTGGCCAGTGCTCCGTACCATCATTTGCAAGCCCCCGGAATTCACCTCTTTTTTTTCCGCTCCGAAAATTACGAAGATAAATCCATACTGACAGCTGTAATTCTGCATAACTTCTGTAAGAAAGGCTATTTTTCATAGATATTTACATATTTTTTCTCCTGCCCTGAGATGTGCAGTAGTTACTTTCAGCCAAAACTCTTCCTCCTCCTTACTTAGCCTGAGACGTGCAGTAAATACTTTCAGCCATTTGAGTCCGCATCAGCCGGCCGAGAGACCAGCTGCCGCCGCCACCACCAGAGCCGCCGCCAGAGCCGCCGCCACTGGAACATCTGCCCCAGGTAAGCTTCGTCCCGGGGGGGATTCCGCAGGGGGGCGGGGGGTGGGAGGCCATTCCATCATGGGTTTTGGGGGGCCGAATGCCAGTGCATTCGGCCTCTCTGAAATCCATGGCGGAATTCTCCTCCATCCCTACACATATGTAGGGATGTACGAAAGTCACTTACCGTTTCACAGATCTGCTTCGTGGGGAGGGGGAGGCTCTCCGTCCCTCCCCCTGGAATCCTCAATGGGGGGGAGACGATCCGGTCTTCCCCCCGGAATCCTCGAATGCCAGCTGTGCTCCACGGCGGCTTTGCGGAGCAGCCGGCCAGGCCCAGGCCAGTGCCGTCCGCAGCCAGATTTCCGGCCACAGAGGGCTCTGGGTAAGGGAAAAAAAAGGCGTATGCAAATGGTGGTGGCTATGGCTGTCGCCATTTGCGTTCCTTATTTTTCTTTGTCTTAGTCTAAGTAAATATTTACGTAGACTAAGACGAAGAAAAATAAGGAACGCAAATGGCGGCGGCCAGACGTGGTTTTTTTTACCCAGACGTTTTAGGCTACATAAAAACTTACGTAGCCTATCACATCTGGGTAAAAAAAAAGAAAAGGTAAGACTGCAAATGGCGGCGGTGGCAGCCGGTCGGAAGACCAGCCGCCGCCGCCAAAGCCGCCGCCAAAGCCACCGCTGGAGCCGCCGCTGCCTGGAACATCCGCCCCAGGTAAGTCTCATCCTGGGGGGGATCCGCGGAGGGGCGGGGGGGTGGCAGGCCATTCTGCCACAGATTTCGGGGGGCCGAATGCACTGGCATTCGGCCTCACCGATATCCGTGGTGGAATTCTCTGACATCCCTACACATATGGCCCCTTGCTGTGACACCAGCTTTAGTCTCTGTTGTTTGGGGTCCTGTGTCAGGTCCGTGGAAAATTACCCATTCAGTCTCTAAAATGCCTATAGGGCCAGAAGTTGCAATATCCAGGGGTGCAGGGCTTTTCTCGCCCAGACCTGGATGATGAAGTACAGGCTAGTCCCTCTTCCAGCTCCCAAAGAGCTGGGGCAATAATACATACATGCTTCCAAACACCTTTTGGGGAAGTATGATGGATTTCCCCACTCCCTCCAAAAGATCAAGAATAAAATTCAGATTAAGAGGAGAAGCAAGCACAAAGTCAGGAAAGTGAAGAAGAAAGGTGGAAGAATAAGTGGGAAAGATGCAGGCAGGCAAAGTGGGCAAAGCCAGGACATGGTTTCTGCCCAGGCAAAGGCCCAAGTCTGAACAGCAAAAGATAGGCCAGGTCAAAACGAACCAATAAACTGCACAGAACGAGCATTGGAGCCAGGCTGGGACCTGAGATGACAAAATTGCATCTTCTTACTCATAAATGAGGCCTGAGCTGGCTAACCACAAGGGGCACCAGAGGCAAAGAGCTGCCAGTTTCAGACTGAAATGATCCTGACAGAAGAAAATTAGATCTGGATCAGTGTTGTAGGTTCCTGGTTTCACTCTTACTTCTTGGCAATAAGGTTGTATGGTTAATCATTAACCTACTATTTTTAGAGAGTCAGACAACTTTTATATGTACATAAAACAATGGCACACATGGCTATTGAGGATATACATGATGAATGTCTCCTTCACCATTATGGTTCTAGAATAGTTTCATCTCACTGCAGTTTTATCCAAAAGGGAAATGGCTGAAAAAGAAAAACTTCTGATCAGTCAAGTAGACCTGATTTTTTTCCTTACTAGATGTTCTCTGGTATTTAGGTATGGCCTCAGGATAATAATGTAGAACTTGGGGAGGAAGATACAACCCAATAAGCCAGCACTAGAAGCCAAGATTGAGAAGACCTCCACAGCCACCATGTTTTTGCCTTTGGTGCTCAAGTATGTGGGGACAAAAGAAATCCAAACAGTGCAAAACACCAACATGCTGAAGGTGATCAGTTTGGCTTCATTAAACGTATCAGGCAACTTCCTGGCAAAGAAAGCAACAGTGAAGCTGATGAAGGCCAAAACTCCCATGTAGCCCAAGACAGTATAAAACATGAAGTTTGAGCCCTCATTACATTGCACTATAATCTCACTGATCTGAGAGTGAATATCAAACTCAGGGAAGGGAGGAGAGGTTGCTAGCCATGTAACACAGGTGCTAGTTTGAATAAGAGAACAAATAATTATGACTGATACTGCCAGTCTCTTCCCTACCCACTTCCTCACCCTGTTTCCTGGTTTTGTGGTTAGGAAGACCAGAATTACGGTGATCGTTTTGCCCAACACAGAAGAAATTGCAACAGAAAAAATGATGCCAAACATAGTTTGCCGGAGAAGGCAGGTCACCTTTCCAGGACAGCCAATGAAAAGGAAGGTGCAAAGAAAGCAAAGCAGCAGTGAAAAAAGCAACATACATGTGATGTTCCTGTTGTTGGCTTTGACAATGGGAGTCTCCCAATGCAGAATGAATGTCTCTGTCACTACAGTTGTGTTCATGAAAAAGAAAAGAGCAAAAAAAGTCAACACGGTTCCTAAGGGTTCTCCATAGGATAAATAGGTGAATGTTTTGGGGATGCAATTATCCTGTTTCTCATTTGAATACTGATCTTCAGGGCATTTCTCACACTGGTCTGCATCTGAAATAAGTAAGTAAGGTATCAGTATTTCCAGAATGTACAAAGCATTTCCAGCTTTAACTTGAGTGTATCAGCCCTTGAGGCACCAATCAAAATATCTCATTGAGCCTGTAAAATAGAACTTTCTAAATCATCAGTGAGGGATTCTGCATCAATAATGAATGAAAAGGGTTTCCTTTGAACTACTATAACATTAGCATCAGGGACATGTGACGTCCTGGCACACTGTCTGAAAATTAGAAGTGAATCTCACAAAGTGCTGAAGACAGAAATAGCATAGTTTTCAAAAGCAGTCCTTCCCCCCCCCCTTTGGTAATACCTAGCACATTTAGAATTTAGCAAAACTTTCTCAGAAGCCAATTCCTTTCTTTCCCACTAATTATGTGTTTCTCTTCCCTTTGGAAAGTTAGTCTCTGTCCTTTGGCCATTCATAAATAAACTACAGTATTTCCTTCAGCACCTTGTAGGGAAGGGGCATGAACAGGAAGCAAGGGTGCCCAGTTATACCTGCTGGGAACTGTGGTGAGCAGAACTGAGGTGGAAACAACCCACCTCAACACCCTCATCTCAATCCCTGGTGCACCCTGAGCCCTCTTCTGTTGCTCCTCTGTCCCCTACCCCAAGAACAAATATAATCTCTCCACTTGGTGAAGAGTGACAGAGTAACAAGTGATTGATGTTTAGAAGACTACAGGGTTCCAGTCATGATTCCCATCATGGAGTAGCAGCCAGCAGAGAGTTCAATGGAAAAATGTCTGGTCCCAGTCCCTCCCAGATGACTCCACAGTGAAAACAAACAAACAAGCAACCTACCATTGGGGGCAAAAGCCTACCCCTGCAAGAGACTCTCTTACCTCAATGATCCCATGTAAGCAGTGGGTTCCCTCCCCCGCCCAAAACAAAACAAAACAACACCTTTCCCAGATTCTACCTGTGAGATAGATTCCCTTCATCACTGGTTATCTCCATCCCACTATATTAATGGTGATGACATTACAGAAGTTAGCTTTCTCTAAACATGTTAACTTTGGGAGAAGAGATTGCAAAAATTCAAAGTGCCTTTTTTCCTTGCACTGGTGCCAAGACCTAAAGTGATGTTCATGTAGTGGGCACATCATACTCGTAGAAAAGGAGAAAGGAAAGCAGGGGGAAAATATGCCTGGCTCATGATGGCCAATGGAAATTTCATTGGCACCTTCAGTTGTGTTCACTTATATATTGTACGTTAGGGTTAGAGTAAGCCCAGATTTAGAGCACTGGTATTCCACCCCCACCCCAAAAAACCCCAACAACTATAGATACTTTCACTTGCCGATCTGGGTTGAAATCATTCCTTTAGGACACTGAGTGCAATTGTAGCAACAAACTTCTTTTCCATGCTGAATAATCCTTCTGTATCCACACTGACAGCTCTCAGAACATCTGGCATGTGGACGAACCTGAGGTAACCACAAGAAAGGATGTTTATGGTGGAAATAACCTCATAGATACTGATTTTCAACTCCAGTCCTTTTGTACAAGTGTTCTAATTCTTTATGCATATTCATACAATAGTTATTCACAAGCTTATTCAATTCTTGTTCTTCATATGGATAATAATATACTTCTGCTTAACTTAGATTCCAACATTTAGAACTCAGTTACAAAAATAAAATAAAATAAAATAAAATAATACCTGGTTGAACTTGTGATTCCAAACAATGGCACTACCATTAATGATGAACGTTTTTCCATCAGGAGCTTTGGGGTCCATCCTTCCAACTTGGACTTTCTGGAAGGATTGATTGGGGAAGGTGACCAAGTTGAGGATTTCATATCCAGATGTCACATCCCCATTGTCTTCAAAAAATATTTCTTCCCCAGCAGTATTGTTAAAGTGGATATTTCTCAGAAATGAGTGAAGCTAGATTGGAATTGAAAGGTTTACATCTTATTGAACACAGCAGGAAATAGGGTATTCTTACATCTCTTAAATTTGCTGCATAATCTAGTTGCCAGTTGATAAACATGACCAAGAGTCACCAGGTAAGATTATGTAAAACATATTACACTTCAAAAATGGCTATCTTAAGGGAAGGAGGAACACTATTACAGTGCATACGATCTCCCTGAAGAATTCCCCAGGTGGTCTTGCCCAGGCAGCATTCAGGTAGAACTTTTTCCTCAGGATCTGACTTGTAGAAACAAAAGTCATAAGAAATATGCTGCTGGATTGACATACTTTATATAACATTTTTATTTGGGTGTGTATAGATATGTACACATTCATATATATATATATATATATATATATATATATCCAGAAATGATATTATTTAAAATATAGACAGTATAACATATATTAGTGATTTGTTATTATTTTTTATCCTTTTCTTTTCTTTTTTTTCTTTTCTTTTTTTACTATTATTATTACTTGCATTATTATGAGACTTTGATTAGTAATATCTTTTGCTGGCTAAATTTTTAAGCTCTATTATTATATATTAACTGAAGGGCAATATATGCTTAGTGGAAATGATTCGTATGCTTCTTTCCATGTTATGAGACTGATTATATGATATTGAAATTTAAGGTTGATTGCCTACGCTGTATTAAAGTATAATAATGGCAATTATATAGGTATAATTTTTTAAATAGAATACTTGAAATCTGTGATACTTGAAATAGATACTTGAAATCTGTGTGTAATGAAGTTTAAATTTAATCCCTTGAAGTAACTTTTTCATATTTTTTTCTTTTCCTCTTTTGCTTTCTTCCCCCTTGTCTTTCTTTTGATTTTTTTTCCTTTTCCGTCTCTCTCTTCCCCCCCCTTTTTCCCCTTCTTTCTTTTGTTATTGCCATGTCCTCTTAATAATGCTGTATTGTTGCAAACTGTATATAATGATTGGGTTGTTGCTATTGTTTATTTCATTTGTAAAGTTTAAGAATAGAATAAAAAGTATTTTTTTTAAAAAAGAAATATACTGCTGGATCAGACTGAAGGCATTTCCTCTTTCAGATCTTGTCCAACCAGCTGCTTCTGGGAAGTCCACCAGCAGTAGTCCTGCCCTACTGTTCCCTCTGAGCTACTAGTATTTTGTTTAGCTATTTCAGCTAATTGCCATTGATAGGCACCTGCTTCATGAATTTCCCTTATATCTGATTTAGAGCAATCTAAGCCAGTAGCCCTCATCAGCACTTCCTGTAGCAATGAACCTTCTATGTCCCCAACTTTGTTGTGAGATTCCAAACTGAAAAGTCCCAAACAGTTTAATCTTTCCTTCTGGGATAGGAGTGCACAACCATGGGGACGACATTGACTAAAAACACAGTATCAAGCTTGTTCCTCGTAAAACAAATAGACTAGTGATGTATAAGAAATTCGTTTCAGTTGTGTAGGACTAGTATTTACGACCTTTGCACCTCCCGAAGCTGATTGCGAGCGCAAGTGCCATCGGTGGTCAAAGCTCAAAAATTCCAAATCTTGTGATGCTGTTCACTGTGGGGTGGGGAATGCATTCAAAACGTGTGTACGTTAGAAAGATACACATGCAAAATGAATACTTTTTAAAAACACACTTTAATCAACAGGAGAATATGCACACTTTTGAATGTGCACTCAAGTATGGCCCCAAGTACACATAAAGAAAAGAAAAGAAAAGCTCACAATCTGATACGGACATGAACTGTACCGAGCTATCAGGTGGAACTTGGAGAACCTTAGGAAGCTTGAGTGTTGCTGACTTCCACACTCCTACCTACAGTTGCTTCTGAGCAACTTGCATTATATTAGTTATGTTGGCTAATTGCCATTGATAGACTTCATCCACAGAGGCTCTCCTTAAGATTTTCATGTCCAGCATTCTAGAATCCTCTGCAGACAGTCAGACTCCACAAATTGATGGTAAAAAGAATGATGGGAGAGGGTGCAAAGCCAGCACACTTGTCTCCACACACACTAAGTAGGTCATTACAACTGAACTGTATCTGAGATGAATCATGTCTTACCTGCCATGGCTGAACCTCCCAGAGATTCTGTCTCTCTTGATTCCCCATTGCTTTCTGTTTGGTTATCAATGAATCCATGGCATGGAGAGCATGTGCGACAGCATAGACAGCATTGTAGATATTGTAGCTCTGGCCAGACATCGCCATCTCAAACACAAAGCCAGAGAGGCTCCCCAGCTTCTCCTCCCCAGTGCATTTTTTTGCACCTCGTATATACAGGTCATATTGAGGGAGTGAACAGAGGAATGCAGTGCTCCAGAACTGATGGATGAAATAAAATGAAAACTGGAAAGGATTTATCTTGTCAATAAAATCCTGAAATCCTGGCACCACAGTTGTGTGGTGCACAAATGACAAAGTACCATTGAAGGATTTTGTTGAGAATCTTCTCCAAGAGAAATCAGCTGTAAGGTCCAGCTGAGCAGTTATGATCCAAACCCTGTGATCCACTGGATGCATCTGTAACCATTCAAGATCTTCTAGAATTATTCTTAAACCATCCATAGACTGAATGTCCCCATATACAAGGATCACATTGATTTTGCTCAATGAAAGTATACTAGAAACTATCTTTTCCAGGTTTATCACAAAGGACTTATCATTTGATGTATACATTGACACTGCTGGAATGGATTGTGCTGAAGCAATGCAAATGTCACTTTGGAAGAGCCTTGGTCGCAAAGTTCGAAGAAAGTTTTCTCCACTCTCATCATCTGATATTAAGAGGCCAATCCAGTTCCATTCAAAGTGCTTCAGTAACTGAACAATCCCATCATATTGCAGGTTTTCATTTGAAGCCATCCAAAAGAAAGATGGAAACTGATTTTTATCACTCAACACTGAATCAAAGGGGCCATAACTGAGCTGTTAAAAAACAAAAGACAAAAACAGAAATGCATTCAGGATTTTATTTGTTGATGAAAATAAAATTACTTCTGCAATTCACTGGATATGATGCTAGCAATATTTTATTATAGCCCAATTCTTGCAGTCTAACTAAGAGCCATTGCTACTGTCAAGGCTTTCACAGAGAAAGTGGATTATTCTAAGCAGGAAGGTGAAGAAGCCTGATTACTCATGTTTTCAAACAACTTGACATTGAACTCTGTAGCTGCGTGGAATACAGCTGGGTTGAAAGTTGACTGGGTTAGTTGTGTCCCCATTATTCCAAGGAAGAGTGACCAAGAAGCACAGCCATAATGGCTTCCATGCATGATTTCTGGGCATGACCTTAGCACCATGACTAAAATATATGTGTGTTCAAGGAAGCTGTTTATGCAAGAAACTTGTAAGCAGCCAGGAGCAATAGTTCTAGATGAAAATGCGTGAGCTGTTGGCAACTAATGTAGTTAAAGTTTATAACATACACACTGTCTATTGTAATCGAAATGATAGGAATTTAGGTATATGCAGATGCCTTCCTTACAGATGGGCTGAACCACTGATAAAATGGCTTAAACTGCTCAATCTGAAGGCTTGGTGGGAAATAGGCTGCAATCCTAAAAGGAAAAGCCAGTAGCAGTTTTTTGGAACCAAAACCATTAAGATTAAAACACCTCCACCTAACTTAACTTTGTGCAACTCAAGCACTGTGGTGTACTAAGATCCCCCAACCAATCACACAAGGCATAGTACCATCACACTTGTCCTCCCCCCTTTGTTCTAGTGTAGCTCTTCTAATTTTGGGAGCGGGGGAATGTACTGGGAACAGAGGGCTGTAGAAGCTACGGAACTGAATAGAGAGGGAGGGGAAAACTTTAGTCAAGAGAAAAGTCTGGTTCATGGCTTGATATACAAAATGGGCCTGTCTGTCTTGAGGGCAGACATATGCCTGGATCCTGAACTGTGGAGAAGACAGAAGACAGAATTGCTGATGAAGCTGAAAGCCAGGCTAAGGCAAGAGCCCAGTGTGAAAGAAGATACATAGTGTGATATTCCACTATGTCCAGCCACTCTGGGTGATTATAATAGGCCTTACATGTATCCCAGTACTCCAAAAAGACTTGAAATGATGTCAGTCCTCCAAAACAATAGAAAACTGCCTTTGTAGGTTTCTACCAGGGATGGATGCATTTGTCTGTTTCACATTCTGTAATGTTCACAATTTTTCAAGCAAAAGTTTGTTTAGTTCCATTTCTGCATCACCTTGATTTTTTTAATGTGAATTTGAATACATTTGGGAAAATGCATACAAATTGACATTTTAAAAAATTGCAAGCTGATGCAGAAATGGAAGGAAACAAAACCAACGTTTCGGGAAAATGCATACAAACTGATATAGCATACAAAAGGCAAGTATTAGGGTCTCTCTCTCTCTCTCTCCTAATATATGCCTTTTTATGCTACCCCTTTTTATGCATTGTCATACAGAATTTCCCCCACTGAACACATTTTGTATGGATTTTTTGATCAGAGAACAGCTTTGCAACATTGGGAAAAGTACAAATTAGGTTGGCTTATATTAAAATGTGAATCAAATGAAATTCCTCACTCCCATCCAAGTTTATGCCATCAAGCCCCAATACAGAACCAAAAGTTTAGTGAGACAAATGGAGAGAAAAAAAAAAGACCCAATCAGAAAGCAGAGACATATTGAGGTGTCAGGAATTTTTTTTTTTTTTAAAGTAAGGGGGCTCACTTCTTCACTTTCCTTGATTGATTTGCTTTTTCCTTACATCCAATATTTGCTAGCAAATCTTTACTTTTCCTGGAGTCCTTTGGATATCAGCTTGCTTTGGTCTTTTCTTTAAGAGAGGGGATTCCTTGACTGGAGAGGTGTCCATTCTCTATTATTAAAACTGTTTATTTCATTATGAGGCTCAGATTTCACTCTTTTATGTTTTTGTTTTGTTTCTATCTGGACTAATTCTCCTGGATCATACATATTGAACCCTGGATCAGTCTTCCTCAACCTTCCCCGGAGTGCTCAAGAACTCATCTCTTGGCCCATTGATGACATTTGCCTGCATACATTGTTCCATCTATTTTTTCCCTCCTCTAAGATTCATTTATGTGTGACGTTCTTTTGCACTCCCTGATGGGTTGCATATTGTTTTTTCACTTCATAAACTGGCCTATCTCCTGTAAATTCTAAATATTTTTTTAATAATCAATTATTTTCCCGGCCTTCTTAAAGGTCTGCAGTGACGGGGCATGGCGGACCTCCGACAGCAGCTTGTTCCAAAGATGTGGGGCCCTCTCATGTGTGTTCACCCACCTGACTGCTCTCACAGGTGGACAAAGGAGAAGGGCCTCTCTTTCTGGTCTTAAAGTGTGGGCGGGCTGATATGGGTGCAAGCAGTCCTTCAAGTAACTTGGTCCCAAACTGTTTAAGGCTTTAAAGGTCAAAACCAGCGCTTTGAATTGGACTCAGAAACACACCAGTAACCAGTGCAGCTGGCGCAGTATAGGTGTTATATGATCGAATCACCTCACCCCCACCAATATTTGAGCGGCTGCATTCTGCACAAGCTGGAGTTTCTGAACCATCTTCAAAGGCAGCCCCACGTATCGTGCATTACAGTAGTTCAGCCTGGATGTGACTAGTGTGTGGATAACTGACCCAAGGTCTGTCCTCTCCAGATAGGGCTGCAGTTGGCATACCAGCCTAAGCTGCAAAAAAGCTCTCCTCGACACCGACACCACCTGGGCTTCCCCAGTTAGCTCAGAGTCCAGGAGGACTCCAGGCTGCGCACTTGGTCTTTCAGGTAGAGTGCAACCCCATCTAAGATCAACTGTAAACCTCCATCCAAAGTAGTTGGTTTTCCAGCCCACAGTACCTCCATCATGTGTGGGTTAAGTTTCAGCTTGTTCACCCTCATCCATCCCAAAACAGCCTCCAGACACTGGTCCAAGAGTTCCACAGCCTCCCTGGGATGTGCAGATGGAAACGAGGGGTAGAGCTGAGTATCATCCACATACGGATGACATTTCAGCCCAAACCTCCTGATGACTTCCCGCAGCGGTTTCATGTAGATGTTAAAAAGCATGAGGGACAAGATAGAACTTTGTGGCACCCCACAGGCTAATGGCCATGGGGTGGAACCGAAGTCCCCCAGAACCAGCTTCTGAGACTGCTCCTGCGGAAAGGACCAGAATCACTTTAAAATGGTGCCTCCTAAGCCCAATCCAGATAAACGATCCAGAAGGATACCATGGTCGATGGTATCGAAAACCACTTCTATTTCACAGAAGGCAAAGAATTTTTCTCTTCTCTCTCACCGCCCCTCCTTTGTCAGACAACTCATTTCTTCCTATGTCTTTCTCTCTCTCACTCTGGATTGCTAGTCGTACACATGATCTTTCTTTCTGCAAGTCACCACTCACAGATGCTCTCTCTCTCTCTCTCTCTCTCTCTCTCTTTCTCTCTCTCACACACACACACGCACACACATAGATACATGTCCCCAACAACCCATCCACCATCAATTCAAACAGAAACAAACACATGCAACTCATGTATCCATCACACATGTATGCATGCATGCACGTTCATCCCCGCTCCTCCTCCTTACTGCAAGCACACACACAAAAATACATTCACTCTTTTTCAGGATGTCTCCTAAATCCCACCACCCACAAATCATCTCTCACTCCCTTGCTCTTTCTCACACAAATGCAGCCCCCATCTATTCAAATGTACAGTCATAGAAAGCCCCCTGCCCCACTTCCTCCTACCTGGCTTCCCCGGCCCCCGCTGGCTTCCTGCTGCCCTCCCTTCCCCACTCCCCATGTGTGGCCCAGAACCATTCATAGGAAATGAAGACGGCAGCAGCGCAAGGCCTCACTTTGCTTTGCAGCAATCCCAGCTGCTGGTTAAAAAAGGGTGGTGGTGGTTTTATTTTGTGGAAGTGGGAGATGTGGGGCACCACAGCAGCCACCCATAAAGGTGTCTCAGGGTGCACTGGTTGCCAACTCCTCTTTTAAGGCCTAATGAGACTGTTCATCGCTTTTGCAAAGGCAGATGGAGATGGCTTCTCATCTGAAACCACTTCTGCAGGTCAGCCTCTACATGCGTCGAAGGCGCCATTCCGTATTGTTTAGTTGGGTGAATGTCAGTTGCTGTAGCCTGACAAGGTGGACGAGGAAACTAGAGGAGTGAACCCTACCACCTGTCCGCTCGACCTATACATGTTTTGATATTTCTGGCATTTTAACATCTGTGGAAATGTTCACTGCTGCTGGTAGCTTTGTTACATTGGTTATATTGTAGCATCGGTTTTACTGCTACTGTTAGCTGCAGAAAGAACTGTCATTAGGAAACTTAGAGAAATGTGGCATATAAATCTGGCAAATACATAAAGTTTACCCCTATGCATCTGGGGCTAGATCTACACTAGTGTTTGTTTTATCAGTATTGAAGTGCATTTACAACTGTTGGGGCATGTTACGTATTCTGCATACCTCTTGCCTAATGTTATTTCCCACTTTTTAGTTTGTATTATCCAAAATACCCCAACAGATGTCATTTTGTGCACTACAAGGTATCAGTGGATATAGTGTCACCAGGATGGGATCATATCATTATGGCATGAGGTGTCAATCTGGCCTTTATGAACACATATACCTGTGGGATCTTGTAGGTATTTAATACGTTGGCCATCTGCATGGAGTTTTGGGAGGTGAGACCACCAATGATGGTCATTAACTTCCTCTCCCTAACACAGTTGTAATTGATGGGATTCCCTTCTGCAGTGAAGAGGAGCTCCAGAGTGACTTCAACAGCTCTCCGTGGATTAAAAGCATTGTCATAGATTTTTGATCCCAGGGTGATGTTTGGTAACAACTTGGCATTGCTGTTGATCTCATGAATGGGAAAAACAAAGGCAAGTATATGCTGGTAGTGTTTCGGCATTAACCTGTAAAGGGAATTCCATGTAGTCTTCTATCATTATTTCATTTCATTTCATTTATTACATTTCTATACCATCCAATGGCCAAAGCTCACAGAAACAAGCACATTTTGTTTCTATAATTTTATAGCTGTAGACTTTACAGCAGCAGTATAGGTAGTCCCTTATAGGAGTCCCATGTTCCCCCCTCTCAGGAAATAATTCAGTCAATGCAGCTTTGCCCCCTGCAGCAATACAGTCATGTGGAAACAATACACAGACATTAAAAAAACTAAGATCATGGCATCTGGCCCTATCACTTCCTGGCATATAGAAGGGGAAGAAATGGAAGTAGTGACAGATTTTACTTTCTTGGGCTCCAAGATCACCGCAGACAGTGACTGTAGCCATGAAATTAAAAGACGCTTGCTCCTTGGGAGGAAAGCTATGGCAAACCTAGACAGCATAGTCAGAAGCAGAGACATCACCTTGCCAACAAAGGTCCGTCTAATCAAAGCTATGGTTTTCCCAGTAGTAATGTATAGCTGTGAGAGCTGGACTAAGGAAGGCTGAGTGCCGAAGAATTGATGCTTTCAAACTGTGGTGCTGGAGAAGACTCTTACGACTCCCCTGGACTGCAAGGAGGTCAAATCAATCAATCCTAAAGGAAATCAACCCCGACTGCTCATTGGAAGGACAGATACTGAAGCTGAAGCTCAAATATTTTGGCCACCTAATGCGAAGAGAAAACTCTCTGGAAAAGACCCTGATGCTGGGAAAGACTGAAGGCAAAAGGAGAAGGGGACAGCAGAGGATGAGATGGCTAGATAGCATCACCGATGCAATGAATATGAACTTGAGCACGCTCCGGGAGAGAGCGCAGGACAGGAAGGCCTGTTGTGCTATGGTCCATGGGGTCACGAGGAGTCGGACACGACTAAATGACTGAACAACAACAACAAATGAGTCATGACTTCATTTTACACCGGTGCAGGGGGATGATTTCAAAATTGTGGTATGTTTGAAAGTTCTGTTTCCCCGGAATTTGATTGTCCCACTTGAGAGAGAGAGAGAGAGAGAGAGAGAGAGAGAGAGAGAGAATGAATCCTGAAGAATTAGAATTGTTTCACAAATACTTCTACATCATTTTCCCTACACCTGACTGTTATACACTTGATGACTGGTGTATAGTCCCCATTAAAAGACATACTTTATGTGATATTAATATTTATTTGGGACATTAGCTCTTTGGCTACATTCAGACAAGAAAGGCATCACTGACTGCTGCTACCAACAAAAATGATCATTAACCTGTGTGAATAGGACCCAGCCTACCCTGTTGATACAATAAAATGCCACTTACCATGCACTTATGACGACATCTGGTCGTACCATAAAGTTTAATAAAGGCACTTCAACAAAAGCAAGGGAAACAAATTCCCCAAGTATAATATCATCTCTGGGGGTAGGGTAATTATGTGGGACTGAGGACTGTCGAAAGCACATAGACTTCCAATGCTTGCTGAAAATACAAGGCAGAAATAAGAGACAGAAAAAGACTCTTAATACCAACCAATATGGGCCACAATCACAGCAGAACATCTGGATTGTCACCTACACAACTTCCAGTGTAATTACAAAACACCTGATGTGACCAAAGTTATAGAAAATCATCTACAAGCATGAGGAAGTCTTCATGAATGGATTCCAACCGGCATTTACGGTCTAAAGGGTGAAATATAAATATCAAGGCTCCAATGGCCAGAGCTTTGCCGACCTCAAAGCATGTCACAGATCTTTATGGCTCTTGATGGGTTGCAATGATTCTTTATACACTGGATGTGACACGTAGGGTTGAATTTGGATGTTTTCTTGTTATTTTTTCTTCTTCAGCAGCAGCAGCCTCTGGCTAAACGTGGAGCTTGCACAAGAGGCAGAATTCAAATATAATCATTTTGATAATTATTGGGTAAATAATAACAGTTCCCAAAGTCCTCCAGTCCCTGCATAACTAGAGAAAGCTTGTTTGTATGATCCCAATACAGCCAATGCCTGTTTCTCATGTGGGCAATGGAAATGCTGAAGTAACTCTTTGGGTTCCATAGTTTATGCAAGGCATCAGGTCTTTCAATAACTATTAACCTATGAACTTTGGGAAGAAAGAGAACCAAGCAAGAAAGGGTCAAGAGATAATCATTCTAAATCCTTGGGCTGTGTGATGAATCTATTTAAATGTCTGATAAGAAAGCATTTCTCTTTTGCCACTACCAAGGGGAACCTCAGAAAATTTTTTTTAATATATTTTTATTTATTTTATCTTTATAAATGAAATAAACAATACCAAAATTACCAACAACCTGATCAATACTACAATTTCCCAACAATACAATATTCTGATGAGGATACCACAGTAACAAAATGAGAAGGAAAGAGGGGAAAAAAAGGAAAAGGGAGGAGGAAACAAAATGAAGAAAAAAGAAGATACTTTTGCCTTCCCTCCCCCTCCCCCTCTCCCTCCCCTTTAAAGAATTAAGTTCAAACTCCAATACCCCCCAGCCTCTGATGCCATTCTATTTTAAAAACCATATCTATACCTTAACAATCTTACAGTTTAATAAACATCTTTACATTTCAATATCATATCATCAATCTTATACCAAAGAAACAGGTCTACAATTTATTCCCAGAAGCCATTATTATTATTATTATTATTATTATTATTATTATTATTATTATTGTGTTATATAATAATAAAACTTAATATAAACCTTCAACAATCAATAATATATTTTATACTAGATATATTATATATTTTGAAATAGAAAATATAAAGAAAAGCAAGAAAAAAGAAAGATGAAAGAGAATAAATGAATATATATATATTTATTTATCTATCTTCTGAGCTAGCCTGGATCATGCAGACTAAACACAAGCAGTTAACAAAGCTTGTTTAAAGATTGAAGTTCATGGGGTTATAACAGAATTCTCACACATTTTTACGTTCAGCCATGCCTCCGCCATTTCATGATTTAGAAACTTCTTCATCTGACCTTCAGACACAATACAAAGTGTAGCACGATATTTTAAGTAATATTGTAAGTTCATTTATTTTGCCATATTTTTTGCTTTGATGAATTGCCTTCTTTTATTCACCACCTCTTTGATGTAGTCTGGAAATATCATAACTTTATCGTCTTTCCAGGAAAGCCTTCCACCCTCTCTTGCCAAACACAGGATATAATTCTTTGTGGAGACATTTGCAAATTGAACTATGATCGTGTAGTCAGTCCCTTTTTGGCACATGAAATGCCTGCTCAAAATCAAGTAACTAATCCAATGGGATAGGGAGTATCTCATGCAAAAGTTTATCCACAAAAGAGGCAATCTTACATCATTAGACAGATGTTTAATCCCAATAATACATACATTGGATCTCCTCGTGAAGGCCTCCAGTTGAGAAATTCTATCAGAGGCATTTTTAAAACAAATTTGTGTCATAGTTTCATTTCCTGCCACTCAGTCTTCTAGCTCATTAGTTTCCGTCTCCATTTTTTGTCATGACGCATTAAATCTACAGCTCCTTGCAGGGTGGTGATGGAATTTTGGATTAAATCCAGCCTTTTGGCTTGCTCTGTAAATTGCAAAGATAAAGTCTTTATCAAAGTAAATAGTTCCCCTATATCTTCTGTTCTCGAAACTTTTGACACATGGGGTGCAGGGGGAGTTGATGCCAGCTCCTTTCTTCTCCTCGGCGCAGTCATATTTCTCTCAAACAGATCTTGCAGGTCCTCAGATGTTCTCAAATATTGTTAACATTTCTTAAATCATCCCTCAGAAGTTGTTGATATTTCTTAAAGCATGTATTATTATGGAACATGTCAGCCCTGTTTTCTCCTATGAAATAGGAGACTCAGTACAGCTTTTTGCATTGGTAAAACTCTGGAAAGATAATCCTGGAATCCCCCCCCCACTATCTCAAGGGGGGTGCTTTTCTCCAAGATGTTTTCCATATGTTGCCTTGCCCCCCTTTTAATTCCAGGGGGAATGAAAAGGTTTTTCAACCTTTTAAAAATCTGTTTGAGAAAGCTCCCACAGAGCTGCCCATGGGATGCTACCAGAGCAACATTAGTTCCAACCACAAGTCAGAACCCCAGAAATTTAGAGAGTTTAAGGGAGCAATCCTATGGCCGCTAGTCAATGGCTAGATGACCATAAGATATGTGGGTTTCCGGTAGAGATGGCAGAGAATTCCACCATGGATTCCAGTGAGGCCGGATTCTTTAGAATCCGGCACCCCGGAATCCGTGGCGGAATGGCCTCCTGCCCCCCCCCCGTAGAATCCCCCCTGGACGGAACTTACCTGGGGCGGATGTGGCGGATACAGCTCCGGTGGCGGCTCCAGCAGCTGGTCTCCTGGCTGGCTGCGGCCGGGCTGCTGCGGCCACCATCGGCACCCTTGCAGGTGTGTTAGGCTACGTAAGTAGCCCATCCGTGGCCAGAAATCCGGTTGTGGATGGCCCTGGCCGGATGCTCTGTGGAGCCACCGTGGAGCAAAGCTTGCCATGCAGGATTCCAGGGGGGAGGACCGGATCGCTTCCCCCTGTCAAGGATTCCGGGCGGAGGGATGGAGCGCCTCCCTCCCCACCACAAAAAATTCTGCGAAAAGGTAAGTGAGTTTCGTACATCCCTAATTTCCAGGAACCGACCTCAGAGCCCATGCTCTGAGGTCAGTTCCTGGAGAACCAACCTCCACCCCCTTCTGCACTGCCTCACGCAGAATGGCCTTGCACTCTGCACTCAGGAGAGGAGCACAGAGCAGCCAAAATGGGGCGTTCCGAGGCAGGGAAGGCAGAAAAGCCAGTACGACACATCCTATGTGTCATCCAGCACCCTCCTTCCCCACTCTGCCTTCCCACAGCTACGCAGCTGAAATCGGCTGTCTACTGCAAATGCAGGGCAGGAGAAGCGTGGAGGGAATGATCCCCTCAGTGCTTCTCCTGCATTGGATAGGCAGTCACCTTCGTCTTTGGAGGCAGCCGCCTATCTCCATAGGATTGCGCCCTAAAAGACTGGATTTGAATCTGTGTATACCTGCTAAGATCTGCCAAGGGTGACCCCTGCCATGGGCATCAAAGGAGAATATGTAAATAATGAAATTGGCCTTAGATAGGGTTAGAAGAATCTGTCAGTTTGGCTTTCTCCCACATCCATTTTTTTTAAAAAAAGATCTGACAATCTTTCCATGTGATTTATTAAGAAATTTGCAATTGTTGATGATAAATACTTTTCAAAAAATGAACCAGACTAAATTCTCCACCAGCCAAAGTCAATAGGTAAAGCTATTCTCAGGATAAAGGTAAAGGTGTGAGGTAAAGGTGTAAAAATATTTACGTAGGATAAAACGGCGAAAAATAGGGAACGCAAATGGCGGCCGCCATAGCCACCGCCATTTGCATGTGCTGTGTTTGTTTTTTTTCCTACTGTGATAGGCTATGTATTTAAGTATTTATCATGGCAGCCTGGCTGGACGCAAATGGCGGCCGCTACGGCGGCCACCATTTGCGTCCGCAGCAGCCCATCCGCGGCCGGAAGTCCGGCTGCGGATGGCCCTGGCCGGCTGCTCTGCGGAGCTGCTGTGGAGCGGAGCCATCCGGGCAGAATTCCGAGGGGGAGGATCAGATCGCCTCCCCCCCCATGCTGAAGTATTCTATAACACCCCCGGAGAAAACCTCCAGCTCTGTGCTCATGTGTTTGAACATCTGGCTTTCACTAATGGCAGGATTTAACTCCTCCATTGTTAAGCCTATTGTCTCATACTTGTTTGCACAAATGCTTGCATTTAAAAATTAAATTAAATGCAGCAATATGGAATACTCCCCAGGTATTCCCATGGACATTAGATATTGCAGGGAAGTTGTATGCTTGGTCTGTCCTAGAAAAACTGGAAGACTGAGAGGAGGGTCATGTTGTGCTTGTCCCAAAACAGGCAGATTTTCATTCAAGTCAGTCAACTCTAGATAATTGCTTTATGCTGAAATTCATTATTGATACATATCTGGCTGGATTTATGTAGCTTTTGTTGATCTGAAAGCTGCTTTTGATTCTTTTTCTCAGGAATGTCTTTGGAGCAAATTACAATCCATGGGCATTGAGCCAGAGCTTTTAAAATGTATCAAGACTTTATATTCTGGGACATCCTTGCAAGTTAGAATTGATGGAAGACACTTATCTGACCCTGTAGCAGTCACAAAAGGAGTGAGGCAAGGGTGTTTACTTGCGCCACTTCTCTTCAATTTCTTTATAAATGATGTAGTAGAGTTCTTAAGAGGTGGGTGCTCTTTTCCAATTAAAGTGGGAAACCAGAAATAGTCAATCCTCCTCTATGCGGATGATGCAGTTCTGATTTCTCACACCCAGTTGGGCTTATGTTGATGGCTGAACTAGTTCAGTCTATATTGTAGGAACAAGCTCCTTTCTATCAGTTACCACCACCCAAACCCTATGCTATTTGGTGAATCCAAGCAAATCCTTCATCAGCCACTCCATGGAAATAAATTCGAGCGAGTGTTCTCTTCTAAGTTCCTTGGAGTAGTCTTGCAGTGGACAGGCACATGGTCTTCACAAGTTCAGTCAAGCACCTTACTAGCTGGTAGAACATTAAATGGATTACTTGGTGGAACCCTAGTATTATTCACTTCTAGGGTGGGCTGAGCCAGATTGCCCCCTTTTGTATGATGAAATTGTAATAAAGGGCCCTTTGACATCTACGTAAATGATCTGGTGCCACAACTAGCTGCAGCAAACTCTTGGAAAGGGCATAGGGAGGCAGTGAAACGGAAGGCGCAGAAAACCATGGGGGCATTAGTGAAGTTTTACTATAATAAGAGGGCAGGGGGATAATATATTGAACTAGCCCCCAAAATGTTCTGTTGTAAAGGGATAATGCAAATGCTTTACAGAGCTCAAGTCTGGGGGTTGAAAGCAGCACCATAAATGTTTTGGAAAGTGTGCAGAACATTTTATTTCTGGAAAATTTATTCTCTTTCATCCAGAATTCCTGCAGCTTTTTTGCGCAAAGAATCTGGATGGACAAGAATAGATTTTGCTCAGCTGAGGTATTTTAACCAAATTGCTACTCTGCCAAATGAATGTTGTCTGGCTATGTGTCACCTGGAAGTACGGATGTTAGAGAAATCCTCTGCGCATTCAAATGAGGCTGGATTCTTTGGAATCCAGCCTCAGGAATCTGCTCATTTTGCCATAAACTGCCTTGGAGATTCTGAGCGCTAAGTTGAAGCTGAGTTTGCCTATGAAAATATAGAATTATCTGCATTTTCTTGTAACATTTGAAATTGTTTTACGTGTGTGTATGTGTATCCTAATGTATTTGTTATGGCCTTTCGTCAGTACAAGAAACTTGAGCAATTGCGAAAAAGTAGAAAACAAAATAAACCACCAACAACAACCAAACAGAACTACATAGCAATCTAATAAATCCCACTCAGACAGCAGCCAACACAATCATATGGCCAGGCATGAACGTTTGAGGCCTACAGAGGCAAAGGGGAAAAAAGGTCAGGCTTAGAGTCCTGGGTTGACTGTTGGGAATAGGGATGGGGGAGAATTTCTCCCCTAAACTTCGGCGGGCTGAGTGCCAATGCATTCAGTCCTCCGAAGGTTGTCCGGGGAGAAATTCTCTGCCCCCCGCCCTCCCCTCGGGATGGGACTTACCTTTCACGAATGTCCCTCCCGGCGGCGGGTCCCGGCGGCGGTTCGGCAGGTCTTCGTCAGGGGCGGGGGCGGCAGCCGGTCTTTCGACCAACTGCCGCCACCGCCATTACAAGAAAAGTAAAGAAAAAAAAAAAAAACGCCCCTGTGATAGGCTACGTAACCTATTAACGTAATAATGTTAATAACGTAACGTAAACCTAGATTTGCAAAGTCAGCCGTGATAGGCTATGTTAATCGTCACGTAGCCTATCACGGGTGACTTTCAAAAAAAAAAAGCGCATACGGCTAATGGCGGTCCCCATAGGGAGCCGCCATTCGCGTTCCTTATTTGGTCCCTGTAGTCTACGTAAAGATTTATGTAGACTACGGCGAAAATAAGGACAACGCAAATAGCGTTGCCCTTATTTTCTCCGTAGTCTACGTAAATCTTTACATAGACTACAGGGACCAAATAAGGAATGCGAATGGCGGCTCCCTATGGGGGCCGCCATTTGCGTATGCGTTGTTTTTTTTTCAAAGTCACCCATGATAGGCTACGTGATGATTAACGTAGCCTATCACGGCTGACTTTGCAGATCTAGCCGTGATAGGCTACGTTAATCGTTATGTAGCCTATCACGGGGCTTTTTTTTTTTCTTTTGAAGTTCGCAGCCGGGGAGACGGGGCGCTTCTCCCCGGCCTGAATTTCAGCCGGGCGAGGCGGAAAGCCTCCCCCCCAGCCTGAATTTCATCCGGGCGAGGAGGGAAGCCTCCCCCCCGGCCTGAACTTCGGGGGGAGAAGCGAAGCGCCTCCCCCCCACCGTGAAGCAAGCTGCGAGACCAGGTAAGTGACTTTCGTGCATCCCTAGTTGGGAGGGGGTATCCCTGAGAGGAGTAGTTTCATTTCCTTGGTTAAGTTTAAGTTTTATTTCCCCAGTTAAGTTTCATTTCCTCAGCTTTTAGTAAGAGCAGAGTCAGAGAGACCAGGGCATGAAGAGTAGGTATGTCAGAGAATTCCATGATGGATCTCGGTGAGGCCGAATGCCAGTGCATTCGGCCCCCCAAAATCCATGGCAGAACAAAGCCCCCATCCCCCCAACCCATGAAAGGCGCGCGAAATGAAGCACTTACCTGCTGCCGTCTGCGCTGACTTGCGAATGGCAGCCGCCCTGCGGCCACCATTCGTTTCCTCATGATAGCCGTGATAGGCTATGTAAATACTTACTTAGCCTATCACGGCTAACGCAGGGATGCCATTTGTGTCCCTGCAGAGGCCGTGATAGTCTACGTAAGTATTTACACAGCCTATCACGGCGGGAAGGGGACCCCAGCGTACGCAAATGGCGGCGGCTACTGCCATTTACGTATGCTGGTTTTTTTTCACCCTGCCATGATCGGCTACGTAAGTATTTACGTAGCCTATCATGGCAGGGGGAAAAAAAACCCAGTGTACACAAATGGCGGTAGCCGCCGCCATTTGCGTATGCTGGGTTCCCCCCCCCCGCCGTGATAGGCTATGTAAATATTTACGTAGCTTATCACGGCTCAATACAGGGACACAAATGGCAGCGGCTACGGCAGCCACCATGTGCATCCCTGCAGGGCTGCCTAGCGGCCAGATGTCCGGCTGCAGGTGGCTGGAGCCGGCCGGCGGCTCCGCAGCTTGGCCGTGGAGCGGAGCCGGCCAGACAGGATTCCAGGGGGAGGGACGGAGCGCCTCCCCCTGCGTCGAGGATTCTGGGAGGAGGGATGGAGCGCCTCCCCCCCCCCACGGATGCCCCTCAGCGGAGCAAGGTAAGGGATTCGTACATTCCTAATGAAGAGTGAGCAGAGAAAAAGCAGCATGGAGAAGTCTAAGTACACCTACGGTAAAGGAACATGTGTTTTGCAACTTGTGTTTTCTCTTAATGCCTTTTGTGTCACTCAGCTCTAATATGTAAATACCTTTATTGTGATTTGCTTGCTTTAATTTCCAGTAAACTGTTTTGGTTAAAGCCTGTGTCTAGAGTGTCAATCACCCTGTATCTACCATCTAAACCCCATTTTATTGGAAAGGGGAAGGTAAAAGAAGGCAGGTTGGACTCTTAAGGAGGCAAGAGTTCCTGAAGGGGGTCCAGGTCATAAAGGGAAGCCTGACACCAAATCCCCTATCTTCCCTGCAAATATCTGTCTTAAGTTGTTTCACAACATTACTTCTGTTACTAATAAAACACAATAAGTAAATACACATATTGATGGGCATAAGATACCATTTATTCATTGACATTAAAAGTCATTAAAATACTGTTAAGAGTCACTAAGAGAGTAATCCTATGGCTATTAGACACTGTCTAGATGGCCATAGGATTTTCGGTTTCCAGAAACTGTGCTCCCCTCCCCTGTCCCTTCGTAGTCGGTGCGGTTCTCTCCACACCAGCTGCTTCTCCATGTTTGGGAATGGAGCGCAGAGAGGGTGAAAAGGGGGCAGTCCTGGGGGCAGGGAGGGGACCGCGGAAGCCCCTTTAGACAGTTTGGACTATGATCTCTCTGGCCCCTTCCCCCCGCTCCCTGAAGCCATGGCTAGATGCACAAAAACATGCTCCATCTGCCCAGTATAGGATGGTTGGTAGTCTCCGAGCTTGAAGGCTGCCAACTATCTTGAGAGGATTGTGCCCTAAGAATCACAGTCATAAACAATCAACAAAGCAATAGATACAATGTTATTTGAATTATTATAAAGAAGTCTTACATAAATATACATCATCATGAACACCAACAACATTCGTGTAAGTTCTAAATATGTTACATAACAATAACTGCAACCTGAAGATTTATTTCCATAATAACTCACAATATATTGTATAGACTATATGTATCTATATCCAAGCCATATCTTCTTTGCATGAAACTCACAAATGGTAAACGCTTCTGAGGGAAAGGTTATACCAGGCATTTCCACCCTATCTCTTATGTGGATATAATGAATTCATGCCTTCTGCTCCCTGCCAAATCTATTCCAAGCTGCAAGCAATAAGGTTGTGGCCAGATTTTAACTGATTCATGTCTGAGTGTCCTTTAGGTTGATCTTCTCCTTGGATGAGGATGGAAAGTAGAATAAGATAATGGAATGAAATGAGTACCTAACTGTTTGATGTCTCTCACTACTAATATAGGAATTATTTCTCATTTCTTACTGCAGTTATTTATTTATTTATTTCTGCATTTATATATCATCTTTTTTCCTCCAAGTAATGCAGAGCAGTGTACATAATCCTCCTCCTTTCCATTTTATCCTCACAACAACAACTCTGCAAGGTAGGTTAGGCTGAGAGTCTGTGTCTGGCCCAAAATCACCCAGTGAGCTTCCATGGCCAAGTGGCGACTAGAACCCGGCCCTCCCAATTCCCAGCCCAACACTCAAATCACTACACCACACTGGCTCTCAGTGTGGTGTAGTGTGGTGTACTAACATGGGAATGAATAGAAGGACTCCTTTCAATGCAGTTTTATCCAGAAGTGAAATGGCTCAAGACGGAAACTTCTGATCAGTCAAGCTGGACATTCCTTTTTCTTACTAGTTGCTCTCTCGTGTTTAGACTGGGCCTCAGTATAATGATGTAGCACTTGGGGAGAAAGATGCAGCCCAATAAGCCGGCACTAGAAGCCAAGATGGAGAAGATCTCCACAACCACCATGTATTTGCCCTTGGTGCTCAGGTAGGTGGGGACAAAGGACACCCACACACTGCAAAACACCAACATACTGAAGGTGATCAACTTGGCTTCATTGAAAGTGTCAGGCAACTTTCTGGCAACAAAAGCCACAGTGAAGCTGATGAGGGCCAAAATCCCCATGTATGCTAGGACTATATAGAACATGAGGTCTGAGCCTTCACTGCATTGCACTATGATCTGACCCATCTGGGAGTGCTTGTCAAAGGCTGGGAAGGGAGGAGAGGTTGCCAGCCACATCGCACAGATACCAGTTTGAATGAGAGAAGAGGAAATGATGACTGAGCCTGCCAGCTTATTCCCTACCCACTTCCTCATCTTATTTCCTGGCTTAGTGGCTATGAAGGCCAGGACGACTGTGATGGTTTTGGCCAAGACACAAGAAACTGCAACAGAAAAGATGATTCCAAATATCGTTTGCCGCAGAAGGCAGGTCAACTTCCCAGGCCAGCCAATGAAAAGGAAAGAGCAGAGAAAGCAGAGCAGCAGGGAGATGAGCAGTGCACCTGTGATGCTCCTGTTGTTGGCTTTCACAAGGGGAGTGTCGCACTGCAGAATGAAAATCCCCATCACTACGATTGTGCTCCCAGAAAAGAAGAGCGCAAAGCAAGTCATAACGATTCCGAAGAATTCTCCATAGGATAAGAAGGTGACACTTTTGGGGATGCATTGGTCCTGCTTCTCATTTGGATACCGATCTTCTGGGCATTTCTCGCATTGCTCTGCATCTGGAATTAGTAAGCAAAGACTCAGAATTTCAAAAAAATATCAATAGTCTACAAGTTTAACTGGAAACTTTCAACTTCATGGCATCAATCCGAACATCCATTTGATGTTGTACAACATGGGGAGTACACAACAGATTGGCCCCAAAGTCTGCATCAGGTGTCTTCTGGATTGGCAGGGGCCACACGTGTGCACAGACACCTCTCTCCCTCTCCCTCTCTCTCTCTCTCTCTCACTCACACACACACACATACCCACCCCAGCAGAGCAGACCTTGGTCTTGCAGCAGCAGCATGTTTTCCAATCGGCCAAAAAGAAAAAAGAAAAAGGAAAGGAATGCTCAAGGCACAAGCTCTATGGCTCATGCCATACAAGTCTCATTCCTGGAGGAGCCCCAGTGCATCCTACAAAGTAGGCAGGAATGTTCAAGCACTCTTGGGATACTCTAGGAATGAGGGTTCTATGACAGTAACCATAAAGTTACTGCACCACACAGGGAGAGCCAGTGTGGTGTAGTGGCAAGAGTGTTGGACTAGGAGCTGGAAGATCTGGGTTCTAGTCCCCACTCAGCCATGGAAGCTCACTGGGTGACTTTGGGTCAGTCACAGACTCTGAGCCCAACCCACCTCACAGGGTTGTTGTTGTGAGGATAAAATGGAGAGAAGGAGGATAATGTAAGCCACCTTGGGTTCCTTGCAAGAGGAAAAAAGGTGGGGTATAAATGCAATAAATAAATAAATAAATAAATAAAGTCTGTTTTGGAGCATTTTTCCCCCTTTCTCCCAATTTTCAGGAGAGACAGCTGCTGGGGTTCTGGGGGCATCACTGTTAGACAAAGATATATCTTATTCCTTGATAATGGATGCTATGACAATAGTAAATGGAAAATTATGAAGTTAAGTTTTAACTTTTACATTTGGATTAATATGCGCCAAATTTCATAATGTGTTAGTCAAACCTTGTCCATTTAGCAAGCCTGGATTGAGGTATTATGAATTTGCTATTAAGTTTGGAATTGATTACAAGCTTTGGAGCATGTGCAACCTGCATCTAAACAACACCCTAAACAACACCACTTTTGCACACACACTGAGTTGGTTGGTTGAACACTTGAATGATCCAATGTGTCCACTTCTGCTGCCCTGATCATAACTGCCTCTGCTGCAGCTCTGGCCCCAAAATGAGGAGGAGAAGGACTCTGTGGGTCCATCTTCTCCTCTCCTCCATATACCAGCAATAGGCAATGGCACATTAACATCACATCAATCAGGCTGTCCATGCGCACACAACCAGTCAGAAAGAGAGTACATGATGTGGCTGATCATGCTGCACTTCGTGATTCCAAACCACAGGTCCCGAGATGTACTCATGCCTGCAGGAAAACATGTATACATGGAAAAAGACCTCATTTTAAAAGGGATCTCTCATCCCAACTGACATGGCTGAATTCGTTACTTTCCAAGGAAATAACAAATTCATTCAGTGTAAGTTCGCTCATAAACTAATTAGCATCAGCGATATATGAAACTTGCCCAAAATGAGAAGTGAACTTTACAAGGTGATGGAAATGGAAATAGTAGATTATATTTATAAAAGCGTTTGTATCTTTTTCTTACACGTGAAATATTCTGAGTGTAACACACTCTGTCAGATGCCAAGTTACCTTGTTTCTTGAATGAGTAGCTTATTTTTTGTTTGGGAAGTGAGCTTTTGGACTTTGTTCCTTAGTAAATAAACTGCACTAAATCTTTCAGCACCTTGTAGGGATGGGGCAAGAATGTGAAGCAAGAATGCTCATTTATCCTGGCATGAATTGTTGTGAGCAGATCTGATGCTGCCCCTGTCCACCTCAAGAAGGAACCCAGTTTAGTTCTCCTTGCATCCAGGATTTATTTATTATTTTATTAATTCTTCAATGTCTTTATTGTACTTATATACTGCTTAATATAACATAATTTCTTCGCACTTAGATGCCCCACTGGCTACCACATCCTCCTTCGATGAGTACATTTTAACTAAAATGAGTACATTTTAACTTTAACTCTTTGGGGAAGGTGGATAGAGTAGCATCCAGTAGAAGGCTCAGTGGAAGCCTGGAAAATAGAAGGTGATCCCTGGTGAAACAAGAAAATTACTGCCAGGAGACAAAAGCCCAGATCCTGTAGGAGGCACACTTACTTCAAGGGCTTTAGGAGCTGGTGTAAACTTTGTCCAACAGCATCATTTTTCTCCTGTGCAGCCTATGAGATATGATCCTTTCATCACTCATTATCTCACTGCCACTTTTCAAGAAAAGGAATCTAATCCTAGGAGGATGGGAGGACAATAAATGCTTGCAGGCACTGAATCCAGCAAAGTCATCAAGGATTTTTCAGAGGGAATTATTTGAACATCACCTAGTCCTAAAACATTAACTTTCTGACAATATACCACACGCATACAACACTTATTTGTGTTTTCTTTCTCTGGTACAAGAACCTAAAGTGAAATTCTAGTGGGTGAACATTCTCTGGCTGGATGAAGCAAAAGGGCATTTCATTGGCTGCCCCAGTTCAGATGTTAATAAAAGGAGGATGTTAATAAAATCATTCATACATTCAGTGTAGGGTAAGGTGAACGGATTTTGACTAGTCCCAAAGCTCTGGAATTTCCCCCCATGTAACGTCATTCTTTCACTCACCAATCTGCATTGAGATCATTCCTTCAGGACATTTAAGGCAATTGTAGCAACAAACTTGTTTTCCCTGCTGAACAATCTTGTTGTATCCACGGTGGCAGCTCTCAACACATGTGGCATATGGAATAATCTAAAAGTATCCAGAAGAAATCACATCTGCTATGATGGAAACAACCTGCTTTCTCCTCATGATAAGTGATTGTCCCCTACGATCTCTTTGCACAAACACAATCCAAAAATACACGTGTAAACAGAGTGGAATGCAATCGTACTGATTTCTACCCCAGGAAACATTTCCCATAAAGCACAGCCCAATATCCAGAGAACATTGGTATGTTGATAGACAGGAAGGAAAGGGTCAATCTTGCACCAACAGCACATACAGAGAAAAGATACAGGAAAGCATAACTGAGACCAAGCAATGCTTCTGCTTGATAACATTGTTCGTTCACTTGGCATCCTCTATCAATGGGGGGCTTGCTTGTTTGCCATTGGTATAGGAGGGTAGGTCCACTCAAGAACTTCAATGGGTATATATCAGCTTTGGATTCTGAAGTACATGGACAACATCTTCCTGTTCAACTTAGTGCCAAAACTGTATAGTTCAGATATCAAAACAGCAACAGCAACAACAACAACAACAACAACAGTGTACCTCCATAAACTTGTGATTCCACACAATGGTACTTCCACTTATGGTGAACATTTCCCCATCAGGAGCTTTGGAGTCCATCCTTCCAACTCGGACCCTCTGGAAGGACTGGTTGGGGAACGTGACCAGATTGAGGATATCATATCCAGATGCCACATCCCCATTCTCATCAAAAAATATGCCTTCCCCAGCACTATTGTTAAAGTGGATATTTCTCAGAAAAGAATGGAGCTAGATTGGAGGAGAAAGTGGGTTACACATAAGATCAAACCTCCAAAACTGGCTTGTTATTTCACTGGAATTTCCTGTTATTTCCTTTGGACATTGGGAACCATTTTGCCACACTGCAAATGCCACCAAAGTGTGAATGTGTAAGTTTTTGTACTTCATAAATACAACTTCAAAATTTCCCATGAATACAACTCCAAACTTCATAAATCTCTATCTTGAAGGAAGGATATATAGTATTACAGCTAAGAACTGTAGGATATCCCACAGGAAATCCCTTGGGGGATCTGCCCAAGGAGCTCTTAGGTGCAACTTTCAGTTTTAGTCCCAAAGGTCCCATCATGTCAGCTACCTTGGTCTCAAGGGTACAATCGTGTTCCCCAATGGCCAGTAGCTTAGTTCATAGAGCACATACCAGTGACTTCTGTGCTGCAGACAGGCAGGCATACATGTAACACTCATGTATAGAATTGCACTGTAAGTTGTTCATTATAGTTTGACTGGCAATTAACAGGAGTCATGTCTTACCTGCCAGGGCTGAACTTCCCAGGGATTCTGTCTCTCGTGATTCCAGATTGCTCTTTGCTTGGCTCTTGTTGAATACAAGGTATGGAGAGCATGTGCGACAGCATAAACAGCATTGTAGATATTGTAGCTCTGGCCAGACATTCCTATTTCAAACAAATGGCTAGGGAGGCTCCCTAGTTTCTCTTCCCCAGTGCAGGTCTTTGTATCTGTTATATACAGGTTATTCAGGGGGAGTGAACAGTGGAATGCAGTGAACCAGAACTGAAAGATGAAATACAATGAAGACTTGAAAGGGTTTATGGCCTCAAGAAACCCCTGAAATCCTGGCACAACATTTGTGTGAAGTGAGAAGGACAGTGTGCCATTGAGTGATTTTCCTGTGAATCTACTCCAAGGGAAAATAGCTGTGACATCCCACTGAGCAGTCACAACCCAAACCTTCTCCACTGGTTGCTCCATTGTCCATTCCAATGCTTCTAGAAGTACTCGTAAACCCTCCATAGAATGGCCATCCCCACTGACAAGTGTCACATTGATGCTGTGCTGTGATAGAGTAGAACCTATCCTTGCCAGGTTTTTTCTAAGGGACTTAGAAAATGTATAGCTCTTCATTCTTGGAATCACTTGTGTCAAAGCAATGCAAATGTCGCTCTGGAAAAGCTTTGGTTGCAGAGTTTTCAGAAAGTGTTCTCCACTGTCATCATCTGATATTAAGAGGCCAATCCAATTCCACCCAAAATGGTTCAGTAACTGAATAATCCCATCATACTGTGGAGTTTCATTTGGAGCCATCCGAAACAAATTAGGGAACTGAGTTTTATCACTCAACGTTGGATCAAGGGTGCCATAACTGAGCTAAGAGGAAGAAATATAATATGAAGAAATCATGTTGGACTGAACTCTGGGGCTGGAATTAAGTAGAACTGAATGAAGGTAGACTAGAGGAGGTTTTGCTCCACCAGTCCAAGAAATCTGCAGGAATTATTCAAAACCATTTTGGCAGAGGTGATGTGATTTGGTCTCATCATTTGGGAGGAAGGGAGAATAAAGTTTATTCCCTATTTGTGTCCTTCCCCAGGTAAGGTGTATTGACTTGTCCTGACAACTTGCCATCAGTTCTTGAGAGTCATTATGAAACAAAAGGCTGCTCCCTAATAAATATGCTATCATACAGGACGTCACCCTGGACATTCTCTCCAAGCTGGACTTCATACTGTGAAAGGGGTGAGCAAGTGGGAAGGAGCTGATCTCTTTCTGCCCCAGCCAGTCTGTTACTTGGTGCAGCACCAACGTAGGCTTGTCTTTGAGGGGGTTGTGGTTGCTGTGTCCAGTACTGATTCTGCCTCAGTTCACAGACATGAATACAGACAGAGGCACAAACTGAGGAGAACAGTTCATTGAAAACGTATGCCCCAAACACTCCTTCATTCTTTAAAGTGCCGGAATATTCTTCCTTGTTTTTGCCCGATCAGAATAACACAGCTACTCATCTGGATCTGCTTCTGCAGTTAGTTGTATTGACCCCAAGGGTTGTAAACAACTGTCTTTCAGTTATAAATATGCATTTCCTGGGCAACACACTTGAGTGGGTGGTTGACATGCAACTCTAGACACAGCTTGTCATGGATTTTAGCAAAGAGCTGACTTTGCTTTATTGGATTTTCTGGGAAGATTATTGAAAAAATGCTAATCTACCTGTTTTAAAACAATATAAGATGTCTTATTATGAAATGCAAATGCTAAATATTAATGATAGATTATTAAGAATTTGAAAATGCAAAACAGTACGTATTGTATTAAACTGTATTAAAGAGTAGAAAACATAGATGCACAAGCAGGTTCACAATGAATTCTGAGTAACTGGCATAAATATAATGGTCAAGTTGACCTGGATGGTATCCAAAGAAGGAATGCTGATTTAAAGGCCTAACACTTGGGCCAAAAGTTTATTTGAGTAATGAACAGGTGTGGGACTGTAATATTGCAGGTCAGAAGTGTACTTAGGGGTTTTGCTTATCAGTAGAAATAGATAGATAGATAGATAGATAGATAGATAGATAGATAGATAGATCAGTAGAAATAAATAGATAGATTTCAGTAGAAATAGCTTAAAGCCATAGGCCATCACAATATATATTAAAAAAGGGGAAAAAAACAGTCTACAGTCACTTATTTCTATATACATAAATTCACACATCCAACAAAATGGTCCCCACTAGGCTGTTTGGACTTTGCTATGTATTTCCTTGATGCCAAGGCAAATTTTGCTACCTGGGCAGTGGTAAAAGCACCAGTGCCAGAAAGAACACATATCTGTTCTAAGGGAGGTCCGTTTGACAGTCACTGGAGAATGATGGCAAGAAATTTATGCCTACGATGGCCATAGAGGGGACAACTTAATAAGTAATGGGGGACATACTCAGCCTCCTCAGACAAGCAGATACAAAGTCTCTGATGGACTGGGATGTTGTCAAATCTTCCCTGCAGAAACGCAGAAGGAATGCGTTGTAGACGCAATGCTGTAAATGATTTTCTTCGGTGGGGCATGGTCAGAGTTATAAAATATTTTTGCTACTCAGGCATTTCAACTAAGAGCTCATTCCTATGGATGTTTAGACAGAAAAAAGGTCCTACAACTCCAAACATTCTCCAACAAGCCATTATATGACATTTATCTGTCTAAACATGCATAAGATTGCACCATGTTTTTAAGTGATTATAATTGATTGATCCTTTTATTTAAAATAATTGTTCTGATTGGTTTTAATATTATTGCTTTGTTAATATATCTGTTAATTTATATAATATATTCACACACACAAATATATATCCGTGTTAATCTTGATAACATTTTGCTCTTCAGTATTACCTAGTATTTGATATTTATCTTATGGTTGTTATGAGCTTTCCTGGAGTTTCAAATGTTTTATAGATTCTATGAGAACACACATACCTGTGGAATCTTGTAGGTATTTAAAATATTTGCCATCTGAATGGAGTTTGGGGAAGTGAGCCCACCAATGCTGACCACGAGCTTCTTCTCCTTGTCACAGTTGTAATTGATGAGATCCTCCTGTCCCATGAAGAGTAGGCGCAGAGTGGCGTGAGAGGCCGTTATTTCATTGAAATAATCGTCATAGACCTTTGAACCCAGTGTTGTGTTGGGTAATATCTTTGAATCCTTGTTGATTTCCTCAATGGCAAAAACAAAGGCAAGGACATGCTGGTAGTTTTTCGTCATTACCCTGCAATCAGAACTCCACATAGTCTTACACCCTTGCATCAGAGAATCAAATGCATTGTGTTTCTATAACATTCAAGCTGCAGACCCTGCAGCAGAAAAATCAGTGGTGCATACTTCAAGCCCAAGTAAACTGTATAAATGGGGATTTGCAAATACCTATTTTGGCATCATGCCTACTTCTTACTCTAACTGATTGACTTCTACACTGGAGTGAATAACCTACAGTCCTGAAGAATTAGGGTTGGTTCACTGATCCATGCACATCGCTTCACTTCTCCCTTGACTTGAGTGCTGTACACTTGATAAAAGATGGATGAACGTGTGAGCACTCGCTGACAGCCTCTCTGAACTTGATGTGATTTGATAGTATACCTCGGGTGTTAGATCTCTCTGATGGCCACATTCAAACATGGATAACATTGCTACATGCTGCAATCATCACTTGCTGTGCATCAATGGCTGAGCTAGAATGATCTAAATGCCATTATTCCATGATGAATACAACGTCTAAAAAGAATAAAGAACTACTTACCATGAATCTCGGGAGAGATCTGGGACTGCTGTGAAGGAAAATAAGGGAGCTTCAGCAAGTACAAGGGAAACAAATTCCCCAATGACAATATTATTTCTAGAGCGGAGGAAATTATGTTGAACTTTTGGCTGCTGAATGCACATGGAGTTCAAACTCCTGCTGAAAGTATAAAGGAGGCAGAGTACTACAAAAACAACTCTGAATGACAGCAAATTTCTGCCACAACCCTGGCTGTTTACCTGCATTTTCACCTACACGATTACCAGTGTAACTATGATCTGGATTTTTCTTGATTGAAGCTATGGAAAATAATGCACAACCATGAAGAAACATTGCCAATGTCTGCGTTCCAGCCAGGTTCTTCAGTCTAATGGGGTATCACAGCTCCCCCGAAATAGCCTTGCCTGCCTCATGTAACCACCCAAATCTCTCTGGCAAATGGTGGTTAGAAATAACCCTTTATAGACTATGTTGAACAGAACATACTGAGTTTTATTCTCTCTCTCTCTCTCTGTGCACGTGTGTGTGTGTGTGTGTGTGTGTGTGTGTGTTCATTGTTGGCAGCAGCATCTGCTAGCAGGGAAACTTCCAAAACAGCAGAATTCTATAATAGTGATTTTGATAATTACAGGGCAAATAATTACCTTCCCCCAATCCTCAAGGCCCTTCAGAACCAGGGAAAACATAGTCAATATCTGTTCTTTAACTGAGCATTGACAGCATTCAGACAAATCTATTGGAATACTAAAACATGTTAGGAATTCTTTAATTCTCTAAATACCATAGCCAAATACAAATCAAGTTTATTAAGCAACCAAATACAGCTTAGAGCCAAACGAATATTGTTCTATCAAATAAATCAAACTTTGACAATGTGTCGATCATAAACAAGAGGCAAAGTCCTTAAGCTGAAAGATTAGCCTCAAAGGCTTGTCTGAGTTGGGAGGTATTCACAGTAAATTTCTGATGTGTTAAACGTAACAGGTTCCATTGTGCTAGACAACAGATATTTACTTTTTTCCATATCACAGTAATTGGCTTCAGTTGCAAGCGGAGATGGGTCAAAAAAGACACAGACAACAAGCTTGGGTTGAAAATTGGGCCACATTTATTGAAATATTTGCAAAGGGGTAACTAGGACGGGCATCTAACTGTGTCAGCGGCTAGCTGGCACTTCTTGGGTGAAAACATACCCAGCCTGAGGGGTGGCGGTGATCTCGCCATCCCTCCGGACTGCCCCTTCTGGGGGAGGTAGAACTTCCGGTGTCACCCCCAACCCGGTGCCGCACAACACCTGGGTGAGTGAGGAGGGTTGGTCTCTCAGACAACCCTTATCCCCCCGCCGAGCCGCACAACCCGTTCGGGGGGCCTCAGGAATCACCTGTCACCATAAGGCGCCTCTGCCTGCACACCATTCCTACTCCCTTTTCTGTTTTGCCTGTCCTAGCCGCCACAGGAGTCACAAGCCTATTGCTTGTGAAACTCCCCCCACCTGCGCAGAAGAACTTCCCGCAGGCCCCTTTGCAGATCGGACAAAAATAAGTCATTCCCTATGTCTGACAGGTGGACGCCATCCTGCCTGTAAAGCTCCCTCCTAGTCCAATGGATTCCTTGGTGGTTGATGCAACCGTCACCATGCTCTGACAACCCACGTGCCAGTTCTCTATTCACCTTGCGCCGGGCCCGTTCCATGGCCGCATTGCTCTGCACCCTCCACATGATTCTCAGAAGCATTGAGGACCATAATATGGTCACCCCCGGCCAGCGATGTTGGATCGTCCGCATATCAGCCAACGCCTGCTCTATCAAGCCCTTTCCAGGCTTGTAGCCCAGGTCGTTCCCTCCTAGGTGCAACAACAGGACCTGTGGAGGGAAACTGACCAAACCTCGTTGAAAGAGTGTGGGGAGAAGACCGTCCCATCGCATACCCCGTCAGCTGAGACATTGTATCGCCACCTGTTGGGGAAACTGCAGCCGGGATCCAAAGGCCGACGTAGAAGCTCTGCGGGCAGCCCAAAAAACCATACTGTGCCCACAAATGAGCACCCGTACCGGCGTCGGTCGAATCCCATCTAAATAAAACATTGGGGAAGGTGAAGAGAATCATCATGAAGCATCAGGCAACTTGCGAATGTAAGAGCGGAAGGCCCTGGAGCGCCATCTCCCTACCGCCTTCACTTGCTTGGATGAAAAACCTATGGCAGCTGCCATAGAGGCCGCCCCAATAGGGAATGAGTGAGTCCCGAAACGATAATGCCTCAGACCCAGTGTGGTCAAGGCTGACTTAGTGACTGCCCCAAATTGGAACTTTGTCAGTGGTGAACCGTCAGCATGGCAAAATAGGGGACCCTCCCTCGCCCCGCAGTGCCCAATGAAAGCCCGCAAGGCCCTGACAGGGCATAACTCGTCAGCCTGGGCCTGGTTAATGCTCCCTTGCCTGACTGATCAGTTTTTGAACGTCAAATATGGAGGTGAATCAGGCTAGGATGGATCTGGATATCAGAGTACCTCAAGGCCCTCCCCGTGGTGTCGGATTTGGATGCCCAGACCAGTTCTGAAATCCTGAGGGCCCCAAAAAAGGCTGTTAAAGCTGCAGCGTGAAAAAGGGAGGCTTCGTATGGAGAAGAGCAAATGGAGGGCCACAATGCCCGAAGCCCTATAAGAATAACTGGCAACAAAGGATGCCTGGAGTCTGGCGGGGCGGGAGACATCCGTGCCCAGCCTTGCACAGCCCTCCTAATTCGGAAATCTGAGGTGGAGTCCTCCACCCCTCGCACTTTGGCCCAGAAGGCCAAAGAGGCAAGCCTCCCCGAAATGGTCCTAGCAGACAGTCCCTTGTTATGCAGATGTACACAGAATTGTAACAAGTGGTCCACAGGTAAGGGCCACACATCCTGCAACTGAAGTCTGTACCTGAAGGCGCCAAACTCCCTACCTGCTCTCTCGTAGGCAGCTCTAGTGCTGGGGGCTATAGAATTCAGGATAGCATGTTCGACTTGAGAGCGCCAATCTCCCACAGTTCATCTGGCATGGGGTCTGGCAGCAGACGTGCCCACGGAGCCAATGCACGGAACCTGTCGATCTGGTTTCATGACAAATCATCAGCTACAGGGTTCCCCAGACCCGGCACATGGCGGGTGTGGAACCATATGTTGTGGCATAGGCATTGGAGGGTAAATGCTCTAACTAACTCCATGACCCTTTGTTTTCTGGAGGATAATGTATTAATGACATGCACTACAGCCAAAGTAACAGCTGGGCCCTCTATCTTCTCATGTGCCAAAGGTACACCTAAATCTGAGGAAAGGGATATGAATGCCTTAATCAGGTCAGAGCATTGACTGCCATCCCCGGGTCCAGCAAACAGGAAGTCACCCAAATAGTGGACCACATTGCCGCAGCCCGTCTTATCCCGTATGGCCCATTCCAGAAAGGTACTAAACATTTCAAACATGGCTCAAGAGATGGAGCATCCCATAGGGAGGGTGCGGTCGATGTAAAATTTGTCCTAGAAGGACAATCCCAGCAAATCAAAATCCAGAGGATTGATAGGCAAAATGCAAAAAGCGGATTTGATATCACACTTGCCCATCAATGCCCCACGGCCCAGGGCTCTTATCATGGCTACCGCAGGGTCAAAGGACGTATAACGCACGGAACATAGGGAATCTGGGATTTCATCGTTAACCGACTGGCCCTTGGGGAAAGAGAGGTCATGAATCCACCTGAACTTACCAGGCGATTTCTTGGGGATAATTCCCAAAGGGAAATCTGCAGGTTGGGTAGCGGGGGCAAGGAAAAGGGGCCGATGACCTGACCTGACTGAACTTCTTTGTTAATTTTAGGGATGACGGAGAATCTCTCGACGAATCTCCGGGAGGCCGAATGCCAAAGCGTTCGACCCCCCGAAATTGGTGGGGAAATTCTCTGCCGCCCCCCCCCCCGGGATGGGGCTTACCTCCTGCGAATGTCCCTCTCGGCAGCGGGTCCTGGCAGCGGTTCGGCAGCGGTTCAGCAGGGGCAGGGGCAGCAGCCAGTCTTCTGACCAGCTGCCGCCACCGCCATTGCAAAATAAAAAAGGAAAGTAAAAAAACCCAAACACACACCCATGATAGGCTACGTAATGATTTACGTAGCCTATCACGGCCAGATTTCCAAAGTCAGCCGTGATAGGCTACGTGAATCGTCACGTAGCCTATCACAGGTGACTTTGAAAAAAAAAAAAGCACGTACGCAAATGGCGGCGCCCATGGGGCGCCGCCATTTGCATTCCTTAGTTTGGCATGTCTAGTCTACGTAAAGATTTACGTAGACTACGGCAAAAATAAGGGCAATGCTATTTGCGTTGCCCTTATTTTAGCCGTAGTCTACGTAAATCTTTACGTAGACTAGATGTGCCAAACTAAGGAACGCAAATGGCGGCGCCCCATGGGCTCCGCCAATTGCATACACGCTTTTTTTTTCCCCAGAGTCACCCGTGATAGGCTACATGACGATTTACATAGCCTATCACGGTTGACTTTGGAAATCTAGCCGTGATAGGCTACGTAAATCGTTACGTAGCCTATCACGGGTGTGTTGGGTTTTTTTACTTTCCTTTTTTTTTTCGCGGCCGGGTAGACGGGGCGCTCCTCCCCGGCCTGAATTTCGGCCGGGCAAGGCGGGGCGCCTCCCCCCCCTCGCCTGAACTTCGGGGGGAGAAGCAAAGCGTCTCCCCCCCACCGCGAAGCAAGCCGCGGGTCAAAGTAAGTCCCTTTCGTCCATCCCTAGTTAATTTTATCTTGCACCAAGCGCTGCATGCTAAGAACAGACCTGTGGTTACCCGTCAAATACGGCTTGCGCAGACCCTTAAAGGGGATCCTGAAACCCAGTGTGAAGCTGCATTCTAAGTAGATCGCTGCCCAACGATTTGGGTAACGCCTTAGAAGTTGAAGGAGCGGAAGAATCGTAACTGGGCTGGGGCCCTTTGGGAGGGGGATGATGCCCACCGCCCTGTTTTCTGCCACCACGGCCATCCCTTGGGGGACCTCTCCAACCTCTGGCTCTCGGGCAAGAGGAACAGGAGTGTTGACTGCCACAAAGGGAGCACTCCTGCCAGAAGCGGCATGGGTTTTGGGAGCAGGAAACTTTGGAGCTGAACTCCCAGCACAGCCAGCGGTGTTGAACCCCTGGATCCGCAATAGGCCTGGCAGCTATTGCGGGCGACAGCTTGGCCAGGATGTGGCTGCTGTCGGACCTGTCGCCGAAGCCTGGCCTGGAAGGGGTAATGAATTGGAGCCAAAGGTCCTGGTCCTTCAGATCCCAGCGCATGGAGGGGTCAATGGCAGCCCTCCTTCAGAAGGCCTCATCATAGGCCAGCTATGAGCTCCCTTCATATTCGGTGTAAGCCCTGTATATTATGTCAAGGTACTTGGTGAGCACCCATGCCCTCTCAGGGAATCTCTGTTGGACGATGCCAGCGTAAATTAAAAAACCTGGCAACCAGTTCGCCCAGGTGCGAGGCACCTTGCGAGCTTTGCTCCGCTCAGGATCCTGGTCACGGGTCCTATCTTTGTCGCTGGGTTCGGGCTCGCGAAAGAGCAGGGCAAAGACATCAGTAAATTCACTCCGCAAAATCTTTTGTCTGGTGGCAATGGTTAAGTGAAAACCAATAGGGGAGGAAGTAGCACCTGTGGGCATAGATCCTCGACTCAGGTTGGCGCATGGGTCAACCGAGGACAACTGTGGGGCTAGTAGAGGAAGAGGTAGGGAAGCCAGCGGGTCCCGAACTGAACCGGCGGGCCCCTGCCAAACACTGGCGGAGGCGACGTTAAGCGGATGAGGCTGAAGCAGTGGAGGGGCCAACGTGGCGGCGTCTCCTGCCGGTAGCAGTAAGGGGAATGAGGTGCCAGGCCCCAATGAACTGGGTGGGCTGGCCACCGGAGCAGTTAAACTAGGAGTTGAGGCCGAGGCAACGGGCTAGGAAGTACTAACTGCGGGGGCTGAAGTAACTGAAGGAAGTGGGAGCGGTGGGACTGGGCCACCCTGAAGGGTAAACCACGGCAACCAACCCCATGGGTTGATTTGCCCCATGCCCGGCCAAGCGAATTGAGGTGCCAAAGCAGTCTCACCTGTATCAATCGTGGGCATGCTCTGATCCGCAGCTGGAAAAACCAGCGTTGCTGCTTGTGCACCCAGGGAAGATGAGGCCACAGAAGGGAGGAGCTCCACTGAAGGCGGTGCGCCTTCTGGAAGAGCCGAGGAAGAGGAGGTGGATGCCTCAATAATGTCCAGGTGAGCTGAAATTGAAAGAAGCAACGAGCGTTGGGTCTGCTGCCACGTTCGCTTAGGCTGGACCACTGAGGGTTTTTGGGTCCTGGCAGGGGGAGGGGGAGGGATCCCCGAGGAACGCTCAGCAGCTTCCAGACAAGAAAGAATTGATGCCAGTACCAGGTCTGAGTCCTCATCAGACTCAGAATTGGGTCTTGGCGGCAGTCTTTTGGGGAGGGGCGGCTCCCCTTCCCTTTCTTACCACCTTGGCCCTTCTTGGGAGGCATGATGCAAAAAGTGAGTTAAACTTAGCTGCTATCGAAGAATTAAGTAAACAACTGGGCACCCCGGGCAACAGGCAGCCACCCCACAGTCTTCACGATCTGCGGATACGAGTTCCCGATCGAGACAGAGAGGCCTAGGGATAGAAGATGGGAGCGCCCCTATTACCGTTTAGATAGGAGATAAGAGCTCAAGAGGCGCAGCAAGTTTTTTTTTTTGCCAGTGGCGATGGAGCCGCGCTTGAGCACGGGCACCCTCAGCTGAGGGCGCCCTGACTCGGGAGGCGCCAAACAGGCAGCCGCAGCTGCTTCACAATTTAATTAATTAAATATTTAATTATTTTTTTGGGGGGGGAGGATGTCCTAAGCCCCTGGGAGGCGACCAATTGGCACAGACGCCAAAAGAAAAGAAAAACTAAGGCCCACTGGGGTATAAACACCCAGCCTCTGGCTCTGCAGCCAGGCGCCCCTCCCCACCAGGCTGTCTCGGCTGTCGAGCTGGGGGGGGGGGCAGGCACACCGCTGCCGAGAGCACCGGCGAACACCGGCGCCATGCTCAAGGCGCAACACTGCCGCCCCTCGCTGGTACTAACACCTTCGAGGCCGCCGCGGCGCAAGCGCATGGCCGCAGCCACCGGAGGCCAGTGGAAGGTGACCAAGGAGGAGGCTGGCAGCCGAATAGGCAGGCCGGCCGGCAGGTGGGCCAAGAGCTGGTTAGCCGGCCGGCGGGCCAGCAGGCAAACGGGTGGGCGAGCGGGCGGGCGGGTGAATGAGCAAGGGGGCGGGTGATCGAGCAGGCGGGTGGGCGAGCGGGCGGGCGAGGTGAGTGGGGGGGGCAAATGAACGACCAAGCAAGCGAGGGAGCGAGCGAGCGGGCGGGCGGGTGCTCGCCACCCCACCCGGACCCCTGCGGAGAGGAGGAGAAAAGCGCCTCACCCGGGCGCGCACACCCGGAGCCGCAGCCGGCGCTCACAGAGGGTAAAGGCCAGCTGCGGCAAGGAGAGGTCTCGTGCACGAGCGCCCCCGCTGCACCGCCGGCCAACCCGGGGTCGCGGCAGGCGCTCGAGGAGAAAGAGCCGGCAAGGGAGGGACGGAGGGAGGGGGAGCACAATATCACCAAGCAACGTTGTCTCTCCTGACGGCCAGCAGGCGCCGTCCCAGAGGGAGCGGCGCTGGAGCACGCGAGACCCTCCGCGAGTGTCGGCAACTCGATAGCCGCGCGTGAAGAGAAGCTTTTGGCGCACAGAAGCACGCTCGGCCCAGGTGGCTGGAATGACGACAAAGCCGGTCTCCAGCAGGCAAGAATCCCTCTTCGAATCCAGGCGAGTCTTTAGTTCTCAATAGCTGCGTCGCGCCAAAGAGCTGAGATAGGGAGGGGGGGCGAGTTTAAGACAACTCCGCCTGCTCCTCCCCGACTGGCGGTGCGACTGGGGTGCACCAATCAGAGGCCCTTATGTCTTGTCACCCCACCCGCCCGCAATGCCCCCCCCTTCAGCCAGACAAGCTGGCGCAGGGTAGGGCATACCTTTTGCTTTTCTTCAGATATTTTCCCCCTGGAATTTCATTTAACGTACAGTATAACATATAATGTATGGTATCCTCAACTCTTTGGCATCCACAGATACAGAAGTGCTGTTCTTTGGGGATTTCCTTTTATCTCCCTTCCAAAAAATTGGTTGTCATTGTCTGAAAGTGCAAGGCTAGAAAAGCCTGGCAGAGGAAGGGTGAAGTGAGCTCAGACAAATATTTCTCCTCTGTATGATGGATTTTTGAAACAGGAAAAGTTTTAGAAAATCAAGATGCCACAAATGTTTCAATGCCATCTAGGAAATATGTAATTCGTATAACCTCACCTTAATTATTTGCAAGCTACACTGTATGTCAGCAGCACTAAGAACTGTGGCATATAAATATGGTAAATACATAAAGGTTACCCCTATGCATCTGGGGCTAGAACTACACTCATGTTTTTTTTTAATCAGTATTGAAGTGCACTTACAACTTTGGGGGCATGTTACATATTCTGTATACCGCTTGTCTAGTGTTGTTTCCCACTTTTTATTCTGTATTATCCAAAATACCCCAACATATATCATTTTGTGCACTACAAGGTATCAATGGATATAGTGTCACCAGGATGGGATCATATCGATATGACATGAGGTGTAGATCTGGCTGTATGAGCACGCATACCTGTGGGATCTTGTAGGTATTTAATACATTGGCCATCTGCATGGAGTTTTGGGAGATGAGAACAATTATGATGGCCATTCACTTCCTCTCCCTAACACAGCTGTAATTGATGGGATTCCCTTCTGCAGTGAAGAGGAGCTCCAGAGTGACTTCAACAGCTCTCCGTGGATTAAAAGCATTGTCACAGATTTTTGATCCCAGGGTGATGTTTGGTAGCAACTTGGCATTGCTGTTGATCTCATGAATGGGAAAAACAAAGGCAAGGATATGCTGGTAGTGTTTCGGCATTAACCTGTAAAGGGAATTCCATGTAGTCTTCTATCATTATTTCATTTCATTTATTACATTTCTATACCATCCAATGGCCAAAGCGCACAGAAACAGAAAATGTCCAACAATTCCCAGCATTCCCCAGAAAGCTGTTATAGTACTTTTTTCTCTCTAAACAAGCATCAGATTGCATTTTTAGTTGTTTTCAATTGATGCTAATTAAGTGATCCCTTTATTTTAAAAATGCTCTGATTTGTTTTAATATTTTTGCATTGTTTATATATCTGTATATGCTTTCTGCTGTGTTAATTCTTATATATTTTGCTATTCAACATGACCTACTATTTGATATTTCTCTTATAGTTGTTATGAGCTTTCCTGGAATTTCAGAGGTTCCATAGATTCTATAAGAACACACATACCTGTGGAATCTTGTAGGGATTTAAAACATTTGCCATCTGGATGGAGTTTGGGGTGGTGAGGCCACCAATGATGATCACACATTTCTTCTCCTTGTCACAGTTGTAACTGATGAGATTCTCCTGTCCTGAGAAGAGTAGGCACAGAGTAGCCTGACAGGCCGTTATTTCATTGAAGTAATTGTTATAGAACTTTGAACCCAGTGTCATCTTTGGTAATATCTTGGCATCCCTGTTGAGCTCCTCAGTGTCAAGAGCAAAGGCAAGAACATGCTGGTAGTTCTTCATCATTGGCCTGCAAAGAGAACTCTACTTAATCTTGCATCCCTGTATCAGAGAATCAAATGCATTACATTTCTATAACAATCTAGCTGCAGACCTTGCACCAGCAAAATAAGCCCAGTATACCTCAAGTCGACATTGTATAGATATTGTATGAACTACTATATAGAGATTGAGATATGTAAATACCTGTTCTCACATATTGCCTACTTTTTCCTCTAACCGTAGGGATGTACGAAAGGGACTTACCTTTTCGCAGCTTGGCTTCGCGGTGGGGGGGAGGCGCTTCGCTTCTCCCCCCGAAGTTCAGGCGATGGGGGGGAGGCGTCCCGCCTCGCCTGGCTGAAATTCAGGCCAGGGGGGAGGCGCCCCTCTTCGCCCGGCTGAAATTCAGGCCGGGGAGAAGCGCCCCGTCTCCCCGGCCGCGAAACAAAAAGTAAAAACAAAAACAAAACCCGTGATAGGCTACATAACGATTTACTTAGCCTATGACGGCTAGATTTCCAAAATCAGCCATGATAGGCTACGTAAATCATCACGTAGCCTATCACAGGTGACTTTGGGGGAAAAAAAAAAGCGCGTACACAAATGGCGGCAGCCCATGGGCGCTGCCATTTGCGTTCCTTATTTTGGCACGTCTAGTCTACGTAATGATTTACGTAGACTACGGCGAAAATAAGGGAACGCTATTTGCGTTGCCCTTATTTTCACCGTAGTCTATCTAAATCTTTACGTAGACTAGACATGCCCAAACAAGGAAAGCAAATGGCGGCGCCCCATGGGGCGCCGCCATTTGCGTACGTGCTTTTTTTTTCCCCCCCAAAGTCACCCGTGATAGGCTACGTGACGATTTACATAGCCTATCACAGCTGACTTTGGAAATCTAGCCATGATAGGCTATGTAAATCATTACATAGCCTATCACGGGGTCTTTTTTTTTTTTTTTACTTTTTTATTTTGTAATGGCGGTGGCGGCAGCTGGTCGGGAGACTGGCCGCCGCCCCCACCCGCGACGAAACCCCGCCGAACCGCCGCCGGGACCCGCCGCCGAGAGGGACATTCGGAGAAGGTAAGTCCCGTCCCAGCGTGGGGGCGTGGGGGGGGCGGCGGAGAATTTCCTCAACACTTTCGGGGGGGCCGAATGCCTCGACGCTCAGCCTCCCGAAGATTCAGGGAGAAATTTTCCGCCATCCCTATCTAACCGATTACTCCAGTGTAGAAAGTCAATCTAGAATCCTGAAGAATGAGAGTTGGTTCACCAGTCCATACACATCGCTTCATTTCCCCCTTGACATGAGTGCCGTAAACGTCATGAAAGATGGATGAACATGTGATTACATCCTATTGAAAGCCTCTGAATTTGATGAGGACGGTATATTGGCCTTGTAGGCACCTTCCAACCCTACTATTCTATGATATCTGGGGTGTTTGAGCTGTCTGATGGCTATGCTCAAACATGTACTATGACATTGCAACATGCTGAAGTCACGAATTGATGTACATCAGTGTATGAGCTAGAATGATCTAAATGCCATTATTCCACTATGGATACAAGGTCTGATGAGAATAGAGAACTACTTACCAATAGTTTCTGGAGTGATCCGGGATTGCTGTGAAGGGAAATAAGGGAGTTTCAGGCAGCAAGTACAAGAGAAACAAATTCCCCAAGGACAATATTATCTCTTGAGCTAGAGACTTTAAGTTAAACTTTAGGCTACTGAGTGCATGTGGAGTTCAAACGCCAAATGATAGCAAATTTCTGCCATAGTCCTGACTTTTCACCTGCATTTTCACCTACAGTGTAATCACAACTGGCATATTTCTTAACTGGAAGCTACAGAAAATAATGCACAAACGTAAAGAAGCTTTGTGAAGGTTTGGGTCTTTAGATCAAAGACCTTGGTCTTTGATCTAAAGAATGAAATATCACAGCTCTACCCTGACAGAGCCTTGCCTGCCTCAAGTAACCACCCAAATCTCTTTGGCACATGGTGGTTAGAAATGACCCTTTTTAATACACAGTGCTGTACAGAACATACTACTGAGTTTTATTGGCTGTTTTTAAAAATCATTTTTCCAGCACCATCTACTAGCTGTGCAATTTCTGAATAATTACCTTTCCAGAAATCCTAAACTTCCTGCAGGACCATGGAAACATATCTGTGTGATTGCAACATAGTCAATGAATATTCTGCATCTGAGTATTGATGAGGTTCAGAAAAGAAAAGAAAAACTATTGCAATGCGAGAGCATGTTAGGAATTGTCTAATTTTCTCAATCCTCTTCATGGATCACTGCCTTGTAGTGGCAAAGGGGCTTGTGTAACTCAGTGAAGCCATAAGCTATGCCATGCAGGGCCACCCAAGTTGGACAGGTCATGGCAGAGAGTTCTGACAAAATGTGGTCCACTGGAGAAGGAAATGGCAACCCACTCCAGTATTCTTGCCAAGAAAACCCCATGGAATGTATCACAAGGCTAAAAGATATGACACTGGAAGATGAGCCCCTCAGGTTGCAAGGTGTCCAATATACTACTGGGGAAGAGCAGAGGGTATTTCCAAGTAGCGCCAGAAAGAGTGAAGCGGCTGGGCCAAAGCTGAAAGGACACTCAGCTGTGGATGTGTCTGGTGGTGAAAAGAAAATCTGATGCTGTAAAGAACAATATTGTTTAGGAACCTGGAATGTAAGATCAATGAATCAAGGTAAGCTGGAGGTGGTCAAACATGAGATGGCAAGACTGAACATTGACATCTTGGGAATCAGCGAACTCAAATGGACAGGCATGGACGACTTTAATTCAGGTGACCATCATATCTACTACTGTGGGCAAGAATCCCTTAGAAGAAATGGAGTAGCACTCATAGTCAACAAAAGGGTGGGAAAAGCAGTACTGGGGTACAATCTCAAAAACGATAGAATGATCTCAGTACGAATCCAAGGCAAACCATTCAACATCACAGTAATTCAAGTCTATGCCCCAACCACTGATGCTGAAGAAGCTGAGGTTGATCGGTTCTATGAAGACATACAACACCTTGTAGAACTAACACCAAAAAAAGATGTCCTCTTCATCATAGGGGATTGGAATGCTAAAGTAGGAAGTCAAGAAAACACTGGGATAACAGGCAGGCATGGCCTTGGTGCACAAAATGAAGCAGGACAAAAGCTAATAGAGTTTTGCCAAGAGAACACGCTGATCATAGCAAACCCTCTTTTCCAACAGCACAAGAGACGACTCTACACATGGACATCACCAGATGGTCAATATCGAAATCAGATTGATTATGTCCTTTGCAGCCAAAGATAGAGAAGCTCTAGACAGTCAGTAAAAACAAGACCTGGAGCTGACTGTGGCTCAGATCATGAGCTTCTTATTGCAAAATTTCGGCTAAAATTGAAGAATGTAGGGAAAGCCACTAAACCATTCAGGTATGACCTAAATCATATCCCTGATGAATATACAGTGGAGGTGAGGAATAGATTTCAGGGATTAGACCTGATAGACAGAGTGCCTGAGGAACTATGGACAGAGGTCCATAACATTGTTCAGGAGGCAGCAACTCAGTCCATCCCAAAGAAAAAGAAATGCAAGAAAGCCAAGTGGCTGTCTGATGAGGCTTTACAAGTAGTTGACGAAAGAAGGGAAGCAAAAAGCAAGGGAGAAAGGGGAAGATATATCCAACTGAATGCAGAGTTCCAGAGAATAGCAAGGAAAGACAAAAAGGCCTTCTTAAATGAACAATGCAAAGAAATCGAGGAAAACAACAGAATGGGAAAGACTAGAGATCTCTTCAAGAAAATTGGAGATCTCAAGGGAACGTTTTGTGCAAAGATGGGCATGATAAAGGACCAAGAAGGCAGGGACCTCACAGAAGCAGATGAGATTAAGAAGAGGTGGCAAGAATACACAGAAGAACTATACAGGAAAGTTCTTAATGTCCCTGATAGCCATGATAGTGCGGTCACTGAACTTGAGCCGGACATCCTCGAGAGAGAAGTCAAGTAGGCCTTAGGAAGCATTAGTAACAACAAAGCTAGTGGAGATGACAGTATTCCAGCTGAGCTATTTAAAATCCTAAAAGATGATGCTGTTAAAGTGCTGCATTCAATATGCCAACAAATCTGGAACACTCAACAGTGGCCACAAGACTGGAAAAGGTCAGTTTACATTCCAATTCCAAAGAAGGGCAACGCCAAAGAGTGTTCAAACTACCGCACCATTGCGCTCTTTTCACATGCCAGCAAGGTGATGCTCAAAATCCTACAAGCTAGGCTTCAGCAGTATGCGAACCGAGAACTACCGGAAGTACAAGCTGTGTTTAGAAGAGGCAGAGGAACTAGAGATCAAATCGCCAACATTCGCTGCATCATGGAGAAAGCACGAGAATTCCAGAAAAACGTCTATTTCTGCTTCATTGACTATGCTAAAGCCTTTGATTGTGTGGATCACAACAAACTGTGGAAAATTCTGAAAGTGATGGGAGTACCAGACCATCTTACCTGTCTCCTGAGAAACCTGTACGAGGGTGAAGAAGCAACAGTAAGAACCAGACATGGAACAACCAAGTGGTTCAAAATTGGGAAAGGATTATGACAAAGCTGCATATTGTTACCCTGGTTATTTAAGTTATATGCAGAGTACATCATGAGAAACGCTGGGTTGGATGAATCACAGGTTGGAATTAAGATTGCTGGGAGAATTATCAACAACCTCCGCTATGCAGACGATACCACCCTAACGGCAGAAAGCGAAGAGGATCTAAAGAGCCTCTTGTTGAGGGTGAAAGAGGAGAGTGCAAAAGCTGGTTTGAAACTCAACATTAAAAAAACTCAGATCATGGCATCTGGCCCCATCACTTCCTGGCATATAGAAGGGGAAGAAATGGAAGCTGTGACAGATTTTATTTTCTTGGTCTCCAAGATCACCACAGATGCTGACTGTAGCCATGAAATTAAAAGACGCTTGCTCCTTGGGAGGAAAGCTATGGCAAACCTAGACAGCATAGTAAGAAGCAGAGACATCACCTTGCCAACAAAGGTCCGTCTAATCAAAGCTATGGTTTTCCCAGTAGTAATGTATGGCTGTGTGAGAGCTGGACTATAAGGAAGGCTGAGCGCCCAAGAATTGATGCTTTCGAACTGTGGTGCTGGAGAAGACTCTTACGAGTCCCCTGGACTGCAAGGAGGTCAAATCAGTCCATCCTAAAGGAACTCAACCCTGAGTGCTCATTGGAAGGACAGATACTGAAGCTGAAGCTCCAATATTTTGGCCACCTAATGCGAAGAGAAAACTCTCTGGAAAAGACCCTGATGCTGGGAAAGACTGAAGGCAAAAGGAGAAGGGGACGGCAGAGGATGAGATGGCTAGATAGCATCATGGATGCAATGAATATGGACTTGAGCACGCTCCGGGAGAGTGCGCAGGACAGGAAGGCCTGGCGTGCTATGGTCCATGGGGTCACGAAGAGTCAGACACGACTGAACGACTGAACAACAACAACAATTTTCTCAATAGGATAGCCAAATACAAATCAAGTTTATTAGGCAACCAATTATGGCTTATAGCCAAAAGAAGAATTACAAACAAACAAATCACACTTTTACAATAGATCCACAAGAGGCAAAGTCTTGAAGCTAAAAGATTAGCCTCAGAGGCATGCCTGAGTTGGGAGATTTTAACAGTTAATTCGGCTGTGTTAAACACAACAGTCTCCACAGAGCTAGACAATGAATATTTACTTGTATACACATCAGAGTAATTGGCTACAGACTCTAGACTTTTCATCAGATATTTTTCCCTTGGAATTTCAAATAATGTACCTTATAACATATAATGCATGGTATCCTCAGTCATCTAGCATCCACAGATACAGAAGTTCTGTTGCCTGGAAATTTTCTTGTATCTCCCTTCCAAAAAATTTGTTTTCATTGACTGAAAGCACAAGGCTAGAAAACCCTCACAGAGGAAGGGTGAAGTGAGCTCAGACAAATATTTCTCTTCCATTTGGTGGAGTTTGAGAACAAAAAAGCTATTAGAAAATATAGAAGTCCCAATCGCTTCAATATCCATTCCAGCAAATAATTCATGCTCTTATATTATTTCCCAGCTAGACTGTATATTGGCAGACCTAAGAGCTGAGGGGCTGAAACCAAATTTCATCATACGTTGCAGCTATTTATCCACGTGTTTTGGGGGAACTATGCCTATCTGTTCCACTATGCATTGTTTGATCAGTTCATTAACTGAATATTTCAGTTTTTAAAAATAAATAAATAATAGTCACAATGCAGCCCTCAGAATAGAGTATAATACCAGGTTTACAGTAATGTCCGCCAAAGATAAGCAGCAGGAGTGCCTGGCAGTGGGCCCCGACTAAAAAATGCGATCACAATGTTTTTAGGGATGGTGGAGAATTTCTCCCCGAATCTTCGGGAGGCCGAGCGCCGAGGCATTCGGCCCCCCGAAAGTGTTGAGGAAATTCTCCGCCGGCCCCCCACCCCCCCCTCCAGGACAGGACTTACCTTCGCCCAATGTCCCTCTCGGCGGCGGGTCCCGGAGGTGGTTCGGCGGGGTTTTGTCTCAGGCGGGGGCGGCGGCCAGTCTCCCGACCGGCTGCCGCCACCGCCATTACAAAATAAAAAAGTAAAAAAAAAAAAAAGACCCCATGATAGGCTACGTAACGATTTACGTAGCCTATCACGGCTAGATTTCCAAAGTCAGCCGTGATAGGCTACGTAAATCATCATGTAGCCTATCACGGGTGACTTTGGGAAAAAAAAAAGCGCGTACGCAAATGGCGGTGCCCATGGGGCGCCACCATTTACATTCCTTATTTTGGCATGTCTAGTCTACGTAAAGATTTATGTAGACTATGGCAAAAATAAGGGAACGCTACTGGCCGCCGCCCCCGCCCGCGACAAAACCCCGCCGAACCGCCTCTGGGACCCGCTGCCAAGAGGGACATTGAGTGAAGGTACGTCCCATCCCGGCGGGGGGGGGCGGGGGGCCAGCGGAGAATTTCCTCAACACTTCTTTAGCATTTTTTAGTCGGGGCCCACTGCCAGGCACTCCTGCTGCTTATCTTTGGCGGACGTTACTGTAAACCTGGTATTATACTCTATTCTGAGGGCTGCATTGTGACTATTATTTATTTATGCCAAAATAAGGAACGCAAATGGCGGTGCCCATGGGCCGCCGCCATTTGCGTACGCACTTTTTTTTTTTCTTCCAAAGTCACCCGTGATGGGCTACGTGACGATTTACGTAGCCTATCACGGCTGACTTTGGAAATCTAGCCATGATAGGCTATGTAAATCATTACGTAGCCTATCACGGGGGGATTTTTTGTGTTTTTTTTTACTTTTTGTTTCACGGCCGGGGAGACGGGGCGCTTCTCCCCAGCCTGAATTTCGGCCGGGAGAGGCAGAACGCCTCCCCCCCATCGCCTGAACTTCGGGGGGAGAAGCGAAGCACCTCCCCCCCACCACAAAGCCAAGCTGCGAAAAGGTAAGTCCCTTTCGTACATCCCTAAATGTTTTGTTCCCAGCCCCTGGGAAATCCACCAATGCAAATTATCCAGAAACTTCTCTGGTCACTATATCTTCCTCAGGTGCTTTGTGCTTGCAGAGGCTTTGGCTTAGCCTCTTCACCTCCATGGTGGACGCTGGTGCCCAAGCGTCAGTTTCCTTGATGTCAGGTAGTTGAACTGGCAGTAAGGCTCTCTTACAGAGACCAGGGCCTGCACTGAAATTAAACCCCTGTTTAAAACATATTTCCCAACTCTTCAATATGATGCATGCATACAAACCATATTTCGTTTCCTTCAAAGTGGAGGCCGCCAGTTGCCACGATTTCATTGAGTTATAACCGACTGCAGCCCATTCTAAATCTAACAATCTTTGTCCATAGGCAAGGGTTCGTTGTTGTTTCAGTGATGTGCTGTAGAGATGGCCCTTCCCCATCCAGACGCTAATTATAGGGTAGGTAGTCCTGCCTCTGGCCTGCCTGGTCAAGGAGCAAAGACCACATCTGGCTTGTCTGTGTTCTGAATCAAGCCCCCAAAGGAATAACAACTTGGCTTGAAGGGCTGTTTAGTTCAGCAAAGAGTGCTCAGGTGTTGCACAATTGCATGGTAACTGGGCAAAGGATCATGAGTCTCTGACCCCAAATGCCTAGCTTTCAGATTCATCAGCTGTTCACTCAATCAGGCTTCCTCTACTTTTGGCTGTATATATAAAAATCCTCTCTCCATCTGCACTTCCCTTGTTGTACATATGGGCAAAGGTGTCTTGGCCATTTCCCCTCATAATAACCAGAAAGCCTACCAGCTCCATTAACAAAGGCTGATGATCACTCACTAGTTAATCTCCAGCTGCAAAAATTTCACATATTTGGACAGTCATCATTTATCTGAAAGTTCTGCCTTTTAAGGAGGAAAATGTCAAATTTTCTGCTGAATTAGCATACCCAGTGTTGTTCCAAAGAATGAGAGTATACTTATAAATAAACTGAAACATCGTGATTTGTTGACTTAGCCATGGATTTTCTGACTGGGGGATGTGCTATGTCATCCTTTTTCAGGCCAGGCTTTTCCCTTGCTACTGCATATTCATCACTACATTATGATAGACATGTAACAAAGTGCTGATTATTTGCTTGGAAATTGGATTGTATAGTACCCTATATATCAAAGTTGTGATCTTTGGAACCTCTTGGTGGTTGACACACAATCGTATGGATTGATTCCCTTGGAACTAGGCAAATGAATGGTTTGTAGCAAAGATCCGTTCAGGTGCATCTCCAACATCAACATCATTAACAGCTGGACCACCAAATTATACAGTCATCACTGTGCACCAAAGTTCTGTTGCCTAAGCTTCTGTATTTCCACCTGTTCGGCTGACTGGCCCAACTAGCACAGGCACAGCACAAACAGCTGTGCAATCATTGGGAAATGTCAGGCTAGTCCCATGCCACTAAGAGAACGCACAATCCAACCATTAAAAGCTCTTAGAGCAAAAACTATCTACCCCTTTAATCAAGAAAGACTGCTAAAATACGAAGGGCACAATCCCATTGGAGCCTCCCTTGCTGATCATAACCCTTTGAACTTGGAGGCTAATGATCATACAGTGTAGAGCCCGAGGCGTGACAGAGATGATTTTCGCTTCCGCCTTACCTCCCAGTCTGCAACTGAGCTAGATGGACATTTTTGCCCATCTAGCTGAGGTGTCAGGGACGGGGAGGGAAGCATGCTAGTTGGGCCTGGGGATGCAATGTAAGCCATTCCTTCCCTTCCCCTCTGACCTGCATTCCCCCTTTCCCTCCCATCTGAAGTCACCTCTGCAACCTCAGAGAGGTGGCCAGTGCTGTTCTCTCCATACCGGCTGTGAGAGGGAGGGGGCAGGGGACTTGGACTTCTAGGTCTGAGGTCAGAGTGCGGTCTCCGACCTCGGATCCAGAAATCCAAACTATCCTATGTCAAGGGGCATTGGATTGCTCTGTAAAATGTAATTAATTACGAATGATGAAGAAACCCATTGAAAGACTAGTAAAAATAAAACATTAAAAGGAAAACAGCAGAGCCCCCAGAAATTCAAACTGCTGCTCTGCAATTGGAATAGGAATCAAAATGGGATAGGTTCCAACCTATGAATCATGGCAAAGTGAGAGAGAGAGGGAAGGAAGGAAGGAAGGAAGGAAGGAAGGAAGGAAGGAAGGAAGGAAGGGGCCATAGATGACCTTTTGAGATCTTTAGGCAGTGTGACTTGTGTATTAAAATATCCTTGCAGAAAGAAGGGCCTTAGATACTGAACATGGTGTATGGGTAGGTTCATGCTGGGAGAGGTGCTCCATCAGGTATTGTGGTCCTGAGCCATGTAAGGCTTTACAGGTTAAAATCAGCACCTTGAATCAGGCCCGGAAACATACAGGCAGCCAGCACAAGCAGGCCAGCATTGGCTTTATATGCTCAGAACCTCATGTCCCTGTTCTCAATCTGGCCACCTCTTCTTGCATGAGCTGCTTCTTCTGAACCGTCTTCAAACCATCTTCACATAGAGCACCTTGCAGTGATCTCACTTGGAGGTTACCAGAATATAGACCATTGAAGCCAGGTCAGGTTATCCTTGTCCAGATGGGGGCACAGCTTTGCCACCAACCAAAACTGGCAAAAGGCCCTCCATGCCACTGAGGCCACTTGAGCCTCAAGTGAGAAAGATGGCTCCAGGACAACCCACAAGATAGGAACCTGCTCCTTCAGGGGGAGTGCAACCCCATCCAGAACAGCTTGAGCACCCTCTGTCATATCAGGAGAACAACTCACTCCATCGCTGTGAAATCATCCTCATGCTGAAGTATTCTATAAGACCTCCAGAGAAACCCTCCAGCTCTGTGCTCATGTGTTTGAACATCTGGCTTTCATAAATGGCAGGATTTAACTCCTCCATTGTTAAGCCTATTGTCTCATACTTGTTTGCACAAATGCTTGCATTTAAAAATTAAATTAAATGCAGCAATATGGAATCCCGCTCCCCAGGTATTCCCATGGACATTAGATATTGCAGGGAAGTTGTATGCTTGGTCTGTCCTAGAAAAACTGGAAGACTGAGAGGAGGGTCATGTTGTGCTTGTCCCAGACCAGGCTGGCTTTCATCCAAGTCAGTCAACTCTAGATAATTGCTTTATGCTGAAATTCATTACTGATATGTATCTGGCTGGATTTATCTAGCTTTTATTGATCTGAAAGCTGCTTTTGATTCTTTTTCTCGGGAATGTCTTTGGAGCAAATTACAATCCATGGGCATTGAGCCAGAGCTTTTAAAATGTATTAAGACTAGTGCAGCTTTTCTGCACAAAGAATCTGGATGGACAAGAATAGATTGTGCTCAGTTGAGGCATTTTAAACAAATGGCTACTCTGCCAAATGAATGTTTTCCAGCTTCTTGTTACCTGGAATAAGCATCACTATTGGAAGTCAATGCTCAAAGGCTCCCATGTAGCTGTTACTTTCCTGAGCTGAACTAGGGATGTACGAAAATCACTTACCTTTCGCGGATTATGCTGATGGTGAGGGGGAGGCACTCTGTTCCTCCCCCCCGGAATACTCCACGGCCGGCTGTGCTCCGGATTTCCGGCCGTGGAGGGCTCTGGGTAAAAAAAAACAAAAGAACACCCGTGTACGCAAATGGCGGCAGCTACGGCTGCCACCATTTGCGTTCCTTCTTTTTGGCCGTCTTAATCTTCGTAAATATTTACGTAGACTATGATGGCAAAAATAAGGGGAACGCAAATAGCGTAGCGGACGCTATTTGCATTCCCCTTATTTTCGCTGTCTTAGTCTACGTAATTATTTACATAGACTAAGACAGCCCAAAATAAGGAACGCAAATGGCGGCGGCCATAGCCGCCGCCATTTGCGTACGCCTTTTTTTTTTTTTACCCAGTCGTTTTATGCTCTGTAAGTTTTTATGTAACCTAAAACGTCTGGGTAAAAAAAAAAGGCGTACGCAAATGGCGGCGGCAAGCCGTAGCTGCCGCCATTTGTGTACGCCTTTTTTTTTTTTTTACCCAGACATTTTAGGCTACGTAAAAACTTATGTAGCCTATCACGTCTGTGTAAAAAAACCCAAAAACCTGCAAATGGCGGTGGCGGCAGCCAGTCGGAAGACCAGCCGCCGCAGCCGCCACTGCCGCCGCCTGGAAGATCCGCCCCAGGTAAGTCTCGTCCCGGGGGGATCCGCGGGGTGGCGGGGAGGTGGCAGGCCATTCCACCAAAGATTTCGGGGGGCTGAATGCACAGGCATTCGGCCTCCCCGAGATCCGTGGCGGAATTCTCTGCCATCCCTAACCTGAACTCCGCCTGTGACATGGAGAAGAGGCAACTAAAGGATTGGCTTTTCTGGATAGATTCTAGGAGGGATTTGCAACCAATTAAGAACTATAGATTTTCCCTGTGGTTTTCTTTTCTGACAAGAGAACATTTAAGAGCCAGCTATTTGTCTCAATGGAAGCCTCTTCCCTTAGAAATGCTTTTATTGAGTTGCGATTTCAAGTCACAGCAACTGCAGTCCTGGACGGATGCTACAACAAGGTGCCATTTGAATGCAGATTATGTATCTGTGGCCAAAATCAAGTGGAAGACATTGTTCACTACATGCTGCTCTGCCCTCTGTACAGGACCTGAGAAAGAGATTCTTGAAACCCTTGCTAACTTCTGGATGTCGGAATGCCTTTGTAAACATAGTTCATTTTCTTCTGAGTGACATCAGTTCCTATGTGACATATAAAGTGGTTCTCTTTGCCTTGGCTGCAAAACAGATTAGGAAGAGCAAATTAGACAAGATTGCCATAAACTGCCTTGGAGATTCTGAGCGCTAAGTTGAAGCTGAGTTTGCCTATGGAAATATAGAATTTATCTGCATTTTCTTGTAACATTTGAAATTGTTTTACGTGTGCGTATGTGTATCCTAATGTATTTGTTATGGCGTTTGGTCAGTACAATAAACTTGAGCAATTGTTAAAAAGTTAAAAAAAAATAAACTGCCAACAACAACCAAATAGAACTACATAGCAACCTAATAAATACCTACTACCTTCCCACTCAGACAGCAACCAACACAATCATATGGCCAGGTATGAAAGTTTGAGGCCTACCGAGGCAAAGGGAGAAAAAGGTCAGGCTTAGAGTCCTGGATTGACTGTTGGGAGGCAGGTATCCCTGAGAGGGCTATTTTCATTCCTTGGTTAAGTTTAAGTTTTATTTCCCCAGTTAAGTTTCATTTTTTCAGGTTTCAGTAAGAGCAGAGTCAGAGCATGAAGAGTGAGCAGAAAAAACGCAGCATGGAGAAGTCTAAGTGGACGGGTTGGGCATTGGAGACCCCATATTACAGTGGTTTCTTCTCCCCAGCAGGCAGCAGAGGATAGCACTGGGAGAGGAGGTTTAGGACCTGTGGCCACTCACTTATGAGGTGCCATAGGGTTCCATCCTCTCCCCGATGCTATTTAACATCTATGTGAAGCTGCTGGGGGCTATCATTGGGAGGTTTGGGGTGTGGTGTCCTCAATATACGGATGACATGCAACTCTACATCTTGCTCAAATCTTCACTAAGGTTGGCTGTATAATGCCTGAACAAATGTCTGGAGACGGTGAGTGGCTGGATGGGGAGGAATATACTGAAGCTGAACCCAGACAAGACCGAGGTACTTTTGGTGGGAGACAAGAGGAAATTGAGGGATGTTGAACTGGTGTTGAATGGGTTATGGCTACCCTTGAAAGACCAGGTCCGCAGCCTGGGGGTCATTTTAGTCTCCCAGCTGTCCATGGAGGCTCAGGTGTCAGCTGTGAGCCAGACAGCGCTTTACCAACTCCATCTGATATGGTGGCTGCGCCCCTACCATCTGCTCCCATTGGTAGTACATGCCCTGGTCTCCTCTTGTCTAGACTACTGTAGTGCGCTCTACATGGGGTTACCCTTGAAGACAGTTCGGAAGCTGCAGTAGTACAGAATGCCATGGCTCACCTAATTAAAGACAGCCGCCGGCGTGATCACATCACTCCGGTGCTGAAGGACTTGCACTGGCTACCAGTTGTTTTCCGGTCCAAATTCAAGGTGTTGGTTTTGACCTTTAAAACCCTATACGGTTCCGGCCCAGCCTGTCTTAAGGAGCGCCTCCAGCAACACCAGACAGGCCGCTTAACAAGATCAGCCTTGGATGGCCTTCCCTCTGTTCCATCAGACAGGACAGCTAGGCTGGTGAGGATGAGGGAGAGGCCCTTCTCTATGGTGGCCCCAACTCTGTGGAACTCCATCCCTAGGGAACTCTGCCATGCCCCCTCTTTAATGAACTTCCACCACGCATTAAAAACGTGGTTGTTCAGGCAGGCATTTGGGGTGGGTTAGGGTATTTTTAGAAATATGATGTTTTAATGTAAATTGTATTGTTTTGTATTGCTGTACATTGCCCGGAGTGGCTGGGTGACTGGCCAGATGGGCAATGAAGAAATTTAATTAATTAATTAATTAATTACACCTACGGTAAAGGAACTTGTGTTTTGCAATTTGCGTTTTCTCTTAATACCTTTTGTATCACTCAGCTCTCTTGTGTAAATACCTTTATTGTTATTTGCTTGCTTTATTTTACTAGTGAACTGTTGTGGTTAAACCCTGTGTCTAGAGTATCAGTTACTCCGTATCTACAGTCTAGACCCCATGTTGTTGGAAAGGGGAAGGTAAAAGAAGGCAGGTGGGAGTGGGACTCTCAAGGAGGCAAGGGATCTGGAAGGAGTAGCGCAGGGGGTCCAGGTCATAAAGGGGAGCCTGACACCAGGTTATACCAAATCCCCTATCTTCCCTGCAAATATCTGTCCTAAGTTATTTGACGATATTACTTTTATTCCTAATAAAATGTGTAATAAATACACATATTAATGGCCATAAGAAACCATCTATTCATTGACATTAAAAGTCATTAAAATACTGATAAGTGTCATTAAGAAAGCAAATCTATGGCTACTTGGCACTGTCTAGACGGCCATAGGATTTTTCGGTTTCCAGAAACTGCGCTCCCCTCCCCTGCAATTCTCTCCACACCAGGTGCTTCTCCATTTTTGGGAACGACTGCAGAAAGGGTGAGAAGGTGGCAGTCCTGGGGGCAGGGAGGGGACTTTGGAAGCCCCTTTAGACAGTTTCCTCTCGGGTGTCTGGGGCCCTTCCCTCCCGCTCCCTGAAGCCATGGCTAGATGCACAAAAACATGCCAACTATCTTGAGAGGATTGTGCCCTAAGAATCATAGTCATAAACAATCAACAAAGCAATAGATACAATGATATTTAAATTATTATAAAGAAGTCTTATATAAATATACATCATCATGAACACCAACAACATTCGTGTAAGTTCTAAATATGTTACATAACAATAACTGAAATCTACAGATTTATTTCCATAATAACTCACAATATATCACACGACTGAACGACTGAACAACAACAACATGTATATATAAGCCATATTGTCAGGGTGGACACTGAGCCCATAGAACCCCAGAGTAGTTCTGATTCGGAGGAAGAGCAGTCGCTCCTGGGAGAGGAGCGCGCCCCTTTTTCCCAGGGCCCGCAGTTGACAGAGATTCCTCCCACCCACATTCCTAGATTAGAAAGCAGCCCAGGGAGTGACCCAGCACCGATAGCAGACTGGTTGGATGCGCGGCGCAGATGCAGAGAGCGGCGCCAAATGGAGAGCGCGGAAAGGAGGCGTAGTGCCCAGTTGGCGCTCAAAGAACGGTTGCGCCCAGAGGATCCAAGGGAAAAGGGGAGGGATTCTCCCTAGTCCTTATATTCAGGGGTCTGCCAGTAATTGCTTTTCAAATGGGGACCAACTGTTCCAACTTAGGGCGTAGGGATGCTGCTGCTCAGATGTAGTTGCTACCTGTAGAGTGGTAAGTTGTAAAAGAAGAATAAAGCTTTGAAAAGAATCCCTTTGTCTGCGTCTGGACTTGGCTACTGGAATAGACTGAGAGATCCCTCCAAGGAGCCCTTGACACATATCTTCTTTGCATGAAACTCACAAATGGTAAACAGTTTTGAGGGAAAGGTTATACCAGGCATTTTCCCTCTATCTCTTATGTGGATATAATGAATTCATGCCTTCTGCTCCCTGCCAAATCTATTCCAAGCTGCATGCAATAAGGTTGTGGCCAGTTTTTAACTGATTCATGTCTGGGTGTCCTTTAGGTTGACCTCCTGCTCCCATCCCAAATTTGCAGGAGATTTCTTGTCACTTGATTGGGTAGGAGGTTGGTAAATTTATACTATGGAAGACAATGTCACTGATATATGAAACAAAATGTATCAAAAGGGCTGCCCAGGTGCTAATCTATCCTGCTCATCTATCTTGGGAATAGGATTGCCTCAGGGTTGGGCCAGATTTTCTGCTGAGGATGGAAAGTAGAATAAGATAATGGAATGAAATGAGCACCTAACTGTTTAATGTCTCTCACTACTAATACAGGAATTATTTCTCATTTCTTATTACAGTTAGTTAGTTAGTTAGTTAGTTAGTTATTTCTGAATTTATATCTCATCTTTTTTCCTCCAAGTGACCCAGAGCAGTGTACATAATCCTCCTCCTCTCCATTTTATCCTCACAACAACAACCCTGCAAGGTAGGTTAGGCCGAGAGTCTGTGTCTGGCCCAAGTCACCCAGTGAGCTTTCATGGCTGAGTGGGAACTAGAACCTGGCCCTCCCAATTCCCAGCCCAACACTCGAATCACTACACCACACTGGCTCTCAGTGTGGTGTAGTGTGGTGTACTAACATGGGAATAGGGATGGCGGAGAATTCTGCAGGGATTTCAGTGAGGATGAATGCACAGGCATTCAGCCCCCCCAAACCCGTGGCTGAATGGCCTCCCACCCCACACACCACCACAGAATCCCCCCCAGGATGAAGCTTACCTGGGGCGGATGTTCCGGTGGCGGTGGCTCCGGCAGTGGCTCCAGCGGCAGCAGCAGCAGCTGGCCTCTTGGCCGGCTGCTGCAGACTCAAATGGCGGCCGCCATAGTGGCTGCCATTTGCATCCGGCCAGGCTGCCACCATTTGTGTACGCTGTTTTTTGTTGTTGTTGCTGTGATAGGCTACGTAAGTATTTACGTAGCCTATCAAAGCAAAGGCAGCCATGCAAATGGCAGCCACCACGCCATTTGCGTAGCTGCCTTTGCCTTGATAGCCTACATAAATACTTACATAGCCTATCACGGCAACAACAACAAAAAACAGCATACACAAATGGTGGCGGCTACAGCAGCCGCCATTTGCATTCTGTTTTTTTGCTGTTTCAGCCTACGTAAATATTTACGTAAGCTATTACAGCGAAAAAAAGGGGAAAGCAAATAGCGTAGTGGGTGCTATTTGCGTTCTCCTTTTTTTCGCCTTAATAGCTTACGTAAATATTTACGTAGGCTAAAACAGCGAAAAAAACGGAACACAAATGGCGGCCGCCATAGCCGCCGCCATTTGCGTACATTTTTTTTTTTTTTTACGGAAGGCTGCCCAGCGGCCGGATTTCTGGCTGTGGGCAGCCCCGGCAGAGGCTCCACGGAATCTCCGCAGAACAGAGCCGGCTGGATCAGGATTTTGGGTGGAGGTGAGGAGCGCCTCCCCCCCACCATGAATCACCCCATCGAAACGGTAAGTGACTTTCATACATCCCTACGTGGGAATGAATAAAAGGACTCCTTTCAATGCAGTTTTACCCAGAAGAGAAATGGCTCAAGACGGAAACTTCTGATCAGTCAAGCTGGACATTCCTTTTTCTTACTAGTTGCTCTCTCGTGTTTAGACCAGGCCTCAGTATAATGATGTAGCACTTGGGGAGAAAGATGCAGCCCAATAAGCCGGCACTAGAAGCCAAGATGGAGAAGATCTCCACAACCACCATGTATTTGCCCTTGGTGCTCAGGTAGGTGGGGACAAAGGACACCCACACACTGCAAAACACCAACATGCTGAAGGTGATCAACTTGGCTTCATTGAAAGTGTCAGGCAACTTTCTGGCAACAAAAGCCACAGTGAAGCTGATGAGGGCCAAAATCCCCATGTATGCTAGGACTATATAGAACATGAGATCTGAGCCTTCATTGCATTGCGCTATGATCTGACCCATCTGGGAGTGCTTGTCGAAGTCTGGGAAGGGAGGAGAGGTTGCCAGCCATATTGCACAGATACCAATTTGAATGAGAGAAGAGGAAATGATGACTGAGCCTGCCAGCTTATTCCCTACCCACTTCCTCATCTTATTTCCTGGCTTAGTGGCTATGAAGGCCAGGACGACAGTGATGGTTTTGGCCAAGACACAAGAAACTGCAACAGAAAAGATGATTCCAAATATCGTTTGCCGCAGAAGGCAGGTCACCTTCCCAGGCCAGCCAATGAAAAGGAAAGAGCAGAGAAAGCAGAGCAGCAGGGAGATGAGCAGTGCACCTGTGATGCTCCTGTTGTTGGCTTTCACAATGGGAGTGTCGCACTGCAGAATGAAAATCCCCATCACTACGATTGTGCTCCCAGAAAAGAAGAGCGCAAAGCAAGTCATAACGATTCCGAAGAATTCTCCATAGGATAAGAAGGTGACACTTTTGGGGATGCATTGGTCCTGCTTCTCATTTGGATACCGATCTTCTGGGCATTTCTCGCATTGCTCTGCATCTGGAATTAGCAATCAAGGTCTCGGTATACAAATATTCTCCACTTTATCTGGAATGTCAACTTTAATGGTGCCAATTAAATCTGAAATTAGTAAGCAAAGACTCAGAATTTGAAAAATATATCAATAGTCTACAAGTTTAACTGGAAACTATCAACTTCGTGGCATCAATCCGAAAATCCATTTGATGTTGTACAACATGGGTAGTGCACAACAGATTGGCCGCAAAGTCTGCATCAGGTGTCTTCTGGATTGGCAGGGGCCACACGTGTGCACAGACACCTCTCTCTCTCTCTCTCTCTCTCACACACACACACACACACACACAGAGTCATACCCACCCCAGCAAAGCAGACCTTGGTCTTGCAGCAGTAGCATGTTTTCCAATCCCCTTCCCCACAAAAAAATGTAGAAGGAAAGAAATGCTCAAGGGACAGGCTCTATGGCTCACGCCATAAAAGTCTCATTCCTGGAGGAGCCCCAGAGCATCCTACAAAGTAGGCAGGACTGTTCAAGCACTCTTGGGATACTCTAGGAATGAGGATTCTATGACAGCAACCATAAAGTCTGTTCTGGAGCATTTTTCCCCTTTCTCCCAGATTTCAGGAGTGACAGATGCTGGGGTTCTGGGGTCACCACTGTTAGACAAAAAATATTTCTTAATCATTGGTAATGGATGCTATGACAATAGTAGGGATGGAGGAGAAATCCTCCATGGACCGCAGTGAGTCTGTGGAAGATCGGGAGACTTACCTCTGCCTCCTGGAGAAATCCTTGCCAGCTGGATCCTCCCTGCTGGTCGGCTCTGAAGAGCCAGCGATATGGCTGCCGTTGCTATATCGCTGGCTGGGCAGATTAACTGCAGCCGCAAATGGTGTCGCTGCTTTTATGTGATAGGATACACAGATATTTGCATAGCCTATCACGTTAAGTAAAAGCATGAACACAAATGCCATATTGTTTGTCGGCTGCATTTACCTTAAACTAAGGCCTTTATGGCCGCAAATGGCGTCCTGGATGCCATATGCGTCCACAGTCACTTCCCTCCCTTCAACCAGCAATACAGCATGGCGGCTGTATCGCTGGCACTTCGGAACCAGCCAGAGGCTCTATGGACTTGCTGCGGAGCTGAGCCAGCTGGTGCAGATTCCAGGGGGGTGGGACGGATTGCCTTCTCCCCCGCGGAACCCCACGGATGCCAGGTAAGCGGGTTTTGTACACCCCTAGACAATAGTGAATGGAAAAATATGAAGTTAAGTTCCTTTAACATTTGGATTAATATGTGCCGAATTTCATAATGTGTTAGTGACTTGTCCATTTAGCAAGCCTGGATCGATGTATTATGAATTTGCTATTATGTTTGGAATTGATTACAAGCTTTGGAGCATGTGCAGTCTGCATCTAAACAACACCACTTTTGCGCACACACTAAGTTGGTTGGTTTAACCCTTGAATGATCCAGTGTGGCCACTGCTGCTGCCCTGATCATAGCTGCCTCTGCTGCAGCTCTGGCCCCAAAATGAGGAGGAGAAGGACTCTGTGGGTCCATCTTCTCCTCTCCTCCATGTACCAGCAATAGGCAATGGCACATTAACATCACATCACTCAGGCTTGCCATGCGCACACAACCAGTCAGGAAGAGAGTACATGATGCGGTTCATCATGCTGCACTTCATGATTCCAAACTACAGGTCCCGAGATGCACTCATATTGTGCCTGCAGAAAAACAAAGAACGAGATGTCATTTTAAAAATGATCTCTCATCCTAACTGACATGGATGAATTTGTTACTTTCCAAGGAAATAACAAACTCGCTCAGTGCAAGTTCGCTCATAACTAATTAGCATCAGGGATATATGACCCATGCCCCAAATGAGAAGTGAACTTTACAAGGTGATGGAAATTGAAATAGTAGAGTATATTTATAAAATCATTTGTATCTTTTTCTTACATGTAAAATATAGGGATGTCAGAGAATTCCGCCACGGATCTCGGGGAGGCCGAATGCCAGTGCATTCGGCCCCCCGAAATCGGTGGCGGAATGGTCTGCCACCCTCCCGCCACCCCTGGGACGAGACTTATCTGGGGCGGATCTTACTGGCGGCAGCAGCTCCAGCAGTGGCTGCGGAGGAGGTTCGGCGGCGGCGGCTGTGGCAGCTGGTCTTCCGACCGGCTGCCGCCGCCACCATTTCCAGTTTTAAAAAAAAGTGATAGGCTACGTAAAGATTTATGTAGCCTATCATGGCTAGATTTAAAAAAAACACCGTGATAGTCTACGTAAATGTTTATGTAGCCTATCACGGGTGACTTAAAAAAAAACACGCGCGTACGCAAATGGCAGCCCCCATGGGCGCTGCCATTTGCGTTCCTTATTTTGGCACATCTTAGTCTATGTAAATATTTACGTAGACTAAGATGGCGAAAATAAGGGAAACACAAATAGCAAAAAATGTTACGCTATTTGCGTTCCCCTTATTTTCGCTGTCTTAGTCTACGTAAATGTTTACGTAGACTAAGACGTGCCAAAATAAGGAACGCAAATGGAGGCGCCCATTGGCTCCGCCATTTGCATACACGTGTGTTTTTTTAAGTCAGCCATGATAGGCTATGTAAACATTTACGTAGCCTATCACAGCTGACTGCAGGGGCGCAAACGGCGGTGGCTACAGCCACCACCATCTGCGTCCCTGCTAGCCAGTGGCCGGATGTCTGGCTGCTGGAGGAGCCAGCCGGCGGCTCCGCAGAATTGCTGCGGAGCACAGCCAGTCAGCCAGGATCCTGGGGGGGAGGAATGGAGCACCTCTCCCCCGGTGAGGATTCCGGGGGGAGGGACGGAATGCCTCCCCCTGCACCATCAGCATAATCCCTGAAAAGTAAGTACCTTTCGTACATCCCCAGTAAAATATTCTGAGTGCAACACAGTCTGTCAGATGCCAAGTCACCTTGTTTTTTAAATGAGTAGTTTATTTTTCATTTGGGAAGTGACCTTTTGGACTTTGTTCCTTAGTAAATAAACTGCACTAAATCTTTCAGTACCTTGTAGGGATGGGGCAAGAATGTGAAGCAAGAATGCTCGTTTATCCCGGCATGAATTGTTGTGAGCAGATCTGATGCTGCCCCTATCCACCTCAAGAAGGAACCCAGTTTAGTTCTCCTTGCATCCAGGGTTTATTTATTATTATGTTTTTAGTTTAGTAATTCCTTAATGTATTTATTGTACTTATATACTGCTAAATATAACATAATTTCTTAGCACTTTGATGCTCAATCCCCCACTGGCTACCACATCCTCCTTCGATGAGTACATTTTAACTAATCCCTCTCTTTGGGGAAGGTGGCTAGAGTAGCATCCAGTAGAAGGCTCAGTGGAAGCCTGGAAAATAGAAGGTGATCCCTGGTGAAACAAGAAAATTACTGCCGAGAGACAAAAGCCCAGTTCCTGTAGGAGACATAAGGTCTTTAGGAGCTGGTGTAAACTTTGTCCAACAGCATCATTATTCCCATGTGCAGCCTATGAGATATGATCCTTTCATGACTCATTATCTCACTGCCACTTTTCACTTCGGCTGCAAAAAGGGCAAATGCTATTTTGGGCTGCATTAATAGAAGCATAGCTTCCAAATCCTGAGAAGTACTAGTTCCCCTCTACTCAGCACTGGTTAGGCCTCATCTGCGGTACTGTGTCCAGTTCTGGGCACCACATTTTAAGAAGGATGCAGGCAAACTGGACAGGGTTCAGAGGAGGGCAACACAGATGTTCAGGGGACTGGAAACAAAGCCCTATGAAGAGAGGGCATGTACCCTGAGAAGGGAAGACTGAGGGGAGATATGATAGCACCCTTCAAGTCCTTGAAAGGTTGTCACAGAGAGGAAGGCCAGGATCTCTTCTTGATCATCCCAGAGTGCAGGACACGGAATCATGGGCACAAGTTGCAGGAAGCCAGATTCCGGCTGAGCATCAGGAAAAACGTCCTGACTGTTAGAGCAATACGACAATGGAACCAATTACCTAGGGAGGTAGTGGGCTCTCCCACACTGGAGGCATTCAAGATGAGGCTGGACAGCCATCTGTCAGGGATGCTCTGACTTGGATTCCTGCATTGAGCAGGGTGTTGGACTCGATGGCCTTGAAGGCCCCTTCCAACCCTACTATGCTATGATTCTATGATTCTAAATACAGCATTTATTTGTGTTTCCTTCCTCTGGTTCAAGAACCTAAAGCAGCAAAATTCTAGTGGGTGAATTGAACAAACATTCTCTGGCTGGATGAGGCATAAGTGTTTTTCATTGGCTGCCCCAGTTCAAATTTCTCTAGGTGGATTTTAATAAAATCATTCATATGTTCAGTGTAGGGTAAGGTGAACGGATTTTGTCTAGGCCTAAAGCACTGGAATTTCCCTCATGTAACTTCGTTCTATCACTCACCAATCTGCATTGAGATCATTCCTTCAGGACATTTAAGGCAATTGTAGCAACAAACTTGTTTTCCCTGCTGAACAATCTTGTTGTATCCACGGTGGCAGCTCTCAACACATGTGGCATGCGGAAGAATCTAAAATATCCAGAAGAAATCATGTCTACTATGATGGAAACAACCTGCTTTCTCCTCATAAGTCATTGTCCCCTACGATCTCTTTGCACAAACACAATCCAAAAATGCATGTGTAAACAGAGTGGAATGCAATCGTACTGATTTCTACCCCAGGAAACATTTCCCATAAAGCACAGCCCAATATCCAGAGAACATTGGTATGTTGATGGACAGGAAGGAAAGGGTCCATCTTGCACCAACAGCACATACAGAGAAAAGATACAGGAAAGCATAACTGAGACCAAGCAATGCTTCTGCTTGATAACATTGTTCGTTCACTTGGCATCCTCTATCAATGGGGGGCTTGCTTGTTTGCCATTGGTATAGGAGGGTAAGTCCACTCAAGAACTTCACTGGGCATATATCAGCTTTGGATTCTGAAGTACATGGACAACATCTTCCTGTTCAACTTAGTGCCTAAACTGTATAGTTCAGATATCAAAACAACAACAACAACAACAACAACAACAGTGTACCTCCATAAACTTGTGATTCCACACAATGGTACTTCCATTTATGGTGAACCTTTCCCCATCAGGAGCTTTGGGGTCCATCCTTCCAACTCGGACCCTCTGGAAGGACTGGTTGGGGAACGTGACCAGGTTGAGGATATCATATCCAGATGCCACATCCCCATTCTCATCAAAAAATATGCCTTCCCCAGCACTATTGTTAAAGTGGATTTTTCTCAGAAAAGAATGGAGCTAGATTGGAGGAGAAAGTGGGTTACACACAGGATCAGACCTCCAAAACTGGCTTGTTATTTCACTGGAATGTCCTGTTATTTCCTTTGGTCATTGGGAACCATTTTGCCACACTGCAAATGCCACCAAAGTGTGAATGTGTAAGATGTTGTACTTCATAAATACAACTTCAAAATTTCCCATGAATACAACTCCAAACTTCATAAATCTCTATCCAGAAGGAAGGATGTATAGTATTACAGCTAAGAACTGTAGGATATCCCACAGGAAATCCCTTGGGGGATCTGCCCAAGAAGCTCTTAGGTGCAACTTTTAGTTTTAATCTCATCAGTCCTATCAGGTCAGCTACCTTAGTTTCAAGGGAACAATCCCGTTCCCTGATTGCCAGTAGCTGAGTTCACTGTGCACATATTGGTGACTTCTGTTCTCCTGAACACAGGCAGGCATACATGTAACACTCATGTATGGAATTACACTGTAATTTGTTCAGTATAGTTTGACTGGCAATTGACAAGAGTTATGTCTTACCTGCCAGGGCTGAACTTCCCAGGGAATCCGTCTCTCATGATTCCAGATTGCTCTTTGCTTGGCTCTTGTTGCATACAAGGCATGGAAAGCATGTGCAACAGCATAGACAGCATTGTAGATATTGTAGCTCTGGCCAGACATCCCCATTTCAAACAAAAGGCCTGGGAGGCTCCCCAGTTTCTCCTCCCCACTGCAGTTCTTTGCATCTGTTATATACAGGTTATTCAGGGGGAGTGAACAGCGGAATGCAGTGAACCAGAACTGAAGGATGAAATACAATGAAGACTTGAAAGGGTTTATGGCCTCAAGAAACCCCTGAAATCCTGGCACAAAATGTGTGTGATGTGAGAAGGACAGTGTACCATTGAGTGATTTTCCTGTGAATCTACTCCAAGGGAAAATAGCTGTGACATCCCACTGAGCAGTCACGACCCAAACCTTCTCCATTGGTTGCATTATACCCCATTCAGATGATTCTAGGATTAGTCGCAAACACTCCATAGACTGGCCATCCCCGCTGACAAGTGTCACATTGATGTTGTGCTGTGATAGAGTAGAACCTATCCTTGCAAGGCTTTTTCTAAGGAACTTAGAAAATGTATAGCTCTTCATTCTTGGAATCACTTGTGTCAAAGCAATACAAATGTCACTCTGGGAGAGCCTTGGTTGCAGAGTTTTCAGAAAGCGTTCTCCACTGTCATCATCTGATATTAAGAGGCCAATCCAAATCCACCCAAAATGGTTCAATAACTGAATAATCCCATCATACTGTGGAGTCTCATTTGGAGCCATCCGAAACAAATTAGGGAACTGAGTTTTATCACTCAACGTTGGATCAAGGGTGCCATAACTGAGCTAAGAGGAAGAAATATAATACGATGAAATCATGTTGGACTGAACTTTGGGGCTAGAATTAAGCAGAATTCAATGATGGTGGACTAGAGGAGGTGTAGCTCCATCAATCCAAGGAGTCTGCAGGAATTATTCAAAGTTGTTTAGGTAGAGGTGATGTAGTTTGCTCTCATCATTTGGGAGGAAGGGAGAATAAAGTTTGTTCCCCATTTTTGTCCTTGCCCAACTAAGGTGTATTGACCTGTCCTGACAACTTGCATCAGTTCTTGAGAGTCATTATTAAACAAAAGTTTGATTCTTAATAAATATGCTATCATACAGGATTGGACCCTGGACATTCTGCCCAAGCATTTTTCAGATTGCAAAATGGGTGGGCAAGTTGGGAGGAGCTGATTTATTTCTGCTGCATCAAGTCTGTTACTTGGTGCAGCACCAACGTAGGCTTGTCTTTGAGGGGGTTGTGGTTGCTGTGTCCAGTATGGATTCCACCTCAGTTAACAGACATGAATATAAACACATGTGCCAACTGAGGGTAACAGTTTGTTAGGAATGGCAGAGAAATCCGCCATGGACTCCAGTGAGGCCGGATTCTAAAGAATCCACCCCCCCAGACTCCATGGTGGAACGGACTACCCTCCCACCCCCGAAATCCCCCCAGAATGGACCTACCCGCTGCCGGCCGGCCGGTGCGTCCGCTGCTGGGCTGCTGTGGCTGCAAATGGCTGCAAATGGTGGTCAGTGTAGCAGCTGCCATTTGCGTCCCTACACTAGGCTGTGATAGGCTACATATATATTTACGTAGCCTATCACAGCTAAAGCAGGGACGCAAATGGCGTCCTGTATGCAGGACGCCACTTGCGTCCACAGCAGCCCAGCAGCGGATGGGAGCCTTGCTGCGGATCGGCCCAGCTGGCGGTTCTGTGGACTGGCCATGGAGTGGAGCCAGCCAGGCAGGATTCTGAGGGGAAGGACCGGATCGCCTCCCCCCCCATCGAGAATTCCAGGGGGAGGACCGGATCGCCTCTCCCCCCCGCGGACCCCAGCAGAGCCAGGTAAGTGCGGTTTCATACACCGCTACAGTTTGTTGAAAGCGTATGCCCCAAACCATCCCTTTATTCTTTACAGTGCCAGAATTGTTTTCATTGTTATTCCTTAAGCAGAATAACACAGCTACTCCTCTGGATCTGCTTCTGCAGTTAATTGTATTGACCCCAAGGATTGTAACAACTGTCCTTCAGTCATAAATACGTATTTCTTGGGCAACATGCAAGAGTGGATGGTTGCCATGCAACTCTGGACACAGTTTGTCATGGATTTTAGGAAATAGCTGACTTTGCTTGGTTTTTCTGGGAAGACTATTAAAAAATCTAATCCTCCTGTTTTAAAGCAATATGTCTTATGAAATGCAAATGCTAAATATTAATGATAGATTATTAATAGGGCTCTGCACGGACCCCCTACTCCACTTCACATGCCGCTTCAGATCTTCTGAAGTAGCCCAGCTCCATTTTGGACCGATTCAGGCCCCTTCCGCTTTGACTCGGATCCAAATCCAAAGCAAGATTCAGACATCTGAATCACTCATTTTTGACATTTTCTCATTGACTTGCATGGGAAAACACAAACGGCCATACAGTTTTTCAGTTTTATGATACATGCATGAAATTTGGGCTCCTGTCAGCCCCTCTGGAGGAGACCCCACCTGCCAAAGTTCACACAGTTTGGCCCACTAGGTTTTGTGCTAAGTGCAGGTAAATTTTGATTTTTTCCATTACAACTCCTAAAGCAAAGAGCTATAACTTTTCACTTTTTCTGCAGAAGTGCTTGAAATCTGGGTTCCTCTCAGTGCCCCTGGACAGCATCCCGCCTGCCAAATCTCAGGTAGTTGGCCCACTATTTTTTGTGCAAGGCTCAGGTAAAATGTGCTCTTCTCAGAAAATCAAACCAAAGTTCTTAAAGGGATAATCAACTTAGGTGGTGAAGCGGTGAGGAGGTCACTATCCCTAAACTCCGCTGAAGGTTTCTTTGAAGTGCAGCTAGTACTACTGTCCTATTCACAGTCAATAACCTCAGAGTCTCTTTGGCTGAATTACCTGGGAAAACACTGGCGAGTAGGCAGGAAGCAAACTAAGACAGCAACCCTGCCAGGTGGGCACATTGACTTGAACAAAGAGCAACGACAGTTGTCTGCTGGACTGACAGAGGCAGGAAGCAACACAGCAACCCTGCCAAGAGGGCACAGCAGCACCTCTCCCACCTCTGCCCCTGCCAAGACCCCCAAAATGCCTCGCTTTGGGCTTGCTTGCTTTGCAACACACAGAGTGGTATTATATTATTTAAATAATAGCTGTTAATGTGTAGTCCTTTGCCCACTGTTTTTGGAAATGTGGACTGTGTGTACTCCTTTGACACACACTGTTTGCTTGTCCACACAGCACAAGCACACTCACACACACACACACACACACACATACACGAGCAAAAGAAAAGCAAACACTAAACCACAAACAAGGGGGGGGGGAGACTAACTGCAATCCTAACTGAAGGGAAAGGATTTTTTAATTTTTAATCTTTATTTTTAATTTTTTTTTAGGGGAAAGAGATCAAAAATGGGAAGGGAAGGAATACAGGAATTGAGAATGGGAGGTGGAAGGGAGCCAAGAAAAAGGGAAAGTAGTATATTTATAAAAAAAAATCTAGACAGAAACCCACAAGCGGCAGATCCATGAATTTTCTGGTTCAGTCCATGGGGGCAGATGTGCTCTGTAATACGATGGGGATTTGGGGGATTTGCTCTGCAAAAATATATGAAATCAAAAGGATCCCTGCCAAGGATCCATGATTTTGCACTGTGGCTGCACCCACGAGTGGCAGATCCATGATTTTTCTGGATGAGTCTATGGCAGCAGATGTGCTCTGTGCTTGGATGGTAGTTTTGTGGGTCTCCCCTTTAAAAATCATATGAACTCATGAGGATCCCTTTTTAATTTTATGGATCCTCGCTTTACCCAGTCTCCATAGCACGCACTTTCTTCTCGGCTTTGTTCTGCCAAAGGAGAGTGGGAGGGGCTAAGGCTTACTCTGCCATGCCTGGTAGAGTCTGGCTCAGTTGCTCTCGGTGGCCACGGCAGAGGACTGGAGCAGAGAGAGACATGCCATGAAGCCGGCCTCTCAGCTCCCATCCCATCCTGCTGCGGCTGCTGCCACCTCCACCATCATTGCACACAATGATGGCAGCACATCAGGGCAGCAGGAGGCTGCTCAATTATCAGGCAGCTCACACACCCCAATGGATCAACTTGTGCCCTGCCCCCGGGGTGTGTGCACCCCACTTTGGTGACCACTGCTCCAGCCAAATAACATTCCGACAGTCCTCTCACCTCCAATAACAGCACCTCTCTCACAATGAGCAAATGGAGGCTGACTCACAGCAAATATCACTCATTCCTCCTCCTCCTCCTATGTCTCCTCTTCCCTTCCCTGACCCTTCCCAGTGGCTGGATCTCTCGCAAATTGATACATTTGGCACCTCCGCATCCACTCACCTTCCTCCCTCCCTCCTCATCTTCCATGTGATCTTTTAGAAGCTTATACATTTTGGAGACAGTCTGCTCAGGAGACAGACAGGCTGCTTAGAAGGCATAAGAAAAGCTGTGAATATACAAGGCGGATTGAGGTGCCTCATAGGTGACACGCTTCTGTTTGAGGCACCTCCGTGCTGTTCTAATCTGCTTCATAGCAAGATGAGGCACCTCCAAATCAGCCCGCTTCACCTTGTTATCTGGGCATCGGACTGAAGTGGTTCACAGCCCTAATTATTAAGAATTTGAAAATGTAAATAAGCAAGAAGTATTGTATTAAATTGTATTAAATAGAAGACAACACAGATACACAAGCAGGTTCACAATGAATTCTGAGTAACTGGCATAAATACAATGGTCAAGTTGACCTGGATGGTATTCAAAGAGAGAATGATGATTTAAAGGCCCCTCACTTGGGCCAAAAGTTTATTTGAGTAATGAACAGGTGTGAGACTGTAATATTCCAGGTCAAAAGTGGACTTAGAGTTTTTTGCTTATCAATTAGGAGCAAAAAATATTGTGTAAAGTTTATACTTCAAAAAGCTTGATCTATAGATGTCTAGAAAAATTTATAGGCTTAAGTTTAATTGGCAAATTTTGAGTAAGGAGTTATCTTCTCCTTACTCAAAATCAAATTTGAACTTACCTAGCCTGAAAGGTGTACATGTAAGCCTTCTATGCATGTTCTATGTTTTTAAGAATGTTTGATAAAGAGAATTAAGACTGCGAGCCCTAATTTATGGGACAGATGATAATATTAGTTATGAGGTTATTTCTACACAAACAGTATAAATATCAGTGGCATAACCTATGGTGGCTCATGAGTTATGGTTGAACTGAACACACGAAAGCTGGGAAAACATTTTTCCAACCATAACACCGGCCCCTTTTCAAACCACAGTGCACCTTGGGCAAAGGGACTAGTAGATCTGTGGCAAGTGACAAAGGGCAGGAGGCCACTGGAATGCACACATGACTGTTGAACCACAGGGCTCCAGAACCTATCAGTCAACAGCCGGAGTGCTCGAACCTGTGAGATACTATGCATGCCAAGTCAGAGTTGATGTACTGGACCCAGGGCTCCCAGGATGAAAGGGCCAGGACTGTTGGATTAGAAGAGATGATGACATCATCCGCCACCCCACCCACTCAGACTTCCTGTTCTCCCTATGCTTACCTGCAATAGTCACAGCGGCTGGAGGAGAAACTTATTTTCCCTGCAACAATATATTCTCATTAGTTGTCCCTCTTTAACTGCAAAATGGGGAGGGGGGCACTTGGTTCTGAATGGGCAGTTAAGTCCCAGTTGCTTTACAAGTCCTGCTCCTGGTGGAAATTAAAACTGCTAGAACTGCCTTGTTGATATAGATCAGCTTATCTGTCTGCATTTTTAGAAGCTTCAGGGGATATGGCTATGGGGATGGTCATGATGAGTGCCTGCATTTCAAATTTTACCACCCCACTGCTGTCAAAGCCCCCAATTTCAGGGCCCTTACATGAGGGGGTAGAATACGGAGCTTGGCCTTGCTTCTCTTTCTTCTAGCCAGAGATCTGCATGCATCTGTTGTGTTAAGCGGCATTTTAATTTTGTAATTAACTTGATTGATATTGGATGTTGTTAATAGTGATAGTGTTGTTAATGTCTTTATTATCTGTTCTGAACCATACACCAAAGAAGTAGATGCATCCTTCTAAAGTATATTCAAAAACATGGGATATACACATAAACCTGGCATGCCTTGACTTAAGCATCTTTGGATCCTAATGCCCCATCTTCTCCTGCATGAGAAGAATGCTTTCCGTATGTTATGGTCATCCAATTCGCTTCTCTGAGGCCACCTGCCTTTTGATCTTACTCTGGGAAGAGGGTCTTCTCAGTTGTGGCACACTGCATGAAGAATGCCCAAACCAGAGGAACTCAAATCATGCAAGACTTGGGCCTGATCTACATGGAAGTGGTATGAGAAACGCTTTCTGGTTATATCTGGATTTTCATGAAATCAGTTTGGGCCATCAGCAGCACACGAATCAAGAAAAGCAGTGTATGCACCTAAACACCCACTTTCACAGGTCAAACTGCATGTTAAAGTGCCTTACTCTGGAGTTGGGTGGGCAGTGTCCTGCCAATAGTACATTATCAACCTCTTAGATGCTGCTCAGCGAATGGGAGAGGCTTGTTCCCAAGCCCTGTCCATGCTCCCCTGCTCAGGGAATTTTAATGGAAGAGATGAATTATGTCCCTGTAGTTTACCCACACCTCTCACCTTGCATCCATCATTTGTCTTCATAAGAGCACACTGCTTCTAGAATGGTTACATAGATAGGAAGCTGGGCACTGCATAGTGCATAGTAAAAATAAACAGTGGAGAAGCCCCATATATCAAAAGCACACCACTGTGAAGTACTGCGAGAGTGAAACAGCACTATTGCGAAGTAGCGCTACTGCAAAGTAGCACACAGTAAAAATAAACAGCTGAGGAGGAAGCTGCAGAAGAAAGTGTCAGTGCCCTATATCCAAAGCACACGGAGTAGTCAGAGAGTGAAACAGTGCTACTGCAAAATGGTGCTACTGTGATATAGTGCAACATAAATATAAACTGAGGAGAAAGGAAGGGGAAGAGTTACTTCCAAGTAGGCAATGTTAACAGACAGCACTAGCCTCTGTCCCCAGTCCTTCTCTGTGTAATTAGGCTTCCCTACTTAGTTGTTAAAATCAGTAAAGCTGTTAAAATCAGTAAGGCTCTCCCTGCAATAGAGGATGAGTTACTTCCAAGTAGGGGTGTGTAGTTTTAAAATGGCAGGCTTGAGGCTCGCTTGGTAAGAAAGAGTGGTGTGTGTTTTTCATCCCAAAAGCAACCAGTAAGCCTCACTGAACAGAATGTGATTTACTTCTGGGCAGACAACTGCCTGGTTTCAGCAGCTGCTCCTTGAGGCAAAGGAAACAATCAGGAATGGGGGTGAGGGAGGCATTGCAGGAATGAGTGAAAGACTTAGGGATGTCCGTGGAATCCGCCGTGGACTCCAGTGAGGCTGAATCCCAGTAAATTGGCCCCCTGAAGTCCATGGCAGAACGAACGCACTTACCTGTGCCTCAATGGACTGAATATCCCCACCCTGCCTGTTCCGTTCTGGCGTCTGTGTGGAACCCAGAAGTAAGTGATTGGATGCAAATGGCATCCGCTACGCCATTTGCGTCCCCATTTTCCTCGCTATAGGCTACGCATCTATATTTATGTAGATACTTATGTAGCCTATCGCATGAAAAAACAGGGATGCAGATGGCGTAGTGGACGCCATTTGCGTCCCTGGTTTTTCATGCGATAGGCTATGTAAGTATCAATGCAAATAGAGACACGTAGCCTATCACGAGAAGAAACAGGGACTCAAATGGTGTAGCTGACGCCATTTGCATCTAGAGAGCACTGTTCCGTGCAGATAGGAGCCGGGATGGAGCCGGCCGGCGGCTCTGCAGAGCAGAGCCGGCCAGCTCGGATTCCAGTGGGGAAGAATGGATCGCCTCCTCCCCCCGTCGAGGATTCTGGGGGGAGGAACGGATCACCTCCCCTCCCAGCGGACCCCCCAGTGGATGTGAGATAAGGGGATTTGTACATCCCTAGATGTACAAATCCTAGAAAGACTATATTCTGGGGGGTGGGATCAATGTTTCCTTCATTTTTTAATTCTTTTTAAAAAAAATATTCGGTAAGCCTTTGGAAGTGTGATAGAGCAATGCTGTACGGATATATAATATTTTACAAAGGGAACCCAAAAGCAACTTGCCAACTTTCTCAGGAGTAAGCCTCATGGAAATAAATATGACTTATTTCTGAGTAGACATGGCTGTCCATGCCAGCTCATTGCTCCTTGAGGCAAAGAAATTAAAAAGTAGAAAGGAAAGAACTGGCCCCATCCCTATTTGAAGGTGTGGAGATAGGGAGATATACATTTCCAACCCCCAATGGTCAGGGGGGGAGGGTTACCTCCTTCCATTCCTTTAGTCTCCTGCTCTTTGAGGCTTGCTCTCCACCACTCCCCCCCACCCACCCAGCAGGAACTGCAGTGGAGGATGAGTTACTTCCAAGAAGGCAACTTTAGCAGACAGTGCTCGCCTCTGTCTCCAGCCCTTCTCTGCATTATTATGGTTATGTGGGGCCATCAGCTGTTAAAATCAGTAAGCCTCTCCATATCTGCACATCTCCATAAGTTAGGGATGGCGGAGAATTCCGCCACGGATTCCAGTGAGGCCGGATTGTTTAGAATCCTGCCCCCTGGAATCCGTGGTGGAACAGCCTCCTACCCCCCCCCCGCCCCCCCACGGAATCCCCCTGGGACGGCACTTACCTGGGGCGGATGAGGTGGATTCGGCAGCGACGGCTGGTCTCCTGGCCGGCCGCAGCAGGGCTGCTGCCGCCGCCATTGCCATCCTTAGACCGTGATACGTAAATTCTTACGTAGCCTATCATGGCTAACCTCAACAAAAAAACCCACAAACCCGCAGCATAAGCAAATGGCGGCGGCTACGGCGGCCACTATTTGCGTTCCCCTTTTTTTCGCCGTTTTATCTTACATAAATATTTACGTAAGATAAATCAGCGAAAAATAGGGCACGCAAATGGCGGCCACCGTAGCCACCGCCATTTACATACGCTGCAGGGTTTTGTTTGTTTTTAGGTTAGCCATGATAGGCTACGTAAATTCTTACATAGCCTATCATGGCTGTCTGGCTGGACTCAAATGGCGGCCGCTATGGCGGCTGCCATTTGCGTCCACACCAGGCCGTCCATGGCTGGAAATCTGGCTGCAGACAGCCCTGGCCAGCTGCTCCATGGCCTGGCTGCGGAGTGGAGCCGGCCATCAAGGATTCCGGCGGGGAGGACCGGATCGCCTCCCCCCCATCAAGGATTCCTGGGGGAGGGACGGAGCAAAGGTAAGTGAGTTTCGTACATCCCTACCATAAGTGCATAGTGTAGCACGTCCATAACGGTGTAGTTTGAGGCTTGCTCTCCACCACTCTCCCACCTCCCCACCCCCCAGGCTGTGAACTGCAATAGAGGATGAGTTACTTCCAGGTAGTTTCAAAACAGCAGGATTGAGGCTTGCTCCCCACGACTCCGCTTCCCCACTCACACACTCAAGGAGTATTTATAACAACAGGCAGAAGAATTCTCCTGACACCTCCAATCCTGTACTCAGCAAAGTGCAATCTGAAGTTACTTCTGGGTAGACATGACTCTGCTCTCCCCACACACACACCCTCATCACTTTCCCTTCCACCAGTCAGCGCTGCTGCAGCAGCTTGCAACGAGGGCAGTTCAGCTCCCATGAGACTAACAAATGCACTGAAACGGCTGCGACAGGAAAATCCATCAGAAAACCAGTTCGACAAAATCCAGATTTTACAGCAAGAAAAAGCGGGCTGGCTATGGACACAGGCAAGCGTTGTCCACCACGATCATCTTCAGGGTGCAGTAGAACCGGAGCAAAAGCTCCAGGTAGATACATCCTTGGTGTCTTTTCTCTGCCAGGAAATGATATTTTTGCTACTCACACAATTCAACTATGTGCTCAATCCTATGGATGTTTAGACGGGGGGGGGGGAGTCCGACAACTCCCAGCATTCCCCAACTAGCCATTGTAGGACATTTGTCTGTCTAAACATGCATAAGCTTGCACCATGTTTTTAAGTGATTATAATTAATAATCACTTCAAATGATCCTTTCAAATGATTTCAAAGGAAATGATCCTTTCATTTCAAATAATTGTTCTGATTTGTTCTAATATTATTGCTTTGCTTATCTATCTATCTACCTATCAACACATCTGTGTTAATTTTCATAACATATTGCTCTTCAGTATTACCTACTATTCCATATTTTTCTTATGGTTGTTATGAGCTTTCCTGGAGTTTCAAATGTTCTACAGATTCTATGAGAAAACACTTACCTGAGGAATCTTGTAGGTATTTAAAATATTTGCCATCTGAATAGAGTTTTGGGAGGTGAGCCCACCAATGCTGACCACGAGCTTCTTCTCCTTGTCACAGTTGTAATTGATGAGATTCTCCTGTCCCGCAAAGAGGAGGCGCAGAGTGGCGTGAGAGGCCATTATTTCATTGAAATAATCGTCATAGACCTTTGAACCCAGTGTTGTGTTGGGTAGTATCTTGGCATTCTTGTTGATCTCCTCAATGGCAAAAACAAAGGCAAGGACATGCTGGTAGTTTTTCGTCATTACCCTGCAATGAGAACTCCACAGTCTTGCATCCTTATATCAGAGAATCAAATGCATTGTGTTCCTGTAACATTCTAACTGTGGACCCTGCAGCAGCAAAATCAGTGGTGTATACTTCAAGCCCACATTGTATAGGCATTCTAGACTATATAAATGGAGATTTGCAAATACCTGTTTTGACATGTTGCCTACTTCTTACTTACAGTTAGAGAAGTAGAGTTGGTTCACTGATCCGTGCACATCGCTTCATTTCCCCCTTGACTTGAGTGCTGCACACTTGATAAAGGATGGATGAATATGTGAGCACATCCTATTCAAAGCCTTTGAATTTAATGTGATATTAAAGTTTACCTGGAGTGTTAGACCTCTCTGATGGCCACATTGAGACATGGATGCCATTGCTACATACTGCAATCATCAATTGATGTGCATTAATGTCTGAGCTAGAATTAACTATATGTCATTATTCCATCAATAATGCACCATATTAAAAGAATAAAGAGCTACTTACCATGAATTTTCGGAGTGATCTGGGAGTTCTGTGAACTCAAATAGGAGAGTTTCAGCAAGTACGAGGGAAACAAATTCCCCAATGACAATATTATTTCTAGAGCTAGGGAAATTATGGTGAACTTTTGGCTGCTGAGTGCACATGGAGTTCAAACTCCTGCTGAAAGTATAAAGGAAGCGGAGTAGTAAGAAAACAGCCCTGAATGATAGCAAGTTTCTACCACAATCCTGGCTGTTCACCCGCATTTTCACCTATACAATTGCCAGTACAAATTACAATCTGTATTTTTCTTGACGGAAGGCTCCTTCACACTGGGCTTTTATCATGCAATTGAGCTTGCTCCTTCATGGACCTTTGTGGGCACTTTGCATGACGCAGTGACCCTGCCGTGACCCTCTTGCACTAAATGCCCTTTGTTCCATTTTTAAATAGATCGCAGAGAATGAGCTATCAAATTACCCTGCTGTGTTCCGCTTCAGTTTCCTCCATGAAAAGTGGAAAAGCAGCAAGAACAGGAGCGAGATCAATGAAAGATAATGGGAGACTCAGATACGAGGATAAGGAGGGGGGAACCGAATGGAGGAAATGGAACATGCGTAAAGGCAATCACTTGTGATCCTGCATTTAAAACAGAAGCAGAAAGCCCCAGTTCAAATACAGGATTTTAGGCTACTGTAGAAATGCCCCGAAGCTACAGAAAATAATGCACAAGCCTGAGTGTTAACTTGTACAGAGCATACTACTGAGTTTTATGGTCTGTTTTTTGAAGATCATTTTTCCAGCAGTTATCTGTGAAACCTCCATCCAAGCAGAATTCAATCATGGTCATTTTGATAATTACAGGGAAAATAATTACCTTTCCCAAAGGTCCTCAACTCCCTGCAAGACCATGGAAACATGATATTTGTGTGACTGCAACATAGTGAATGTCTGTTCTTTATCTGAGCATTGACAGAGTTCAGATAAATCTGTCCAATTTTCTAGGATAAAATCAACTTTATTAGGCAACCAATGACAAGTTATAACTGAAAGAAAAAATTACTACCAAACTAATCAAACTTTTACAATGCATAGATTATGCATATGAGAAAAAGTCCTTGAGCTAAAAGATTAGCCTCAAAGGGTTGCCCGAGTTGGGAGGTTTTCAGAGTGAATTTGGCTGTGTTAAACGTAACAGGCTTCACTGTGCTAGACAACATATTTTCTTTCTTTCTTTCTTTCTTTCTTTCTTTCTTTATTACATGATGTATGACCTCAAAAAACCTGCTAAAAATCCTCAGTTCACAGAACTTGATTCTGCACCAAATATTTTAGACACCCTCAAACCTTCATACGAGTAGTAGAGAGTTCTAATAAACTGAACCCCCAGATTGCATGGATTCTATGAAGGAAGTGGCAGAATGGTGGCCATTAACAACTCCTTCCTGTAACCATTGTAGTGGTAGGAGATCACCTTGCTTCATGAAGTGTCAATGTCAATCCAAATTCATCGAACAGATTCATCACTGCTCAGCCCTATCTCCAGATCACTTTGGAACAAGTTAAAAAGTACCAGTCCCAATACTAATCCTTGTAGGACACTGCTGTTTACATTCCTCCATTGCAAGAACTGACTATTTATTCCTACTCTTTGCTTCTATTCTTTAAGCTATCACCTATCCATAAGAGGATATCTCCTCTCATCCCATGACTGCTTAGTTGGATTAGGAGAAGCTGAATTTATCAAAAGCCATTTGTAACTTGGTCTACTGGATCACCCCTATCCACATTTTATTGACCTTCCTAGGTTTACAGATGATAGAATATTAACTGGCACATTTAGACCACTCTGCGGTCTTAAGATGAGACACCTGTGCCTGGATGTCATTTTACACAAAAGGCATCATACTGTGTTTCATCATAAAAAATTGTACCCTTATTCATGGCCACGGTACTCATGTCGACATGATAAGTTGTCCCCATATTGTCTTGAACCAACTCAACTGGAAGGGAGGAAATGAGGTACTCTGTCTGTGAACTGTAATTTCTGACCTCCCTCAGAGTGTAAGATATTTGAGGATGATATCTGAGAGATGGTCTCGGACAAACTTCAATCAAGGCGTTCTCATCTTTATTGAATAACCCTTTGTTTTCCTTTTGTAAGAGGTCATTTGACCAACATTCTTGGACAAATGGGCAAGAATTTGCCCATATACATATGGATATAAGGATTTCTGAAATTCACTAAAGACACTGCGGCTCTCATAAAGTGTATTCAGAGAATTTGTACAACCCCTTTAGATTTTATGGAGCAGCTTAAGAGAAGGTTAAGCACATGGTCTTCGATGTCTATATACTAATGCCCAGAGTATGGGAAACAAACAGAACGATCTTGAACTCTTAATACAGGAGGGAAGTTATGACTTGATAGGTATAACTGAGACTTGGTGGGTTGACTCTCATGACTGGAATAGAGCAATTGAAGGATATAACTTGTTCAAAAAGAACAGGAGGAACAGAATGGGTGGTGGGGTTGCACACTTGCACTATATATGAAAAATATGTATATCTGCACAGAAATACAGGAGGATGAGCTTGGTAGCCCCATCAAGAGCATCTGGGTTAAAATAAATGGAGCAAAGAATAAAAGGAACATGATGGTCAGAGTCTACTACTGTCCATCCAATCAAGGAGAAGACGAGGGTGAAACTTTTGAGAAGCAAATACCAAATGTTTCAAGGAACAATGATGTAGTAGTAATGAGGGACTTCAATTTCCCCAATATTTGTTGGGAGACAAATTCTGCAAAACATGGCCCCTCCAGGAAATTCCTGACTTGTGTGGTGGACAACTTCCTCCTACAGAAAGTAGAGGAAGGAACTAGAGGATCGGCTATCCTTGACTTGATCCTAACCAAGAGAGATGACTTAGTGGGTAAAGTAGCAGTTACAGGAACTCTGGGGGAAAGTGGCCATGTTATACTTGAGTTCATGGTTCAACAGGAAGCAAAAGTCAAGTGTAGCCAAACCCGTACCCTGGATTTTAGGAAAGCCGATTTTAATAAACTCAGAACAATGATCAGTAAGGTCCCATGGCAAGTGACTCTAACGAGAAAAGGATTCCAAGATGGGTGGAAGTTTTTTAAAAAGGAAATTCTCAAGGAACAATTACAGACAATTCCAACAACAAAACAAGGTGGAAGACAACACAAGAAGCCAACGTGGTTTCACAAAAAGCTTTGAGATGACCCGAAAACAAAAAAAGGACACATATAGGAGGTGGAAAGAAGGCCAAGTAACAAAGGAAGAGTACAGGCAGGTAGCACAGAACTGCAGGGATGGCGTCAGGAAGGCTAAAGCTGAGAATGAGCTGAGGTTAGCGAGGGATGCTAAAAGCAACAAAAAGGCTTTCTTCAGCTACGTGCATAGTAAAAGGCAGAGGAAAGAAATGGTGGTTCAGCTATTAAATAAGGATGGCAAAATGATAACAGATGACAAAGAAAAGGCAGAAGTGCTCAATTCCTACTTTGGCTCAGTCTTCTCCCAAAAGAGGGTCTATGACACCCCTGGCAAAAGCGAAGTACAGGCTGAAGGGGCAGGATTGCAGCTTGAGATCAATAGGCATATGGTCAAGGAGCACCTAATGACTTTGAATGAGTTCAGATCTCCAGGGCCAGGTGAACTGCACCCTAGAGTAATAAAGGAACTGGGAGAAGAACTCTCAGAACTGCTGTCTATTCTCTTTGAGACATCATGGAGGATGGGTGAAGTGCCAGATGACCGAAGGAGGGCTAATGTTGTCCCTATCTTCAAAAAGGGTAAAAAAGAGGAACCTGGGAACTACAGACCAGTCAGTCTGACATCAATCCCAGGGAAAATTCTGGAGCAGATGATAAAGCAATCCATCTGTAAGCACCTTGAAAACAATGCAGTGATTACTTGACGCCAAGATGGTTTTGTCAAGAACAAATCCTGCCAGGCTAATCTGACCTCATTTTTTGATCAGGTCACCTCCCTTGTGACTGTGGGAATGCTGTGGACATAATATACCTCGACTTCAGCAAAGCTTTCGACAAAGTGCCCCATGATATCCTGATGAGCAAACTAGCTCAAAGTGGGCTAGATGGCCGAACTATCAGGTGGTTCACCGTTGGCTACAGAATCGGACTCAAAGAGTGCTTATCAATGGGACCTTCTCAAGCTGGGGAGAGGTAACGAGTGGGGTACCGCAGGGCTCAGTCCTGGGCCCAGTGCTCTTCAACATTTTTTAGTAATGACGAGGATGAGGAGGTGCAGGGAATGCTTAGCAAATTTGCAGATGACACCAAATTGGGTGGGATAGCTAATAGTTTGGAAGACAGAAACAAAATTCAAAGTGATCTTGATAGGCTGGAGCACTGGGCAGAAAACAACAGAATGAAATTGAAGAGGGATAGGTGCAAAGTTCTGCACCTAGGAAAAAGAAACCAAATGCACAGTTACAAGATGGGGGATACATGGCTCAATAACACTACAAGCGAGAAGGATCTTGGGATTGTTGTTGATTGCAAGCTGAATAAGAGCCAACCATGTGATGTGGCTGCAGAAAAGGCAAATGCTATTTGGGGCTGCATTAATAGAAGTATAGCATCCAAAAGATGTGATGTACTGTACTTGTTCCCCCCTACTCAGCACTGGTTAGGCCTCATCTGGAGTACTGTGTCCTGTTCTGGGCACCACACATTAAGAAGGATGCAGACAAACTGGAGAGGGTTCAGAGGAGGGCAACAAAGATGATCAGGGGACTGGAAACAAAGCCCTATGAAGAGAGACTGAAAGAACTGGGCATGTTTAGCCTTGAGAAGAGAAGACTGAGGGGAGAGATGGTAGTGCTTTTCAAGTCCTTGAAAGGTTGTCACAGAGAGGAAGGCCAGGATCTCTTCTTGATAAACCCAGAATGCAGGCCACGGAATAATGGGCTCAAGTTACAGGAAGCCAGATTCCGGCTGAACATCAGGAAAAACTTCCTGACTCTTAGAGCAATACAACAGTGGAACCAGTTACCTAGGGAGGTGGTGGGCTCTCCCACACTGGAGGCGTTCAAGACGAGGCTGGACAGCCATCTGTCAGGGATGCTCTGAGTTGGATTCCTGCATTGAGCAGGGGGTTGGACTCGATAGTCTTGTAGGCCCCTTCCAACCCTACTATTCTATGATTCTATGATTCTGTAGAATTTTGTATTTTGTAGATAATTTCAGTCTGCCTTTTCTTAATGTTAAAATAGAAAACAGCAAAAGAGAAAAATCATGGGACAAATCATGGCCAGCATTATCTCTAACGGTACAGATATTGGTCTTTAGCTTTAAATTCAGTCAAGCTGAAGGGGTAGGAAGAACAAAGGCCAGTGTGGGGAAGAGGGAATGGAAAGCCTGTCAGGGCTTGAATGCTACCACTCTGGAATGCATCAGTTAAGAAGCATTTATCCCTGTCTCTTTTTTCTCCCCAGTGCAAACAGCTAGGAAGTTTCTTCAAGGCATCCGGAGTAAGGATGGGCAGATTCCCTACCTTCCGGTCTGTGGGGAATCTGCCCATGGGGGGAGGCAATCTGTTCCTCCCCCTGGAATCCTCAGGAGCCAGCTCCTCTCTGCAGCGATTCCACGGAGCCACACGCTGGTTCCGTATCGCTGGCAAATGGCAATACAGTAATGGCAGCCACCATTACCGTATCACTGAGGAATGAATACAGCCACAAATGGTGTAGCGGACACCACTTGCAGCCATAAAGCCCTTAGCTTAGCCCGTTTGCGGTTCTGTTCTGTTTGCAGATGAAACAAAATTGGGTGGGATAGCTAATACTTTGGAAGACAGAAAAAAAAATCAAAGTGATCTTGACAGACTGGCGCACTGGGCTGAAATCAACAGAATGACATTTCATAGGGATCAATACCAAGTTCTGCACCTAGGAAAAAGAAACCAAATGCACAGTTACAAGATGGGGGATACATGGCTCACCATTACAAGCGAGAAGGATCTTGTTATTTATAGTTATTGTAGATCACAAGCTGAATACGAGCCAACAATGTGATGTCACTGCAAAAAAAGGCCAATGCTATTTTGGGCTGCATTAATAGAAGCATAGCTTCCAAATCCCAGGAAGTACTAGTTCCCCTCTACTCAGCACTGGTTAGGCCTCATATGGAGTATCTGGAGTTCTGGACACCACATTTTAAGAAGGATGCAGATAAACTGGAGAAGGTTCAGAGGAGGGCAACCAAGATGATCAGGGGACTAGAAACAAAGCCCTATGAAGAAAGACTGAAATAACTGGGCATGTTTAGCCTTAAGAAGAGAAGACTAAGGGGAGATACGATAGCACTCTTCAAGTACTTGAAAGGTTGTCACAGACAGGAAGGCCAGGATCTCTTCTCGATCATCCCAGAGTGCAGGACACTAATGGGCTCAAGTTACAGGAAGCCAGATTCTGGCTGAACATCAGGAAAAACATCCTGACTGTTAGAGCAATATGACAATGGAACCAATTACCTGGGGGGGGGGGGCTCTCCCACACTGGAGGCATTCGAGATGAGGCTGGACAGCCATCTGTCAGGGATGCTCTGACTTGGATTCCTGCATTGAGCGGGGGGTTGGACTCGATGGCCTTGTAGGCCCCTTCCAACCCTACTGTTCTATGATTCTGTGATTCTAAATCATCAAACCCTGTGTGGTTTCTGGACACTTGATCAAGTATATAGTTAGTTTTAACAATGGTGCTCTACCTTCTCATGGTGATGCCATTCATTTATGTTACTTTGCAACTTAACTATAACAAGTGGAGGGTGGTGGCTCCGATGTCTATGCAGCTGTGAATCTGCTCTGGATTTCAGCCAGGACCAGTCAGAACTCTAAAGAAGCTATCCAGGCTGCTGAAACCAATCCCCGAAATAGGTCCAATACTTTGGATATCTCCTTTAGAGTTCTGACTGAAACCCAGCATGGAATCACAGCCCCACTGACATCAGAGCCACCAGCCTCCACTGCCAGTATCTGTCCTAATGAGTTGAGCCTGCCTTCAGCAAGGCTCCTCAGTACCACCCAGCACAATTGGCAGCATAATACTTGATAGAGATGATTAGCTACACCCTATTTTTGATTGGGGTAGGCCATGGTACAGTTGTACAGCAAGGGATTGACATGCCAAAGCTCCTGAATTCAATTGCCAGAATTTCTGGTTTGGGCTGGGAAAGATTCCAGTCTAAACTCTGGAAATGTGCTGCCAGTCAGTGCAGACACTACTGAGCTAGATGGATCAATGGTCCAACTCAGCATAACGCAGCTTCATAAACCTGTGTTTATGCTATATTGTTTCAGATGGCATGAGGGACATACATGGGAATATCCCACCATAAAAAAATAGCTGTTGGGGAGTGCTACTGCCAATATATCCAATTTACACAAAAAGGGTCCCCAAGCACAGACATTTGTCACTTGCAAATGGCATTTTAAAAGGGGGAGAGCCATTTTGGTGCAGCCTAATCACCACTAACAAATGTGGACTCAAAGGAGTGGCATGAGAGCATTTACTCCAGGAAGGGAAATATCTCAAGGATACATACCTCTAAAGAGTCAAGCAAGAATTCAATTTATTTAATAGTTGCTCCCTTTAGCTCTCAGTATATAATAATAAAGTACTTGGGGAGGATATGCAACTCAATAGTGTTGCCTTAGATGGGCAACATGCAGATGATCTCTACGACCACTTTATAAGATTTCAGGCCACCATGTAATGTCCTTCAAGGCTGGTCATTTTTTCTCCTCACTAGCTGCTCTCCACTGCTCAACTCAGGTTTCATTTTAATGATGCAGCATTTGGGGAGAAAGATACAACCTAACAAGGCAGTACTAGAGGCCAAGATAGAGAAAATCTCTACAACCCCCATGTTTTTCCCCTTGGTGCTCAGGTAGGTGGGAACAAAAGACACCCAAACACTGCAGAAGGCCAACATGCCGAAGGTGATCAGCTTGGTTTCATTAAAAGTATCTGGCAAATTTCAGGCTAGGAAGGCTATAGTGATTAGTGACGGTGACAATGGCAAGAAAACCCATGTGTCATGGTGATCACTCATGGCCGAGTAAGATTGTCTTCCAAGGGTAGAGTTTTAGCAGTGGGTCTGCAGATGGCTGTGAAGGACAATTCTGTGTCCACACAGCCTCCCACAGTGAGGACATAGGTTTCCAGGTGGAAGGCGATCACGATGAAAACCCATATAGCCCAAGACAATGTAGAACATGATGTCTGAGCCTTCACTGCATTGCACTAGGATCTGATTGCTCTGGGGGTAGGGATGGGAATGGGAGAGAGATTACCAACCAGACTGCACAAATTCCAGTTTGAATAAGAGACGAGAGAATGATGACTGATACTGCCAGCCACTTCCCTACCCAATGCCTCATCTTGTTTCCTGGCTTTGTGGCTGTGAAAGCCAGCACCACAGTGATGGTTTTGGCCAACACAGAAGAAACTGCAGCAGAGAAGATGATGCCAAACACTGTTTGCTGGAGAAGGCAGGTCTGGTCACCTGTCCAGGCTGACAAATGAAAAAGAAGGAGCAGCGAAAACGGAGCAGCAGGGAGAACAGCAGGGTTCATGTGAGGCTCCAGTTGTTGGCTTTGACGATGGGAGTATTATGGTGCTGAATGAAGCTCTACAACACCAAAACTGTGCTTACAGAAAGGAAAAGAGCCAAGGAAACCAGAACTGCTCCCAAAGGCTCCTCATAGGATAGGGAACTTGTGTCTTTAGGAATACATTGGTCCTGATTCTTGTTTGGATACTGGTCGTCTGGGAACTTCTCACATTCAACTGAATCTGGAAGTCATGGGAAAGTCTTAGTATTTTCTGATGATACCATATACTCCATTTGTAGTTGGCATCTACTGATAATAATCATTATGAACAAAACACACAAACAAAACACATAATTGGACGTATACAACAAATCTGTATTGTTCAGTTTCACTGGTAGTTACTTCACTTTCACCTATTGATGAATATGAATTCTAATAAACACAATCATATATTTATCTGCAGGAAAAAGTGACAGAATTACAGCTGGCACAAATTTTAAATTTCTGGAATTGTTGTTGTTCAGTCGTTCAGTCATGTCCGACTCTTCATGACACCATGGACCATAGCACGCCAGGCCTTCCTGTCCTGCGCTCTCTCCCGGAGCATGCTCAAGTTCATATTCATTGCATCCGTGATGCTATCTAGCCATCTCATCCTCTGCCGTCCCCTTCTCCTTTTGCCTTCAGTCTTTCCCAGCATCAGGGTCTTTTCCAGGGAGTTTTCTCTTCGCATTAGGTGGCCAAAATATTGGAGCTTCAGCTTCATTATCTGTCCTTCCAATGAGCACTCAGGGTTGATTTCCTTTAGGATGGACTGATTTGACCTCCTTGCAGTCCAGGGGACTCGTAAGAGTCTTCTCCAGCACCATCACTTACCCGTCTTTACTGAAATAAATCCTTTAGCACATTCAACGCAATCATAGCAACAGGTTTGTTCTCCCTGCTGGATAATCATGCTATGTCCAAGGTGGCATTTCTCAACAGATGTGGAACTGGGCAGAATCTAGTGGTAACCACTAGGAAGAATATTTGGGCAAGCTAGTTTTGCCTCACTGCTCTGATCCTTAACTGCATCCTCTTTAGTACTGGAACGCAGCAACATCTTGGGGCTGGCATCTCAGGATAGGCAGATGCCAAGGCATTAGTTCCGTGTTCTTCATGACAAGGCCTGAGTGCCACTGGTCACTCCCAATCACGTCAAGTGTGGCTCTCTGTCTTTCTCCCCCCCCCTTTTTTTTTCTTTTTTCTTTGCAGTAGCTGCTCCTTTTCCTAGCTTTTCCTTGTTGTTTTCTTGAGCAATGAGCCAACTGCTATGATCTTGGCTACCGGAGGAAGCTTTGGGGGAGGAGAGTCAGGAGACCTGCCACTTGTCTCCTTGATGGTTTTACAACATTTAGCCCCAGAGACGCTACAAAAAAGGGAACATTTCAGTGCATTCAGAAAACTTTTGAGAGGGAGGTATTAACTATTTCTGGGGCTTCCCTTTCAAACTGACAATAATACATAAAGGGAAAACATACCTGGTAACAACCAAATCTGGGATTAAGGGACTGTTTTGAGAGTTAAGGACAGAAATCCCAGAAGAAGAAAAAAGGGGAAGAAAGGACTGCAGGTCTCCAGACAGATGTTTCAGATGGTGAGGGGGAGGAGATAGGGCAGCCAACTACAAGCATAAAAGGAAGTAAGAAGGAGAAAAAGATAGTAAATGCTTCTACAAGAGAGTTAAGGAAGCTGCCACAAAGGAGACAATAATGAAAGGAATAAATATGGATCGAGTTATAAACATGAGGAGATGAAATAATTATTCCCCCCCAAAAAAAAAATAAAAAAAAATAAATTGAGGGCGAGGAGATCTAAGGCAAGGAGCCAGTTTATGAAGAAATACTGTAAGTTGGCTGACCACCCCAGAGAGGATAAAGAAGTTAAGCTATCCTCTCATACTGTTCAAGTTTTGTTTTTATTTTTCTCTCTCTGTTTTTGTTTTACAACCTTGCTCTCTAAATTTGTAGTGACAAAATATTTTGTAAGTTTATATACAAGAGTACTGAGATACTATAGTGATAGGTTTAGGAGATAAGAACAGGGTTGTTGTTGTTCAGTCGTTCAGTCGTGTCCGACTCTTCGTGACCCCATGGACCATAGCACGCCAGGCCTTCCTGTCCTGCGCTCTCTCCCGGAGCGTGCTCAAGTTCATATTCATTGCATCCATGATGCTATCTAGCCATCTCATCCTCTGCCGTCCCCTTCTCCTTTTGCCTTCAGTCTTTCCCAGCATCAGGGTCTTTTCCAGGGAGTTTTCTCTTCGCATTAGGTGGCCAAAATATTGGAGCTTCAGCTTCATTATCTGTCCTTCCAATGAGCACTCAGGGTTGATTTCCTTTAGGATGGACTGATTTGACCTCCTTGCAGTCCAGGGCACTCGTAAGAGTCTTCTCCAGCACCACAGTTCGAAAGCATCAATTCTTCGGCGCTCAGCCTTCCTTATAGTCCAGCTCTCACAGCCATACATTACTACTGGGAAAACCATAGCTTTGATTAGACGGACCTTTGTCGGCAAGGTGATGTCTCTGCTTCTTACTATGCTGTCTAGGTTGGCCATAGCTTTCCTCCCAAGGAGCAAGCATCTTTTAATTTCATGGCTACAGTCACCGTCTGCGGTGATCTTGGAGCCCAAGAAAGTCAAATCTGTCACTGCTTCCATTTCTTCCCCTTCTATATGCCAGGAAGTGATAGGGCCAGATGACATGATCTTAGTTTTTTTAATGTTGAGTTTCAAACCAGCTTTTGCACTCTCCTCTTTCACCCTCAACAAGAGGATCTTGAGATCCTCTTCGCTTTCTGCCATTAGGGTGGTATCGTCTGCATATCGGAGGTTGTTGATCATTCTCCCGGCAATTTAATTCCGACCTGTGATTCATCCAACCTGGCATTTCTCATGATGTACTCTGCATATAAGTTAAATAAGCAGGGTGACAATATGCAGCCTTGTCGTACTCCTTTCCCAATTTTGAACCAATCGGTTGTTCCATGTCTGGTTCTTACTGTTGCTTCTTGACCCTCGTACAGGTTTCTCAGGAGACAGGTAAGGTGGTCTGGTACTCCCATCACTTTAAGAATTTGCCACAGTTTGTTGTGATCCACACAATCAAAGGCTTTAGCGTAGTCAATGAAGCAGAAATAGACATTTTTCTGGAATTCTCTTGCTTTCTCCATGATGTAGCGAATGTTGGCGATTTGATCTCTAGTTCCTCTGCCTCTTCTAAACCCAGCTTGTACTTCCGGTAGTTCTCGGTTCGCATACTGCTGAAGCCTAGCTTGTAGGATTTTGAGCATCACCTTGCTGGCATGTGAAAAGAGCGCAATGGTGCGGTAGTTTGAACACTCTTTGGCGTTGCCCTTCTTTGGAATTGGAATGTAAACTGACCTTTTCCAGTCTTGTGGCCACTGTTGAGTGTTCCAGATTTGTTGGCATATTGAATGCAGCACTTTAACAGCATCATCTTTTAGGATTTTAAATAGCTCAGCTGGAATACTGTCATCTCCACTAGCTTTGTTGTTACTAATGCTTCCTAAGGCCCACTTGACTTCACTCTCTAGGATGTCCGGCTCAAGTTCAGTGACCGCACTATCATGGCTATCAGGGACATTCAGATCTTTCCTGTATAGTTCTTCTGTGTATTCTTGCCATCTCTTCTTAATCTCATCTGCTTCTGTTAGGTCCCTGCCTTCTTTGTCCTTTATCATGCCCGTCTTTGCACAAAACGTTCCCTTGAGATCTCCAATTTTCTTGAAGAGATCTCTAGTCTTTCCCATTCTGTTGTTTTCCTCGATTTCTTTGCATTGTTCATTTAAGAAGGCCTTCTTGTCTCTCCTTGCTATTCTCTGGAACTCTGCATTCAGTTGGGTATATCTTTCCCTTTCTCCCTTGCTTTTCACTTCCCTTCTTTCCTCAGCTACTTGTAAAGCCTCATCAGACAGCCACTTGGCTTTCTTGCATTTCTTTTTCTTTGGGACGGATTTCGTTGCTGCCTCCTGAACAATGTTACGGACCTCCGTCCATAGTTCCTCAGGCACTCTGTCTATCAGGTCTAATCCCTGAAATCTATTCCTCACCTCCACTGTATATTCATCAGGGATATGATTTAGGTAATACCTGAACGGTTTAGTGGTTTTCCCGACGTTCTTCAATTTAAGATGAAATTTTGCAAGAAGCAGCTCATGATCTGAGCCACAGTCAGCTCCAGGTCTTGTTTTTACTGACTGTATGGAGCTTCTCCATCTTTGGCTGCAAAGGACATAATCAATCTGATTTCGATACTGACCATCTGGTGATGTCCATGTGTAGAGTCGCCTCTTGTGCTGTTGGAAAAGAGTGTTTGCTATGATCAGCATGTTCTCTTGGCAAAACTCTATTAGCTTTTGTCCTGCTTCATTTTGTACACCAAGGCCATGCCTGCCTGTTATCCCGGTGATTTCTTGACTTCCTACTTTAGCATTCCAATCCCCTATGATGAAGAGGACATCTTTTTTTGGTGTTAGTTCTAGAAGGTGTTGTAGGTCTTCATAGAACCGATCAACCTCAGCTTCTTCGGCCTCAGTGGTTGGGGCATAGACTTGAATTACTGTGATGTTGAATGGTTTGCCTTGGATTAGTACTGAGATCATTCTATCATTTTTAAGATTGTACCCCAGTACTGCTTTTCCCACCCTTTTGTTGACTATGAGTGCTACTCCATTTCTTCTAAGGGATTCTTGCCCACAATAGTAGATATGATGGTCACCTGAATTAAATTCGCCCATGCCTGTCCATTTGAGTTCGCTGATTCCCAAGATGTCCATGTTCAATCTTGCCATCTCATGTTTGACCACCTCCAGCTGACCTTGATTCATTGATCTGACATTCCAGGTTCCTAAACAATATTGTTCTTTACAGCATCGGATTTTCTTTTCACTGCCAGACACATCCACAGCTGAGTGTCCTTTCGGCTTTGGCCCAGCCGCTTCACTCTTTCTGGCGCTACTTGGAAATACCCTCTGCTCTTCCCCAGTAGCATATTGGACACCTTCCGACCTGAAGGGCTCATCTTCCGGCGTCATATCTTTTAGCCTTGTGATACGTTCCATGGGGTTTTCTTGGCAAGAATACTGGAGTGGGTTGCCATTTCCTTCTCCAGTGGACCACATTTTGTCAGAACTCTCTGCCATGACCTGTCCGTCTTGGGTGGCCCTGCACGGCATAGCTTATGGCTTCACTGAGTTACGCAAGCCCCTTCGCCACAACAAGGCAGTGATCCATGAAGGGGAAGAACAGGGAGGAGGAACTTAAAAGGAACTGAAGGTGATACTGGCTCTTGGAAGCAGGGGCAAAGAACCTTTCAGGAAAAGGGGATGGGGGGAATTGGGGGGGCTGGAAATAAAGGAATAAATAAAAGGGAAATAACAGGTAGCTGGGGGATTTCAGGAGAAAGGGGAAGAAGGAGGAGAAGGAGAAGTGAAAGGGGAAAATAAGGGAAAGAAAAGGGAACAGGAACAGAAAAAAAGAAAATAAAAGAAAACGTAAAATAAATGTGGTACAGTGCACCTATATGCAGATGACATTTTATTTACATTAGCACATTCAGAAAAAGGAATAAAAGAACTGATAAGGGAATTAACAGAATTTCAACAGGTGGCAGGACTAAAGGTAAATACAAAGAAGTCTGATTTGATGTGTCTGAATATAGGACAACAAGGAAAAATAGAAATTTCAAAAATGACAGGTATCCCTTAGTAGCAAAACCATTTAGAAATTTAGGAGCTCCAGTCCTGGAGAGAGCAATCCTATGTGGATCAACTGTCGCCTCCAACCCTGGAAGCAACTGCCCATTCACTGCAGGGTGGGAGGAGTGGGGAAGCCCAGGTGGCTGCAGTGTCCAGGAGTGTTTTTTACCAGCTTAGGCTGGTATGGCAACTGCGGCCCTCCTTCTTAAATAGACCTGTATCTGAAAACCTTGCTGTCTGTGGCCTCTTAGTCTTAAAAATATTTAAGGCAGCATGAGGCAATGTGTAAGGGGGTTAGAGGTTGGTTCTCAGGGAACTGACCTTGGAGCATGGGCTCTGAGGCCAGTTCCCAGGAACCGACCAATCCTATGGTCGCCTAGCCACTGACTAGCGGCCATAGGATTGTGCCCTTAAAGACAGAAGAATGTGCTGAAACTAAATTATGGGAAGTTATGGAAGGAAATAAAGAATGATATAGCCAGCTGGGAAAAGATAAATGTAACACTTTTTGATCAGGTTATAACTATAAAAATGATGTTAGTACCAAAATTTACTTATCTTTTTAATGCGCTTCCACAAGAAATTCCATTTAAAAGGTTTAAAACCTGGCAAAACAGCATAGAAAAAATATTTTTAAGACTAAAAGGCCATGGACAGCAAAGGTTTTCAGATACAGGTCTATGCAAGATGGAGGATGAGGTATCTCACATTTAAAAACATATTACAATGTGTACCAACTAAGACATACGTTAATAATAATGAAGGAAGGGGCGAGGGTAAATTGGATAGAAATAGAAAGGGAATTGATGGGATTAAAGGAAGAGGAATTACAGAATATGTTTTATATTAAAAAGTACATAAAACAAATAAAAATAAAGCAAGTACAATAAAAGGATTATTAAAAGTATGGAACCATAGGAAAGAGAAACTAATGCCAGGGATTTCTCCATTAATACTGATTTGGGTGCACCCTGAGTTTGATATAAAAGGGAAAGCAGTGGGGAAAAATAAGTTGAAAGACGTAAGATTGACCCAAATGAGAAAATGTTATGAACAGCAGAGCCCTATAACACAAGAAATATGGAATAATCGTATACACAGTATGGGAATGTCATGGTTAGAATGGATGCAAATCAGTAAGTCTATAAGAATTAGAAGGATAACAAGGCAAAATACAAGAGATTTAACAGAATGGGAAAATTTATAGATAATAATCAGTTAGGAGAGAAAGGCATAATAACTCAAATATATACAATTTAATCCTCACACACAGATGTGCAATCACACACACACACACACACACACACACTCACACATTGCTTAGCTGATTGGGAAACCGCAGCAGCAGAGAGGGAGCTGCTCTTTTGGGGACCACTGCTTCAAAGCACTCCAGGTTCCTTGAGAAGGTGTCTCCCAGTGGAAGTGCTTGTGGAGTGCCTGAGACCTGTGTGGGTGTGTTTCTCTGTATTGCTCCTCTGACTTTTGCTTCCTGCCCTGCCCACTTCTACCTCTGACCCTCTCACCACAGGAGGGCATACACCACCCGTGCTTTATGGTGCCACCAACCCATCCTTGTTTCCCTTCTAACAGACTAAGAGGAATCATCAAAGTATTTTGGGTAAAGAACATTTGCGGGTGGGTTGGTCTAGATGGTAGAGAAGAGGGAGAATGATGGTTGTCTGCCTTTCTGATCCTTCCCCCAGACAAGTATGATTATGTTGCCATTAGAGCTTGCAGTTAGTAGTGTTACATGTGAAGGCCACAGAGGACTTAATCCTAGGAGATGCTCCCCAACTTTTACTCAATCTCCAAGATCTGGGTGGGTGAGCTGGCAAGACATGATCTTTCTCAGCTATGTCCACTACGTTGCTTGATGCAGCACAGACATAGGCTTTCTGTCTGTGGAGCATGGGTGAATTGTTACATTCCATAGGGACTCCATCTCAATTGACAGAGAGGTATATACAAACATCTGTGAACAGAGGATAGCACGTCACTGGAAATCTACACCAGAAAACAGTTATTTATTTATTAATTTAATTAATATCCTTGCTCTCTGCCAAAAATGTTGCTCAAGGCAGCTAACAATAATGACACTGAGATTTTAGCAAAGCTTAATTACAAAATATTTTATTTTATTTATTAAATTTATTAATCGCCCATCTGACTGGTCACCCAGCCACTCTGGGCGATGTACAACCCACCATAAAACAATTTAAAACAATAAAATTTTACCATAATTTTTTTTTAAAAAAAATACCCTAACCCACCCCAAATGCCTGCCTGAACAACCACGTTTTTAATGCACGACAGAAGCTCATTAAAGAGGGGGCATGACGGAGTTCCCTAGGGAGGGAGTTCCACAGAGTGGGGTTCACCACAGAGAAGGCCCTCTCCCTCGTCCCCACCAGTCTAGCTGTCCTGGCTGATGGGACAGAGAGAAGGCCATCCGAGGCTGATCTTGTTAAGCGGCCTGTCTGGTGTTGCTGGAGGCGCACCTTAAGATAGGCTGGGCCGGAACCATATAGGGTTTTAAAGGTCAAAAACAACACCTTGAATTTGGCCCGGAAAACAACTGGTAACCAGTGCAACTCCTTCAGCACTGGAGTGATGTGATCTCGCCGGCGGCTGCCTTTAATCAGGCAAGCCACCACGTTCTGTACCAGCTGTAGCTTCCGAACCGTCTTCAAGGGTAACCCCACGTAGAGCGCATTACAGTAGTCTAAACGAGAGGAGACCAGGGCATGTACTACCGATGGGAGCATATGGTCGGGAAGGAAGGGGCGCAGCCGCCGTATCAGATGGAGTTGATACAGCGCTGTCCGGCTCACAGCTGACACCTGAGCCTCCATGGACAGCTGGGAGTCCAAAATGACCCCCAGGCTGCGGACCTGGTCTTTCAAGGGTAGCCATACCCCATTCAACACCAGGTCAACATCCCCCAGCCTCCTCTTGTCTCCCACCAAAAGTACCTCGGTCTTGTCAGGGTTCAGCTTCAGCTTATTCCTCCCCATCCAGCCACTCACCGTCTCCAGACATTTGGACAGGGATTCTACGGCCAACCTTGGTGAAGATTTGAATGAGAGGTAGAGCTGCGTGTCATCCACATATTGATGACACTGCACTCCAAACCTCCTGATGATAGCCCCCAGTGGCTTCACATAGATGTTAAATAGCATCGGGGAGAGGATGGAACCCTGTGGCACCCCACAAGTAAGTGGCCACGGGTCCGAAACCTCCTCTCCCAGTGCTCCCCTCTGGTACCTGCCGGAGAGGAAGGACCAGAACCACCGCAATACAGTGTCTCCAATGCCCAACCCCTCCAGGCAGTCCAGGAGGATACCGTGGTCAACGGTATCAAAAGCCGCTGAGAGGTCGAGGAGAACAAGGAAGGAGCATTCACCCCTATCCAGAACCTTCCTCATATCATCCACCAAGGCGACCAAGGCCATTTCTGTCCCATGCCCAGGCCTGAAGCCCGACTGAAATGGGTCTAGATAATCAATTTCTTCCAAGTGTGCCTTCAACTGCACCGCCACCACCCGCTCAATCACCTTGCCCAAAAATGGCAGATTTGAGACTGGGCGAAAGTTGTTCAGAACTTGAGGATCCAAGGAGGGCTTCTTTAAGAGCGGTCTTATCACTGCCTCCTTGAGGGCTGATGGCATCACTCCCTCCTCAAGGGATGCGTTCACCACCGCCTTGATCCCCTCACCCAGTCTCTCTCTGCAGCTCATAATGAGCCAAGATGGGCAAGGATCAAGTAAGCAGGTGGTCGGCCTTACAGATGAAAGCACCTTGTCCACTTCATCAGGAGGAAGAAGCTGGAACCGATCCCACAAAACCGGTTTGCCACAGGCCGCCTCTTGCTCACTAACTGTATCCACAGTGTGCAGAGTAACACACCTAATCTGATCAATTTTATCTGCAAAGTGCCTTGCCAAAGCCTCACAGGAGGCCTTAGAATGCTCCAGTGGTTCCGGAGCCACAAGACCGACCAGGCTCCGGACCACTTGGAACAGCCTCCTGGGGCAGCACTCTGCAGACGCGATGGAGGCAGCATAAATATAAACCAAACCACACACAATTAAAACATCTCTTATCATTTAAGGCAGGGGCAGGCAACCTTTGGGCCCCTGGGCACATTTGGCAATTAAAAAACAAAACAACAACTGTCCTGGGCACCACCACTGCATTTCTGCTCTGGGAAGTGTGGCTAGTCACAAAGGGCAAATAGCCTGCTCGAAAGGCTGAGTAGGAGGTAAAGGTGTGGCCTGAGCCCAACCAAACTAAACAACTCATTTGAACCCACAGTTTTCAGCACCAACTGAAACCTATTTTGTTTGTTTGTTTCTTTATTTATAATATTTCCTGGCCGCCTTTCAGGGTAGAAGCCCTCCCAAGGTGACTTACAACAATAAAATTCATGAAAACAGTTAAAATGTTAAAAGTGATAACAACATGAAAACAATAGAAACAACAATAAAAGCCAACAATTAAAAGAACAATTAAAAACCAACAATAAAATCAACAATGATGTTAACAGCAGCAGTAGCTGTCATATTAATAGAAGGCCAAGGTAAAATAATATGTTTTCAAGGCCTTCTTAAAAGTCTGCAGTGACGGGGCATGGCAGACCTCGGACAGCAGCTTGTTCCAAAGATGTGGGGCCACTGAAGAGAAGGCCCTCCCATGTGTGTTCACCCACCTGACTGCTCTCACAGGTGGACAAATGAGAAGGGCCTTTCTTTCTGATCTTAAAGTGTGGGCAAGCTGATATGGGTGCAGGCCGTCCTTCAAATAACTTGGTCCCAAACCGTTTAAGGCTTTAAAGATCAAAACCAGCACTTTGAATTGGGCTCAGAACCACACTGGTAACCAGTGCAGCTGGCACAGTATAGGTGTTATATGATTGAATCACCTCGCCCCCACCAATGTTCGAGCGGCCGCATCCTGCACAAGCTGGAGTTTCTGAACCATCTTCAAAGGAAGGTGAACATACAGTGTATTACAGTAGTCCAGCCAGGACATGACTAGTGCATGGATACCTGAGGCAAAGCCCGTCCTCTCCAGATAGGGCTGCAGTTGGCATACCAGCCTAAGCTGCTAAAAAATGCTCCTGGACATCGCAGCCACCTCGGCTTCCCCACTTAGCTCAGAGTCCAGGAGGACTCCCAAACTGTGCACTTGTTCTTTCAGTGGGAGTGCAACCCCATCTACGACCAGTTGTAAACCTCTATCCGAAGTAGGGATGTCAGAGAATTCCACCACAGACTCCAGTGAGGCCAGATTCTAAAGAATCCCCCCGGTGTCCGTGGTGGAATGGAGCAATCCCCCCCGCCACCCCACAGAATCCCCCCAAGATGGAGCCTACCTGGGGCGAATACGGCAGCGGATGCAGAGGCGGATGTGGCAGCGGCGGCAGCTCGTCTTCCGGCCGCTGCCGGGCTGCTGTGGCTGCAAATGGTGGCCATCGTAGCAGCTGCCATTTGCGTGGCTGCCTTTTGCCGTGATAGGCTACGTAAATACTTACGTAGCCTATCAAGGCAAAGAGCAGGGGTGCAAAAGGCGGCCACTATGCCATTTGCGCCCCTGCTCTTTGCTGTAATAGGCTACGTAAGTATTTACGTAACCTATCATGGCAAAAGGCAGCCACGCAAATGGCGTAGCAGCCGCCATTTGCATCCCTGCCTTTTGTAGTGATAGGCTACGTAAATACTTATGTAGCCTATCACAGCTTGGCAGGGAAGCAAATGGCAGCCGGTGTAGTGGCCGCCATTTGTGGCCGCAGCAGCCCGGCAGCGGCCAGAAGTCCAGCCGCAGCCGGCCCCAGCCGGTGGCTCTGTCGAGTCGCAGCAGAGCGGAGCCAGGCGGAGAGGATTCTGGGGGGAGGGACGGAGCATCTCCCCCCACTGCGGATGCCCCGGAACAGAGCCAGGTAAGGGATTCGTACATCCCTAATCCGAAGTAGCTATTTTCCCAACCCACAGTACCTGTCCTGTCTGGATTAAGTTTCAACTAGTTCACCCTCATCCATCCCAAAACAGCCTCCAGTAGGGATGTACGAAAGTCACTTACCTGTTCGCGGATTATGCTGATGCTGGGGGGGAGGTGCTCCATCCCTCCCCCTGAAATTCTGGCTGGGGGGAAGGCGCTCCATCCCTCCCCCACCCCGAATCCTGGCCGGTCAGCTCCGCTCCGCAGGGATTCTGAGGAGCTGCCGGCCGGCTCCGCCAGCAGCCGGACATCCGGCCACTGGCTAGCAGGGACGCAAATGGCAGTGGAGTACCAGACCACCTTACCTGTCTCCTGAGAAACCTGTACGAGGGTCAAGAAGCAACAGTAAGAACCAGACATGGAACAACCGATTGGTTCAAAATTGGGAAAGGATACGACAAGGCTGCATATTGTCACCCTGCTTATTTAACTTATATGCAGAGTACATCATGAGAAATGCCGGGTTGGATGAATCACAGGTCGGAATTAAGATTGCTGGGAGAATTATCAACAACCTCAGATATGCAGACGATACCACCCTAATGGCAGAAAGCGAAGAGGATCTAAAGAGCCTCTTGTTGAGGGTGAAAGAGGAGAGTGCAAAAGCTGGTTTGAAACTCAACATTAAAAAAACGAAGATCATGGCATCTGGCCCCATCACTTCCTGGCATATAGAAGGGGAAGAAATGGAAGCAGTGACAGATTTTACTTTCTTGGGCTCCAAGATCACCGCAGACGGTGACTGTAGCCATGAAATTAAAAGACGCTTGCTCCTTGGGAGGAAAGCTATGGCCAACCTAGACAGCATAGTAAGAAGCAGAGACATCACCTTGCCGACAAAGGTCCGTCTAATCAAAGCTATGGTTTTCCCAGTAGTAATGTATGGCTGTGAGAGCTGGACTATAAGGAAGGCTGAGCGCCGAAGAATTGATGCTTTCGAACTGTGGTGCTGGAGAAGACTCTTACGAGTCCCCTGGACTGCAAGGAGGTCAAATCAGTCCATCCTAAAGGAAATCAACCCTGACTGCTCATTGGAAGGACAGATACTGAAGCTGAAGCTCCAATATTTTGGCCACCTAATGCGAAGAGAAAACTCCTTGGAAAAGACCCTGATGCTGGGAACAACAACAGTCAGCCATGATAGGCTACGTAAATCTTTACGTAGCCTATCATGGCTGATTAAAAAAAAAAAGCACGTACACAAATGGCGGCGCCCATGGGCGCCGCCATTTGCGTTCCTTATTTTGGCATGTCTTAGTCTACGTAAACATTTATATAGACTACGACGAAAATAAGGGGAACGCAAATAGCGTAGATGCTACGCTATTTGCGTTCCCTTATTTTCTCCATAGTCTACGTAAATGTTTATGTAGACTAAGATGTGCCAAAATAAGGAACGCAAATGGCGGCGCCAATGGGCGCCGCCATTTGCGTACACATGTGTTTTGTTTTGTTTTTTAAATCAACCGTGATAGGCTATGTAAACATTTACGTAGCCTATCATGGTGTTTTTTAAAATTTAGTCGTGATAGGCTACGTAAATCTTTACATAGCCTATCACTTTTTCTTTTTTTTTAACTTGGAAATGGCGGCGGCTGGTCGGAAGACCGGCTGCCGCAGCCACCGCTGCCGAACCTCTGCCGGACCTGCCGCCGGAGCTGCTGCCGCCAGGAAGATCCGCCCCAGGTAAGACCAGTCCTGGGGGGCGCGGGGGGCCATTCAGCCACCGATTTCGGGGGGCTGAATTCACTGGTATTCAGCCTCCCCAAGATCCATGGCGGAACTTTCGTACATCCCTAGCCTCCAGACACTGGTTCAAGAGTTCCACAGCCTCCCTGGGATGTGCAGATGGAAACAAGAGGTAGAGCTGAGTATCATCTGCATACGGATGACATTTCAGCCCAAACCTCCTGATGACTTCCTGCAGCGGTTTCGTGTAAATGTTAAAAAGCATGAGGGACAAGATAGAACCTTGTGGCACCCCACTGGCTAATGGCTACGGGGTGGAACCCAAGTCCCCCAGCACCACCTTCTGAGACCACTCCTGTGGAAACGACCGGAACCACTTTAAAACAGTGCCTCCCAAGCCCAATCCAGATAAACGATCCAGAAGGATACCATGGTCGATGGTATTGAAATCCACTTCTATTTCAAAGAAGGCAAGGAATTTTTCTCTTCTCTCCCTCCACCCTTTCTTTGCTAGCCAATTCATTTCCTCCTATGTCTTTCTCTCTCTCACTCTGTATTGCCAGTCATACACATGATCTTTCTCTCTGCAACTCACCACTCACAGATGCTCTCTCTCTCTCTCTCTCTCTCATACACACACACACACACATAAATACATGTCCCCAACCACCCATCCACCAAATTCAAACAAAAACAAACAACTCATGTATCCATCATACATGTATGCATGCATGCACACGCGCGCGCACACACACACACACACACACACACCTCCTCCTCCTTACTGCAAGCACACACAAAAATACATTCTCTCTTTTTCAGGATGTCTCCTAAATCCCACCCCGCACAAACCATCTCTTGCTCCCTCGCTTTTTCTCACACACATGCAGCCCCCATCTATTCAAATGTACAGTCATAGAAAGCCCCCTGCCCCACTTCCTCCTACCTGGCTTCCCCGGCCCCCGCTGGCTTCCTGCTGCTCTCCATTCCCCGCTCCCCATGTGTGGCCCAGAACCATTCATAGGAAATGAAGATGGCAGCAGCTTGAGGTCCTCACTTTGCTTTGCAGCAATCCCAGGTGCTGGTTAAAAAAAGAGAAAAAAAGTATAGTTCTATTTTGTAGAAGTGGGAGTGTGGGGCACCACAGCAGCCACCCAGAAAGGTCTCTCAGGGTGCACTGGTTGCCAACTCCTCTTTGAAGGTGTGTTCACTGCTTTTGCAATGCTAAGACTTTCCGATGACTTCCAGACTCTCTCAGGGCCATGTTCAGACATACAAGACAGCACTAAAAGCAGCAGTAGTAAACAGGGGTCTGAGAATACTGTGAAGTTGTATAACAGCACTTTGGCAAAGACAAGCCAGGGAGAGAAATGTCCCAGTGATCATATTATCTCTGGCATTAAGGAAATTACGTTGAACTTTTGGCTCCACCTGTACATGGAGTTCAATTTTTTGCTGAAAATACAATGTAGGAGAAGGAGGAAGAGAATCACCCTGAATACCACTAAATTTGGGTCACACTCCCAGTGGCTCACCTCCGGTGTAAAAGGCAATGTATTCACCATTCAGGGATTACATGAAAAGCATCAAAGCTGACCAAAGATGAAAAACGTTGTGCACAAAGATGAAGAAGCCTATACCAAGACAAGGGTTCTCTGTGGCACAAAGTGGCTTGAAAGGATTCTTTAAATACCCAGTGTCGCCCACCACCAGCTATTGATTTGAGTTTGACAGGTGAAAAGAATGCTACCAGCCTCTTTCTAGCTGTGAAACCTCCATATGAAGTAGAATTCAATACTTCTTTTGGTAATTACGGTGCAAATAAATACATTTCCCAGAGAAAATGTATTTGTGTGATCCCTGCCTGGGAACACTGGGCGTTGCAGAATGATTGATTGATTGATTGATTGTATCTAAACATGGATAGGATTGCAGCCTTAGAATCACTGGGTTGATTCCATGTTTAGTCATACTTAGAGCAGAACCATTTAACTAAATAGAATTTCAGTGAGTCGTCACATTAATTTCGATGGATGCTCTCCGTCAAAGTATGACTAAATCTGGAACCAGTCCTATGTTTCCAAGAGTGAAATCCTATGCATGTTTAGGATTGAGGGTTCCTGATGCAGCACTTGCAGCTGGGTGTGCTTCCTCAGTGACCCCTGAAATGCAAGTAAAATAGGACAAACACACACACATCCATTCACCACCTAAAAAATGTGTGGTGCGGTCATTTCAGCTGACCCCTAAAACATCGCTGGACATTGTGGGTGCATAGGGGGGAGAAATGATGAGATGACACCCATAGAGTTGGGATAAAACTGGGCCACATTTATTGACATATTACAATCTGTGAAGGAAGCACCGGCGGGCGCATAGAAAAACAAGTAATCATGACAGGTATTGAGTGAGGCATTCATCGTCTGAGGAGTGGCGTCCACCGTAGCCACCCTGCAGATCAATCCTCCCAATTCTGTACTGGGAGACCTTCCCCTATCACCCCCCCCCTCGAGCCATGGAACCCGAGTGGGTGAGGAGGGTCAGCCTCAGAGGCAAGCCGTATCTCCCAACCCGGGGTCACAAAACCCGGAGCCAAAAGCCTTGGGCCTTACCAGTCACCTGAAATGGTGCCCACGAATTCTCACTTGTCCTCTCCCCCAGTGGAGTGCCCACCCAGAACCGCCAGTACAGTTATGTGACTGGATGAGAATAGCAATCGGATGATACCAATCAGCCTACGTTACTCCCTATCCCACCTGCAGTATGAAGTAGGCAAAAAACCCATAGCCCGTCCAGTCTGGCTAAGAGCAAAAATTCCTACTTGGCCCCCAATTGGGCAACCACTACAACCCACACTGTATGTTGGGCAGGAGGGAGGGAGCCAGAAAAGCTGGAATGAAAGAGGAGAGGGGGCAGCACGGCCTAAATATCGGCCGGCTCAGCCCCCGCCCCACCAGGACGTCGAGAGCGAGGGCCAATGGCCTTAGACGTCGTCCTGCCCCCCCCCTCGCAACATCCCCTCACCCGCGGCCAGGCAAGCGGGACGTGGGGTGAGGGGACTTGCAGGTTCATAGGGGGGAGAAATGACGAGACAACACCAATAGAGTTGGGATAAAACTGAGCCACATTTATTGATATATTACAATCTGCGAAGGAAGCACCAGAGGGCGTGTAGAAAAACAAATAATCATGACAGGTGTTGAGTGAGGCATTCGTCATCTAAGGCGTGGCATCCACCATAGCCACCCTGCAGATCAATCCACCCAATTCTGGGCTGGGAGACCCTCCCCTGTCACCCCCCCCTCGAGCCACAGAACCTGAGTGGGTGAGGAGGGTCAGCCTCAGAGGTAAGCCGTATCTCCCAACTCGGGGCCACAAAACCCGGAGCCGAAAGCCTCGGGCCTTACCAGTCACCTGAAATGGCGCCCATGAATGCTCACCTGTCTTCTCCCCCAGTGGAGTGCCCACTCGGAACCGCCACAGGAGGGTGACAAGCCTCTGCTTAGTCACCCTCCCCACCACCCATGTAGCAAAACACTCCAGAATGCCCCTTCGAAGATCCACTAAAAAGAAAACCTTGCCTAGGTCAGAGATGACCACCATCTTCAAGGATCCCAACCATCATTCCATGCCCCCCTTGGCAGCAGGTTGGACCCGATGGTGGCAAGTCTGGGTCAGCGACACCGAATCAGCCGTAAATCTCAGGCTTGAAGAATCAGGACCTCGCCCTTCAGCAGGCATAAATCGTTCTCCCCATGTGCAGAACCAGAATCTGCGGGGGAACCTTCACCAGACCTTGCTGTAAGGACGTGGGCAGGAGGCGCTCCCAAAGCATGCCACATCTGCCCAACCACTGAATGGTGGCACACCGGCTGAGTCCCAGCCAGGTTCCGCCACTTGAGGAGGCACTCCGACCCACCCAGAGAACCACGCTGTGCCCCCAGATGAGCACCCGTACCGGTTCCCTCACACTCCAGACATCTGAAAGAACAAGAGACAAGCATGTGAACACAAACGTCCTCATATTCGAAAAGGCCCAGCAGTGGTCTTGCGAAGGCCCGGTATGCTTTGGAGTGCCACTGGCCAATGGACTGCACTTTGTCCATTGCGAGCCCCAGAGACGCGGGGCAAACCCAACGCCTTAAAGGCTGCAGAATGACTACCCAGAATTGATATTTGGTCAGGGAAGAGGAATCACTAAAGCCGAAGAAGGGGCTGGGGAGACTCTCCGAGACCTTGAGAAAAAGCCCCCAGGGCGGCGACCAGATGAAGGTCCAGCACCAGGGCTGGGAAGAGCGACGCGCTGACACCACTCCCGACCCGGTCGGTTCTGTACTTCCTCAGCCTAATAAAGACCACCCGTTGGGGAAACTGCACATCACAAAACTGCAAAGCCTTGTGTGGTAAGTTAAAAAAGCGTGCCACAGACCCCATAAACCCAGCAATATGTCTGGCGGCAGAAGGGCTCTGGAGTCTGGAGGCATCAGGGACCCCCAAGACCAACCCCGGAGCACCCGCCTGACCTGGAAGTCAGCAGTGTTGTCGGCCCCACCCTTCATCATAGCCCAGAAGGCCAGTGCAGTGAGCCTGCCCCCCAATAGTCCGAGCAGAGAGCCATAGTGCCTTTCATGGGCTTTTGCAATTGATCGTAGTCCTAAATTGATTCCGGCTGAACAGTATGCTGAGGCCTTTGCTTGAGAAGAAACTGGAGCCAAAACTATGGTTACTCTAGCAGGATACCCTATGGGTAGGGTGAGAGAAAATCAAAGGAGCCTACACTAGATCTTACTTAAAGGCCAGGATTGGACTCATCTCCTGCACTGCCATAGTGCTGGGCATAGTAAAGGAAGCTGAATAATAGGAAAACTCCTGCTATACATATAGGCCCAGACAGCGCCCCTCAACTGTCACAGATAAAATCTTAACAATTTGTCATCTACTTCCAAAGACTGTCTCCATTCAAAAGTCACCAGGGGAGAAACGTGAGATAAGTTAGAAGCCACACAATGAAACACAGAATGAATATTTGGACTTGTGAGTAGCATTCTAAATGTTTGTTAGCCATTCTGCTACTTAATGCTGAAGCATATCACAGCAAGCCTCCAAGTTTTAACAGGGAAGCTGGTTGATTTTTATTTTCTGTTTAACACACAGGCTTATAAAATATCAAATTCGAAGGTCAGGGGAGAAAATTAACAACAGGAATTAGCTGTTGGGTACAGTTAAAACTGGAAGACTTCAGCTTTTGCCACCCTCCAGGTGATGCCACCCTGGCTTCAAACACTGGCACAATAAGTTGGTGGTCTGAGCTTTCTCTTGCCTGTCCACCATGAAGGTGGACTGAGGGGCCTGTGATTGTTCCAAGCCATTGCCCCTGGTCGGCAACTGGTGAGGAAAACTCTGCTAGCATCACCCTCCGAAGGTGGAAATTATATAAGTTGGGTTAGCAGCCCGTTACCTTCTAGGAGATGCTCCAGACGCATGCCGCGTCCACCAACCACTGAATGGTGGCATACCAGCTAAGCCCGAGCTGGGATCCGTGGCTTGAGGAGGCACTCTGACCAGCACCGAAAACCATGCTGTGCCCACAGACGAGCACCTGCAGTGGTTCACACACACTCCAGCAATCCAACAAAGCACATTCCTCCCATTAAGTTGAGGAAGCAAGCTGGACCGCTGATCGTTATTTGCGCATGACCTGAGAAAGGTCCTTGCCTTTCCCGCCCACAGGTTGTTCCTTCCTAGATGCAGCACCAGAACCCGCAGGGGAACACGCACCAACCCATAACAGAATGGTGTGGGAAGAAGGTGCTCTCGCTACAAGCTGCACCTGTCAATTCGCGAACACGTGCGCACTGGAACAGGCTGCTGTGGGAGCTGCCAGCTGGTCTATATGCACTACAACCAGCTCGTAACACCATGCTGTGTCCGGACCTGAGCGTGCATGCGCATGGGTTGATGACGTCCAATACATTGGTCTAAAGGAAGAAATAACTGTAAAGACAAGAGATGCCGAGTAGCAGAGTCCACACTTTAGGAATGGAAACAAGACCATAACTGTAAACTACCTGGAGGGCTACAACTACTGCAGCTGAATGAGAGAGCAACACCCCAGGGCTCCCTATCAACCCAGGTATGGAAGGCCCTTGTCCTGTGAGACATGAAATGCAGCGTGGCTTACACTACTTAAATACAAAACACTCAACGAGAGCCTCTTAGCAGGGCCTCTGGAATATCCGACGTCTGGGTATCAGAGGAAACGTTGGCACTGGCGTTCAACCTGCCATTTGTATGCCTCAAGAGAAAAAAGGTGTTGCACAGGGGGTGCTGCAAATTCAATACTACTACCCGATCTGTAAGGATCAGATTGTGGGAGGACTGTGTTTTACTGACCTGAATGGAGGCCTGCCCTTCACACACAAGGAATTTAAGAATGGACATAATGCCTTCAATCAGCCTTCATAGGCAATGCTGTGCATAAGAGAATTTCAAAAACGGGAACTCAAGAGATCATAGGACAGCCCTTGGGCATGGCACTATGCATCAGATGATCCTACATGCTGAACCTAACAAGGCAGTGTTTCCTTCCTCCTTTGTTACTGCACAGTTGTAACCTTAATAAATTTAACCAGTTGGCTGAATTGGCAAAACTCCTGCCACTGACTGTGTGGAGTACGAAGTGGGGCTGTACGAAAATTCCGCCATGGATCTCGGGGAGGCCAAATGCCAGCGCATTCAGCCCTCTGAAATTGGTGGCGGAATGGCTCGCCCCCCCCGCCCCCCTTGGGACGAGACTTACCTTGGCCGGATCTTCCTGATGGCGGCAGCTTCGGCAGCAGCTCCGGCGGCCGGTCTTCTGACCAGCTGCCACCGCCACCATTTCCAGTTTAAAAAACAAAACAAAACCAAAAAACGTGATAGGCTATGTAAAGACTTACGTAGCCTATCACGGCTGGGTTTTTAAAAAAATACGTGATAGGCTACATAAAGATTTACGTAGCTTATCACGGCTGACTTAAAAAAAAAAAAAAGCACTTACACAAACGGCGGCGGCCATGGCCGCCACCATTTGCGTTCCTTATTTTGGCACATCTTAGTCTATGTAAACATTTACGTAGACTAAGATGGCGAAAATAAGGGAAATGCAAATAGCATAGACGGAATCCTCGAACGGCCGGCTGTGCTCTGCGGCAGCTCCATGGAGCAGCCGGCCAGGATCAGCCAGGCCAGAGCCGTCCGCTGCCGGATTTCCAGCAGCGGAGGGCTCTGGGTAAAAAAAAAAAAACGCGTACGCAAATGGCGGCTACAGCCGCCGCCATTTGCGTTCCTTCTTTTTACCGTCTTAATCTACGTAAATATTTATGTAGACTATGACGGCGAAAATAAATGGGAATGCAAATAACATAGCGGGCACTATTTGCGTCCCTTTTTCATTCACCATTTTAGCCTACGTAAATATTTACGTAGATTAAGACGGTAAAAAGAAGGAACACAAATGGCAGCGGCTGTAGCCGCCGCCATTTGCGTATGCGGGTTTTTTGTTTTTTGTTTAACCCACCCAACCATGATAGGCTACGTAAAGATTTACGTAGCCTATCACGCTGTTTTTTTTTTTTTTTTTAACATAGCCATGATAGGCTACGTAAATCTTTACGTAGCCTATCACGCCTTTTTTTTTTTTTTACACAAGCCTGGAAATGGCGGTGGTGGCAGCCGGTCGGAAGATCAGCCGCCGCCGCTGCCGGAGCCGCCGCCACCTGGAAGATCCGCCACAGGTACGTCTCGTCCCGGGGGGGATCCGCGGGGGGGTGGCAGGCCATTCCGCCATGGAGTTCGGAGGGCCAAATGCACTGGCATTTGGCCTCACCGGGATCCGTGGCGGAATTCTCTGACATCCCTAAAGGAGCGCACCATTTACGGCGCCGCCGCCTCGTCCACCTCTACCCCGTGAAGGCCCAGGGGAGAAGGAGCAAGCTCATGCCGCGAGGGGGGCGAACTGCCATCACCAAGGTCACCGCCTTGCGGAAGATGCCGCCGCTGCGCCACCAAACGAGCCAGAAAAGCCGGAATGAAAGAGGAGATGGGGCGGCGTGGCCTAAATATCGGCCGGCTCACCCCCCACCCCACTGGGACATCAAGAGCAAGGGCCAATGGCCTTAGACCTCATCCTGCCCTTCCCCCCCACCCGCAACATCCCCCTCCTGCGGCCAGGCAAGCCGGACGTGGGGTGAGGGGACTTTCTCCAGATATTCAAGTCTGGTTTAGGGATGGATGAATATGTCGGGTTTGATTTTGATAATTTTCTCTTTTAGCCAAAGTTAAGTTTGAGTCATCTTTTCTGGATCAGTTTGCAGGGGTTATTTGAAGTCTTTATCAAAATCCAAACATATTTTAGTGTATATTTCTTAAAATGTACACATTTTAGGGATGTACGAAAATTCCGCCATGGATCTCGGGGAGCTGAATGCCAGTGCTTTCAGCCCCCTGAAATCGGTGGCGGAACGGCCCGCCACCCCCTGCCACCCCCCGGGACGAGACTTATTTTGGGCAGATCTTCCTGGCTCCGGCGGCGGCGGCTCTGGCGGCGGCTCCGGTAGCGGTGCGGTGGCGGCGGAGGCCGGTCTTTCAACCGGCTGCTGCTGCCGCCATTTCCAGTTTTTTTTTAAAAAAAAAGTGATAGGTAAAGATTTACATAGCCTATCATGGCTAGGTTTAAAAAAAACACCGTGATAGGCTACGTAAATGTTTATGTAGCCTATCACGGCTGACTTTAAAAAAAAACAAAAAAAAACGCATGTACGCAAATGGCGGCGGCCAAGGCCACCGCCATTTGCATTCCTTATTTTGGCATGTCTTAGTCTATGTAAACGTTTACGTAGACTAAGACGGCGAAAATAAGGTGAATGCAAATAGCGTAGACACTACGCTATTTGCGTTCCCCTTATTTTCGCCGTCTTAGTCTACGTAAATGTTTACATAGACTAAGACGTGCCAAAATAAGGAACGTAAATGGCGGCGGCCATGGCCGTCGCCATTTGCGTACGTGCGTTGTTTATTTAAGTCAGCCATGATAGGCTACGTAAACATTTACGTAGCCTATCACGGCTCACTGCAGGGACGCAAACGGCGGCGGCTACGGCAGAATCACTGTCCAGCTGCTGGCGGAGCTGGCCGGAGGCTCCGCAGAATCACTGCAGAGCACAGCCGGCCGGCCAGGATTCCGGGGGGGAGGAATGGAGCTCCTCCCCCCCCGGCCAGTATTCCAGGGGGAGGGACGGAATGCCTCCCCCCCAACCATAAACATAATCCGTGAAAGGTAAGTACCTTTCATACATCCCTAACACATTTTGCATACATTTTTCTATTAACCCCGCCCCCCCGGGACGGGACTTACCTTTGGTGAATGTCCCTCCCAGCGGCGGGTCCTGGCGGCGGTTCGGTGGTGTTTCGTCATGGGCGGGGGCGGCGGCCGGTCTCCCAATCGGCTGCCGCCACCGCCATTGCAAAAAAAAAAACAAACTAAAGTAAAAAAAAAAAAAACACCCGTGATAGGCTACGTAACGATTTACGTAGCCTATCACAGCTAGATTTCCAAAGTCAGCCGTGATAGGCTACGTAAATTGTCACGTAGCCTATCACGGGCGATTTTGAAAAAAAAAAAAAGCACGTATATTGTAAGAACAAGCTCTTTTCTATCAATTACCAAACAACAACAAGAACAACCATGACATTTGGTGAATCCAAGCAATTCCTTCATCGGCCACTCGATGGGAATAAATTGAAGCGCGTCTTCTCTTCCAAGTTCCTTGGTGTGGTCTTGTGGTGGTCAGGTGCATGGTCTTCACAGGTTCAGTCAAGCACCTCACTGGCTGGTAGAACATTAAATGGATTATTGGGTAGAACCCTAACATTATTCAATTCTCGGGGGGCTGAGCCAGATTGCCCCCTTTTGTGTGATGAAATCATAATAAAGGGCCTTTAACATCTGCGTAAATGATCTGGTCCCACAACTTGCTGAAGCAAACTCTTGGAAAGGACATAGGGAGGCAGTGAAGTGGAAGGCACAGAAAACCATGGGGCTATTAGTGAAGTTTTACTATAATAAGGGGGCAGGGGGATAGTTGATGGAACCAGCCCTCCAAATTTTCAGTAGTAAAGTGATAATGCAGATGCTTTACGGAGCTAAAATCTGGGGGTTGACTTCACTGCCATAAATATTTTGGAAACTGTGCAGAACATTTTTTGGGGGGGGATTCATTGTCTTTCATCCAGAATTCCTGCAGCTTTTTTGCACAAAGAATCTGGATGGACAAGAATAGATTGTGCTCAGTTGAGGCATTTTAAACAATTGGCTACTCTGCCAAATGAATGTTTTCCAGCTTCTTGTTACCTGGGATCAGCATCACTATTGGAAGTCAGTGCTCAAAGGCTCCCATGTAGCTGTTACTTTCCTGAGCTGAACTCTGCCTGTGACATGGAGAAGAGGCAGCTAAAGGATTGGCTATTCTGGATAGATTCTAGGAGGGATTTGCAACCAAATAAGAGCTATAGATTTTCCCTGTGGTTTTCCTTTCTGACAAGAGAACCTTTAAGAGCCAGCTATTTGTCTCATTGGAGGTCTCTTCCCTTAGAAATGCTTTTATTGAGCTGCAATTTCAAGTCATGGCAACTGCAGTCCTGGACGGATGCTACAACAAGGTGCCATTTGAATGCAGATTATGTATCTGTGGCCAAAATCAAGTGGAACACATTGTTGCCCTCTGTACAGGGACCCAAAAGAGAGATTCTTGAAACCCTTGCTAACTTATGGATGTAGGAATGCCTTTGCAAACGTAGTACATTTTCTTCTAAGTGACTAGGGGTGTATGAACCCCACTCACCGTTCCACCCGGGGGTCCGTGGGGTGGGGGGGAGGCGATCCGTCCCTCCCCCTGGAATCCTCCCTGGCCAGCTCCACTCTGCAGCGAGTCTGTGGAGCCACCAGCAAGGCCCGTCTGCAGCCAGACTTCTGTCAACTGCCGGTCTGCGGACACAAATTGTGTACGGTGTAGCGGACGCCATTTGCAACCCTGCTCTTTGCTGTGATCGGCTACGTAAATATTTACTTAGCCTATCACGAACTGAGCAGGGACGCAAATGGCGTCTACTATGCTGGACGCCATTTGTGTCCGCAGACCAGCAGCAGATGCTGCTGCAGACTCAGACTTCCTCATTTTGTCCATTCCCTGAGCATGTGCAGAGTGTGCTTTTTCTTCAAACAAAGAGAAGCTTGCTAATCTTTCCGCTCATGCTACATTTGTACAAGTGTGACTGCTTGAAAAAGAACTTGCCATTATACTGTCCCTTTTTCATGAATTTCATAACAGAAGTGTGGTGTAGTGGTTAGAGACCAGCACAAAGTCACCCGGTAAGATAACTAACAGGAGGTTTGATAATGAGCTGGATGTGGATATACAAAGCTGAGCTGGGGGTAAATGGGGTGCTGATATGTGTAGGAGTAAGTCGCATTGAACTCAATAAGACTTACTTCTGAGTAGACATGCACAGAGTTGGTTCTCCTCTCCATTTTAGCCTCAGAACATCTACAACAACGCTGGACGTGTAAATATAAAGCTTAGCAGGGAGAATAATACCTCATGCAGGGCTCCAGACCAGCATGGTCTTTTTAAAAGGTTTTTTTCTTTCTTTTAAACAGTGTTGCTTTAAACAAAGAGTGCATCACTCAGGCACACCTAGGACAGCCTTCTTTTGGGAAGCCCCGAGGAGGAGGAGGAAGTAAATGTTCCTTACTGTTTCGGCTGAAAGTAAAGGGAGATGGAGGATTTCAATTTTAAAAGCGGTGAGCACAATTCATTTTTTTAAAGAAAACTTACGTATTTATTATCGGAATATACTACCTTGCATTTTTATTTACAAAAATTTTGTGACTCTTTGCAGTCAACAAAAAAAAAAGCCGCATGACTGCTGGCTCCGCAGGACCTCGTGGTGCCATTCCGCAGAGGATTCCGCAGCACGGACTGAAGGGAATTTGATCCCATTTCAGGCCGTGGAGGAATTCTCTGACATCCCTAAAGAGGAGTGGTTTCATTTACTTGGTTAAGTTTAACTTTTATTTCCCCAATTAAGTTTTATTTCTTCAGGTTTCAGTAACAGCAGAGTGAGTCAGAGAGACCAGAGCATGAAGAGTAAGCAGAAAAAAAGCAGCATGGAGAAGTCTAAGTACACCTAGGGTAAAAGAAATTGTGTTTTGCAACTTGTGTTTTCTCTTAATGCCTTTTGTATCACTCAGCTCTCTTGTGTAAATACCTTTAGTTGTGATTTGCTTGCTTTAATTTACTAGTGAACTGTTGTGGTTAAATCCTGTCTAGAGTGTCAATCACCCCATAGCTAGGGATGTACGAAACTCACTTACCTTTTCACAGATGTGATTCGCGGTGGGGGGGAAGGTGCTCCGTCCCTCACCCTGGAACCCTCAACGTGGGGGGAGGCGATCCAGTCCTCCCCCCCGGAATCCTGCTTGGCCAGCTCCACACTGCGGCGGCTCTGCAGAGCAGCCAGCCAGGGCCGTCCACAGCCGGACTTCCGGCCACCATTTGCATCCAGCCAGGCTGCCGTGATAGGCTACGTAAGTATTTACGTAGCCTATCATGGCAGGAAAAAAAAAAAAAAAGCATACACAAATGGTGGCAGCTATGGCGGCCGCCATTTGCGTTCCCTATTTTTTGCCGTTTTATCCTACGTAAATATTTACGTAGGCTATTACAGTGAAAAAAAAGGGGGATGCAAATAGTGTAGTGGGCGCCATTTGTGTTCCTTTTTTTCTGCCGTTTTAGCCTACGTAAATATTTACATAAGCTATTACGGCAACAACAAAAAAAAAAGGAACGCAAATAGCGCCCACTACACTATTTGCGTTCCCTTTTTTTCCACTGTAATAGCTTATGTAAATATTTACGTAGGCTAAAACACCGAAAAAAGGGAACGCAAATGGCGGCCACCATAGCCGCTGCCATTTGCATATGCTGGTTTTGGGGGCTTTTTGCTTGCCGTGATAGGCTACATAAATACTTACGTAGCCTATCACGGCAAACAGCAGATGCAAATGGCGGCTGCGGCAGCCAGTTGAAAGACCTGCTGCCACCGGAGCCGCCGCTGCCAGAACATCCGCCCCAGGTAAGCTTCGTCCCTGGGGGGGAATCCGTGGGTGGGGTGGGGGGGGAGGCCGTTCTGCCACAGGTTTCAGGGGGGAGCGAATGCCAGTGCATTCAGCCTCACTGAAATCCGTGGCGGAATTCTCCGCCATCCATACCCATAGCTACAGTCTAAACTCCATGTTATTGGAAAGGGGAAGGTAAAAGAAGGCAGGTGGGACTTTAAGGAGGCAAGAGTTCCTGAAGAGGGTCCAGGTCATAAAGGGAAGCCTGACACCAGGTTATACCAAACCCTCTATCTTCCCTGCAAATATCAGTCTTGTTTGACAATATTACTTCTATTCCTAATAAAACAGAATAAGTAAATAATATATTAATGGGCGTAAGAAACCATTTATTCATTGACATTAAAAGTCATTAAAATACCGTTAAGAGTCACCAAGAGAGAAATCCTATGGCTATTAGACACTGTCTAGATGGCCATAGGATTTTTCAGTTTCCAGAAACTGTGCTCCCCTCCCCTGCCCCCTCGTAGTTGGTGCGGTTCTCTCCACACCAGCTGCTTCTCCATGTTAGCTTTGGAGCACAGAGAGGGTGAAAAGGGGGAAGTCCTGGGGGCAGGGAGGGGACCGTGGAAGCCCCTTTAGACAGTTTCCTATCGGGTCCCTGGGCCCCTTCCATCCCGCTCCCTGAAGCCATGGCTAGATGCACAAAAACATGCATCTGGCCACAAATACAGGGTGGCTGGAGCATGGAGGAGAGAATCCCCTCATGCTCCATCTGCCCAGAATAGGAGGGTTGATAATCTCCGAGCTTGAAGGCTGCCAATTTTCTTAAGAGGATTGTGCCCTAAGAATCATAGTCATAAACAACCAACAAAGCAATAGATATGGACTTTTGGCTGGGGCCGATATCGCTCTGGCAGCTTCCCACGGGTGCTCCGTGGGAGCTTTCTCAAAGAGCTTTTTAAAAGGTTGAAAAACCTTTTCATCTCCCCCCTGGAATTGAAAGTGGGGGCAAGGCAGTAGCTCTGGATAAGATCTTGGAGAAAAGTAACCCCCACGAGATAGGTGGGGCTGGATTCCAGGATTATCTCCCCAGAGCTTTACCAACGCAAAAAGCTGTACTGAGTCTCCTATTTTATAGGAGAAAACAGGGCTGACATGTCCTGTAATAATATATGCTTGAAGAAATATCAACAACTTCTGAGGGATGATTTTAGGGATGTACAAAAGTCACTTACCTTTTTGCGGATGTGTTTCGTGGGGGGGGGAGCTCTGTCCCTCCCCTTGAATCCTCGATGGGGGGGGAGGCGATCCGGTCCTCCCCCCTGTAATCCTGCCTGGTCGGCTCCGCTCCACAGCAGCTCTGCGGAGCAACCTGCCAGGGCCATCCACAGCCGGACTTCCAGCCACGGACGGGCTGCTCCGGACGCAAATGGCAGCCACCATAGCAGCTGCCATTTGCGTCCTTCGAGGCTGCCATGATAGGCTATGTAAGTATTTACGTAGCCTATCATGGCAAGCAAAACAAAAACAACAACAAAAGGTGTACACAAATGGCAGCGGCTACAGCGGCCGCCATTTGCGTTCCCTATTTTTCGCCATTTTATCCTACATAAATATTTATGTAGGGAATTATGGCGGAAAAAAGGGAACCGCAAATAGCGTCATGGGCGATATTTGCGTTCTTTTTTTTTTGCTGTTTTATCCTATGTAAATATTTATGTAGGCTTTTACAGCGGAAAAAAAAGGAATGCAAATAGCGCCCACTACGCTATTTGCAGTTCCCTTTTTTTCGCCTTAATTCCCTATGTAAATATTTACGTAGGATAAAACGGCGAAAAATAGGGAGCGCAAATGGTGGCCGCCGTAGCCGGCAGCAGGTAAGTGCTCCATTTCACGCGCCTTTCATGGGTTGGGGACTCGGCTCCGTGCGCCTTTCGTGGGCTGGGGGGGTGGGGGCTTCATTCTGCCATGGATTTTGGGGGGCCGAATGCACCGAGATCCGTCGCAGAATTCTCTGACATCCCTAGATGATTTAAGAAATGTTAACAGTATTTGAGAACATCTGAGAACCTGTAACATCTGTTTGAGAGAAACATGTCTGCACTGAAGAGAAGAAAGGAGCTGGCAGCGACTCCCCCCGCATCCTCTGTGTCAAAACTCAAAAGTGTCGAGAACAGAAGATATAGGGGAATTATTTACACTGATAAAGACTTTATCTTCACAATTTATGGAGCAAGTCAAAAGGTTGGATTTAATCCAAAATTCCATTACCGCCCTGCAAGGAGCTGTAGATTTAATTAATGCGTTACGGCAAAAAATGGAGACAAAAATTAATGAGCTGGAAGACCAAGTGGCAGGAAATGAAATTGTGTCACAAATTTGTTTTAAAAATATCACTGATAGAATTTCTCAGCTGGAGGCATTCATGAAAAGATCCAATGTACATATTATTAGGATTAAAAATTTGTCTTATGATGTAAAATTGCCTATTTTTGTGGATAAACTTTTGCATGAGATACTCCCTATCCCATCTGCTTATTTACTTAATATTGAGCAGGCATTTCATGTGCCAAATGCTAAAGGGACTGATTGCATGATCATAGCTCAATTTGCAAAAGTCCCACAAAGAATTACGTATATCCTGCGTTTGGCAGGGGAGGCTGGAAGCCTTTCCTGGAATCAAGATAAAGTTAAGTTATTTCCAGACTATATCAAAGAGGTGGTGAATAAAAGAAGGCAATTTATCAAAGCAAAGAATATGGCAAAACAAATGAATTTACAATATTACTTAAAATATCCTGCTACACTTTGTATTGTGTCTGAAGGTCAGATGAAGAAGTTTCTAAATCATGAAATGGCGGATGCATGGCTGAATGTAAAAATGCATGAGAATTCTGTTACAACCCCATTAACTGGAATCTTTAAACAAGCTTTGTTAACTGTTTGTGTTTAGTCTACATGATCCAGGCTAATTCAGAATATAAATGATTATATATATATATTGGTTTACCCTCTTTCATCTTTTATTCTTTCTCGCTTTTCTTTATATTTTTTATTTCAAAATAGATAATATATCTAGTATAAAATATGTTACTGATGGTTGAAGGTTTATATTAAGTTTTTATTATTATATTATATAATTATAGTAATTATTACTAATAATATAGGCTTTTGGGAATGAATTGTAGACCTGTTTCTTTGATATAAGATTGATGATATGATATAGAAATGTAAGGTTGTTTATTAAACTGTGAGATTGTTAAGGTTATAGATATAGTTTTTAAAATAGAATGGCATCGGAGGCTGGGGGGTGTTAGAGTTTAAATTCAATTATTTAAGAGGGAGGGGGAGGGAATTTTCTTCTTTTTTCTTCACTTCCTTTCCTCCTCCCTTTTCCCTCCCCCCCCTCTTTTTTCTCTTCTTTCTTCTGTCTTTGTTACTGTGGTGTCCTCATCAGAATATTGTACTGTTGTAAAATTGAAGTATTGATTAGGTTGTTGGTAATTTTGGTATTGTTTATTTCACCTATAAAGCTAAAATAAATAAAAATATATTCAAAACAACAACAAAGCAATAGATACAATGTTATTTAAATTATTATAAAGAAGTCTTAGATAAATATACATCATCATGAACACCAACAACATTTGTGTAAGTTCTAAGTATGTTACATAACAATAACTGAAATCTGCAGATTTATTTCCATAATAACTCACAATATATCACATAGACTACATCTATATATATAAGCCATATCTTCTTTGCATGAAACTCACAAATGGTAAACAGTTTTGAGGGAAAGGTTATACCAGGCATTTTCCCTCTATCTCTTATGTGGATATAATGAATTCATGCCTTCTGCTCCCTGCCAAATCTATTCCAAGCTGCAAGCAATAAGGTTGTGGCCGGTTTTTAACTGATTCTTGTCTGGGTGTCCTTTAGGTTGATCTCCTCCTCGCATCCCAAAACTGCAGGAGATTTCTTGTCATTTGATTGGATTGGAGTTGGTAAAGTTATACTATGAGAGACAAGTACGTGACTGGTATGTAAAACAAAATGCATCACGAAGGCTGCTCAGGTGGTAATCTAACCTAATCTATTTTGGGGCTAGGATTGCCTCAGGGTTGGGCCAGATTTTCTGCTGAGGATGAACAATAGTATAAGAGGATGGAATGAAATGGGTACCTAACAGTTTAAAGTCTCTCACTACTAATATAGGAATTATTTATTATTTATTATTCATCATTTATTATTGCATTTATTTATGTCTTTATTTATTATTGCATTGATATCTCATCTTTTTTTCCTCTAAGTAACCGAAAGCAGTGTACGTAATCCTTCTCCTCTCCATTTTATCCTAACAACAACAAGTCTACAAGATAGGTTGGGCTGTGTCTGGCCCAAAGTCACCCAGTGAGCTTCCATGGCCGAGTGGGGACTAGAACCTGGCCCTCCCAATTCCCAGCCCAATGCTTGAACTACTACACCACACTGGCTGTCAGTGTGGTGTAGTGTGATACACTAATATGGGAATGAATAGAAGGACTCCTTTCAATGCAGTTTTACCCAGAAGTGAAATGGCTCAAGACAGAAACTTCTTTTCAGTCAAGCTGGACATTCCTTTTTCTTACTAGTTGCTCTCTCGTGTTTAGACCGGGCCTCAGTATAATGATGTAGCACTTGGGGGGAAAGATGCAGCCCAATAAGCCAGCACTAGGGGCCAAGATGGAGAAGATCTCCACAGCCACCATGTATTTGCCCCTGGTGCTCAGGTAGGTGGGGACAAAGGACACCCACACACTGCAAAACACCAACATGCTGAAGGTGATCAACTTGGCTTCATTGAAAGTGTCAGGCAACTTTCTGGCAACAAAAGCCACAGTGAAGCTGATGAGGGCCAAAATCCCCATGTAAGCTAGGACTATATAGAACATGAGGTCTGAGCCTTCATTGCATTGCGCTATGATCTGACCCATCTGGGAGTGCTTGTCGAAGTCTGGGAAGGGAGGAGAGGTTGCCAGCCATATTGCACAGATACCAGTTTGAATGAGAGAAGAGGAAATGATGACTGAGCCTGCCAGCTTATTCCCTACCCACTTCCTCATCTTATTTCCTGGCTTAGTGGCTATGAAGGCCAGGACGACAGTGATGGTTTTGGCCAAGACACAAGAAACTGCAACAGAAAAGATAATTCCAAATATCATTTGTCGAAGAAGGCAGGTCACCTTCCCAGGCCAGCCAATGAAAAGGAAAGAGCAGAGAAAGCAGAGCAGCAGGGAGATGAGCAGTGCACACGTGATGCCCCTGTTGTTGGCTTTCACAATGGGAGTGTCGCACTGCAGAAAGAAAATCCCCATCACGACGATAGCGCTCACAGAAAAGAAGAGCGCAAAGCAAGTCATAACGATTCCGAAGAATTCTCCATAGGATAAGAAGGTGACACTTTTGGGGATGCATTGGTCCTGCTTCTCATTTGGATACCAATCTTCTTGGCATTTCTCGCATTGCTCTGCATCTGAAATTAGCAATCAAGGTCTCAGTATACAAATATTCTCCACTTTATCTGGAATGTCAACCTTAATGGTGTCAATCAAGTCTGGAAGTAGTAAGCAAAAGTCTCAGAATTTCAAAAATATATCAACAGTCTACAAGTTTAACTGGAATCTATCAACCTTTATGGTATCAGTCAAAACAGCCATTTGATGTTGTACAACATGGGTAGTGTACAACAGATTGGCCCCAAAGTCTGCATCTGGTGTCTTCTGGATTGGCAGGGGCTGCATGTGTGCACAGACACCTCTCTCTCTTTCACACACACACACACACACACACTCGCACACAGACACTCACAGTCATACCCACCCCAGCAGGGCAGACCTTGGCCTTTCCTTGAAAAAGGAAAGAAATGCTCAAGGGACGGGCTCTATTGCTCATGCCATACAAGTCTCATTCCTGGAGGATCCCCAGAGCATCCTACAAAGTAGGCAGGAATGTTCAAGCACTCTTGGGATGTTCTAGGAATGAGGGTTCTGTGACAGCAACCATAAAGTCTCTTCTGGAGCATTTTTTGCCCTTTCTCCCAGTTTTCAGGAGTGACAGATGCTGGGGTTCTCAGGGGACCACTGATGGAATAAAATATTTCTTATTTATTGGTAATGGATGCTATGACAATAGTGAATGGAAAATTATGAAATTAAGTCCCTTTAACATTTGGATTAATATGTACTGAATTTCATAATGTGTTAGTCAAACCTTGTCCATTTAGCAAGCCTGGATCGATGTATTATGAATTTGCTATTAAGTCTGGAATTGATTGCACGCTTTGGAGCATGTGCAGTCTGCATCTAAACAACACCATTTTTGCGCACACACTGAGTTGGTTGGTGTAACCCTTGAATGATCCAGTGTGTCCACTGCTGCTGCCCTGATCATAGCTGCCTCTGCTGCAGCTCTGGCCCCAAAATGAGGAGGAGAAGGACTCTGTAGGTCCATCTTCTCCTCTCCTCCATGTACCAGCAATAGGCAATGGCACATTAACATCACATCACTCAGGCTGGCCATGCGCACACAACCAGTCAGGAAGAGAGTACATGATGCGGTTCATCATGCTGCACTTCGTGATTCCAAACTACAGGTCCCGAGATGCACTCATATTGTGCCTGAAGAAAAACACATATACATACAAAGAGATCTCGTTTTTAAAAAGATCTCTTATCCCAAGTGACATGGATGAATTTGTTACTTTCCAAGGAAATAACAAACTCACTCAGTGTAAGTTTGCCCATGACTAATTAGCATCAGGGATATATGACCCATGCCCCAAATGAGAAGTGAACTTTACAAGGTGGTGGAAATTGAAATAGTAGAGTATATTTATAAAATCATTTGTATCTTTTTCTTAACATCAAATAATCTGAGTGTAACACACTGTCAGATGCCAAGTCACCTTGTTTCTTGAATGAGTAGCTGATTTGTCCTTTGGGAAGTGAGCTTTTGGACTTTGTTCCTTAGTAAATAAACTGCACTAAATCTTTCAGTACCTTGTAGGAATGGGGCAAGAATGTGAAACAAGAATGCACATTTATCCCGGCATGAATTGTTGTGAGCAGATCTGATGCTGCTCCAGAAGGAACCCAGTTTAGTTCTCCTTGCATCCAGGATTTATTTATTATTTTGTTATTAGTTTAGTAATTCTTCAATGGATTTATTGTCCTTATATACTGCTTAATATAACATAATTTCTTAGCACTTAGATGCTCAATCCCCCACTGTCTACCCCATCCTCCTGCGATGAGTACATTTTAACTAATCCCTCTCTTTGCGGAAGGTGGATAGAATAGCATCCTGTAGAAGGCTCAGTGGAAGCCTGGAAAATAGAAGGTGATCCCTGGTGAAACAAGAAAATTACTGCCGAGAGACAAAAGCCCAGTTCCTGTAGGAGACATAAGGTCTTTAGGAGCTGGTGTAAACTTTGTCCAACAGCATCATTTTTCTCCCATGCAGCCTATGAAATATGATCCTTTCATCACCCATTATCTCACTGCCATTTTTCAAGAAAAATAATCTAATCCTAGGAGGATCAGGGGACAATAAATGCTTGCAGGCAGTGAGTCCAGCAAAGTCATCAAGGATTTGCCAGAGGGAATGTTCTGAACATTACCCATTGCTAACACAATTACTTTCTGGCAATATATCACACACATATAGCACTTATTTGTGTTTCCTTCCTTCGGTACAAGAACCTAAAGTAGTGAAATTCTAGTGGGTGAATTGAACAAACATTCTCTGGCTGGATGAGGCAAAAGGGCTTTTCATTGGCTGCCCCAGTTCAAATTTCTCTAGGTGGATGTTAATAAAATCATTCATACTTTCAGCATAGGGCAAGGTGAACGGATTTTGTTTAGGCCCAAAGCACTGGAATTTCCCCCCATGTAACTTCATTCTTTCACTCACCAATCTGCATTGAGATCATTCCTTCAGGACATTTAAGGCAATTGTAGCAACAAACTTGTTTTCCCTGCTGAACAATCTTGTTGTATCCACAGTGGCAGCTCTCAACACATGTGGCATGCAGAAGAATCTAAAAGTATCCAGAAGAAATCACATCTGCTATGATGGAAACAACCTGCTTTCTCCTCATGATAAGTGATTGTCCCCTACGATCTCTTTGCACAAACACAATCCAAAAATGCATGTGTAAACAGAGTGGAATGCAATCGTACTGATTTCCACCCCAGGAAACATTTCCCATAAAGCACAGCCCAATATCCAGAGAACATTGGTATGTTGATGGACAGGAAGGAAAGGGTCCATCTTGCATCAACAGCACATACAGAGAAAAGATACAGGAAAGCATAACTGAGACCAAGCAATGCTTCTGCTTGATAACATTGTTTGTTCACTTGGCATCCTCTATCAATGGGGGGCTTGCTTGTTTGCCGTTGGTATAGGAAGGTAGGTCCACTCAAGAACTTCACCGGGCATATATCAGCTTTGGATTCTGAAGTACATGGACATCTTCCTGTTCAATGTAGTGCCTAAAAATGCCCTCACCCTGGCGCCAGCTTGTCTGGCAAAATGGGGGGGGGTGTTACGGGTGGGTGGGGAAAGAAGAGGTGGCTCGGTGCCATTGGACACCCGGCAATGGCACCACCATGTGGGGGAGGGGCTGGCAGAGCCCTCTTAAGCTCTGCCCCCCCCAACTGATGCTCTCTCGCTCTCACAGCTGTCCTGAGCGAGAGGGAACCAACTCACCAGTGACGCCTCCTACTCCTTGACCCGCCAACCACGTTGGATGTGGCGGTCAGCCTCAGCTCGCCCCGTCCTCGTGGCCACTGGCACTCACCGAGCCGGGTAGCTGCATCTTCTCTCCCTCACACTGCCACTGGACCTCACGCTGCAGCGGCCGCGGTGACCAGCTCTGGCTTGTCCCTGTCGGTGGCAGCTGCGGCCAGCGCTTGCCACGCCTTTCAAGCGGTGGTGGGCGCGCCAGGCGAACTGAGCAGCCCGCGCCTTCCCCAGCGTTGGCCACTTGCCTTCTGACCACGGCGGGCATGGCTGCCAGCTGCGCCGATGCAGCGCAGGAGCCACCTGACTGGCTCCGCAGGTCATGGGCTCGAGCCCTTTGATTGCTCCCACCCACCAGGACTCCTCTGGGCCAGCTTCTTCAGGCCTTTGGCCCCCAGGTTTGGGGTTCCCAGGGGGAGGACAACTGCCTATGGGGCCCCCCCTCTTCAGGTGCAGCTGGCCTGAGAGCCCAGTGGGGAGAGACCCGTGAGTGGCTCCAGAGGGGGCAAGTCTGAGCCCCTCCTTTGCCCATTTCCTACTCAGGCCTACGGGCTTTTTAGGCTTTCGCCTCCGCCCCATCTTCAGTGCCCCTCCCCCCTCAGAGGGGTCCAATCCTTTCTATCCAACACCCTGTTCTGTCAACATCATGCTCCCAAAGAAGGGACAGGGGGGCGGTAAGTGGAAGGGGAGAGCCCCACGACCCCCACAAAAAGGCCACAACATAGGCACGACTTTGAGTCCAAGGATGATGCTGGCCCAGTCCTGGTTTCAAGCCTTTCATGTCTGGAAGCGGCAGAACTTCTGGGATGCCCCCCTGCTGGCCAGGCCCAGTAGACCCACTGTAGTCCAGCCTAAATGAACGTGACAGCAGACGTAACTTTCACTGTTGCTTTCTATTGCAGCATGCCTGGACGCCATTGAGGCTTCCACCTCATCCTCTCAGGCTCACCTTAGCAGCTCACCACCACCAGAGGCAGTCCACCCTCCTGAGTCACCCCTGGCAGCAGCAACCCAAGCAACATCATCCGCCTTGCCAGCAGGGGACTGAAGCACGTCTCGCTGCCCCAGATGCAGGTGAGACGACCACTGCACCTCACTTCACATGGCCCACGGGGTGCCAATGGGGCCATGGGGTTGGATGCCTTGGTTTGCCCCACAGGGATAGCCGTCCTCCCTACCTATGGTGTGCCCGACCACCTCGGCCTCCGCGACTAGTGCGGCCCAACCAGAGGCTGTTGTCAGGGGTCCCAATTCAAATTCTCATGAGGGCGGTTCCCCTTCTTCAGTGGGGTTCAGCACCCCGTCCCCCACACAAGTTACGGCAGGAGACACCTCTCTCACATCCACATCTCTGTAGCAGCCCCAGCCGCTTAACTCCGCTTGTGCCAGTATCTAGCAAGGACCTGTCTGTTTAATGCAGGATCCCTCGCCACTGCCCCCGCCCATTCAGACAGCACCACAGATGGCTGCCGTAGACCCTTAGGCTAATCTGGGAAGGGGCGCAATGCCCACTGGGGCTACTTCTTCACCTATTGGCTTTCACCTGGCAGTAGCCACCAGGAAGAAGATTTTTCAGGGAGAATTTATAGACATTTTTTCCCTGTTATTTCGGGAGCCCGACTCCAGTGACAAGGGAAAGCGTTGCGATAAAGGACCCGAGCATAGCAGGGGGCGGAAGGTGCCACGCACCTGGGCAAATTGGCTGCCTGTTTTTTTGATTTACACTGGTATCCCCCAGCAGAGATTCCCTGAGAGGGCATGGGTCCTCACCAAATGTTTAGACACAATCTATAGGGCCTACGTGGAGTACGAAGGAGGCGCATGTGGCTGGCCTATGATGAGGCCTTCCGCCGGAGGGCCGCCATTGATCCTTCTATGCACTGGGACCTGAAAGACCAGGACCTTTGGCTCCAATGTATGACTCCCTCCAGGCCAGGCTTTGGTAACAGATCTGACAGCGGCCACATTCTCACCAAGCTGTCTCCTGCAATGGCCCCCAGGCCTATTGGGGTTCAACACCACTGGCTGTGTTGGGAGTATAGCTCCAAGGGTACCTGCTCCTGCAGCCCATGCCGTTTCCACCACAAGTGCTCCCTTTGCAGTGGCCAGCACCCCTGTGCCTCTTGCCCAAGAGCCAGGGGATGGAGGGGTCCCCTGAAGGAAGGCCAGGGGGGCAGGAGGCCCGGTGATGGGCAACAACCCCCTTCCAAAAGGGCCCCAGACCAGTTAAGGTTGGCCTGCTCCTTCGGCTGTTAGGACGCTACCCTAACAGGGAGGACGTGAGCTACTTGGAGAACGCGGCCTCACCCTGCGTTTCAGGATCCCTTTACGGGGTTAGTGAAGGCCATATTTCACCAGCAATCAAAAATCCATCCTTGCCATGCATCGCTTGGTACATGAGAAGATCAACAAGGAGGTTCTAGCAGGACAGGTTATAGGCCCCTTTTCCACACCCTCAATACTGAACCTTCAGATTTCCCCTCTGGGAACTGTGCCTAAAAAATCCCCCGGGGAGTTCAGGTTAATTCATAACCTTTCTTTCCCCAAAGGGCACTCCATTAATGACGAGATTCCCGATATTCTGTGCTCTGTCCAATATATCTCTTTCGATGAGGCAGTTGCCATGATCTGGGATCTTGGTCAGGGGGCACTGATGGGCAAGTGTGATATAAAGTCCGCCTTTTGCATTTTGCCTATCAACCCGGCGGATTTCGCTTTATTGGGATTTTGTTTTCAGGACAAGTTTTATATTGACCGCGCCCTCCCAATGGGCTGCTCTATCTCTTGCACCATGTTCGAGAGGTTCAGCACCTTTCTGGACTGGGCCAAGAGGGATAGGTCGGGCTTACTGAGTGTGGTCCATTATTTGGACGACTTCCTGTTCACTGGGCCTAAAGGTGGCGCTCAATGTCATGACCTAATGCAAGCCTTTGCCTCCCTCTTCTCTGACCTCAGTGTCCCTTTGGATCACGAGAAAACGGAGGGCCCGTCGGTTACTTTAACATTCTTAGGTAGGGATGTCAGAAAATTCCGCGATGGATCTCGGTGAGGCCGAATGCCAGTACATTCGTCCCCCCAAAATCCATGGCGGAACGAAGACCCCACCCCCCAACCCATGAAAGGCGCGCAGAGCCGAGCCCCCAACCCACAAAAGGCGGGCGAAATGGAGCACTTACCTGCGGCCGCCATTCACTTCTCCATCATCATAGCCATGATAGGCTACGTAAGTATTTACGTAGCTTATCACGGCATGCCAAAAAAAAACACCTGCGTACACAAATGGCAGCGACTATGGCGGCCGCCATTTGCGTTCCCTATTTTTCACTGTTTTATCCTATGTAAATATTTATGTAGGCAATTACGGCAAAAAAAGGGAACCGCAAATAGCGTAGTGGGCGCTATTTGTGTTCCTTTTTTTTTCACCGTAAAAGCCTACATAAATATTTAGGGAATCTTAGGGATCGAATTGGATACCCTTGCCCAATGTTTATGCCGCCCACAGGACAAACTTCTGATCCTTTGGGCTAAGCTACAGGCCATCCTACAGCTCCATAAAGTCTCCCTCTGGGCCCTGCAAGAAGTTGTGGGGCATTTAAATTTTGCATGTAGGGTAGTGGCCCCCAGCCGTGACTTTCTGCACCGGCTATGCTGGGTGATGCATGGCCTTCGGCTGCCACACCATCAAACCAGGGTCACTTCTACCATGCACATGGATCTAGGGATGTCAGAGAAATTATCTCGAAAGTGAAATGGGCTCGAAAACAGTCATTTTCGGTTCGCCGAACCCTTTCCCGAGACGAGGCGCCCAGGTCTACCCGAACGTGAGCTCACGCGACCCTTTTTTTTTTTTAATCTGCCGAAAGTTTTACGAAGGTATTTATGGAAGCAACTTCGCAAATTAGGACGAAAGATGGCGAAAGGGATTTCACGAAACTATTTAATAAACATGCAGTTTCCTTCCCTGCTACGACGCGGCTTTCTTTTGCTGGGAGGGACGGGGTCACAAAGTGCACGTAGCCTGCCTGCCCTGAGGCTGAGCTGCATAGCCTCATCTGTTGTTTTATACTTTTATTGTATGTGTGAGGTCAGGTTCAGGTCAGGTGAGGTCACCTGACCGAGATCCCTCCAGGCCACCCCCCCACCCCACCAGGAAGATAATTGAGGGGAGGGAACTCATCGACCATTTATCCCCTGGATTCCCGCCTTTAGTTCACAATAGGACGGAGGTCGTGCAGCAGCCTCACTTGCTCCAAGCTAGACTCCAGAGTCCAGAGACAGACTAGAACAGGTGCCGCTGCTGCTCCGTCCCAGCTGCTGCAACTTTCTTTCTCTGCATCCCTGCGTTCTACGGCACTGCAGTTCAACCTTTTTTCTTTTTCCTTTATTACAGTGAAGGTATGTTTATTTTACCTGAATGTGCCCTTATGCTTAGTGATTTTGGGGTGAGATGGAGGAGCAGGGGGAACTGGGGGGGAAGGCATCCTGCAAGGACTCCATCCCCCATCCTCCTGGGTTTCCCGGGATTCACCCATGTGCCTGCCTGCCTATGTATTTCTTTCTGGGGAGGGGGGAGCTGGAAGGCCTCCATCCATCCCCCATCCTCCTGGGCTTCCCAGGATTCACCCATGTGCCTGCCTGCCTATGTATTTCTTTCTGGGGAGGGGGGAGCTGGAAGGCCTCCATCCATCCCCCATCCTCCTGGGTTTCCCGGGATTCACCCATGTGCCTGCCTGCCTATGTATTTCTTTCTGGGGAGGGGGGAGCTGGAAGGCCTCCATCCATCCCCCATCCTCCTGGGCTTCCCAGGATTCACCCATGTGCCTGCCTGCCTATGTATTTCTTTCTGGGGAGGGGGGAGCTGGAAGGCCTCCATCCATCCCCCATCCTCCTGGGCATGGATGGGCCACATCCTCCATCCTGGGCTTTTCAGCCTAGTCTGCTGTACAATATGCCCCTGTTTAGTTAGCACTGAATGGCTGGATTGGAGGGTAACTACTTCTACACTGTACAATATCTGCGATTAGGCTGTTCACATGATTTCAGCTTTGCCACATGCATTTATGTCTCCTTCTGCCCAGAGACATGAACATGGAGAAAAGAGGAACCCGTGGTCAATCCGGCACTCAAAAGAGGCGTGGACGCCCGGCGAGAACATACACCGCTGAGGTTGCATTTCAGCGGTATTTTAATAATGAGATGGAAGTGGAGGAAGCCCAAGGTGTGACCAGCAGCGACAGCGGCCCCAGCCCCAGCCCACCCCGCACCCGTAAGCAGCGCACACCACCAATTTCCGCTACAGAAAGTGACACAGGCACAACCGGCCACAACTCCAGAGGAAGAGGAAGAAAGTTCTTGGATGGTGAGCGGAAGAGCAGTGTCTCCAAACCCAAAGCGGATGAAAATGTCCCCAAGGAGACTCTGCAGCATCGGGATGAAAGTCAAGATATCTACCTCATTCCAAAGGATGAATCTGGTAAGACTCTGTCACCACAGGTGCTTGTGAATATCTGGATACAAACAAATGTCTTTGAATATTTGAATAGTCCCTACATTAGCCTTCTGCAACCTGCAGCCTTCCAGATGTTTTGGGCTACAACTCCCAGCATTATTGACCATTGGTCATGCCGGCTTGGCCTGATGGGATTTGAAGTCCAAAACCTTTGGAGGGGACCATTTGGGGAAGGGATCTTCTTCTTCAACACAACAAAACATACACGACTGTTTTACATTCATCCATATTCATTGCTGTGAACATATTTCATATTATTTAAATGTTACATGGTGCTCCAGTACGAAAGAAAACCCCAAGTCTTTAAAAGAACTGCAATACTTTCTCAAATGATACACCTTTTCGGTGGGAAAACACTTCAGTGTTTTGTGCTCACTTGTTTCCAAAGCCATTCATCATAGTTTGCTGTCTTGTTTGGGCTTGATCTCTTTTAACTAGATGTGAATTGATTAAGCAATTACATTTCTGAGGATGGTTTTTAAAATGTTGCAGAAATCTGAGTCAGAGACTTATTTAGTCCCTTTAGTCTGACCCCTGATATGGCTACTACAAAAAGAAGGCCTGACTAATCAGGCACTGCTCCTGGGGGACCACAAATGCACCCTTGAAAAAGGCAGTGGGATTCGCCAAGTATGTGCTCAGGTCAGGACCAGCCCTATCGTTAGGGAGCCTTGCAGCTCCTCAGCCAGCTTGTTGTCCTCTGGTGTGGTGGAAGAGGCTTTCCCATTGTCACTGTTCAAGTAAGAGATTCAGCTATCGCCCTATGTAGGATGGAGGGGTGCCATTTTACCCTTTGCCTCAGGAAGCAAAACGCGTTGGGCCAGCCCTGTGGGGGATGAGTCCCACACAGTGGTATAATAGAGCTGATGAAAGGAGTGGACCTTGCAAGGGAGCCAGATATCTCCTCCCCCATGCTTTTCATGTTTTCACCAGTGAGGACACGTTTAGATAACTCTCGTTGAGTTTCCCAGTCTGTACAGTACCTTTTTTTTTTGCACCTAATGTGTTTTCTCAGTGCTCAGTAGTGCAGGAGTAGCTTACAACTGCACCTTGTGTCATGTGGATTGATTGCGAGTCCTCCAAGCTATGTTTCATAGATTGCTACAACAACACAGTTTTATTTGCTTGGCTATTACTCATGTGTAAAAGTCGCATTTCTCATGAAACTCTGCTTCTATGTATTTTGAATCTTTACAGAGACGCCCACAACCCTCCTCCCTGCATCCGATAGCAGAAGTGGGACAGGTGAACCAGGTCCACAGCTGCCTGCTGATGATCACCTCGTGGGCGGCGGCTCAGGGGATTTTGAAAAAAATGCCGGAGGACTTAGCGTCATCAGTGATCCGGACAGCGAAGATGATGAGGAGCTCTTCTATATCAATGATGTCCCTGCTGAGACTGGGTCTGACTCTGTTCTCCACTTCCAGCCTTCTGCGTTCTGCGGGACCAATCCCAAACCTCAGGAACAAACGTCCCCCGCCAAGCACTGGTCAGCGCCATCAACAACACCGACAACAACACCATCCACAGATGAGCGGAAACATGCAGCTCCAGATGCCACCTCATCTGGAACTGAAACCCCCATTCCCCAAAGAAGAAATGGTGGTGGCAGGGTGAGCTCCTATGTGTGGCGCTTCTTCATATATGCAGAGAACGACCGCTATGTCGTGATTTGCGATATTTGTCGAAGCCGTGTGCGGCTAGGAAAAGAAGGGGACTGTCCACGAGTGGGCACGTCTGCCATGAGGCGAAACGTGGAGGTGCATCATCTGCTTCTTGTGCCCAAAGATAGCAACGGGAAGCCACAACCATCCAAAAAGAACAGTACCGCCTTCTTTGCCTCATCGTCCAAAGACCTCACGCAAAGTGGTCTGGGTGAGAAGGGCACAGAAGGCAGCTTCACTAAGAGGCAGGCGTCACTGGAGAAATGCCTCACGCTGACACAGAAATTCCCCTCTGACAGCACCCAGGCACGACAGTGGAATCACCTCCTGACAGTGGCCATTGCAGCACGTATGCTTCCCTTCTCCCTGGTAGAAGATGAAGACTTTTTGACCTTACTTAAGAGCATCTGCCCTCGGTGGGATGTCCCCTCTCATCACTACATTAGTGGCGTAGCCATTCCAGCCCTGGCTTCTGCAATCAGACGGGTGCTCCAACAGGATTTGAAATGTGCAGTTGGAGGAAGTGTACATTTAACGAGTGACACATGGACAAGTAACCAAACAAAGTCTTATCTGTGTGTCACCGCGCACTGGGTATCCATCAGTGCGAGCAGCCGACTGAGTCGTAGAACAGCGACATTGTCCCTCACAATGCTCTCTGGGACACACACAGCAGAAAACGTCAGCAGCAGCATCAGTGGTGTTGTTCAGTCCTGGTTGGCCCCCTTAAATCTTACAGTGGGCTGTGTAGCAACAGACAATGCCTCAAACTACCTAAAAGCAGCCCGCATTGCACGGCTAAACCACATTCCGTGCGTTGCGCACTGCTTGAACCTTGTGGTGCGTTCTGGATTGAGCAACACCTCCCCAAAAATTGGCAAGCTACTTAAGGTGGCCCGATCCATTTGCACCCACTTCCAGCAGTCCTGCTCAGCAATGGAGGCAATCGGCGCCATCCAACGTAGCCGTGGCCTTCCAGAACACAAATTCATTTTGGATGTGTCCACATGCTGGAACAGTACATTGCATATGCTTCAGAGACTCTGTGAGCAGAGATCAGCTATAAACAACTACATTACTGAGAAACAACACCACTCCAAATTTTTTGTCACACCACATCAGTGGCTCTGGATGCAAGACCTGGTGGACATTTTAAACATTTTCGATGAATGCACAGCGGTACTGAGTGCAGACTATGCCACACTGGGCCAAGTGCTACCTGTGCTAAGGATCATAGAGGGGGTGCTGAGAAAACGCCATTCTGAGATTTGTGAGCACACCAGTGCTGGAGACAGGGAATTATTCCCCAATCCTGCAGTTAGGCTTGCAGAATTCCTTCTGCAGGAGCTGGGCACCAACAAACACATAACTTCAATCAGGGGGGACATGAAATACGTTGCTGCTGCATTCCTTGAACCATGGTTCAGAGATAGCTCAACAAGTGCAGAGCCTCCAAACGACAACCCTGACTTCCAAAGTTTAAAAAAATATTTGACTGAGAAAGTCATGGAGTGCTTCCAGAGAGGTGGGCTGGATGAGAAGGAGCTGGGTGAGGCTAGTACGACCACTACCTCCCCTGAAGACAATATCTGCAGCAGTAGCACCATCACCAGCAGGAGGGGCAACGATGACGCCACAGCAGCTGCACACCAACAGAGTCAGACACAGGGGTATCTTGTCTCAAGTTCAGCTTTTACTCCTCAATGGCAGTGGAGCTTGGTGTAAGTGGGCGCAGGCGGGGGGAATGTGCCAAAGCAGCCAGGAAAGCATCAGCCTATGATGTGCTTGTCCGGGAACTTGAAGGTTATTCAAGAGAGAGTTTCTCGGGAACACAGATCAGCCCAGAGAGTGATCCTCTCCTATACTGGGATACAAAACGTGGCGTTTGGCCACATCTGACCAAAGTCGCCATTTGGCATCTATCTTGCCCTCCCTCGAGTGTGGCCTCTGAAAGGCTTTTCTCCACCACTGGCAACATTGTCACCGCCCACCGAAGCAGACCCACGCCACAACATGTCTCCACCCTCGCCTTCATACGCTCCAACAGGGGATGGATTCCCAAGGAGCACCTCCCCCACCACCACCAGCTGTCAGCAGCAGAGTAGAGCAGTCATCAAGTGACGAGGAGGAACCCAGGGATGATGACACTGCTGCTAGTGTGAGCCAGAGTTCTGAGGGACAATGAGGCAGAATGATACAACTTGTGAGTGGTCACACTGAGGTGTCCCTCAGAACTTTGTCCAAACCTGCAGTCCCTGTCTGGCCTGGGCAGAGCCCAAAGCACTGGCGATATGTGGCGGAGCTTTATAATACCTCACATGCAGAATCCAGTTCCGCTACCCGACTGTGTGTGGTGGACTATGCAACAACGTACATCCCTACTACACACACACACACACACACACACACACAGAGAGAGTTCTCTATGCGGATGTACTCCGCTATCGACTGTATATGTGTATCTTTACCCCTCTGAAGGTTAGTATGATTCTGATTCCCCAAATGTATGTATAGTTCTATTTCTCTTGATGTTGATGTATGCTTTTAATTCATTTAAAATTCTTTCATAAATCACGGAATTGCTTTCAAAGACCTTGTTGTGGTCTCTCCCTGGACTCCCTCAGCTTTTGGGTTTTCCTAAGGACCGAGAGCTCTATGTGAAAAGATCCCTCTGGTATGCGTCCAGTTTACATGTATGTGATATGCCCCTACACGTAAAACAAAGCATACTTCATAGAATCATAGAGCCACAGAATCATGGGGTTGGAAGGGGCCTACAAAGCCATCGAGTCCAACCCCCTGCTCAAATTAAGGTGTCCAAGTCAGAGCATCCCTGGCAGATGGCTGTCCAGCCTCGTCTTGAATGCACTCATTCATAACATCAGGGATGCGGACTGTCCATCTCCCTATGAGGGAAGCTGTTCTTGTTTGGCTGGGATTCTGGGGAGGCATTCTTGTTGCGGTTAACAGTAAGCAAACACAGAGATCATTGTGTACAATGATCTAGATTTAAGAAATTATATCTGTGGACTTGAACCAAGGAATTGTAACCTATTTTTTAGAAAGAACTTTATATACAAACAGAACAGATCAAGACAAAACAGAAACAATTCAACAATTCAAAAACAATGTTGGGCTGGCTGGCTGTGGCTGCAGGCCTCAGCTTGTAGGAGGAGGATGGCTTTCCCACTCCAGGGCCTCCACCCTCCTTCGAAGGTCGTCACCTGTGTGTAGAAAGAAAGAGAAGAATAAAGCACAATGGTAATATGCATCTTGCAGGCAGAGTTGTTAGCTCAGGTGCCATTCTGTAGTACTACTTACAGGTCCTCCTGAGCATCCGGACGTCTCTTATCAGACGCGTCAGGATCACAAGAGGAGGGGCTTCATCTGTGGAAGAAGGGTGGCCTTCCTCCACAGACGCTGCTCCTCTTGCTGCTGGCTCTTCCTCTTCCTCCTCCTCCTCCTCTTCCTCCTCCTCCTCCTCCTCTGTCCTCTCCCTCTCCACGGCCCTCAGTGCCTCCTCCACCAGCAAGGCACGATGCGCAGCCGTGGGATGTCACAGTAACAGAATGAATGCCTTTATATATGTGGTGAGTGAACAAAACCACAGTCACTGATCTCAGTGATCTGTCTATCACCATCCCCACTACCATAAGGACCACTGATTCTGTCCTCCCACCACAAGGTCTAATGATGAGGGGATAATTAGGGAGGCAGATTATACAGTACTGACAGTTTTGGTGTGATGGGGACTGTTGGACTTCTGTAAACATGCACAGGATTGCACTTCTAGTCACCCCACTTCTACATTTGCAATGCCATGGTATCTGTTCATTCTAGTGATGCATTGCATAAATGCCACCTTTTTTCCTAGCACAAGGAACCCAAGGCGGCTCACATTAGCCTCTTCCTCTCCATTTAATGCTCACAACAACACTGAGGTAGGCTGGGGCTTTCTGACTGGGCCAAAGTCACCCAGCGAGTTTCCATGGCTGAGTGGACTATACCCAGATCTCCAAGGTCTCAGATGAACACTTGCTCATGAGTTGACTGGAGTGCCAATGTCTTGGTAGAAAGTGGGGTGGGTGGGGTGCAAAAATTCAGCAATCACTACATGAAGAAGGAAGACGACACCGAGAGGCTGGCCCTGTTGCTGCTGGGCTGGTGCCAGACCCCCTGTGTGCACTGCAGAGACCGGCAGCAGCAGCATTTCCCTGGAAATGGACAGTGTGTCAGTGTGTAATATGAGTTGTAGTAGCCAGGCCCACATAATCCTATGCATGTGGTTGTACAGGGAAAAACAACGCAGTTCCCAGCATCCCTTCTTCAACCAGCCAAAGTGGCTGGAAGATGATGGGACCTTTTTCTGTCCAAGTTCAGCAAGCATAGGATTGCAGGCTAAAAATGTCAGGATTTGTTTGTTTCGCCATGAGAGAGACCACAAAGAGATAGCTTCATTTTCGGTACACATCCTTGTCTTCATATTTAGTTGAGCTTGATGATGGGATAACTATAACTTACCAGGCATATACCTCTGCAAAAATGGGGGCCGGCCTGCTTGGACCCACACTCTGCAGATGCGCCAGTAGTAGGTGGGGGGGTTGGACAGCGGTGCCCTCCGCTCGGCAGCAGCAATCCCCTCTCTGACGAAGGACTGCTTGAGCGCCTTCCATTTGGACCTCAATTGTCCAACTGTGCGATAGTGGCCCGCTCGCTCCATCCTCCTCTTTATCTGGGCCCAATAAAGTTCATTGCGGCAGGAGGAGCTGCCAAACAGCACTGCCACCGCCTCGCTGCACTTAATGTTGCTGAGGAGGGCCTTGGTCTCCTCATGGTCCCACCTCCTGCCACGCACTGGTGCAGACATTTCGCAATTTGCACACACAAACAAAGAAGGGGCAGTCCAGAAGGGTGGCGAGATCAATGCCACCCCTCAGGCTGGATGTGTTTTCACCCATGAAGTGCCAGCTAGTCACTGGCACAGTCAGGTGCCTGTCCTAGGTACCCCTTTGCAGATATTTCAATAAATGTGTCCCAATTTCAACCCAAACCGTGTTTTTTGTCTTTTCTTTGAATGATCTCTGCTCGCAATGTATAGTTCAGATATCAAAACAACAACAGTGTACCTCCATAAACTTGTGATTCCACACAATGGTACTTCCATTTATGGTGAACCTTTTCCCATCAGGAGCTTTGGAGTCCATCCTTCCAACTCGGACCCTCTGGAAGGACTGGTTGGGGAACGTGACCAGGTTGAGGATATCATATCCAGATGCCACATCCCCATTCTCATCAAAAAATATGCCTTCCCCAGCACTATTGTTAAAGTGGATATTTCTCAGAAAAGAATGGAGCTAGATTGGAGGAGAAAGTGGGTTACACACAGGATCAGACCTCCAAAACAGGCTTGTTATTTCACTGGAATTTCCTGTTATTTCCTTTGGTCATTGGGAACCATTTTGCCACACTGCAAATGCCACCAAAGTGTGAATGTGTAAGATTTTGTACTTCATAAATACAACTTCAAAATTTCCCATAAATACAACTCCAAACTTCATAAATCTCTATCCAGAAGGAAGGATGTATAGTATTACAGCTAAGAACTGTAGGATATCCCACAGGAAATCCCTTGGGGGATCTGCCCAAGGAGCTCTTAGGTGCAACTTTCAGTTTTAATCTCAAGGGTCCCATCATGTCAGCTACCTTGGTCTCAAGGGAACAATCCTGTTCCCCGATGGCCAGTAGCTTAGTTCACTGAGCACATATCGGTGACTTCTGTCCTGCAGACAGGCAGGCATACACATAACACTCATGTATAGAATTGCATTGTAAATTGTTCATTATAGTTTGACTGGCAATTAACAAGAGTCATGACTTACCTGCCAGGGCTGAACTTCCCAGGGATTCTGTGTCTCATGATTCCAGACTGTTATTTGCTTGGCTCTTGTTGCATACAAGGCATGGAGAGCATGTGCGACAGCATAGACAGCATTGTAGATATTGTAGCTCTGGCCAGACATCCCCATTTCAAACAAAAGGCCTGGGAGGCTCCCCAGTTTCTCCTCCCCACTGCAGTTCTTTGCACCTGGTACATAGTGGTTATACAGGGGGAGTGAACAGAGAAATGCAGTGCCCCAGAACTGATGGATGAAATGCAATGAAGACTTGAAAGGGTTTATGGCCTCAAGAAACACTTGAAATCCTGGCACAACATTTGTGTGAAGTGAGAAGGACAGTGTGCCATTGAGTGATTTTCCTGTGAATCTATTCCAAGGGAAAATAGCTGTGACATCCCACTGAGCAGTCACGACCCAAACCTTCTCCACTGGTTGCTTCGTTGACCATTCCAATGCTTCTAGAAGTATTTTTAAACACTCCATAGAATGGCCATCCCCACTGACAACTGTCACATTGATGTTGTGCTGTGATAGAGTAGAACCTATCCTTGCCAGGTTTTTTCTAAGGGACTTAGAAAATGTATAGCTCTTCATTCTTGGAATCACTTGTGTCAAAGCAATGCAAATGTCGCTCTGGAAAAGCCTTGGTTGCAGAGTTTTCAGAAAGTGTTCTCCACTGTCATCATCTGATATTAAGAGGCCAATCCAATTCCACCCAAAATGGTTCAGTAACTGAATAATCCCATCATACTGTGAAGTTTCATTTGGAGCCATCTGAAACAAATTTGGGAACTGAGTTTTATCACTCAACGCTGGATCAAGGGTGCCATAACTGAGCTAAGAGGAAGAAATATAATAGGAAAAAAAACATGTTGGTAGTGAACTCTGGGGCTAGAATTAAGCAGAATTGAATGAAGCTGGACTAGAGGAGGTGTAGCTCCATCAATCCAAGGAGTCGGCAGGAATTATTCAAAGCTATTTTGGTAGAGGTGATGTGGTTTGGTCTCATCATTTAGGAGGAAGGGAGAGTAAAGTTTGTTCCCCATTTTTGTCCTTCCCCAGCTAAGGTTCATTGACCTGTCCAGCCAACTTTCCATCAGTTCTTGGGAGTCATTATTAAACAAGAAGTTGCTCCCTAATAAATATGCTATCATACAGGACAGGACCCTGGAAATCCTGTCCAAGCTGGACTTCATACTGTGAAAGGGGTGGGCAAATGGGAAGGAGCTTATCTCTTTCAGCTGCAGCCAGTCTGTTACTTGGAGCAGCACCAACGTAGGCTTGTCTTTGAGGGGGTTGTGGTTGCTGTGTCCAGTACTGATTCTGCCTCCATTCATAGACATGAACACAGACATAGGCGCAAACTGAGGAGAACACTTCACTGAAAGTTTATGCACCCAAACATTTCCTCTTTCTCTAAACTGTAGGACTCCAAACATTTCTTCATTCTCTAAAGCGCCAGAATATTCTTCATTGTTTTTGATCAACCAGAATAACACAGCTACTCCTCTGGATCTGCTTCTGCAGTTAATTGTATTGACCCCAAGGATTGTAACAACTGTCATGCAGTCATAAATTTCCTGGGCAACATGCCAGAGTGGGCAGTTGCCATGCAACTCTAGACACAGTTTGTCATGGACTTTAGGAAATAGCTGACTTTGCTTGATTGGACTTGCTGGGAAGACTATTGAAAAAATGCTAATCTACCTGTTTGAAAACAATATAAGATGTCTTATTATGGAATACAAATGCTAAATATTAATGATAGATTATTAAGTATTTGAAAATGCAAAAAGGTAAGAAGGATTGAATTAAACTGTATTAAAGAATAGAAAACATAGATACACAAGCAGGTTCACAATGAATTCTGAGTAACTGGCATAAATATAATGGTCAAGTTGACCTGGATGGTATCCAAAGAAGGAATTCTGATTTAAAGGCCTAACACTTGGGCCAAAACGTGATTTGAAAATGAACAGGTGTGAGACTGTAATATTGCAGGTCAAAAGTGTACTTGGGGTTTTTCCTTATCAATAGAGATGATAGATGGTAGGTAGGTAGGTAGACAGATAGTTCTTTATTGCTTAAAGCCAGAGGCCATCACAATATACATTAAAATGGGGGGCAAACAGTACAGTCCAATCACATATTTGTATATACATAAATCCCTACTAGGCTGTTTGGGCTTTGGTATGTATTTCCTTGCTGCCAATGCAAATTTTGCTACCTGGGCAGTGGTAAAATCATCAGTGCCAGAAAGAACACATATCTGTTCTAAGGGGGGTCTATTTGACAGGTGCTGGAGAATGATGGTAAGAAATTTATGCCTAGGATGGCCATAGAGGGGACATCTTAATAAGTAATGGGAGACATCCTCAATCTCCTCAGACAAGCAGATACAAAGTAGGGAGGTACGAATCCCTTACCTGGTTCCAGTCGGGTCATCCGCTGGGGTGGGGGAGGTGATCCATTCCTCCCCCCAGAATCCTTGAGGGGAGGGAAGTGATCTGGTCCTCCCCCCCCCCCGGAATCCTGCCCTGCCAGCTCCGCTCCGCGGCCATGCCATGGAGCCGCCGGCTGGGCAGAACCACAGCAGGGCCTCCAGCCACTGCCAGGCTGGTGCAGATGCAAATGGTGTCCTGCGTAGGGGACACCATTTGCATCCCTACGGTAGCCCGTGATAGGCTATGTAAATATTTACATCGCCTATCACGGCTAAAGCAGGGACGCAAATGGCGGCTGCTACGCCATTTGCGCCCCTGCTCTTTGCCATGGTAGGCTACATAAGTATTTATGTAGCCTATCACGGTAAAGGCAGCCACGCAAATTTGTGGCTGCAGCAGCCTGGCAGTGGCCCCCCGGGAAACCGCTGCCACTACCAGCGCCGCCAGAGCCACTGCCACATCCGCCCCAGGTAAGCTCCGTCCCGGGGGGATTCCGCAGAGGGGCGGGTGGCAGGAGGCCATTCCACCACGGATTCTGGGGGGCTGGATTCTAAAGAATCTGGCCTCACTGGAGTCCATGGTGGAATTCTCTGACATCCCTAATACAAAGTCTCTGATGAACTGGGGTATTGTCAAATCTTCCCTCCAGAAAGGTAGAAGGCATGCATTGGAGATGCAATGCTGTAGATGCTTTCCTTAGGTTGGGCACAGGCAGAGTTATAAAATAACTCTCCAGACCAAATGCCATCTTATGTAATGGATATCAGCAAGAATAAGGCATCTGTGAGATCATAACCAAATCCACCCACTTAGAATAAAGATAGGGTTGTTGTTTTTTCCCTTAAGCATCTGCTTGACTCTATGAGAAGTGAAAGAAGGAAGGGACTCAGTATCACTCCCATAAGCATGCAGTATAGGTTTGATTAGGTTTATTCAGGACTTTGGGGATGAGGTCTGAAGTTGCTCTTGAAAGCATTTTTTGGAAGGTGGGAGTCACTCATATAAGTCAGCTTGAACCAATATAAAGCAAGAGCAACATGAACAGATGTTTTAACTGAAATAAATCCTACTTCTGTCCTTAGAAATACCGTGGGTGTACCCTGGGGGACAATTAAGAGAGATCTCATGAAGAATTCTGAACCCCCTCAAAAATAGAGGCATTTGTGTATCCCCATACCTCTGCCCCATACGTCAGTTGTGGAACTGCCTTCTTCTGGAATATCTCAACTGCAGGGGCAACCAAGCTTCCCCCTTTTGATCTAGAACACTGAAGTAGGGATTGAATAGACTGGGATGATTTCGCTTAATTACATCTGAATGTTGTCTCTTCGAAAGTTGGGCATTGAAGTTAAGGCCCAAATATCTAAAGTTGTGCATGTGTTCAATAGATTCATTGTCCAGCTTCCACGATTGAGTTTTCCTTTTCTTCCCAAAAACTACAATTTTAGTCTTAGCATAAGTAATTGGCAGATGCTGTCTTGTGCAAAAGTTACTCAGCTTTCTCAAGAGCCTTCACATAATCACATTCCAATTAATGTAGTGGAGAGCATTGCAATGTCATCCACTTACAGGAGAACTGAAAGTTTAACATTCTGAATACAAGCTGGGAATATTTCAAATCGCCCAGTTCTTGTACAATGCTGTTAATATAGAAGTTAAAGTGGAAGGGGGGCAATAAACATCCCTGGAGCACCCCTTTATCAGTTGGGATGCTTTCTGATAACAATCCATTTGCCCCAAGCCTAACTCTAAAAGTAGTGTCAGAATGGAGCATTGCGAGCGGAGATGGGTTAAAGAAGATGCGGACAACAAGCTTGGGTTGAAAATTGGGCCACATTTATTGAAAATACCTGCAAAGGGGTAACTAGGACAGGCATCTAACTGTGCCAGCGGCTAGCTGGCACTTCTTGGGCGAAAACACACCCAGCCTGAGGAGTGGCGGTGATCTCGCCACCCCTTCGGACTGCCCCCTCCGGGGGAGGTAGACCTTCCGGTGTCACCCCCGACCCGGTGCCGCACAACACCTGGGTGAGCGAGGAGGGTTGGTCTCCCAGGCAACCCTTATCCCCCCGCCGAGCCTCACTACCCGTTCGGGGGGCCTCAGGTGTCACCTGTCACCATAAGGTGCATCTGCATGCACACCATCCTTACTCTCTTTCAGGTTCTGCCCGTCCTAGCCGCCAACTAGAATGTGACCGATGATATAGACCGAATTCACTTACCGGACACACTCAACCCGAATAACAGTGTGACGTAGGCAAAAAAGACTCACAGTAATAGGCCAATCAAACTGTGAGCCAAAAATTCCTACATGGCTCCCAAGGGGGCAACCGGCAAGAAACCCACACTGCTTAGGGGAGGGTGGGAGGGGGCTGCGTTGAGCCAGAGATTGGGAGGGGGGCTGAGTTTAAGGTAACTCAACCTGCCCGTCCTCGCATGGTGGTGCCACTGGGGTGCACCAATGAGAGGCCCCTATGTCATCTCACCCCCCCGCAATGCCCCCCCCCCTTTTAGCCAGACAAGCTGGTGCCGGGGTTAGGGCACTTTGGATTAGAAGAAACAGCCTTCTATCAATGTTTGTGGCAGGTAACTTTTGCTATATACGATCTCGATCTACAAGGTCAAAGGCTGAACTCAAATCCTCAAAGGTAACAAAGAACTCTTTTCTATCATGCTGAGAATGTTTCTTTATTAGGTGATGGACAACAAAACACTGATCTACGATTGGTTTCCCCTTTGCAAACCCCGTCTGTTCTTTGGCTAAAAGCGAGCTTATCAATTAATGAGCAAAAAATATTGTGTAAGGTTTACACTTCAACGAGCTTGAACTATAGATGTCTAGAAAAACATATAGACTTAAGTTTAATTGGGAAATTTTGATTAAGGAGTTATCTTCTCAAAGGTATAATTCAAAACTAATGTAGCCTGAAAGGTGTACATGTAATCCTTCTATGTATGGTCTAAGTTTTTAAGAATGCTTAACAACAATGAGAGAATTAAGACTGTGTGCCCTAATTTATGGGACAGCTGATAATATTACTTAAGAGCTTATTTCTACACAAACAATATCAATGTAGCTGCAAAACCTTTGGTGGCTCATGAGATATGGTTGAACTGAATGCACAAAAGCTGGGAAATCATTTTTCTAACCCTAACGCCAGCCTCCTTTCAAACCACAGTGCACCTTGGGCAAAGGGACCAGTAGATCTGTGGCAAGTGACAAAGGGCAGGAGGCCACTGGGATGTACGCATGACTGTTGAACCACAGGGCTCTGGGACCTATCAGTCAACAGCCGGAGTGCTCGGACCTGTGAGATACTATGCATGCCATGTCAGAGTTGTTGAAGTGGAGCCAGGGCTCCCAGGATGAAAGGGCCAGGACTGTTGGATTAGAAGCGATGATGACATCATCCGCCACCCCACCCACTCAGGCTACCTGTTCTCCCTGTGCTTAGCTGCAATAGTCAGCGGCTGGAGGAGAAACTGATTTTCCCTCAAACAATATGTTATTGTTAGTTGTCCCTGTTGTATGGCCAAAGCGTGGGGGGGGGGAGAGACTTGGTGCTCAATGAGCAATTAAGTCCCATGTGCTTTATAAGTCCTGCTCCTGGTGGAGATTAAAACTGCTGGAGCTGCTCTGTTGAAATAGGTCCACACATCTGTCAGCATTTTTAGAAGCTTCAGGGGTCATGGCTATGGGGACTGTCATGATGAGAGCCTGCATTTCAACATTTACCACACCACTCCTGTCAAGGCCCCCAATTTCAGGACCTTTGCATGAGGCGGTAGAACACACGGCTTGGCCTTGCTTCTCTTTCTTCTGGCCAGAGACCCGCATGCATCTGTTTTGTTAAGAGGCATTTTCATTTTGCAATGGACTTGATTGATACTGAATGTTGTTAATGCTGATAGTGTTGTTCACATTTTATCTGCTCTGAACCATATATGTACCAAAGAAGTAGATGGATCCTTATAAAGCAGGGATGTCGCGAGTGTCCATTTGTGGGCTTGCGCTCGGTGGGTTACATCCAGTTCAGCTCCCTGGATGCCAGACCGTGACTTCCTGCTCTTGCCCGACTCAGCACATGCCGAGTTTGGCAAGGGCAGTGGCCCCACTCCTTGCCTGAGCGGCGATGGCAGGATGGGAAGCCTTCCCATCCTGCCACCAAGAGCAACTGCACCCCTCTCTGCTGGTGCAGAGAGGGATGCAGGTGCTCGCAGCAGTGACAGCGCTCGCTGGGCCACTGCGAACCACCAGCCCGTTTGTGTCCCAGTTAGGGATGGCGGAGAATTCCGCCACCGATCTCAGTGAGGTAGGGATGTACAACTGTTCCGCCACCGATCTCGGGGAGGCCGAATGCCAGTGCATTTGGCCCCTCGAAATCGGTGGTGGAATGGCCCCCTGCCCCCCCCGGGATGGGACTTACCTTAGGCGGATCTTCCTGGCGGTGGCGGCTCCGGCGGCGGCTGTGGCGGCGGTTCGGCAGCGGCAGCTGCGGTGGCCAGTCTTCCGACCAGCTGCCGCCGCCGCCATTTCCAGGTAAAACAAACAAACAAACAAACAAAGTGATAGGCTACGTAAAGATTCATGTAGCCTATCATGGCTAGATTTTAAAAAAACACCGTGATAGGCTACGTAAATGTTTATGTAGCCTATCACGGCTGAGTTTAAAACAAAAACAAAAACGCGCATACGCAAATGGCGGCTCCCATGGGCGCCGCCATTTGCGTTCCTTATTTTGGCACTATTTTCGCTATTTGCGTTTCCCTTATTTTCACTGTCTTAGTCTACATAAATGTTTACGTAGACTAAGATGTGCCAAAATAAGGGACGCAAATGAATACGCGCATACGCGTATTTGCATACGCGCGTTTGTTTGTTTTTAACTCAGCCATGATAGGCTACGTAAACATTTACGTAGCCTATCACGGCTGACTGCAGGGACGCAAATGGCGGTGGCTATGGCCGCCGCCGTTTGCGTCCCTGCTACCCAGCGGCCGGATGTCCGGCTGCTGGCGGAGCCAGCCAGCAGCTCTGCAGAATCCCTGCGGAGCGGAGCCGGCCGGCCAGGATTCTGAGGGGAAGGAACGGAGCGCCCCCCCAACGAGGATTCCGGGGGAAGGGACAAAACGCCTCCCCCCCAGCATCAGCATAATCCGCGGAAAGGTAAGTACCTTCCGTACATCCCTACAGTGAGGCTGAATGCCAGTGCATTCAGCCCCCCAAAATCCATGGCAGAACGAAGCCCCATCACCCCACCACCCTGCGAAAGGCACGCGAAACGGAGCACCTACCTGGTGCTGTTCGTGCTGCATTGTGAATGGTGGCGGCTACGGCGGCCACCATTTGTGTTCCCTTTTTTCCCCGTGATAGGCTACATAAATAAGTACGTAGCCTATCACAGCTAACGCAGGGACACCATTTTCATCCCTGCGGAGGCCATGAAAGGCTACGTAAATATTTACATAGCTTGTCACGGGGAAAAAAGGGAACACAAATGATGGCCACCATAGCCACCACCATTTGCATTCCCTTTTTTTTGCCGTGATAGCCTATGTAACTATTTACATAACCTATCATGGCGAAAAAAAGGGACGCAAATGGTGGCGGCTACGGCGGCTGTCATTTGTGTCCCTGCGCAGCCCAGCAGTGGCCGAATGTCGCTGCGGGTGGCCCCGGCTGGCAGCTCTGTGGAGTTGCCGCGGAGTGGAGCCAGCCAGCAAGGATTTCAGGGGGAGGGACAGAGCACCTCCCCCCACCGCAGATGTCACAAAACAAGACAGGTAAGTCATTTCATACATCCCTGGTCCCAGTGTGAGCCATGTCCGGCAGTGGGCACAGTTCCAGTGAGCGGGTCACAGGGTGAACTCATGTGAGTTCACCCAAACCTAATATAAATTATATGCAAAAACATGGGGTATACACATAAACCTGACATGACTGGACTTAAGCATCTTTGGATCCTAATAGCCCATCTTCTCCTGCATGAGGAGAATGCCTTCCTGTAGGTTATGGTCATTGGATTTCCTTCCTGAATCCACCTGCCTTTTGATCTTATGCTGGGAAGAGGGTCTTCTCAGCTGTGGCACCCTACACAAAGAATGCCCAAACCAGGGAAACTCAAATTGTACAAGACGTGGGCCTGATCTACACAGAAGCGGTATGAGAAGCGCTTTCTGATTATACCCAGATTTTCATGAAATCGGTTTGGTGGCTCAGCAGCACAGAAATCAAGAAAAGTGGAGTATACACTACCTAAAAACCCGTTTTGATCTGTCAAATTGCACGTTAAAGTGCCTTACTTTGGGATTGGGCAGGTGGAGTCCCGCCAGTAGAACCGAACATCATCAACCTCGTAGATGCTGCTCAGTGAATAGTAGGGATGGCGGAGAATTTCTCCCCGAAACTTCGGGGGGCCGAGCGCCAACGTGTTCGGCCCCCTGAACAAGTTTCGGGGAGAAATCCTCCGCACCCCCCCCACACCCCGCACCCCCTCCGGGACAGGACTTACCTTCGTCGAATGTCCCTCCCGGCGGCGGGTCCGGCCGGCGGTTCGGCGGGTGTTCGAGCGGGGCGGGAGCAGCAGCCGGTCTTTCGATTTACGTAGACTACTAAGATTTACGTAGACTACGTCAAAAATAAGGGCAACGCTATTTGCGTTGCCCTTATTTTCGCTGTAGTCTACGTAAACATTTACGTAGACTACAGCGACTAAATAAGGAACGCGAATGGCGGCTCCCTATGGGGGCCGCCATTAACGTACGCGCTTTTTTTTTAAAGTCACCCGTGATAGGCTACGTGATGATTAACGTAGCCTATCATGGCTGACTTTTCAGATCTAGCCATGATAGGCTACGTTAATCGTCACGTAGCCTATCACGGGGGCGTTTTTTTTTTTTAAAAAAAAAATGGAGTTCGCGGCCAGGCGAGGCGGGAAGCCTCCCCCCCGGCCTGAACTTCACGGGGGGAGCAGCGAAGCGCCTCCCCCCACCGCGAACAAGCTTCGATGAAAGGTAAGTGCCTTTCGTCCACCCCTAGTGAATAGGAGAGGCTTGTTCCCCACCCCTGTCCATGGTCCGCTGCTCAGGGAAGTTTAATGGAAGAGATTAATTATGTCCCTATAGTTTACCCACACATCTCACCTTGCATGCATCATTTGTCTTAATAAGTGCACTCTGCTTCTAGAATGGTTACATTGATACTGCAAAGTAAAAAATAAGGATCAGAGAAGTCCCCTATATCAAAAGCATACCACTGCAAAGTAATGAGAGAGTGAAACAGCGCTATTGTGAAATAGCACTCCTGCAAAGTAGCACACAGTAAAAATAAACAGCTGAGGAGGAAGCTGCAGAAGCAAGTATCAGTGCCCTATAACAAAAGCACATGGAGTAGTGAAAGAGTGAAACAGTACTACTGCAAAATAGCGCTACTGTGATATAGCGCAACATAAACAACTGAGGAGAAAGGAAGGGGAAGAGTTACTTCCAAGTAGGCAATGTTAACAGACAGCACTAGCCTCTGTCCCCAGTCCTTCTCTGTGTAATTAGGCTTCCCTACTTAGTTGTTAAAATCAGTAAAGCTGTTAAAATCAGTAAGGCTCTCCCTGCAATAGAGGATGAGTTACAAAAGCACATGGAGTAGTGAAAGAGTGAAACAGTACTACTGCAAAATAGCGCTACTGTGATATAGCGCAACATAAACAACTGAGGAGAAAGAAAAGTGATGAGTTACTTCAAGTAGGCAATGTTAGCAGACAGCGCCCACCTCCACCCCCAGCCCTTCTGTGTGTGATTAGGCTTCCCTACTAAGTAGTTAAAATCAGTAAGGCTCTCCCTGCAATAGAGGATGAGTTACTTCCAAGTAGGGGTGCCTAGTTTTAAACTGGCAGGCTTGAGGCTTGCTTGGTGAGAAAGAGTGGTGTTTTTTTTCAAAAGCAACCAGTAAGCATCATTGAACAGAATGCGACTTACTTCTGGGCAGACAACTGCCCACCTTCAGCAGTTGATCCTTGAAGCAATGGAGGCAATCAGAAATATGGGGGGGAGCATTGCAGGAATGAGTGAACAACTACCCTCTGGGGGGTGGGATCAATGTTTCCTCCATTATTATTATTTTTTATTAAGTAAGCCTTTGGACATGTGATAGAACGATACTGCATGGAGACTATTTCTTTTGTGCTACAAAGGGACCCAAAAGCAACCTGCTGACTTTCTCAGGAGTAAACCTCATTGAAAAAAAATGTGATTTATTTCTGAGTAGACATGGTTATCCATGCCAGCTCATTGCTCCTTGAGGCAAAGAAATTAAAAAGGAGAAAGGAGAGAATCAGCCCCATTCATATTCGAAGGTGTGGAGATAGGGAGATAGTCATTTCCAGCCCCCAATGGTCAGTGTAGGGAGAAGCAGAAGGTTAACTCCTTCCATTCCTTCACTCTCCCACTCTTTGAGGCTTGCTCTCCACCACTCTTCCCCACCCACCCACCCCCTGCCCAGCAGTGAACTGCAATGGAAGATGAGTTACTTCCTAGAAGGCAACTTTAGCAGACAGGGCTTGCCTCTGTCTCCAGCCCTTCTCTGCATGATTAGGGTTATGTGGGGGCCATCAGCTGTTAAAATCAGTAAGGCTCTCCGTATCTGCACATCTCCATAAGTGCATAGCTTAGCACATCCATAACAGCACAGTTTGAGGCTTGCTCTCCACCACTCCCCCCCCCCCTGGGGCAGTGAACTGCAATAGAGGATAGGTTACTTCCAAGTAGTTTTCAAATGACAGGATTGAGGTTTGCTCTCTACGACTCTCCCTCCCCACTCCCACACTCAAGGAATATTTATAACAACAGGCAGAAGAATTCCCCTGACCCCTCTGATCATGTACTCAGCAAAGTGCAATCTGAAGTTACTTCTGGGTAGACATGACTCTGCTCTCCCCACACTCACACCCTGCCACTTCCCCTTCTACCAATCATTACTGCTATAGCAGCCCACACCAAGGGCAGTTCAGCTCCCATGAGACTAACAAATGTACTGAAACTGCTGCAGCAGGAAAATCCATCGGAAAACCAGTTCCACAAAATCCAGATTTTACAACAAGAAAAAGCGGGCTGGCTATTGAGATGGGCAAACTTTGTCTACCACAATTGTCTTCAGAGTGCAGTAGAAACAGAGTAAAAGCTCCGTGTAGATACACCCTTGGTGTCTTTTCGCTGCCAGGCAATGATAGTTTTGCTACTCAATTAAGAGCTCAGTCCTATGGCATTTCAATTAAGAGCTCAGTCCTATGGATGTTTAGACAAAAAAAAGGTCCTACAACTCCAAACATTCCCCAACTAGCCATTAGATGACATGTACCTGTCTAAACATGCATAATATTGCACCATGTTTTTCAGTGATTATAATTAATTGATCCTTTTATTTAAAATAATTGTTCTGATTGGTTTTATTGCTTTGTTAATATATCTATTAATTTATATAATATACTCTCACGCACACACATAAACACACACACACACATACATATATCCGTGTTAATTTTAATAACATGTTGTTCTTCAGTATTACCTACTATTTGATATTTATCTTATGGTTGTTATGAGCTTTCCTGGAATTCCAGAGGTTCTACAGATTCTATAAGAACACACATACCTGAGGAATCTTGTAGGTATTTAAAATATTTGCCATCTGAATGGAGTTGTGGGAGGTGAGCCCACCAATGCTGACCACAAGCCTCTTCTCCTTGTCACAGTTGTAATTGATGAGATTCTCCTGTCCCATGAAAAGTAGGCGCAGAGTGGCCTGACAGGCCATTATTTCATTGAAATAATCATTATAAACCTTTGAACCCAGTGTTGTGTTGGGTAATATCTTGGAATCCTTGTTGATTTCCTCAATGGCAAAAACAAAGGCAAGGACATGCTGGTAGTTTTTCGTCATTACCCTGCAATCAGAACTCCACATAGTCTTACACCCTTGCATCAGAGAATCAAATGCATTGTGTTTCTATAACATTCAAGCTGCAGACCCTGCAGCAGCAAAATAGTGGTGCATACTTCAAGCCCAAGTAAACTATATAAATGGGGATTTGCAAATACCTATTTTGGCATCATGCCTACTTCTTGCTCTAACTGGTTGACTTCTACACTGGAGTGAATAATCTACAGTCCTGAAGAATTAGGGTTGGTTCACTGATCCATGCACATCGCTTCACTTCTCCCTTGACTTGAGTGCTGTACACTTGATAAAAGATGGATGAACGTGTGAGCACTTGCTGACAGCCTCTGAACTTGATGTGATTTCAAAGTATACTTGAGGTGTTAGAGTTATCTGATGGCCACGTTCAAACATAGGGATGTGCAAACTCCCTGCAGCTCGCCTTTCCCACCGTTCGTCGAAGCGCTCCGCAAATGCCCAACACTGTCGAGCACCCCCATGAACTGTGTTACAGACAGTGCAAGTTTCCGCTGTTGCGGCTTTGCCAATTTTTTTTTTGACTCGGCAATTTATTTGTGCAAACATGAAGTGCGCACACAAAGCCCGAACATAGGGAAACACAGAAAATTTTGCACTTGTAATTCTCTAAAATGAGAACTCTGAGCTTCATCTTTGCAACATTTGTATGCAGTATTGCGCAATCATCCATTCATCATTGCAGTGATGTCGGGGAGGAGGGAACATGAGGAGTTGCTGCTGCAATGTGCTAATTTTTCTCCCCAGTCGGATGGACTAGCTAACTTTATTACTGGGGGTATTGATCCTCAAGTACTCCATTACGCCTCCTAGTCTCCCAAGTCTGTTCCCTCTACCCTGCGTCCCTGCCTACCTTCCTACCAGTGCCTGCCATGCCCTGCCTGCCCTCCTGACAGACACCCCATCCCCCCAGCAAAAAAAAAGAAGCTGATGTATCAGGCCCCCATGTTTCTCATTGAACAATGATCTCTCGTCACATGCGCACATGTGCTTACATCAGTTAGTGGTACCATGGCTCTCTTCCAAACTAGCTTGGGTTGTTCTTCTCAAGGTAAAGGAGAGGACCTGTTCAACTGGCTGGGGATCCTTGAAGTGGGCGCGGGGCAGAGAAGACCTAAAATAATACTCTACTGTAGGATGTGTGGGGGGGTGGGGGGGAAGGGCAGCTTTTTTCTCAGTGCGGAAGGGGGGCAGCAGCCACAGAACCCACAGAATGTAGGGGCCTGGGGGAATTGACCAGAGAGGACAGAAATGAATGGGGGGAAGGGAATAATAACAGTGAGCCAGCTTCTTGATGGGGTGGGGTAGTCAGTCCCTATCCCTGCAGAACAGGCATGACTTGGAGCAGGCAGGAAGAGAACTGAGGAGCCGCCCCCCCCCCCTGCAACCCAGGCACGCTAGATCCAAGTGTAGCACCAAAACAGGAGGGTTGTTTTCCCACTGTGAGAATGCAGAAAGCAAAGCAAAAATATAAAACACTCTGTCTGAACGGCAAGCAGATCCACCAGACAGACATATACACCCCCCAGCCACCACCCAAATACACACATAGGGATGTACGAAAGTCACTTACCTTTTCGCAGCTTGGATTTGCGGTGGGGGGGAGGCGCTCCGCAGCTGGAGTTCCGGCCGTGGACGGGCTGCTGCAGACGCAAATGGTGGCCGCCGTAGCAGCCGCCATTTGCGTCCAGCGAAGCTGCCTTGATAGGCTACATAAGTATTTACACAGCCTATCATGGCAAGCCAAAAAAAAAACAAAAAACAGCGTACGCAAATGGCGGTGGCTACAGCAGCCGCCATTTGCGTTCCCTATTTTTAGCCGTTTTAGCCTACGTAAATATTTACGTAGGCTATTACGGCGAAAAAAAGGGGAATGCAAATAGTGTAGTGGGCGCTATTTGGGTTCCTTTTTTTCCCCGCCGTAATAGCTTACGTAATATTTATGTAGGCTAAAACAGCAGGAAAAAAGGAACGAAAATGGCATCCACTACGCTATTTGCGTTCCCCTTTTTTTCGCCGTAATAGCCTATGTAAATATTTACGTAGGCTAAAACGGCTAAAAATAGGGAATGCAAATGGTGGCCGCCGTAGCCGCCACCATTTGCATATGCTGTTTTGGGGGGGGCTTGCCATGATAGGCTACGTAAATACTTACGTAGCCTATCACAGCTATGATGAAGAAGCAAATGGCGGCCACAGCGTGGACAGCAGCAGGTAAGTGCTCCATTTTGCTCACCTTTTGTGGGTTGGGGGGGCAGGGGCTTCGTTCCGCCATGGATTTCCAGGGGCCAAATGCACTGGCATTCGGCCTCACCGAGATCCATGGTGGAATTCTTGACATCCCTATCACACTTACATCCTCTGGGAAACAGAACTGGACATCATCATCACACATCTGCATTATATGACATACAGTTCTGGGCTGGGCTGGGTGGAGGTAAAACACATAGATGACACTACTCTTGGATGGAGGAACATATGAAGCGGGGGGGGGGATATTGCAGGCAGGCGAGCAGGACTTTTTTTCCAATACCGTCTGGTGTGTCGGAGAAAAACAAGAGACGGGGGCAGAGGGGATACATAGCCAGCAGTGGTGAATGAGGGGCGGTGTAGAATTTTTTTTTTGAAGTGCATGCTCCGTTTGTCCATCTGTGTGTGTGGCCTGCACATATGTATGATATGCTGTTTGTTAACTGCCCATTCAAGATCAAGACCAAGCCACCCCCAAATATTGTGCATGTGCGAGACCAATGGGGATGCATACTGCACGATTCCAAGTGCCGGAGAGGACATAAACTAGGGATGTATGAATCCCTTACCTTGCCATCCGCAGGGGGTCCGCTGGGGGTGGGATGCAATCTGTTCCTCCCTCCCTGGAATCCTCGCCAGCCAGCTCTGCTCCGTGTTGACTTCGCGGAGCTGCCGGCTGGCTCCGAAGCCCCAGCGATATGGCCACCATTGCCGTATCGCTGGCTGGACTGACGTACTGCAGATGGAAATGGCATCCAGCATAGCAGACGCCATTTGCGTCCCTGCTCTTTAACGTGATAGGCTACGTAAATCTTTATGTAGCCTATCGCACGAAGGAACAGGGATGCAAATATGTCATTTGTGTCCCTGTTTTTTCATGCAACAGGCTACGTAAAGATTTATGTAGCCTATCATGTCAAAGAGCAAGGGCGCAAATGGCGTAGCGGATGCCATTTGCATCCGCAGTCCATCAGTCCAGCCAGTGATAAGACAATAGCAGCCATATCGCTGGGACTTCAGAGCCGGTGGCAGGCAGGATCTGGCCAGCAAGGGAATTCACAGGGAGACAGAGGTAGGATATTTGATCCTCCACAGACTTCTGGGGGTCTGTGGAGGATTTCTCCAACATCCCTAATATAAACCTGTGCAAAAAATGGCTGGCCTGAGGAACCGCATATTTAATACAGACAATGCGCAGATATTATATTGCATAGATCGTGGGGAATCAAATGCACAAACACAGAAGGGCCCTGATGGCTGCGCAATTTTCCTTTTTCGCACAGAAAATGCACAGATATCCCAATGTGCACATCAGGAGGGGATGCGCAAAAATTAATGGGCTAAAGTGGTGGGGCTCGTTGAGCAGCAGCTCGGCGGAGCTGGGGGAACCATGTGCACAGGAGCGCCCAAGCACCTGAGAGTTCAGGGGATCACTAGACTGCAGCCAAGCAGAGTTGGGTGAGAGGGAGGGTTCGCGGACTCCAGCTCAGGGGCCGAACTGTGAGAAGATCATTGGGCACGAAGCAGAAAACAAGACCTCGCAACATCCCTATTCAAACATAGATAACATTGCTACGTGCAGCAATCATCACTTGTTGTGCATCAATGGCTGAGCTAGAATGATCTAAATGCCATTATTCCATGATGAATACAACGTCTAAAAAGAATAAAGAACTACTTACCATGAATCTCGGGAGAGATCTGGGACTGCTGTGAAGGAAAATAAGGGAGCTTCAGCAAGTACAAGGGAAACAAATTCCCCAATGACAATATTATTTCTAGAGCGGAGGAAATGACGTTGAACCTTTGGCTGCTGAATGCACATGGAGTTCAAACTCCTGCTGAAAGTATAAAGGAGGCAGAGCAGTAAGACAAAAACTCTGAATGAGAGCAATTTCTGCCACAACCCTGGCTGTTCACCTGCATTTTCACCTAGACCAGCGTAACTACTATCTGGATTTTTCTTGATTGAAGCTGTGGAAAACAGTGCACAACCATGAAGAAACATTGCCAAGGTTTGGGTTCCAGCCTGGGTCTTCAATTTAATGGGGTATCACAGCTCCTCCGAAAGAGCCTTGCCTGCCTCATGTAACCACCCAAATCTCTCTGGCAAATGGTGGTTAGAAATAACCCTTTATAGACTATGTTGAACAGAACATACTGAATTTTATTGGTGCTGTGTGTGTGTGTGTGTGTGTGTGTGTTCGTTGTTTGCAGCAGCATCCACTAGTGGGGAAACTTCCAAAAGAGCAGAATTCTATAATAGTGATTTTGATAATTACAGGGCAAATAATTGCATTCCCCCAATCCTCAAGTCCCTTCAGAACCAGGGAAAACATAGTCAATGTCTGTTCTTTAACCGAGCATTGACAGCATTCAGAAAAATCTGTTGGAACACTAAAACATGTTAGGAATTGTCTAATTCTCTAAATAGCATAGCGAAATACAAACCAAGTGTATTAAGCAACCAAATACAGCTTGGAACCAAAAGAAAAATGTCCTATCAAATAAATCAAACTTTTACAATGCTTCCATCATACACAAGAGGCAAAGGCCTTAAGCTAAAAGATTAGCCTCAAAGGCTTGCCTGAGAATGTAGTCATTCACAGTAAATTTTTGATGCATTAAACGAAAAGGTTCCAATGTGCTAGACAACAGATATTTACTTTTTTTCCATATCACAGTAATTGGCTTCAGACCTTTTGCTTTTCTTCAGATGTTTTTCCCTTGGAATTTCATTTAACATACAATATAACACATAATGTATGGTATCCTCAACCCTCTGGCATCCACAGATACAGAAGTGCTGTTCTCCAGGGATTTATCTCCCTTCCAAAAAATTGGTTTTCATTGTCTGAAAGTAGGGATGGCTAAGAATTCCACCATGGACCCCAATGAGGCCGGATTCAAAAGAATCCAGCCTCTGGAGTCCGTGGTGGAATAGAGGACTTACCTCCTCCTCCCTCTGGAATCCCCTTTGGCCGGATCCTCCCCAGCCAGCTCTGGATTGCCAGTGATACAGCCACCATTGCTGTGCCGTATTGCTGGCTGAGGGCTCACTCCAGATGCAAATGGTGTAGTGGACTCCATTGGCAGCTGTAAAGCCCTTAGTTTAAACTAAATGCAGCAATTTACAGTTGCATATAGCTTAATCTAAGAGCTTTACGGCCGCAAATGGTGTCCACTATGCCATTTGCATCCAGAGTGAGCCCTCAGCCAGCAATACAGCACAGCAATGGTGGCCGTATCACTGGCAATATGGAGCCGACATCCAGCTCCATGGAATCGTGTGGAGCGGAGCTGGCCGAAGAGGATTCTGGGGGGAGGGACAGATCACCTCCCCCAGCAGGTAGATTCCCAGCTGGAACGACCGGTAGGGAATCCGCCCATCCATATCTGAAAGTACAAGGCTAGAAAAGCTTGGCAGAAGAAGGTTGAAGTGAGCTCAGACAAATATATATCTTCCTTATAATGGATTTTTGAAACAGGAAAAATTTTAGAAAATCGAGATGCTACAAAAGTTTCAATGCAGTCTAGCAAATAATTCCTATAACCTTTCTTTAATTATTTCCCAGCTGCACCGAATGTCAGCAGCCCTAAGAGCCAAGGGACTGAAACCACATTTCATCGTAATTTATTTATTCATTTACTTTAAATATTTTGTGGCCACATTTCAGGGCACAAGCCCTCCTAAGGCAGCTTACAGCAATAAAATACATAAAACCGGTTAAAATATTTAAAGTGATAAAAACATAAGAACAATACAAACAACAATAAAAGCCAACAATAAAACTAGAGATGTACGAAACCCCGCTTACCTGGCTCCGCCGGGATCTGCAGGTGGGGGGAGGCTCTCTGTCCCTCCCCCTGGAATCCTTGACGGGGGGGGGAGGTGCTCCGTGCCTCCCCCTGGAATCCTGCCCGGCCGGCTCTGCTCCTCAACCAAGCCGTGGAGCCGCCAGCCGGCTCCGGCCGCCCGCAGCTGGACATCCAGCCGCTCGGCAGCCCTGCAGGGACACAAGTGGTGGCTGTCGTAGCCGCCGTTATTTGCATCCCTGTAGTGAGCCATGATAGGCTATGTAAATATTTATGTAGCCTATCACGGCAGGGGGAAAACCCCAGCGTATGCAAAGGGCGGTAGCTGCCGCCATTTGCGTAGGCTGGGGTATTTTTCCCCTTGCCGTGTTAGGCTACATAAGTATTTATGTACCACAGTATTTTAGATAAATACCATAAGTATTTATCTACCACAGCCTCTGCAGGGATGCAAATGGCGTCCCTGCATTAGCCGTGATAGGCTACGTAAGTATTTATATAGCCTGTCATGGCTGAAGAAGGAGGAAGCGAATGGCGGCCGCAGGACAGCCGCCATTCGCACAGCAGCGCGGATGGGAGCAGGTAAGTGCTCCGTGTCACGTGCCTTTCATGGGGTGGGGGCAGTGGGCACTTCGTCCCGCATGCCTTTCGTGGGTTGAAGGGGTGGGGGCTTCGTTCCACGATGGTTTTCGGGGGGGCGAATGCACTGGCATTCGGCCTCACCGAGATCCGTTGCGGAATTCTCTGACATCCCTAAACCAGCAACAATGTTAACAGCAGTAACAGCAGTCATGTCATGAGAAGGCCAAGGTAAAATAATATGTTTTCAAGGCTTTCTTAAAAGTCTGCAATGACGGAGCTTGGCGGACCTCCAATGGCAACTTGTTCCAAAGGTGTGGGGCCAATGCAGAGAAGACCCTCTCACATGTGATCACCCACCTGACTGCTCTCACAGGTGGGCAAATGAGAAGGGCCTCTCTTTCTGATTTTAAAGTGCAGGCAGGCTGATATGGGTGAAGGCGGTAGGGATGTACAAAAGTCTTACCTGGCTCCAAACCGGGCAATCCGCGGGGGGGGGGGAGGCGCTCCGTCCCTTCCCCCTGGAATCCTCCCCAGCCAGCTCCACTCCGCAGCAGCTCCGTGGAGCTGCCAGCCAGGGCTGGCTGCAGCCGGAGTTCCGGCCACGGCTGGGCTGCTGCGGCCACAAATGGTGGCCATTGTAGCGGCTGCCATTTGCATCCTTACAGTCAGCCGTGATAGGCTACATAAGTATTTACGTAGCCTATCACGGCAAAGAGCAGGGACGCAAATGGTGGCTGCTACACCATTTGCGTGGCTGCCAAGCCGTGATAGGCTACTAACTGGAAGCGTATTGGCAGCCAGTGCAATTCCTTTAAAACTGGTGTTATAGGATTATGAGGTGTTCCAGTCAGCAGTCTAGCTGCTACATTTTGCACTAGCCGCAACTTCCAAGTCATCTTCAAGGGCAGCCCCACATAAATTGCATTCCAATAGTCTAATCGGGAAGTTGCCAGTGCATGTACTACTGTGGCTAGGTTATTCCTGTCCAGGAAAGGCTGTAGCTGGAGGACCAGCCAAAGCTGGCCCCAAGCTTTCCAGGCCATAAAGTCTGCCTGGGGCTCCAGTGATAGGGATGGATCTAGGAGTACTCCCAAGCTACGCACCTGCTCCTTCAAGGGGAGTGCAATCCCATCCAGGACAGGTCGCTTACCCAATTCCCAGACTCAGGAACCACCAATCCACACAGCTTTCATCTTGTCAGGATTTAGCTTCAATTTATTGGCCCCCATCCAGTCCATTATAGCCTCCAGGCACTGGTCCAGCACCTTCACCACCTCAGCCGACTCCAGTGACAAGGAGAAATAGAGCTGAGTATCATCAGCATACTGGTGACACCTCACCCCAAAACTCCTAATGACCGCTCCCAATGGTTTCATATAGATGTTGAATAGCATGGGGGATAGAATAGAACCCTGTGGCACCCCACAGCTTAATAGCCATGGGGTAGAACAGGAATCAACCCTGTAGGTAGGAGTGGAACCTCTGTAGCACAGTGCCCCCAACTCCCATCCTGCAGAGCCAATCCAGTAAGACACCATGATCAACAGTGTCAAAAGCTGCTGAGAGATCCAGGAAGATCAACAGGGTAGCACTCCCCCTGTCTTTCACCCAAGGCAGGTCATCAGTCAGATCAGCCAAGGCCATTTCAGTGCCGTACCCTGGCCTGAAACCAGACTGAAATGGGCCCAGATAATCAGTTTCCTCCAAGAACATCTGAAGCTGCCCAGCCTTAAGCACCTTAAGCACCTTGCCCCAAAAGGGGATATTGGCAATGGGGCAATAGTTCTCACACACCTCTGGGTCCAGGGAGGGCCTCTTCAGGAGAGGGTGCACTACAGCCTCTTTCAAGGCAGCAGGAACCACCCCCTGACAGAGCAAAGCATTTACCACTCCCTGGACCCACCCAGCCACTCCACCCCTGCTTAGATCATATAAGCCAAGATGGGCAAGAGTCAAGCTTTCATGTGGTGGGACTGATTCAAGCATCAGTACATCCCTACTGCCAACTAAGGATAACACTTGATTGGAAGCTTATGCCAGAAAACTTTTCTTATTCTTTAAGGTGCTATGATAGTCTTCATTGTTTTTGCTAAGCCTGGATAATTCCCCTATTCCTATGGAATGACTTCTTCGGTCCAGAGCACGATCCAACCCTGTTCTATTTGACAAGTCTCAGTTGTTGTGACCTGATTATGTGGAACAGGGGCTTCAAGGAGTGCAGCCCACTTTTCTGCTTGACCTTTATGAGTTCTCGCAGGAGAAGATTGGTTGGCCAGACCCAGGAGGTTATTAATTCCACCTTCCAAGAAGGGGTGGTCTAAGCATCCTTGAAAGAGGCAGTTGTAAGGTGATGCTTAATGGAAACCTTCTTTGTACCCCAAGGATTTTATCACCTCTCCACTGGTCACAAATATTTTTTTGTTTGTCATCTTGAAGACTGACTTGAAGACTGCCACATAAGCTTTTGGCAGACTGGGATTCACTTCATCAGATGTACGGAGTGTTGTTGTGAATTGGCAGGTGATGGGGGGAAAGCTTAGCAATGAGATCGGAGTGATATGAAATGGAAAGGAATACAGACTACCATAAAGTGTTGATGTTTGAGGGTTTCTTACACTGGAAATCACACTTCTTGATAGGCTAATAATGTTTATTTCTGTAGTAGTTTATTAACTGCACATGTACAAACCCAACAAGTCACAGGGGTTGCTGCCTGCAGTTCCAAGTGTTTTTAAAATAGTTTTTGCTAGGGCTGTGCACGGACTCCCCCACTCTGCTTTAGATGTGGATGCAGACCTTCTGAAGCAGCCCTCCTTTGCTTTGGACTGATTCGGACCCCATCCATTTTGCTTCAGATTTGGATCCAAAGCAAGATTCAGATATCTGAATCATTCTGATTTGACATTTCCCCATTGACTTGCACTGGAAAACAGAAATGGCCATCACCTTTTTGGTTTTCATGACAAATGCATGGAATTTGGAAACCTGTCAGCACCCATGGAGGACAGCCAATCTACCAAATTTCAGACAGTTTGGCCGACTGGGTTTTGTGCTAGGTGCAGATGAAATCTGATTTTTTCAACAAAAACTCTCAAAGCAAAGAGTTATAACTTTTCACTGTTTCAACAGAAGTGCATGAAATTTGGAGACCTCTCAGCCCCCATAGAGGGAATCCCACCTACCAAATATCAGACAGTTTGGCTAACTAGTCTTTGTGCTAGGCACAGATAATATGTGCCGTTCTCAGAAACGCAAACCAAAGGGCATGAAGGGATAATCAGAGAAGTTAAAGCGGTGATTAGGAAGAGGTCACTATCCCTAATCTCTGCCGTAGGTTTCTCTGAAGTGCAAATAACCCCTTTCCCCTAATACTTCCCCATTCAGAATCACAGTGATGTGACCTCAGGCTCTCAGTTGTCTTGTCTGACAGAAGCAGGAAGCAAATACAGCGATCCAGCCAGGTGGTCACATTGACCTGAACTGAGAGATACGATGGGCTCCCCTCTTCCACTACAGAGAGAGATGATGCTCCTTTTGTAAGAGTGCTGCTGCTGCTGCCTGCACCAGCCTCCTCAGACAGTGACCTTCAGGCACTGCAGCTGGCCTCCACACTCTGCTGCCCTACACCAGGATGCACTATCCAGACAGGGGGAGAGCCAGCTTGCCAACCAGTGCTGCTGGTCCCACCAGCACCTCGCCCACCTCTGCCCCTGACAAGTCCCCGAAAATGCCTCATATTTGGTTTGCTCTGTCACAGTGCAGTATGAAATTTAAATAATATACGTTAATGCATGTAGTGCTTTGCCCACTCTTTTTTGAAATGTGGACTGTGTAGTGCTTTGCCACACACTGCTTTCCACAACACATGCACGCACGTGCTCGCGCGTGCTCACACACACACAAGAGCAAAAGAAAAGCAAATACTGAACTACCTACAAGCAAGGGGGGAGGAATATCTGTAATCCTAACAGAAGGGAAAAGGGTTCTTTTATTATTATTTTTAGGGAAAAGAGACGAAAAATGAGAAGGGAAGAAATACAGGAATTGAGAAGGGGGTGGAGGAAACTCAAGCTAAGTACTACTTAAATGTTTGATTTTTAAAAAATAAAGGATCTACAAAAGAAAGAAAGGGAATAGGTGAATTGGGAAGGAAGAAGAAAGACAAAGCTGTAGTACACACACGCACACACACACACTGTCAGGGTTGCCACTGAGCACAGCAATTGGCAGAGTAGCTCAGAGTCTGAAGAGGAACCACAAAACATGGGGGAGGAAGTTTCCCAGGCCTGGACAGAGATGGATAGGCAAACTCCTCAGGCTTCAAAGGCACAGCTGCATGGAGAGGGCCCCTCTTCACACACCCCTGTGAGAGATAGCGAACAGGGAGAGGTGGGGCTGGTGGAGCCTGAATTCTTAGACGCCAGGCACAGACGCAGAGCCAAAAGAGAAATGGTGGGGTGGAGCTTAGGTGATCTGCCCAATTGGCCCAGCGGGAACAGCTGCATTTAGAGTCCTCACAAGATAGAGGGAGATCCCCTCCACCCCTTAAGTTAGGATAGCAAGCTCGCCTGTTCTTCCAATGGTGGGCAACTTTTGTATCTTTCCTCTGAACTCCCTGAAGGCATTTCCTTTGTAGACTGTGGGTCACTGACAATTAGCATCTGAATGACCCACTGAATTTAGTGGATTAAAAAGCCTTGGAATTGAAGTCTCTGGTCTGTGTTTTGATTTGGCTTTTGAAGTTTACAGCAGGGCCAAAGAGAAATGTTGCATGCGCGCGCGCACACACACACACACACACACACACTACAGATCTAGCCAACTCTCTCTAACAACTAGTAAACCACCACCTCCAATTCTAACCAGTGCTCTCTCACACACAATGCAATTAAGCAGGCTGATGAGCTCTCCAATATATGTAGTATCCTCCCCCCCTTGTCTACCACTGTCACTCATTGGAGACTGCTGGGTAAGTTCTGCCCTAATTTGGCAAATAGAGCTGCCATTTGCCAAGGCTCACCATTTCTCCCCCTCCTCCCCCTTTCCCCCCTCCATTCTCCTCCTTGCCCCCTCCCTGATCTTTCACAAGTTGATACATTGGGAGACAGGCTGTCTGGGAATGGCTTCAGTAGCTCTGACACTCCGAGGCAGACCAAGGCACCTGAGCGATGAGCCGCTTCGCTTTGGGGCTCCTCAGTGCTGTTCTGTTCTGCTTCAGATCATGCTGAGGTACCTCTGAAGCACCCTGCTTAACTTTGTGATTCAGGCTGAAGTGGTGCACAGCCCTAGTTTTTGCCATCAGCTGTTGGGTCACTTCTTTGCAATCATCATGAATGATTCAAATTCTGATTTTGAGAGCTGGGATTCTTGAGCCTGCCAAGAGTCAAAGGGTTATTCTATACTTAAGTTACCTTCAGTCTAATTCCTCTTAATAAATGTCAGTTAAACATGCCATTAACATTAACCATTAACAGTGAACATAAGAAGAATCATGCTGGATCAGACCAAAGGGCTGTCTAGTCCAGCATTCTGTTTCCACAGTCACCAACCAGATGCCTATCACACTGTGGCCAACCAGATGCTTGTGGGAGCTCATGAGCAAGACATGAGTGCAACAGTATCAGCTCACTCATGATCCCCAACAACTTGCAGTGAGAGGTATACTGCCTCTGAAACTGAAGTTAAAATATAGCCCCCATGACTAGTAGGTACCCCATTCAACACCAGGTCAACATCCCCCAGCCTCCTCTTGTCTCCCACCAAAAGTACCTCGGTCTTGTCAGGGTTCAGCTTCAGCTTATTCCTCCCCATCCAGCCACTCACCGTCTCCAGACATTTGGACAGGGATTCTACGGCCAACCTTGGTGAAGATTTGAATGAGAGGTAGAGCTGCGTGTCATCCGAATATTGATGACACTGCACCCCAAACCTCCTGATGATAGCCCCCAGCGGCTTCACATAGATGTTAAATAGCATTGGGGAGAGGATGGAACCCTGTGGCACCCCACAAGTAAGTGGCCACGGGTCCGAAACCTCCTCTCCCAGTGCTACCCTCTGGTACCTGCTGGAGAGGAAGGACTGGAACCACCTCAATACACTGTCTCCAATGCCCAACTCCTCCAGGCGGTCCAGGGGGATACTGTGGTCAACGGTATCAAAAGCTGCTGAGAGGTCAAGGAGAACAAGGAAGGAGCATTCACCCCTATCCAGAGCCCTCCTCATATCATCCACCAAGGCTACCAAGGCCGTTTCTGTTCCATGCCCAAGCCTGAAGCCTGACTGAAATGGGTCTAGATAATCAGTTTCTTCCAAGTGGGCCTTCAACTGCACCGCCACCACCCGCTCAATCACCTTGCCCAAAAATGGCAGATTTGAGACTGGGCGAAAGTTGTTCAGAACTTGAGGATCCAAGGAGGGCTTCTTTAAGAGCGGTCTTATCACTGCCTCCTTGAGGGCTGATGGCATCACTCCCTCCTCAAGGGAGGTGTTCACCACCGCCCTGATCCCCTCACCCAGTCTCTCTCTGCAGCCCATAATGAGCCAAGATGGGCAAGGATCAAGTAAGCAGGTGGTCGGCTGTACAGATGAAAGCACCTTGTCCACTTCATCAGGAGGAAGAAGCTGGAACCGATCCCACAAAACTGGTTTGCCACAGGCCGCCTCTTTCTCACTAACTGTATCCACAGCATGCAGAGTAACACACCTAATCTGATCAATTTTATCTGCAAAGTGCCTTGCCAAGGCCTCACAGGAGGCCTTAGAATGCTCCAGTGGCTCCGGAGCCACAGGACCAACCAGGCTCCGGACCACTTGGAACAGCCTCCTGGGACAGCACTCTGCAGACGCGATAGAGGCAGCATAATATTCCTTTTTTGCTGCCTTCACTGCCACGTGATAGGCTGAAGATACAGCTCTAGCCCATGTCTGATCGTCTTTGGAGCGAGACTTCCACCACCGGCGCTCTAGCCGTCTCACCTCCTGTTTCAGAGCTCGTAACCGTAGATTGAACCATGGTGCAGTTCGAGCCCTGGTCAGGGGGAGAGGCATTTCAGAGCCACCTAATCTAATGCCCCAGTGATTGCAGCATTCCAGCCACCCCCCAGGGTCTCGACCAAGTGGCCGTTGGCGTGCCCCAGAGAATCCCCAAGCGCGTTCAGGAATCCATTTGGATCCATAAGACGCCTGGGGCGGACCATTTTAATGGGTCCTCCACCCCTGCGGAGGGTCCACATAGTTCTCTGTCTATGTTCTCAAGTCTTAACCACAAGATGACACATCCTTCCAGAGAAGTTAGCAACTACTATTCTCCTTGTTGTTGTTGTTTATTCGGTCAGTCGCTTCCGACTCTTCGTGACTTCATGGACCAGCCCACGCCAGAGCTTCCTGTCAGCTGTCGCCACCCCCAGCTCCCCCAAGGTCGAGTCCGTCACCTCCAGAATATCATCCATCCATCTTGCCCTTGGTTGGCCCCTCTTCCTTTTGCCTTCCACTTTCCCTAGCATCAGCATCTTCTCCAGGGTATCCCGTCTTCTCATGATGTGGCCAAAGGACTTCAGCTTTGCCTTTAATATCATTCCCTCAAGTGAGCAGTCTGGCTTTCTTTCCTGGAGTATGGACTGATTTGATCTTCTTGCAGTCCAAGGCACTTTCAGAATTTTCCTGCAACACCACAGTTCAAAAGCATCTATCTTCCTTTGCTCAGCCTTCCTTATGGTCCAGCTCTCGCAGCCATAGGTTACTATGGGGAAGACCATTGCTTTAACTATGTGGACCTTTGTTGTCAGTGTGATGTCTCTGATCTTCACTGTTTTATCAAGATTTGTCATTGGTTGATTATTTATTTGGTGTATTTCCATCCCGCTCTCCCCTCAATGGAGTTTAGATTTTAAAAGGTGAAAGAAACTCATGGGAGAAAGGAGTATCAATAACTATTAGCCATTAGTGATCAATGGAAGCTCCTTGTTCAGATAAAATATTCCTCTGAGTACCAGATGTCTGGGATGAAGATTAGGAAACTGGTTGCTGCTGCCATGCTCTGCTTGTGAGTTTCCCAGAGGCATCAGGTTGGCTGCTACTGGAAGCAGAATGTTCAACTATGTAAACTCCTGTTCTTATTCAGCAGGACAGTTTTGCCAGCTCTACAGGATCCTTTCTGAGGTGTGTTGACAGAACTGTAACAGTATTCTTAGTATGGTCACGCCATAGGATTGTATTAGGGCATTATGAAATTGGCAGTTTTGTATTGGATTCCTTTCCTACTGATCCCCAACATGGAATTTGCCTTTTTCACACAGCAGCCACACACTGGATCAACTTTTTCATTGAACCACAACCCCAAAATATTTTTTTCTTGGTCAGTCACCACCAGTTTACACCCCATCACCATATACATGAAATTAGGACTTTCCACACCAATATGCATCACTTTACAGTACCTTACAATGAACCACATTTGCCATTTTAATGTCCATTCCACAGTCTGGAGAGATCCTTTGTGAGCACTTCATAATCCCTTTTTGTTTTAACCCCCAGCTTTGGGGCTGTCAGCAAACTTTGACACCTCACTTCTCACCCCTAACTCCAGATCATTTATGAATAAGTTAAGGAACACCAGTCCAAATACTAATCCCTACTGTTTACATTCCTCCTTTGCAAGAACTGACTGTTCCTACTTGCTACTTTCCATTCTTTAACCAGTGTAGCTACCCATAAGAGGATTTCTCTTTTTATCCCATGACTTTTAAGTTTGATCAGGAGTCTTTGACTTTGTCAAAAGCCATTTGGAAGTTGAAGTAAACTAGGTCTACTGGATTGCCCTTATCTACATGTGTATTGACCTTCCTAGCTTTATACATGAGAGAATATGATCTGGCAATTTAGACTACTCTGTGATCTTAAGATGAGAAACATGTGCCTGGAAGTCTTTGCACACAAAGGGCACCATGCCATGCTTAATTATCATGCTTAATGCCAGTCAGTGTAGATACTTCTGAGCTAAATGGGTCAATGGTCTGACTCTGCATAATGCAGTTTCATAAACCTCCATGTGGGCTATGTTATTTCACATTGCAGGAGGACCTCACATACTCCACCATACCAAATTTGCTAATGGGAACTGCCACCACTGCAAGCACCCCAATTTTGTTCCAAAAGGGCCACCAAGATGTCTCCCCATGTTTGTAGCTTGCAAATGGGAATGAAAATGTGTGAGGGCCATTTGGGTGCAGCCCAATCACCACTAATATGTGTGGAATCAAAGGAGTTGCTTGAGAGCACTTACTTCAGGAAGGGAAATATCTCAAGAATAAAGTGTCAAAAGAGTCAGGCAAGAGAATCCAATTTCTTTAATAGTTGCTCAATCTCTCAGTATATAATAATAAAGCATTTGGAGAGGAGATCCAACCCAATAACCCTGCCTTAGATGAGAAACATGAAGATGGTCTCTATGGCCCCATATAAAATTTCAGGTCACCATGTAATGTCCTTCAAGGTTCATCATTCTTTCTCCTCACTAACTGCTCTCTACTGTTCAACTCAGGTTTCAGCATAATAATGTAGCATTTTGGAAAGAAGATGCAACTTAATAAGCCACCACTAGAGGCCAAAATAGAGAAAATCTCCACAGCCACCATGTTTTTCCCCTTGGTGCTAAGGTAGGTAGGAACAAAGGACACCCAAACACTGCAGAACACTAACATGCTGAAGGTGATCAGCTTAGCTTCATTAAAAGTATCTGGCAACTTTCGGGCTAGGAAGGCCACACTGAGACTGACAATAGCAAGAAAACCCATGTAGCCCAAGACAATGTAGAACATGATGTCTGAGCCTTCATTGCATTGCACTACGATCTGTTCAATCTGGGAGTGCATATCAAACTCTGGGAATGGGGGAGAGATTACCAACCACACTGCACAAATTCCAGTTTGAATAAGAGAAGAGAGAATGATGACTGATGCAGCAAGTCTCTTCCCTACCCATTTCCTCATCTTGTTCCCAGGCTTTGTGGCCATGAAAGCCAGCACCACTGTGATAGTTTTGGCCAACACACAAGAAACTGCAGTGGAGAAGATGATGCCAAATGCTGTTTGCTGGAGAAGGCAGGTCACCATCCCAGGCTGACCAATGAATAAGAAAGAGCAGAGAAAACAGAGCAGCAGGGAGAAGAGCAGGGTACATGTGAGGTTCCAGTTGTTGGCTTTGACAATGGGAGTATTTTGGTGCTGAATGAAGCTCCACAACACCAAAACTGTGATTACAGAAAGGAAAAGAGTCAAGGAAACAAGAGCTATTCCCAAAGACTCCTCATAGGATAGGTAACTTATGTCTTTAGGAATACATTGGTCCTGATTCATGTTTGGATACTGATCGTCTGGACACTTCTCACACTGGTCTGCATCTGAAAGTCATAAAGAAGTCTTAGTATTTCCTGAACATATAGTATGTTCTGTTTTTAGCTGACATTTACTAAGTATAATGGTTAGAAACAGAAGTCATTATTGGGCTTAGACAACAAAGCTGTAATATTCAATTTCACCAATACTTACATTTCCTTCACCTATTTATGAATATACATTCTAATAAACAAAATCATATATGCAGAGAACAATGACAGAATTACATCAGACACATTTTTTTAAGTTCTAGAATATTTTCATTGTAAATTGAGATTCCTTCACTTACCCAACTTTATTGAAAACATTCCTTTAGCACACTGAACACAATCATAGCAACAGATTTGTTCTCCCTGCCGGATGATCATGCTATGTCCAGGGTGGCATTTCTCGACACATGTGGAACTGGGCAGCATCTAATGGTAACCACAAGAAAGGACATTTGGGTAAGCTAGATTTTCCTCACTGCTCTAATTCTCAACTTCATCTCTCTCTTTTTTTGCACTGGAACATAGCAATATCTTGGGAGTCGGGAATGGCAGCTCAAAATGGGCAGATGCCAAGGATGTAGCAACTCAGAAAGACCCATCTCCATAAGTCCTTATGATAAATTTTCTCACATCTCTTGCCACTCACTCTCTTACCCAAACACAACTGGTAAATGCCAGCTGTTGCCACTCACCCACATGCCCTCTCCTTTTGGGTGGTGGTGAAGACTGGGCCTACTAGCCCTAATTCTCACAACCATCTAGAGGGAGAGGATGAGTGAGTTGACAAGCACCACCTTGCTTGTTCACCCAGTGGCTCTCCAGATAACTGAGAGGTGGTGAAAAGGAGTCATCATTCCTATGGCAAGGAGAGTAGGCCCACAAGGCCCAAATGTCCCTTAATCCCTGGTGCTGACTGTGTAAGATTTAATCCCATGCTTTTTATCTCTGAAACTTGAATTCATAGTCATCAATCTGATTCCACATCTCCTTGACTTATCTCTCTTACCAGCGCTTCTGAACTGCAGATTATTCACTCCTTCCTGACAGGTCATTACCCCAGCGATGAAGTTTATTCCACTGTCTGTGTCTCTGAATCCCATATACCATGTTCAATGCTCTGTGTAGGGAAGGTCAGTCTGGAAGAGGGACAGGGGAAGTGTGACCCTGTTGATTTTCCTGGAGCTCCCAGTTCAATACCATCAGCAATCGTATCCTTCCGGATACGTTGTCTGGGTTAGGAGTTGGAGGCACTGCACTGCAGTGGTTCCTCTCCTTGGATGGCCAATTCCAGAAGGCAGTGCTGGGGGATTATTGCTTTGTGCCTTGGCAACTATATTATGGGGTTCCACAGGGCTCTCTCATCTGGATTACTACAATGCGTTATACATGGGACTGACTTTGAAAATGGTCCAGAAACTTCAGCTGGTCAAAAATAGGGCAGTGAGATTAATAGCAGGGACTGACCAATGAGATCACATTATGCCAGTACTTTTCCAGCTCACTGGATGCCAGTTCTTTTCCAGGCTCAATTCAAAGTGCTGGTATTAACATTCAAAGCCCTAAATGGCTTGGGGCCAGGTTATCTGAAGGACTGCCTCCTCCTATATGTGCCTGCCCAAACCCTACGGTCATCTTCAGAGGCCCTTCTCTGTGAGCTCCTGCAAAAGGAAGTGAGGCAGGTGGCTACCAGAATGAGGGCCTTTTCTGCTGTGGCACCCTGGCTGTGGAATGAGCTCACTAGAGAGGTTCACCTGGCACCTATGTTGTACTCCAGGTGAAGATCTTTTCATTTTCCCAGTATTTTAGCATTTTAGCTTCCTAGTCTTTTAGCTTTGTTGTTTAAAATCTGTATTTTAAATCTCAGCTTTGCTGCTAGGTTTTCTTCTGGTTGTACTCTTATATTGTGGTTTTAAACTTTCATATTTTATATTGTTCTATACTGCACTTTGTGGTTTTAATTTTTGTGAACGGCCCAGAAAGCTTCAGTTATTAGGTGGTATAGAAATGAATGAATGAATGAATGAATGAATGAATGTGACTGTTGTGTGTGTTCACCCATAACTCTGTTGTTTCTTCCTGAATCTATATTTTTAAATCTACATCAAAATTCTCATTGTGTCAACACAAACAGATACAAAAAAACTTAATTCTGCTCTTTCCTCACAACAGGCTGCCACGAGCAACATCTGTGGCACCCCATTTAAAAAAGTAAGAGTCAGAGAGTGGAAATTATGGACCACACTCCAAATTACATGTAAATGTGTGAATGGGAGCCCAGCAACTCTTTTAAAACTAGAATCATTGCTTTGGTAGTGGTGATCAGGAACAAAAAAAGTAGCACGGAAGGTGGAGCTCAACTTTTTTTTTACCACCCTGCGTTTCCCTCCTTTCTTTCCCCTGAAGATAAAAGTCTGATACTGCTAATGAAGCCAAGCTGATCACCTTTAGCATGTAGGTATGCTGCTACAGTGTTTAGGGATCCTATGTCAGAATGTTCAAGAAGTCCAAAATCTGGAGGATAACTACGTTCTGAGCATTAGTCTGGGAGGCGCAGGTCAGGTCAGTTTGTATCAGAATTTGCCAAGACTGAATTCCTGAATCATCCCTAGTTTCAAGTCTCTAGTGGTAAATATGAACTAATACAAACTGAAACTCATGAGTTTCCTTCCTTTCCAGCTCTAAGGTGCATGCCAACCAAATGTGGAAGGATTATGCATGCATATGGTCTTCTTGTAACATGTGAACAGTTTGATTGTACTTTAGAGTATTGTGCTCCCTCTCTTCTAAGTGCATATATACATTATCCATTCCATGCTAGAGTTTCAGGTATTATCAATCATGGCTGTGTGCACCTATGGGGATTAGATGAGAGAGCCAACTCTGATGCATTTCACAGTTTATAATAGTCATGAGGACCTTAGGGCCAATAATAATAAAAAATAAAATCATACATAATTATTATTTATAATAATAAAAAATGAATAATAAAATTCATGCTTAATAACAGTGTATATTATTAGCTTGGCTCTGCATTATTGAGCATCATTTAAGATGCAGGGAGGGGAGGGGGAAAGATAATTAAAGACCTTATGTGGGATATTTGAATTATAAATTCTGAAGCACCTGGAAAGCATCATGTTCCTATTCATCTGAGATCCAAATATCTACAATGTAACTTTTTCAAGTTACATTGCAAGTTCTTGGTGGTATGGGGATACCAAGTCATCTTGTCTGCCTCCTGAGGAATCTGTATAACAACCAAGTAGCAACGGTAAGAACAGACCACGGAACAACAGACTGGTTTAAGACTGGGAAAGGAGTACGGCAGGGTTGTATACTCTCACCCTACCTATTCAACCTGTACACAGAACACATCATGCGATGTGCTGGGCTTGATGAAGCCAAGGCTGGAGTTAAAATTGCTGGAAGAAACATTAACAATCTCCGATATGCAGATGATACCACTTTGATGGCTGAAAGGAAAGCGAGGAGGAGCTGAGGAACCTCATGATGAAGGTGAAAGAAGAAAGTGTAAAAGCTGGGTTGCAGTTAAACCTCAAAAAAACCAAGGTTATGGCAACCAGCTTGACTGAGAACTGGCAAATAGAGGGAGAAACCGTGGAGGCAGTGACAGACTTTGTCTTTCTAGGCGCAAAGATTACTGCAGATGTTGACTGCAGCCAGGAAATCAGAAGACATTTACTTTTTGGGAGGAGAGCAATGACAAATCTGGATAAAATAGTGAAGATCAGAGACATCACACTGACAACAAAGGTCTGCATAGTTAAAGCAATGGTATTCCCCTTAGTAACCTATGGCTGCGAGAGCTGGACCATAAGGAAGGCTGAGCAAAGGAAGATAGATGCTTTTGAACTGTGGTGTTGCAGGAAAATTCTGAAAGTGCCTTGGACTGCAAGAAGATCAAACCAGTCCATCCTCCAGGAAAGAAAGCCAGACTGCTCACTTGAGGGAATGATATTAAAGGCAAAGCTGAAGTCCTTTGGCCACATCATGAGAAGACAGGATACCCTGGAGAAGATGCTGATGCTAGGGAAAGTGGAAGGGCAAAGGAAGAGGGGCTGACCAAGGGCAAGATGGATGGATGATATTCTGGAGGTGACGGACTCGACCTTGGGGGAGCTGGGGGTGGTGACAGCCGACAGGAAGCTCTGGCATGGGCTGGTCCATGAAGTCACGAAGAGTCAGAAGGGACTGACTGAATAAACAACAACAACAAACTTTTTCAAAAGATAATTTGCATCTAAGTTGCATTTCACAATCATTTTAATGCAAATTGACCTAATCCACACTTTGCAAACTAATCTGCAAACTGCAATACAATTGTCCTTAGTTATTCATTTTTCTCCAAATTTTGTGTTGCACATTCCAGTCAAAAAAAGGTGTACAGAAATGTATACAACTGTGAAAATTGCATACAAAAAGGCATAGATTGGGGACATTTGTGCAAAAATGTGTAGAAATTTTCATGTGTGCAAAAATGCATACAAATTTCCATGCAGACTTTAAAAATACTTTCTCAAACAGATGTGGAAACAGAATGGAATGAACTTGTCCCTGAGAAAATGTGAACATTATGGAAAATGAAACAGATTCATTCATCCCTAGATCATAACAAGTTATTCATGAACTGACAGCTGACATTCCATTAAATTTTTTTTACCCGCACATAAAAAGCAATTGTGCTCCAGATAATCGTCACTTTAATAAATCATATTATTGGGTTTGCAGGTGGCTGTTGTTTTAAGCGTGTGTGTGTGTGAGTGCGTGTGTGTGTGTGTGTGTGCATGCTGGTGGTGGGGATAACAAGTATACTTTGAGAAATAGATATCTAACATATTTGAACATGATGTAGGGTATGCTGATTGATGGAGAAGGAGAAGGAGAAAATATAATAGCAACACCAACCTGCTTAAACTTGGGATTCCATGTAATAGCACTTGCATTAATGTTGAACTCCTTCTCTGCAGGAGCCTGGGGGTCCACCCCTCCGACTCGGACTCTCTGGAAGGACTGATTGGGAAACGTGATGAGGTTGATGATATCATATCCACCTGCGAGCTCCCAGTTCTTATTAAATGATATTTCTTCCTTAGCACTATTGTTAAATCTGATGTTCCTGAGAAAGAAGTGAAGCTAGATTGCAAGGAAACAAACAAACAATGTCCAGTCTTGGGGAAAGGGTTATCATTTTATCTCTGAAATTCGCTAAGTTGTGACCTCAGTATCATTTGTCATTGTATCAGTACTGCCTGGCGTGGAGCTACAAGGTGTTGTACTTTGCACATATGCCACCTATTAAAAAAAATGCCTATCCAAAAAGGGAAGGAAGATCAGTAGTAAAATTAATATTCCTAAGGTAAAGTGTTTCCAGAACTTCATCGTGAACACATGAGGCTTCCTACTGTTAAGCCAGACCATTGGTCTAACCAACGACCTGCCAGAGTGTTGGACAGAAGTCTGTATCCTGCCCTGCGAACAAAGATCCTTCTTTTAACTGAAGAATCCGAAGGCTGAACTTGGTACCTTTAGTATGCAAAACATATGGTCTGTGAATGTGCTATAGCTCCTCCTTGCTGGAAGAGCTCACCAGGGATAAGCCTCAGTGCCCGTTTTCCATTATAGGCCTCAGCCCTGAAAGATCTATCTATATATGTAGATACAGATATATGCTGTAGTGCTTCTGAACATATGCAGAAAGTTCTTCCCCTTATCAAGGAATCATCAGCACACTGTTCTCCAGGGAAGAGGTGAGCAGAAAGTAGCTCTCCAGACGTTTTGGACTTCAACTGACCATTGGCTATGATGACAGGGGCTTCTGGGTCCAAAACATCTAGGGAGTTCCTTCCACCCACCGCTGAACCAGGGTTAGGGAGAAAACCTTCACCTGCTCTCTTCTTATCAGTTAAGAAGGCATAACCTGGCTAGGTCACAGTCATCAAATCTAGTTCCTTGTTCTGTTCTCTTTTTTTCATTTTTGTTTTTCATTCTATTCTTTTTTTTTCTTTTTACAGTGCTGACAAAAATGTGCAAAAGTATCCAAACAAATAATAAGACCAAGTATTATCAATAATTTAAACAATAGAGAGTATAATTTTTAATATTTATATACTGCCCTTCATTCTATTAGATCTCAGGGAGTTCACAGCTGCATAAAATGTAATATACAATATATTAAAAATGTTTCTGGCAGGTTAATGATAATTTCACAGTTTGGGTCTCAGATTTTTTAATCCTTCCCTCCTAGCAAATGTCTTATTGATAATTGCCCCCTTCCATTCAACTTAGAAAAAAGTCACCATTGGTGCCAATAGAATCATTTTCTCTAAGCCTTGTGGCTGAACACAGGAGAGAGAGAGTGATTATCAGTTAGACTGGGCTGGAGAGGGAAGGATTAAACCTCCCTTCTCTGTATAGAGATATGTGTCCCAAATAACTGCAACAGGTAAAATACCTGCTGCAGGTAGTAACTGCACTGAGTCAGGCCAGCTTGAGATTTCTGGATTTTATTAGTATCTTCTTTTTTTTGTAAATAAACATTTGTGCAAATTGTGGCCATAATTTGTGCAAATTTAAGCAAATACAACTAGTGGCTGCAATTTGCACACATTTCTATTTGTGAATATTTTTTAAAAAAAATCCAGAAAAAACTTCCTGGATTTTGGGAAAGCTCCATGGCTTGGGAAGCCAAGCCGGAAGTACCATGGAACTCTGGCAAGCCCAAAAAGGGCCGGGTTTCTCAGCGAGAGACATCCTTAGTAGCTGGTAGAAGGCACTTTGCCCCACAGACATACATTACAAAAACCGCTCTTTCTTTGGATGTGGAACCCCATCAAAAACAGGTTGAATACCATGGCTAGATCTACATTCATGCTTTTTCTCTGTATTGAGGTGCACTGATAACTGTTGGGGACATTACACATTCTGTATACCACATTTCTAGGGTTATTCCCCACTTTTTATTCTTTATTGCCCAGAATATTGCAAAAGATGTCATTGTGTGAGCTACAAGGTATATGCACAAGGGGGATATAGTGTCACTATGATGGGATCATAGTTATATGGCACAAGGCATACATCTGTCCCATGTTTTTGAACACGAGGCTCACCTACCCACAGCACTATTGTCTTGTTAGCACCCAGCTTCAGGTTATTAACTCTCATCCAATCCATTACTGAATCCAGGGACTTCCACAGCTTCACCTGACTTTCATGATGAAGAGGTGTAGAGGTGTGTGTCATCCACACACTGATGGCCCTTAAGTCCAGATCCCTGGATGACCTCACTAGCAGCTTCCCATAGATATTAAAAAGCATTGGAGGTAAGATGGACTCCTGTGGGATCCTCTAGAGCAAGTTTCAAAGGGACAAGCAGAAAGCATCTGGAACCACCTTCTGAAACCAACCCTGCAACAACAGTCAGAATGGCCTTATCACCATGCTCCAACTCCCAACTGACAGAATTGGCTCAGAAGGATATCATGGCTAAATAGTATAGTAAGACATTCAGAGGGTTACAGTCTCACTATGTCTCTCCCCTGCCAGACACCATTCATTGTGGTGACCAAGGCTGTTCCTGTGCCAAAACCAGACCTGAAGCTGGACTGAAATGGACTTAGATACCCATTTTCATTCAGTGGAGGCTGGTGGCTCTCATGTCAGTGGGGCTGTGAATCCACTCTGGGTTTCAGTCAGAACCAGTCAGAACTCTAAAGAACCTAGCCAAGGTGCTGAACCCAATCCCCAAAATAGCTTCAGCACCTTAGATAGCCCCTTTAGAGTTCAACTGGTTCTGACTGAAACCCAGAGTGGATTCATAGGCCTGCTGACATTGCAGCCACCAGCCTCCACTGTTCTCATTCAAGACGGCCTGGAATTGCACAGCCCCCTTGATTTTTATATATGATTTTGCTTATGTTTTGCCTTTGGTTTTTAACGGTTCTACATTATTTTATGTTTTATGTTTTGACTGTTACAGCCACAACTACCTGCCATGGCTGAACTTTCAGGAGGTTCCATTTTTCTCCATCTCCCATTGCTTTCTGCTTGGATCTTGATGAATACAAGGCCTGGAGAGCATGTGCTACAGCATAAACAGCATTGTAGATACTGTAACTCTGGCCAGACATTCCCATTTCAAACACAGGTCCAGGGAGGCTCCCCAGCTTCTCCTCTCCAGTGCAGCTTTCCTTGTTCAACATATAAAGATTATACTGTGGGAGCGAACAGAAAAATGCACCAAGCCAGAACTGCTGGATGAAATAAATTGTTGATTGAAATGGATTTATGCTCTCAAGAAAGTCCTGAAATCCTGGTACCAGATTGGTATGGAGTGTAAATGACAAGGTGCCGTTGAAAGTCATTGTAGTGAGCATTGCCTCATTGGATGCAGCAGTGAAATCCCATTGAGCAGTTATGATCCACACCCTCTCCAGTGGGCGTTTATGAAAGAACTCAATTGAATATAAAACTATTCGTAAACCCTCCACAGACTGACCATCCCCATACACAAGGATCACATTGATTTCACTCAATAAGAGGGCAGAACTAATTGGTCCCAATTTTTCTTGAAGTATCTCATGTGGTAAAAATGTTGTCACTGTTGGGATCACTTGCATCCAAGCAATGCAAATAGTGCTCTGGAAGAGCCTTGGTCTCAAAGTTCGAAGAAAGGTTTCTCCACTGTCATCATCTGAAACAATAAGGCCAATCCATTTCCACCCAAAATGCTGGAGTAGCCGAATAATCCCGACATATTGAGGATCTTCATTTGGGACCATCCGGTAGAAAGAAGGGAACCTAATTTTGTCACTCAACACTGGGTCAAAGGAGCCATAGCTGAGCTAGTGGGAAAGATACAGTATCTGAATGAATGAAAAGCATTCATTTTTTCTTCAACAGAAACTGAAAATAGACTTAGGAATGACATTTTCTGGATTTTTAAAAGCTCAGTCAACTAATTTGGCCGGTTTCACATTTGAGACCTAAACTATCATCTCTCTCTCCCTCTGTGTGTGTGTGTGTGTGTGTGTGCGTGCGTGCACACACAGATGCACATGCCATTTCTTTTGCGAATTCAAATTTGTCACTAAGCCAAACCCCTCCTCTTCATCCTGTTGGATAGTTGATCATAATAAGTGACCTATGAATGGTTAAAAGAATGTTTGACATCCTGCCAGGCTACTCTGTGGGGATGCATGAATGGGTCAGTGCTTATTAATACTTCATTCACCTTGCTTTTTAATTATTATCTTAGATTGGCTTCTTAAAACTTGCCCTCCTAGCTGTTTATTTGTTTGTTTGATGCTGGAAAGGTTCCCAGACTGGCCTACACATCAATAAAAACAAGACATACCCTGCCCTCTGGCTTCCAATCTAAACAGGAATGACATGTAAAGGAAAAGAGAGGGAAAATGAACAGGATTGGCCTGTGACCAAATGGAACTTAGCCCTTTCCTGTTGAATAGGTATTATCTATTAAAAAATGAGGGATTTTTTGTCCTTCTTCACACATCCTTCATTCAAGGGATGTGTGAAGAGGCACATGTTGTTGTTCTGGGGCATCTGTTGCACAGTAGAACTCACTGCAAATGCAACAAAGTGTCAGGGTGGACACTGAGCCCATAGAATCCCAGAGTAGTTCTGATTCTGAGGAAGAGCAGTCGCTCCTGGGAGAGGAGCGCACTCCTCTTTCCCAGGGCCAACAGCTGACGGAGATTCCTCCCACCAGCATTGCTAGCTTAGATAGCAGTCCTGGGAGTGACAGAGCCTGGGAAGCAGACTTGATGGACGCGCGACGCCGACAGCGGTGCCAAATGAGTGGGCACAGAAAGGAGGCGTAGTGCCTGGTTGGCGCGCAAACAACAGCTGTGCCCAGAGGATCCAAGGGAAAAGGGGAGGGACTCTCCCTAGTCCTTAAGTTCAGGGGTCTGCCAGTAATTCCCTTTCAAACGGGGACCAGCTGTTCCAACTTAGGGCATAGGTACTCTGCTGCTCATATCTAGTTGCTAACGGTAGAGTTGTTAAGTTGTAAAAGAGGAATAAAGCTTTGAAAGGAATCCCTTTGTCTGTGTCTGGACTTGGCTACTGGATTGGACTGAGAGAGGCCTCCAAGGAGCCCTTGACACAAAGAAGTAGTCATTCAAAAATCAACCCCAGAAATGCTTGTTTCTGGACTGGGACAGGTCAGTGGAGCTTCCTTCTGAGTGGAGAGAGGAGGAGGAGGAGGAGGAGGAGGAGGAAGATGAAGTAAATCTAAGGAAGGGGGACAGGAGAAGAATAGATCCAGGGGCAAGTGAAGAAGAAATCCAGAGTCCATCTGTGTGATTGCAAGTAAGAAGAGAAAATATTTTGCATGCAGAAGGTCTTAAGATTCAATGGATGTGAGATTCAAGAGCCAGTGTGGTGTAGTGGTGAGAGTGTTGGACTGGGAGCTGGGAGATCCAGGGTCTAGTTCCCACTCCACCATGGAAGCTCACTGGGTGACTTTGGGCCAGTCACAGACTCTCAGCCCAACCCACCTCACAGGCTTGTTGTCTTGAGGATAAAATGGAAAGGAGGAAGAGGATAATGTAAGATGCCTTGGGTTCCTTGAAAGAGGGAAAAAGGTGGGATATAAATGCAATAAATAAATACATAAATACATAAATAAATGCCTATGACCCCAATAAACAATTGCTTCCTCTATGCCACAAGAGTCTGGGTGAGTGAGTGAGCTATTGTGTGTTTATGTGTGTCTGCCTACCTGTGTAAGTCACTCATAAAATGACTGAGCACTTGCTTTGCATGCCAAAGGTCCCACGTTTTAGTGACCCCCGTTTCCAATACTTCAAGATATCTGAAGGTGTCCTTTTTTTTTCTGCCCTGCATTGTTGAGCATGCCAATGGCAGCCTCAACACTTCCAAAATGAAATGTGCCCTCAAGGTTGCCTGCCCCCATTCTACACACATACCTGTGGAATCTTGTACATATTTAAGATGTTAGCCATCTGGATGGAATTTTGGGAAGTGAGCCCACCGAGGGCAGCCATTTGTTTCTCTCTCCTGTTACATTTGTAAGTAGAAGGATTCCTCAGTCCTCTGAATAGCAGATCCAGAGTGGTCCAATAAGTCCTTATTGCATTGAAAAAATTGTCATAGATTTTGGGTCCCAATGTGATGTTGGGCAATAACTTGGCATCTTTGTTGATCTCATCCATGGCAAAAACAAAAGCAAGGACAAGCTGGTAGTTTTTAGGGATCACTCTGCAATGAAATTTTAATGTAGTCTTTGATCCTTACATCACAGAATCAAGCATGTTACAGCTTGCATTATGATTTCTCCATCTATGCTGGGGGTGGGCAACTACTGGCGCTCCAAATGTGGGCAAAAACACACAACTCCAATCAGCCCTAGCCAACATAGTCAATGGTGAGTGAAGTTTTAGGGGAAAGCATTTGGAAGACTACAAGTTGCCCACCCCTGATCTAATGAGATGTTGCTGCCAATATTTATTTTAAAAAAACAAAACCATGCTTAATCATACTGGTGATACAAGGATGGTCTTCTATGGCAACTTGAGTGTGTGTAAATAGCACAGCCAATGGGATGCAATGGCTCTGGTGTTTGGTTTGGATATGGAAAACCCAAGTTCTTCAAATCACTGTTCACTTGTAAAGCTCACTAGGTGTACTTGTGTAAAATACTGCTTCTTGGGTTGCTGTGAGGCGATATTGTTATTTCAGAGTTTTCAGAAGAAGCATGGAATACTAGAACACAGAACCAACATGGTGGTCAGTAGACTAAACAGCTCTTTCTGCCCTTCTTTCTACCCAATAAGCAAACCATGGGGAAACATTTCCTCTCCCCCGCTCCTTCTGCTGCTCTCCTGTATCTCTTTTAGGCACACCTTCTTCTCACCTACCTCTTTCTCCCTTACTCCTCTCTCACTTTAACCACCTTCTCTCTTTGTTCTGTCTCCTGTCCCTTCCTTTATTATAACAAGCACAATGCAAGCTCCTCAGGGCAGAAAACTCCCTAGTCATACTTTGTGAAGTGCCATGTACATGGATAGAAAGGGATAAAATCACAAATAGTAGATTGCCATCTTTTTCCAGAGAGAAACACTGTGTTTTTAACAACCTACACATAGGAAGCTTCCTTATCCCAACTCAGAGTATTGGTTCAAGCAGCTCAGTATTGCCTGTATGTCGATTGACAGCCACTCGCTCTCCAAGATTTCACATAGGGATCTTTCCAAACCTAACCTGGAGATGCCAGTGATTGAACCTGAGGCACCTGTGTACAAAACATGTATCTCTGCTCTCCCATAATATGGATCAAGTGTGTGTGGGGGGGAACCCTGTAGAAACAGGTATTCTGCCTTGAGTTCCTTGAAGGAAAAGTGAGATATACATGTAATCACATTTTTAAAATTGTTTAGCATGACTAAACCAAAAATGAAAGACCAAAAGAGAGAGAGAGAAGAGGGAGACCCTTACTTTGCTGAGATAACAATGATCATCTGGCCCAGTACAGCATTTCAAAAAAATAAAAGAAAATAAAGAACTACGTACAAGCCAATTGTGGAGGAGGAAAGTGGACTTTCAACAAACGCGGGTGGGATCACTTTAGCGAGTGTAATGGATACAAATTCGCCAATGATAATATCATCCGCAGGACTATGTGAATGACTTTGAGTTGTTGTCTGCCAACTACATATGGAGGAGTTCAAACTCCTGCCAGAAGGATCATGTAGCAGCAGCAAAATCAAACTGAGTGCTATTTTCTTTTGCCCCAAGTCCCAGCTGCATATCTGCATCGCCACCTACTCACCCCCCCGACCCAACTAGCCCCAGTCTTTGCAAGAGATATAGTCCACTTTACTTGATAAGGATGAAGAAGCTCCACCTATTCACCAATTGCAGCATGGGGCTGTTCATCTACAGGAAAAATATCCACATTCTAGCAGACAAAGCTGTGCCTGTGTCAAATTGACTTTCCAGACGAGGGTGGTTCGTGTTGTTTGGGCTGAAGACTTTATACACTGTGTGCTAAATAAACTCATCAACGTTAGAATTGGCATTTTGGGAATTGATTTCACACATGGCCTTTGGTTACCCATGGGGTTTGCAAAAATACCAGTACTGGTCACAGTAATATGTTTTTTAAATGTTAATTACATGGGAAATCATCTGTTGTCCCAAGGTCCTAAGGTCTTGGCACAAGCAAAGATAATATGTCTCTGTGGTCCCACTATACCTCTGCTTTTCTATAGCAACCTATCTATATAGAAAACTACATAGAGAAGCAACAGCCTCTTGAATAACTGGTCTAACTTTCTAATCCAGCAAAATTAGGACATGACCAGTGGATGGAAAAAAAAATGTCCATGTTGCTATCCTTGTTGGGTATGAACTTACCTTTCTCCTGAGATACACTATTAGTCCAGAGTGCCCAGTACTGTTTACTCTGGCTAGCAAGGGCTCAGGAAAAAGCACCTCCCTGGTATGTAACCTTTTCCATGTAGGTCAGGGTGGGGAATCTTACACCCTCCAGATGTTGTTGGACTCCATCAGCCCCTGGTAGCATGGCTAATGGTGCAGTCCCTCAACATTTGGAGAGCCACAGCTTCCCTACTCCTGCTGCAGATGCTGGAGACTGAACCAGGAGCTTCACACATGAAAGGTATGTATGTGCTCTGCTACTGAGCTATGACCCCTTCCTCTGAGCCAGTAAATTAGCAAGTCTATAAAAACTTCACTCTATGTGCCATATGCCCTTTCTACTACATCCTAGAGATGTCTTCACACACATAAACATGGGCTCTCCTCGGAGCAGCCAAGGGGTCCATCCCTTGGCCACTACTGCCCTGGTGTCTTCTGTATGTGGAGACTTCTTGGTGCAGGTGCAACATCCTGAGGAAGTTTTATGGAAGCCAATGTCATCAGAGGTGGCCCTACCACAAGGCAAGATGAGATGCTCACCTCAGGTGCTGCATTTCCTATGCCATTAGGGATGGAAGAGGCGGGAGACAGATCTGACCTACTAAGCACAATCCACTAGGAAGTTGTGCTTTCGACCCCACATTGAAATTATGTGTGTAGGCCCACCTTCATGCCAATGTCCCATACAGTGGAAGGAAAATCAGGGCAACAAGAACATTAGGGCAGTGCTGGAGCCTGGATTTGTGAACTTGGACCACAGGCCATAACTACACGAGAAAGCAGCAAGAGACACATAACAATCTGGCAAATACAGTGTGTGTGTGTGTGTGTGTGTGTGTCAGTGGGTCCAGAAATTATATATGCAAGCCATTCCCCAGGGAGTGAACTAACAGGAGTTTGGCAGCGAAATTCAGAAAAGGTGGTCATAGAGGAGGTTCCTAATAAAATATCCCTGTAAGTTAGGTGCACATAGGGATGGCGGAGAATTCCTCCACAGATTTCAGTGAGGCCGAATGCACTGGCATTCGGCCCCCTGAAATCTGTGGTGGAATGGCCTGCCACCCCCGCCACCCCGCAGATCCCCCCCAGGATGACACTTACCTGGGGTGGATGTTCTGGACGGCAGCAGCTCCAGCGGCAGTTTCGGCGGTGGCAGCAGTGGCGGCTGGTCTTCCGACCAGCTGCCGCAGCCGCCATTTGCACTCTGATCTTTTTTTTTTTTACCCAGATGTGATAGGCTACGTAAAGACTTACGTAGCCTATCACTTCTGGGTAAAAAAAAAAAAAAAGGCATACGCAAATGGCGGCGGCTACGGTGGCCACCATTTGTGTTCCTTATTTTTCGCCATTTTAGTCTACGTAAATATTTACGTAGACTATTACGGCGAAAGAAAAAGGGGAATGCAAATAGCGCCCACTACGCTATTTGCATTCCCCCTTTTTCTTTTGCCATAATAGTCTACATAAATATTTACGTAGACTAAAATGGTGAAAAATAAGGAAAGCAAATGGCGGCCGCTGTAGCTGCCGCCATTTGCGCACGCTTTTTTTTTTTTTTTTTTTTACCCAGCTGGAAATCCGGCTGCGGATGGCCCTGGCCTGGGCTAGCCGGCTGCTCCGCAGAGCCGCCGCGGAGCAGAGCCAGACGTCGAGGATTCCAGGGGGGAGGACCAGATCGCCTCCCCCCCTGTCGAGGGTTCTGGGGGGAGGGACGGAATGCCTCCCCCCCCATGAACACAATCCGCAGAAAGGTGACTTTCGTACATCCCTAGGTGCACAGAACAGTGTTTAGAACAGCACACCGACTGAGCTGCTAAGGCAATATGAAGAAGGAAGGGCCATTGCATTGGTTGTGAAGAAGGGGGATCTACAAGGAAGAGAAAATGGATGGATGCAGTTCAGCAGTGGTGAAAAGGACAGAAACCATAGAAAGGGGGGAGGAATTGCACTATATGTTAGAAATGTACACACCTGCACAGAAATCAAGAGAATGAACATGGTGGCCCTGTTGAAAGCATCTGGGTTGAAATAAAGGGAGGAAGGAATAACAACAATACAGTGGTTGGAGTCCACTACTGGCCACCCAGCCAAGGAGATGTGTATGATGCTTTACAAAAGCAAATTGCAGATATTTCAAGGAAGGGTGATGTAGTAGTGTATTGGCCCAGGCCTGTAACCAAGTTACCTGTAGTGTTAGAGATCCATAATTCTTTGCTTAAGTTCATTACTGGTGCAATTCCCTTGCTAGTAGGCCTCTGAGCATGTGAGATGAGTCAAAGGACGATACATTCCACACTAATGAGCCAGAAGGCCTTATCAAGATGTGCCTGAGAAACAAAACTTGTTTGTGATAAAGCTGCAGGTGGCTGTGCTGAGAAAGTTTCCTTCTGACCAAGCACAGCTAGTTTATGCTGGGAATGAATGCTAGGGGGCGCTTGCTGCTGCCATGCTGCCTCACTGCTAACATGTATGGTATAAAACCCATTGTACCCCATGGCTCTGGGTTCAAAGAAGCTGTCTGAACCAACCATTGGGTACGCCGGTGTGCTGTAAGTTACTCAATAAAGTACTCCTTGTAAGTAAACCTGGATCTGATTTATCACTATCTTGGCACCTCTAAATTAAGAGGTCGAAGCCCATGGCCAGGGCAATACAAGTAGTAATGGAGGACTTTAATTACCCTAGTATCTGTTGGGAGATAAACTCTGCCAAGCATGGTCTGTCCAGTAGGGATGTCAGAGAATTCCACCACGGATCTCAGTGAGTGCACTGCACTGGCTGCTTATTCACTACCAGGCCAGGTTTAAGGTATTAGTACTAGTGTACAAAGCCCTAAACAACTTGGGGCCAGGATACTTGAGAGAGCGCCTTCACCCTTATCAACCTGCTCAGTCACTAAGGTCATCAGATGGGATGATCCTGGTGGTTCTGTGTCAGCCTATGGCCCAATTGGAGTCCACTAAGAGTAGAGCCTTCAGCATGGCATCTCCTTTTCTGTGTAACTAACTCCCTGCCTCTGTAGGTCAGGCAGGGACCAACATTGTGTTGTTTTTGGCACCTGTTGGGGACATTTTTATTTCAAAAAGCCTTCCTTAATTCACCAGCCATGGTTTTTATTGGTATTGTTTTTTAAAAAAATGTTTAATATGTGTGTGTGAGAGTCTGCATGTGAGTGTGCATGTGTGTCTGTGTGTTAATAGGGTGTTTTGATTCTTTTTATCTTGTATTGTTCCCTGCTCCAGAATCTGTTTAGATGTGGAGTAGTATATAAATGTTGTAAACAAACAAACAAACAAACAAACAAACAAACAAACAAGACTTGGACGTTTAATGAGAATTATCCTGAATGCCTGTGATGGCCATGGAGACCTTCTACATCTTTGGGAGGGGCCCTTACAGAGGCACATCAGAGAGACTGGGATATCTGAGTCCGTCAAGTAGAGTGATCTATGGGCCAATTCGCTTTTATGGCCCACCCCTCCCCTTGATAATCTAAGTGGCCCCTCATTCAATTTCTAGTCAGCTTTGACTGAATGTATTTATTTATTTATTTATAGCATTGATATGCCCTTTTATTTGTTAAGGAGCCATCAAGGTGGTGGCACTGGCATTCGGCCCCCCAAAATCCATGGCGGAATAAAGCCCCCCACCCCACCACCCCGCGATGCTTTGCGAATGGCGGCCGTGTCTGAGGCTGCCATTCACTTCTTCATTATTGCCATGATAGGCTATGTAAATACATGATAGGCTACGTAAATACATGCTCCCTTACTGCAAAGAACTACTCATGAGTTGGACTGTCCTCATGAGGAGGACATCTGACAAGCCTCTAATGTGATGCAGCTGGGCACTGGGTGGGGCTCTTGTAGTTCTTGCTATATCACTATGAACCAAGGCAGGGATTAAGGTGCAATAGAGAGGCCCCTCTTGAGGACCCCGTTACCTGCGCAGGCCTTTTGGTTAGGCACACACAAAAGAGCTTTCTCTTGTGTTGCTCCCAAACTTTGGAACGCTCACTCTCAAGGAGTCCGTGGCGGAACGGGGTAATCCTCACCACCACCCCGCGAAATCCCCCCAGGATGGAGCCTACCTGGTGGTGGCGACAGCAATGGCGGTGGCTCTGGCAGCAGCGGTGGCTCCAGGTCATCTTGCAGCCACTACGACAGCCGCCATTTGCATCCCTGCCAAGCCATGATAGGCTACGTAAGTATCTACGTAGCCTATCACAGCAAAAGTTATTTTGTTATTAGAGTTTCTTATGTATCCTAATAATTGTCTATAGGAATTCTGATGAAGACTAGGTATAGTCAAAATGGGAATATACTGTGGTTCCATAGCCTGATATGTCTCATATGGTTGTTAAGACATTGGTATAATTGTTTGTGTACCACCAAGTGCTTCATTAATAAACATTGTCTAAAAATTATCCTATTGGTCTAATGCAGTGGTGTTAAGTCTCTTGCACATTGTGTGTTTGTTTTGAGCTGTTATTCAGGTCATTGCCTTTTCTGTTTTGCATGGTTAAAATAGCCAACTCAGAAGAGATGGAAGAAATTATGAGAAGAAAGGAAGAAGTCAGTACTTCCGATTCTTTTTCCTTACTAGCTGGTCTCTGGTGTTCAGCTCAGGCCTCAGCACGATAATGTAGAATTTGGGGAGAAAGACGCAACTGAGCAATCCAGCACTAGAGGCCAAGATGGAGAAGACTTCCACAGCCACCATATATCTTCCCTTCGTACCCAAGTAAGTTGGGACAAAGGACACCCAAACACTGCAGAAGACCAACATGCTGAAAGTGATCAGCTTGGCTTCATTAAAAGCATCAGGCAACCTTCTGGCAAAGAAAGCCACAGTGAAGCTGATGAGGGCCAAAACACCCAAGTAGCCCAGGACAATGTAGAACATGAGGGCTGAGCCTTCATTGCACTGTACTATGATCTGATCCACCTGGGAGTGCATGTCAAATTCTGGGAAGGGGGGGGAAGTTGTCAGCCACACTGCACAGAGGCCAGTTTGAATAAGAGAAGAGAGAAAGATGACCGATACTGCAAGTTTCTTCCCTAGCCATTTTGTCACCCTATTTCCTGGCTTTGTGGCCACGAAGGCCAGAACCACAGTGATGGTTTTGCCCAACACAGAAGAAACGGCAACAGAGAAAGCGATGGCAAACAATGTTTGTCGCAGAATACAAGACACCACACCTGGCTGGCCAATGAATAGAAAAGAGCACAGAAAGCAAAGCAGCAGAGAGGAGAGCAGGCTGTACGTGATGCTCCTGTTGTTGGCTTTGATGATGGGAGTATGCCTGTGCTGAACGAAGCTCCGCATTACCACTAGCGTTATCAGAGAAAAGAACACAACTAAAGAAGCCAGAACTATTCCCAAGGGCTCCTCATACGATAGAAAGGTTATATGTTTGGAGATGCATTGATCCTGCTTCTGGTTGGGATGCTGATTGTCTGGACACTGGCTGCAATCGTCTGCATCTGAAAGTAATAAGTAAAGTCTTAATACTTTAAAAATGTGCACATATCCGCTGAGCCAGCATGAAACCAATCTTCCAATACTGGAAGCTCTCCAACCCCAGAGCTTTGGGGAAGGCATTTTGAAGTAATATATGATCCAGTGTTCAGTACTCTTTGCTAGTTCTCTCTCACAGAAACAGGAATGTTGATAGAGTCATGGTGGACTATGTGGAACCTAGGAGTGTGTAGCATTTGGGTGCTTCTTTGGAAAATGATGTTTTTATGTGTGAATGGATGGGGGCTGCATACATGTGAAAAAAGAGAGCGGGAGAGAAGCAGTTTGGGGGGATTTGGAAGAATCCTCCCAAAGAGTGAATATGGGGGGGGGGGTGTTACTTGTGGTTGGAGTGGAGAGGAGAAGGGAAGGATGTATGTGTATGCATGCATGATGGATATGTTGTGTGTGCATGTGTGAGCATGAGTGTGTGTATGAGAAAGAGAGAGACCATGGGTGGCGAGCTGGGATGAGAGAGAGAGAGAGAGATGGGGGAATGGGTCAGCTGGCAGAGGGGAAAAAATGTGTTTACCTTTGGTGAGGAAACTGTGGGTTTAAAAGAGTGTTGGGGCTCATCCCCACCTCTGCTTTGTACTCTGTTTTTGGGGCAGAGTACTTGTCCATTGTGACTAGCCATGCCTCCCATGGCAACCACTTTGTGGTGGAGCCCAGCCCAGGACAGTTTCTCACCTTATCAAATGGGCCAATGGGCCCAAAAAGGTTGCCTACCTTGGGTGTATAGGCTGTCAGTCACCCTGAGCCACCTTGAAGCTCTTTCAACCATGTCTGAAGAAGTGGCAGAAAATGCCTTCACAATCATAGGAAAAGGTTTTGACCTTTTCTTTTGGCCCTTTTGATCTTCTGTGTCTGTTAGATGCACTCCCCTATTGCCACAAAACACCCTGTAGGTGGCTTTTCAGCCCCTGTGAGCATGAGAAATCTACTTTCATGGGATGGAGGTATGTCTTCCTCCTCGGAGTACATTGCTTTGTAAAACTCCCCCTAGCTGCCTTCTGCTGGAAGCTAATAGGAAAAAAACCATTCCCTAGAAAGATGTCTGCTGTTTAGTATGCCAGTCAGCTGTCATTCACATTAGAAGTGACTTCTTTGCAATCTCTACTTACCTGTCTGGCTTGAAATCATTCCTTCAGAGCACCGAGCACAATCATAACAACAGATCTGTTCCCCCTCAAGAATTGTCTTGCTTTGCCCAGGATGGCAGCTCTCAACACATGTCGATCGTGGAAGCTTCTAGCAATAACCACAAGAAACAGAGTTTCAGGTGGAGACCATTCTGTTTTCCTTATGCCTATGATGATGAATTCCATCATTTTGAATAATTACACAGTAACAACTCATCACTGTTTCATTGCCTACAATACTTCAGTATTCACAATGGTAACAATCTATCTTAATCCCCACCGCTTGAAGTCTCTCATTTACCCTTTTCTCTCATGAATTTGCCCTGGGCTCTCAGGTGAACAATTGTTTACATTAGGCAATCAAACACGTTAATACACGGGTGACTTAGGGACCACTTTCTGCTCATGCAGCTCTTTGTCCATTTCACTGAGTTGCTCTTAAGTGCCAGCCTGTAGTATCTCCATTGTGGATTCTCAAGGACCTGACCAACAGAGTTTCCATGTCCTTTTGCAATGGAGGAAACCTCGAGAAAATAATAGTCATTCCCACCTGGTTAAACTTGTGATTCCACACCATGGCACTTCCATTAATGGTGAACTCTTTTCCTGCAGGAGCGTGGGGGTCCATCCTCCCAACTCGGGTTCTATGGATAGACTGATTGGGGTATGTGACTGTGTTGATGATATCATATCCAGTGGCCATCCCCCCATTTTCATCAAAAAATATTTCTTCCCCAGCGCTATTGTTGAAGCGGATGTGCTTCAAAAAGGAATGAAGCTAAATTGGAGAAGGAAAGAGAATGAACTAGGGGCAGTGGTGGAAAATAGATTGCTGAGAGATTCCTGGAATATACTTTCTTGGGCTAGATCTACATTAGTGCTTTTTCTTGATATTGAAGTGCACTGATATTGAACTGTTGGGGCACATTACACATTCTGTATACCACTGTTCTGGTGTAATTTCCTGCTTTTTATTCTGTGTTATCCAAAATTCCACAACAGATGTCATTGTGTGCACTACAAGGTATAAATGCACAAGAGGGATATAGCATCACCATGAAGGGATTGTATCGATATGACACAAGATGTAAATCTGCCCAGTATCTGTTAACATCTGTTAGATTTGTTAATCTAATATACATAAACGTTGTAGCTGGTTCTTATTTCCATGCATGAACAACAAACAAGATATTGAACAAAATATTCACCATCTTCCAGATATGCTAAGAAGAAGTGCAACAGAGTTATATGGTTACCAGTGATAAACTCAAAGTGCAATTTTAATCCCCACTCCACAACCTTTGAAACATACTTATCCATAATTATTTTCCACATTTCACATTAAAGGGACACAGGAGTCTGCTTTTAGTTATTGTGAGTGGCAAAAAAAAAAAAAAGTCCACCAGCACAAGCCTCAAAAATTCTACTGTTTATACAAACAAATCTGATAAAAATGCTACAGACACAGCAAGTTAAAAAGTGCTGGAAAATGACACATCCGTACGTTTTAATCCAAGTTGTATCTTGGGATATATCATAGATTTCCTTCAAATTTTGGTAAAAACTACTTGTGTACAGTACAAGAAGATGCAGCTTTCATTGGCTTGGTGAAATTCTCAGCAGCAGTTTAAAGGTTATTAGTGTTTTTTCTGCCTCATGAAAGCTGATGGCAGCAACTGCGGACAGAGTTGTGTTGGGCATGCTCAGTTTCACCCTGAAGCTAGAATGCTGCCAGTAGTGCAGTGTTTCAGAGGGCTTCTGTGTGCAATGCCTATTCCTTTAATTATGGAATTGACCTCACAAGATGGGACTACATGTTACTACATGGATTGGAACCAGTGGAGGCTGGTGGCTCCGATTTCAGTGGGTCTGTGAATCCATTCCATGTTTCAGTCAGAACCACCCAGTACTCCAGAGGAACTATCCAAGGTTCTGAACCCTATCCTCACTACCATTGTGTCCTGTGATCAGTGATGATGTTGTACAATGTCACAAATTGTGCTTGCTTACAACTTACCCTCCATGCACACACACTTTTCCTTGGTCTTTCAGGCCCAACTCCAGATGGGGAGGTGTCATTAAAAGCAATACCACTCTCACCTCTGCTGCATCAGAGGAAACCCCCATCTCCCACTCTTGAACCCATCCTGCCAGCTACTGATGTAAGTGACCAACTGGCATGGGTGAACTCACAGGAGGATTTCTCTAGCAATACAGTAGTCTCAGTTGTGTCGAAAGGAAATACAGGTCCAGGACGACATGGGGAATCTTTGTTGGTCCCAGGCACTCCATTCCCTGCCCCCCCAGTCTGGATCTGGGCCTGAAAGAGTGACAAGGACCTGAAATAGAAAGATTGGCCCATCCCAATTTGGGTCTATTCACCCTTCCGAAGATCATGACAGTAGCAGTTGATAAGAGACTCTCCCTACCTGCCATGGGTGGACATTCAGAAGGCTCCCGGTACCCTCATCTCCCAAGGCTTTGTGCTTGGATCTTGAGGAAAACATGGCATGGAGTGCATGTGCCACAGCATAGACAGCATTGTAGAGGCTGTAGCTCTGGCCAGACATTCCCATTTCAAACACAGATGCAGGGAGGCTGCTCAACTTCTCCTCCCCGGTACAGTTCCCTGCACCTGCTATATACCTGTTATATTCAGGGAATGAGCACACAAATGCATTGGACCAGAAACCATGGATGAAATAAAGCCCAGATTGCTTAGGAGTTAAAGTCTCAAGGACATCTTTATATCCTGCCACATCATTCGTGTGGAGTGTGAAGGACAAGGTGCCATTGAAGGATTTTGGTGTGAATGCTCCACTATAGTATACAGATGCAAAATCCCACTCAGCTGTTATGATCCAAACCCTCTCGATTGGCTTCATTTCATCAAACTCTCTGAATGATAGAACCATCCGTAAGCCCTCCATAGATCTTAAGTCCCCATGAACAAGGATCACGTTGGTTTTGGTTGATGAGACAACAGAACTGATTCTGTCCAGTTTAGTATTAAAAAGCTGCTTGCTTTCTCCCCAGTGCTCCTTCAGTGTTGGAATAATTTCTTTAAAAGCAAAGCATACATAGTTCTCAAGTAGCAAAGGAGTGAGAGTCCTCAATAACATTTCTCCACTGTCATCACCTGAAACAATGAGGCCAATCCAGGTCCATCCAAAACGCTTCAGGAGCTGAACAATCCCAACATACTGAGGATTTGCATTGGGGATCATATGATACACAGAAGGGAACTGAGTTTTATCACGCAGCGCAGGGTCAAAGGAGCCAAAATTGAGCTAAGGAGAATGACAACGATCTGTTTAGAACTGGCAACTATTTCTCTTTTCCCCCTGAATTTAAACTACCACCTTCAATGTTCTGGCAGAATAGAAGGAGTGACCTCACTGAGTCTGATCTCCCACAAATAGTACTACAGAGGCTAAGTGCTTTCTGGTGCTGCAATTTGCTATGCATACCAAAGGCTAACTACAGATCTGATGCAAGACCTTATATTAGAGCCCCAAGACATTTGGTATGGAAGGGAATTTGGAGGAGAGAGTTAAAAGATGGAAGGGTGAGCTTGTTTTTAGCCCTTTGTTGGCACACTTTCTTTTCCTGATCCAGATTGCTCCCACGCAGCTGTTTCTCCCTCATTTGTGAGTTCAACCGTAATAAATAAACCCTGTCAGCAGACAATTGGAGTGGAGAGGTTGCAGACAGTGAAAGACCTACGCACATAAATACACACCTACAACTTCTCCAGTCTAAATTCCACCTCGGCAAACTGCTCCACCTTAAAAAAAAAAAGTACACTAGGACTCTTATTCATGTGTTTGTAGTTATTAGTATTCAGCCTTTGAGTTGATCAGGATCTGTGCTGAGCTAAATGGGCAGAGCAGAGCCTTTGAGCCTCTCCAGTTTGAGGAACAGGGTAGGTAGCAACAAAAATGTGTCTGCTCCCTCAACAACCCTAATAGTCGCCCCTATGTATTTGTGGTTTACTCTGAATGAATCCTGAACCAAATTGGACTCATCTGTACAGATTCAGAAGATGTCCCAACCAAAGTGGAGCTCCTCCAAAGTGGAGCAAATCTGAACTGGAACAGTTATAGAGATTCAGGATTTGGAGGGACAGAGATTTAGGCAGTGTGTCTCCAAAAATGGATACATTTCTCCCCAAGCTCACCATATAAGGAAAACACTAAGTGACTGCTACACCTTCAAATGTCATCCAGTTCTAACAAACAGAAAAAATATAGCCATTTCTTGATTTCCAGTAATAATCAATAGGAAGCATGAGGATTTGGGTTTCGAATTCGGGTTCAGTACTGAGTTGAAACGGGGGCAACCTCTGAATCTGTCCAAGCCCAACCAGGTTGTTTTCCAAATGCCCATATTAGAGTCCACACCACATCTTGTGGTCAATACACACATCCTATTATTTATATAGATGAATACACATACCTGTGGCATCTTATAGATATTTAAGATGTGCGGCATCTTGTTGGAGTTATGAGAGGTGAGCCCACCAATGACAGCCATTAGCTTGTATTTCCTCTCACAGATATAGTTTAGGGGACTCCCTTGACTGGTGAAAAGGTGATACATAGTCCCAAAACATGTACCCATTTCATTGTAAGCATTTTCAGAGAAGATATAGTTCAATGTGCAGTTGGGTAAGAGGTGGGCATTTTGGGTGATCTCCTCAATGGCAAATACAAAGACAAGGACTTGGTGGTAATGTTTAGGCACCATACTGCAACGAGATTTTGATGTGGTCTTAGGGCTGGCTCATGGGTGAAAGCACATCACTTGAATTAATGTACACACAATTCACTTTGGATTGGATCCATCCCTTTAACTCTTAATTTGTTTAACATTTAAAAATATTTTTGTTATATCCTTATGTTTCTCTGCCATAATTCATTTCCCAAAACTTTTGTGATCCCTCTGCAGCCTGTGATTCATCTGTTGTGTTGATGTTTAGAATGTATGCAATGCACCCTGAGCCCATATAGAAGGTTGGTCTTTAAAAAAAATGCATGTTATAAATAAACAAATGCACAAGGAGACCCAATATAGGCAGTTGTGCAATTTGAATCTCACTTCTGGCATGCCTCGTATACCATGTGAGGCAGAGTAAACCTATAAATGGGCTGTATTACCACAAGTGGACTTGCTTGTGACTGAGTGGTCTGCCATACCATGAAAATTCAAAAAAACCCTAGCATGTCAAGCAGAAGAGTTTGGTCTGGCTTTCTCCCTAACATACTAGTTTTCTACATGCAGGAATGTATTTCTTAACTGAGGAGCATTCCAGCGTGCGAGTCTCTACCATAAGGCAGAACCTTTGATTCTGGTCAGATACCCCAAGAAGAACTAAGCCTCATTTTCAAGAATAGGATTATTCATACACTTCATTAGCTGAGTCCATCTCAGGTTCACACTGAAGCAAAAAGGGGGATTGCAGTGCTTTGAGCACTGGTGAAGAACGTATGGCCCTCCAGATGTTGTTGGACTACAACTGCCATTATCCCTAATCATTGGTCATGCTGTCTGGGGCTGATGGGAGTTGGAGACCAACAACATCTGGAGGACCACACATCCTCCAGCCTTTGCTTAGGGCTTCCATGGCTCAGCTTTAAAAGACCTTAAAAATGAAAAAAAAAATCATCTCCATATTTACATGAGCCTATTCAACAAGAATTAATATTCGTCTCTGTATGCTACTTTCACATAATAAAAGTTCAGCTTACTAGCCATTTAACATCTCCTGTGGAATTCTGTCAAAGGGAATCTCATTCAGTGAAGGAATAAAAAAAGAAACAAATTCACCAATGATAATATCCTCTAGAAAGCCATAGGGGTTCTTTTCAGGCTTTGACCAACAACAACAACTGTTGTTCAAGTTCTTGCTGACAATATGAGGCAGATGAAGCGACAAAAGACGCAGCAGCAGCAGCAGCAATGGCATCCATCTGACTACCAGCCAATTTTGGGCCTGTCCAAGCCTGGACATGTTCATTTTGACAGATATACAGGACAGCAGTGCTACCAAGACTGTCAATCTTCAAAGTAGATTCTAAACAACCCTGAAAACCTATAAGGGGGAAGCAAACTCTACAGTTTCACCAATTCCAGCTGGGCTCTCAACCATCTGTTCCTTAAAAAAATAACCCTGCCTGTCTTCAATCAACTTCCACGAACTGTGTCTAACAGGTTGTTTTGAAGCTAGTTTTTGTAGCTGGGGTAGATTCCTCTGTGTCTCTGGCTTCCTGATAGCTTTGGGTGATAATGACTGGATGACAGTGATTATGATGATTTACAGGGTAGATAATTGCCCTCCCCAGTATTCACAGCCATCAGCAAAGTTTAAGAAAACCTGTTAAGGTGCTTCCAGAAGGGGTCCTATGCTCGCTGTGAGCATTATTTCTGAGGACCATGGAAAAAAGACCCAAGTCAGGAAGACAAAGGGCCAAACCTACAAAACTAGTAACAAAACTAGTAGGTGGTCATGACGTTATGTAGTGCACAAACCATTTGGGGCTGCAAGAATTAAAATTCGAACTTCAAATTTAATTTTGTATTTTTATTTAAGATTATTTTTAGGCTGCCTTTAAAGGTAGAACCCACTCAAGACACTGTACAAGATAAAAACCATACAAAACAAATACTTTTAAAAAAATCAATAAATGCATATGCAGTAAAAAAAAAATTCCAATAAAAACCATGATTACCAATAAAACCAACAGTCCAAGAACTGCAAAAAGGCCAGTAAAAACAGGTGGGTCTTCAGAGCTTTCCTGAAGACCTGCAAAAAAGGGGCCTGATGAACCCTAATGGAAGTTGATTCCATCACCACTGAGAAAGCCCTCTCCCTTGTACTCACCCACCTAATGTGTAGCGCTATAGGACATGCTGAAGCATTGGTGCAATATGCTCTTGGGGTCACAACGCTGCCTGCAGGTGTGTCATTGCATTTGGAACTTGCTGAAGCTTCTGAACACTCGTCAAGAGCTTCCATACATAAAGAGCATGGCAGTCATCAGGTTGGGAAGGTTATGAAAACATGAGTAATGGTAGTACAGCTATCTCTGTAGGGTAGGAGATGTTGGCAAGTATTGGGAGGTGGTCATCCCTCTGAAAGAAATACCAAAAACGATTCCAGACATCATGAGGGCATGTGATCCTGTTGAACAAGAAGTATTCAGTCTCTGAGGTGAGCTTTGGTGAGGTGATCTTCTATCACTTGTTGTAGGACTAACCTCTCTCTCTCTCTCTCTCTCTCTCTCTCTCTCTCTCTCTCTCTCTCTCTCATCTCACAAGTTTGTGTCTGCAATCTGAGGAATCTAGGGGCAGATAACAACAATCTCCTGGCCTACTGTATATACTCCAGGTTACCTGAAGGATCGCCTCCTCCCATATGTGCCTGCCTGGACCTTAAGATCATCGTCAGCGGCCCTTCTCCGTGAGCCCCTGCCAAAGGAAGTGAGGCGGGTGGCTATTAGGAGGAGAGCTTTTTCTGCTGTGGCACCCCAGCTCTGGAATGAGCTCCCTAGTGAGGTTCGCCTGGCACCTACCTTGTATTCCTTTTGGCGCCAGGTGAAGACCTTTTTATTTTCCCAGGCATTTTAGCATTTTAGCTTTCTAAACTTATAGCTTTGCTGTTTTAAATCTGCATTTTAAACTCCTGCACTGCTGCTGGGTTTTATTGTGGTTGTATTGTTATATTGTGGTTTTAATGTTCTATATATTTTAAATTGTTTTATTGTGTGTTGTTTGGTTTTAATTGTTGTGAACCACCCAGAGAGCTTCGGCTATTGGGCGGTATAGAAATGAAATGAATGAATGAATGAATGAATAAATAAATAAAAACTCTTCCTTCAGTCTGTGTGCCCTGAGCATCAGAAAACCATTGGATGTTTTAAAGATAGTTTGCAGCTCTCTGCAGGATTTTTGTGGCATACAATGGTTTTCAAACTTCTCATTGTATCTGTACTTTTCTCTTATTTATTGGGCCACCCTGAGTTTTTGAAGGACTCCTTACCCTGGATAAATCTTAAATGAATACTAGTATGACAGAAAAACATTTGGTGAAGGAGAAGGAATATACTCGGGTTACAATAGTCTAGCGGAGAAAGGATGGTAGAGAAATATGAGATCTTGATTGGCCAAAAAATGTCAGCCAGTTCCATCAGCAAGATAATCCTGTTAGTCTTTAGGAAGGCTGTCTTAAAATTATTTACATAAATTTGAGAAGGGACCCTGGTTTGAGAGGGTGCCTCTCAATTCCATAGTACGGAGTTAGTTGGGACATTATTTCAGCTCCCACCTCTTTTTTTAAGGGTTAAATATTTGCTTTAACCCTTAGATCTTTTTTATACTGGTTATTTTAGCAAGCAACCTTCTTGGAAATGAAGTTCTTTCCCGCACAAATACTCACATGAAGCCACTATTCTATATGCATCCAAACTTATTCCAGATCATACGCAGCTATACCCAAAACAAACATCATCAGTGAGCTCTTGCAAGCATTCGTGTCAGTCAGCAACATTAAGGCAATGTGGCCAGTGTCCTACTCAAACAAGCTATGAAGAAGTCACCCAGCCAGATCACATGCTTAGACATTAATATGCAGCTAGGCCAGTTCAAGAGATTGTGAATGTGCACTCCTCCTCAATACAGAAGCACAGTAATGTCTAACAAGTCCAAATTGATTGGGGAAGAATGTCCAAAACATGCAGCAAGCCATACATTCAGATAAACCAGAGTTCTGTTTATATGAAATTTCATTGACTGGTGGGCCCTTGATGAATTTACATCAAGCCACACCATCTTGCCTGTAAGCCTTCTATGCAATCCCAGGTGCGTGGGTGCCTGGAAATTCTCAGAGGTGAAGACACAGTATGCCAAGTGGCCCTCTGCATTTGCTTTTGTTTTTATCTTATTTTCACAAAGGCCACGGTCTGAACACTGGGATGGAATGCTGATTCTTAGGCTGACCTCTGGCTTGGATTAAGCCCTGCACCAAACTAGGGATATCGCGAGTGGCTGGCAGGGTCTGGGAGTCCAGCAGACCCCCCGTGTCTGCCCCCCAGGCCCCTGCTCACCGAGCCCTGCGGCACTGACAGACCTGGTTGCTGAGCGTTCTGGGGCTCGGCGAGCATCTGGGAGCAGCCCGCCCTCCTTGCGATCTGCTGCCATTGTGCCTAAAATGATGGCTAGGCCTCTTCCAGAAAGAGGGTGAGCTGCAATTATGCACAAAATGGCAATCCCCAGAGTCCCTGTTGCTGCACACAAACTATTCACCATAGATTACGAGCCGTTGGTATCCGGTGATGGGGGACTCCTCCAACTGCATGCTCTCCCCTGCTTACAAGGGGGGGGGAGTGCAGTTGGCGGGCAATTCCTGCCTCTGCTGCCTGACACAAGCCTTCACGGGCTCCTTGCAAGGAAGGAACCCATGAAGCCTTGACAGGCACCGAGGGCAGGGGTTGTCCTCCAACTTGCAAGAAGGGGAAAGTGCACATTATCTTCTGGGAAGAGCCCGCCCGGGCCACCATTATTGTGCATAATGGCGGCTCAACAGCAGATGGCCCCACGACTTCATTGGGCACTCACCAGGCTGTCCAGCAGCTCTTGCAGCACTGCAAGCAGGGGTGGGCAGCAGCAGTGGCTCAGCAAGGGCCGGCTGACAAAGCCAGGGGGGGCTGATTCTGTCCATCCCTACACCAAACACCATGGGATAACCAGGGTGCTCTGAAAATTTCCCACTTCCTGTGACTTATCTGTGGATGCTTTCAGAGGTATTCTGATAGCTGTCCAGAACCACTTCCCAGTACAAGAGACCATCAAGCTGCTCGGGTCCTTCTAAGACCAGCTGCTATCACAGCATAGTGTCCTTGGCATCCTCAGAAAACGTGAAAGCAAAGGTCGGGTTTCTCACCCCAGATCACTTTATTATTCTCATGGTCACAGATTTCATATTACCACAACAGCAAGGGGAAATCTCTTAATATGTGTGTATGACATGACATCTCTCAGATGATTTTTCATATGTTATTGAAATATATATTGATAACTGTAAAAAACAAACCAGGTCATGTGACTGCCAGAGTGAGCCTGGGAAAGCTATTGACCTCAGCCTTGGATTTGCCCGGCTCTACCCATGGTCCACCAAATTCTTTCAGATCTTGCCTTGGTTACATCTTGACTTATGACATCACTTTCCACCCTGGTTTTCACTTAATCCACTTGGCCCCTCTTCAAGGCTGGCCACATAAGCAGCTGCCTACCTGATGCCTTGCTCTAATGACCCTTCAGAGCAAGGCAGCCAATGGGCTCTTTGAGGAAGGCAACAGATTCTGCTCTCCAGAAAGCCCAGCGTCTGTTTGGTGTATTATAAACCTTGTTCTCTGAGCTCCCTCTTTAGAGTGAGGCATTGTAGAGAAGGTGGTCCTGGAGACTGCCAGTAACACCATGGCACAGGCAGTCTCTGTGGCCACCTAGAATCATAGAGCAGTAGGGTTGGAAGGGGCCTACAAGGCCATCGAGTCCAACCCCCTGCTCAGTGCAGGAATCCAAGCATCCACAATGCTTGGCATCCAAAACGCCTCACTCTGAGGAAGAATCCCTCAGAACAAGGCATGGAGGGAGACGGCAGTGCAGGCACTCCCGCCTTCAGGCATCTGGATATCTTGTGCTGCCACTGCTCCACCCTTTGCCCCACCTAGCTCTGCCACTTTGACCCTAGATAGGCGGCCATTATGACTTGTTCAGTGCCATACCTCACTGCTCGATTTAAAATTCCATCCATAAAAATTCTAACCTTCTATTTTCAAAATACCAAGAATTGGAGTTGCAATTCTTTGGGGGAAAACTAGTGTTCTAATACATTTCAACGTATTCCAGATCATAGGGCTGTGGAAGGTTGGATACAGCTGCAGCTTACACCACAGCCAGCCCAATCAGGTGTACACATGGTCAGACCAGAAGCGATTTGGGGCGCTGGCAACCAGCTGCCCAAAGCTCCCTTTCCCTCCTTGCGGGTGTATAAGGAGCAGAGGCAGCCAAGGTGATGGGTGGAAAGGAAGCAGGGAAAGGACGGGAGACCAGACTATATTGAGCATTAGAGCATTATGGGAATCCACCATGTGCAGGCGCTACACTCATGTGGTGAATGGATTGTGCCTTATATTCTAGTAAATGGACAGCATGCAACTGTGCATTTGTCATAGCAGGTTGAGATGTGTTTTTGCAGGGGGGGAAACCATCAAGAGTCATTAACAGCAGCAGGCAGGAGTCACCCGCCAACCACTTTCTCTCCCCAATTTGCAAGGAGGGGAGAGTGCACAGTTGGAGGGTGACTCCTGCCCTCACTGCCTGTCAAACCTTCATGGGTTCCTTCCTTGCAAGGGACCCATGGAGGCTTGAGTGAGGCACCACAACCCTATGCATGTTTAGACAGAAGAAAAGTCCCACAACTCCCAGCATTCCCTAGCCAGCTTGGCTAACTGAGGAATCCAGGGAGCTGCAGGACTTTTTTCTGTCTAAACATGCATAGGATTGCACACTAAGAAACATTAACGTTCTTTTCTCAGCACCCTGACCACTCAAAATCACAGCAAACAAGCCAACAAAACCCACAATAATATATATAGGGGGGTGTTTGGGAAAGTAGCTGCAGGTTTTTGGTGTGTGCGTGTGTTTTAACATACAACACAGGCAGCCATTATGTTGACACTTTTCAAAATAGGCTTATCTGTTTGGTGTATTATAAACTTTCATAATAAAGAAACAGCATCAGCTAGTGGCATGTTAGAAATTAAAGAATACTGCCTGCTGGTACCTTCACTGTAAACTCACTATGTGGAGATTAAAGCTGCAGCCCTATATGTCCTAATCTCAGAGTACGCTCCAATGAACTCAACGGGACCGGCTTCTGAGCAGACCTCTTAGGATTGCACATTGCATCCAAATAAGGAAGCTGCCTTCTATCCAGCATGTTTAGGATCACTAGAATATTGATTAGCTCATTATCTACTTTGCTTCAGTCTTTTACGAAGGCATACTGTGAGGATGTAGGAGAAATAATTTATGTATAATAAGCCTAATTAAGCAGACCTCTTGTTATGTTGACAGACTCCTACTTCCTGTCTATATCTGGGTCCCTGGAGATGTGGTTTTCCTCATGCCGAGAAGGTCTCAGTCAGTTTACACTCAACACAATTACTTCATACAGTAAATAGATGTTCATAGACTATATTTTAAGCATTTATTAACAAACAAGTGTATTTAAGACAATTGTTACCATTAAGCAAAATGCATTTGTTCAGAACAAAACATTATTCTCTGCTTTGAAAACTGAGTAGAGAAAGAATAGAGCTATGTAATTAGTATTTATTTACTTACAACATTTGTATGCTACCTCCTAACAGAACGTTCTCTCTGGGAAGCTTACAATATACTAGCAAAAACCATTGGGATCACAAAATAGAACATAAAACTATATAAAACAAAAATAACAACATAAAATAAGGAAACAAAATATGCAGCCAATGACATAGACTGATTTTAAAACTGAAAGGCCCAGATTACACAAGTTATTTAAAGACCTGGGTGAACCGAAGTCTTCACCTGGCCTCCAAAAGTCCAAAGGGATGGTGCCAGGCAAATCTCTCTGGGAAGGCTATTCCATCAATGAGGTGCCAATACCAAAGAGGGCCTCTATCTAGTGGTCACCCTCTTTGCTTCATTTGGTGGGGGCACTCAGTTTAGGGCCTCTGAGGAAGAACCTACAGTTCAGCTACATGTGTGAAGCAACCTGCAGGTAACTTGGTCCAAAGCCATTTACAGCTTTAAAGGTTCAAACCAGCAAATAATGTTGGGACTGGAAATAGACTGGGAGCTTTCAAAAGCTGATAAATGGTAAATTGCCTTCAGAAAACAAAATACCACACCCTGAAGACTAAAAATATGAAGACAGAAATCAGATTGCAAAGGGATATAGTCACACAGCTACATACCCAACTTGTACACATGTCAGGTATCCTCCTAGGTATTCAGACTAGTTTTTAGACAATGTCATTTAGACATGATGCATTATTATCAGGTCAGTGTAAAAGCTGGAATGAAATGGGCCAGAACAGCCCCTTTACTAAAACAAAAACAAAAAGCATGCCAAACACTATAGCATGTGTTAATGACACCTGAGGACACTATTTTAGGACAGAAACCCTTGAAAAATGAAATTATTATTGACCCCATAAAGGCCAGAACACATCTGGAACAGAATGGAGTGTCCCAGAATGGTCACTTCCGAATGAGCCAAATCAACCAAATTCACCAGTCACACATGACTGTATGGGTATGAGCCACAAACCCTCCACAGAAACCACGTTCTAATATCCAATCTGGGCAATAGCCGACATTCTCGAAAATAGCCCAGAACAGCAACTCTGAAGTGACCCAAATCAACCAAATTTATCAGCCACACATGATTATAGGGGGTTGATGTAATGAGCTATAAAATCTCCACAAAGCCATGTTCTTATGCTTATTTCAAGCAAAATCTGTACTGTATAATATGGCCCTGGATGGGAACTTTGAAGTGAGACAAATCAACCTAAATATTTTATCACATGTAACTACATGGTATGGATGCAATAAGCCACACAACCTTCACAAAAACAATGTTCCAATAACCAGACTTACAGTCTAGCTTTTAACTTCTGCAGGGGATTTGTGCAAATGTGTATGCATGCAAGTGCACTACTGTGCATTTGTAAATGAATGAAATTCTTGTAGAAAAAGATCCAATTCTGTCAATGAGTGGACAACAAAACAAAGAATGCCTGACAATCTGCCTGACTGTCATAATTCTGGTTTTTGCCAACTCACTCTTCCCAAAATGTGTTAGTACTCCAGAAGCCAGTCACCAAACCAAAGATAAATGCCACCACACCAGTCTACTTCCAATACAGTACTGGAGTTTTCTCCTAGAAGGACTATCTCACTCTCAACCTATAAATGTAAGTGGTGATTTTGCCTTATTGACCAGTACAACATGGAACAGTTTATCTATTCAGGAAGTGAAACAATCTTTCAACAATATCAGTTATTAGAGTTTCTTATGTATCCTAATAATTGTCTACAGGAATTCTGATGAAGACTAGGTATAGTCAAAATGGGAATATACTGTGGTTCCATAGCCTGATATGTCTGATATGGTTGTTAAGACATTGGTATAATTGTTTGTGTACCATCAAGTGCTTCATTCATAAACATTGCCTAAAAATTATCTTATTGGTCTAATGCAGTGGTGTTAAGTCTCTTGCACATTGTGTGTTTGTTTTGAGCTGTTATTCAGGTCATTGCCTTTTCTGTTTTGCATGGTTAAAATAGCCAACTCAGAAGAGATGAAAGAAATTATGAGAAGAAAGGAAGAAGTCAGTACTTCCGATTCTTTTTCCTTACTAGCTGGTCTCTGGTGTTCAGCTCAGGCCTCAGCACGATAATGTAGAATTTGGGGAGAAAGACGCAACTGAGCAATCCAGCACTAGAGGCCAAGATGGAGAAGACTTCCACAGCCACCATATATCTTCCCTTCGTACCCAAGTAAGTTGGGACAAAGGACACCCAAACACTGCAGAAGACCAACATGCTGAAAGTGATCAGCTTGGCTTCATTAAAAGCATCAGGCAACCTTCTGGCAAAGAAAGCCACAGTGAAGCTGATGAGGGCCAAAACACCCAAGTAGCCCAGGACAATGTAGAACATGAGGGCTGAGCCTTCATTGCACTGTACTATGATCTGATCCACCTGGGAGTGCATGTCAAATTCTGGGAAGGGGGGGGAAGTTGTCAGCCACACTGCACAGAGGCCAGTTTGAATAAGAGAAGAGAGAAAGATGACCGATACTGCAAGTTTCTTCCCTAGCCATTTTGTCACCCTATTTCCTGGCTTTGTGGCCACGAAGGCCAGAACCACAGTGATGGTTTTGCCCAACACAGAAGAAACGGCAACAGAGAAAGCGATGGCAAACAATGTTTGTCGCAGAATACAAGACACCACACCTGGCTGGCCAATGAATAGAAAAGAGCACAGAAAGCAAAGCAGCAGAGAGGAGAGCAGGCTGTACGTGATGCTCCTGTTGTTGGCTTTGATGATGGGAGTATGCCTGTGCTGAACGAAGCTCCGCATTACCACTAGCGTTATCAGAGAAAAGAACACAACTAAAGAAGCCAGAACTATTCCCAAGGGCTCCTCATACGATAGAAAGGTTATATGTTTGGAGATGCATTGATCCTGCTTCTGGTTGGGATGCTGATTGTCTGGACACTGGCTGCAATCGTCTGCATCTGAAAGTAATAAGTAAAGTCTTAATACTTTAAAAATGTGCACATATCCGCTGAGCCAGCATGAAACCAATCTTCCAATACTGGAAGCTCTCCAACCCCAGAGCTTTGGGGAAGGCATTTTGAAGTAATATATGATCCAGTGTTCAGTACTCTTTGCTAGTTCTCTCTCACAGAAACAGGAATGTTGATAGAGTCATGGTGGACTATGTGGAACCTAGGAGTGTGTAGCATTTGGGTGCTTCTTTGGAAAATGATGTTTTTATGTGTGAATGGATGGGGGCTGCATACATGTGAAAAAAGAGAGCGGGAGAGAAGCAGTTTGGGGGGATTTGGAAGAATCCTCCCAAAGAGTGAATATGGGGGGGGGGTGTTACTTGTGGTTGGAGTGGAGAGGAGAAGGGAAGGATGTATGTGTATGCATGCATGATGGATATGTTGTGTGTGCATGTGTGAGCATGAGTGTGTGTATGAGAAAGAGAGAGACCATGGGTGGCGAGCTGGGATGAGAGAGAGAGAGAGAGATGGGGGAATGGGTCAGCTGGCAGAGGGGAAAAAATGTGTTTACCTTTGGTGAGGAAACTGTGGGTTTAAAAGAGTGTTGGGGCTCATCCCCACCTCTGCTTTGTACTCTGTTTTTGGGGCAGAGTACTTGTCCATTGTGACTAGCCATGCCTCCCATGGCAACCACTTTGTGGTGGAGCCCAGCCCAGGACAGTTTCTCACCTTATCAAATGGGCCAATGGGCCCAAAAAGGTTGCCTACCTTGGGTGTATAGGCTGTCAGTCACCCTGAGCCACCTTGAAGCTCTTTCAACCATGTCTGAAGAAGTGGCAGAAAATGCCTTCACAATCATAGGAAAAGGTTTTGACCTTTTCTTTTGGCCCTTTTGATCTTCTGTGTCTGTTAGATGCACTCCCCTATTGCCACAAAACACCCTGTAGGTGGCTTTTCAGCCCCTGTGAGCATGAGAAATCTACTTTCATGGGATGGAGGTATGTCTTCCTCCTCCTCCTCGGAGTACATTGCTTTGTAAAACTCTCCCTAACTGCCTTCTGCTGGAAGCAAATAGGGAAAACCCCTTCCCTAGAAAGATGTCTGCTGTTTAGTATGCCAGTCAGCTGTCATTCTTTCACATTAGAACTGTCTTCTCTGCAACCTCTACTTACCTGTCTGGCTTGAAATCATTCCTTCAGAGCACCGAGCACAATCATAACAACAGATCTGTTCCCCCTCAAGAATTGTCTTGCTTTGCCCAGGATGGCAGCTCTCAACACATGTCGATCGTGGAAGCTGCTAGCAGTAACCACAAGAAAAGGGGTTAAAGGTGGAAACCAGTGAGGTTTTTTTTTTCTTTATGCCTATAATGCTGAATTCCGTCAGTTTGCATAATTACCCAGTAACAAATACTCCATGTCTTCTTGCCTACGATACTTAAAGATTCATAGTGGTTTGCATTTGCATTTCTGGAGAACAATTGTTTGCATGAGGCAACCAACAGTTTACATGCGTGAATTTGGGACCACTTTCTGCTCAAGCAGCTCTTTGTCCATTTCATTGGGCTCAGCAATATGGGTTGGTCTAAGTGCCAGGCTATAGTATCTCCATTGTGGATTCAAGTACCTGACCAACAGAGTTTTCATGTCCTTTTGCAATGGAGGAAACTTCAAGAAAATAATATTCGCTCCCACCTGGTTAAACTTGTGATTCCACACAATGGCACTTCCATTAATAGTGAAGTCTTTTCCTGCTGGAGCACGGGGGTCCATCCTCCCAACTCGGGTTCTATGGATAGACTGATTGGGGAATGTGACAGTGTTGATGATATCATATCCAGTTGCCATCTCCCCATTTTCATCAAAAGATATTTCTTCCCTAGCACTATTGTTGAAGCAGATGTGCTTCAAAAAGGAATGAAGCTAAATTGGAGAAGGAAAGAGAATGAACTATGGGCAGTGGTGGAAAAAGGAAAATAGATTGCTGAGAGATTCCTGGAATATGCTATCTTGATCTGTTAACATCTGTTAGATTTGTTAGTAATATTATATATAAATAGCTGTTTCTTATTCATGTGGATGACATATTGAACAACACATTTACCATTTTACAGATTCGCTAGGAAGAAGTTCAACAGAGCTGTGGTATCCAGTGATAAACCTGAATGTGCAATTTTAATCCCCACTCCACAGCTTTCAAAACATAGTTATTCATAATTATTTTCCATATTTCACATTAAAGGGGCACAGGAGTGCCCTTTTAGTTATTGTGAGTTGCAAAAAATAGAAAATGTCCCACCATTATAAGCCTCAAAATTCTACTGCTTATAAAAATGGCACCTGTTCATCTAATAATTTGAGACTTGGCATTCTTGATCTATCTGATGAGGTCTACAATTGTGACAAATTTCAGACAAGTCTGATTAGAAGTGCTACAGGTACAGCAAGTTAAGAAGTCCTGGAAATTCACACATTAGTATTTGTTACTCCAAGCTGAGGCTTGGATATATTATATTTCTTTCAAATTTTGGTAATAACTACTGTTGTACAGTATTCTGACTTGTGGAGAAGGTGTGCCTTTCCTTGGTTTTGTGGAATTCTGAGAAGTAGTCCAAAAGTTACAAATGTTTTTCTGCCCCATGAAAGCCTACGGCAGCAACTGTTGGCAAAGTTGTGTCAGACACACTCAGTTTCACTGTGAAGCTAGAATGCTGCCAGTACTGCAGTGTTTTCAGAGGAATTCTGTTAAAGAGGACTTCTGTGTGCAATGTTTATTCCTTTAATTATGGAATTGACCTCACAGTCACAAGATGAAACTATATGTTACTACATGGATTGGGATCCCAGCAGAGTGGGGGAGGAAGACTTTAACCCCGCCCCGCCCCCGCCCCTTGCTGTGGTCCTCATCTGCCTCCAATACCAACTGCAGGCATAGGGCAAATGTTTAAAGCCCCCTATCCACCACTTTAGGGTTCTGATCCATATCAGGTGCCATGAGCTTATTTTTGAGTAAAAAACAACAACTGGCTGCATCTTTGAAGTAACATGCAGTTAGATCCCCAGGGAATTGGAAGGGGAGTGGAATACATAGGTGGGTAAGCAAAAGAATCAGTGCCTCACACCATCTTTTTGAAAGCAGAAATCCAGCATGCAGGTCCTAGTCCCTGATCTCTCTTTCCATATGGTAGGTAAAGGAGACATGGGGATTGATGCCCCTGTGCTTACTTTCTGAAGGCAGAAATACAGTGCAAGTAAGTAAATAATAGGTTATTACCATCACAAGACCAGAAAAAAAAAATACAGTGCAAGGTCCCCAATCTCTGCTGTTTCCTTCCATGTGGTGGGAAAAGAACGTGCAAGGATCATGGCTTACACTAGGGGTATATTCACACACTACATTGAAAATGCCTTTACATCTATGTATGCTCCTTTAGAAGGCTGTGAGACATGAGGACATGAGGAGTGGGAGTGCAGTGGCAGCTGGTGACTCCAGTTTCAGAGGGGCTGTGATTCCATTCAGGGTTTTAGTTGCCACCAGCCCTATCCCCAAAATGGGTTCAGCACCTTGGATAGCACTGTTAGAGTTTTGGCTGGTGGCAACTAAAACTATGAGTGGAAATACAGCCCTTCTGGAACTGGAATCACCAGCTGCCACTGTGGGAGTGGGTACTGATTGGGACCCTAGTGTAGAGGGGAGTAGGAAGACTTTAACCCCCAGTGTGATCCCAGTTTGCATCAAGCCCCCCACACGTTCGATTTATATTGCCAAAATCAGTGGAGGAGGTGGCTCTGATTTCAGTGGGACTGTTAATCCATTCCAGGTTTCATTCAGAACCCGCTAGAACTCTAAAGGAGCTATCCAAGATGCTGGGCCCATTATGGGGATAGAGTTCAGCAACTTGGATAGCTCTTTTGAGTTCTGGGTGGTTCTGACTGAAACCCGAAATGGATTCGCAGCCTGACCAAAATCAGAGCTACCAGTGTCCACCGCTAAAAGATCACCCAGCTGTAACTGAAATTGTAGTTAAAGGGTTATAGCCCCCCACCCGCATTCTAGAGTCGCAATCCATATCAGGTCCCCTGCACTTACTCTTATTTATTTATCATTTATTGCTTTGTTAGTAATCCCTTTATATTACTTAATATAATAAAATCTCTAAGAGGTTCACATATAAATATCAGAAACCACATTTAAAAATGCTGTTAAAAACAATTCCAACTTCAATAACAATACAAATCACATTTAAAATTCAGTATTAGAAACAATTCCGTTTACAACAATACAAAACAATACGAGCTATAACATTAAAATCAAGCTGCATATAATTGCTTTAAGAATATAATTTTACTTTTGAGTAAAAATGAAAAAAAAAATGCTGGGAATCTGTGTGCCAGCTCTACACATGGTGGGATGACGCTCATGACTGGAATACAGCAATTGAAGGATATACAGTCATTTCTTCAAAAATAAGAGGAGGAACAGAAAAGGAGGTGGGGTTGCACTGTATGTGAAAAATACATATCTCTGCACAGAAATACAGGAGAATGAGCTTGGTATCCCATCGAGAGCATCTGGATCAAAATTAGGGATGTCAGAGAATTCCGCCACGGATCTCAGTGAGGCCGAATGCCAGTGCATTCGGCCCCCCAAACTCCATGGCAGAATGGCCTGCCCCCCCGCCCCCCCCCCGGATCCCCCCGGGATGAGACTTACCTGGGGTGGATCTTCTGGGCGGCAGCGGCTCTGGTGGCAGTTGCAGCTGCTGGTCTTCCGACCAGCTGCCACTGCTGCCATTTCCAGTCCTGTTAAAAAAAAAAGATGTGATAGGCTACGTAAAGATTTACGTAGCCTATCAAGGCTAGGTTTTTTAAAAAAATGACGTGATAGGCTAGGTAAATCTTTACGTAGCCTATCATGGCTGGGTGGGTTTAAAAAACAAGCAAACCGCGTACGCAAATGGTGGCGGCTACAGCCACCACCATTTGCATTCCTTATTTTTGGCCGTCTTAGTCTACGTAAATATTTATGTAGACTATGACGGCGAAAATAAAGGGGAATGCAAATAGCATAGCGGACGCTATTTGCGTCCCTTTTTGATTCGCCGTTTTAGCCTACGTAAAGATTTATGTAGGCTAAAACGGTGAATCAAAAAGGGACGCAAATAGTGCCCACTACGCTATTTGCATTCCCCTTTATTTTCGCCGTCATAGTCTTCATAAATATTTACGTAGACTAAGACGGCCAAAAATAAGGAATGCAAATGGTGGCGGCCGTAGACACCGCCATTTGCGTACACGGTTTTGTTTTTCCCCAGAGCCCTCCGCGGCAGGAAATCCGGCTGCGGACAGCTCTGGGCTGGGCTGAGCTGGGCCTGGCTGGCTGCTCTGAGGAGCTGCCGCGGAGCACAGCCGGCCATCGAGGATTCTGGGGGGGAGGATTGGATCACCTCCCCCCCCATCCAGGATTCCGGGGGGAGGGACAGAACACCTCCCCCCACCATCAACATAATCCACGAAAGGTAAGTCACTTTCGTACATCCCTAGATCAAAATACATGGAGCAAAGAATAAAAGGAACCTGGTGGTCAGAGTCTACTACCGGCCACCCAATCAAGGAGGAGACGAGGATGACACTTTTGAAAAGCAAATAGCCAATGTTTCAAGGAAGCATGATGTAGTAGTAATGGGGGACTTCAATTTCCCCGATATTTGTTGGGAGATGAATTCTGCAAAACATGGCCTCTCCAGGAAATTCCTGACTTCTGTGGTGGATAACTTCCTCCTACAGAAAGTAGAGGAACAAACTAGAGGCTCAGCTATCCTTGACTTGATACTAACAGAGATGACTTAGTGGATTTAAGTAGCAGTTACAGGAACTCTGGGGGAAAGCAACCATGTTATACTTGAGTTCTTGGTTCTAAAGGAAGCAAAAGCCGAGTGTAGCCAAACATGTAGCCTGATTTTAGGAAAGGCAACTTTAATAAACTCAGAACAATTATAAGTAAGGTCCCATGGCAAGCAACTCTAAGGAGAAAAGGAATCCAAGATGGGTGGGAGTTTTTAAAAAAGGAAATTCTCAAGGCACAATTACAAACAATTCCAACAAGAAAACAAGGTGGATAACAACAGAAGAAGACAATGTGGCTTCACAAAAAGCTTAGAGATGACCTGAAAACAAAAAAAGCACACATATAGGAAGTGGAAGGAAGGACAAGCAACAAAGGAAGAGTGCAGGCAGGTAGCACAGAATTGCAGGGACAGTGTCAGGAAGGCTAAAGCTGAGGTTAGCAAGGGATGCTAAAAGCAACAAAAAGGCTTTCTTCAGATACGTGCATGGTAAAGGGGAGAGGAAAGAAATGGTGGTTCAGCTATTAAATAAGGATGGCAAAACGATAACAGATGACAAAGAAAAGGCAGAGGTGCTCAATTCCTACTTTGGATCAGTCTTCTCCCAAAAGAGGGTCTATGACCCCCTGGCAAAGGAGAAGTACAGGCTGAAGGGGCAGGATTGCAGCTTGAGATTGATAGGCATATGGTCAAGGAGCACCTCATGACTTTGAATGAGTTCACATCTCCAGGGCCAGATGAACTGCATCCTAGAGTAATAAAGGACCTGGCAGAAGAACTCTCGGAACCTAGGGATGTTAGAGAATTCCACCACAGACTCCAGTGAGGATTCTAAAGAATCCGTGCCCCCCTCCCCCGGAGTCCAGGGCAGAATGGAGCAATCCCCACCACCACCCCACAAAACTTCCCTGGGATGGATCTTACCTTGTGTCGGCCATCCAGTCCATCTGCTGCCCCTGGTCTGTGGCCGCGAATGGCTGCCCTGGTCTGTGGCCACCATTTCCCTCACTACTTTAGCTGTGATAGGCTATGTAAGTATTTACGTAGCCTATCACAGCAAAGCTTTGCTGTTATATCACAGCAAAGCTCCAGCAAAGGAGATTGTTACCTTGTCGTGGTGCTGGAGCTTGAGCACCTCAATGACATCATGAGCTAAACCGTGAAGGGACACCCAAGACGGGAAGGTCATGGCAGAGAGGTCAGACTAAATATGATCCCTGGGGAAGGAAATGGCAATCCACCCCAGTATTCTTGCCATGAAAACTAAATGGATCAGTACAACCAGAGATATGTCAGTATACCATTGGAAGATGGGACTCCCAGGTCGGAAGATGGTCAAAATGCTACTGGGGAGGAACAGAGGATAAGTTCAACTAGCCCCAGATGTGATGACGCAGCTAGCTCAAAGCCAAAAGGATGGCTAGCAGCCGATGGTGCTGGTGGTGAACGACGAATCCGATGTTCTAAAGATCAACACACCATAGGAACCTGGAATGTAAGATCTATGAGCCAGGGCAAATTGGATGTGGTTATTGGGGAGATGTCAAGATCAAATATAGACATTTTGAGTATCAGTGTACTGAAATGGACTGGAATGGGCCACTTCACATCAAATGATCACCACATCTACTACTGTGGACAAGAGGACCACAGAAAAAATGGAGTAGCCTTCATAATTAATAATAAAGTGGCTAAAGCAGTGCTTGGATACAATCCAAAAAATGACAGAATTATCTCAATTCAAATTCAAGGTAAACCATTTAACATCACAGTGATCCAAATATATGCCCCAACCACAGATGCTGAAGAAGCAGAAGTAGATCAGTTCTATGAGGATCTGCAGCACCTACTGGACAGTACACCAAAAAAAGATGTTATTTTCATTACAGCAGACTGGAATGCTAAGGTGGGTAGTCAAACGACACCTGGAATTACAGGCAAGCATGGTCTGGGAGAACAAAATGAAGCAGGACATAGGTTGATAGAATTTTGCCAAGACAACTCACTGTGCATAACAAACACTCTCTTCCAACAACGTAAGAGATGACTTTATATATGGACTTCACCAGACGGTTGACACCAAAATCAGACTGACTACATCATTTGTAGCAAAAGGTGGCGGACATCTATGCAACTGGTAAAAACAAGACCTGGAGCTGCTTGTAGTTCAGATCACAAACTTCTTATTGCACAATTTAGAATCAGACTAAAGAGAATAGGGAAGACCCACAGATCAGTTAGATATGAGCTCACAAATATTCCTCATGAATATGCAGTGGAGGTGAAGAATAGATTTAAGGGACTAGATTTAGTAGATAGGGTCCTGGAAGAACTATGGACAGAAGTTCGCAACATTGTTCAGGAGGCGGCAACAAAAAACATTCCAAAGAAAAAGAAAACCAAGAAGGCAAGATGGCTGTCTGCTGAGACACTGGAAGGAGCCCAAGAAAGAAGGAAAGCCAAGAATATATGGAAGATCTGTATAGGAAGGATAATAATATCAAGGGTAGATTTGACGGTGTGGTCAGTGAGCTAGAGCCAGACATCCTGAAGAGTGAGGTTGAATGGGCCTTAAGAAGCATTGCTAATAACAAGGCAACAGGAGATGATGGTATCCCAGCTGAACTGTTTAAAATCTTGCAAGATGATGCTGTCAAGGTGATGCATGCCATATGCCAGCAAATTTGGAAAACACAAGAATGGCCAACAGATTGGAAAAAATCAACCTATATCCCCATACCAAAAAAGGGAAGCACCAAAGAATGTTCAAACTATCGAACAGTGGCACTTATTTCACATGCCAGTAAGGTAACGCTCAAGATCTTGCAAGGTAGACTCCAGCAATTCATGGAACGAGAATTGCCAGATGTACAAGCTGGGTTTAGAAAAGGCAGAGGAACTAGAGACCAAATTGTCAATATCCACTGGATAATGGAGAAAGCCAGGGAGTTTCAGAAAAACATCTCTTTCTGTTTTATTGACTATTCTAAAGCCTTTGATTGTGTGGATCATCACAAATTGTGGCAAGTTCTTGGTGGTATTGGGATACCAAGTCATCTTGTCTGCCTCCTGAGGAATCTGTATAATGACCAAGTAGCAACGGTAAGAACAGACTACGGAATAACAGCCTGGTTTAAGATTGGGAAAGGAGTATGGCAGGGTCGTATACTCTCACCCTACCTATTCAACCTGTACGCAGAACACATCATGCGACATGCTGGGCTTGATGAAGCCAAGGCTGGAGTTAAAATCGCTGGAAGAAACATTAACAATCTCCGATATGCAGATGATACCACTTTGATGGCTGAAAGCGAGGAGGAGCTGAGGAACCTCATGACGAAGGTGAAAGAAGAAAGTGTAAAAGCTGGGTTGCAGTTAAACCTCAAAAAAGCCAAGGTTATGGCAACCGGCTTGATTGAGAACTGGCAAATAGAGGGAGAAAACGTGGAGGCAGTGACAGCCTTTGTCTTTCTATGTGCAAAGATTACTGCAGACACTGACTGCAGCCAGGAAATCAGAAGTCTTTTCCTTCTTGGGAGGAGAGCAATGACAAATCTTGATAAAATAGTGAAGATCAGAGACATCACACTGACAACAAAGGTCCGCATAGTTAAAGCAATGGTATTCCCCATAGTAACATATGGCTGTGAAAGCTGGACCATAAGGAAGGCTGAGCAAAGGAAGATAGATGCTTTTGAACTGTGGTGCTGGAGGAAAATTCTGAAAGTGCCTTGGACTGCAAGAAGATCAAACCAGTCCATCCTCCAGGAAAGAAAAGCCAGACTGCTCACTTGAGGGGATGATATTAAAGGCAAAACTGAAGTACTTTGGCCACATCATGAGAAGACAGGATACCCTGGAGAAGATGCTGATGCTAGGGAAAGTGGAAGGCCAAAGGAAGAGGGGCTGACCAAGGGCAAGATGGATGGATGATATTCTGGAGGTGACGGACTCGACCTTGGGGGAGCTGGGTGTGGCGACGGCCGACAGGAAGCTCTGGTGTGGGCTAGTCCATGAAGTCACAAAGAGTCGAAGTGACTGACCGAATAAACAACAACAACATCACAGCAAAGAGCAGGGATGCAAATAGTGTTCGCTATGCCATTTGCATCCCTGCTCTTTGCTGTGATAGGCTACGTAAATATATACGTAGCCTATCACGGCTAACGCAGGGACACAAATGGCGGCCACTACAGCAGCCACCATTTGCAGCCGCAGCCTGGCATCAGATGGAGGTCCAGCTGTGGGCGGCCATGGCCAGCCAGGGAGGATTCCAGGGGGAGGGATGAATTGCCTCCCCCACACCGCAGACACCCCGGACCAGAACAAGGTAAGGGATTCGTACATCCCTATCGGAACCACTGTCTATTCTCTTTGAGAAATCATGGAGGATGGGTAAAGTGCCAGATGACTGGAGGAGGGCTAATGTTGTCCCTATCTTCAAAAAGGGTAAAAAGGAGAAACCTGGGAACTACAGACCAGTCAGTCTGACATCAAGCCCTGGGAAAATTCTGGAGCAGATGATAAAGCAATCCATCTGTAACCCCTTTGAAAACAATGCCATGATTACTCGAAGCCAACATAGATTTGTCAAGGACAAATCCTGCCAGACTAATCTGATCTCATTTTTTGATCAGCTCACCTCCCTTATGGACTGTGGGAAGGCTGTGGACATAATATACCTCGACTTCAGCAAAGCTTTCGACAAAGTGCCCCATGATATCCTCATGAGCAAACTCGCTCAAAGTGGGCTAGACGAAACAACAATCCGGTGGATCCACAGTTGGCTACAGAATCGGACTTAAAGAGTGCTTATCAATGGGACCTTCTCAAACTGGGGAGAGGTAACAAGTGGGGTACCGCAGGGCTCAGTCCTGGGCCCAGTGCTCTTCAACATTTTTATTAATGACTTGGAGGAGGAGGTGCAGGGAATGCTGATCAAATTTGCAGATGACACAAAATTGAGCGGGATAGCTAATACTTTGGAAGACAGAAACAACATTCAAAGTGATCTGGATAGACTGGAGCGCTGGGCAGAAAACAACAGAATGACATTTAATAGGGATCAATGCCAAGTTCTGCACCTAGGAAAAAGAAACCAGTTACAAGATGGGGGATACGTGGCTCAACGACACTACAAGTGAAAAGGATCTTGGAATTGTTGTAGATCACAAGCTGAATATGAGCCAACAATGTGATGTGGCTGCAAAAATGGCAAATGCTATTTGGGGCTGCATTAATAGAAGCATAGCTTCCAAATGCCAGGAAGTACTAGTTCCCCTCTTGTCAGGGTAGAAACTGAGCCCATAGAGCTCCAGAGCAGTTCTGATTCTGAGGAGGAACAGCAATCCATGGGAGAGGAGGCAGCTCATCCCTCAGAGGCACAGCAGCTGGCAGAGATTCCTCCTGCTGGTATTCCTGAGATAGATACTGATCCTAGCAGTGAGGAAGTGCAAGAACGAGGCTTGCTAGATGCTCGACGCAGATGCAGAGAGCGACGAGCAATGGAGGGCGTGGAAAGGAGGCGTAGCGCCCATTTGGCGCGCAAGCAATGGCCGCCTCCCATGGACCCAAGGGAGAGAGGGAGGATCTCTCCCTAGCCCATAAATTCTGGATCTTCAAGTGACTCTCTTTCAAACGGGGATCAACTGCCTATTCGAAGCTTAGGCCACTCTGCTGTTCCTTGCTTTAGTCGCTGGTGATTAGCATCTGAAAGAGTCATTAAGTTGTAAAAGGATTAAAGCTTTGAAAAGAATCCTTTTGTCTGTGTCTTGAGTTGGCTATTGGAGTCTACTGAAAGAGGCCACCAGGGCGCTCCTGACACCTCTACTCAGCACTGGTTAGGCCTCATCTGGAGTACTGTGTCCAGTTCTGGGCACTGCACTTTAAGAAGGATGCAGAGTGCAGACAAGCTGGAGAGGGTTCAGAGGAGGGCAACAAAGCTGATCAGGGGACTGGAAACAAAGCCCTATGAAGAGAGACTGAAAGAACTGGGCATGTTTAGCCTTGAGAAGAGAAGACTGAGGGGAAATAGGATAGCGCTCTTCAAGTACTTGAAAGGTTGTCACAGAGAGGAAGGCCAGGATCTCTTCTCCATCATCCCAGAATGCAGGACACAGAACAATTGGCTCAAGTTACAGGAAGCCAGATTCTGGCTGAACATCAGGAAAAACGTCCTGTTTGAGCAATATGACAATGGAACCAGTTACCTAGGGAGGCAGTGGAGTCATTCAAGACGAGGCTGGACAGCCATTTGTCAGGGATGCTCTGCCTTGGATTCCTGAATTGAACAGGGGGGTTGACTCGATGATCTTGTGGGCCCCTTCCAACCCTACTATGATTCTATGATTCTATGAGGAAGGGAAGTAGGGATGAATTTGTCAGCTCCACACGCACCCCTCACCATTCTCATCATCCTCAACTCAGGTCAGCCCAGCCACTTGGACAAGCCCACTCCTGAGAAGAGAGCTAGGGAGAATCTCCTAGAGAGGAAGGCAAACACAGCAAGCCACTACTCTTGTGCCCTGGGATCAGTGATGATGTTGTGCAGTATCACAAATTGTGCCTGCTCACAACTCCCCCTGAATCCACCCACACTTTTCCCTGGTCTTTCAGGCCCAAATCCAGAGGAAGAGGAGTCATTAGGAGCAGTTCCATTCTCACCCCCTCTGCATCAGAGGAAACCCCGCCTCCCAGTCCTGAACCCATCCTACCAGCTACCAGTATAATGCTGGCAGAGAAGGTGCTGTTGCAGCATTTCCAGCAAATGATTTTTAAAATGGGTAGTTTGAGGAAACAGCAACATAACATGCTTATTTCTGGAGAGAGAATATGTTTAAACATCTATATTTTTTGTGTAGTTTTTTAATGCAATTTAATGTGGAAACAGGAGCAACTGAGGTGAAGGCTAAAAACATGCAAAAGCAACAATGACCTGAAGACAAATTTGCCCATCCCTACTTGTGCCTATAAGAAAGGCTGAGTGCCGAAGAATTGATGCTTTCGAACTGTGGTGCTGGAGAAGACTCTTACAAGTCGCCTGGACTGCAAGGAGGTCCAATCAGTCCAACCTAAACGAAATCAACCCTGACTGCTCATTGGAAGGACAGATACTGAAGCTGAAGCTCAAATATTTTGGCCACCTAATGCAAAGAGAAAACTCTCTGGAAAAGACCCTGATGCTGGGAAAGATCAAAGGCAAAAGGAGAAGGGGACGGCAGAGGATGAGATGGCTAGATAGCATCTCCAATGAAATGAACATGAACTTGAGCACGCTCCAGGAGAGAGCGGAGGACAGGAAGGCCTGGCGTGCTGTGGTCCATGGGGTCACAAAGAGTCGGACACGACTGAATGACTGAACAACAACAACTTGTGACTATTCACCCTTCTGAAGATCATGATAGTAGCGGCTGATAAGAGACTCTCCCTACCTGCCATGGGTGGACATTCAGAAGGCTCCCGGTACCCTCATCTCCCAAGGCTTTGTGCTTGGATCTTGAGGAAAACATGGCATGGAGCGCATGTGCCACAGCATAGACAGCATTGTAGAGGCTGTAGCTCTGGCCAGACATTCCCAGTTCAAACACAGATGCGGGGAGGCTGCTCAGCTTCTCCTTCCCAGTACAGTTCCCTGCACCTGCTATATACAAGTTATACGCAGGCAGTGAGCACACAAATGCATTGGACCAGAATTCTTGGAGGAAAAAAAGCCCAGATTGCTTAGGAGTTAAAGTCTCAAGGGCATCTTTGTATCCTGCCACATCATTTGTGTGGAGTGTGAAGGACAAGGTGCCATTGAAGGATTTTGGTGTGAATGCTCCACTATAGTATACAGATGCAAAATCCCACTCAGCTGTTATGATCCAAACCCTCTCGATTGGCTTCATTTCATCAAACTCTCTGAATGATAGAACCATCCGTAAGCCCTCCATAGATCTTAAGTCCCCATGAACAAGGATCACGTTGGTTTTGGTTGATGAGACAACAGAACTGATTCTGTCCAGTTTAGTATTAAAAAGCTGCTTGCTTCCTCCCCAGTGCTCCTTCAGTGTTGGAATAATTTCTTTAAAAGCAAAGCATACATTGTTCTCAAGTAGCAAAGGAGTGAGAGTCCTCAATAACATTTCTCCACTGTCATCACCTGAAACAATGAGGCCAATCCAGGTCCATCCAAAACGCTTCAGGAGCTGAACAATGCCAACATACTGAGGATTTGCATTGGGGATCATATGATACACAGAAGGGAATCGAGTTTTATCACTCAGCGCAGGGTCAAAGGAGCCAAAATTGAGCTAAGGAGAATAACAGTGACCTGTTTAGAACAACAATCACTTTCTCTCTCTTCCCCCCCCCCAAAAAAAAAATTAAATTACTTTCTTCTATGTTCTGGCAGGACAGAAGATGTGACCTCATCAAGTCGGATCTCCAACAAATACTACAAAGGCTAAATGCCTTCTGGGCAGCTTACCAAGGGACTGACTATGCATTAGGTGCAAGAGCTTATACTAGAGCCCTAAGATGTTGATGTGGAGGGGAATTCAGAGCAGAGGGTTAAAGGATGGAAGGGTGTGTTCATTCTTAAGCCTGTTTCCCTGTCCAGAGGTGTTTTGTTTTTGTTTTTCTGATCCAGACATCCCCCTCCCAGCTCTTCTTCCCCTCATTTCAGAGTTAAAGCATATTACATAAACCCTTTAAGGGAACATTTTGGAATGTAGATGTTGTAGGTGGTAAAACAATTATGCACACAAATGCACGCCTGCAACATCTACACCCCAAATTCCCCCTCCCCAAGCTGCTCTTTAAAAAAAATGCACAAGGGCTCTGATACATTTATTGGATGCTTATCTGATTATGTGCATGAAGCCCCTGAGTTGATCAGGATATGTGCTGAGCTAAGTGGGCAGGGCAGAGGCTTGCAGCTTCCCCAATTTTGTGGGATAGGGAAGGGATCTGCTCTGAATGCACCTGATCTTGTCTGATCTCGGAAGCTAAGCAGGGTCAGCCCTGCTTAGTACTTGGATGGGAGACCGCCTGGGAATCAGGCTTCCTGCACTGAGCAGGGGGTTGGACTAGATGGTCTTGTAGGCCCCTTCCAACCCTATGATTCTATGATTCCCCTAAGCCCCTAGTAGTTTATTCCTATTCTTGGTGGTGCGCTTTGGATTTGGATGACTCCCGAACTGAGTTGGGATGATTTAGACAGATTTGGGAGATGTCCCGATCAAAGTAGGACTACTCCGAAGCAGACCGAATCTGGATCTGAACACTTGTGAAGATTCAGAATTTGGAGGGATGAAGAGACAAAAACAGTGTGTCTTCAAATATTGATACATTTCACCCCAAAATCTCAATAAAAGAAAAACACCAGGATGGGGAGAGGCTGGACCATGCAAATTTCATCCAGCTCTGACAAACAGTCATGTTTAATTAGCTGTTTCTTGATTTCCAGTGATAGGCATATCGAAGCATGAAATTTTGTATTTCTGAAGCAAGGTTTGGATTTGGTTCCAAGCCTCAGAATTGGTTCAAGCCAAATTGGACTATTTTCTGACCCACCAAATAGGGGTGTGAACCAAATGTTGTGGTCAGTGCACACACACCTATTATTTACATAGATGAATACACATACCTGTGGCATCTTATAGATATTTAAGATGTGAGGCATCTGGTTGGAGTTATAAGAGGTGAGCCCACCAATGACAGCCATGAGCTTGTATTTTCTGTCACAGATATAGTTTGCAGGACTCCCCTGTCTTGTGAAAAGGAGATCTATAGTCCCAGAACATGTACCCATTTCATTAAAAGCACTTAAGCTGTCGATGTCTTTCAGTGTGTGGTTGGGTAGCAGATGGGCATTTTTATTTATCTCTTCAATGGCAAATGCAAAGACAAGGACTTGGTGGAAATGTTTAGGCAACACGCTGCAATGAGATTTTGATGTGGTCTTAGTCTTGCACCTGTCTCATTGGTGCAAGCACATCACTTGAACACAATACACTTTGGATTGGATCCAACCTTTTAACTCTTAATTGGTTTATCTTTTAAAAGATTTGTTATAGTTGTATGTTTCTTTGTCCTAATATGTTTCCCTAAGCTCTTATGAGCCCTCTGCAGGCTATGACCCTGGTTTACGCAACATGCTAACCCACGCTCAGTGGTTGAATGTGGGTTGTTGTTGAACCATAGGCTGTTTGTTGACCCATGGGTTAGCATGTTGTCCGAACCCAGGCCATTTTCTGCAAGGTATCTTGTTCACCATGCAGTGTGGCTTATTTTTCTCTAACAAGTCACCTTGAGAATCCATGGTTTGTTGTTGGGTTGTTCAGGGTGGTTAACAAGCTACACTGCATAGTTAACAAGCCACCTGGCAGAATATGTCCTCATTTCAGACAATGGGCTAACCCATGGTGCAACAAACAACCCATTGGTCAACAACAAGCCATACTCAACCACTGAGTGTAGGTTAGCATGTAGTGTGAACGCAGCCATTGTGTGGATGTCTGGAATTTATATAATCCACTCTAAGTCTGGACATTATCCTTCATCCAACAGTCACAAAAAAATATGCACAAACGTGTTTGTGGGGTATTTTACTACCCTGAGCCATTTCCCAATGTATCCTGGAGTGGTAAAATGCCTCACAACGAGAAATGTGTTTGCAGTGTCAGAAGGAGTATGTTATAAATGCAAACTATTAGAAAAATTTCATAAACTGTCAAGGTAAAATGTTGCTGTTGTTGCTGTTAAAAGCGAATGTGTCTTGGTGTTGTGGGTATTTTTCTACCCCGTATCATTTCACATTTCTGTCTCTGGTGAGGTAAATATTCCCAAATGAGATCCCATGGTTTGTGCCAAATTCCTGACACCCAGAGTACTTAAGCCTGCTTCCCTAGACCAGTGTTCATTGGAAAAATCATGGGACATTTTACATTCCAGGTTCATTGCCAGCTTGCATCAAAGGTGTTTTCTTTTTCCCCAGGAAGACAATAGGAAGTGGTAAGATGCTAACACTTGGGGATATTATGCAGGTGACAGAAAACAACAATGTTGTGAGAGGACTATATTTTAGATCTACTTCTGTTTATATTCTGCAATGAAAAGTACATCTGGGGTACCCCTTCAGGAAGCCCCAGAGGATGAAGGATGAACACACCTACACAAACAGTACCCCAATATTAGTGTTCCGACCTCTCTGCTGCTACAACAGGCACCTGTACAATTTCGAGCCCACTTCCTTCATGACCTTCTACTAGCCGAGGTAGAATAAACCCATAAATAGGCTGTACTGCTACAGGCTATGGGTGGAGTTGTTTGCAACTGAATGATCTTCCATACCATGAAAATCCAGTAACTACCACACCGGCAGAAGATTTTCAGTCTGGCTTTCTCCCTAACATAACAGTTTTCTATGTGCATAGATTTCTTTCTTAATTGGGGGGCACTGCAACATAGGAATCTCTACCACAGGCAGAACTTTTGATGCAGGCCAAACACACCAAGAAAAACTATGCCTCAGTGGTCGTCGTCCCCCCCCCCTGCCGCCCGACTATGGAATGAGCTCCCACCGAGACCGAGGCCCGCCTGATGCCAATTCTGTCATCTTCTTGACATCAGATAAAGACTGCCCCTTACTCCCAGGCATTTAATGGTATATGGTAGGGCATCTATGTCTGCTGTCTTTGAACAGGTTTGTTAGGAAAATATTTCTTACTTAAATTGCTTTTAACTGCATATATTGTTTAATTTTTTCTGTGTTAAAAGTTTTTTTCATGGTTTTTTTTTAATGCTGGTGCATTTTTAGAAATCGTTGAAAACCGCCTACAGAGCTTCGACTATGGGGCAGTATAGAAATGAAATTATTATTATTATTATTATTATTATTATTATTAATGATAATAATTTTCAAGAAAGGTACGTTTGTCAGGTCTTTAGGTATAGAAATAAAATTATTGTTTTTATTCATCATCATCAGCGTCACCATCACAATTTTCAAGAAAGGTAAGATTGTTGGCATATATCATCATGTCAATTACAGTTTGATCCATTTTCCCAGGCTAAATTGACTTCATGGTGAAATCCAGATTTAAGAATTGGCAAGAAAATGATTTTATGGCAGACCTGGACAAATAAGATTATCTTTCCTTTAGATCAATTAGTGGGGGCTGATGATGAGTTTTTGGTATTTTCAATTTTGTGAGATCAATTTGATCTGCTAGCTTCAGAGGAATGGCCGTATTTGCAATTGAAACATTTGTTGGTATCTAGATTCGGTCCTTCTGCTTTTACTGCCTCAGAGTCTCCTTTGCTACTGGAAATACTTACTGAAGCTGATCAGATGTATCGACCTACAATTCATGTTCATAAACATTTATTATCAATTAATAAATATGACACAAGTGGTTTTATAGCAGGAATGGAACAGGGAATTGGAACGTCCTATTTTGTTTAATCAATGGACTGCTGTTTTGGCATCTGTGTTGGACATTTCAATGAATCTTTGGTTACACCTTATTCAGCAAAAGCTCTTGTTCTGGGTCTATTGGACACCACAACATATTTGTAGTAAAGGCTTGTCAAATTCGGCTAATTGTTGGAGGCATAATGCAGTTAATGCTTCTTTTATTCATATATTTTGGAAATGCCCAATGGCTGCCTCCTTTTGGGAGGAAGTTATTGTATGGATAAATTTTGTATTGGAAGCTCCTTAATATTTACTGATGTAAACGCTCTCTTAAATTACTTACCTGCTTCTTGGAACGTAACACATGGTCAGCATAAATAGATCTTTCACGCCTTTTTTGTTGCTAAAAGACTGATACTATGACACTTGAATGATAAAAGCTGAAGACTTATGACTTCAATGGGCTGAAGACTTAAGAACACTAGCAACATTTGAAAGAGCGCTATATAGGTGTAACTTGCAAATGGACTTATATGCAGATATTTGGTCTGTTTTTACTGACGTTTATGTCTAACTTTTTTTTTCTTCCCTTTTTTTCTCGAATACTGTAATGTTAGAAACTGGGGATTTTGAATATGTTGTTGTATTTTTATTTTTATTTCATTCGTTTTTTTAAAAGGTTTTGTAATGTTTTCAGTTTGTTTTGTTTTGTAAAAATTCACCATAAAAGATGATTTTTTTTAAAAAAAAGAAAGAAAGGTAAGGTTGTCAGGTCTTTAGGTCATGCTCTTTATCATGAGCAGAGGAGGGCAACCTCTCGCCCATGGCCTATCTGCCCCATGAAGCCTCTCAAGGTTGCCTCATCCCCTTGCAAACATCACCGCCCACTTGGCTTAGGTTTGACTTTGATCCTCTCTGCAGATCACCAAGTGGCAATTACTATTTTTCTGCTTTTTTTTTTTTTTTTTACAATCCAGAATGCTTGAGCTGATACCAGTTGGAGGAGGTTGGTTGAGCAGGGGATTGGACTCAATGGTCTTATAGGCCCCTTCCAACCTTCCTGTTCTATGATTCTATGAGTGGGAGGGACAGAGAACTTCCCCATAACCTGAGGTCATTTGTTGTCCTGGACATACTCCTTTCTTGGTCTGTTGATTCAGCGCACTCTTTCACTTTCTCCCACTCTGCTGCCCTCTGATTCAGTAAGTTCTGTGTTGCACTTTCTTTACAGATGGCAAAAGCTCCATCCTTAACAGCAGGAGATGAGGACAATTGTTTCTGTGTTGCAAGTTTTGAGTGTCAGCCAGAGATCCCACTCAGGCCCAGCTAAAAGCCTCCCTTACTTCTGAGTTAAAATGCATGTTATTTCGCTGAGACCCTTGCAGCTTGCATATTTTTTTGGGGATGGGCAGGCTTGCTTTGGGCTGCGGTGGCTTAGTGGTTAAGATGCTGAACTGCAGATCGGAAGGTCGACAGGACAGCAGTTTGAGACCCGAGTGCCGCGTGACGGAGTGAGCTCCCGTCTTCAGTCCCAGCTCCTGCCAACCTAGCAGTTTGAAAGCAAGAAATTGCAAGTAGATAAATAGGTACCGCCTCGGCGGGAAAGGTAACAGCGTTCTGTGCACCTTGGTGTTCAGTCATGCTGGCCACATGACCACGGAAGCATCTTCGGACAGCGCTGGCTCTTCGGCTTAGAAACGGGGATGAGCACCGCACCCTAGAGTCGGACACAACTGGTTGGGGACACCTTTACCTTTAGGCTTTCTTTGGAAGATGCTTTACTTCTATGCTAAAATGCATAAACTCCTTTTGGCTTCCATCTGTGTAAAAATGCTTGTGGGAGACCTTGTGTGTGACCACATGTCAACACCACAGGAAAGGGGTGGTTGGAAGGGCAAGTGGAGTCCACACCAATGGAACCCTAATGTTACTTCTTCATGCAGTGCATAAACTGTGGAATTTGCTACCACAAGATGTAATGATGGCCGCTAATTTGGATGGTTTTAAAAGGGGTTTAGACAGATTCCTGGAGGAGGTTAGCAATGGCAACTAGTCCTGATAGATCTATGCTACCTCCAGTATCAGAGGCAGTGAGCCTATGTACACCAGTTGCTGGGGAACATGGGTGGGAGGTGCTGTTGCACTCACATCCTGCTTGCAGATTTCCCATGGGCAGCTGGTTGTGTGAAGAGAATGCTGGACTAGATGGACCCTTGGTCTGATCCAGCATAGCTCTTCTTATGTTCTTACGTACTGTAAATTAAGTTGATTAAAAACAAAAAAGCTATTAAAACACATTTTTAAAAACCCTTGGGTCTGTCCCTTTTGGCCCTACTGTCAGGAGCGCTTTTGCTGCCCTCTGAAATCCTCAAGTAGCCCAGAATCAACAAGCAGACAAAAGGGCTCTTTTCCAAGGCTTTATTTCCATTCAACCTAATGATGCTTTCAGATGCTAATTGCCTTAGCCTAAGAGAAAAACTTAATAGCTCTACCTCTGTTCAAATCTTCACCAAGGCTGGCTGTAGAATCCCCATCCAAATGTCTGGAGATGTGAGTGGCTGGATGGGGAGGAATAAGCTGAAGTTGAACCCTGACAAGACCAAGGTACGTTTGGTAGGAGACAAGAGGAGGTTGGGGGATGTTGACCTGGTGTTGAATGGGATACGGCGACCCTTGAAAAACCAGGTCTGCAGCCTGGGGGTCATTTTAGACTCCCAGCTGTCATGGAGGCTCAGGTGTCAGCTGTGAGCCGGACAGCGCTGTACCAACTCCATCCGATACAGCAGCTGCGCCCCTTCCTTTCCAACCATCTGTTCCCATCAGTAGTACATGCCCAGGTCTCTTCTTGTTTAGACTACTGTAATGCGCTCTATGTGGGCTTACCCTTGAATATGGTTCGGAAGCTGCAGCTGGTACAGAACACGGCGGCTCACCTGATTAAAGGCAACTGCCAGCGAGATCACATCACTCCAGTGCTGAAGGAGTTGCACTGGTTACCAGTTGTTTTCGGGGCAAAATTCAAGGTGTTGGTTTTGACCTTTGAAACCCTGTATGGTTCCGGCCCAGCCTATCTTAAGGAGCGCCTCCAGCAACACCAGACAGGCCACTTAACAAGATCAGCCTTGGATGGCCTTCTCTCTGTCCCATCAGCCAGGACAGCTAGACTGCTGGGGACAATGGAGAGGGCCTTTTTTGTGGTGGCCCCCACTCTGTGGAACTCCTTCCCTAGGGAACTCCGCCATTCCCCCTCTTTAATGAGCTTCCGCCGCACATTAAAAACGTGGTTCAGGCAGGCATTTGGGGTGGGTTAGCGTATTTTAGAAAATGTTTTTACTGTATAATTGTATTGTTTTAAACTGTTTTATTATATACTTTGTACATCGCCCAGAGTGGCTGGGTGACCAGCCAGATGGGCAATTAATAAATAAATTAAATAAATAAATAAGGAGCAGCCTATCAGGGGACTCTAGCTTTAGGGAGTCAGTTGGTCTCCATTTGGAGGGAAAGGGCAGGAAGCCTCTGAACTTAAGAGCTAGGAGGAGAGAGTCCACCCCATCCCCGTGGTGCATCAGGGCGCAGCTGCTGTCATCGTGCCAAGCAGGCTGAGCACCTCTCGGCACCCGCAACCTCTCGCTTGTCCCTGTGCTGGCACCTCACATCCAGAAGCTCCAGTTGTACCTCCCTTTCCCTGCCAGGGTCACTGTCACTCTCAGGAATGTGAGCAGGGAGGGGCTTTCCCTCCAGCTGCGCCTCTGAAGAGAGAGCAGGTTCCTCTCCCATGGTTTCTATCTCTTCCTCAGAATCAGAACTGCTTTGGGGCTCTATGGGCTCCGATCCAACCCTGACATCTACCTACTCTGAGTATCCCTGTCCATTTGCTTGTAGCCCCAACCAGTTCTGCAAAGTGGCCCCCAAGATCCTTCCAATATTTGAATTCTGCCCCCAAGCCTGAAATGGTTGCCAACCCCTGGCCAAGAATTTGGTTGGGGCCCCTGTGGCCCTCCAGATTTTGTTGGACCACAGCTCCAATCATCCATGATCATTGATCCTGCTGGCTGGGCCGATTGGGGCTGGAGACCAACCACATATGGAGGAGAAGAGATCCTCCACCTTTGGCCTAAAGTTCCTATGGCTCAGCTTTAAAAGACCTTTAGAAATGAAGAAATTTCTCCACATTTATATGAGCATATCCAAACAGAATTATCATTTGTCTCCGCATGCTACTTTCATATAATAAAAGATCAGCTTACTAGCCACTTATCAACTCTTGCGTAAAGGTATTAAAGGGAAGCTCATTCAAGAAAGGAATAATAAGCGAGACAAATCCACCAATGACAATATCCTCGAGAAAGCCATGTAGTTCATTTCGATTCTTTAGTTGCCCAGCACAATATTTGTTTGGATTGTTGTTGGAAATGTGAGGCAGCTGCAGCAGCAGCAGCAGCAAAGATGTCCATCCAGTTACTAGCAAACTGCGGCCCCAGCTACACTTGGACACACTCATTTTTGGACAGAAACACAGAACAACAGTACAAATACCATCAATTTTCAAAGAAGCTTCCAAATGACCATGAAAAACTGTTGGGAGAAACCAATGCTCTTGTTTTGCAAACTGCAGTCTAGGCTCCCAAATATCTGTTGGTGAAAACCCTGCCTGTCTTCAATCAATCTCCATGAACTGTGTCTAATGGGTTGTTTTGAAGCTAGTCTTTATAGCTGGGCTGGAGTGTATCACCAGCTGCTGAGGTGGATTCATCTATGTTTCTGCCTTCCATATAATTCTGGGTTATGATTATTACAGGGTAGATAATTGCCCTTCCCAGTATTCACAGCCATCAGCAAAGTTTAAGAAAACCTGTTAATGTGCTTCCAGATGGGGTTCTATGTTCACTGTGAACATTATTTCTTAAGACCATAGAAAAAAGACCCAGGTCAGGAAGACAAAGGGTCAAACCAGACATTGCTTTAATGGTGGGTATTGCCACTATGTCCTTTTTGATGTTGTTTTTACTCTAAAGTAACTGCAGGGGCCTCGATCCAGATGTGGAGCCTACCATAGGGGGTAAGGAGCTTTTAAGATCTGGAATGGAAACCCTGCAGCTACTCCAGAGAAAAATGAAAAGGAAGCATAGTTGCTAGAGAAGTAATGTCTGGTTTTCTCCGCAGGAGTTCTCCGGAGGATTTGCTACTTGTGGTTTGGCTTCGCATGCGCTCAGAACATTCTGAGCTAGTCATACATGCTCAGGTCCTGATCCAGCTCCTCCATGCCTGCTCAGGACACAGCTTTTCACTCTGGGAATGGGCATCCATGCTGGGCAATGGCACAGAAAGTAGAGGAAGGAACTAGAGGATCGGCTATCCTTGACTTGATCCTAACCAACAGAGATGACTTAGTGGATAAAGTAGCAGTTACAGGAACTCCAGGGGAAAGCAACCATGTTAAACTTGAGTTCTTGGTTCTAAGGGAAGCAAAAGCCGAGTGTAGTCAAACGCGTACTTTGGATTTTAGGAAAGCCGATCTTAATAAACTCAGAACAATGATACATAAGGTCCCATGGCAAGCACTCTAAGGAGAAAAGGAATCCAAGATGGGTGGGAGCTTTGAAAAAAGGAAATTCTCAAGGCACAATTACAAACAATTCCAACAAGAAAACAAGGTGGATAACAACAGAAGAAGACAATGTGGCTTCACAAAAAGCTTAGAGATGACCTGAAAACAAAAAAGCACACATATAGGAAGTGGAAGGAAGGACAAGCAACAAAGGAAGAGTGCAGGCAGGTAGCACAGAATTGCAGGGACAGTGTCAGGAAGGCTAAAGCTGAGGTTAGCAAGGGATGCTAAAAGCAACAAAAAGGCTTTCTTCAGCTACGTGCATAGTAAAAGGCAGAGGAAAGAAATGGTGGTTCAGCTATTAAATAAGGATGGCAAAATGATAACAGATGACAAAGAAAAGGCAGAGGTGCTCAATTCCTACTTTGGATCAGTCTTCTCCCAAAAGAGGGTCTATGACCCCCTGGCAAAGATGAAGTACAGGCTGAAGGGGCAGGATTGCAGCTTGAGATCGATAGGCATATGGTCAAGGAACACCCAATGACTTTGAATGCATTCAGATCTCCAGGGCCAGATGAAGTGTATCCCTGAGTAATAAAGGAACTGGCAGAAGAACTCTCAGCACCACTGTCTATTCTCTTTGAGAAATCATGGAGGACGGTGAAGTGCCAGATGACTGGAGGAGGGCTAATGTGGTCCCGATCTTCAAAAAGGGTAAAAAGGAGGAACCTGGGAACTACAGACCAGTCAGTCTGACATCAATCCCTGGGAAAATTCTGGGGCAGATTATAAAGCAATCCCTCTGTGAACACCTTGAAAACAATGCAATGATTACTCCAAGCCAACAGGGATTTGTCAAGAACAAGTCCTGCCAGACAAATCTGATCTCATTTTTTGATCAAGTAACCTCCCTTGTGGACTGTGGGAATGCTGTAGACATAATAAAACTCAGCAAAGCTTTCAACAAAGTGCCCCATGATATCCTGATGAGCAAACTAGCTCGGGCTAGATGAAAGAACTATCAGGTGGATCCACCGTTGGCTACAGAATTGGACTCAAAGAGGGCTTATCAATGGGATCTTCTCAAACTGAGGAGAGGTAATGAGCAGGGTACCGCAGGGCTCAGTCCTGGGCCCAGTGCTCTTCAATGTTTGTATGAATGACTTGGAGGAGGAGGTGCAGGGAATGCTGATCAAATGTGCAGATGACACAAAATTGGGCAGGATAACTAATACCTTGGAAGACAAAAACAAAATTCAACGTGATCTTGATAGACTGGAGCGCTGGGCAGAAAACAACAGAATGACATTGAATAGGGATAAATGCCAAGTTCTGCCCCTAGGAAAAAGAAACCAAATGCACAGTTACAAGATGGGGTATACGTGGCTCAACAACACTACAAGCGAGAAGGATCTTGGAATTGTTGTAGATCACAAGCTGAATATGTGGTGTGGCTGCAAAAATGGCCAATGCCATTTTGGGCTGCATTAATAGAAGCATAGCTTCCAAATCTTGGTAAGTACTAGCTCTCCTCTACTCAGCACTGGTTAGGCCTCATCTGGAATACTGTGTCCAGTTCTGGGCACCACATTTTAAGAAGGATGCAGACAAACTGGAGAGGGTTCAGAGGAGGGCAACAAGGATGATCAGGGCACTGGGAACAAAGCCCTATGAAGAGAGACTGAAAGAACTGGGCATGTTTAGCCTTGAGAAGAGAAGACTGAGGGGAGATAGGATAGCACTCTTCAAGTACTTGAAAGGTTGTCAGAGAGGAAAGCCAGGATCTCTTCTTGATCATCCCAGAGTGCAGGACATGGAACAATGGGCTCAAGTGACAGGAAGCCAGATTCCGGCTGAACATCAGGAAAAACGTCCTGACTGTTAGAGCAATACGACAATGGAACCAATGACCTAGGGAGGTGGTGGGCTTTCCCATACTGGAGGCCTTCAATACAAGGCTGGACAACCATCTGTCAGGGATGCTCTGACTTGGATTCCTGCATGGAGCAGGGGGTTGGACTCGATGGCCTTGTAGGCCCCTTCCAACCCTACTATTCTATGATTCTATGAAGTAGGACCACTTATGTTGTGTCAACATCACTGGCCTTGTGGAATAGCTCAGGTTTCCCATGCAGGAGATCCCAGCTTCAAATCCTGGAGAAAGGTGGGAGGGGCCGTTACAGAGGCACATCAGAGAGACTGGGATATCTGAGTCCATCAAGTGGAGTTATCTATGGACCAATTCACTTTTATGGCCCACCCCTGCCCTTGAGTGGCCCCTCATTCAATTTCTATTCAGCTCTGACTGAATGGTTGTGTGTGTTTTTTGGGTTTTTTTTATTTAAACATTGATATGCTCCCTTATTTGTTAAGGGGCCATCAAGGCAGTGTATAACAATTTAAAACTATTAAACCACAACGCAATAAAAACAGAATCATTAAAACATTTAACTAATTATATAACTGAAAAGACAAATTACACCTTTCCTAAACGTCAAGGAGAGGGAACCAATCATATGCCTTGAGAGCGAGTGTTCCAAAGTTTGGGAGCAACATGAGAGAGAGCTCTTTCGCATGTGCCTGACCAAAAGGCCTGTGCAGGTAACGGGGTCCTCAAGAGGGGCCTCTCTATCAAACCTTAATCCCTGCCTTGGTTCACAGTGATATAGCAAGAACTACAAGAGCCCCACCCAGTGCCCAGCTTCATCACATTAGAGGCTTGTCAGATGTCCTCCTCATGAGGACAGCCCAACTCATGAGTAGTTATTTGCAGTAAAGGAGCATGCCTTTGCCCAGCCACCATCCAATCATGTCATGGACTTTAAAGCACTGACATTCTCGGGGTCTGGGTTGGGGCCCAGCATCCCCCTCTGCCTCAGAAGCTGAGCTCTCTGCCTCTCCAGGAGGCAGATTTGGAGGCATCAACCCTGAGGGTCCCTGACAGTCTTGAGTAGTGTCAGGGTCTTTGGGGGGGCCAGCTGGCTCTAACAGTCCTGGATCATCCTCTCAAGATGACTTCAGTGGCAGCATGACCCCTGGGACCATGACAGGAAACCACTGCAGGTCTTTCACGACTGATATAATATAGTTCTGATGCCTTGCATCAGTTAGCAACCTATCTGCTGCATTTTGCACCAACTGAAGCTTCTGGACACTCTTCAGGGATAGCCCCATGTAGAGTACATTACAGCAGTCCAAATGTCATGTAACCAAGGCATGAATAAGTGTTGCCAAGTCAGTGGTGAGGCCTCTGTGTCACTGACCCAGCAGGCTTCATTTTCTGTCCCCGCCCACTCTAGTTGACTGCTTCATTCACCATGGCAGAAGTTCCCATTCCACTTGTGAGCTGGGAGCAGCCTGCCTTCCCCTTGGCTCTCACTGGTCCCCTCGATCAGTCCTATTCTAAGGCCAGCTGCAGCACAATGAAACCAAAGTGAAGGAAGAGATCCCTCTCTGGTAACCTCAAGGAGCAAAGAAGCTATGAGAATGTGAATGTTTTATTAAACACCATAATGGAGGGAGTGGGTTCCGACAGAAAACTCCTTTAGATGGGGTTGTCAATATTTTTGCCCAAGCAGGCTCCTGTGCCTTTGGCAGTTCCACGACAGCAGTGAAGCGGGTGAGTGGTCCCCCAACATTCCTTCTCCATGCTCAGCACGCCGTCGCCTGATGCATAATTGTCTGTCATGGAACTTGCAACAGCGGAGGAGTCTGTCTGGAAGGGACTGGCAACTCCCATGTGGAATAACTGGAAGTACTCTGGACAGTGTTGCTGGTCATGCTGTGGGCAGATGTTGTAGTCTTTATGAAGCAGGGGAATATGGTGGGTCCTGTCCTCTGCACCTATGGGACATCTGCCTGTGGAGACATCCCAGAGTGGAAGATCTGCCTGTGGAGATCTCACAGTGGTTTCTGGGCAACTCACAGGAGGATTCCCCCAGCATAGGGTGTAGAACCTCAGGTCTGTGGGCCAAAGCCAGCCCTCCTGGGGTTCCCCAAATGCCCACACCTCCTGCCCCTGGCACCAACCCCTTCCCCCCAACCATCAATATGATTTTCTGGCCTTTGTTCAGTTTTCCTCATTTAAAGAGGTTGAAATGCCTCTACTGTTACTGGCAGTAAGAATTTTAAGCTAAAATATGCTGGTATTTTTGGTTCTTTGGTCCCACTCCTTTTGCCTTCAGCCCCACCCAGCACTGGATGGTGGCCCCCGAGAGCTTCTTTGACATGGAATTTAGCCCTTTGGCTCATAGAAGTTATGCACCCCTGATGTCGAAGATCTCCATGGCCATCAAGTAGGGGACCCTTGGAGCTCTGGTAGGTAGGAACAAAAAGCATTTGAATATTACAAAACAACATGTTGAAGGATATCTCTGTGGTTTCACAAAAAGCATCAGGCAACTTTCTGGCAAGTAAAAACACAGCAAAGTTGATTGTGATCAGAAATGCTATGTAAGTCAAGGCAAAACGTGATGGTAGACCCTGCACTGCGATCCACCATAGCTTGATTGGCCATTCTCTGGAAAGGGAATGGATAAGGAGGATGCCAGCCACACAGCAGGGAAGTACGTATATTTGTATATGAGAACATTAACAAGATTCTCTTTCCCTCTCATTTTTCTTAGCCTGTTTCCTGGTGCTGTGGCCAAGGAACAGGGCAAAATCAAAGCAATGCTGAATATCTTTGAAAAGGAGATCCATAGCACCAAAACATGCCCCAATTGCATTGAAAATATTGTCATAGATCTTGAACCCCAGGGTGCTGTTGGATAAGAGGTTGGCATTCTTGTTGATCTCATTCATGGCAAACACAAAGGCAAGGACACGCTCATAGTTTTTAGGCAATAGGCTGCAATGACAGTTTTGCTTGACTAACAGACATGGCCTTTTAGACCATGAGGACTGCAAGGAGGTCAAATCAGTCAATCCTAAAGGAAATTAACCCTGACTGCTCATTGGAAGGACAGATGCTGAAGCTCAAATATTTTGGCCACCTAATGCGAAGAGAAAACTCCCTGGAAAAGACCCTGATGCTGGGAAAGATCGAAGGCAAAAGGAGAAGAGGATGGCAGAGGATGAGATGGCTAGATAGCATCACCGATGCAATGAATATGAACTTGAGCACACTCCGGGAGAGAGCGCAGGACAGGAAGGCCTGACATGCTGTGGTCCATGGGGTCACGAAGAGTCGGACACGACTTCACGACTGAACAACAACAAGCTGTTGCAAGCATGGCAGAGATTGAAGCTACTTGATAGGAAAGATCATGACTTTGTTAGATGTCCTGGGGATGTAATTTTTGTTTGAAGGTGTGAGATATAATTTATGTAAATTAATAAATGCAATTATTATTATTATCATCATCATCATCAAAAGCTCTTTCATTTTTCTTACTGAGAACCTGAAACCTTTGGGAGCTCCTGCGACCATAGGATCTCTTACACATTAAAGCTCATTCACAGTAAGGGAAGAATCCTGTTGTGCTTGAGATGTCCCTCATCAGATGGTACGGGGATTAAATGCTCCCCCACACAAAGAAATGTTGATGCTAGAAGACTGTTCTGAACTGCTTGGAAGAAAAGCAGGACCAACATGGCTCAAATATATAAAACATACATTTGTTTCCTTCTTGAGAAAAAAGAAAGTCCATATGGATGATTGTGGTGCGTCCAAGAAAACATTAGGAAAATGTTCATAAATGGATAAGTGTAGAAATCCTGTGATCAAAAAGTACCCATCATCCTTTGCAATCTCATGACCCTTGCCTCCCCATTTCCAGGAGTCATTTACCAGGTGTTCCTTTCTGGTGAGTGCGCTATCAGCTGTCTGAGGTCTTCTTCTCTTTCAGCTTCAACTATCAAAGGGGCAGCAATTATCCATGCAGAAGAAGCTGAGTAAGATATTCATAACAATTTTTGAATACTTATTGGAACAGTAAATAGTGGACAGACATTGTTTTATTACTAAATCCTGTACACTGTTTATTATGAATCAGAAACCACTTAACAGACCCTTGACTTTCCTCACTCCCCTCCCAAGTGTCTTGAAATCCTCACAGCTTCCTCCAACTGACCCAGAGTCTTAATCAATTCCTTTGAAGAAGGCCATTTGTGCCCAAGGTACTCCCTTCAAACAATAACTACTTACATGCTTTGGAATGATTTATCTGGAGTTTTATTAAAGGGAAGCTCATTCAATTCAAAAAGGGAGAGAAATAAATTCACCAATGATAATCCCATGTCCAGAGCCATATATATTATTTTGAAGCATTTTCTTTAAACTGCATCTGGAGTGAAAATTATGAGTGACAGTATGAGGTAGCTGCAGCAGCAATGACATCAGTCCGAGGGCTAAGAGTTCCTAGCTGCAGCTGGACATTTTCACTGGGACATGAAAAACCAACATTGCTATTACCAAAACCATCAACCCTGAAACGACGTACAAAACCACCTGCAGAACATACAGGACTCAAAGAAACTTTACTAATACCTGGATTGCACCTTAGATACTCAAACATCCATTTGATGGAGCCCTGCCAGTCTTAAAATCACCTCCCAGGTCTGCATGACATGCATTGCTTTGAAAGACAACTTTATAGACAGAGCAGAGCATTTAATCACTTTCAGAGTTCAAATCTTGAAAGTGGCCTCTGGATATCCCTGGTGCTTCCACGACTTGATGACAGTAACTTTCATAATTACAAGGTAGAAAATTGCTCTTTCCAACATTCTCAATTATCTGCAAGGCTTCAGAAAATATTTTTGTCTAGTCCAGACCCAATGACTCCTCAACTGGGAAGGTGATAGATCTAGTGCATCTTAGACGGAGAGGATAACTTTCTGAATGGACATGAATTGGTATGTGATCTTTGGTGGGAAAGAGGTGCAGATGCAACAGGTGAACAGTCCAACTAGGGATGGGAAAAGGCCTTCCTCCTTTCCGCAAAGTGATGGGAGGCTACCTGTTTCAACTGAACACTTCATTACTAATAACAACAATGTATTATTTTCAGTACAGGCCATGAGGCCTCACATCCATGAGTGTTAGGCAAAAGATTTCATGCTTGATTTCATTATATCCTAGAGCAGGGGTGGGCAACTACTGGCCCTTCAGGTGCTTTGGCTTACAACTCCCATCAGCCCCAGGCAGTATAGCCAGTGGTGAGGAATGATGGCAGTTGTAGCCAAAACATCAGGATGGCCACAAGTTGCCCACGCCTTTCCTAAAGGGCCTGGTAGACCATTGTGATTTGCTATGCACTAATATATGTGGTAACTAAATGAGAAAACTAACTACTCAACACATTCAAGGCCTCACACTACCAAAACACAGAGATGTCCCCCCAAGCAGAACACAGACTGAGGTGAGCCCGGATATGGAGCTTGTCCATCTAGCCAAGTATCGTTTACACTGACTGGCAGAAGCTCTACAGCAAATGTATTTCCAGCTACCTGCTACTTGGCCCTTTTGGCTGGAGATACCAGAGACTGAACTTGGCTTTTTTTTTTTTTCTTGCAAAATGTGATGACTTGAAAAGGCAGAGGAAATGTTTTCTGTGAAATGCACTCCCACACTGGCCTTTGAAATGCACTGCACTCTCACATTGCTTTGGTAGTTTTCTGGTGAGGAGAGGTGCAAACTGGACAAAACCATTCACTGGAAGCATTTTGTCACCCTCTCTCTTACACTTCTGCTCCCTCTTTAAAGGGGGTTGGCTCCACCTCTCCCCACCCCATCCAGCCATTCCCAAACTTCCCGTTCACTCTGGATAGGTCCACGGCCGCCTATCAGGATTTTAAACAGTATTGGTTTTGGAAGTGGTCTCTGAAACTTCCAGGAGAAGCTATAATAGTCAAAACAATATCTTCAGTCACCTTCCTAGAGTCTTCCAACCAGTCTATAACTAGAGAAACCACATCACTAAAGCAAATGCCAGCTTCAGATTATGTCAGTGAGAGACAGGACGGCTGGAATTCTTTTATTGTTGAGCAACCAGTATATTGCATGTTAGGCCCAACATAGGCACATGAATTATAAGAAAAGGCAGTAGGGGAAGAGCACAGATTACCAGCCCAATGTGAATACTCAGGGGATCTATTTATGCAAGCATGATGCCACACAAGGTGGTTACTACACTTTCCCTTCCACCAACACCTGGGAACACCATAGTGCCATCAGTACTCAGCTTCATAACAACCATGAGTTGTGATCTGATGTATGTCACGGAGAGATTGAGCTACACCACAGTGCCATCTAGTGGCTGTATAATGAAACATATAGAACTTGCAGACAAAGGAAGCCCCGAATCAAAGCACATGGCCGCCCATGTAAAGGAGCCGATCTTAATCCTGCCAAAAATCCAGACGCAAAAGCCCTGGTAAAGGTGTGGGATTTTAGGCTCATGTAGAAAAGCTCTGTATCTTGATCCACACACTCAAAACCTGCAAGTAGCCTTTACTTTATATCCCAAGCTCCCCTCATGCAGTCCCCTACTAGACCCAGAGTTCCTTGCAGGAAAACTCCCCACATTGCACATTCATACTGTCTTGTAGTGAACAAGTAACAGATCCCATAGGTAGCACAACTGCTTGCGCTTAGCCATGTTACCTCCCACTGGTGCTGGTGGATTGTGCTAATAACTATGGTCTTCTAATAGCTTGGGGAAATGATAGCAACTTACAATGATGCCCTTGCTTCCCATAGTCCACTGTTTCGTCCTGGAGTTCTGAGTTTTCTCTTGCATCTTTTTCTCTCTTCATGGGTTTGTATTAGTATTGTTAGTATATTAATAGTATTATTAGTACTATTAACTACATTTATAGGCCACCTTTCTGCCAATACACTCAAGGTGGTTCACCGTTTAAAAATCATGGCTTATAATTTAATAGACACAGTACGAAAAGGACAGGGAAGACAAAACAAAAGTAAATTCAAGTAACGTAAGGCCAAGGAGCCAAATGACAGTTGGATCCCAACCAAGGCAATAAATTGGGGCTTGATGGCACACTTCCCCCTCCAGGGCACACAGGTGGAATGACAGCTGACAGGGATGGGAGGAATCCAGGGGTGGAATTGTGGTGGGCTTCCATCAGGACAGGCGTCAAGAGTAGGCATTGCTGGGCACCTGCCGAGGGATCCACCAACATGAGCCCCCTGAAGTCGCTCCTCCTCTTCACCACTGCAACACGCATGTGCACCTGCCTCTCGTTCCGGCCTGCACAATGGTGGTGGTGAGAAGGAAGAGGAGCGGATGCCCCTGCCTGCTTGCTCCCTGGCTCTCTGCCTGCCAAGCAAGCAAGTGGGAGCGATGATGAGAAAGAGGATGAGGAGCAACAGCAGCTGGGGACAATGGGGGTTAGGAGGTAGACTGACTAAGGGAGGGAGCCCATCAAGGGTGTCATGCTAAGGGCCCTCAAAAGCCTGGAATTGGCACTGGTTTCCATAAGGACCCTTGAACAGCCCAAACGGCCCAAATCTTAGGCCCAAATGGCAATAACAGCCATGACAGAGAAGCCTAGGCTGATGAAGAAGAACTTGCTGAGGGGGCTTTCATGAGAGCGCAGCTCGTAGGGAAGTATCTCCAGAAAGGTGACGTAGAGGAAGGTTCCAGCCGCCACCCCTTCCAGCACAGCCTGGGCCAGGCTGCTCCCATCGCCGTTGGAAAGCGAGACACCGATGCCCACACCAATGCCAGCGGGAGACATCAGAGAAAAGACGACCAAGTACAGCACCCTCCATCGGGCATTGGTGCCACTCTGCACCAGCTTCAAGGCCAAGCTGAAAGCCACAATGCCCTTGTGGATGAGCACCGCTAGGCAAAGCTGGACCGCAGCCGTCTCCTCCTTCTGGACACCGATGGCAAGTCCCTCGAAGACCGAATGGAAGGACAGTGAGAGGAAAAGCACGAATGCCCGGAAAGAGCTGTGGGATTCCGGCGGGTCCTTGTGGTCGTCCTGATTTTCGTGGTCGCCATGAGAGTGAACTGCTTGGGGGCAACAGTGGAGTACGACACTCTCGATAATAAACACCAGGAAGAAACCCGAGGAGATTATGAGCTCCCCAAATGGATAGTCCTGCCATGGGTGAAATGGGGGGTGGGGAGAGGGGGGGGTGGGGGGAGAGAGAGAGAGAGAGAGAGAGAGAGAGAGAGAGAAGTGAATCAAGTCTATCAATACTGTGATGTTCTGTTTTCCTTCTGGTGCCAGCCTACAGCCCGATCAAGTATTTTAATGTTTCACCCTCACCCACTGCTTTATCCCTACAATTCAAAGAGCTGTGGCAAACAGCTTTTGAAACTACCCAAGTTTCGGAATCTGTTCACAATGCAGCTCACATATGGGATGCCTTTTTACAAAACCTTGTGGGGGCAGGGGGAGGGCTGCCCTCTGTTCATCTACCCAGAAGTGTAGCGAAAGAGCCTTTCACAGGTCCTGATGTCTAAAAAAAGGCGTCGTCCAAGGTGACCCCAGCAGGTGGCGATCAAGGGGCACTGTAGAATTTCTTGGAAGTCATCCTTGCCATATTGATCACAGTTTTGTACTCTTAGGGCTGTGCCCAAAACTGAAATCACTTCCATGTAGAGAGAGAAAGGTGTTCATACCCCAATGTAAAAAGATATATGTGAAAGAAAGACAGACAGACAGACAGACAGACAGAAAACACTGGGAAGAATGTACAAATGTGTGATGGGAGTGGCTGGGTTCCTTCTAATATGTAAGCAATCCTAAGTGAAGAAATCGTACATCTTTATTGTTGCATTTTTATCCCTTCCTTCTTCCAAAGAGCTCACGGTGGCACAGGCAGTTGCTTCCACTACTCCATGATTCTCACAACAACCTTGTGAGATAGGTTAGGCCGAGACATAGTGGTGGGCCAAAGGTCACCTGGGAAGCTTCACTTGGACTTGAATTCCAGGGACACTGCTAGGTACTTAAACAATGCAAAGCCCAGGTCTATACAACACAAATCCTCATGTGTATGTGTGTGTGCATGCAAATTTAGAAATAATTACTAGCATTTAGCGGAGACAAATCATCTCAAATAAAATAAAATTTTCAGTTGATTTGCACCCTGACCAAACCAATGGAAAATGTTTTTTCTAAGCTTAATTGCAATGCAGGGAAATACAGTACTTGGCAGGGGAGAGTTTAAGCGTCCCCTGCCAAATATTCCCAGATGCAATCCCTCTTGAAAATTGCCCCTGAGTGGCAATTAAAGGCACAATCCTATGCATGTTTAGACAGAAAAAAGGCCTACAACTCCCACGAATCCCAGCCAGCATGGCTGGCTGAGGTATGCTGGGAATTGTAGGCCTTTTTCTGTCTAAACATGCATAGGATTGTGCCCTAATGTGAGAAAAGTAAAACTTCCATTGGCATCAGTGGACACTCATGGCTCCGGGAAATAGATCCGGGGGCCTGATTCAGACTAGGGGCCCCATGGGGCCAGGCCTAACAATGCCCTTACCCCAGTCCTTGGTTGACACGAACTGCAACACCATCGTGCAGCCTCTCAAAAATGTAGACTTTCTTCTTTTGTATGTACTGCCAAGCGCAACAGAGCTGGAACTGAAAGCCCCATAGATCAAGCACTGTTTCTAATCTTCATGCAACAGTGGCTTGCACTTTGGCACGCTTCTCCCCGCCCCACGCACAATACCCAGAGGCAGCGTATGGTTTGAGCTCAACTGCGTAGGAGAACAATCAGACGCAACACAGCCCTAATGAAGGCTACGACGGCCTATAGATTTGCTAGACCAACCTTCTGTAACCTGGTGGCCTCCAGATGTGTTGGGCTACAGCTCCCAGCACCCCAGCCATCAATGGAGGATGCTGGGTGCTGTAGTCCAACCCAGGAGGGCACAGGATTGATGCTCAGTGTACGTTTGCTTGTTTTTCAAAATTTCTCTGCATCCAAGCTTACCTTTTCAAAACTAGTACTGATTTATGCTTTCTTTTACCATGTGCTCTTCAACCAAAAAAGCCTCCAAGAACACCAAGCAATTCATTTTTTTTAAAAAAATGGCTAATCAAAATTAAACGCAGACATATAACCATAACAGACTTTCAGAACAGCAGAACAATCAAAGTCAGTGTTTTAAAGTTTGCTATGGTTATCTTTGTACTTAATAAGCACCGAAGCCAAACGAGAGCCGAGCCAGTGAGACTGAAGCAGTCATTAAAGAGGTTGTGAAACACACGGAGAGAACAACCTTGAGATTTTGATCCTCAGATATCCCTCTTCTGGTGCAAAGTTAAGAGCACTGGAATGCCAGATGTGACACCCCTCTGACCAGGCCAGTTTAAACCTGAGTCCCCAAGGTAGAGTCAGGGGACATATACCCAGTAGAGGCTGGTGGCCCCGATTTTGATGGGGCTGTGCATCCATTCTGAGTTTCAATCAGAGCCAGCCTCCACTGCTTTTTCATCCCTCTGCTAACACATAGGGCACAAAAGTCCCTAAGTCAGCCTTCCCCAACCTGGTGCCCTCCATATGTGTTGGACTACAACTCCCATAGTTCCCAGCCAGCTAGGAACATACGGAGGGCACCGGGTTGGAAAAGTCTACCCTGATTGATCACAATGGTTGGTGCCTATCGCATACTCATCTGATTAGTAATTGGTAAATTAGAGGGCGGGGAGAAGAAAAGAAATGCTCCAGAGATGGGACACTCACATCGGAATCGTCAACTTCTATGGTGCTGTTCTGCTTGTGTGAAAACCCGCCCTGTGTGTAAACACAACAGCAGAGTTGGATACAGTACAGACCAGTGCACAGTCAACAGCAAGCATGGAAGCAAAACGAAGCTACGTGCATCAATGCAAAGTAATTCAATACATCTTCAAAACCTGGACTATATATATATGTAAATTTCGAAATAATTACTAGCATTTAATTTTACAGGAGGGACTTTGGGGAACCTTTACACATGTTACTGTTGAAAATTAGCTTGGATGTGTGGCTGTTTCAGGACATTTTTGTTTTTCCCAAACCCACTGCCTACTTTAGTGTAACAGCATCTGTAATTGAGAAGGGGGGGGCAAGGGAGGATCAGATTTGGAGGAATGTAAGAAGCTGCCTTATATACCAGATCAAACTCTGCCAACCTAACTCGGTATTGTCTAATCCAGAGGTGTTCAATCTCTTTCACTCCAGGGCCAAATTACATTTTGGAGAAGCTCTCAGGGGCTGCATTCCACTGGTGGGTGGGGATGAAGGCAAAAGGGGGAGGCCCCCCAAATACCTGAAATAATAATTTTAAAAAACCCACCAGCACGTTTTAGCTTGAAGCTCTCACTGCCGTTAATTAAGCCTTAGGAGAGGCATTTCCTCTCAACCTTTTAGAATGGGGAAAAAAAATGCACAAAAGCTGGGAAACCACCAACTGTTAAGTGGTATAGGGAAAGAGGGTGGAGCTGGGGGAAAGGGGGGCATCTGTGGAACCTCCAAGGACTGGATTTGGCCCAGGACCCAAGGTTCTACACCCAGTGGAAGCTGGTGGCTCCTTTTCAGTGGGCTGTACATCCTGTCTGGGTTTCAGTCAGAACCAGCCAGGTCTCTAAAGGAGCTATCAAAGGTACTGAACCCATTTGGGGGATAGGGTTCAGCACTGTGGGTAGCTCCTTTGGAGTTCTGGCTGGTTCTGACTGAAGCTCAGAGGGGATGCACAGCCCCACTGAAATAGGAGCCACCAGCCTCCACTGTCGACAGCCCTGTACTAATTGTCTTCAACTGGCAGGCTGGGCCAAATTCAGTTTCAGTGGAGATTTGCATGGTCCATTCCAGTTGAGGGCAGTACAGAAGGCGAACAGGGGTGGGGCCAAAATGCCAGCATATTTTAGTCTGAAGTTCTTACTGGCAATCATTAAGCTTTAGGTGATTCATTTCAACCTTTTAGAATGCAGGGGGAAACTGTGCAGAAGCCAGAAATACCCAAACCATCGGTGGTTGGAGGAAAGTGGACGGGGTCATCTGGGAAACACTGGAGGGCTGAATTGGGGCCTGGGGTAGAGGGTGGCCCATGGGCCTGAGGTTCAACATCCCTGGGTCTACTCTGACTCCCCGGGGTCTCTCAGGTGAAGTTCTGGCCCATTACTTGTTACAAGATCCTTTTTACGTGGAGTTGCTGAGGACTGAAACTGGGTCCATATGCATTTAAAGCAGGCATGCTCCCGCTGAACTATGGCTTGTCCACATTATTTCAGGGAAATCCCAGTGAAGAGGCCCCTGTGAGGGCACCCACCTTCTGCCGTCGCTTTTTTATTTCCTCTTGGATGTCTCCTAGTGCGTCCGCCACCATGTGCATGATGCAGGCACCCAGGAACACACCAGCGGCAAAACAGCCTATAAAACTAAGGATACGTCGATGCTTCCCTAAAGGGGGTGCAGGAAGAAAGGTGAAGAGGAAAAGAGATTATTCCAGATACACAGCTGCTCAGAAGCAGACAACACCACCTGTCCACGTCCTAAAGGAGAACTTACACTGGCATGCCTAGCACTGAATGACCACCAAGATTAAGAGATAACCTGCAAATTTTGAAGCACCCCCTCCGTTCCAGCACCATGGACAGAGCTTTTGCCCAGTAATTACTAATATTATTTTAGGGATGGCTGAGAAATTCATTTCAAATTTAAGAATTTACCAAAATTATCAAAGGGCTCCTTGAAACATAACAAAATTGCCATTTAAACCATCTGAATGTGGGAGAAAACAAAATAGATTTGTTCATGCAAGCCCAGGACTTTTTTTTGGGGGGGGGGGGTGTAACATATGCATGATAATGTAAATGTGTTTGAATTGTAAAACGTTATCCAGGGAAGTTAGATTTAATGGAAAGTTGGTGCGTGAAAGGTGGGAGGGGCTTGTGAGTAAGGGGTTTAAAAAGAGAGAACTGACAGTTTAGGCGTTAGAAGGTTTTCGGGATTCAGTGACTGTAAATCTAGTAAGTGGGGTTTTAGATGAAGGGTTTAGAGGGGGTAGGTAGGTAGGTAAGAACTAAGTATAAGATGATTAATAACTTATATAACTCTTCTTGTATTTAATAACATTTTGGTTGTTTTATTATATATATATATATATATATATATATATATATATATATATTTCCACATGCCGGTTCAATTTATTAATGCTACCAAACAGAAGAGTCTATTTTCCTGTTACTACTCCTGTATTGGTTAAAGGAAACCAGTTAACCTGTTTGGATGTCTTCCTGACATAAGGTAAAAGGGCTGAAGCACTGGGATTCAGTGGGGGCAACTGGTCAAAGCTGAGGCATCCAGACATTCTGGGGTGTGTTGTTTTCTTCAATTTCAACAGCTGGAACTCGGAGGGAGAATCATCGGGAGCAGGAACATCACATGGACAATTTCATTTCAATTCATTCTTGTTACAAAATTACAAAAATTTGCAAAGTTCCTCATATTCAAGGGAGAAACAACTTCAGATTTTACAAATCCAAATGCTGGATGAAATGAAACTAACAGATTTGTTCCCCCCCCCCCGCTATAAAAAAGATGAATACATGTGAAAAAATACACATGTTCAGGACCCCAGAGCCCTGTTCACTCATTCTCCACATGCCTGGAGAGGAGGAAAGAGGCTGCAGTGCTGATTTTCTCCAGCGACCTGCAGCTCCCCAAAGTAGCTCTGGAGGGTTGGGAGACCCTCAAGAGCAGATTTAGGAGGTGCACTGGGGGAGGGGCTGCGGGTGGCAGAGGAGAGCAAGGGAAAGTCTGCTTGTACAACATCAGATTTTAGCCAATACATGGCAGCCTTCCCCAACCTGGTGCCCTCCAGATGTTTTGTTCCTCAACTCCCATCAGCCCCAGCAAGCATGACCAACGGTCTGGAATGCTGGGAATTTCAGTCCAAAACATTGGGAGGGCACCAGGTTGTGGAAGCCTGATATATGGGATCGACCCCACCCCCTGAACATCTGTGCTTTGGCATGATCATCTCCATAAAAAAAAAAAAGCCTGCTGATAAGAACTTTCGCCTCCCCCCTTCTCTAACTCTATGTCTATCTCCACTTAGCCAGGCTGAAGCAGCAAGTAGTACTGCAAACATCTCTGTCTTTGTTAACCCAAGAGGCCTTTGGCCTTCAAGGCCAGAGCCAGACTCAGTTAGCTGGATTCTTGTGGGAACCTTCACCCTCCCTATGGGGTTTGGGAACACTGCTTCAGTCAGCCTGTGGCTGGCTAACAAAGATCGTCCTTGAGTTGCCAGGGGCTTGAGCATAAAAAGAGGAGGCTTGGAGGCCCCCTCCCCTTGTCTTCATCTTCATACTGCAACTTGCCTTCAGGCTTGTGAGACTTTGGATCCTGGATTAGGCCCTCTCCTATTGGAAGACATGTACCTAGGTAACGTATAGGCAGTGCAGGCTGGTGGCTCCAATTTCATTGGGGCTGTAAATCCAATCTGGGTTCTAATGGAGCTATCCAAGGTACTGAAGCTAGTTTGAGGATAGGGTTCAGCACCTTAGATAGCTCCTTTAGAGTTCTGACTGATTCTGACTGAAGCCCAGAATGGATTCACAGCCCCACTGAAATTAGAGCCAGCAGCCTCCACTGTGTATAGGGAAGCTTAGGTATTTCTGTATTATTTTTGCCTCACGGATTGTTTCCAAAGTTACTCTGATTCTTGTATGTAAATAAACTTAATCTCTACCTTAAGAACTCTGTGTGCTTCCTTCCAAGTAAGCCTTAGTACTAATCCAGAACCTTCTGCTTTGTTATTGCTACAGTTTAAAGTTTCAGGCCCAGGGCTTGAAATAGGGGGTGCGTGGCCTCCCATTTCTAAGCTATAGGAGTGTCCTTTAAGGTCTGAGAGCCCCCTGGCTCAAGCTGCAGTGGGTGTAAGGGGTGGTGGCAGCCTAATTTGGCATATTTGCCTACACTGGCTGCGGTGGCTTAGTGGTTAAGATGCTGAATTGCAGACTGGAAGGTCAGCAGGACAGCAGTTCGAGACCCGAGTGCTGCGTGACGGAGTGAGCTCCCGTCTTCAGTCCCAGCTTCTGCCAACCTAGCAGTTCGAAAGCAAGAAATTGCAAGTAGATAAATAGGTACCGCTTCGGCAGGAAAGGTAACAGCATTCCATGCACCTCGGTGTTCAGTCATGTCGGCCACATGACCACGGAAGTGTCTTCGGACAGCGCTGGCTCTTCAGCTTAGAAATGGAGATGAGCACTACCCCCTAGAGTCAGACACGACTGGTTGGGGACACCTTTACCTTTTTACACTGCTGGGAGCCAGGGTAACTCCTCCCTCCCTTCACACCTGCAGATGTGAGCTGCTGCTCATTCATAGGTTTCCCTGCAACTGGAAAGCCCTCTACATGTATGGAAGTCTGCACTTGAACAGCTGCTCACAAGATAGGCTTTCTTGATGCAGGTTCATCAACATGCAGGACCAGCATGGAGGCAGGGCAAGCAGCAAGACCCATGGCTCAGCACCAGTGATCATGCGCTGCCCCGTTCACACAATTCATGCATCAACTGGGCTTGAGATATGAGGTCCCCATGAGGGCACTGTGGGAAGTGACATGGCCAGCACCAGGAAGACTGGCTGCTCCTCCCGGCACTGGAGGGCCTCCTGCCAGTCACCTAACTCTCTGCTGTTATCTCCAATCTGAGATTGGAGATAACAGCAGAGATTCCAAGCCCCACCTCCAAGGAGGCCCTGGAGGTCAGATGCAGAACCTCCACAGGCCACATTAGTCCTGTGGGCCAGAGGTTGTAGAACAGAACATCCCTGATCTAGAACAGCACTTTACAGACTGTCCAAAGCCAGAATTCTGGGATTGGTCAAAGGTTACTGCTATAAACGCAACAAAGGTGTCATACAACATGCAGGCCTCCTACACTATCATGTAAAGCACTTCCTCCTTTACCTTAAGACCGGGGGGCAGGGGGAGAGACTGTTGATGAAGGCCTACCGGCATTTCCTCATTGGAAACACGTCTTTCTTTTTCAAAATAAAAATTGTGTCTTGAACATGAAGCCTGAGCGTTGGAGGCAACAGGAAGTTCAAGGTACTTTGTTCTCAAACTCAGTTGATCCAAGGCAAGGCATTGTGTTTGTGGCCCTTCGTCAGTAGGGCAACAATAGCTTGAGGAATGCTACCCCTGCTTTAATGAGATTTTATGCTGTTGGAAAGGAGGTGGGGGAATGGTGCTTAGTGCCAAGGCATTGGCATGGGCCGGCTATAAAGCTAACATGCAGAAAACAAGACACAGAAGCATTTGCTAGCTTGTAGGTAGTTTGACAGATCCAGCACTCAAACTGTTCTGCTAGTCAGTCACAGGGAAGGATCGATGATCACGTTGTTTCTTTTTAAATCTAATAAGGGTGCAATTCTATGCACGTTTAGACAGAAAAGAGTCCTACAGCTCCCAGCATTCCCCAGCCAGCAGACTGGCTGGGGAATGCTGGGAGATGTAGGGTATTTTTTCTGCCTAAACATGCATAGGATTGCACCCTTATTAGATTGAAAAGGAAACAGCTTGATCATCGATCCTTCCCTGTGACTGACTAGCAGAACAGTTTGAGTTAAGTATTCATTTCACCGTTAAGTATTCATTTCAAGCATTTCCATCATTTTTCACGCACCAGGTTTATCGACGGTTCAAAGTGAGCCGCAGCATGCAACATGCAATCGCATGACTATGTCATGTCAGTCCTTTCTGGAAAGCACTGGGCAAAATAAAGCTTTTTTTTTTTCAGACCTGAGAATATCTCTTCTGTTTGGGGACATTTTAGCCCCTGGACTTAATGGTTGTGTGTGTTTGCGTGTGTGTTTGTGTGCATTCCTTTAGATGGTCTTGTGCGTTACTTCAGTTGTGAAGCGCACAACTAACATTTCTCTCCTCCACCTAATGATCCCATGCTTTATAACTGCTTCTACATTCCTGATATGTCAGAATGTTTGCCAGCCATGATAATAATTTAATAATTATTAATCTGAGCATATGCAGTTTTGCATTTTAAGCTCACTTAAATCATAGCATCAGCATGACAGGAATAAAATGGAGTTTGCATTTGCTGCCCTGATACCTCCTGCTTTCATACCTGCTGGTCTCTGGGTGGTCATGGGGGGAAGGAGGACGTCTGCTCTTGAGGTCCAGTCCTAGCTTCAGTACTGACAGCGTGGTGAGGCAGCGCACGTCACAGAGACGTAATGCTCGTCACACGCATTTTCATCCATATGTTCTCCACTCAAATTTGACTTTTAAAGTTGTGGATCTCTGAAGGACTTTAGCTTCTTCTTCTTTTTAAGTGCCCCACCAGTCATATGTTTTATGTTCCTATCTCCCAGCCCGACCTCTGTTGTCCCTCCCCTCTCAAATGTTAGCTTGTAAGCTCCCAGAGCAGCGTTCGCCAACCTGGTGTCCTCTAGATATGTCAGACTACAACTCCCAGCATCTTCCAGCCAGCAGGGCTGGCGGAGAGTGCTGGGAATTGTAGTCCAACCCATCTGCTAGCCACCAGGTTGGTGAACACTGTGCTAGAGACAGGGACCTGTTATCTAATAAGTTGGTAAAGCACCTTGTCCATTGATAGTATATTAAAAAAAAATATCTCCCAAAGGCAAAAATAAGGGCAGGAAAATCAAGACACTCCAGGATAAATGAGGGGCCATGCAAATACATGACCACTTAAAGAGTCATTGACAAGGGTGAGATAGCAACTTGGAGTTCATGGTATATAGCTTGGTCTCTTCACTGTGCTTCCTCAACATTTGTACCCCTGGACAAGACTGCTGTGACCATTACATTAGCCTCAACGCCTCCAAAGATCAGGCAGCACCCCCACTCCCTCCACCAACTTCTCACCTCTCGCCATGTTGCTCTGGAACCATTTGACCTGGGACGGGATGAGGCCACAAAGGAGCGGGACCACCAGCAAACCCGCCAGGCATCCAATTTTCACTGCCAGCAACTGGTCCATCTCGGCAGCGTAGGATGAGAAGGTTCACGCCAGGAGACAAGAGACTGAACAGGAAGAGCTAACACGGATCCCTACCTCGGACCGTTGCTCATTTAGCTCCTTTCAGGCCAGTTTGACCCCAAAGCTTCCCACAACTAGTAACTAGTCTCAAGCAGAGATGGCCACCAGGCTTTACACGCTCCTGGTGCAGTAAAGCCCTTCTTTTGGAATGTTTAGCAGGATGGAACTCAGGGGAAGAGTTTCACACCCATGTAATTCTCATGAACCACATGCCCACACATAGCAAGATCAAAAACAACTGGATTCCCCAGTTGTGGCCAGAGCGTCAGTTCCTTCTTCAACTTCTGCCACCTTGAGTTATGATTCCTGGTGCTTTCCACACTCCACAATATTGTCCATCACTCCACTGCTCTTCCTATTCTCCCATTGGTCTTGTTCAATCCCTGTCTCTTCCATTCTACCTTCCTTATTTCCTTCTCTTTTCTATCTCCCTCTCACCAGGTTCCTGCTTCCTCTGCTTGCTTCCATCCCTGCTCTCTCCAGTCCTTGCCTCCTTCTCGGGAACCTGTGAGTAATCATCCCGATACTCCAAGCAAGAAAACCTCCCGCCTTCTTTGGTGTCTCAACCCATTCCAATACCTTCATTATGCAAATACATAACTTCATTCACAACAAACAGCCAGTCAGGGAGACTTTCATGATTTACTTAAGGTCACTAGGCCATAGCAACTATAGTCGAGGTCTCTGCCTCCAGAAAACACACGCATTAAAAATGGGAGTTTGTTGATCTAGCACAAGATTACGACTGTAAGAGTTGGTTTTCAGCTGGTGGGTTGGGTTCTACAAATACACTAGCTGCACCAGCTGTGTTGTTCTCCCTTTTTTTTAATTTTGGGTTTTCACAGCGAGAGCGTACAGGGAGAGAAGAGAAAAACAAGAACGTGTGGCATTTTTAAAAGAAACGTATGATAGCTCAGTGCTAGAGTACCTGACTTGCGTGCAGGAAGTCCACACTTCAATCTGGCATCTCCAGTTAAAAGGATGAGATGGCATATGATGGACCCTCCACTAATCAGAGTAGCCAACACCGGGCTACACGCACAAACATCTGACCTGGCCGACGGCAGCTTCTTACATTTCAGGAAGGGATTACAATTAGGATTCTGGTCTGGGTCTCTCACCATCAAAAAAAACCACTCTTGTAGGCGATCTTGCCAACTGCAAGGTATCACTGAAGTAAGCAATGCCACACATTTGATGAAACACAGCAAAATGTGTGTGTGCGTGTGTGTGTGTTTTAAAGTTCAGACAACTAAAGTTTTCAACAACTAAAAGGTAAGCATGAGCAAAAGCTGATTCAGGAGTTGCATAACCTACGAAATCTGCAGCCAAGAAACATGCTGATCACAGTCATTCAAGAGTGAAATGTCAAAAGAGTTTGGCAGTAAAACTGCAGTGTTTCAATGATTCGCATTCCAATAATTCCCTAATACAGGGTCCCAACTGTATCGAGTAGGGATCTGGTTATTGCAGGCATTTAATTGCAGAAACCTGGGAAACTGCCCTACTGTATTTCCATTTAGCCCAAGGGAGTTGAACCTCTTCTAGCCCAAGGGAGGAATTCAATTCCAGATAAACACTCATGGGCTGCATTCTAGTTGTAGGTGGGGCCAAAAGACCCCCCAAATACTAGCATACTTTAGCTGACAGTTCTTACTACCAGGAACTAAGTCTTAAGAGAAGCCTCTCACTCTTTTAGAATGGAGGGTAAAATTATGCAAAAGCCAGGAATCTGCAAAACAGTCAGGGGAAAGGAGGCAGGAGAAAGGCACATGGCCATTGGAAGAACCATGGCAGGCCAGACTGGGACCCCAGGCGGGCCAGATTGAGACACAGGGCTTGACGTTCTACACCCCTGATCTAACCCAATACTTTCTGTATGGACCGGTAGAGGCTCCCCGAGGTCTTGCAAGAGGACCTTTCACATCACCTGGTATCCAATTGCTTGCTTGGCAATTTAGGCTTAAAATATTAGGTGCCTGATTGCTAAAACAGTTAAGCCAAAGTGTTTGGTTTCCTGCATGATTCAGTCTGACCTTAACAGACTAAAAGTGCAATCCTATGCAAGTTAAGACAGGGAAAAAAAGACCTGAAACTCCCAGCTGCCCCAGCCAGCATTGCTGTATGGGGAATGGTGGGAGTTGTAGGCCTTTTTTTTTTTTTTAACTGTCTAAACATGAATATTTTGCATCTTAAATGAGTTAAGCTTTGCATTAAAAAAAACCCTACGTGCATAGCAAACGGACTCAAACATCTCGCTGTATTTTCAAAACAGATCATCCATTCCTTTCCTAGAACGCATTCTGGTTCCCAGAGCACCAGAACATGGACAATGACTAGACCCCAGGGTACAAACCCGCAGTTGGTTCTGATGACATGTTATATTGTTAGGGGAAGGGTACACAGCCTGGGGCCCTCCAAGTATTTTGGACTACAATTCCCATAAGCTCCAGTCAATAAGGCCAATGGTCAGAGATGGTGGGTGTTGCAGTCCAAAACATCTGAAGGTGGCTTGGTTGTCCATCTCTGGGGTAGGACAACAAACTTTTAAATTTAATCGTATCCTTCATAGCGGAACACTTCAGTGCTAGCTTAAGACTATGGCTCCATTAAAGTCCTTTACACAGACACAAATAGTTTCCTGTAGAGCAGGGGTTTAGCCCCCAGGGGACAGTTTAGCTTCCAAGGGGCGGATTTCTATCCGGCTCACCCCCCAGTCATTTTCCCATCTCCTCTCCCTTCTGAAAGGGCAGGGCATACGGGAGGGGCCTTCTGCAAGCTCCATGGGCCAACATGGCCCATGGGCCAGAGAACCCCCATCCCTGTCATAAAGCTAGTTCTATGCTAATGCAGATGCAACCTACTCCTACACCTTGGTGCCATCTGATGTAGTGATAACTATGTTGCCATTTGCCACTTAGTTGCATGACTCACCCAGCTTCTACAATGGGTGGTCTTCCAGACGTAATACAACTCCCATCATCCTTGCCTATTGGCCATGTGGGCTGGAGCTCATGAGAGTTGTAGTCTAACATCATCTGGAGGGCTACGGGTTCCCCAGCCCTTCCATAAAGCTTTAAATAATAATACTAATAATTTATTAGGAAGGTCACAGAAAGCCACAGGTGTGAAGGTGGCAGGTTACATCTTTCATCACGAAAGATGCCAAAAGCAGCATCCAGCAGGACTTGTGAAAATACTCACCTAACTATATTCCATGTAACTCTAGTCCCACATAATTGCAACTGACATGCTAGTTTAGGGATGGGGAATGTGTGGCCCTTCAGACATTGTTGGGCCTGCAACTCCCATCATCCCCCACTTTTGGCTATACAGGCTTGGGCTGATGGGAGTTGCAGTCCAACAACATCTGGAGGGTATGAGGTTCCTCACCCCAGGGCTAACTAAAATGCAGTTTGCCAGTGAAAGAATGTTGTTGTCAAAGGGAAGAGATGCCTTGATCCCCCCAACCAGGATCAATCATGGAGCATTTATTGGGCATGCAGTCACCATTCACAATCTGAAAAGGGCTTTAAAAAGAGTAGGATCCAAAAAGGCTGAGGTAATCGACTGAATGAGGTGATTCTCCTCTGGGGACCTGCACAGTAAGCGATGTAGTCCAGGGCCAGAGATAGTGAAGATATTGACAACACAGTTCAATAGAGAAAACCTCATTACATCAGGGAGTGCAGCTGACCAGCTTTAAGGTCCCAGTATCACCTGGCCTCCTTTACCATCCAGCCTCAAGACTGGTTTGACAAGCTGGATGGAGCCACACCCAAGGGTGTTTGTTTCCACAACACAAGCTGTGGGTTTTATGGAGAGCGAACAAATCCAGATTGCTACACTGCAGGTTCTTCGTTACTCTGCCACTAAAAGCAAAGCAACCCCAATCCTCCCCCATCCTAATCCAGGGGAAAACGGCAAAAAAACAAAACCTCCCCCCGCCCCACAACCCTTTCCAGCATCAGCTTCCACGCCAAAGCTGTTGACTGTCCCAATCTTTGCTTAAGGTGGCCACATACTCATTAATGAAAAGGAAGGCATTCCCCCCACCCCACAAAAAAAGACAAAAGAGGGCACCAATTTGCATAACGTTTGCATATGCTCATGCACATGTATAATTGCAAATTTAGAAATAACCACTGCTATTTCAAAAGAAATACTGAATATGAGGGAGACTCACCAGATGACCTGTGTTCAATCAGCTGTCTGCCAACTCTTCATGGGCAACTTTGAGACCCCTGCTCTGCCCCCGTGTCGGATCTTTCTCTTTACACTGCACAGCCCTGCCAAGAGAGGACACCTTCAAAGAAAGGCCTGTCCTCTAACAGCTCTTCAAGCAGAGGCCTATCCTCTTTAAAGTAGAACACCTGGCCACCCTGTTTTGACTGGTACGATTACGGTTGTGATCCCAAGCACACTTGCTAGGCACTCAGTCCTATTGGGCACAGTGAGACTTACGTCTGAGTAAACATGCGCAGGATGGTGGTGCAAGGCAGCAAGCACACACGCTGACTTGTGAGCGTTATTAGGGAGAAATTGACTTTCCAGTTCTGCTCCACTTTCTTTCAGTATGGATTGTGGGTTTCACCTCACAAAGCACTAAAGAAAACAAACCCCAGAACTGTTTGTCTCAATGGCAAATTACGTTTCCCCCAAAAACTTCCTTGCGGAACTGCACAAATGATCCAAGAAGTTAAGGATCAAACCCCCAGCTTTCAGCATTTCAAACGGGTATCTTTTGTCCCCAGAAAGCCGTGATTTCTGCCACTGAGAAGCAAGCTCCAGATTATTTGCTTTTGGGATGGTGGTGAATTCACCCTTTCCTTCTTTATTTATTTATTTTATTTATTTATTTCTATACCGCCCAATAGCCAAAGCTCTCTGGGCGGTTCACAAAAACTAAAACCAAACAACACACAATAAAACAATTTAAAATATAAAGAACATTAAAACCACAATATAACAATACAACCACAATAAAACTTAGCAGCAGTACAGGAGTTTAAAATACAGATTTAAAACAGCAAAGATAAAAATTTAGAAAGCTAAAATGCCTGGGAAAATAAAAAGGTCTTCACCTGGCGCCGAAAGGAGTACAATGTAGGCGCCAGGCGAACCTCACTAGGGAGCTCATTCCAGAGCCGGGGTGCCGCAGCAGAAAAAGCCCTCCTCCTAGTAGCCACCCGCCTCACTTCCTTTGGCAGGGGATCACGGAGAAGGGCCGCTGATGATGATCTTAAGGTCCGGGCAGGCACATATGGGAGGAGGCGATCCTTCAGGTAACCTGGCCCCAAGCCGTTAAGGGCTTTGAATGTTAACACCAGCACTTTGAATCGGGCCCGGAAATGGACTGGCAGCCAGTGCAGCTGGAAAAGTACTGGCGTAATATGAGCTCGCAGGCCAGTCCCTGTGAACAATCTTGCTGCCCTATTTTGGACCAGCGGAAGTTTCCGGACCATTTTCAAAGGCAGCCCCACATATAACGCATTGCAGTAATCCAGACGAGAAGTTATCAGAGCATGGATAACTGTAGCTAGGCTATCTCTGTCCAGATAAGGGCGTAGTTGGTATACCAGCCTAAGCTGATAAAAAGTGCTCCATGCCACTGAGTTCACCTGTGCCTCAAGTGACAGTTCTGGATCCAAGAGCACCCCCAAACTATGAACTTGATCCTTTAGGGGGAGTGCAACCCCCTCCAGAACAGGTTGAATATCACCTAGCCGGGCAGACGAACCACCCACTAACAGTACCTCCGTCTTGTCTGGATTGAGTTTCAGTTTATTAGCCCTCATCCAGTCCATTACCGTGCCCAGGCACTGGTTCAGAACAGCCACTGCCTCACCTGGTTTTGATGAGAACGAGAGGTAGAGCTGGGTGTCATCCGCATATTGATGGCACCTCAGCCCACACCTCCGGATAACCTCCCCCAGCGGTTTCATGTAGATGTTAAACAGCATGGGGGATAGAATAGAGCCCTGTGGAACCCCATGGCACAATTGCCATGGCACAGAGCAATAATCCCCCAGCACCACCTTCTGGAATCGGCCATCCAAGTAGGAGCGGAACCACTGTAGTGCAGTGCCTCCAACTCCCAACCCAGACAACCTATCCAGAAGGATACCATGGTTGATGGTATCGAAAGCCGCCGAGAGGTCCAGAAGAATCAACAGGGTCGCACTCCCCGTCCCTCTCCCGGCAGAGGTCATCCCACAGGGCGACCAAGGCAGTTTCTGTTCCAAAACCAGGCCTGGAGCCCGAATGAAATGGATCTAGATAATCCGTTTCATTCAAGAGTGCCTGGAGCTGTCCTACAACCACCCGCTCAAGCACCTTGCCCAGGAAGGGGATGTTGGCCACTGGCCTATAATTAATGGCCTATAAACCACCATTGTTTTCCTACAACAGAGCTGCACGAACTGTAGGCTCCCAAATGAGCTGACACCCAACAACACTGTTAAATTTCCCCCCCTTGTGCTCTCCATGCAGTCCTCCTGAGATCCTAAGAAAACTCATGCTTTCTTCAACACAAGGGAACAGCTACATCAGGATTACTGACAGGTGCATGAACACACGTGTGTGTCTGTGTGTGTGCTTGTGGATCATATGCGCCCTTCAGAACCAAGGTTCCACACCTGTCTTACCATTTGGTGTTTGTTTTAACCCCCCCCCCCAAGCTTCGGATTGCTAACATCCCATTATCACAAAACCATTCGAACCACGGATTCCAACACTGATAGGTCTGCTCCAGTAAACATATTTAGAAAAGCTGATCTTCAAAATCCAGAAGGAATCCATCAAGGTAAATTCTAAAAGCATCCCAATTTATTACATTTACATCCCATCTTTCTTACATTGAGCTCAAGGTGGCATACAAAGGGTTTCCAGTTGTCTTAGCTGGGCACTGACATGTGTGTCATCTAAGTGCGCCTGCAGACACTGCCACAATTCTGGGTGGCATTACAGAGGAGGTCTTCTGGTACATGTCCCATGCACTATAGACCTACCTGGCATTACCCAAGTGAAGACTGAGCATGTGTTTAACCTCCATAGTCTAAAGTATTGCGTGTTTTTTCTCATTTGTTTCCTCAAACACTTCCTCGACACACTATACTCTGCATCAAATCATGGAGATTTTATCTTCCTTGAACAGCATTACCTGGACTCGTTGGCAGAGGAATCCATTGTTCCTATCTTCTAGATTGGGCTTAACTGGTAAGACTGACCCATAGTCCAGGGGGATAGGTATACGAACCAAGCCATATTTCTTTTTTGCATGTGTGTTTTTGAGGGAAAAAAATCTGTACAAAGTTCATTTTGTTTTACACTTTGAACATTTTGATTGAATGTCCCTATTTGAGTAATAAATACTCCCCATTTAGTAAGAGCACACCGAAGTTTGCTATGTGTGCAGCATGCCACAGGTTAATGGCCAACTTAGAACCTCATTCCTTTTTATCCATGTGTATACACCTGGACTGCAAGGAGGTCAAATCAGTCAATCCTAAAGGAAATCAACCCTGAGTGCTCATTGGAAGGACAGATACTGAAGATGAAGCTCAAATATTTTGGCCACCTAATGTGAAGAGAAAACTCTCTGGAAAAGACCCTGATGCTGGGAAAGACTGAAGGCAAAAGGAGAAGGGGACGGCAGAGGATGAGATGGCTAGATAGCATCACTGATGCAATGAATATGGACCTGAGCACGCTCCAGGAGAAAGCGCAAGACAGGAAGGCCGGGCATGCTATGGTCCATGGGGTCACGAAGAGTCGGACACGACTGAACAACAACATACAGAAGTTGTACATCCATGTGAACGAGGACACACAGCAACAGCGGAGGAGTGCAGTCCAGGATACAAATTTGCTTAGTTTGTGACCCTTAGATATATTGTGAACAGGGTACCCCACTACACCTGAGTTTTCTGGGTTGCAAAATAATTATTCACCCACTGCCCCTTCCCTTCTTAAGAATATAGGAAGCTGTCTTGTGTCAACGGAGTCAGATCATTCAGCTCAGTATTGTCTATGCTGGCAGGGCAAATCGTGTGCTCCATCACTGAGCCATAGCACTATTTCCCTAGAGGCAATGCAGAGATCCAGAGGTAATCCGTCAACCTACCATATTAGCATACACAGAACCAGCAGCCCTGATTGTTTTTCCATAGAGCTACATGTCCCAGCCATATTCCATGTATATAGCTTCTAGATCTCTTGCTGCTGCAGCCACCTGCTACCAGGCCAGGAAAATGAAGGTTTAACAGCAGCATCAGCAGATGGGGGCTCGTAGTCCATGCGTTTGGAAATCCCATCGCATTTCCTGATGTTATCAGGAGCACGACAAAAAGCATCTGATTTTTTTCACAATTGGCCTTGCAAAGAGGAAACAAATCAATCTCATCAAACTTCTGGGGGAAAAAAATAGGTCGGTTCAAGCTCAGGGGAGTTTGCGTGTTACTAGTGCAGAACAGATCCTGGGCACAACATTCCGTATTATTGTAAAGCAAGTACTAGACGATATTATGCTCCTCCTCCGGTAAGCTCAGAACAGCTGCCATGATGTTCGCAATGGTCCGACTCCCACCAGCTTAGGATCAGATGCTGCAGAGACCATTCACTCTGCAATGAAAGTCAAGTTTGAGAGCCAGTGTGGTGTAGTGGCGAGAGTGTTGGTCTAGGAGCCGAGAGATCGGGGTTCTAGTTGCCACTCGGCCATGGAAGCTCACTGGGTGGTGTCAGGAGCGCCCTTGCTGCCTTCTGAAATACTCAAGTAGCCAGAATCAACACACAGACAATAGGGCTCTTTTCCAAGGCTATATGTCCATTCAACCTAATGACGCTTACAGATGCTAATTGCATGAGCCTAATGAGGGAAACTTAAGAGAGCTGCCTACTTGGGGTTTCTAGCCTTAGTGAATCAGTTGATCTCCGTTTGGAGGGTAAAGGCAGGAAGCCCCTGAACTTAAGGGCTAGGAGACGAAAGTCCACCCCTTTCCCGTGGGGCATCGAAGCACAGCTGTTGACGTCGCGCCAAGCGGGCTGAGCGTCTCCTCTCGGCACCCTCCATCTCCCGCTTGTCCCTGCGCCAGTGCCTAGCATCCTGAAGCTCCAGTTGTCCCTCCCCCTGCCTGCCAGGGTCATCACCTCTCTCTGGAATGTGATCAGGGAGGGGCTCTCCCTCCAGCAGCACCTCTGAACAGCGCGCGGGTTCCTCTCCCACAGTTTCTATCTCAGAACCAGAACTGCTTTGGGGCTCTATGGGCTCTGATCCAACCCTGCCATCGGCCCTGTCACAGACACTTATCCCAACCTACCTCACAGGGTTGTTGTTGTGAGGATAAACAGGAGGAGGACCACGTAAGCCGCCTTGGGTTCCTTGCAAGAGGGAAAAAAGGTGTGATATAAATGCAATAAACAAATAAGTTCCATTGACTTCAGCAGGCCTGGAAAAGGTCTCCCAGTATTGGCAGTCCAACCCTTGTAATGGAAACTCCACTTGGTGTCTGCATCACAACCTTCTCCCCATCAAGCAGAAGAACCTGGATCTTATTTGGATTTGGAAGCAGAACCTCAATGTTCCCCTGCTGGCACACAAGTACAGCTGCTGGAAAGAGCACCCCAGGCAGGATTCTTCCAGCTCAGGGATGGGGAACTTTTTTTTCAGAATGAGGGCCAAATTCCATTTCAGAGCTAGGGCTGGATTCCAGTGGTGGGCAGGGTCTGAAACATCAGCATATCTCAGCTTGACGTTCTTGCCGTCAGTATCCAAGCCAGGGGTGGGCAACTTGTGGCTCTTCGGATGTTTGGGCCTACAACTCTGATCTTCCCTCATCACTTGCCACGCTAGCCAAGGCTGATGGAAGCTATAGGCCAAACCTCTGCAGGAGCACAAGCTGCCCAACTCTGAACTAAGTCTTGGGAGAGGCATGCCCACCTTTGAGAATGGTGTGTGTGTGTGACTGCACAAGACAGGAGACCACAGAACAAGTGGTGGTCGGGGGGAAGGGGGCAGGGACATCCAGGGAACTCTGGAGGGCTGGACTGAGAGCCTGGGAGGCCCAAGAATCAAACCAAGGCAGTGGTGAACAGAGACCCTTTGTGGCTCCGTCAGGCTTTGCTTCAGGGCAAGTTTTGGAAGGTACTGCAAGCAGCTGAGATGCCGAAAATGTCTTGAGCAAGAGGGTTAGGCTGCAATCCTATGCACCCTATATCAGCACCTGCTGAAATCCATGGGGCTTCTCTCTCTCTCATTCCAAAACCTCAGGCCAATTCCTGAAGCAATTCAGGGCCTGGCAGGGGCTTTGCTAGAACAGAAGAAGTTCATCCACTCCATCTTCCAGTACCAAAAACCTGAGGCTGGACAAGCGGCAGCAAAACATTACCAACTCTGCTTGAAATGTGCTTGAATTGCCTAGATGGGCATTTGTTGGGGGGGGCGCTATGGACAGCTGACCCCAATGAGCACCCAGCCTTCCTTTGTAGGCCTCAACATCCCACCCCAAACCCACTCACTCCAATACTCCTCCCAAAATTATTTGCACATGCTAGGAATCATGGAACCTCACAAGTTTCCTTCCTCCTTTTATCAACTCTCAACTCTCCATTCCAACTCCAAACCTAGGAACTGAATCCGAGCTCCTGGAAGCCCTATTTCTGACTTGCACAACTTCTTTTCCAGGACTGGGATTGAATTATACACGCGAACACACCCTTTTGGCCTGGACAAAGATTTCCTATCACCTCCTGGTTTCAGGCTCCACACACTCATCCAGTTTAGAATTCAACTCCACCCATACACTTACATCAAAAGCAAAAGTGGGAGAGCATCTCTGCCCTTTTCCCATTCTTGATCCAATCTGGTTGCCAAGTACAGAAGAGGAGCAATTCACCTGCTTGAAGTGATCTCCCATGATTCAGATGCGGTCCTTTCCAGCCCCTTAAGTCTTCTGGTGTGCATGTCCGTGAATTTAACTACGCTGGAAGATATACCCAACCCCTTCAAACAGGGACCAAAGTTCAGAGCTAGAAGCTCTATGCCTGTGTTAGGCAACCTGGCACTCTCCAGATGTGTTAGACCTCAACTCCCACAAACCCTTACCAGTGGCCATGCTGGAGGGGGCTGATGGAATTGTCCAAAACACCTGGAGGGCAGCAGGCTGCCTACTCCTGGGCATATGCTATGATATCTGTTGCTGGCTTTTACCGTTTTGCTCTGCAGGTGAGGGATGATCGAGAGTTTGACTGCTCCCCAATGTGACAGTCTCTCAACAAATAATGAACAATGGTGAAGGTTCTGGGCTAAATCTTTCCCCCGAGATGCTAGTTTTCAATATGTGGGATTGTTTTATTTTTGAGTGGGGGGTGGGGACACACAGAGGGAGATTTAAATGCGCAGCCTCCTACCTGCAGCATGAGATGATACAGCCCAGAAACAGATGCACCATGGGCCTTCTGTTCTGTTTGTGCTCTCAGCACATCCTGACAGGGAATACAGCAGGGGTGTTGAACCTTTCAGCCCGAGAGCCAAATTCTATTTCTCAGAAGCTCTCAGGGGCCGAATTCCAGTGGTTGGTGGGGCTGAGGCAAAAGGGGAGGGGCCAAAACACCAGCCTACTGTAGCTTAGAGCTTTTACTGCCAGTAACTGAGCCTTAGAAGAGGCATCTCAACATTTTAGAATGGGGAAAATACTGTACAAAGGCCGGGAAATGACCAAACGATTGGTGGTCAGGAAAAGGAGGTGGTGCCATCTGAGCCGCCAGAGTTCCCCAGATGGGAACCCCAGGCAGACTAGATTTGCCCCCTGGGCCTGAGGCTCTACATACCTAGATTACAGGCTGTCTCTAGGGTTGTCCGTTGCTGGGAAATCATTTGTTTTTGGCTTGGTGGATCCTCATGGCACCCCCAACTTCGCGTGCATTTGCGAACCAAGCAGCAGGTCAGCTCCCAAAACTCGGAAATATTGCCACTTTTTAAAAAAACCACGAGCTGCAATGTGCGCAAAATGGCAGGCATATTGATGGAAATCACAATTTGCACAAAATCACTGCATAAATTGTGCAATTTGCACAAAATTGCAGGCACAAATGGTCTCAGACCATTTGCACCTGCAATTCTGCACAAATCGTGCTATTTACGGCTGCAATTTTGCGGAAATTGTGATTTCTGTAAATATTTATACCTAAGATTCTGTGCAAATTAAAAAGCGGAAAACCGAAAGCTGCCCCGACTTATCACATGACGTGTCAGGCCAGCTCAGGGAAGTGCAAGCCAGAATCGGGGGGGGGGGAGCTCTGCCCCCCCAAACCGATTCCTCCAACATGCCTAGCTGTCCGTGTCCATGGTTAACAAGCTATGAAACTCAGCCTTCCCCAAACAGATGTCATACAGATATGTTGGGCTACAACACAGCATAGCTGGCTGGGGGACTCTGGGATGCCACATGAATAAATATCCAGCCACTACACCTGGCCATGTCAGACCAAGGGGAAACGGCACTCAATTCATCACAGTGCATCTGGAAGGAGCAGAGAGGCTGATCCAAAATGTTTAACAGGATCCATGCAAACTGGCTCGCATCATACTGATGTTCGAACGTCACATTGGTATTCTCTCATCGAGAGGTCTGGAACACTGGCCTACAGCTCCAGCTTGTTGATTCCAAAGCGCTGGGCAGCATCCATGCTCCAGTTTGGCACAGGATATCTATCCAGGAGGCTGCCAAACACACTGGAAGGAGCTCCATCAAAGCTGGTCCTTGTCCACATGGGCTCTCTCTGCTTCCAAGGCCAGGTCGGTAGTTGGGTTCAAAACAGGGAGGCGGTCTCCACAGTGGCTGTTCCGGGCACAGCGGTAAAGATCCCTGCAGGGGGCAAGGACAGGTGAAGGTCCCTGCATGCCATTCACAGACTGAGCCATCATTCCTGACACGCCACCCAGAGAACCAGAGACTTGAACCCATGCCCCTCCTCCACCGGGGAGAGCAGAAGTCCAGTACCTGCAATGTTTTTGAGGAGTAACCACTGCGTGCTGGAGGCTGCCGTCAGCACAGCACAGGTGGACATGGACGTGGCGAGGTCGGCAAAGGACTGGCTGGGTAATCCGAGGCCAGGGCTCCTCCGACTCCCCTGGTCCTCGGCGCAGGATCAGGAAGGAAAATCTCTCCTCCTTCTGTGCTGGATTCTGGGGGAACACACAAGAGGGAAAACTATATACAACTGCAAAGTCATGTTTAGCATGGAAGTCCCCAAAGCGACCAACTAAAGAGAAGTGGATTGAAAGACTATGAGTATGTATAAACTTACTCAGCAAATGCAATGAGCAAGGGATCCCAACTCGAAGAATGATACTACGGCACCACCGTTTCCACTTATTTGCTAAGTTGAAGGTCTTCAAATGTTGCTAAAAATCCAACCAAGTACAGTTGCCTATGTTTTTTCTGATTAATACACACAACATGACATACACTTGCACACACTCCATTTATATGTTTCATAACTTGTATTTTTTACTTTCATTAGGTACTGAGCTCTTACTTAGGCTGTTTTACTGTAGATGTTCCATAAGCATATCAGTTATAGGCTAAGATTTATAATCAGTGAATTCGTAGTGAATTCCTTTGCTTCTTAAGTGATTTTGATTAATTAATATGTACACTCTTCTTTTTGTTGCCTTTATTTTATTAACTTTATTTTGAAATAAATTTTCATGATAAAATAAAAAAAGAGGAAAAAAGAGATCTTAGGTCTCCCTCCCTCCCCATCATGCGCATTCTCTCAGCGACTGCAAGCTTGGAAGGTAGGGCAATATATTTGCTATGCTGCAAGACCAGGAAGCGGAGGCGGGGAGGCTGGCTTGCCTCAGCCCAGCCAGAGACATCACAGCTCACACGCTTCACCACTATGCTGTGCCCGATCTCCTCCCAAGCCTCAGCTAAAGAGCGAGCCTGACCAGTCAGTGGGAAACCGGTGCCTTTTTGCAAGTTGGCCTACTTTAATCATGCAAATTAACCTTTGGTATTTGAACAGCAGAACTTCCTATGCAGTTCAGCATGGGAGCATTTTCTTGCTCTGAACCTCCAGGATGATGGAGGTGAAGCTAGAAAGATGGGTTATTGATCTCCCCCCGACAGTCTTCATCCTGTCCACTATACTGCCCAGACACTCTGGACCCTGAGAGCAACTAGCGTGTGGATAAGAACTAGTCCAGCAAGGAAAGCTGGCTGACCTGTCAAGTTGACATACGGATCCCCCATAACCACATTCTCTTCTGGTGTGCCCAGATTGGAAACAAGAACTCGGGAGAAGAGAAGGATCTCCTGCTACCACCCAGTTTCCCCTTATAATCAGAGACTCCCCATAATCTACCTCCAGTACCAGAGGCAGTGAGCCTATGTACACCAGTTGCTGGGGAACATGGGTGGGAGGGCACTGTTGCGCTCATGCCCTGCTTGTGGGATTCCAATGGTCAGCTGTTTGGCCACTGTGTGAACAGAATGCTGGACTAGATGGTCCCTTGGTCTAATCCAGCAGGGCTCTTCTTACGTTCTTATCCTTTTCAGCGTCCAAGCCACCTCTCAACAAAGAAAAGGTCCCTTATGCTGCCGGAGTATTTGTCCATCTAGGTCAGTGCTGCCCAGGGCTCTCCAGCAAGGGTCTTCTGCCTGCCCCCCAATAACTGTTACTTGCTCTTCTTAAGATATGCCAAGGATTCAACCTGGGTTCTCCAGCACACAAACTATGTGCTGTACAACTACATCTCCCAGCCCATATTATAATAGGGAAAGTTCTAAATAAACTCCAAGGGTTGGGTCCAGACTAAGTCATACTTCCGTCTGACCCCCTGAAAACCAGCGGGACTTAAGTCGGTCATGACTAACTGTAGATCCCGAGTATGACTAAATCTGGGTGCAGCCCCAAGTATTTATTACACCAGTGTTGCAAGGGCTTCCTACGCATTTTTCTCAGCAACGCTTGGAAGGGAGGGCAATGTAGCTGCTGCACTGCAAGTGGGCACAGAAGCCAAGGCAGGGCGGCTGGCTCGCCTCACAGCTTGTGTGCTTAACTGCCACATGGGCCAAGCTCCCCACTGTAAAACTCATGCGCCACAAAGGCTTGGTCAGCCTAGCATGTCATACATCCACTCTTTTCAAGGCCGGGCAGGACACTCACCCAACTGAAAGGCAGGGGGCAATACGTCTGGATGAAGTTACATGGCAGGGGACGGTCAGGTGACAAGCGAGGGCAGGGCAAATGGTGCGGACACTGAGCATGTGAGAGAAAGGGAAGACGGTTAGTGTAAAATTGTAGCAAGCCTCTCTGGGTTCTTGGATGTTGAGAGAGACAGAGAGGATGTACAAACCCAAGCCTCATCATCTGCACCTCCCAACAAGAGAAATGTCTTGGCATCACTTCTGTTCCCACATCGCTCTGAGCTGCAGCATGACTTAGCCCTGGCTCAGGCGCAGCCATTCTGCCTGGATACACCAAGTGCTGAGCCAGCGCACTCCCTCCTCCCCTTCCTTCCCACATCTTTAATTAAATGCTTCCAGGGTCTCTTAAACTCCCGTTACAGCCAAACTGGGAAACCGTGGTTTAGAGAGCAATCCTAAAGAGCCAAGCAGAGCAAGAGGAGTGACCAAGGCAATTGTGCCTCCCATTCCTCCACAAACCGCCCACTCTGAGCCCATCTAGCTTACTTACCAGCGGTGGGCAGGGACGCACAATGGAGAGGCTACCTGATCCTGCAGATCCCGGCCTCTCCTTTCCTCCACCCCACTTTCCAACCGCTAAGAGATTGTCTGAGGTTGCCGTTGCGGTTCTTTCCACAGCGGCTGCGAGGGTTAGAGGGAGGGCTCAGTTTCCAGAGTCCCCCTCCCAAGGTCACAGGACTGTCTATGGCCTGCAGAGTGGAATCCGAGAAATCCCATGGTCCCTGGGACGCTCTCTGAGGGACTGTAGGAATGCTCTGCCCTACTCCAACCACAAACCAGGATTGCAAGCCATGGTTTTATCCTGATTTGCAAGCCAGGATTTGTTTCAGAAGTAACAGGGAACCGCTGTTTCAAGAAACCTCAAACATATCTAATTAAGGCATGGGTGCAAAAGAAGGTGGGTGAGTAGAGGCAGAACGCTTGTTTTTGATCCGATAAACCACAGACAGGCAATTTGTGTCCATCCAGATGTTTGGGCCTACAACTCTGATCATCCCTCACCACTGGCTATGCCAGTTAGGGGTAAATGGGAGTTGTAGGCCAAGACATCTGGCAGGCCATAAGTTGCCCACCCTTGCAATAAAGCCATAGTTTACCAGGCCAAGATAGTTAGCACCATAGCCCCTCTCTCACATCTCCTCTCCAGGATGACCTTGCTGCATCTCTTTCACAACACTTTTCAACACTTACTGGAGCAAAAACGTGAGGTTCTCGGGGGTCATGAATTACTTTATCCATGCCCTACATAACAGGAGTGAAAAAAATACAGGTCGTTAGATCAGCCCACCACACCTTTCCTATAATCTTTCCTATAATCTCCTCTGGGCTGGGAAGTCACCTTTGAGCTAAATATCGTGACCCATATAAGGACCGGGGGTTGAGCGGGTGGAGCCAGCAAGAGCATTTATCCACCAGCTTGTTTAAAAGTTCAGGAAAATTAACAGGTCTGTGGCAGAGAAAGCCACCCCCCAAAATACCACATCATACACCTACTAAGATGGAGACAACCCTAATTGCTCACCACAATTAGGGTGGGTGGGAAGAAACCTCTCCCTTCTTAATTAAATCCCATTTCACAAACTTGTGTAAATATAAGTGGCAGTTTGGAGCACTTAAAGTAATGACCAGAAACAGAGTTTGGGGTTCAATGTCTCCAACAGGGAAATGTTTAAGAAGCTTAACTCAACGTCATCATCTTTATTCCGGTCACTGACCAGACTTTGAGCATACAAAAATACAAAGAGTGTACAAACACATTTGGGAAATATACAGAAAAATTAGTTCTGAAGAGATCTTATTCTTATAGCATTCTAAAAGAATTTAGCAAAAGCCTCGATTGTACCCCATCCTCTGTTGTCTTAAAACAGTAAAGAAGCAAATTTATATCTGATCTAGTATCAGACAGTAATTTCTCTCTAATCTCTATATAAAAGGAGCAGCAAAGTAAGACATGGATAACCGATTCGATTTCGTTCCTCCCACATGGGCATAAGCAATCTAAAAGACTAGTTTTCTGAAACCTCCCTTGTAACAGAGCAGAGGGTAAGACATTAAATCTTGCCAAAGTAAGTGCATGCTGATATTTGGGAATGTTAAAGATTGAGAAATATTTTGCTGAAGAAGCTTAAGTGTAATTGAGGGAGCAGGCAAGCAAGTGTATTCCAGCCCCAGCCACCCCCAAATAATCTCGTCATGTCCACACTTCCGAAGAAATTTTGCAAATGGCATACAGCTCTCCTCAGCTTAAGAGAAGAAGGCTGATGGGATGTCTGGTGCGTTCTCCGGGCTGCACACCCCCAAAGGATCAGGTGCACAGTTTAGGGGTGCTCTGAGATCCATCTTTGTCACACTTGAGGCAGTGATGGCTTCAATGGCCGAGAGAGCCTTTTATCAGCTTAGGCTGACATACCAGCTACGAAAATAGCCTGGTGATCGTTACCTACACTTTTGACATCCCAGTTGGATTACCGCAATGCGCTGTATTTGCAGACAGCTCGGAAGCTTCAGTTAGTTCAACTCAGAGCTGTTAGGCTACTAACCGGGCCTGGTCTATATGATCATAGAATCAAAGAATAGTAGGGTTGGAAGGGGCCTACAAGGCCATAGAGTCCAAACCCTTGCTCCATGCAGGAATCCAAGTCAGAGCATCCCCGACAGATGGCTGTCCAGCCTCGTCCCGAATGCCTCCAGTGTGGGAGAGCCCACTACCTCCCTAAGGAATTGGGTCCACTGTCGTATTGCTGTAACAGTCAGGATGTTTTTCCTGATGTTCAGCCGGAATCTGGCTTCCTGTAACTTGAGCCCATTATTCCATGTCCTGCACTCTGGGGTGATCGAGAAGATCCTGGCCTTCCTCACTGTAACAGTCTTTCAAGTACTTGAAGAGAGCTATCCTATCTCCCCTCAGTCGTCTTTTCTCAAGGCTAAAAATGCCCAGTTCTTTCAGTTTCTCTTCATAGGACTTTGTTTCCAGCCCCCTGATCATCTTGGTTGCCCTCCTCTGAACCCTCCTCAGTTTGTCTGCATCCTTCTTAAAGTGTGGTGCCCAGAACTGGACACAGTACTTCAGATGAGGCCTAACCCATGCTGAGTAGAGGGGGACTAGTACTTCCCGGCATTTGGAAGCTATGCTTCTAGTAATGCAGCCCAAAATAGCATTTGCCTTTTTTGCAGCCACATCACACTGTTGGCTCACATTCAGCTTGTGATTGACAACAATGCCAAGATCCTTCTTGCTTGTAGTGTTGCTGAGCCACGTATCCCCCATCTTGTAACTGTGCATTTGGTTTCTTTTTCCTAGGTGCAGAACTTGGCATTTATCCCTATTAAATTTAATTCTGTTGTTTTCTGCCAAGCACTCCAGTCTGTCAAGGTAACTTTGAATTTTGTTTCTGTCTTCCAAAGTATTAGCTATCCCTCCCAGTTCATGTGATGCCAGTGCTTTGTCAGCTGCGCCGGCTTCTGGGCCCAACTGAAATTGAGGCTGTTGAACTCTAAAGCTTGGGGGCAGAATATCTAAATCAGGGAGGGGGAAACTCAGCCCACAGGCCAAATATGGCCCACAAGAGAGGCTCGCCTGGTGCCTACATTGTGCTCTTTCCGGCGCCGGGTGAAGACCTTTTTATTTTCCCAGGCATTTTAGCCTTTTAGCGCTGTTGTTTTAAAACTGTTATTGTACTTTAATCTCTGCACTGCTGCTAGGCTTTATTCTAGGTTGTACTTCTATATTGTAGTTTTAAACATTTCCATTTTATATTGTTTTTTATCATGTCTTTTGTGGTTTTAATTGTTGTGAACTGTCCAGAGAGAAATGTAATAAACAAATATAGAAACGTAATAAATAAATAAGTAAATATGGAGTCTCTATCCAGCCTGCCAGCTTCTCCCCCAGTTCCTGTCCTCTCCCCACACAAGACAGAAATTTCCTACCTCTAATTTCTGCCGAGATCGGATATTTTCTCCTCTTCCCTGCTCCTGGCATGCTACATTTAAGCTGCCACTGGAAGGTTTTTAAAAGCCCAATTGGTGTGTGGGTGGGGGTCATTTTCGAGGGGGCCACTGTTCATTCTCCCCTACACCACCCCAAAAAAGCCATCAAAAATTGTCCCTCCTCTACTGCAATCAGGTTTTTAAAAAGCCCCTCTTAGGTGCCAATGGAGGGATTGAAAAAGCCAAATTGTGGAGGTTTTCATGAGTGGAGAGCACATGTTGTTTGAGAGCGCATGCAAGTGAGTTAGTGATGGAGACCGAGTATGTGAGCCTAAGTATGTGAACGGGGTCTCGGTAATTACATCCGGAGCCGCACGCTAGTGGGGGGGGAGCCGCACGCTAGTGGGGGGGGAGCCGCACGCTAGCGGGGGGGGGAGCCATTTTGGGATATGCTGGCACATGGCCTGACATGACTGCCAACAGCCAATGTGGACCTTGGACCAGAAAAGGTTTCCCACCCCCGATATAAAGGTATGTCTCCTCCCATACGTACCTACAAAGACACTTCTGTCATCTTCAGAGACACTTCACTGGTTGCCCCCACCAAATGAACTTAGGCAAATGGCTACGAGAGGGCCTTCTCAGTTGTGGCACCCCATTTATAGAACACTGTTCCCAAGAAGGCCCACCATGATTATCTTTTTGGTACCCAGTGAAGGCATTTCTCTCATACTATTTTATTATTGTATTCGTTGTTTTTAACCTGTTTAATTGTGTGGGCCACCCTGAGAACATTGTTGTCAGGAGCGCCCTGGCAGCCTCTTTCAGTCTACTCCAATAGCTAACTCAAGACACAGACAAAAGGATCCTTTTCAAGCTTTAATCCTTTTACAACTTAATGACTCTTTCAGATGCTAATCATCAGAGACTAAGCAAGGAACAGCAGAGTAGCCTATGCTCCAGGTTAGGCAGTTGGTCCCTGTTTAAAGGAGAATCACGGGAAGACCCTGAACTTACGGGCTAGGGAGAGAGCCTCCCTCTTTCCCTTGGGTCCTCGGGATGCGACCGTTGCTTGCGTGCCAAACGAGCACTATGCATCCTTTCCCCGCCCTCCAGCTGTCGTCACTCCCGGCGTCAGCGTCGAGCATCCAGCAAGCCCCCCTCCAGTGCTCTCTCACTGCCAGGGTCACTATCTATCTCAGGAATGCTGGCAGGAGGAATCTCTGCCAGCTGCTGTGCTTGTGAGAGAGGAGTGTGCTCCTGTCCCACGGATTGCTGAATCCATCCTCAGAATCAGAACTGCTCTGGGGCTCTACTGGCTCAGTTACCACCCTGACAATTGTGTTACAGGGGGTTGGGCCGGGGTATAACTGAAGAATTAAAATCCATTCTTTCATCATCATTTTATAGCCACTTTTGTGTTCATGTCACATGTATGTATATTATGAATCTGTGATTATATATGCGTATTGATGTTATTCCTCTATGTTTTTAGGGTAAGTAGATCTAGAGTGAGAATGTGATGAGCGATACCTGTGATGTTATTTGCATATGTGAGGTGACTGGCTGAGTGAGTAGTAGGTGTGGAATGGTCTGTGCTATATAAGCAGCGATCTGTGCATGTGTAGTTTAGATAGGGAAAAATTTAGATCAGGATAGGGCTGGGGCGGGGAGGAGGAGAGAGAGACGGTTTGGACAGGGTCTGTGAAGAGGCAGATTGTGAAGAAATAAACTGTGAAGAGATCAAATGTGGCCAGAATTTGTGTGCAATGAAGTGTGAAGATACGGTCTGATGCCTTCTTCAGCTTTTCATTAGATTTTGAAATAATATTTAGTAATGCGAACACACTGTGCATATGCAATATTTAATGTGTCTGTGCCACCGTTATGAAACAGAACACACACAAAAATGTGTTAAGTTCATAGAAATATAGAACAGTAGGGTTGGAAGGGGCCTATAAGACCATTGAGTCCAAACCCCTGCTCAATTGTGGAAGATGTCAGAAGTTGTGCATTGTACTAAGGCACTCTTATTTGGCAGAGGCATAGTTTGCTTCCATTGGCTTTCTAACAGACTGAAGTGCTTCACGTAAGAACACAAACGCTGCTCCTTGTGCATTGTTCTCCTATCAGGAGGTCATTATTTTACAATCAAGTGATGACAGATGTTTCCATTACTTTAATTCCAGTTCCACCGCATGCCTGCTACCTCCTACGTAATGTAAGTCTATTACAGCACAATCGTAAGCATGTTTATTCAGAAGTAAATCCCAGAGTTCAATGGGACTTGCTCAGTAATCAGCATAATGTGTGTATAAGTCTGCAGCAGCCAAACCTTCAAAAGGCCCAGATGCTTCCGTGTACATATCTGATACAAAAAATGATGTGTTGTGGTTAGGGAGCTGCTTGGTAGGCTGTGCGCTATCTGAGAGCAGTGGAATGCAGTTCTGCCACCAGCAAATCTTTTTCTTTATACTTCCCTCATTATTCAGTCAACACATCTTATTTGGAAGCATCAGGAGCATGTACATCCCTGAATCATTTAAGAGTTGCAAAATCATATCCATAGCATGAAATGAAATTTAAGGATTTCCCCATCCTACTTCTTTAATTCATCACAACGGTGTTTATCTAATAAATTCCTAGGAGCTGATACCGTTAAATGCAGTCCAAATGCAGGCATCTTGAAACTTCATTTAATATATTAAGGCTGCAGTCCTATGGAGACAGATGTCAGCCTCTGAACTCGGAGGCCAACGATGATACAATATCCTCGCCTCCGTGCTCTGGCCACCCTGCATTCCTAGGTGGCCACCTCCGGCCACCCTGCATTATATATGCAAGATACAGCAGCGCTAAAAGTTGCTTATTTACTATTTACCATCTTAATGCTGTAATTAATAAATATTCCATTGTTTTATAAAAACCTACGCCTACTGCTCGTGGCTACAAAAGGGTAAATTAGTAAAGGTAATAATACAGGTTGGAATAAAAGCCAGTATGTCCTCACATCTCACAAAGTAACCTGAGGCAAAGGTCCTGGTGGCAGCATTACCATGTGTGATGGAAGATGTTGCCTGCTGTGGGAAAGGCCTTATTGAAAAGGTATTCTCACAGATAAATAGGCAGGAACGCCACAGTGTTTATTTAAGCAGGCCACAAATGCCTCACCTTCAATACAACATCTCGGGCCTCCATGAGCATCTGATGGCCTTCCTTCGTTCCATTTTCTACCAGAACCTGGGAAAGAAAGGGAAAGGAGAAAACACACTGGGTGCCTGAATGACCCCTGCTAACAATGAAGGCGGCTTCTGGAGCACATGGAATCCAAGGGAAATTGACTGTTGCTGTCTATATAGGACCATCAGGGCACCTTGCAGAGTACAAGAGGACAGAGCCCTGCCTCAAGGAGCTCATAATCTAAACTGGACACAGGGGAAACAAAGGAACGGAAAGGGAGGGTTGAACAGGGAAGCAATATGTGGTTGTTTCAGTTGCACCTGGTTAGGCTTAGTTAAAGCTGAGTTACAGCAGGGCTGGGTGAAGACATCCAACTGAGTGATGGGCCATGGTTTTGGGCCAGCTAGATTTCAGAAACCAGGCCACAGAGGTTGCCTGTGTGGCGGGATTCCCTTCCTACTTCTGTTCCCGGTAGTTACAGCTGTACTGGATGACTCCACCTCAATGATCAGGTAGGTCAATGAAGTTTGGAGGGAGTGGAAAGGAAGAGAGGGGCGACACATTGGGGATAAGCTGAACGTTCTACAGCAGGGATGGAGAACATGTGGCTCTCTAGATGGTGCTGAACTACAACTCCCATGATCCCTCACCCTTGGCTATGCTACATAAGGCTGATGGGAGTTGCAGTCCAACAGCATCTGGAGGGCCACACATTCCCCATCCCTGTTCTACAGCAAGCCTTTTCAGCTGAGAGAGAGAAGAAGTATTTGCCGGAGAACTACTTCATAAGAGCTGCCCCCACAACCTCACTTATCCTTTTTACTGCCTTTTTGTAATATGACGGAGGTGTATCTATGTTTCCTGCCATGGTTCAGCCCTGTTTTATTTCCTTCCCTTGCAAAATACAAGACCAGCGAGAGAGGAGGAAACATTGACCTTGCTCCTATTTGGCTTTGAATAGCACCACATGGTAGATCTAAACAGCTACTTGGTGTCATCATGAAGCCAAATCAGAGTGAGCCTAATAGTTCCTGCCCTCACCCTGGCATTGGGGGGGGGGGGGGGGCAGAGAGAAGAAAAATAATAATGGTGCCCAGCAACAGCATGGTCATGGTCACTAGGAAACTGGGTGAACCAGTTACCAAAAGAGCAGACCATCAATTCACAGCCCATGAATAAAGGAATGAAATGGGGAGAAGTAAGAGGAACACTCAATGACTACGCTAAAGCCTTTGATTGTGTGGATCACAACAAACTGTGGCAAATTCTGAAAGTGATGGGGGTACCAGACCACCTTACCTGTCTCCTGAGAAACCTGTACGAGGGTCAAGAAGCAACAGTAAGAACCAGACATGGAACAACCAGTTGGTTTCCAAATTGGGAAAGGAGTACGACAAAGCTGTATATTGTCGCCCTGCTTATTTAACTTATATGCAGAGTACATCATGAGAAACGCCGGGTTGGATGAATCACAGGTCGGAATTAAGATTGCCGGGAGAATTATCCACAACCTCAGATATGCAGATGATACCTCCCTAATGGCAGAAAGCGAAGAGGATCTAAAGAGCCTCTTGTTTGAGGGTGAAACAGGAGAGTGCAAAAGCTGGTTTGAAACTCAACATTAAAAAAACAAAGATCATGGCATCTGGTCCCATCACATCCTGGCCTATGGAAGGTGAAGAAATGGAAGCAGTGACAGATTTTATTTTCTTGGGCTCCAAGATCACCGCAGACGGTGACTGTAGCCATGAAATTAAAAGACGCTTGCTCCTTGGGAAGAAAGCTATGGCAAACTTAGACAGCATAGTAAGAAGCAGAGACATCACCTTGCCGACAAAGGTCTGTCTAATCAAAGCTATGGTTTTCCCAGTAGTAACATATGGCTGTGAGAGCTAGACTATAAGGAAGGCTGAGCGCCGAAGAATTGATGCTTTCAAACTGTGGTGCTGGAGAAGACTCTTACGAGTCCCCTGGACTGCAAGGAGGTCAAATCAGTCCATCCTAAAGGAAATCAACCCTGACTGCTCATTGGAAGGACAGATACTGAAGCTGAAGCTCAAATATTTTGGCCACCTAATGCGAAGAGAAAAGTGACTGGAAAAGACCCTGATGCTGGGAAAGACTGAAGGCAAAAGGAGAAGGGGACGGCAGAGGATGAGATGGCTAGATAGCATCACTGATGCAATGAATATGGACTTGAGCACGCTCCAGGGGAGAGCGCAGGACAGGAAGGCCTGGCATGCTATGGTACATGGGGTCACAAAGAGTCGGACACGACTGAATGACTGAACAACAAAGAGGAACACATATCTGTCCAGTCCTGATTTCCCAACACTGAGGCTCAGGGTTCAGTATACTTTTTATTGCAGTAATTCCAGCAACTGGTTTTGAGCCTTTACAGTCCCAATATAAATCAGCAGAGAACAGATTACAATGTAGTTCATTAACCAGGATCAGTTGCTGGGTTTCCCAACAAAAGACCCATACAGACGCCGATTCAGAATACAGAATAAGTCCAAACGGGTTTGTAGTTCCAACGAAGCAACAAGGAACCTTTTCAAGTTAGGAAGACATTGCAACCAGCAAACTCTGCCTGTTGCTCTCGTTTAAATACCGGTGAGCGGCCGCAAAAGCTCACCATCAGACATTCAATCCTGGCAAGGACATGTGAGGCGTAGTGCATGATTGCGAGCTACGCCTCACCGGTTGCCTTTATTCCGCCCTCTTCGGTTGATGTCACATCTTAATGAAAACTCCAGAAGTGCTCTCCCCTGCTGAGTCCTCCCCCTGCTGCCTCGTCCCCATGGAAGACGTCCCTGTTGAGACACAAGGCCAGGTCTCCCACCTGCAGGACACAGGCCTGAGTCTAACTCCCTCCTGGCTAGTAAGCAGGTGGGAGGCCTGGTAGAATCAACTTTCTCAGGAGTCTGGCTTCCCATTGCGAAGGTAGGCCTGACTAGGCCTTGTAAGCAGTTTGGTTCAGGCGAAGTGCCTGATGGGACTGAGTGCGGTGCGTGTGTGTCTGTGACCATGAGAAGGTAATTGTAACTTGCTCATTATAAGCAGGAAATTCCGATCCACCAAAGTAACTCATCCCTAAAGATAAGAAGGCCGCTGTGTTGATAAGACTGTTGCCGAGTACTAATTGGTTTCTGAGCATGCGTCGTGTATTGTCTTTGTTCTCCAACTTTCAGTCTGTATAAATGCATCCTGTTTTCTTTGGGCAGGGGAGACACAGTTTCGTCTGTCTCTCCCACGGCCATGATGTGCTTTAATAAGTTTCTGACTGTTTGACCTAACCTGCCTTGGATATTTCCTTGACACCATGGTTGGGCCTGGCTCCACAGCATCCCCCTCTGACTAAGCCTGTCACACCAATTCTATTGCTCCCCCAAGATTGGGAAAAAGTCCGACAGTATCAGCTGGTTGAACCAATCCAGGAGCGAACACATCACTTACCAGAAAGGCATCGGTCTTTCTCCAGAGCGTCTGCACTGTCTCCACTCTCTGAGAATGACCAGGGAGTTCATTGAGAGAGAACGCAGATACCACAAGGTCAAATTTCACCTGCAGTGGAACAGACACAGACTGAACATGTAGCTACACAGGCGCCAGTTACAAATTCGGAGGGCCATTTTTAAGACAATTTTAACGTTTCACTTACATCAGAGGTGGGCAACTTGTGGCTCTCCAGGTGTTTTGGCCACAAGTTCCATCAGGCCTAGCAAGCATAACCAATGAGGAAGGTTCATAGGAGTTGTAAGCCAAAACATCTGGAGGGTCACAAGTTGCCCACCCCGATTTAGACCAAGTGTGGTGGAAATCGCCAGCATATTATACCTGTGCTGAAGGAACTGCAATGGCTGCCTATACACTACAGGGCCAGGTTTATGGGTTTGGTACTTGTTAACAAAGCCCTAAGCAACTCAGGACCAGGATGCTTAAGGGATTGTCTGAACCCCTACCTGCCTATTCAGTTGCTGCAATCATCAGGAGAGGCTATCCCAGTAGTGTCCAAGATTTTGGAGGTCCAGTCCACGATGGCTCACAAGAGGGCCTTTAATATCATAGCACCCACTTTCTGGAACTCCCTACCACTAAAAATTAAACAGAAGCCATCCCTTCTTGGTTTTCGGTGCCTACTGAAAACATTATTTTTCCAAGAAGCATTCCCAAGGAAGGTAATCTTGGCTTCTCTATACGGCAGTAACAGAGAATTTTATGATGATCTTGTGCTGTATTTTTGTAAATCGCTTAGAAACTTCTTTTAACTTAAGCGACTTATAGATTTGGTGAAATACAATAAAATCAATTTGATGTGTAACAGATGAACAATTGGACACAAACTGGGAAGAACAGGGTTCAAATCCACACTCGGCCATGAAGCTCACTGGGTGATCCTGAGCAAGCAAAACTCTTGCAGGCCAACCTATCTCACGGGGTTGCTGCGAGGATCGAATGGACGTAGGGAGAAAGAGGCCCATGGACGCTGCCTTAGTTCTTTAGAGGAAGAGCATGACAAATATTGCAGTAATGGTATTTATTATAGAGAATCTCTGCTTCTTATCTTGGGCAAATTCTCGTCTTCCACACTTCCTGGCCCCACAACTGACACTTCCAGACTTTCTGTGGACTGTAATGATTTTTTTCTTTAAATACCCCAAATGTAGACCTGCTTCAACCAATAAGCCACAGATCTAACGAGATGCAGAATTTAACCAAGTCAAGCGGGAAATCCTGGTGGCACAGCAGAAGAACACACTGGGAGACAGAGGACGTTACCAGTCCCCAGACAACTGAGGTGCTAGGACCTCAGGTGTTTGAAGGATGGTTAACAAACAACACTGGGACCCAGCCTGTTTTGAACACAGCTGCTACTTGGAAGAGGCAGGGGGAGGGTTGTTTTTACCTTCGGTGAGACAGGGAGGTACTGCCGGAAATAGACGCCAGGGAAGCGGAGAGGCTGGTCCTCAGACAACCCTAGGAAGAGGAAAATGGCCAACAGGAATAAGCATGGCCAAAGAAGAAGGGGATTGTAGGGTTCAGATACAATGCATGATTCTGAAAGGGATGGGCAGGAAGTGCGGCTCAAGACCATTTGTAAGTTTGGGGGCAGGGAAGGTAAGAGGAGAATGAGATCAGAGCCACATAGAACGTTATAGTGTATGATTTTGCACAAGTGAAATACTTCGTATCAGGCATACTTTTCAATATGCTCAACTTTTGTTTATTTTTTTTAAAGAACGCAAGCTTCTAGCCCTTAAGAATGTGAAGACATACTTGGAAATGTGCATGGGCAACGCTCAGTAAAATTCCACGAGGGCTGACAATTTCCACTAATAAGAGGGAGTAGGGTAGTATCAGCACTCTGACATACCTCTCTGAACTCTTTCCATGACTAGCAGACGTATACAGAGTAAGAAATTAAACTGAAGTTTAGCTATGTATAATTTTTGGCTTAAATACATGCACATACACACATATATGTACACACATTGTTTTTGCCAGCACAGGAACTACAGAGCTTTGTATGCTCTGCACAAAACATCCGTGTGAACTTTGAACTGTGTACATTTTCACCTGTCCTTTAGTATGGTCTTGCACAGAACTTGCCTGCGGACTGTATCCATTTCAAGCTGAAGGAGAGGGCTGGCATGAAGAATTTTTTTTTTTTGGGGGGGGGGGAGAGAGAACAAACCTACAACCCTGCACACAGAAAACTAGTGTTAGGAAGAAGGTCAGGATAAAATCATGATAGGCTAGCTTTCTGGTGCAGGGATTTTTACTCTCTTTTTTTGTAAAGAGGCACATTCAATTTTGTGAAGCCCCACCTGTGGTCCGACGCAATACAGCCCAGATATAAGCTTGGCACTTCGGTGAGAACCTTACAAATCTCCCATCCAAATTCTATGGCCACCTTTGGGTTGCACAGTCCATAAGAGGAGGAAGAGGCCAGTCAATCGCAACACCACAGGCACCATGCATGGGGAAGCTCTTCTGTGCAAGGACCCCTGAAAAGCAGGGCTGGAAAACCTGTTTCACTGGAGCTTCTCCGTATTGGTAAGGAAAACAAGACATACGCACACAAACGCACAAACACACACAGCCCTCCGCAGCGCACCTCGCGCAGAATGCTTACCTTTCATTAGCTTCTCAGCCAAGGCCAGCATTGGAGATGAGCTGTCTATGTTCATGTATTCATTAAGAGTCTTACCCCAGATGCTGTGCGCTGCCCTAAGGTGGGGCAGAAGGAAAGAAGATGATGCACCTACATACCACCTCCTCTGAGGTGGAGCTGCTGGGATGGAAGCCCCCGCCCTTCACCTAGAGCCCCCCAGCCAATGGTTTCCTCCCTTCCTCCTTCTAGGAAACACCCCACCACTACTGCAGAGGAAATGGCAGTTTTCCTTGTGTGGTTTCTCACCAGCTGACGGCACCCGTCCCTGAGCCAAAATCTAACAAGGTGCGGGGCTGGAAGTTCGGGACTCTCTTCTGGATCTGAAAGCAGGGAGGGGGAATGGAGGAGAAAGTCTGTCATCAGCCAAAGGTCACCATCGATTTAAAATACTTATGGGATCCTTTCCCCCAGTTTGAAAGTACTGAACATGCACCGCTGTGAGAACATCATTAGAACTACTTCGGGTTTGGGCACAATCCTCAGGGATATTTTTAAATATGCTCAGCGCTATATACATCTATTGAACCATCATCAGCATCCTATGCATCTTCAGACAGAAAAAGTTCCTACAACTCCCGGCGTTCCCCAGCCAGCCTTGGGGATGCTGGGAGGTGTGGGACTGTTTGCCATCTAAACATGCATAGGGTTCTGCCCTTAATCAACCAGCTAGAATCCTTTTTAGAACACCTGACAAGCCTTGCAGGGAACACTGAAATAGGCTCTTCTTCACGTCTAAAAACAGTTATTCCAAAGGTGAGAGGCCACTGCAGGAATGGCCCTGCTTCTCTTCATGACACTTCTAAACTCTGGCAACGAGGATACAGCGGGGGTAGACAGCTTCCAGACATCCAAGGGCCATTTTCGGTCACAGGCCACCACACAGTCTGTGGGTTGCTCTCCCCCAAGAGGCCCAAATCACTGCTTTGCAGCTGCTGTGCTCAAAAGCGCTATAATGGTTAAACGTAGCTTATTTCCAAGCTGAAATTAACTCATTTGGCACACTGTAGGGGCTATGGAGCACAAAAAGGCCCAAATTTAACTTGCAAACAAGCTAGGTTTGGCCACTAACAATGCCATTCTTATTTTTAATTTTAATTTCTTAATTTTTTTTACAGTTTGGGGGGGGGGGTACTGGCAGATAGCAGGGGCTGCATGCCCACCCTGGTGTACACAACTAACTGCAACCGGTGCCAGGGTGAATATAGGCAAACGCAGTCCCTGAAGTACATGGGCCGCAGGATGTGAATACTAATACTACTAATAATGCAGGCCTAAGTTTTAAGACCATTGTAAGGATTACCAAATTAACGCAGTGAAGCCATTGGAACATTTGATAGGCAATGTATACAAGCTAAATGACATCTAATCTAAAAGAAAACCGAGAAAGGAAGCCAAAACTGACCTATTTGCGGTTGCCAGAAGACCACCAAAGCAAGTCCGTAGCTCAAATGGAATATGGGTCCAGGACCTCCATTTCCAAATGCTCCGCTAGGGAGAAACCAGCCTTTTGCCAAATGAATTGCAGTTGCTTAAAATTGCTACCAGCAATTGCAAAGTAATGCTGCCACCACCACCGCTGAAGCAGCAACTCACCTCATGGAAAGCTCGGGACACAGCTGCAAAAACCCCATCCATTCGGGCTACCATGTACAGAAAGCTGAGCTCTTCGGTGTATCTTGGAAGGACAAACCAAGTCATCGGTCAGTAGTGTGTAGGAACTATCCTCACAGTTTCTGCAAACAAGACTGGACAGCATCATGCCACAAAGGGCCAAGTGAGAGCATCTATCCCTCTTTTATGCTAGATAGTGGATATCTGCTTCGTGTTGGCCAAATTCGATTCAATTTCCTGAGAATCTCAGCTGTCAATTAAAAGGAGAAGAATCAAGTTGCTAGTTCTTATGGTTGTTCAGAGAAAGTCTGAACAGGTGCAGCAAAAGACAGGGGAAATTTCAAAAGCCAGACAATGGCTGAGAAGGCATGAGCTTGCGTGTGAAGAAAGAATGAGTATCTGCATTTCCCATGTAGCGTACAATAAACTGTAAGAATGCACAGGCAGGTCCACATAATTCTACTGTAGATTCACCAATCTGACAGAAGCCTCTATGTTTCTCCATGCAAATACATGGATGCATAACACAAAATGAAAGGGAAGGCGTTGCTTGAAAAGAGCTTTATGGGCTAATCTGCATTGAGTGATCTAAGTGAGAGCATGTTATGTTTAGGCCAAATCTTCTCCAGGAATCAGTCCTTTGGGTCTAGAACAGTTATCAAGACACTCACTCCAGTGCCTCCCAGTGGTAAGTTGTTTTACGGAGGACATTCAAGACCTTTTTCTGAAGCTTCTTCTCAGCATCTTCGTTCAGAGAGTTCAGTGCGTCTGACAAAGAGAAAAAAACCCATTATTTTATTTATTAAAATTTTATCCTGCCCTTCCTCCAAGGAGCACAGGATGGACACTCCAGCCCCTGTTTTACCCTCATAACCACCCATGAGGTAGGTTATGCTAAGGGAGAGTTACTGGTCCAAAGCTGCTCAGTGAGAATTTCACGTCTGAGAGGGCCCTGGAACCCAGGTCTGCCTGGTCCTAGCCCAACACTAACTGCTACACCACACTGGCTCTCCCTTGGACATAATCCTGCCTTATCAGCTAAGGGTCAGTGCAAGTTGTGACAGAAGCCACAGTCAGAACTGTGGAGGGAGGGAGGGGTCGCCCTATCTTCCAGCAATGTAGGCTGGGATAAAAGGCTGCTAAAGTAGGCTGCTAAAGTAGGCTGCTACTATGCCTGATGTCCTCCTCAGCGTGAGCCAGGGGACTCTCAGACCTTACAGGACACTCCTGGGGCTTAGGAAATAAGGGCCCGAACTGGCACCCTCTATTTCAAAGCCCTAGAAGTGAAATTTTAAACAGTAGAAGGATCACCTCCTCCCATATGTGCCTGCCCGGACCTTAAGATCATCCTCAGCGGCCCTTCTCCGTGAGCCCCTGCCAAAGGAAGTGAGGTGGGTGGCTACTAGGAGGAGGGCTTTTTCTGCTGTGGCACCCCGGCTCTGGAATGAGCTCCCTGGTGAGGTTCACCTGGCGCCTACATTGTATTCCTTTCGGCGCCAGGTGAAGACCTTTTTATTTTCCCAGGCATTTTAGCTTCCTAAATTTTTATCTTTGCTGTTTTAAATCTGTATTTTAAACTCTTGCACTGCTACTAGGTTTTATTGTGGTTGTATTGTTATATTGTGGTTTTAATGTTCTATATATTTTAAATTGTCTTATTGTGTGTTGTTTGGTTTTAATTGTTGTGAACCACCCAGAGAGCTTCAGCTATTGGGCGGTATAGAAATGAAATAAATAAATTAAAATAAAATAAAAATAAATAGCAATAACGAAACAGAAAGCTTTGGATTTAGTACAAAGGCTTACTTGGAAGAAAGGATGCACAGCATTTGAGGTAGGTGTTAATTTACATAGGGAAAGGGAGGAACAGAAATAAAAGGCATACAAGAACCAGAGTACATTTGGAAACAGTACTTCAGTCAAAAAATACCAAAAGCTACCTAAACTGGTCTATATGTACCTAAGCACTTGTCTTAGGACATGGTCCAAACTGTGATACTGAGCGTCACAAGCCAAAAGCAAGACAGAGACAAAACCAAGCCAAATGAAGGCAAAGGGCAGCTGTAACCCCCTTGTTTTATACTCAAAAGCCTTCAACTAATGTGAAGTGAGCCTTTTTAGCCAATCACCAGCTGGTTGGATAGTATTCTTAGGCTTTTGGGGTGGGGTGGGGCCTTCTTGCAGCAGGCCAGCCAAAATCATTCAGTCTGATTGGCAAGAGTTCTGCTCTGGCCTTGAAAGGCCTTCGGATCAGAACAGCAAAAAATAACTCACGCAAGTGTTTTAATAAATGTGTGCAGGCCCATCTTCACAAAATGAGCCAGGCAACCAGCCCACAAAAAAGAAAAAGGATTTCTTGAGAAGGATAACTTTTTATGAGACCATAACCCACCAAGCGAATTCACTAGATTAAGTCACAGCAGTGGTCCAAAAATATTGGCTGGCTTTGATAACCAGCTTATTATTTGTCGTTGCCAAGATGCCTCCTCCCACAGCCCTTTGGTCCAAAGAGAGTGAAGGCTGAGACTCTCAGCTTGGGCCAAGCTGAGGAATTGTCAGAAAGCATGTTGCATCTCAGCCTCACATAAGGCGACTGCTGTGGTTTTACTTTCATCACGCTAAATTCACCTCTGCAACCATGAGGACTACGAACCTACTCTTTTTCTTTTAGAGCAACAAGTTGGGAATCTCAAAAAATCCAAAAGGTCATAACTAGGCGGAGCGCTGCTAGCACTCCTTCAATAGAGTTAAATGCACAAAGTGCTCTGTGAACCATGGATGTCGCCCAATTAAAAAAATAACACCTCAGCTTAGGCGATTCATCAGTACAAGTCTTACTGTAGGCATCTGCATACATCATTGTTCTGAAGTAAAAAAGGTGAAGCAAAAAAGGTTCATGCGCATGTTGTGATTAGGGATGTACGGATTTTGTTAAATCCATTCTGTCTGCAATTCTCGGATTGTCAGGCATCTTTCATTCCATCGTGCATTCATCGACGCTATCATATTTTTGGTATGAGAATTTTGCTTATTTTCAAGTGCACGCTTCTGCAAGTATGGACTTGCAATTATGTTCATTTGCACGTACCCCCAGCCTGCCCCCTCCCCCGGTAAAAAAAAAACCCAGCCAACAAATCCGTGAGACTTGGGAAAAACCAGTCCGCTGCAGAATCCACAGGTTGGATTCATAGAAATGCAAACTCATTTACACCCACTGCAGATTTCTCAGACATCTCTAGTTGCAACAGGCATTATGGTAGAAAAGGAATTCAAGTGTGCAAGAGAAGGGGAAATGCCTCTTCTAAAATGGAACTTGCTATCTACATTTTTTTTTAAGTACTTCTATTTCAAAAATATTTTATCATACTGTCGTTATTAGTCTAACGACGGTATACTTAAAAATTACTTAAAACCTATCAACTGCTGCCAGGATAACTGAGGGCACATTTTAATGCAATGAAGCCAACCAAATCAATTGCGCACTGCAGCCCTACCAAAAATCAATGCCAACCCATCATCGGCAAGGCCGTGCTATGTATGCCCCTATCTCCTCTGCCACTCTGCCCTCTCCTCCACAGTGACCCCACAGTCCCAGACTCACCTTCCTGATGGGCACGGGCCCCCGCTGCCTCCCGGAGCTTCTGCTCCACCAGGTGCGCCTTCTTGCGCAAGTCCCCGGCCTCCACGGGGCGCTTGCGGCTCCACAGGTAGTTGATGAGGGCCTTGCCCTGTTCCTCCAGATTGCGCATGGAGGATTCTGGAAGAAGGAAAAGGAGGAAAGATGGAGGCACCATAGCAGCTCCCTCTCTGAGAGCTAGAGTACCTTCCAATTTTATTATCGTAGATATGGCGCCACCAACATTGTTGTTGTTCATTCGTTCAGCTGCTTCTGACTCTTCGTGACTTCCACCAACATACGTGATGCTTTTATATAAGGGGTGAAAAGAAGGGAGATCGGGACCTAATCGTACTTCACTGGATGATTTGCAGCACACAGCTAGGGTTTTTGTCTTCAAATTATTTACCACTACTAAGGAAGTTTTTTTCCACCCTAAACAGACTCTAAAAATCCCTGATCTGCTGTTAAGTCAGATATGGGTTTGTAAGTGTATACAGAGACCATCCCAGCATGGAGGAGAGCAGGTAATTGGCTCCACCTCCTGAGTTACCGTTTTGCACCCAAGTCCAGTTGGTGGAAATTTGGGTGCTAGTTAAAAAAAATATCCAAAGTAGATCCTGCTCGCCTAAAGACTGCCCACTTTGGCTTTGCAGAATAACATAAGCAGAAAGAGATGGATCCTTGCCTCAAGTAGCCTACAAATGTTAACAGTCGGGGAGATAACAGAGGGACTGAAGGTAAGAGGAACGGGAGACAAGTGTCAGGGGATGGACATACACAAATGTAGTTGCATGGTTTAGGCCTAGTAAGATGCTCGAATAGGGAATGGGGAATGTGTACTGCCCTAGATGTGGTTGGACTGATTTCCATTATGCTGGCTGGGTCTGATGGAAGCAGCAGTCCAACAACATCCAGAGGACCAACCCTGTGTTCCACGGACGAGGTCGGTTTAGAGAAGTGAAGGCCCTTTCCCCCAAAATTTCTGTTTTCTTTCTGAAACAAACCCTGAGAACACCCAGCATTCCTAACCATTGACCTGGAGCTGAAGTCCAAGACATCCGGAAGACTCCAGGTTGGGGAAGGCAGTCCTAAAACAACGAAATGATTTTAGATCTGTAAAGAGCACTAAAACAAAGTATTTCTCTTCCCCCTATCCCCACCCAAACAACCATGGGGAAAAATGTGTTTCCTCCACAGAGCTTCAAAATTCTCAGAAATTTTACATCTCTTCGTGAGGCTGAAGAAAAGCTTTGAAGGAAAATAGAAAGGAACCCTAGCAGGGAGCTCCAAGTGTAAGGGGAGAGGGCTGCGCTGTTTAAGAGAGCAGAAGGGTGTTACTGCAGAAGCCAAGGTCACGTGCCGGATATGTCAAAAGATAAGGGCAGAAAAGAAGTGTGGCTTCCACCCAGGAGCTCACACACCCAACCAGGTGTTTTCACAATGAATAGGGGATGGGCATTTTTGGAACACAGAAAGCTGACTTTTACCGTGTCAGAGTATTTGTCCATCTAGCCCAATACTGCCTGTCAGCAGAGGCTCTCCAGTCCAGGATCTGAGGCCTTCCTCATCAGCTGCTCCCTGGTCCTTTTCACTGGGAATGCCAGAAATTGAACCTGGGACCTTCTGTTTCCAAAGGTTATGCTCTGTCTCAGGGGTGGGCAGAAGATAGATCTCCAGATGTTTTGGGACTGCAGCTCCCAGAAGCCCCTTCCAGCATGGCCAATGGTCAGGGAGTTGAGGGCCAAACCATCTGGAGATCTACTTTCTGCCCACCTCTGCTCTATCTACATTAATCTATGGGCTCCTTCCTCCAGCATGTCAACTGATTTATTTATTTATTTATTTATTTCATTTCTAAACCCGCCAATAACCAAAGTTCTCTGGGCGGTTCACAAAAGTTAAAGCCAAAAAGCACAGGATAAAATATAAAATATGAAAGCATTAAAATCACAGTATAACAATGCAACCAGAATACGACCAGAATAAAACCTAGCAGCAACGCAGATTCAAAATACAGATTGAAAACACCAAATCTAAAAGACGAGGTGCTAAAATGATGATCTAAGTGCTACCACTAGCTGTCCAAATCTACCCTCCCTTCCTGAGGGTCAAGTTAGAAGGCCTTCACAACAGAACCATGCTGCAGGGAACAGTTGTTTGTTAAGACACATTCAAGGTGGAAAAGTGAACCAGGCCCACTCAGCAGTCTTGTACCGCACGTGATTCCAGAATGAAGAACAGCCCCACAGCCTTCCGTCCACACCGGCATCCCCTGCGCTTAACACGGTATGGGTTTTACTCACCAGCCACCAGAAAGCAAGCCACTTCTACCAATTCAGGTGGAAGCCTGACACTTTTGAGGTGGAGGATGCCAGGGTGCTTGCGGTGTGGAACTCTGCCCAAGAAATCGGAAGAATTATCTACTTGGGAGACCTTGGGAATGACAGTAGCCAGGCCCTGAAGGGAGACAGGCAGAAGAAAAGGTTAGTCATGAGATCTGAGGTATCCTCATAGCTAGGTGGAATCCAAAAGCTGCATGGAGTAACATGGGACTGAGAAAAATCAAAAAAGTACAAGATTGCTAAGCGATAAGGTGAAAGATCGCCTTCTCTCATACGAGCCTGCCTGGATTTTACGATCTGCAGGGGAGGACCATCTGATGGCAGTGGTATCAAGAGAAGCTCCTTCACAGTGGTGCTCCCAGGCTCTGTGATGTCCTGCAGACGGAAGCCAAGTTGGTCCATCTCTGTTGGCCTTCTGCCAGCAGGCAAAAATAGAATAGAATCATAGGGTTGGAAGGGGCCTACAAGACCATCGAGCCCAACCCCCTGCTCAATGCAGGAAGCCTGATTCCCAGGCAGTCTCCCATCCAAGCACTAACCAGGGCTGACCCTGCTTAGCTTCCGAGATCAGACGAGGTCAGGCACATCCAGCCCTAATGTTTTTATTCATGCGGGCCTTTGGCATATAAGCCTATCTGCTACTGAAGGGTTTTTTTAATTGGCCAACGCCGTTTCTCTTCTGGTGTTGTGTTTTTAATTGTATGATAATGTATTTGCTTTTATGTTACAATTTAATTAAGATTTTGTTTTCAGTCTAGATGTTACTGTTCACCGGCTTGACTGCCATTCTTTGACGGAATGGCAGGATCTCAATGAAATAAATGACAAGCATGTCACCTCCAAACAGTGGTCATCCACATACATCCCCCCGCCCGAGAAAGCTCATAAAAATGAGATCTCTGATCTTCAAAACAAAATGCTTTAACTGTAACGTTTTTACGTCATGCCTGATTTGCTGTTGTGAACTGCTTCGAACCTTTTCGAGTAGAAAAGGGGCATATAAAGAAACCAATCCTGACTGAAAAGGAGGATACAAATGTAAATAAATTAATGAATAAATAAAAAATAAAGTGGATGATCGAAGTAGCTATAGAATGGGAGTCTGGGAATGCAGGGGTGGGCAACTTGTGGCCCCCCGGATGTTTTGGCCTACATGTCCCATCAGCCCTAGTCAGCATAGCCAACAGTGGGGGATACTGGGAGTTGTGGCTGTCCAGATGTTTTGGCCTAGACGTTGTCCACCCCTGCGTCTGATCATAAGAACATAATCCTGGGTGGGCATGAGTCAGTTATGGTTACTCAACATGGTGAGAAAGGTGTTCAGCACATGCTCAGTAGCACCTTCTTTATTATTATTAATTCACAGGCTTCAGAGCAGAGTGCTGCCACTGAAAACTTTTGAAGAGCAGGGAGTTAACACACGGATAACAGGGTCATGGGCTGAGCAGTAGATAAGCTGCCTTTTCTTTCTGACAAGCCCTTTTGCCTACCCATGCGTGCAACAAGCAAAAATGGCAATAGATGCAGTTTTTCTGTTGCTTAGCATCTGCTGAAACTTTGCCTACCGTGCAAGACACAGAGCCTTGATTATTATTTTTAAAAGCGGCTTCAGCAATGTGTATGCTAAATGGCTAATATAGTTTTGGTGAGAGAAAGAAGGAAGATACAACAACTCATGTCAAGTATGTAAGGATCTAAGGGTGGACACTTTAGAGGGGCAAATAAAAAGAAATCTTGGGCCTGCCCCTACCTTTATAGTGCAGTCCTGTGCATGTCTACTCAGAAGTAAGTCCCACTGTGCTCAATGAGACTAACTCCCAAGTAAATGTGTATAGTATTGCAGCATTAGTGATCCTACACAGACTCCAGAACGCATAAGGGTGCAATCCTGTGCGTGTTGACACAGAGGAAAAGTCCTACAACTGGAATTGGAGGACTTTTTTCTGTTTCAACATGCATAGGATTGCACCTAAGCCAGATTACTATCACACCTTCCAACCACACTACTATTATTTTATTTAGTCCATTTATACCTCACATTTCCACCAAGGAGCTCACAGTTCTCCCCTCCCCCATCGTATCCTCACAACCCAGCAGGTAGATTTATCCTCAGAGCAACCTGGCAAGGTAGATTTGGAGGCCAGATGGCAGCCGCCCCACCCTCACCCCCCCAAAAAAAAATAACAGTTTAATGGCTGACTGGATGGCCAAGGAGCTTGGGGATGATGGGAGTTTTAGCCCAACACATCTGGAGAGCACCAGACTGAGGAAGGATGGACTACACCTATACCTACCGTTACAAGATCTCAGGTAATACGGCTAAGAAAGAGCCCTGAGCAAGACCCTGGGAAAACACCGCAACTCCGAGCAAGTCGGGCGTGTAGCGGGGGGCGGGGGGGCAGCCTCCATCAATTCTCTCTGCCCCCGCCGTTTTTAACAATTTCTGAAAAGTTTGCAACGTTGTCTCTAACAGACCCACAAACCAGATGAACTGACCCCCCCCCACTAACAGACCCACAAACCAGATGAACTGACCCCCCCCCACTAACAGACCCACAAACCAGATGAACTGACCCCCCCCCACTAACAGACCCACAAACCAGATGAACTGACCCCCCCCACTAACAGACCCACAAACCAGATGAACTGACCCCCCCCACTAACAGACCCACAAACCAGATGAACTGACCCCCCCCACTAACAGACCCACAAACCAGATGAACTGACCCCCCCCACACACACACACACATATTTGGCACCCCCACCCAGAGACTTTTAGGCTGGCCACAGCCCTGGACTGAGGTAGGCCTCGGCCCTGAACCTCAGCTAGACTACACAGCAGCATCAGGCACTCAGATATTCACAGTCAGAACAGCTTAACAAGCTTCGCCTCCGCCACCAAGAACAACTCCCACGCATGCTGCACGTGGAATCCAAGGAGGGATCACCCGCTTTAGCAATCGCGCACAAAAACAGGGGTAGATACGCCGCGTAAATTAATCCGGGTTAAATCAGCGCCCCCCCAAAAAAGCCCCCCCTAATAATTCATTTATTTTTGACAGCTCACATATATTAAAAACACGTTTAAAGCACAATACTAAGCACCCAACACTAAATAATACCCGAAGGGCTGCAATGGATAGGTAGACATGAAAGGGGGAGGGGGCGGGAGGGGGGGAGGCTCACCCTGAGGCCCAAGGGGGAACTAGCAGCGCGGAAAGGTCCCCACGCCCTCCCAAAGCCCCTCGCTGCAGCCATCTTGAGAAGGGACTTCCTCCTCAACGCGCCGGCGCGCGAGCACCAGCGCGAAATCCGGAAGTACCTCGCGGCCGCCATCTTGGGAAGGGAGCCGGCAGAGCGCGTGCGCACACCGCTCAACCGCCTTCTGTTTCTCTCCCCTTTTTTTCAAGTCGCCGGCGGGAGCCAAAGCGCCGCCCAGAAGACCACGCCCCCCCCAGCGGCTGATTGGTCCTGGAGCTACGTTTGCGCCATCAGCATCCATCCCCGCAGAGGTCGCAAACGTGATCTCTGAAAAAGAAAGAAGACGGCTTATTTGCATGGCGGCTTGCGATTCGCTCCTTCAGGCTTTGAAGGCGTTCTGTCCCCGCCCTTTCTTTTACCGGGAGCGCGCGCTCTGCCCCAGCAGGGTGGGCGGAGATAAAGGCAAGCGCCGCCCTCCGGAGGCCTGCGGTTGGTTGCACGTGGGGAGCTGAAGACCTGAGCGGGAGCTTATTCTCGTTTTGCAAGGCGCGGGGAAATCGTGTTACCTGTAATAATATAAGTTGCTGTTGTGTGTGTGTTTTTCTTCATTTAGGACAACAGGGCCTGTGTTTGAGGCAACTGAAAAATCCTGTTGCAGATTAATCTTAGATTTATGTATTTATTATGCTTTTGAATCCCCTAGTAAGTTTTCTTGGTGGTGTACAATATGCTAAAAACACACAGTACAAACGTCAGAACAAACAAACAAACGCCAAAGTTAATGTGTGTACTTACCTAGAGTAATCACCGTTGATTTCAGTGGGATTTACTTCTGAGTAGACGTGTGTAGTATTGCACTGCACATGGCTTTGGTTTTTTCATTCATTGTGGCTCCTTGCTTTGGTTTTTTTTTTTTGCCTCCTCGCTAAGAAAGGCAGGCGGAGCAGAAGTTCTTAACTTACTTATGTTCTTACTTAAGGAGTGCAATCCTTAGCTTTCTTACGACATATTCATGCATATTTACTCATAACCCCACTGGGGCTTATTCTTAAGTAAGCGTGCATAGGATTGCAGCCTGTATACACTCATCTGTGTTGTAAGCACCACTGAATTTAATGTGGTTTTGTTGTGAGCAAACATTATATATATATATATATATATATATATATAATATTTGCTTATGTATGGGCTACTTTGTGAGTAAACAAATAATTTTTGTGAACCGCCCAGAGAGCTTCGGTTATTGGGCGGTATAGAAATGAAATAAATAAATAAATAAAATAAAATAAACATGCAGTATAAAGCCGCATAGTTATGAATGTGTATCTAGGTCAAGTACACATTGCTCACCATTGGCTAGCCCATCAGTTTAAGGCTGATGGGAGTTGTATGCCAACACATCTGGGGGGCTGCAAGTTCCTACTCTTGACCTCACTGTAAACCCCATTGAACCCCCCTGAGAGTGAGATAAAATGTATTTCACACCACAGGTAATAGGGAGAAAATGTTGCGTAGAAATATTGGGTTTGTACTTTATGTTCTGGAGCTAACTTCCCTGAAACCACATTCCCTGTTTAGAATAGGCGAGGTCATTCTTCCCAGAGCACAGACCTTTAAATGCAAATATTTTAGCCATGGTTTTCCTTGGGCTACCAGGCAAAGGGCATCTAAGCAATGGCTGACTCCCACAAATCTATGGGATAACAGAACTTTCCAGAAGATATGAGGTTGAGTCTCCCAAAAGGTGGTGGTGGTGAAATCTTTTGTTATCCCTCGTTGCTTCTCCATTCTCATCCCTTTGGCCTTCTACACACGTGCACACTACCCCCATAGAAGTATCTGGCTGTGCCTCATCACCCTCTACTCCAATAGGTGCCTTAGTAAACAAGAAAGAAACTAACTGCAACTTGGCGCAATCCTATGCAGGTTGGCAGCCGCCTCCGAACTCGGAGTCGACTGCCTATCCAATGCAGGGCAGGAGAAGCACAGAGGGGATTGTTCCCTCCACACGTCTCCCGCCCTGCATTTGCGGCTAGACAGCCGATTTCGGCTGTCTAACCACGGGAAGGCGGAGCAGGGGAGGAGGTTGCTGGAGGACACATAGTTGTGTCATACCGGCATTTCTGCCCTCCCCGCCCCGGTACGCCCTGTTTTGGCCGCTTCGCACTCCTCTTGCGAGCGCAGAGCACGGGGCTGCCTGCACAGCAGCGTGGAAAGGGGGGAAGGTTGGTTCTCTGGGAAACGACCTCGGAGCGCAGGTTTCCCGGAAAATCAGATATCCTATGGCTGTCTAGCTGCTGACTAGCAGCCATGGGATTGCTCCCTAGAGGTAAAAAGACCTATCATGCCCCAAAACTAGGGTGTATATATGCCAAAGGAACAACTTGACTTTTTATCCAAAATTTGCTTTTCTGTCTTTGCCGATAGTCTTTGTGAAGTAGAGCTCTCTTGATCTTAGTTGTTTTTATAATTTTACTACCAGCTCAGGAATCTTCTGTTTCAAGAAAAATCCAGCTTGTGTGATTACTTTTTTCTTGGTTTCTGCTAATAAATATCATGTCCATTAGTTAAAGGGGGGGGGGGAAGCAAACCTTTGTTTGGTGGTTGTCTTTTAATGTTTGGTGGGGTGGTTGTCTTTTAATGTTTTAATATTTTTACAATTTTAATATTGATTTTAATATTACATTTTTAACGTTTGTACAGTTGTATTTATGTTTCTATTCATAGTTTTTAATTGTAGAAGTTTTAACGTCATAAGGCCGCCTTGAGTCCCAGTATTGGGGAAAAGGCGGGATATAAATAATAATTATTATTATTATTTCTGTGTTTATTTTCAGCCAAGAGAAGGGCTCCCAAACGTTTATGCCCCTGAGCCATGGTCACATAGGGAAAGTTGGTCCTTATGTTAAGAACAGTATTGGGCAGGGCAGGCATGATTCAGGCAGAAAGGTGCAGAGAAGCGCAACTCAAATGATCAAGGGGCTGGAGCATCTCCCCTATGAGAGAAGGTTGCAACAGCTGGGATTGTTTAGCTTGGAAAAGAGGAGGGTAAGGGGAGGCATGATAGAGGTCTGCAGAATTATGCATGGTGTGGGGAATGTGGATAGAGAGACATTTTTCTCCCTCGCTCCAAATACTAGGACCCAGGGTCATCTCATGAAGCTGATTGGTGGGAGATTCAGGACAGATAAAAGGAAGGACTGCTTCACACAGTGCAGAGTTAAACTATGGAATTCGCTACCACAGGAAGTAGTGATGTCCACCAGTTTGGATGGCTTTAAAAGGGGGGTTGACAAATTCCTGGAGGAAAGACTATCGATGGCTCCTAGTCCTGATGGCTCTGTGCTACCTCCAGTACCAGAGGCAATGAGCCTATGTACACTAGGGATGTCGGAGAATTTCTCCACGAATCTCCGGGAGGCCGAATGCCCGGGATGGGACTTGCCTCGTGTGAATGTCCCTTGCGGCGGCGGGTCCCAGCGGCGGTACGGCGGCGGCCGGTCTTCCGACCGGCTGCCACTGCCGCCATTTCAAAGTAAAAAAAAAACATAATAGGCTATGTAAAGATTTACGTAGCCTATCACGGCTGACTTTGAAAATCTAGCCATGATAGGCTACGTAAATCTTTACGTAGCCTATCACGTTTTTTTGTTTTTTGTTTTACTTTACTTTTTTCTTTCGCAGCCGGAGAGGCGGGGCGCTCCCCCCCGGCCAGAATTTTGGTAGGGAGGGACGGGGCGCCTCCCCACCCGCCAAGAATTTCGGGGGGGAGAAACGGAGCACCTCCCCCCCCCCGAAAAAAGCTGCGGGACCAGGTAAGGGACTTTCGTCCATCCCTAAACCAGTAGCTGGGCAACATGGGTGGGAGGGGTGCTGTTCCGCTCATGCCCTGCTTGTGGGTCCCTGGTCAACAGCTGGTTGGCCACTGTGTGAACAGGATGCTGGGCTAGATGGACCCTTGGTCTGATCCAACCTGGCTCTTCTTATGTTCTTACCATCATGGCTAGCAAAGATGACCCTCCTTTTCTCTCCCTTACCTTTCCCCATTGCGCAGACAAATACAGCTTTGCCATTGGATTGGTTGCTGTTCCTGCCCTGAAGGATGAGCAGGAGAAGGTCCACAGACTCTCTTGCTGGGTGCTCTGTGGAGGTGAAGAAAGAGGAGGTGGGGGAAGGTGGGTCACGCGCTCCACAGCAAAGAAGAGCTCCTCTATAATGCTTGCCCCAGGCCAGAAGTCCCTCTACTGGTCTTCATCAGGCAAAAAGAGGAGCCAAGCGAGCTGGAAGCAACGGAAGCAGATACAGAAGGCAGATATAGAATCATAGGGTTGGAAGGTGCCTGCAAGACCATCGAGTCCAACCCCCTGCTCAGTGCAGGAAGCCTGATTCCCAGACGGTCTCCCATCCAAGTACTAACCAGGGCTGACCCTGCTTAGCTTCTGAGAAAGTCACTTTGGTTTCTGTAGGGGGAAGTGAACCCAAACCAGCAGAAGTAAGTTTTGGAAGACCAGGAATGGGAGGTTAATTTCTCAAATGACAGGTGCTGAGTCTCTAACCATGAAAGATCTGTACATATGAGAAGCAATATAGAAATATAATAAGTGCAGCAATAAATATAATAAGAGAGCAATCTTATAGCCCCTAGACAGAGTCTGGGGAGCTAAGCTATAGAATATTTCAGACTCCCAGATCCGAGAGCGCTCCAACCTCAGACCTAGGAATCTGAGCTCCCCACCCCTCCCCCTCCCAGCTGAGAGAACTGCGCCAGCTGCCTCTCCGGACTCACAAAAGCAACCTTGGAGAGGCGGGAAGGGGGGGGTGCTGGTGGGAGGAGAGGGGACTGGGGAGGCTGGCTTATGATGCATCCATGTGCCTCCCCAGCCTCCTTCCTTCCCGCTCTGACACACCCCAGCTACATGGATGAAAAGCCCATCTAACCAAAATACAGAGTGGGAGGAACATGGAGGTAAAAATGGCCTCCACCGCTTCTCCCACTCTGCATTGGCTGGCTGTAAGTCTCTGGGTTTGGAGGCTTATGGCCATCCCAATAGGATTGCACGCCAAGAACTTTGTCTTAAATATGGGATGGTTGCCTCTTTGCATGTCCCAGTTTCTGCATCACATGGTTCCAGACTGGTACAGAGTGCTGGAGCTGAGGCTTGGCATGCACAGATAGTCTATTTAAATAAATAAACATTTGTTAAAGTCACTTTTTAGGGCTATGCCCTCACAAAGCAACCTACAAACAAGAGCGAAGATATAATAGCCACATTAGAAAGTGTACATAATACTTTAAGCTAGTTATGCTCTCCATTAAAGGCAGTACTGAAAAGGGAGGCTTCAAGGCTTGCCTGGACACCTGTGTAAAAGGGGCAAGTCAATAGGAAGGGAGTTCCACAGTTCGGTACAGAATTGTGAAAGGGAGCCCAGTTAAGGCCAGGCTTCCACATGTATAGTTAGATAGGAGAGTTATTTATGTCTGTTTTGAAGCGGTTTGATTGCTCTGCTTCTTTCTTCTGGTTTCTATTTCAGGAGCTTCTGAAGGGACTCATACTTATGAGATTCTGGTGATAGATGATTCCTCTGAGGAAGAACCCCCAGGTATCTTATATTCTAATAGTGAGCTCATTCTCAGTAGATCTTTGTGTAGCCAAAACAGCATGACCCACACAAAAGAGGGAAGTTATTGGCATGCTTGGGGGAAGCTCAAAGGTTTGCCGTAAAACAGAACAAAACTCCTTTGTGGGGGGGCGGAATTAAGGTGGGGGGGAATTAAGGTGGGGGGAAGTGCCCAAAACAATTCAGTGGGGACAGAGCATGCTCAGTGGCTAAGAATGTTACCAGGGTGGGGGTGAGTGGGTGGGATCACGGGAAGAGGAATTAAATTCATTTTTTGTTACATTTTTGGTTACATCTACACCCCTTCTTCCAAGGTGACCAAGGCGATGTACATGATCCTCCTCCTCTCCATTATATCCTCACAACAACCCTGTGAGGTAGGTTAGGCTGAGAGTCAGTCACTGGCCCAAAGTCACCCTTTGAGCTTCATGGCCGAGTGGGGACTAGAACGAGTCCCAAGTCCAACACTTTTAACCACTACACCACACTGGCCCCCTGGAAGAGGACTGGATCCCTGAACAGGAGCTCTCAGAAATACAAAACCAAAAGGCTTAGGGCCATGGGTTTTTTAACTGTATTCTGGGGAACTCTGGGATGAGAAGACCATTAATGGCTGGCAGCTTCCCTGAAATAAGAGTTTGCTTTTCGCTACCAATCCCTGTCTGTAATTTGCATCCACAGGGCAGTGTTGAGGTGTTCTCCTACTAATTTTCAAGTATACACAGGATGACTGTGAATATGTTTCAGTGTTAGAAGATTAATCATGGCTCTCTTAGCCTTGGACGTTTTGACAGTGACCCTGAAAAAGCACATGTTGTCCTACAACTCCTCTCTTATGCCGTCACCCTTTGTGCTTCCTTGCAGATAGACGAAAAGCATTGCACGATATCCTATGTAAGCTGCAACTTACCCAGAATCCCCAGAATCTTGGACTAGGAGACGTCTTGGAGATCACCCCAGAGAACAGTGAATATTGAGAACAGTGCCTCTCAGACACTGGCTGATCTACCCAATAGCTTCCTGAGGAAATGTTTGGCTGCCAGTGGAATCACCTGTAGTACAAGTCTTTCCAGTGGGGCATCTGATGGAGGCCAAAGTGATGATGAGGAAGGAGGCAGTGTTGGCGTTAATGTCTTCTGTTGGGGAAAAAAAGATACAGAGGTTTCCTTGCACCTGCTTGATCTACTTTGTACTGTATTGGTCTGCTCAGATGGTTTCCTACAGCAGGAGATCTTGGCCAAAATGTCCATGTGCCAGTTTGCCCTTCCACTGGTGTTGTCTGCTTTTGGTGGCCCCAGGGGCACGTTCCTGCTTTGGGCAACAAGGGCTATTGTGAAGCGGTGGAGGTCACGGTGCCTGGCAGAGAGGGGAGGAGGAGAGCCTGATGCTAGCCTCGGTGTGCACCACTTCCTTTGTCTGGGTGGGGACCTGTAGTTTGTGCAAAACTAGCATCCTCAGTGAGGTCCTCAGCCCCTCTCAGCAGCACCACGACAACATCCACCTGCTGAGGCAGGAGACTTCCCTTGGAACATCTCCTATGGCCTGATAGAAATGTCCTGGCATTTCCCAGGTTTGATGGGTATCATAGAACATTTCCCAGAACCCTTTGCAGTTACTAAGCTTTGTGGTGATGCCTTATCACATTGGCCAGAATTCTGTCTCTTAGCTGAGGTCTTCTCAGCAGTCTTCATCTTCACTGAGGATTTTGGTAAGCTGGCCTACTTGATGTTATTTATTTATTTATATCCCGCCTTTTTTCCTCCTTAAGGAACCCAAGGCGGCATACATAATCCTCCTCCTCCTCCATTTTATCCTCACAACAACAACCCTGTGAGGTGGGTTGGGCTGAGAGTCTGTGAGTGGCCCAAAGTCACCCAGTGAGCTTCCATGGCCGAATGGGGACTAGAACCGGATCTCCCGACTCCCAGTCCAACACTCTAGCCGCTATGCCACACTGGCTCTCCATGTTATCCTCTCTGAAGGAATTCGGGACCAAATACTGCTTCGTCCTCACTGGGAAACGGGGCCCTGGAATTCTTGAACATGTTGTCCCCCACCATGTCCAGAATTCCATCACAACTTCATATTTCACCTGAGGGAGGGAAAGGCAGGTGAAGGAGGGCCAGTCTGCGTACAGAGACCAGAATTGGTCCTGTTGTGGCTTCCACTGAGTTTGGGGGACAGGTAAGAGTAGGCCGGAGGGAGACAGGAAGAGGAAGAGAAAGAAGGGCAGCTCTAGTAATTACAAATGACAATGCATAAGATTAGAACATTAAAAATAAAGACATGCCATGTCTTACGCTGATTCAGATCAGTGGTCCATCTAGCCCAGGTGGGCAACCTCTGGGAGTCTTATTTCCCTCTCCTAGAGCCCACTGAGGACCACACCCCTGGGGCTGAATTTGCTGCAGAAATTTGGCAGCATAGCACCAATAAAGGGCTGATTTTTCTTTAAAACTGTGTCCTTGCAGCCGTGCTGCCAAATTCCAGTGGCAAACCTCCACTTTTTCGTGATGGGGGCTGCAAACAAAGGCCGGCGGGGGGGTGTATGTCACCCACATGTTACCCACCCTAATCTTTTCTACAATGCTTGTGCTGTCAACACAGCAAGCTAATATGTGAATGAACGAATGAGTTAGATTTATTTGTCAAAACTAAGAAATCACAATCTATACAAAACATTCATGTAAAAATATAAGCACAGTCTACTACATAGACAGTTCAGCATTTCTAAAGTATGCATGCCACCGCACTCCTTTGTGAGCAACCTTTTCATTGATTTCAGTAGATAATTCTGTTTTTTGATGATTGGATTAGTGATCCTTTCCAGAAGGAAGAGGTGCTGAATATTTCCATCTTCTTTATAAATAGCAAGCAAATAATATGGTAAGTCCTCCACTGTTCTTTCCATGAAGTTGAAACTTAGCTTCCTTGCCATAATAAAACTTAAAGGAGTGTTCATTTAGGTATCCCTCAAGATGAATTTCACAAGCAAAAATTGATTTGGAATTGAAAATTTCAAACATTGCCAAATTGAAAAGCTGTACATGCTTTTATCTCATTTCTGCCATAGTCCGAAATGCTCATAATTCATTCTAAAATGGTTCTTCGTACACACACGCATGCACGCACACGCACACACATCCTGTATTTTGGGTAGACAACTTAGTGTACTTATCTGTTTCAATTCTGTACCGTCTAATAGGTGAAGCCCGCTGGGTGGTTCACAACAATTCCCAAAATCACAAATCACAGATACATTATAATAAAATACAGCATAAAATTTCAATATACAAAACTGGAAACCATTTAAACAGCTAAAAGCAATTTCATTAAAATACTAGACCTGTTAAAAACAGCTGACATAAATGTCCCATCATATGCCATTAAATGCCTGGGAGTAGAGGGCAGTCTTAACCTGGCTCTGAAAAGATGACAGTGCTGGCATCAGGCGGGCCTCCGTGGGGAAATCATTCCATAATCGGGTGGGGGGGGGGGAACCACTGAGAAGGTCTCTCCCTTGTCACCTTGTTGATGCTAACCCTATAACATTTGGCTAATGGAGTAGCTGTCCTTTGTGTATGTGTGTGGGTGATACAGTGGCAATCGCTTTTAATTTTTGTCATGAGAAAAATACACCTTTACACAGAATAGTGTAACTTTTTTCTTATATAAATGGCTGGGAGAGACCGGAGTAAAATCAAAGCACCAGACTGGGGGATTGCTCTCTTCAGTGGAGTCCAAATGCATGAAGGGGAATGCGAACCCTTTCCACCCACACCGTGTGCCTCTCCTGCCTCCGCTGTTACCAGAGGTCCCTGCAGGGTGTGAAGTTTGAATACAGTTTAAACTTGTGAGATCCAGCATAAAATCTGGCAATCAACCATGCATCTAGGTCTCTGTGCAATAGTTTTTACAGGCATAAGCAACATGGGCATCAGGGGATGTGTTCTTGTGCCCCTCCATATATGTGGGCTGGATTTGGGGGAAGACATTGTCTGACATAGCACAAAATCTTTAGATAATCCAGTCCTGCACTGCATATGGGCCACCAAGCTGTATGCTATCCTGTATTGTGGCAGGGCACAATTTTGCTCCCCTAGGCAAGCAGCAAAATGGAGACATTTTTGGAACCCCTTGTGGGCTGCTAACGCGTGGCTGGTGGCCTATGTGTAGTTTGTTGGGCCATAAGTTGTGTAGGCCTGCATTAGACCAAAGTTTCCATAAACAGGAGTGCTGTTCATGTGGTCGTTATATTGAGCGACAAGTCTGCATAAGAACTTCGGGTCTGCGAGATTTAGGTGACGGGTTCTGTTGCATATCAACTTTACAAAATACCCGCTTTCGAAGATTTCTACTGTGTGTGCGTGTGCATGTGCATGCTGCTGTTGCAAGCAGGACCCACGAGGCTACGCTACATGAAATTGCTCTCTTCAAAATGAACAGGCCATCCCGATGGGTCGCAACCAATAAGAATGTGTCTTTGTCCCGTGTGGGCCCAGTAGCGGCATTGGCCCCACGAAGTCCCCTGCAGCTTGCAGGTGGTGACAGATAACCGGGCCTTGCTGAGCCGCAAAGCCCGGCGGTAATGGCTCCCAGCCCAGCTGCAAATGTCCTTCAGCTGATTTCTCGGCGCATGGACGAAGCTGTTGGTGTCTTTGCAAGGCCTTGACATCCCCCTGCGTAGCATCATGGCTCCGCAGTAACCCTGCCCCACCACATTGGTTCGGGGGAAATCGTTGTGTTGCCTCAGGAACTTCTCATGCCGAGGATTCTGGGAAGAGACAATGCTGGCGATCATACAGGACGCCAACAGGAAGAGCATCAGCGCTTCCCTTCCTTTCATGGAGAGCCCCATTGCTGGATTCAAATGAGCCTGCAACCATAAAATCGAATAAGTGAGGTAGAGCAGATCTTGCAGATCTTGTGGCCTACCAAACTGAATGCAGCCCACCAGCTATGTCTTAAGGCCTGCCAGGTGCTTGACCAAACCCTACGCTACTTGGGCTTTCTCAGGCAGAACTAGGAATGCTATCACAGCCCTAGCGTTCGGTTTGATGGGGAACGGGTTTGTTCAGTTTTGAGGATTAAAGGCAAGCTGCGCTACTGAACGGATGTGTACTACAGCTGAGGCATAATCATCTGAGGCATGGATCAGCCCTAGTAAGGTGTGAGCTGGCCCTGGAACTTACTATAAGTGCTAATCCCAGAATGTGTTATCTAATGGCCTGGGCTAGAGTCTACATATACAGCAGAATGAGGTGGTAGAAATCTTGAGATGGTAATATTGGCTCCACCACTCCAGGATTCAGACTCCCTGCAAATAGAGGGTGGGGGAGAGCATATCCAGGAGAAAAGTTCTAGCCTGGCCTGCTCCCTGCTGTGTTAAATTTTCTTCTTGCATGGAGATTTTTATGCAGGGAAGCACTCAAAAATGAGAACCCTCCCATTTGGTTCATTCTACCACCTCAGAACTCTGCTGCCTCATGTCCACTTCAGAACACATCCACCTCATGTCCACCTAGGTATGCTTTGTGTCAGTCTTACCCAACCTGGTGTCCTTCAGATGCTTTGGGCTACAGCTCCCCGAATTTTCGACTGTTGGCGGTTGTAGACCAAAGCATCTGGAGGGCGCCAGGTTGAGGAAGGCTGCTGTACGTCTAGACCCGGCAAAAAATAAAAAGGAGACAGCCCCATTTAGCCACTCTCCCCTCACATGAGGGCCATCTTTACCATCACGTGAGGGGAATGGTGAGGCTGTGCTTGCTCCCTCCGCCCCCTTTCTTGCATCCCCATTGACTAACCCCACCTTCCTGCTTCTACTGATACAGAGCTGACTCCCCCCCCCCAATAACTTATTTCAGTAACACATGGACCAAGGGAGGGGTGCAGGCTCTGCTCCTCTCTTCACACCATGGCAACAGCAGGAGGGAAGAATGACTGAATAGGGCTTCTCTCTTGTGTGGCGCAGAGTGGTAGGTGGCAGTATTGCAACTGAAACTCTCCCCATGACCTGAGTTCGATCCCAGCGGAAGCTGGGTCCCAGGTAGCCAGCTCAGGTCGACTCAGCCTTCCATCCTTCCAAGGTCGGTAAAATGAGTACCCAGCTTGCTGGGGGAAAGGCAGTCATGACTGGGGAAGGCAATGGCAAACCACCCCACTACAGTCTGCCATGAAAACGCCAGCGTAAGCAGGCGTCCCTCTAGGGGTCAGTAATGACCCGGTGCTTGCACAGGAGGAGCCTTGCCTTTCCTCATCCTATACAGAATATATTTCCCTCACCTCCGAATAACCACAACCTATGCCCGCAGGGTTATTTATTTACATGGACGGTTTTTATTCCACCCTTCTGCTAAAAGGTGGTTTACAAACCTTAAGCTAGCTATCAGTGTGATTTACTTCTGATTAAACATGCAAATCGTGTATGTGCGTGTTTTAAAAAAGGCACACCTTTGCAATAAAACAAAAGACCAGCAGAAAGTGCATCATTGTCTACGAAAAGCTAGAATAAAAATGCTTCCACATAGGAGGTAGTACAGTTGGTGCAACCCACATGTTTTGGGGAAAGGGCCATATTGAGGGCCACCACAAAGGAGGCTCTGTCCATCATTGTCCCCCATTGAAACCTGGGGAGCTAGGGGACCTGTGGCACGGCATCAGAGAATGATTTGATTGAAGATGCTTGCATTCCAGATGAAGATTTGCAAGTTACGGATACAAATCTGCAGACCTCATGGCTATAACATCTCACCAGATTTGGGGGCTTTCCTGTTCCTTCATCCCCTGCTTTTTGTACCACCTAGCCTGATGAGGACTTCTGGAAAACTCAAAACTTTCTACATTTTTACTGAATTTTGGTTAGTCCTAATTAAGGTATTGCTCAATTATGGATTTTGGATTCTTCCCCCCACCCCTCCTGCCCCCTCATGGATTGGCACAGATATCTTTGCGGAGATTTTATGTGTCTGTGCCATGCAATTGACACTAGATGGCATCAGAGGGCAAGAGCTGGGCAGTCATGATGAAGCAGAAGAAGGATCCAAATGATTTTGGATTTCTATGAATTTGACTTGCAGATTCTGCAGCTTTTTCTGAGATGTATGGACTCTGGACTTGCAGATCGGGGTTTTAAAAAAAAATTGGAATTTTGCACAAATTTCATTGCACAAAAATACAAAAGTTGCTGAAAAATATGGTAATAAATATGCATTTTTTAAAAACAAACACATTTTATACATCTGTGATCTCTCGCAGCTTCACAAGGTGATGGCAGCCATCTTTGATTAATCATACATGTGCCCTCTTTACATATAAAGCAGTGTATATCAGGATGCTTTTAACATCCAAAGAGACATGCAGGTGAAGGGACCTGAGCCATCTCCTTGTCTCTTGCATTGCACCCTCACAGCTCACTTCCCATACCAGAGCTAGGATGGGAGAAAAACGGCCGAGATGAAGGGGCCATGGGGTGAGGAGGTGGCCAAGAATTTGGCTTCCCTGATCTGCACTTCTCTTTTGATACTGAAAACAAACCCTCCCCCCTCCACGCTCTAGTTTATAAAACACCTTATTAAACCAACGTAGCAGCTGTCGTCTTGTCTAGGTCAGGCCTTGGGGTTGGATCTGAAATATGTTAGTTAAAATGCTCATGCAGGTTCACCCACCAAAGATACTGTGAAATCAGAGCTGGATTCCAGACCATGGGTTCCTTCAGGGGATGAAGCCCCACTCCCTGACACAATTGAAATGAAACTGGAGTTTAATATTAACACTCCCAGCGTGACTTCCCTCTTTCTGCTCCCTGGCATTACCCCGAAAAACACACCAACTCACCCAGGTGCCCGTCAAAGTGGTGAATTCACTTGCACTTGCGTTGAGTGACCTCCACATTTTCCTTCGTTTCCCAGGACTCTTTATACACAACCTAGCTGGGTGCCAGAAGAAGATTAGCACCGATCGCATGGAACTGGACAGAACCGGCAGACAATGTGTGGATTAAGAGGATGGGGATTAAGGAGAGCAAATGCATTGAGGGTCAAGACTCCTTTGAGCTCCTGGCCTGATGATATCTCTCCCTGTTAACCGGTTAGCACATTCTTCTCTGAGTCCTAGCTTCTGGGTTGTTCCCCCGGGAGTGAGCTGCTTGAATTCTTTGAACCTCTCAGCTGGTCATTACAGGCTATAAATTATTCCGCCCTTTTGTGAATGTCAAAGCTATCAGCTACGCATGCCTAGGGTCGTGGTAATAGTAAGTTCTAGAATGTTCTGCCTAGTACTTCTCAGCTCTCTGGGTTGGATCCAGATTTAAGCAGGATCAACTGTGCTGCCAGAAGTAGAGGTCTTTGGCTCTTTCATCCCATGGCTGGCCCTAGCCCCCTGATGATGGTGCATAGAGAGTCAGGAGTCTCTGCTGAATGGGGTGAGCTGTGGTGTGTGTGGGGATCCCCCAAAATTGGGGGGGGACTTCCACGAGTAGAGCTGTTCCTCTTGAGGAAGGCAGATACTGGCTCCAACCCCCTGTAAGCACAGGATGGAGTGTGGGGGGGGGAGAGACCACAAATTCCTACATGAAAAGCCCTTCCATGTTGGAATGAGCATGTAACCGAATGTACAGGGAATGCCACATATGGAGATCATCTGCATGAATTTGGTGTGCATATCCGGTTCTCAGCATGCATGACCTGTGTTCACATGCAAAGAAATGTACATATTTCTCATCAAACCTGCTCACTGATTCCTCCACTGAACTCGCCATAGTTCAGAAATTGTGTTTCATTTCCCCAGGCCCTTACTCCGAAAAAGAACACTTATCGTGCGGTCCTATGCACATCTACTCAAATGGTGAGTCCCATGGAGTTCAAGGGGTTTACTCCCAGCTGAGTATATATAGGATTGCAGCCTTGGGAACAGTCGAACAATAAGGGGTTTCAGAGTTTCGGGTTTATAAAAAGGGTTGTCTCCATCTGCAAAAGACTGTATGATGGTGAGTTCACATCAGGGTGGGCAGCTTATGGCCATAGAGCTGCGTGTAGCCCCCCATTTAATTTCAGGTGGCCCCCAGCCTAATTCAAAAGCCCTCTCTGCGAGTGATCAACCAGTCTGCCCCCACCCACCCCATGGCACCCTGGTGCTGGGGAGGAAGGGAAAGAGAGAAGGGGGTGGCCGAAAGAGAGAGAGAAACAGAGGCTGGTGCCTCTGATGTCAATGAGGCTGAGAATCCGCTCTGGGTTTCAGTCAGAACCAGTCAGAACTCTAAAGGAGCTATCCAAGGTGTGAAGTACCTTGGATAGCTCCTTTAGAGTTCTGATTTAAACCCAGAGCGGATTCACTGCCCCACTGACATCAGAGGCACCAGCCTCCACTGGAGAAAAGGAGATGCCGCCATCTACCGCCAGCAGGTTGCCCTCGGCAGATTATCCCCAAGGGAATGTGACCGTCAATAGAAAAAAAGTTCCCCACCCCTGGTTTGCAGGCTCTCGCTTGAAAGGTGCTTTCACGCATCACATTACACATGACATGTTCCTTACAATGGTATTCATGCATGCAAGAAAAGACCCATATATGCTATCGTACAACATCTTGTGTGAAGATTAGGGATGCTGGAGAGATTCAAGATGGACTAAAAAGAATTCAGATTTCTCAGAATCTGACCTGTTGTGGACTAGCCTCCTCAGGCCGCGCGGCATCCATGGACTTTCAGATCTTTTTTTTTTTCTTTTTCTTTCCCAAAATGTATGCAAATTTATTCATAGGAAAATACAAACATTTCTGCTGTGACATAGGCCATCCTGGAAAATATACATGGGGAAAAGTTGAATGGAGTGGGAGACAATATGCTAAATGTTACGTACTTAAATTACTTACATTGTTGTGAATCCTCTTGTGGAATTTTATGTGTATTTTTCTGTGAACCAGGAAAAAAAATGAATCGGTCTGTGAACGGATGCTAGAACGAACAACACTGCACAATCCACAAAACACACACAGGATGGATTTTTCACAAAATCCAGACATCCCTAGTGAAGATTATGCAACTGGCTATACTATTAGAAAAGATTGTCCTATTTTGCTTGATGGATGGGGCCTGCTATCATTAGTGACTTTCCAGTCAGTAAGCCATGAAAGTTTATGCCGGAATAAATCTGTTAGTCTTCAAGGTGCGACAAGACTCTTTTGTTTTGCTGCAACAGACTAACACAGCTTACTCCTCTGCAAATTGTTTCCAGTCAGTGTTTACCCAGTAAAACAGATACTTGTGTCACCTTCATATGATGGTATATAGAGGTGTTTTGTCCCTTGATCATGTATATCCATGGAATATGGACAAAATATGAGAAGCCATCTAGATTGCCTTCTCATAATGTGAGAAGAGATTAATAATATGACATTGATAATAAGAATATGAGAAGACATCATTAACATTGATGATATGAGAAGCCATCTAGATTGCTTTCTCATAATGTGAGAAGAGATTAATAATATGACATTGATAATAAGAATATGAAAAGACATCATTAACATTGATGATATGAGAAGACATCTAGATTGCCTTCTCATAATGTGCTATCTCTACTGTTCTCCATAGTTACTTCAGAACTAGTCATTATGTTACAAATGAGGCCATTTAAGAATTATAAATAATCCAATAGCTTGCATGACCCATCTGGGCTAGTATGTTAGCATATCACGTTGAAAACAAAGTGGGGGTGATAAACATGTTGTTTCTTTTTTAAAATTTAAAATGTGTAAATAATATTAACTCCTGTAGGTAACTATAATCACAATTACGCTCAATCCTTGGATTGGGTATTTTGATATGTAGGCTAATGGGTAGATGCTGCCTTACAACCTTCGTTGCTGCTGTGGCTGCTGTTCACATCCGGGGTGCAGATCCTCTTTCAGCCCACGGGCAGAATTCCATTTCAAAGAAGCTCTTGGGGGCCGCGTTCCAGTGGTGGGCGAGGCTGAAGGCTAGGGGGTGGGGCCAAAATAAAAATTAAAAATGCCAGCATATTTTAATTTAACTTATTTTATACGAGTTGCTGGGGAATATGGGTGGGAGGGTGCTATTGCACTTGTGTCCTGCTTGTGGGTTCCTGGTCGACAGCTGGTTGGCCACTTGTACTGTCAGTAACTAATCACTCAGAGAAACATTCCAGCCTTTTAGAGGGTGGGGGGTGAGCTGCACAAAAGCTGGGAAACCACCAAACAAACAGTAGCTGGGGAAAGGGAATGGGATCTTCTGGGGAGCTCTGGAGGACCATATTGGGACCTGGGGCGGTGGGAGAGAGATTTGGCCCCTGGGCCTCAGGTTTGCAGCCCTGCCATAAGCAAGGTGAAGCCATCAGGTAATGAACTTTGGCAGCATTAAGGGCCAACTTTGTCCATGTTCTTTCTTTCAATGGAGCACAGACATCGCTCCAAGATGTGACCAGGCATATGCATTTTGAACAGGTATCTCAGAGTGGCTAAATTCTAGGATGCCACCATCTTTCCCCCTCTTCTGGAAGAAGATTCTGATTGGGATGGGAATGGTGACAGCATAGGAAGGAACTAGTGGCCCCCAAACCCCAAGATTGGCCTTGCTAATGAGTAGCTAATGCTTCTTCCTTCTAACAAAACACTGGAGTAGCTCTTTGGTGCTCCTGCCAACTTTACGATTCTCTTCTCTCTGATTCAACTCTATGATTATGGTTAGTGTAACACACAATGCCATAGAACATGATGGACATCCTATTTCATAGAGGACTCCAGCTCTGTAGGTGTAAATGCTGGGTTTGTTCAGTGACATTCTTGGCATTCTTAAGTGAACAACTTTAGTGTTGATCCCAGCCAGGCCTTGTCCAGAGATGGGAACACATTGTCTCTTGGGTCATTTTCCACTGAGCTGATCAATATTTGACCATTGATAAAGGAGCACCAAACAGGAACAATCCAGAATAGGCAGGCCTCTCTGTTTTATTGACCCTTTATTGTTCATCAGTCCCTTGAGGCCCACTCTCTTGTTTACCCTTCCATGTGTACCAATCTCTCATTTCTTATCCCAGAGGTGATGGTTGGTGAAAGCCCACTTAGATAAGGCTCAAAGCCTTTCACACTTCTTCAAGTTCTACCCAGCCAAAATAGGTTGTAGACTGCCTTCCTCATTTGGAGGGGCTGCCACATACACAGGTGAAGCTCCAAAGAAACAAACATCAGTGATTTCTTCAGAGCCAACAGAAATATCTATGGCTTTCTCATCAAGCCCAAATGTTGACATGCATTTGAATGGCAATGGATTGCAAAGGTCAGAAACTTACAAGATGAATCAGAACAGCTATTTTCACATCCAGATGCTTTTATCTACTTGAAATAAAAACACTCCCTCAATAATTGCCACCTCATTAAGTTACCCCTTCAGTGTCTTGAAAAGGCAGCAAGTTATTTATTATGAGCTGGATCCAAATTTAGGCTGAATCAACTCCGGTGGTGGAAGTGGATTTCCTTAACCCCATGGTAGCCCTTCCAGCCCCCTGAAAATGCTACACAGAGAGTCAGAAGACCCTGCTGAATAGGGTGAGCACTAGAGGGGGGTCCCCCCCCCAATATATGGAGGAAACTTCTCCATGTAGAATCCTTCCTCTCATGGAAGGCAGATCCTGGACCCAAATCGTCGTCGTCGTCATCATCATCATCTTGTTCTATACTAAGAATTAACTTATTGAAATTAATTAATAAGATCCCCAATATGATGTCCATGGGCATCAGTGTGCCTGTGGGCACCTCTATTGGCACCCATCATGCTCCCTGCTCCTGATTAAAATAAATAAATACATAATTAAACTGGGAGGCCATCATGCTGTAAAGTGAAGCACCAACCTCCAGCACCAGCTTTATTTCCAAAAATGCCTCCGGGGCCCCACATGGGTTTTGGAGTGGGTCCAGCCACCCAGCAAAAGAAGAAGAAGAAAAGGAAGCTAGGGATATTAGGGAGCATCTGGGGCAGGGTGGGGGAGATGGCAGGGTATGTTGGGTGGTTGCCTGTTGTGTGTGTGTGTGGTGTTAGCTGGTTTGTTTGTTGCTGTGATGTGTGTTTTGCTATTGTGTGGTTGGGGTGTGTGTGTGTGTGTTTCCTGGGGTTCCTTTGGATGTGCTGTGTGTGTTTTGCCTGGATTTGGAAGGCTTTCTTTCTTTCTTTCTTTCTTTCTTTCTTTCTTTCTTGGTGTGTGCTTTTGCCTGGGTTTTTGTGCATGGTGTTTTTTTGTGGGGGAGGATGTATGTTTCCTATTTTTACTTTTCTTTTTTTGGTGTAGTGTGGGTGGGTGTCTTGGCTCTGTGTGTGTGTGTGTGTTTCCTGAGCTTTCTTTCCTGGTGTGATTGTGTAGCATGTGGATGGGTGTCTTGGTTGTCTGTATGTATTTCTCTGAGCATCAGCAATTGGCCTTGTGCGAAATGCGTATTTTATTGCTCTTTGAGGGGCCGAATATGTGATTCGGCATTTGGGGCTCAAACGCCGTTGCTTGGCCAGGTTACTTGTCTCTGAGCCTTACATGTTGCATTCTGTGAAATGGGTGCTGGAGAAGAAAACTGTGGGTTCAAAACAGTGGTTTTGTGTTCTGGAGCTTACAATTAGGGATGGCACAGGTGCCCAAATCCGGGAATCCAGCGGAACACACACACCCGCCTGCACCCCTGAGCTGTCCTCGCTGACCCCTGCCTCTGCTCACCCCCTGCCTGTGAGCACTGTACCACCTGCACTCACCTGGACAGCCCTGTCAAGCTCCACAATCACCATTTTTTGGAAAACAAAATGGTGATCGTGAAAATGTGCATATTCTCGCATATGCAAATATGCACATTTGCAGAAATGCGGAAATTCACGAATAGGCGAGTATGCACATTTTTGCGCTCACCATTTTATTTTTCAAAAAATGGTGATCGCAGAGCTCAACAAGGCCTCCCAGGTGAGTGCAGATGGCTCGGTGAGTGGCAAGGAGCTCGCGCACGTCTGTGGGAGCATGAGAACGGGGGCAAGGGCTGGGTGGGCATCCAGAGAACCTGGATGGGGGGGCGCCCACTCATCCCCACTTAGAATCTACTTCTTCCTTGCATCTCAAGTCATGGGCAAGTTATTTTTCTTTTAGCCTCACCAGCAATTTCCCTTCTGGGAAATGGGTTTTTTGTGACAGACTGCCCATCATGGCTGCCATAATGTGAATGAGCAACCCTGCATGGCAGTAATTTTGTGAGATCACCCACAACACACTTCCAAAATTTCATATCAGCTCAAAAAGCTTGAGGATCCTGTAGCATGAAGCCTAGGAACGACCAGGTTATAAATCAAGCATTTTTTTAAATATAAAAAACAACTTTCCACCTCACCTACTTCCCTTTGGAAAAGATTCATGGTTTGGACATTGGGCTGTTTCTAAACACCCAACCAATCCCTGTAGCCAAATGGAGGCCTCTTTTCTGGAACAAAGTGTGTAAATATTGAGACCACAGAAGTTAACTTTCCCAAGCTGTTTCAGTGGAATGTGAACATTGGCAAGAGTGTTACACTGTGTGTGTGTTTTCAGGATTTGAGAGGCATTTAAACAACCTTGGATACTGGCAAACAGAAGGAAGGAAAATGCTCAAAACCCTTTTATGAGGGCCAGGCAGGAAAACATTGTGAGTAACACATGGCAGCCATCTTGTCATGTGTCATGCTTTCAACCCTGTTATGATGGAATGTTACATTGAAACTACACATTGCAGTAATCATGTAGCTTATAGCCAAAGGTCAGGGTGTTTGTTTTTACTCTAGTGTAAGTGTGCACAGCCCCTATTTGAATTAGGATTACCATGCATGGGGAGGGGGAAATTAAACCTTCCCCCCTCCCACTATTTCCCCCCTAAAATCCCCCATGTGGTGGGGGGAGAGTGGTTGGGGGGAGGTTTAATCCTCCCCTCCTAGTGCACAGTGTTCATGCTCCAAATTGGGGTTGCGCACACTTCCAAATACCTAACCCTCAGCTAAATGCTACATGATTCGCGTAACGTGTAGTTTGGCTGTTAGAAGCTGCCTTCTACCACATCACACTATTTGACAATCGGTATTGTCTGCTCTTACTGACAGTGGCTCCCCAAAGTCTCACTTAGAGGTATTTCCAATACTTACCCTCCACTCTACCCACACACACCCCAAGACTGGAGATGCCAGAGATCAAACCTGGAACCCTCTGGAGACAAAAGTCTGTGCTCTAACATTGAGCTATAACCCATTCCCCAAATTTGCTTCTTCCTGCTGAAAAACGGAACCCCCATCTCCTGCATAGCAGGCACGGATACTCATCACTATATTATATACTAATGCTAATAAATAATAAGGGCAAACTCATTCTCCAAGTGTAGATCCTTACGTTGCCAAAACAATGCTATCCATGCACAAGATGGAGGTATTGGCGGAATTGGGGAAATTCCAAAGTTTGCAGAACTAAAACAAAACGAAACAAACTGTGGAAAAAATAACCCACAAAAATAATGTCAGGGGGGAAATCCTAAGGTGGAGGAAACAACCCTCCTCCAACTCCAGCACAACAAGGACTGAGCCTGCTCAGTGGATCTGTAATCCTGAATTACTCTTGCTGGGGAGTGGAAAAGGGCATGGCTGACTGACTAGGACATGGAACAGGGAGCAGTCGACACTGCAACCTTTTGCTGCAGATCCCACATTAATAATAATATTAATAATAATAATAATGCCATTTTATATGCATACACAAAGATTTTATTGCACAAAGCTGCAAGAGAAGACTATTCAAGCACAGGCTCCAGTCATCAGTTTGAGAAAAGCATTTTCTACATTGACACTTTCCATCCATCCTAGAAATAACAGTGTCACATTAGATTTTCAGCCAAAGATTTGGCAGCAGAGGTACAAAGCCCTGGGAATTTATTCAGGTATACAACACTCCAACTTATCAGAGCCTATTAGAATAAGAACAGAGATGAATTAATCTCTTGAGGAATTTTGTTTATCCCCATTCGCAACCCTGAATGTGAGCACATCATTTTGAAAAAAAGCTTGCACATGCCCGAATTTGTGATCATGTTTAAAAAAAAGGCTTTTTTAAAGTGCACTTTAAAATGCATATTTTTAAAGAAGTATGCACATTCATTCTTTCATTAAAAAAATCTTGGGAATTGTAGCTTGTTGAGGGTGCTGAGAATTCTCTCTCAGAGATCCCAGGCCGACACTGTCTCTGAGTTTCCTTGAATGGGGAATGACTTTTACACCACTGGAAGTATTGGACAAACCTTGTGAGAGTGGAGGGAAAGGCTGGGTCTTAGGGTACTGAAAGACAAATAGGAATAGGGGGTTATATTGCTTGATGGCCACTAGTTGGCAATACAACTAGCTGATGGCAGTAGCAAATTGTAGCTGGAAGAAAAGACGCAAACACACTAAAGGGGAAATGGGATCTTTAATTCAGCCAGATTCTAAAATGACAGAAAGAATGCAATCCCAGGCTAAACTATGTCTCCATAAGTCAGGGATACATAGATGCTGTCTTTTGCCCTCCTAGAGAGGAGCTTTGAAGTGAACTGGCTCCCCATTAAGGCAAGCCACTCGAATGCGCTGGGAGCTAATCCTGCCTCGGTAGTTACACGGGGGGTGCTGAGTACCTCCCCCAACAATGCGGCAAGCGGTGAGGTCAAAGGAGATATTGCTGTCATAATAATTCTCACTGTAGTAGGTCCCCCCGTCTCTGCAGATGGCATCCACAGGTGCATGCTGCCCATGGATGAAGGTGTTGGAGGGTTTGCAAACGTTGGTGGTCATTCCTCTTCTCTGCATCATTAGGTTGCAATAGCGCCGGGGATCCAGCTCACTGCTGGTCTTTGGGAAGTCGAGATGCTGTCGGAGGAACTTCTCATGACGGGATTCCCTCTGGGCGAGAGCCGGCAAGGGCCCCAGCAAAACCATCAGGAGTAGCAATCCTGAGCAGGCCGCCATTTGAGCCTTGGTGTCAATTGCACCTAGGGGTGGAGAAGAGATCAAAAATGTGTTATAAAGCCATTTGCAGATAAAAATGCTACATGCATTAGATGGTATTATCTATATGAAAGCTTGAAAGTGTCTGTTGCTTATTGCCTGCGTGCAAGCCGCCGCTGCTACCATCCTGTCCAGGCATTGGTTGAGCTGCTGTGATGTCATAAATCATAATGAACATTCTAACTGATGAGAAGGGAAGAGTCAGTGGTGGAATGCTGTCAAGAGTACAACTTCTGTGAAGGAAATGAAAGGCCAATTTAGTTTTAAAGGAACTACAAGCTCTTTACAGAAAGGAGGGAGTGACAGAAACAGGGATTCTGCCAGGTGACTCAAAGCTGAAAAGCGGAGTGCAGAGAGAATAATAAAGAGAGTGCTAAGAAAGAAAGAAAATGTTTATTATCCATTCTTTTCCTATTATAGCATCAGTATAATAAGAAGCCTGATTATGGGATCACGAGTTATTTTACTGGCATTGATCCCACAGTGTAGATAGATGGGATGTTTTCTGAGCTCTGGTCAAAGCTGGTAGGGAGTGGCCAAGGAACATTTTGAACTGAAGAGGGGGACAACAGAGAAGATAATAGACTGAGGAAGTATCTATCCATCTATTTTTATATACTATTTTCTATTAAAATGTTTAAAGTAGCTTGCTGTGAAAATTCCGTATAAAACTATGTTTAAACCCCACAAAAAATAATTAACAGTGTCAGCAATGAAAGAAGTAAAAAAATCAGAGAAAGCAGATTCATAAAAGCTGCCACCAGTCCCCATTAAAATCCTCAGAGAATTTACAGTGAGCTTTTCTACACAAGGCTGTTAATTGCTGTATCTATTTCTGTTTTGTTGCGGAATCTCGAGCTCTACACAAAGAGCTTTTCCTTTCCTGCTTTTCTGCTACACAACCTCTAGGTGGTGCTATGCTATAGTGGAGTATCACAATTACATACACAAGTAGGAAAATCCCTTTTCTTTGACTTTCAAAAATAACACTCCATTTTCCCCACTCTAAAAACAACAACAACAACAACAACTGGGAAAGTGCTCTAAAAAAAACAGAAGCAAAACTGGAGGATCATGATACCATCTAAAGAATCCATAAACAACCATGAGTAAGAAATGAGGACTGCACAATAAATGCCTCATGTAAAAAAGCTTTAAGAGGCATGCAGCCATGCCAGAGGAGAGAATTCCACAAGCAGGGTGCCACCACTGAAAAGGCACCGTACCCAGTCACCACCCAACTACCCTCTGAAGGTAGGGTGCCTGGGGGTAGGACCTCTGAAGCATATCTTAAGTTAATGGTGTGTGTGTGTGGGGGGGGGAGAATCAAAAGAATGGATTCTATAGTCAGGTATCTGAGGGAGAAAGGGCAGGCAGGACTGTGAGAAAGTAATTGGGACCCAAGAATTGGGGAAAATATCACATAGGGCCTAGCCTCAAGGGTCTGTGTTGTTTGTTCCAGACAATGGGTAGAAATTGCAGGAAAACTGATTTCAGCTACATTAGGAAAAATGTCCTAATGATAAGACATTTATCTTTAGGGTGGAAATTGCAGGGAAACTGATTTCAACTAAACATTAGGGGGCAATCTACATTACAACCTTAAACTGGTTTCAAACCTGTTTTTAGCGATTACGGCTACCAAATACAGGAATTCTGGGAATTGTGGCTCTAGGAAGAGGGGCCGCTTGGGCAGGGGACAGGGGTCTCTAGCAAAGAATTCTCAGTACCCTCATGGAACTGCAGGATCCCTTTAGCTAAACCGGTTTGAAACCAGTTTAAAGTTGTAATGTAGATTGCCCCTAGGAGAGACTTCCTAATGATAAGAGCTGTTCCACAGTGGAACAGGCTTCCATGGGAGATGGTGGTCTGTCCTTTGCTGGATGTATTTAAGCAAAGGCTGGATGGACATTTGCCAGAGATGCTGTGGTTGCATCTTGCATTGTAGATCCTGTATTGAGCATATGAGGACCTCCAAGTTCCTTCCAACTCTGTAATTCTCCTCCTTCCCCACCATCATGCAAACAGGACATTGCCCATCCATTCACGTTAGCAACTCACCTGAATACCAGTGTCCCAATCTCCTCACTTTCAACAGATCCCGCCTGCCTTGCAGAGCAAAATGGTTCTCTCTCTGTGCTGCCTCTTCTCCTCTTGTTTTGTTGAGAAATAGGAGGAGATCAAGTTCCAAGAACAATCCTAAACAGCCAAATTATTTTGCAATCTCGACCTCCTGGGAAAATGGGAGGCTCCATTGCAAAGGGGGAAAGTGAAACAGAATATTAAAACACACATAAAACCACAGAGAGATGCATTGGCTGGCTCTAGAAAGCCTGTTGCTTATTGCCAAGAGAATCTGTTTCAATTGCCTTTTTCTTTTTTAAACTATCTCTCCCTTTGCAGTGTTGGGCATGACAACATTGCAATAAGAAGCTGTGCTGTAAACCTTTGCCAAGGCCCCAGGGAATCACAAAGCCAGAATGGACAAAGCTAAAAACCAGGTCAGCGTGACTCTTGTTTTGTATTTCTAAGAGAAGAAAAAGAACATCTGGAATTGATTATATGGCGGGGGGGATCACTTGCCACTTTCTTAAGTTACATTGGCTTGTCTGCCAGCCAAGTTAGGAGAACAGAGGGCAGGGAGGGGAGATCATTGCTGTTTAGAAAATTAGTCACACACTCTCAGCCCAACCTACCTCACAGAGTTGTTGTTGTGAGGATAAAATGGAGAGGAGGAGGATAATGTAAGCCGCCTTGGGTTCCTTGCAAGAGGAATAAAGGCGGGATATAAATGCCATAAATGCAATAATAATAATTACATCATCCCATGATGTTGTCAGTTTTGCCTTCTCATTGGTTTCCTGGGCAATACTGGAATCCATGCAAAATACCCTTTAGACTTTGAAATACCTCTGTCATTGATAGGTGCAGTAAACAAACTGAAAGCAAATACAGTGGTGTGTTTCTTTTTAGGCCCTCACCAACTGACAGAAGAACAAGGGGAAAGCTGTGTTGGACATAAGAAGCTACCTTGTCTTGAGTCTGACCTTTGGTTCATCTAGCCCAGTAAAGTCTGATTAGGTGCATCTTTCTAGGGGTCTCAGGCAGACAGGGTCATTCCAATCACCTGCTACTTGTGATCCCTTTAACTGGAGATGCTGGGAACGGAGCCTGGCACATTCTGTCTGCAAGGTATGGTCTCTACCACTGAGGTACAGTCCTTTCCCAAAGCAGGGAATGGTCATCACATTGGATAGGCCAATTAAGACTGCAGTCCTACTATGCCCATTTAGACTGGAGTGGGGGTGGGCAAATATGTCAATTTCAGTTTCTCCCCATTTCTTATTTCTGCAGATTCACGTTCAGTTCATCTTGAATTTTGAGGGGGGGGGTGTTTAAGTTTGTATGAAAATTCATAAGCATTTTGTTCACATTTCTTTCAACACATGCATTTTTGTGTGCACTTTGGCCTGGTGTACACTTTTTTGCAAGACATTTTCCTAATGTAATTCATTCTTGAACGTTCTTTTCCTTAATATACACAATGTTGTTCACATTTTTCTTTTACTGGAGAACTCCACTGCAAAATTCAGGGAAGTGCAAGTTTCAAAGGATAACTAAGTTTTGGCTCGCATAGTGGTCTGCGAGTGTGATATTAGATAATTTTGCCCTAAGATATGAATGAATGAATTTCTGCCCCATACCTACATTGGAGGAAGCCCCATTGTACACAGTGGGGCTTGCTTTTAGAGAAATATAAATAGGATTGTGCTATAAGGGTGCAGTCCTATGCATGACTGGCTGGGGAATGCTGGGAGTTGTAGGACTTTTTCTAAACATGCATAGGATTATACCCTTAGAGAGCAATCCTATGGTCTTTGAGCGAGTTTCCCAGGGACCATAGGACAGCTCAGAAAACTCCTTTAGTCATCAGCTTTGCCCAGCCCCCTTGGCATCCCATGCTATCTATCTATCTATCTATCTATCTATCTATCTATCTATCTATCTATCTAATTTATTAATCATGCTGTCCACCTTTAAAAAACTGGGGAAAAAACCTCTGTAAGGTTATATTTTATATTTATACATTCAACCATGGCCCTATTAATTAAAGGAAACTTTTTAAAAGTGTAAAACTGCTTGGGGGGCAGGGGGAGTGGTTTCTTGCTGACATCACAAAATGCTAGCCAATCAGTACCATCAACAGTTAGCTGGAGCTCAGTATTGGAGAGGAATAGGCCTGGCTGGACTAGGACACCAATCTGCCAACTTTTGACTTATAGAGAAACCTGTCCATACAGTTGTAGGATCATAGAGTTGGAGGGGACCTTGTAAGATCTTAAGAGTTGGAGGGGGAGCCTTGTAGGATCATAGGGTTGGAGGGGTCCTTGTAGGCTATCTAGTCCAACCCTCTGCCCCATGCAGGAAATGGACCTAGATCATCCTCAACATACAGCTGTCCAGACTATTCATGGAGACCACCAGTGAGGGTGAGTCCACCATGCCCTAGTTGACTAGTTGAACCATGGTTGAACTGCTCTTACCATCAAGACATTTTTCCTAATGCTCAACTGTTATCTCCCCTCCTGTAACTTAAGCCCATTAGATCTAGTCCTGACCTCTGGGGCAGCAGAGAACCAGTTCTTGACCTCTTCCATGGGACAACCCTCCCAGTATTTGAAGAGAGCTATCAGGTCCCCTCCTCAGCCTTCTGTTCTCCAGGCTAAACATGCCTAGATGCTCTGTAATGTATTAACTTGCTGTAACATATTAACTAATTAATTGCTTTGTAATCTAACTGCTGTAACTTATTGACTTGCTGTGACTTCTTTGCCCCATGCAAGCAGGTCCAGGGAGTCATGTTGAATGGAACAACTGCTGGTGAAGAAAGGGTTAAGCACCACCTTTCTCTCTCCCCCCGCCCCATCCCACTACTCTTCTTCTCCAAATCACGGTCTCCCAAGGCTGTTGTTCATTTAAGCAACAAAAAGCAACACTGTCAGGGGAATACCTGCCCAGAGAGATCTACCTCATGCAACACTGACGCTCTTTGAAGATGCTTTCACTCCATCAGGCTTTCAAGCTAACTGACTTGTAGTGTAGAACAAAATATCTTCCCCACCCCCCCAATATTTCTGGTGAAATTTGGGTGACTTGACCAAATTTCTTAATTGCCTGTATGGGAGATATCTCCCCCCACCCCAGCAGTGCCATCACCTATGGGGGAACTGCTCGTTCACTGGGCAATCTCACCTATGGGGTTCCTTATTTATAGTAAACACTTATATTTCAGGGCCTAAGGGACTCTCTGCCGCTGTAACTCAGACTTCCACAAGGTGACCCTTTTCCACTGCCACAAATGTTGTTAGAATACTTTAAAAACGTCCTAGTAGCAGTTACAACAAGAGGCTTAGGTGTGAGAGGGGCACCAACACTAGAGACAACATGAACTATTAAACAAGTAATTTATAAAAGGGATATTTTGTATGTAAGGGATTACTAATATTTACTTTGGGGTTGTTTAAAAGGACTGCTTAGTGACCATTCTTAAGGACTCAAGAGTCACTGTTGCTGCTACAAGCCTCTCAGAGTGCAATCCAATGCGTCTTTAGACAGAAAAAAGTCCTACAATTCCCAGCATTCCCCTGCCAGCATGGCTGGCTGGAGAATGCTGGGAGTTGTAGGACCTATTTTCTGTCTAAACATGCATAGGATTGCGCCCTTAATGATTTCTTTTACCTCAGGCCAAATTCCCTAAACTTCCAGCCCAGCCAGATACACTCACAGCCAGGTCCAGCTCTTGGGTACAGCCTTCCTCTGACACCAAAGCTCCTCCTGTTGTATTTCTGGCTGCTTGGACAGTTCATCTGAATTTTCACTGCCTGCTTGTATAGCCGTCTTCTGGCAAGATCTTAAGACAGCCTCCTGGCACAACACAGCCACCTGCTCCCTACTTCTGATCTTCACCAGCCATGTATGGTTATTCCTCAGAAAAGGAATAGCTAAATATTCAGCCCTTTCGCTATTCACTTTCCCTTCTGATTTCCCCAAGTCCTTCCTAAACACCCCACACCAATCAGCAGACCTCCTACCTCCTTGTCTACCAACCAATTCCTTTAACAGTCAACTGTCAACTCCTTCACTGTAGGGATGGGGGAGAATTTCTCCCCGAAACTTCAGGGGGCCGAGTGCCAACGCATTCGGTCCTCCGAAGGTTTGGGGAGAAATTCTCCGCCGCCACCCCCCGGGATGGGACTTACCTTTCACGAATGTCGCTCCCGGCGGCGGGTCCCGGCGGCGGTTCGGCAGGTCTTCGTCAGGGGCGGGGGCGGCAGCCAGTCTTTCGACCGGCTGCCGCCGCCGCCGTTACAAGAAAAGTAAAAAAAAACAAAAAACGCCCCTGTGATAGGCTACGTAACGATTAACGTAGCCTATCACGGCTAGATTTGCAAAGTCAGCCATGATAGGCTACGTTAATCGTCAGAGGTGACTTTAAAGAGAGCTTCGGCTATTGGGCGGTATAGAAATGAAATAAATAAATAAATAAAATAAATATTTTTTTTTTTAAAAAAAAAGCGCGTACGCTAATGGCGGCCCCCATAGGGAGCCGCCATTTGCGTTCCTTATTTGGTCCCTGTAGTCTACGTAAAGATTTATGTAGACTATGACGAAAATAAGGGCAACGCAAATAGCGTTGCCCTTATTTTCGCCGTAGCCTACGTAAATCTTTATGTAGACTACAGGGACCAAATAAGGAACGCGAATGGCGGCTCCCTATGGGGGCCGCCATTTGCGTACGCGCTTTTTTTTTTTTTAAGTCACCCATGATAAGCTACGTGACGATTAACGTAGCCTATCATGGCTGACTTTGCAGATCTAGCCATCATAGGCTACGTAAATCGTTACGTAGCCTATCACGGGGCTTTTTTTTCTTTTTCTTTTGAAGTTCGCAGCCGGGGAGACGGGGCGCTTCTCCCCGGCCTGAATTTCGGCCGGGCGAGGCGGGAAGCCTCCCCCCCCAGCCTGAACTGTGGGGGGAGAAGCGAAGCGCCTCCCCCCCACCACGAAGCAAGCTGCGAGACCAGGTAAGTGACTTTCGTACATCCCTACGTTCACTGTAATTTCCCAACCCAGCTAGGAATCTCTAGCCAAACAGAACTGAATTTGCCTGATCCAAGATGCATCTAACAATAGTCAAAGCGATTCTCTCTCCCTCTCTCTCATTCTCCCTCTCTCATTCTCCCTCTCCTTCTCCCTCTCCCACATCAGGATGTCACTCAGCAACTACTACACAATAGAGCTGTGCGCAAATGGCTTCTCAAAATTCTCCAGCCTATTTGCGGGCAGATAAATTGGGGGGACAATTTCACCGAATTTCTCCTAGGGGAGGAGAAATTCTCCAATAGTTTCTCACAGACTGGGCACACTAATGGCAGGAGTTGTAGCACAGGTTCTTTATTTTTTCCTAAGGGTTTTTGGTTTATTGCACTGCTTCTGTAGGAGGAAACAGCATCAATTGTGTTGAGGCTTCCACTTTTTTGATTCAGAATTTTGCATTTCTTTTGGTGGTATTTTTGAGCTTGCCACTGTGAGGTGGCTTAGGGTACTGTGTGTGTTTCCTCTCTCCAGTGCACATCTTTCCATTGCTCTGCAGCCTCCCAGGCTACCTGCACTTCCTGAACTGAAAAAGCCCCATGGGAGGGATTGCCTCATGATGTCTTCCTCACAGTGGCTTTAACTGAAATGCGGGAAGCCAGGGAGGCTGCCGGCTGCCACAGAGATTACAGTACAGTGACAGATAGGACATTCATGCACACTCCTCAGCCACCTCACAAGGAGGGTAAGCACAAGAACCCCAAACCCAACCCATGAGAATTTCTCCAAAATTTCTCCTCCTTTGAATTTCTTTTCAAAAGCAATTTCTTTTCTATGAAATTGAATGAGGATGGTTGAAAAATGTGTGGAAGAATTTTTGGGCACAGAACTACTACACAGGCCTTTGACAGTAACAAAGCGAGGCCTAGGGATGGCGGAGAATTCTGCCACGGACTCCAATGAGTCCGGATTCTTCCGGCCCCCCGGAGTCTGAGGTGGAACGGAAAACTTCCCCCCGCTTCCGCATGGATTCCTCTTTGGCTGGATCCTCCAGCTCTAGGGATGGGGGAGAATTTCTCCCTGAAACTTCGGGGGGCCGAGTGCCAACGTGTTCGGCCCCCCGAAGTAGTTTCGGGGAGAAATTCTCCGCCGCCCCCCGCACACACCCCGGGACGGGACTTACCTTTCCCGAATGTCCCTCCCGGCGGCGGGTCCCGGCGGCAGTTCATCAGGTTTTCAACAGGGGCAGAGGCGGCAGCCGGTCTTTTGACCAGCTGCCGCCATTCCAATAAAAGTAAAAAAAAAACAAAAAACGCCCCCGTGATAGGCTACGTGACGATTAACGTAGCCTATCACGGCTAGATCTGCAAAGTCAGCCATGATAGGCTACGTTAATCGTCACATAGCCTATCACGAGTGACTTAAAAAAAAAAAAACGCGTATGCAAGTGGCGGCCCCCATAGGGAGCCGCCATTCGCGTTCCTTATTTGGTCGCTGTAGTCTACGTAAATCTTTACGTAGACTACGGCGAAAATAAGGGCAACGCAAATAGCGTTGCCCTTATTTTCGCCATAGTCTACGTAATCTACGTAAAACGTAGTCTACGTAAAACGTATCACGGGGGCGTTTTTTTTTTTTTACTTTTTATTTTGCAGCGAGGCGCCTCCTCCCCGGCCTGAATTTCGGCCGGGCGAGGCGGGAAGCCTCCCCCCCTCGGCCTGAACTTCGGGGGGAGCAGCGAAGCACCTCCCCCCCGCCGCTAAGCAAGCTGCGAGACCAGGTAAGTGGCTTTCGTGCACTCCTATCCAGCTCCAGATTGCCAGCGATATGGCTGCCATACCATATCACTGGCTGAAGGGGACTGACTACGGACGCAAATGGCGTCCACAACGCCATTTGTGGCTGTAAAGGCCTTAGTTTAAGGTAAATGCAGCTGTAAATGGCCGTAGTTGAAGGTAAATGCAGCCATAAATGGCTGCATTTACCTTAAACTAAGGCCTTTACGGCTGCAAAGGGTGTCCCAGAAGCCATTTGCGTCCGCAATCAGTAGTCCCCTTCAGCCAGCGATATGGCATGGCAGCTGTATCGCTGGCACTTCGGAGCTGGCTGGTGGCTCTGCGGAATCACCGCAGTGCGGAGCCGACCAAAGAGGATTCCATGGGGAGGAATGGATCACCTCCCCCCTGCAGACCCCCACCCCTGGATTGGCAGTTAGGGGATTCGTACATCCCTAGCAAGGCCTCAGGCCTAATCAACAGAGGCCACACAGAGGCCACACAAAGTAAACATTATGTAACAGCAACAGTTACATACAGGACATTTCCTCACAGTCTGCCTGGGGGTGGGGGTGGGCTTGCCATTCATTGATATGAGGCCACGAGGAGATTTCTACTTTTTGATCAGGATATTAGGGTTGGAAGCCACTGTTTGTGGTGCCTGATCATGTGACAACTGGCTGCATATTAACATGAGCTCTGTGTACTGGCACAGCACTGACTGGATACCTGAGGTGAGAAACTGCAGGAGAAAAGTATTTCAGGGCGCATAAATACAATGCTGAGCTTTGTCTTTAAAAGCTGCGGGAGCCCAATGAGGAGCCAAAGGAAATAGGACATTCTAGTTGGGATGTATGAAAGTCACTTACCTTTTCAAAGGGTGACATTTGCGGTGGGGGGGAGGCGCTCCATACCTCCCCCCGAAATCCTACCCCGGCCGGCTCTGCTCCGCTGCAACTCTGCGGAGCCGCCAGACGAGTGCATCCGCACAGCGGGTCTGCGGACGCAAATGGCGGCTGGCGTAGCGGCCACCATTTGCGTCCCTTCGCTGAGCGATGGTAGGCTACGTAAATATTTACATAGTCTATCACGGCAAAAGGGGGGATGCAAATGGCGGCTGCTATGCCATTTGTGTCCCTGCTCTGAGCCATGATAGGCTACGTAGATACTTATGTAGCCTATCACAGCTTGCCAGGGATGCAAATGGCGGCCGGTGCCGCCAGAGCCACTAGAGCCGCAGCCAGGTAGGCTTCGTTTCGCGGGGCTTTCGCGGGGTGGTGGGGCGGGTTGCGCCGTTCCACCATGGATTCCGGGGGGCCGAATTCACTGGAATTCGGCCTCCCTGGGATCCATGGCAGAATTCTCTAACATCCCTACATTCTAGAAATGTTTGGGAGGTAGAAGAAAATCTGTAAATCTTCTGGGGAAGGGGGGGTTACTGAGCAAAACAGCCATAACAATGGTACCCCCATTCTTTATTTAGTTCTGCAGCCACTGCAAACACCAGCAGCCACAAACGCACATGTATTTGCCACCATAGAATCATAGGGTTGGAAGGGGCCTACAAGACCATCAAGTCCAGCTCCCTGCTCAATGCAGGAAGCCTGATTCTAGGGATGTACGAAAATCACCTACCTTTTGGGGATTATGCTGATGGTGGGGGGGAAGGCGTTCCGTCCCTCCCCCTGCAATCCTTGCCGGGGGGGAGGCGCTCCGTGCCTCCCCCCCCCCGGAATCCTGGCCGGCTGGCTGTGCTCCGCAGCGATTCTGCGGAGCCGCCGGCCGGCTCCGCCAGCAGCCGGACATCTGACCGCTGGCTAGCAGGGATGCAAATGGCGGCAGCCGTAGCCGCCGCCATTGGCGTCCCTGCAGTCAGCCGTGATAGGCTATGTAAATGTTTACGTAGCCTATCACGGCTGATTAAAAAAAAAAAAAGCGAGTACGCAAATGACGGCGGCCATGGCCGCCATTTGTGTTCCTTATTTTGGCACGTCTTAGTCTATGTAAACATTTACATAGACTAAGACAGCGAAAATAAGGGGAACGCAAATAGCGTAGCGTCTACGCTATTTGCGTTCCCCTTATTTTCGCAGTCTTAGTCTACGTAAATGTTTATGTAGACTAAGACGTGCCAAAATAAGGAACGCCGCCATTTGCGTACACGCGTTTTTTGTTTTTTTTTTCACATCAGCCGTGATAGGCTACGTAAAGATTTACGTAGCCTATCACGGTGGGTTTTTTTACATCTAGTCGTGATAGGCTACGTAAATCTTTACGTAGCCTATCACTTTTTTTGTTTTTTTTTGTTTTTAACCTGGAAATGGCGGCAGCGGCGGCCGGTCGGAAGACCGGCCACCGCAGCCACCGCCGCCGAACGCCGCCGCAGCCGCTGCCAGAGTCGCCGCCACCAGGAAGATCCGCCGAAGGTAAGTCCTGTCCCGGGGGGGGCGGGGGGGCCGTTCCGCCACCGATTTCGGGGGGCTGAATGCGCTGGCATTCGGCCTCCCCAAGATCCGTGGTGGAACTTTCGTACATCCCTACCTGATTCCCAGGCGGTCTCTCAGCCAAGTACTAACCAGGGCTGACCCTGATTAGCTTCTGAGATCAGACGAGATTGGGCGCATCCAGCCCTTTGCTCATGTTCACCTGCAGTGCCGCACTTCAACAAACGCTATGGGGATTTCCAGGTGAGACTTTTATCCTGCGATTGCTCTGCCTCAAACATGCAATTTTACAGGGGATCCAAACAGTTAGACAATTACATCTTCCATTTGTTACCCTTCTGTGTTTTCCCACTATTTCTTCCATCTTTTTTTTTCTGTTTTTTTTTTTTTACCAGAGACAGAATAAGAGCTTTTCTACTTTAGGCTGTTTCACCTGCTGTTTCTACTTCCCATTTCATTGCAGAATTAAGATTGGTGGTCGGAATTAAGTTATATTCCTTTTCTGACTTTATTTTCTGCTACATAACTTCTAGATGTTGGTGTGGTATAGTGGAATAATGCAACGACACTGGATTATTTTGCCACCACAAATCAACAGGAAATGTTCAATGGAGAAAGGGCTGGCGTGACTATTAGAATGCTAAACATTTGATGAGAACATTTAAAAATGCACATTGTTAGAATATAACTTTCCTCACAGCGTACAGGCTTTCCATCTTCACAACTAACAACAATGTATCTGGGCTTCAGTGTTTGCAAGTGGTGACCCGAAAGTAGTCAGCCCATTTGGATAGCCCTCCCCTCTTGGACCACACACAGCTATGATGTTATTCTTGGTGCCATGGATGAAGGAGTTTGTATCCTTGCATGTTGGTCTCATCATCTCACATGTTTGCATCGTGGTATCACAATAATTTTTTCTGTTGTTTCTCTTGGGATTATTGTAGTGCTTCCATAGGAACCTCCTCACAGCTGGGGGCATAGGCTGTTATGAGGATCTCAAGGCCAGATCCCATGAAAGGTATTATCATGACTGCCATGCAAAAAACAAAACACAACACCAGACAGCGGAAAACAAGTGTTGAGAGGATGTGCAAATGCTTCCATTTGCCTCTAGGTAGTGCTATTTTTCTTGGAACATTTTGTAATGGAAATGCATTTGTCCTTTCAAATCCTCATCTCTCCATTTTGTGGCAGATATTCTCTAGGTTGTGCCAATATTGAGAGTATCTGACATCCAGGTTGTGCCAATATAGGTTGTGCCAATATTGAGAGTATCTGACATCTTCACCAATAGAGTCTTACCTCAGTTCTACTATGGGCCAGCAAAGAAAGGCTTGTTCGGAGCACAATCACCTCTTAGCTGGGACAATGGCATGGTTAAAGCAGACAAAAGGTTAATTTGGGGAAGTTGGAAAGGCGCATATAAGACATGGAAGAAAACAATCCACATATTGCAAAACAAAACAGGATCTTCCTTAACCACTGAGGGCTGAGGAGGCCTTTGTACATCACTCCCCCCACCCCAAGTTCCTCCAATGCCCATTGACCCTAAGAGTTTGTATTGCTCAGGGCACCCGTTACCTTATTTGGGCTTTTAATGGTCTAGGTGCTTGTTTTCCACGTTTAATTGCACATCCAAGTTTAACGTACACAGCCCTGTATCCATTTCTCAACCTCAAGGTGATTCCGACATCCCTCGCCAGTCAGCATTGTGAAATAATTCTTTGTGGGCAAAAGGTTTTCCTCACCTTGAACATTATTTTGTTACTTAACCAGAGGCCCAGTGAGAGAATATGAGGCAACAGCCAAGCCACCAACAGGAGTATTGGGACAGTCCTATCTCTGGCCTACTAAGTGTCTGGTGAGCAGACACTAGGGGTGTACTAAACCCCACTTACCTGGCTCCGCTATCACGGCTACAGCACGGACGCAAATGGCGGTTGCCACGACAGCCACCATTTGTGGCCGCAGCAGCCCAGAAGACAACCTGGAGCTGCCACCGCCGCTGCATCCGCTGCCAGGTAGGTCCGTTCCGGGGGGGGGATGGCGGGGGGGGCAAGGCCGTTCCACAACGGATTCCAGGGGGGTGGAATCTTTAGAATCTGGCCTCACTGGAGTACATGGCGGAATTCTCCAACATCCCTAGCAGACACAAGTTGAAGCCAGGGATGCTGAAGAAATTTGCAATAGATTCAAATGAGTTTGAAATTATTTGAATCCAACAGCAGACCAACTTTTTCTGAGTCATACAGATTCCATGGACTTGCAGACCTATTTTTTCACTGGGGAATGGGTGGGGGGCAGTGAAATTCCATGGACTTGCAGACAAGTTTTTCACTGGGGAATGGGGGTGGCAGTGAAATTCCATGGACTTGCAGACCAGTTTTTCACTGGAGAATGGGGTGGGGGCAGTGAAATTCCATGGACTTGCAGACTGGTTTTTCACTGTGTGTGTGTGTGTGTGCGCGCGCATTAGGTAATACACACTTGCATGAATGTGCATTAGTGAATTAGCGCTAATGCAAATTAACACAAGTAGAATGAAATTCTGATAAAACAAATCTGATTCTGGCGATGACAATGGGACCGAAGACATGTGATAATCCACAAAGCACAGACAGAACAGATTTAACAAAATCTGTACATCACCAGTTAAAGTCAACAGTATAATGAGAGAGGGCAACAGAAACTTTTGCCCCGGGGTGGGAGTACACAAAGAAGCATGAACAATCATGGAAGTGATTAAAATAACATTAAATATATAGTTGGCCTGAACTTTCAAATATTTGACATTTCAGCAATTCGGGGGGGGGATTGTGCCTTTGGTCTTTCACATCTTGAGGAGTGGGTGAATTTCAAGGCCATGGAGCAGGAAATTCACTGGCACTCCCAAAGTCTTGGTGCTGCCAGCTGCCATCTTTAAGTTCCCATAACACCCCTTAGTATGACACTGGATCAAGATGTTGCATCATTCCAGGGGCATGATGGGAACTTAAAGATGGTGCCTGGCAGCAATGAGAATCGGTGGGAGTGCCAGTGAGTTTTGCACAGCCCACATTTGAAATTTGCCCCCACCCACCAAACAGGCAAAATGCTCCTCCCACTTTTGCCACCCATAAAGGGTGGTGAATTGTGTTGGGGGTGTGGTACTTAGGTTCATCCCAAGATAGATCAACTATTAATTTTTCTTCTTTTCAGCATGGAAGAATTAAGAATGTTTTCAAGATGGGAGATGGAAAAAAGAAATACCACCTTGCTCAGAGGCGTAGAGAGGGCAGCCACCCAGGCAGAGAGGTAGGATTGCACCTCTTTACTGGTCCTGTGCTTACAACCTAACACAGGAAAACACATTCAGCCAATTAGCCATTGTTCATGTATGAGGAGAAAATCAGAGATATGTCACATTAGGATAAAATTAAGTCCTGGGTGGAACTGGGGCAAACCTAGGAGTGCCTCCAGCAACACCAGACAGGCCGCTTAACAAGATCAGCCTCAGATGGCCTTCTCTCTGTCCCATCAGCCAGGACAGCTAGACTGGTGGGGACGAGGGAGAGGGCCTTCTCTGTGGTGGCCCCCACTCTGTGGAACTCCCTCCCTAGGGAACTCCGTCATGCCCCCTCTTTAATGAGCTTCCGTCGTGCATTAAAAACGTGGTTGTTCAGGCAGGCATTTGGGGTGGGTTAGGGTATTTTTTAAAAAAAAAAATTATGGTAAAATTTTATTGTTTTAAATTGTTTATGGTGGGTTGTACATCGCCCAGAGTGGCTGGGTGACCAGTCAGATGGGCGATTAATAAATTTAATAAATAAATAAAATAAATAAATAGTAGAATTTGGAGTTCACTGGTGTGTTGCAAACTAGCAGTGGTACCTAAATCAAGTTTTACCAGTTGGCAAACCTAGTTAATAGTGCCATAAATTCATCATATGAATTTCATCATCTGTGATACTTTGAAATGGGTAGGGTTGGATGATCACCTACAAGAGCTGCTTTTGCAGTGGAGGCTGGTGGCTCTGATTTTGGTGGGGCTGTGAACCCATTCTGGGGTCAAGTCAGAACCAGCCAGAACTCTAAAAGGAGCTATCCAAGGTACTGAACCTATTTTGGGGATGGGGTTCAGCACCTTGGATAGCTCCTTTTAGAGTTCTGGCAGGTTCTGACTCAAATTTTTATCTTTGCTGTTTTAAATCTGTATTTTAAACTCTTGCAATGCTGCTAGGTTTTATTGTGGTTGTATTGTTATATTGTGGTGTTAATGTTCTGTATATTTTAAATTGTTTTATTGTGTGTTGTTTGGATTTATTTTTTGTGAACCGCTCAGAGAGCTTCGGCTATTGGGCAGTATAGAAATGAAATAAATAAATAAATAAACCCAGAATGGATTCACAGCCCCACCAAAATAGGAGCCACCAGCTTCCACTGGTTTTTTTTGCTGGTGAGCAACGTGGATCCTAACTTTAATCCCAGCCTAAAATGTAAGAAGCTGCCTTATGCCAGGTCAGATGATTGTCCATGTAGCTCAGTACTATCTACTTCGATTGACCAAGGGTCTTCCACATCTCTTGCTACTTCATCCTTGACTGAGGTTGGAGGGTTGACTTCCTACATGCAGAGCAGGGCCTCTACCAGTGAGCTATTGCACATTTAGGAGCTTTTACAGCATACCTTCTTCCTTTTCCCTTCTCTCCCCTTATTCTCCCTCCCTCCTTCTCTCTCTCTGAACAACCCCCCCCCCCACACACACACACAAATGGGAACAGTGCAACTGATGCAGTTCATGTATTTGCAGATCCTGAGCCATCAATTGAAGACCAATTCCCAAAGTCACTATCTTGCGCTTGATCAACAGACTCCCATTTTTAATGAGTGCTGTGAACAGAAACGTGAGTGGAGTCATCCACTACAGCTGCAATAATCTTGTGACATGAAGCTGATCATGACTGTCTCCCAAATGGACCTTTTAATTTGATTGAAGTAATGTATTTGCATAATGAAGGTGTTGGAATGGATTGAGACACCAAAGAAGGCGGGAGGTTTTCTTGCTTGGAGTATTGGGATGATTACTCATAGGCTACTGAGAAGGTGGCAAGGACTGGAGAGAGCTGGGGATGGAAGCAAGCAGAGGAAGCAGGAGGTAGAAAGAGGGAGAGAAGGAGATGGAAAAGAGAAGGAAGGTAGAATGGAAGAGAGAGGGAGTGAACAAGACCATTGGGAGAATAGGAAGAGCAGTGGAGTGATGAACTGTATTGTGGAGAGTGGAAAGCACCAGGAAGCATAACTCAAGGTGGCGGAAGTTGAAGAAGGAAGTGATGTTCTGGTCACAACTGAGGCATCTGGTTGCTCTTGATCTTTCCATGTGCGGTCATGTGGTTCATTCAAATTACAGAGATGTGGATCTCTTCCCCAGGTATTTATCCTGCTAATCTGTCCAGAGGGCAAACTTCATTGGACCAGAAAAGTGTGACGCCTGCTAGGTGTCTCTGCTTGAGGCTAGTTATTCGTTGTGAAAAGCTTTGGGGTCAGACTGGCCAGAAAGGAGCTAAACACGCAACAGACCAAGGTAGGGATCCATACTAGCTGTTCCTGTTCAGTCTCTTGTCTCCGGGCTTGATCCAAAATTCAGAGGCGTGGTGGCACGCTGCCTGAGAGATGCTGGATGTCGTAGTCCAGTACATCTTGAGGACACCAGGGTGGGGAAACCTGCTTTAGGAGCTTGCGTGCTAAAATTTGACAGACGAGAGACAAGGAAGGGGAAGGAGATGGAAATGTGGTAAAACATTTGATTGGTGAGGCACCTTAAAAAAAAAAGATGCTAGATTTGTTTGTCAGGTTTCCACGACTTTACAAGTAAAATCTTGATTGAAGGGGAGGTGGATGTAAATGCACGGATGAGCACTAAGGTTTCATGTGGTAGTTCATCAGCTTCATTTTAAACTGTTGTGAAACCCTGTAGCTGCAAAGCTTTGCAAAATGGCATGGCTTGAATTATAGAGTAACTTATGAGTAGGGATGTACGAACTGTGTACCTTACGTGCTGCTTGACTTCTGCAGTTTGCGGCCAGTGCTCCGTTCCGCCATTCACAAGCCCCCAGAATTCTCCTCTTTTTTTTTTCCGCTCCAAAAATTACGAAGATAAATCCGTACCGACAACCATAATTCCGATGCCCAGCCATCTCCGTGAGTCTGCATAACTTCCATAAGAATCACTATTTTTCGTAAATATTTACGTGGGGTTTTTTTTAATTGAAATCCTCCGTCTCCGTTTACTTTCAGCCAAAACACTTCCTCTTCCATGCTGCTGCCGGTCCTGGAGCAGCATGGTCATTTTAAAAGGTTTTTTCTTTCTTTAAAACAGCATTGCTTTAAACAAAGAGTTTATTGCTCAAGCACACCTAAGACAGCCTTCTTTTGGGAAGCCCCTAGGAAGAGGAAGTGTTTTGGCTGAAAGTAAACGGAGACGGAGGATTTCAATTTAAAAAGAACACCCGCAAACAAGGCGGTGAGCACAATTCATTTTTTAAAAAAAACCTTACGTATTTATTATCAGAATATACTACACTGTTCTTATTTACGGAAATGTTGCGACTCTTTGCGGACGACGAAAAAAAAGCCGCATGACTGCTGGCTCCACAGGATCTCGTGGTGCCATTCCTCAGAGGATTCCGTGGCACGGACTGAAGGGAGTTCAATCTCATTTCAGTCTGTGGCGGAATTCTCTGACATCCTTACTTATGAGATTACAGCTTGATTATCTGTCCTTGACTGTGACAAATGCAGGAGTTGGAATGCTTGGCCTGTCAAGCTAGCCTGCTTCATTTTAGGCAAGTTAGATTTAGAGCATCTCTACACCAGCCTAAAATCCTGCATTTAAAATGGGGCTTTAAGCTTCCATTTAAATGCAGGATCACAACGGACTGTTTTTACATGTGCTTCCTCCCCCTCCCGCCGCTCCCCCCACTCCTTTTCCGCCTTATCAGAGTCTTCCATATGTTTCATTGGTCTAGCTCTTCTTATTGCGAGTTTTCCTTTTTTTCACGATGGGAACTCAAGTGGCATACAAGTGGGATAATTTGATAGCTCATCATCTCCGATCCATTTAAAAACGGAATAAAGGTCATTTAGTGCGGGAGACGCCCTGGAGGTTCATGACGTCATCTAAAGGGCCTGCAAATGTCCATGAGTGAGCACTCTCAACAGCAGGATAAAAGCTCCATGTGAAGAAGCCCTTATAGCCAACCAGTTCCAAAGCCTTGGAGCCAAGCAGTGGAAGCTAGTGGCTCCAGTTTCAGTGGGGCTGTGAATCCATCCAAGTTTCAGTCTGAACCAGCCAGAACTCTAAAGGAGTCATCCAAGGTGTTGAACCAATTTTGGGGCTAGGTTTCTGCACCTTGGATGGCTCCTTTAGAGTTCTGGCTGGTTCTGATTCAAACCCAGAATGGATTCACAGTCCCACCAAAATAGGAGCCACCAGCCTCCACTGGAGCCACGTATTATTTCCCCACTCCTTTCAAATAGCATAAAATCCCATTAAGCCCCATGTATATTAATTTTCATGTCACCTCAAATTCTTCCTCAGCCTGGATGTTCAATTTGTATTTTGACAATGAAAGAAAAGGAAGCCGACGTTTCCAGTCAGGAAATGGTGCTAAGCCTTCAGTGACAGATTTTTTTTCAGTCTTCAGATCCAGGGTGAGCAACTTCCCTGGGCCAATTCCCCCCTGAACCCACTGGGGGATGCACCCCTGCCACTAGGGGTTGTGCCACTGAATTTGCCACCAAACTTTGGCAGTGCAGTGGTGGCAAAAACCCCTGTGGTTCTGGTATAAACAAAGCCTGTGGGGGAGCCCATGCCTGGTTTTAAAACAAAACCACACACCCAGGAGACTTCTTGGAACATAATCTTGCTTTAAAAGAAGGCGTGCACTCCCAGCAGGCTTTGCTTTACAGCAACAGTGCTGGCAGGTATGTCACTTTTGCAGCAAACATGGCAGTAGGGTGTGGGGAACAAAAAAGGCCCAAGGGGACGCTTGTGACCCACATGTAGTGTGTTGCTCACTCCCAGTTAAGATAAAAGAGGGCGTTCTTTACAGGACAGTGCAGGAGACCTGTGCTGTATTATACCTTCATCGGACAAAGGTTACTGCTATTAACAAAACAAAACACCACAATAGCAGAATGCTGGATTCATACCGCCCGCGACCTGCCACACTAGTGCAGGGATGTGGAACCTGTGGCCCAAAACACTAATCCAGCAAACCTACCTCACAAGGTTGTTGTGACATTTAAAAGGTGGGATAACATGTACCTCATCTCTTTAGAAGATGGATGGGACCAAAATATTTAATATATAAAAAAGAGTGTGGGTATTGCTAACTATATGGATAGCTGCTCCATGCCTGTGGTCAGATATTACGAGATGCTGGCTGCTACATATACGTTTATATCAAAGATTGATTGCTGGATGTCAGATACTCTCAGCATGGTCACAACTACAAAATCCGCAGATGAGAATTAGGGATGGCGGAGAATTTCTCCCCGAAACTTCGGCGGGCCGAGCGCCAACGTGTTCAGCCCCCCGAACAAGTTTTGGGGAGAAATTCTCTGCACCCCCTCCGCCCCCTGCACCCCCCCCCCGGGACGGGACTTACCTTTCCCGAATGTCCCTCCCGGTGGCGGGTCCGGCCGGCGGTTTGTCGGGTCTTCGTCCGGGGCGGGAGCGGCAGCCGGTCTTTTGACCAGCTGCCGCCGCCGCCATTCCAATAAAAGAAAAAACAACAACACGCCCCCGTGATAGGCTACGTGACAATTAACGTAGCCTATCATGGCTAGATTTGCAAAGTCAGCCATGATAGGCTACGTAAATCGTCAAGTAGCCTATCACGGGTGACTTTAAAAAAAAAAAAAAGCGCGTACAGATAATGGCAGCCCCCATAGGGAGCCGCCATTCCTGTTCCTTATTTGGTCGCTGTAGTCTACGTAAAGATTACGTAGACTACGGCGAAAATAAGGGCAACGCTATTTGCGTTGCCCTTATTTTCGCCGTAGTCTACGTAAAGATTTACGTAGACTACAGCGACCAAATAAGGAACGCGAATGGCGGCTCCCTATGGGGGCCGCCATTTGCGTACGCGCTTTTTTTTTTTTTTTAAGTCACCCATGATAGGCTACATGACGATTGACGTAGCCTATCACGGCTGACTTTGCAGATCTAGCCGTGATAGGCTACGTTAATCGTCACGTAGCCTATCACGGGGGCATTTTTTTTTTAACTTTTAATTTCGCGGCTGGGTGAGGCAAGGCGCCTCCTCCCCAGCCTGAATTTCGGCCGGGCGAGGTGGGAAGCCTCCCCCCGGCCTGAATTTCGGCCGGGCGAGGTGGGAAGCCTCCCCCCCCGGCCTCAACTTCGCGGGGAGAGCAGCGAAGCGCCTCCCCCCCACTGCGAAAAGCTGTGAGACCAGGTAAGTGACTTTCGTGCACCCCTAATGAGAATTTGAAGTGGCGAAGTGAAGCTTCAAATGGTTCCAAGAAGTGTTACACCCTCTGGTGGCAAAATAAAGTATTTACGTGTCCTCTCTCCTTCTTTCAGGTGCCTCTTTAGCGTGGCCGATATGATATCTTTCAAAATGTCTGGCTTTGTTCTGTTTGCACTCCTGGTGTCTGTGGTTGTGTTCCTACCGGGAGCCTATGCCCCCAACTTTCAGACGTTTAAAAGGCAACACATTGATAGTCCCAAGAGCAGCGTTGGAAAGCGTTACTGTGATGCCATGATGCAAAAGCGTGGGATGACCAGACCAGACTGCAAGGAAGTGAACACCTTCATCCATTCCCCCAAGAAGGAAATCTTATCTGTGTGTGATTCTGGAGGGAAACCTTATGGAGCTGGGTTGAGGCGTAGCCTTAAGCAGCTCTCAGTCACCACCTGCAAACTCAAAGGTGGTTCAAAACGCCCACCTTGTACCTACAGAGAGAACAGCTCACAAAGGTTCATTGTTGTTCGTTGTGCAGGTGGACAGCCTGTTCACTATGATGAAGGTCACATTTAACAGCGTTTTAAACAGCATCCTGCTCCCCCTCCATTGAAATCGCATTTTGACTCATAGTCGTGTGGCTCAACTTGTCTGACTCTGATTTACTGCCATTTCTTTGCTTCCACATTACTGTACTTTAATCGTTAGCTTTCATGAAGCAGTCCCTTTCAACCTTGTAACCCCCACATCTTTGAATATCCTAAGTTTCATTTCTTTAAGCCAGCAATGTCTACTCTGCCAGAATAAATTGCATAACATTTTAATCGTGTGGTGTTTCATTTCATCTTTCTTTCTTTCTTGGCATTATGCAAGGGAGGGAAGGCAGGATTCGTGTACATGAAACTGTGTGAGGTTTTCTCTCTTGTTACCCTCCTCCCATGCTTATGACCACACAGGGATGGACAGACTCAGCTCTATCCACGCCGCGCACTGCTCGCTGAACCCCTGCCAGCCACCAGCCCCTGCTCGCTGTGCTGCATGACCCACTGCACAGTCTGTGGCCACCCGGCGAGCGGCCACCTCATCCCTCACCAAGCTGCCATTTTGCAAAAAAAAAAATGGCGGCTCGCTTCTTTTTGTAAATGTGATGTTGCATAAATGGCGGCCGTAAACGGGCCATTTGTGCGACATTACAGGAGTTGTGGATATGACCCCTTTGTAGCCATCAGTGACGCAACATTACATTTACGAAAAAAAACAGAGCTACCATTTTTCACAAAATGATTGCTTGGCAGATCAGTGAGGCACGTGCTGAGATGGGCAAGCACAGCAGTCCACAGACTGGAGTCTGGGAGGCTGAGCGGGGGAGAGGGGAGTCCGCTGGACTCCACCCCCTTTCTGGACTCCCACAACATCCCTATGACCACGTGAGGGGTTTCTAGTGGGGCTCGCTAGTTTTCCCCCCAACAATTCTTTTCCCAACAGTGCTTTCCAAGTGAGGCATTGTGAGTGAGGCATGCTGGTTCATGCTATTTATGGTGGTGGTAAAACTAGGTTAAACAAGAAAAGAAAAGCTGGAATAGAATCAGTTCAAGGAGAGGAGAGGAGGAGCTAAATGCTCCTGTTCTCCCATCTGATACGATGGACTGGTCTTTCACTCCCTCTGCTGCAGTCTGATGGAATGGCTGCTGCTAGGTGACAGTTGATGGAGAGGGAGAGCAAATGGCAGCTCATCTCTCAGCAGAGCCGATGGAATAGCCTTTCTTTCCTTCACTCCATCTGCTGCAGACTGATCTAAATCATTAGGGAGAAGGGTACTATGTTCCTCACAAACTAGTTTTCCATGCTCAGGGAGCATTTTAAGATGAATCATATGCTGGGAGTTGTGGGATGTTTAGGTGTATCCCCTTGTCAAGCCTGAAAAAAGTACACCAGTAGTTTATCCCTAGAATGGGAAAGAAATATATGATATGCCAAGCTGAAGCATGAGAAACCAGTACAAACGTGTCCATTTCCAGCACGTTTTAATGTGCTGTATCGGTGCAGTTAGTATCCAGTGGGTTTGAAATTTTGGAAAATATTACACCTCATCAGGTAGATTACTAGTAGGGCTGTCATGGACCCCCCCAATCTGACTCGGACGCTGCTTCGGGGCTTCTGAGGTGGGCCCGATTCGGCTCAGGCTGATTCGGGGCGGGTGCCTGACTCGCTTCGGCCTATGAAGCCGAAGCGGGATTCAGACATCTAAATTGCTCTTTGCCCCCCCAACATGCCACCCAGCGCCCAGCTCATTACCTGGGCCCTTCTTCCACAGGGGGGCCACCACTAGGAAGCCACTGCTGGGGGATCCGCTGCTGGTACTGCTGGGGGGAGCCACCACTGGGGGGAGCTGCCACCACTGCCACCAGGAGAGCCACTACCAGCACTAACGGGGGAGCTGGTGCTGGGGGAGCCGCTGCTGCCAGCTCCTAGGCCCTCTGGCCGCACGCTGGCAGCCATCATGTTGTTCTGGGGGGGGGAGCCCTTTTTAAAATGGTGACTCCCTGTATTTCTGGAAATAGAGTGAGCCACCATTTAAAAAAGGGTCCGTCCCCCCTCCAGAACAACAAGACAGCTGCTGGCGCATGTCCAGAGGACCCAGGTAAGGAGCTGAGGGCTGGGCAATGGCAGTAGCAGCAGTGTGGTGTCTGGGCTTCCGGATTGCTCCAAAGAGCTTTGTTGCGACCCACTTCTCTTTGTGCCACCTCATGCCCCCTCTGCTTCACCTCAGAGCTCGGGCTTGAGGCCGAAGCGGTGCACAGCCCTAGTTATTAGCTCAACGGGTGTTATTTCTATAAGCAATAGAAGTCTGAGGCTTACAATGGCTGCGCCTTTTGTTGGCAATTCACCTTAACTAAAGGGGCATTCCTGTGCCCCTTTAAAAATATTTTTAAAAAACCTCTTTGGAGCGTGACAAACATGCTTTAAGGATGTTCTCTGTGTAAAGGCCAAACTACACCTTACAGTATTCATGTTTTAAAAAAGAAAAAGAAAAAAGTGTGCTTGAGTTGGCCATTTTTTTTTTTTTTTTAAAGAAAAATCAGCCATAGAACCCCAGTCTTGAATAAGCTCCCAGTGAGGATCTGGACTCCACATTAGTTTCTTGCTGAAAACTGTCCCCATTTCAAGGTGTTGCTTACAGAAAATAAGACCTTCAGGGACAAATAGCGGGATGCGCGTGTCTTGATCCAGATCGAGAGTATATTCTGGAGCAGGGCTGGAGGGCAGCTTTGTCTTCGAAATAAAGGTGGCCTGTGTAAGTGCACTTCGTAAAGGCATGAATTGAAGACTGTCATGGAGGGATGCGAGAACCAGGATGCTCAAGCTCACTGAAGCTCTCTAAAGATTACTTGAAAGCTCAGTTTGGTTTACTCTTGTTCTCGTTTGCGACCTGTTTTCAGTTCATTCGAATGGGAAACGCCCACATTTTTCAAAAGTTGTGCGTTTTTGAAGATGCATATTTTTAAAAATGCACATTTTAAAAAGTGCACATTTTGTGAATGCGAATGCAAGATCAAGAATTTGCTAACATTTTCAGAGAACGTGCGCTCCCGTTCATGAATAGGGCATTTTCGAATGATTTACGAACTGAAACAAAATTCCCATACATCCCTAATGGTCATGTCTACTTGGCCTTAAGTGGAGTGTGTCAATTGACTCCAGTGATGTCACAGGCAATAGCCAATAGGCTGTAGCCGTGCATGCTGTGATTTCCAGTAAGGATTCGTCTCCCACCTACATAGAAAATCTGGGTTTTCTTTTGTTCCACAAAAGTTAAGCTAAAAACTTGAAAAGTCAGTATCATCAACATCCACTGCAGAACATGTGTGTGTGTGTGTGTGTGTGTGTGTGTGTGTGTGTAGGGGGGGGGATCAACATTTTATTTGCAACCTGTCAGGACACTCCCAATCCTTCTAGAGCTCAAGAAATCCAGTTCAGTCTAATGAATTCATTTGTTCCTTACTTTCAAACAAGAGCAAAACATCAATGGGGATCTCCAAACTCCACACAGTTACAAGTAAGTACAGTGGCATCTAGTAACTAAACTAATCATGTGGAGTTTCATGAGATAGGCTTAACTCTGGTCTTAAACTGGCAGGGTTTTGTTTTTTATATAGGAATATAAGAGGAACCTCTGCCCAAAAAAGGGGGGAGGGATAGAAAGATTGTGGTTGCTACGCATAAGTAAAAGATCCATGAGGAGTGGGTTTGAAAATGCTGCAATAAAAAGAGCATGAGGTGCATCACAAATTGCATGGTGGTGGAGAGGGGCTAGTGAGGGGAATTTAAATCCCTCACTCACCTGTCTGCCTGTGTTTCTCCCCCTTGGTTTTACTTTTGCTACCCTAAGGCTTGCATTGTGATATTTGCCCACACCTGATTAAACGGGGGAATTATTCGGCCCGGGCTGAGAATACCAAGCCACCTTTGGGGGTCAGGTTTGGGAGAGGGGTTGGGGGATGCATTTGAGTGATGGGGGTGAATATTTGAGTGTGGGGGGCAAACACTTTTGGGCATGGGGGATTAGGCATTTGCAGTTTTATGAAATGGTGAGGGTAGTTTTCTTTCTTTCTTCTCCCTCTCTCTCCTACTTTTAAAAAAGTCAAGCCACTACTTCAGTCTGTGGCTTGACTGAGAGATTGGCAGCCTAGCTGCCATTTTGAAAATTTATTATGTAGCATTGTTCCCAGGGCCCAGTGAAATATTTGGGTGGCCAGTAGGAAGAGGGGTATTGGTGCTTACTTACCTTACTTAATTTTAAGACTTAGCAAAAAGAAAAAAATCTTGATTTAAAAACTTAAATCAAGTGCCAACCAGCCCCACCCCCCAGCCCCTGGAAATTTTAGCAAAATTATCATCCCCCACTGCTCACAGCAAAAAACAAAACAAAGCACTTTCATAGGAGCTGAATGAGATCACAAAAGCAGATGGCATTGTCATCAAAACAGGTGGGGCAAGAGTTCTGCAATTTCCTTGCATTGTTGAAAGTATATAAACAAACCAACATAAAAAGGAAGGAATAGTATGTGTGTATATACAATGGGTGAATAGTAGTAAGTAGAGAAGACCCATTGAAATCAATAGGAAATGGCTTAGTCATGACTAACTTAAGTCCCATTATTTTCAATGGACCTTCTCTAATTTTGAGTCTGGATCCAACCCTATAATCACAAACAGAGAAATGGGCACATCAACGTACAATCTTAAAACTGCTTGTAACTACTTAAACATGGCTCTCTCTAAGCCATTTCTTCTCAATATATCTGATACTGTGTCACCTTATGGTTCTGGAGAAGGAGATACCCCAAGGTGAATTTCAGAGAGTTTGGAGAAATCATTTTGATTTTATAAAAATTTTGACTGCTCAGTCTTTAACATGGTGGAATGCTCATTGCGTTAACTATACAGGCACACCTGTGTTGTTATAATCTTACAATATTCTTCTTGGAGATGCCACTTACCAAATGTCGACCCATGTCATGTATTTTGGACTTGCATAGTCTTGTAACATTTGGGAAACAGAACCTATAAATAATTAAAGATATACCAAATTATGAAATCCCCTACAACTCCAAAGGGGGGGGGGCAAAAAAGACTGGGATAATGCTTCAACATTTGCAAGCTCCCCCACCCTCTTCATTGCTGATATGCATAGACATGCATTGAGAAAACAGTGAAGGAAAACAATATGTACATACTGGATTAGATCCAGACTTAGGCCTGCCAGAAGTGGATGTCCCCACTCCCTCCTCCCCACAGCAGCCCCTTCAGCCCCCTGAAAAGGCTACACAGCAGGTCCAGGGACCCTGTTGAATGGAGTGAGCTGTAGTTCAGGAGGGAAGGGGGGATACCGCAAAATGAGGCATCAGCCCCTTCCATGAGTGAGCTGTTCCATGAATGGAAGGCAGATCCTGCACCCAACCTCATAGGTATGGCCGCATCACAATTGTTTTTGTATGGTATTTTTCTGATGTGCACAAGTGCTACTGTGCATTGGTAAAAACAAAAGGAATCTTGATGCAACCAACTGCACACTCACATCAAGATCTGCACCATTGTACACATGTGTATCATACAGTGAGGGCGGTGGGGGCTGGAGGACATGTAAAGTAATGAAGGAAGGCTGGTGCAGATTACACATGCTGCAGAGCTGAATTAATTTCTGAAATTTCCTACTTAAACTGGAATTCAGGTGGAATGAGATGTGGGGCAGAGTACAGAGTGATGGTGAGGGAGTTGTCTCATGCCTGCACTCAGTGTAAGTGGTAGATGTATTCTCCGTGACAGTATCTCCACACATGGATTTCCATCCACATCTATCATGTTCTCTGGCTTAGGTTCCCCCCTATGACTCAAAGGAGGACTCAGAGGGGAAGGAGGCTTCATCCAGTCTCCTATCATCTACTAATTGGGGATCTTCCAGGCCAGAGAATGTAGCTTTAGTAGACTACTCAGATTCAGAGGGCACCCCTCCAATACAGTCCTCACTGCCAGTAGGAGCCAGCAGCTGCAGAATCAGAAAATGGTCCTATAATAAGTAGACAGCTCCTTAGAGCGGGCAGAGTTAACACAAGTCCAGGCCTGCCTGCCCTCAGAAGGTTTCAGAAGGCCTCTGCATGTTGCTGAGACAACAGCTCTTCCTGAGTGAGTTCCAGCCAGCATAGATCTGGCCAGGGTGCTGAAAGACCCTGTCCTGCCATCCTGCATAGCTGGATTTTACTCCGCCTTGTCCTTCCAGTAAATGCAACTGCTTCAGGTTGGCTCCCCTGGGAACTTTGAGCCAAGGCAGGACAATATCAGCAGACTACATAGAGGGGTGCAGGATCACAACTGCTGTTTCCACCCCTGAACACAATGCAATGAGAGTTCCTTTGTCACAGATCCTAGAAGGTCTGTTATCTCAATAACTACAAGAACTGCCGTATTTACATACAAGCCTAGTTCTTCTTGCAGTGTCAAATCCGTGACTGGGCAGTCCCACTGGAGGTGAGGCCTCATATAACTGAAGCCTCCTCCATCCAAAGACAAGCAATATAGTTTTAAAATGCACATAGGGAAACTAAACTTAAGGTGAGAGGATTCTAGCCCAGACTTCAATGTAACAAGCTATTTTTCATGATGGGGGAATAATGTAGAATGGAAGGTCATTCGGTTATGTCAGCCTCCACCTGCAATCCCAAATTGTACAGTCCAGACACAGAGGTTTGCCACCTCATCTGGTATTTGGTGCACAATGAGATTAAGGTTCTGAAGGCAAGAAGGGGAGGTTGTGGTTTTTTTCTTCTTTTTCTTCTGGTTACAGAAGCAGCACTATCACCAAAGAGACATCTAGACTCCCCTTCCTTTATTCCCCCGCCCCATTGAGAAGATTTTGCGCAATGGGGCCAGAGGTTTTCTTTGAATAATGAAGCACATCTTTTCATGCTTAAACAAGGACAAGTTTTATTTTATCAAAGCCAGGATGATCCATGATCTCACATACAGAAGAAAACCATCCTGAACATGTACCTGCTGCCTAATTAAAAGGTTGCTAACTAAAGGCTGTAGGAGGAGGGTTCGGGATTTGGCCAAGTATGGGGCTCCTTTAAGTGGACCTGTCAGAAGTCCTGAGCTTTGCTAGATACAGACCCTGAGTTATGAAGATACCAATTTCTTTCCCCACCCCTGTCTAGGCGGGAGATAGTGATGTAATAGTCAGGTGGGTTTTCAAAAGCCAATCACAGTGTTCCAGGTATGCTTATCTGAGTCATCATGGAGAGAGCCAGAAAACCAGCAGGATGTCAAGAAGCAACTGCAGACCTACAGCAGGAAAAATCACGAGCAAGGATCTCAGATCAGTTATTTATTTATATATCTATTTATTTATTATTAAATTTATTAATCGCCCATCTAGCTGGTCACCCAGCCACTCTGGGTGATGTACAGCATACAATAGAACAGTTTAAAACAATAACATTCTACAGTAAAAACTGTATTTTCTAAAATACCCTAACCCACCCCAAATGCCTGCCTGAACAACCACGTTTTTATTGCACGGCGGAAGCTCATTAAAGAGGGGGCATGGCAGAGTTTCCTAGGGAGGGAGTTCCACAGAGTGGGGGCTACCACAGAAAAGGCCCTCTCCCTCGTCCCCAGCAGTCTAGCTGTCCTGGCTGATGGGACAGAGAGAAGGCCATCCAAGGCTGATCTTGTTAAGCGGCCTGTCTGGTGTTGCTGGAGGCGCTCCTTAAGACAGGCTGGGCCGGAACCATATAGGGTTTTAAAGGTCAAAATCAACACCTTGAATTTGGCCCGGAAAACAACTGGTAACCAGTGCAACTCCTTCAGCACTGGAGTGATGTGATCTCGCCGGCGGCTGCCTTTAATCAGGCGAGCTGCCGCGTTCTGTACCAGCTGCAGCTTCAGAACTGTCTTCAAGGGTAACCCCAGGTAGAGCACATTACAGTAGTCTAAATGAGAGGAGACCAGGGCATGTACTACCGATGGGAGCAGATGTTCAGGAAGGAAGGGATGCAGCCGCCGTATCAGATGGAGTTGATACAGCGCTGTCCGGCTCACAGCTGACACCTGAGCCTCCATGGACAGCTGGGAGTCCAAAATTACCCCCAGGCTGCGGATCTGGTCTTTCAAGGGTAGCTGTACCCCATTCAACACCAGGTCAACATCCCCCAGCCTCCTCTTGTCTCCCACCAAAAGTACCTTGGTCTTGTCAGGGTTCAGCTTCAGCTTATTCCTCCCCATCCAGCCACTCACCATCTCCAGGCATTTGTAGGGATGTCAGAGAATTCCACCACGGATCTTGGGGAGGCCGAATGCCAGCGCATTCGGCCCCGGAAATCGGTGGCGGAATGGTCTTCCCCCCCGCCCCCCCCCGGGACAAGACTTACCTGGGGCAGATCTTCCTGGCGGCGGCAGCGGCGGTGGTGCGGCAGCGGCGCGGCGGCGGCGGTGCGGCAGCGGCGGCCGGTCTTCCAACCGGCTGCCGCCGCCGCCATTTCCAATTAAAAAAAAAACAAAACCACGTGATAGGCTACGTAAAAATTTACGTAGCCTATCACGGCTAGATTTTTTTTAAAAAAAACCATGATAGGCTACGTAAATCTTTACGTGGCCTATCACGGCTGACTTAAAACAAAAAACAAAAAAAAGCACATACACAAATGGCGGCGCCCATGGGCGCCGCCATTTGCATACGCACGGGGGGGGGTTACTTAACCGTGATAGGCTACGTAAACATTTATGTAGCCTATCACGGCTGACTGCAGGGACGCAAACGGCGGTGGCTACAGCCGCCGCCATTTGCGTCCCTGCTAGCCAGCGGCCGGATGTCTGGCTGCTGGCAGAGCTGGCTGGCGGCTCCGCAGAATTGCTTCAGAGCACAGCCGGCCAGCTAGGATTCCGGGGGGGGGGGGAGGAACAGAGCACCTCCCCCCCCCCGGCGAGGATTCCGGAGGGAGGGACGGAACACCTCCCCCCAACCATAAACATAATTTGCGAAAGGTAAGTACCTTTCGTACATTCCTAGACATTTGGACAGGGATTCTACAGCCAACGTTGGTGAAGATTTGAACGAGAGGTAGAGCTGCGTGTCATCCGCATATTGATGACACTGCACCCCAAACCTCCTGATGATAGCCCCCAGCGGCTTCACATAGATGTTAAATAGCATCAGGGAGAGAATGGAACCCTGTGGCACCCCACAAGTGAGTGGCCACGGGTCTGAAACCTCCTCTCCCTGTGCTACCCTCTGGTACCTGCCGGAGAGGAAGGACCAGAACCACCGCAATACGGTGTCTCCAATGCCCAACCATATATGCAAAGAGAGTCCAGGGATCAGATGTGGGTGGAAGGAAACCCAAAGGTAGCAGGGTGGAGATTTTAATCTTTAGGCAGAATAAAGTGCGTCTAAGGCAGACCTAAATTAATTGCCATGTCAGTTTTGTTTTGTTTTTGTTTTTTACAGCCTAAGGGCACGATCCGATGCAGGTTTAGATAGAAAAAAGTCCTACAACTCCCAGCATGGTTGGCTGGGGAATGCCAGGCAATGCAGGAATTCTTTTCCATCTAAACACACATAGGATTGCCTTAAGTCTATATTTTGCCTTGCTTTAAATAGGGGAAGAGTCCTGCTGTAATATGATGATTAATGTCGCTCTCTAGGGGACATAGGATTGCTCACTATTAATTTATTTAAAGCGTATTTACCCTGTTCTTAAGCGGGGGGTGGGGGGAATCTCCCAGAACAATTACATAACAATAAAAAACAGACAGCAGCAGCTGCTCATGTCATCTAAAGGACGTGCCACATCAGGAACAGGGGAGGGAAGAGGAAAGAATGAAAACAGGAACCCATTCCTAATGCTACCAAGTTCTTAGAACAACCAGCTGGAACAGGAAGGAGTTCACGGACAGGGAGAGGCAAACTTTGATGGTCTCCCGGGAAAGCTGGTGGTATGTGTGCTCCTTCCTTTCTCCCCTGCTGCAGCCTGCTGGAATGGCTCCTGCCAGGTGATGGACTGTGGCTGATATGCAGAAGGAAAAGAGCCATGAGATGAGGCCCAGATCTACTGCAATAAAACGAGCATGAGCTGGATCACAACCTGTATGGTGGTCGAGGAGGGGATAGCGGGCAGAGGGGTTAAATCCCTTACTCACCTGTCCAAGCATCTTTCTGTGGGAATATTGGGAAATAGTTTGATAAATCTTCAGATAGCAGTTGCCAAAAACAGTCTATTAAGACTTATAGTCAAGGCGAAAAAGAAGAAGGATAAAAGAAAACTTTGTTCAAGGTAAAAAAGGAACATACATAGGCTGCCGGAAAATAAAGCAGCCCCTCATTGCAGACGGAGGAGAAAAAAGGGAGGGGGCAAGATAAGAAGGGAAGCGGTCAAGATATAGGAGTGGAACAGGGGCAATTAAAGACAGGTTAAGCAAGTTAACCCCCTGTTTACCAGAGGGAGGATTAGTCAGCAAGGACAGAAAGATTATCACAACTATCACTGCCCACTAGCCCAAACAATTGACAAACAAGCCTTGTGGCCCATTTCTAACACTTTCGCTGCTTGATCCAAGACTGCACATCCTATTCCAACTCCTGCATTGTGATATGTGTCCAACTCCAAGCATGATAAAAAATTGGTGATTACATAGGGATAGAAGAACCAGAGGTACTTCTTAGAGAACAATAGTTTTTGACATAGTACAACATCATGACTGATCACAGGGAATGTATTAAACTGGCAGGGTTTTTAAAAAAAATAATTGAATTGGTTTTAAATCTAAACAAACCTTTTAATAATCCCCATAAATGACCAACCAAGAAAGGATATTTGGGAAGGTGACCTGCCTTCTGAGGCAAACAGTGTTTGGCCTCATCTTCTCCATTGCTGTGGCTTGTGTGTTAGCAAAAACCATCACTGTGGTTTTGGCCTCTGTAGCTACAAAGCCTGGAAACAGGGTGAGGAAATGGGTGGGGAAGAGACTGCCCGTATCAGTGATATTGTCTCTCTCTCTTATTCAAGCTGGCATTTGTTCTGTGTGGCTGGCAACTTATCCCCCCTTCCCAGAGTTGGACATGCACTCCCAGGTCGACGCGATCTTAGTTCAATGCAATGAAGGCTCAGCCCTCATGTTCTACATTGTCCTGGGCTACATGGGGTTTCTGGCCCTCATCAGCTTCACGGTGGCTTTCCTTGCCAGGAAGTTGCCTGATACTTTCAATGAAGCCAAGCTGATCAGTTTCAGCATGTTGGTCTTCTGCAGTGTTTGGGTGTCCTTTGTGCCAACCTACCTGAGCACCAAGGGGAAATACATGGTGGCCGTGGAGGTCTTCTCCATCTTGGCCTCCAGTGCTGGCTTATTGGGTTGCATCTTCCTCCCCAAGTGCTACGTTATTATATTCAGGCCTGAACTGAACACCAAGGAGCAATTAGTCGAGAAAAAAGAATAGTCCCAGCTTGGGGGAGAAGTGATATCACCCTTGATTTCAGAGTGTCTTTTTCTTGAGCTATTTCCCAATCTGGTGTAACTAAAGTTGGGATAACACTGCTCCCCCACATTTGCAATGCCAGTGGTTTCCTTTGAAGTTGGTGGGGGCATTTTTGGTGATTTTCATGGGTGGTATTCAAACTCTATCCATTTCTGGCTCATGGTGGCTACCATTATCTAAGATCCATGTTAAGTGGCCTTGCAGACCAGTTGGCGCATGGATTGTTGAGGATTTCAGCATGGAGATGGGAGGATAATTGACAGGGGGGTTGCTTGTTTGGCCTTGAAGGAATCTGTGGCTAATGATTAAGAGGGTTGGGATTTGTGGGCTGGCTTAGTTTCGTGTCTATGAAACTGAGGTACAAATCAAGGAATCTCTGGTTTGGACCTTCTTTCTGCCATGAACTCACAAGGTCACCTTAGGCAAGCCACACTTGCTCAGCTTCCATCTCCCCCCCACCCTTCCATCTGCAATATGGGGGATAAAAATACTGACATAACTTATATATGGTTGTTGTAAGGATTACAACTAGTTCATTCACACAGAACACTTTGAACCCCTAAAAGCTGTGCAAATGTCATGTATTACTGTTAAGGTCAGCGGAATGCCATGAGTTCCTTCCCAATACTGTGGGGAAGTTTTTTTCAGTGAGGATAATAACCAGACACTGAAACTGAGCCTTTTAGGGAGCAATCTTAAGCCCCTGAAGCATTGTCTGTGGGCCCATAGGAGACTTGGGATTCCCCCGTCTGAGGAGACTCTCTGACCTCAGAAGTGGGAGTTGGACATCCCTCCCTGTGCTGCCCTGTCACAGCTGGTCCAGGAGCCTGCCCTCGCTTGCCCTTGCTCATGTCCTCCCAGACTCACCCTGACCTGTCCGGCAAGGGCCCGCATAATGCCTCTAGTATTGCACATATTACGCTTTCCTGGTCCCAAACTGCACATATTTAAATATGTGCCTTTTAAGCCCCCTTTTTCGCCAAAAAAGAGTGGCAAAGTGGTTGGCGCTCACCAGACAGGCCCGGAGTGAGTGCGGGCGACTTGTCAAGCTTGCAGGGGCAGCATTTCAGCAGGCGCCCGGAGAACCTGAGCTGTGGTGGGTTCCTACATGCCTACCTGCAAAGGAGATTGGTTACTGACAGATGGTTGCGGGTCGTTTACATGATGTTGTCAACCTCCAGTGCCTCTTCTGTGCTTCCGACCATTTGGTGTGGAGAATGTGGATATGCAGACATTTTTCTGCCTCTCTCAAAATACTAGAACCTGGGGTATCCCATGAAGCTGATTGGTGGGAGATTCAGGAGAGATCACAGAAAGTACTTCTTCTTACAGTGCATAGTTAAACTATGAAATCCGCTACCTCAAGATGAAGTGTGATGGCCACCAATTTGGATGGCTTTAAAAGGGGATTAGATAAAAACCTGGAGGAGGAGGCTATCAATGGCTCCCTAGTCCTGATGGCTATGTGCTACCTCCAATACCAGAGGCAGTAAGCTTATATATACCAGTTGCTGGGGAACATGGGCAGGGGGGTGGTATTGTACTTATGTCCTGCTTGTGGCTTTCCTGTGGGCAGCTTGTTGGCCACTGTGTGAACAGAATGCTGGACTAGATGGACCCTTGGTCTGATCCAGAGTGGCTCTTCTTATGTCCTTATGTCTCTACCATAAGAGACATAAGGACACCACCACCAGGACTCCTGCCTGGCATTATTTTTAAGGGGATTTTTAATTGTTCCACACAGCTGTGATTCATTGCAATCACCTGCTGGCATGTTCTGAGGCTTGGCATCTCCTCCAGGACATCCGGCCTCATTTGTGTGACCATGGTGTCCAGCTGGTCTACCTGTATATTAAGCACCTGTGTCTAAAGGATACTCTCAGAAACATACCAGCAGAGAAAGACACTTGGCCCACTACTCTGTGTGACAGAACTATATTACGTCTGGTAAGAGGAAGGTTTCTTGTGCAAAGGTGTGAACTCCCTCCAACATTCTATTGGGGAGAATGACAGGTGGAAACGCATTGGGCTTCTTGTTACTAAACTATTTTGCATCCTGAGAACCTGTTTCTCTCCTTTGTGACTTACTTTGGATGCTCATCTCCCTCCGCTTTTTCCCTTATTAACATACAGACAGGATGGTGTGTTTGGGCTGAGTGGTTAAGAGCCTTTTTTGTATTTCCATTTAAAAATGCGATCAAACAAACAACAACAAAGATCAGTTGAACCCTGATGACCACTTCATCATTAGGTTTATTCAAGAGTCTAGTCCAGGGGTGTAAAGAAATGCTGTTGGTTGAAGGGCTGAATTCAATTTTGGGGAAGTTCTTTTGTTCCAGTGATGACGAGTGAGGTCTAAAGCAAAAGGGATGGAGCCCCAAAAACAAAAATACCAGCATACTTTAGCTTGCAACGCTTACTGCCAGTAATTAAATCCTAGGAGAGGCATTTCAAGTTTTTAGAATGGGAAAAAATGTGCAAAAGGCTGGAAACGAACAAACCATCTGTGGTGGGGGGATTGGTGGTGTTGGCCGGGTGAAGGGGCATAGCTGCCTGGGCAGCCCTGAAGTCTCAGCTTGGGGCTCCAGGAGAGCTGGATTTGTCCCACAGGCCTGAGGTTTCCCTCCCCTCCTCTAGCCCTTTGATGAGCCTCTAGGAATACTGGATAGACCTTTGCAAAGTTTTAACACTTTTCTTTTTAGTAGACATGCACAGAGGCTGTGACGGTGGTGGAGAAACCAGTCTCAACATCTATGTGCCATGTTACCTTACAGACCATCCCCCAGCCTGGTTAACAGTGGTGGCCTTTCAGCAGCGTCCCCTGGTCTCAAGGTGCTGTTGAATAATGCCACGTCTTTCAGGGGAAACAGTATCATCTGGCCCAGAAAGAGAGACCTAGTTGGATGAAAGGGAAGGATAAACTTCTCCCAAATGTGTCCTCCAGAAGATGCGAGGGGCGGGGCATTCAAGCACCAGTCAAGACTTGAGGGGCATGGAGGGGCATAGCTGCATGCCATAAAGATTCCATCTTGTTGACTAAATACCCGATTCAGAAGTTGGCCCGGTTTGAGTGTCTTTTCCTGGTAGGAGAGCTAAGCAAAAATCCTAAATAAGTGACTACAGCATTGATAGTTGGAGGTTGGTTGGAGCGGTATCAGTTGAACTCCTTACCAACCTGGGACAATTCTGTCTCCTAACAAAGGCCACCTCAGTGACTGTTGTGAAGGTAAGACAATGTAATTGGGCCATTTTGAGCTTATTGGAGGAAGGATGGGATATATATGTGATAAATAAATAGTGTGATATATTGGTGGGGAAAGCAAGTAATGAATTCTACCCATCACCCTCTCCCATACACACACACACAAACATGATTTTCTTTTTCATTTGTTCAGAGATAATTAGGAAGAGACACAGCGAGCCATGGCTGCAGAGGGGCTTTGTCTATTATGGCTGCTACTGGTGTTCCCTTGGATGATGGTAGGGATGGAAGCTTTCCATGATTATGAATACTTCAAACTACATCATGTCGATTTTCCAAAGACAAATGCCCAGAATGACAATGTCTACTGCAGGATGATTCTGACCAAGAGGTGCATTGCCTTTGGAATCTTTCCCACGTACATCATTCATGCCTCAGAACAGCAGCGTCTAGACATCTGCACTGTTGATGGCAAACCAGTCACTGGAGACCATCGACACTCATCTCCCCTTTCACGGACTTCCTGTTATGATGGCTCATGACCTCACTTTCTCTGGTGAAGGCATCACTGGAATAATTGAAGTTTGTTGTAAGAATGGAAAACCAGTTGGATTTCTGGGATTTCGTAGATTTGTTCAGCTCCCAAGTCGCTGAATGTCTCAGGCAAAAACATAGGCCTAGGTTGTAAAAGATCTGGAATGTTAATGAATTTAGATCCGCCTTAGATGACCTTCAGTCTGTCTAGGGATTCAAATGTCCACCCTGCTCCCTTTGGGCTTCCTTCCACCCTCCTCTGATCCTTCGCCTCACTTTGCATGATTTCCTTGCTTGCTACTTTTCCTGCTGTAGGGCTGCAGCTGCTTCTTGACATCCTGCTGCCTTTCTGGCTCTCCCCATGGTGACTCAGATAAGCATACCTGGAACACTCTGATCAGCTTGTGAAAACACACCTGACAATTACATCACTATCTCCAGCCTAGATTGCATAGTTCAAGCGGGTGGGGAAAGAAGTTGGTGTCTGCATAATTTAGCAACCACTTCTGGCAAAGCTCAGGACCTCTGGGCCTTTGAAGGGTCCACTTAAAGGAGCCCCATTCTTTGCCAGATCCCGAACCCTCCTTCTACAACCTTTAGTTAGCAAGCTTTTAATTAGGTAGCAGGTACATGTTCTGGATGGTTTTCTTCTGTATCTGAGATCATGGATCATTCTGGCTTTGATAAAATAAAACTTGTCCTTGTTTAAGCATGAAAAGATGTGCTTCATTATTCAAAGAAAACCTCTGGACTCATTGCACAAAATCTTCTCAAAGGGGGGGGGGATAAAGGAAGGGGAGTCTAGATGTCTCTTTGGTGATAGTCCTGCTTCTGTAACCAGAAGAAAAAGAAGAAAAAGTCACAACCTCCCCTTCGTGCGTTCAGAACCCTAATCTCCTTGTGCACCAAATACCAGATGAGGTGGCAAACCTCTGTGTCTGGACTGTACAGTTTGGGATTGCAGCTGGAGGCTGACATAACCGAATGACCTTCCATTCTACATTATTCCCCCATCATGAAAAGTAGCTTGTTACATTGACGTTTGGGCTAGAATCCTCTCACCTTAAGTTTAGCTTCCTTATGTGCATTTTAAAACTATATTGCTTGTCTTTGGATGGAGCAGGCTTCAGTTATATGAGGCCTCACCTCCAGTGGGACTGCCCAGTCACGGATTTGACACTGCAAGAAGAACTAGGCCTGTATGTAAATACGGCAATTCTTGTAGTTATTGAGATAACTGACCTTCTAGGATCTGTGACAAAGGAACTCTCGTTGCATTGTGTTCAGGGGTGGAAACAGCAGTTGTGGTCCGGCACCCCTCTATGTAGTCTGCTGATATTGTCCTGCCTTGGCTCAAAGTTCCCAGGGGAGCCAACCTGAAGCAGTTGCACTTACTGGAAGGACAAGGCGGAGTCAGGTCCAGCTAAGCAGGAGGGCAGGACAGGGTCTTTCAGCACCCTGGCCAGATCTATGCTGGCTGGAATTCACTCAGGAAGAGCTGTTGTCTCAGCAACATGCAGAGGCCTTCTGAAACCTTCTGAGGGCTGGCAGGCCTGGACCTGTGTTAACTCTGCCTGCTCTAAGGAGCTGTCTACTTATTAAAGGACCATTTTCTGATTCTGCAGCTGCTGGCTCCTACTGGCAGTGAGGACTGTATTGGAGGGGTGCCCTCTGAATCTGAGTAGTCTACTAAAGCTACATCCTCTGGCCTGGAAGATCCCCGATTAGTAGATGATAGGTCACTGGATGAAACCTCCTTCCCCTCTGAGTCTTCCTCTGAGTCATAGGGGGGAATCTAAGCCAGAGAACATGTGGATGGAAATTGATGTGTGGAAATGGAGGTAGTCTCAGAAGAGATGCGGAGACCTCCAAGACTCCGCAGCTTGGAGTCTTGTGGGTAGGGGATCTTGTGGGTAGGGCATCCTATGATGACTCTAGGGATGTTGGAGAAATCCTCCATGGACCCCAATGAGGCTGGATTCTATTGAATCCGGCCCTCTGAAGTCCATGCAGGATTGGATCTCCTACCTGCACCTCCCCCGTGAAGTCCTTGCCAGGGGATCCTGCCTGCTGCCGGCTCCAAAGCCCCAGCGATATGGCCACCATTGCTGTATCACTGGCTGGACTGATGAACTGCACACAGAAATGGCGTCCAGCACTGCGGACACCATTTACGTCCCTGCTCTGATGTGATAGGGAACGTAAATCTTTACGTAGCCTATCGCATGAAGGAACAGGGACGCAAATGGCGTATGATCACTCCTAAATGTGCTCAGCCAAACAATAGAGTCATATTGGCTCCTTGGTATTCTGAGGAGCTGGGAAACAGCAAGGTCAATAAGTAGAATGCAGCTGGTGTAAAAACTGAAGCAAACATGACTAAAAATATGACCCTTTTAGGGCCTACTCCATGGATGTGACTTTGGTGTGTAGGGGGGAGTTTATTTCTTCCCCATCACTGTGTCTGCTCAGCATTTGCCAATAGAGCTGTTTCAGGTGGTCAGGAGTCTGCTTCGTATAGTTCAACACACACACACACACACACACACACAGGCCCATTGTGTTACATTTGTAGATAAAATTATTTACATTTTCTCCAACTTGGATACCACCATTCTGAAAGAAATGGAGATGGATGTAGCCATGGCACCCTCTCGTCCTGTTGTTATGGATACTTCTCAGCTTGTGCAAGCTGCTTCGAGGACTGAGGCCTATCACTTGGCCTTTAGGTCCTTGCTCTTGCTGGCTAGAGAGGTCTTCCAGGGCTGGGCATACAACATGAATATCAGGAGTGGTCAATGACTCATTAAGGGATACATAGTTACAGCATTCCTAAAGGAGGCAGTAGTAAAACCGCTGTTGAAAAAGCCCTGTCTAGATCCCTAGGCTATGAAGAATGATCACCCAGTTTTGAATCTACCATTTCTGTCTGAGGAAGATCTTGGAATAGATGGCATTGAGGTCCAGTGAGTTTTAGATGACACTGATTATTGAGATACATTCCAGTCTAGCTTCCAGCCTCGTTTCAGAACAGTGTCCTTAGCTCCTGGGACCATAAGTTCTAGTAGCAGGGCTCAGTTAAAAGGATGTCAATTTCAATGGCAGGGAGAGATCTTAGAGCATCTTTACTAGTCAGTACTGGGATAGATGCACTAGTGGGCTGACTCAGCTGAAGGCAGATTCAGGTGAGCTTGACCAGGCTAGGGATGTAGAATGGACTTCCGCCATCCACCTTCTCTCCACTGGTCCTATGCCAATCTGTATCTATTCAGACAGTTAGGCCAAGTCTCCAATCGACTGCTTCACCCCAACAGAGGTTTGTATCTTTCCTGCCCCAAGATTAAGCAGGGCAAGCCCTATACGGGGATATGACCAACACATTTTATTTCCTTGTACTGGGACTTGAGGACTTGGAGAAAACAGACGATGTGCTCTGTAATTTTTAAAATGAATGTGTTAGGCACTGCTGATCTTGGAAGCCCCACAGGTAATCAGAGGTCCCCATGGGGAAACAACAACAACTGATACCTCAAACAGCCCATCTCTACTGTTAGATGCATGAGACATTCAGTCTATAAAGACTCCTGTCTGAACAACTTGCTCCACCATAATCTGGGAGATTAATTTGAGGCAGGCACAGCTCTGTCAACTGAAGCTTTTCTGTATCTTCTGCCAGGACTGATATTGATGGTGATGGCAATAAGTGATCATGAACGGGTCCGGTTGGAGCTTTGTCCAAATCTGTCCACGTTCCATCTGATTTTGCTGCTGCTACTGTTACATTATTCTTCAAGCAGGAGTTTGAACTCCAGCTCCATACATAGCTGGAACTCAACAGTCCAATCTCATTCATATAAAGATTCAGATGAGATGTTCATTGGCCAATTTGTGTCCATGGCACTTGCTAACACTGTTACACAGGAGTTTAGAAAACACCCAAGTTATTCCACTGCAAGAAATGCTTAGTAAGTTCTTTCTTTCTTCCTTTCTTCCTTTCTTCCTTTCTTCCTTCCTTCTCTGTCTCATATGAAAAGTTCTGTACTGGACCCAGTGATCGTTCTTCACTTCAAAAAATAAATTGCTACCTTTAAGCACCATCGTTTCTCTTTCTTCACTCTTCTTTTCTTTTTGAAGCCAGGATGGTGTTCATTCAGACTAATATTCTTCCACTCTACCCTGTAAAACCAGAACAATTAGCAGGTCAAGGTCAGATCTGGTTCTTTCTTAAACTTTTCTATATCTCAGTTGACAAAAATGTTTTTTGAGCTGTCTTGGGAGCAGAGGTCAGACATTCATCCATGTGGGAAGAATCCTTAAGTGCACATCCAAACTGCCCTAGATAGTACTTTTATTTTCTGCAGGAACACTGTTGGACGTGGGGTGGGCAAACTTCCAGGGGTTGTCCTACCCCGCACTCGCCACTGCCAAATTTGCCGCATCCAAAATTATGGCATTTTTGCAGAGGAACAAGGTGTGTTTCCCTGCATGTGCCTTGTTTCCAAGCAGAATCGTGTTTCCAAGAGCATGATTCATCTTGCAAACAAGCATGCTCCGTTGTGCCTTATTTCCCTGCAAATTACTGCAATTTCAGCAGTCTTGGAAGGGGAGCACAGTGTGTGTGTTGCAAAAAAAGCTGTGGGGGACAGACTCATGCAGCCTGTAGCCTGTGTGTTCCCTAACCCCTGATTTAGGTAGAAACATAGTTACTTAGATGTTATGGAGCCAATGGTAGGATTCTTTTTGCTTGCTTGCTTGCTTGCTTGCTTGCTTGCTTTCTTTCTTTTAAGAAATCATGGTCAATTCAGACTTCCAGAGTCAGCTGTCAATCTCTCCGAAGGCTGCCAGGGGTAACAAAAGGAAAAGCAACCCACCTACCCCTACCCACACACACACATGCAGAACCTCAGACCAAAAGAAACACACATGATTATTTTCCGTATTAATATGTAATTCATTGATGCAAAAGGAAAAATGGAGAAGATTCAGAAAGGAAAAAAGAAAGCAGAGTTCTACATATGGTTCTTCATCCAGTTGCTTTGTTCCTGACGTGCTTCTCTGACAATCCAGGGACTGTCATGGATCCTGATTGTGGAAACAGCTTTTCCTGGTCTTGAAGCCCTCATCAATTCTCCTCATGGGCACCTCCCCTCAGGGAATGGTGCCTCTTCTTGGACACACACTCAGTGCCTGAGAATCAAAACCTTGTACATTATAGCCTAAGCAAAACAGGAGCCTGACATGCACAAGGGGGTGATTTGTCTATCTCCGCACCCCATTAGTTTTGCCCCTGAGCTGCTAAGTGTCTGTGGATCCGTTCCCTGCTCTTTTGACAGACCAGACAGTTCTCCCTCATAATAGCCATCAAACTGCACTTTTATTAAAGAGGGTCTCTGTTAACACTGCACTGTGGAGTAAGTGATCTTGGTTGGTAATGTACTGAGGGGGGGGGCTGATTTGGGGGAGGGTTATATTGGGCAGGATATTAATTGGTGGAAATAAATGATGATAGTACATTTGAGGTGATATGGGAGTCATGGAAGGGCAGGGATGTCTGAGAATTTCAACTCAGTTTGCACATCACTCAAAATGCCCTGTTTGTAACCCTGAATGCAAACAGGAGTGCATGTTCTCTGAAAATGTTCACAGATTCCTGAACTTGTGCTTGCATTCACAAAATGTGCACTTTTTTAAAAAATGCCTGTTTAAAAACGGGAAACTCTTGGTGAATGCACAACTTGAAAAACGCACGTCCGAAAAATGCACAACTTTCCCCAATCAAATGAACAACAACAACGAATGGTCCCAAATAAGAAGGGGAACAAGCTAAATCAAACTTGCAAGCAAAGTTTGGAGAATTTCAGTTTAGGGGCATCCCTGGGTCCTCCATCCCTACTGAAGGGGAATTGAATTGTTTTGAAGGGGAAGAGTTTTGGGGTGCAAATTGAAGAATGTGGATTTTGATGGCTTGCCTTTGTAAAATTTAAATTCCAGTAAATCAAAATGTTCATATATGCATATAAATCAGCATATGCCAATTGTATGCAGTAATTTGTCTCTGGGCTTGATCTTCTGGGTACCTAGCAATACCCCTGGAGACAAGCTGGCAGGAAAAGAGAGGTGGATGAGAAAGATTCCCAGTAGTTCACTCATTGGGCAGAAAGAGACTGGGGCATTGGAAGAGCAAGGTGAGAAAAACTGATATTTACCCTGCAAATTAGCCACATGGATCTAGCCATTTATTTCATTGTATGTTATGCTATATCTGCAAAGACAGTTTCAGCTATTGGGCAGTACAGAAATGAAATGAAATGAAATGAATGAATGAATAAATAAATAAATAAAATTTCAGAGATACATTGTAACTTCACAACAATCCATTACACTGCATTTGGAAAAGAGATTATGGGGGTGTCTCCATGACAATGGAAGGAGAAGGACGGAGTGGCTTACCCGCATTTTTCATGGAGCCGGTTTTGGTCCGGGCAGGGATCCACGAGTGCTTTGCGCCATTCTAAGTCATCTCACAGAACATACTTCTGTGGGGCGGGGGGCTGGGGTGACTGTCATCTGACTGGCAGGGGCTGCTCAACCAATAAGAGAGGCTTCCCCCCTCCAGGCTCTCCCCCCCTTTCTTCTTCCTATTGTTTTGCTGATTATGCTTTATACTGATTTGGATTTTTACTCTGGTTCTATTAGTTATGGATTTCTTTACATCTGTGTGTAAGTCTGTGGTGAGAAGCAATGAATGAATGAAAGTTGTTGTTAGGTATTATTATTATAATCTTCCTATTTAGTTAGATGAGTGAATCATAATGCACAATCCAACATACTTGATTGAATAATATATAACCTTCTCATTGCAGCATGATCCCTACAAACTACCAGCATGTGCTTGCCTTTACTTTTGCCATTCATGAGATCAACAAGAATGCCGAATTTTTACCCAACGCCACACTCGATTCCAAGATTTATGACAGTGCATTTGATCCAGGGCGAAACTGCTGGGCCACTCTGGATCTTCTCTTCACAGGACAGAGGAATCCCATCAATTATAACTGTGGCAGGAAAGAGAAATTGATGGCTGTTGTTGGAGCACTCACCTCTCAAAACTCCATCCAGATGGCCGACATCTTCAATGCCTACAAGATGCCACAGGTATGTGTTCATGGTTAGATTAATGTACGCACAGGGCAAGCTCCTGCTTGTATCAAAACTGGCTCCCTTCTGATCCTCCTGCCCCTGCTGCTGTAGTGGTGGCACAGCAGTGGGGCAGGAAGATGAGAGGGGGCTGTTGCTCCCCTCTTATCCTCCATTTTGCGCACAGCAGGCAGCTGCTGTGTGTGAGACTTCCCTTCTCCTTCCACGGCCTGCGCACAAATGGCTGCTTCTCCCCCTCCTGGGGCCCGGGAAGAGGAGAAGGAGCCCTTGCACATGGTAGCGGTGGTACTCGCAACACGTCACCGAGGTGGAAACTCCTGCTGGTGCTGCCTGCTCCCTGCCGCAACCACCATGCGCAAACCCCTCACACTCTCCTTTCCAGTGTTGGGATGGAGAGCATTAGAGGTTTGCACATGGGGGCGGCAGTGCTGCTGACATTGGCAGGGGGCAGCAGTGCGAGTCCCTTCCACTGCTATCCACTGACTACCCCTGGCACCACTGCTGCCGCCATTTGCAAATGGCTCCTTCTCCCCCTCATCAGTCCTGGGAGGGGGAGAAGGAGCCATTTGTGCGCAGCGCTCATTTGCACACAGGAGCTATTTGCACACAGCACATCTGGTGGGGAGCCTGTGGCTTGGCTCACTAAAGCAAGCTGAGCCAGGGCCTTGGGGGGAAGCCATCGAACCCCAAGGGGGCTTGATTTCCCCATGCTGGACACCCCTGAATGGGAATAGCAACACTGAGCTACTCTGCAGGGCTGGAGTAACCCACACTCAGTTACAGCCATGACTCCTGTAATATAGATGTAATAATGATGAACTTTATGAGCATTGCAATGCCAGTTAAGAAAAAAAATACCATTTACAAACTCAGAGAAATATTAATTAATTATTAAGACCTGAGTTCGAAAGATCATGAACTGCTGTTCTTCCTCCGCGCCAACGTTTTATTTTTGAGGGTGGGGGTAGTCATACTACAGAGCTATACTAAAATCCAGGATTTCTGCATTGATCTTTGAGGCAGTAATCACTTTTCCACAACGAAAGACCCACCAAAAGGCTTTCCAATGAACCAGAAAGTTAATTCTGCAGACAGAGGGTGTGTCAAACACTGCTATGACTTCATTCATTGGCTAAAACCGATGAGAAGAGGGAGGTGCTATATTTGCTTACAAACTAAACAGGCACAGGAGTGTCTATGCATATCTCAGGTTCTACAAGAGCAAGTGGCTTGCTTTTTAAAAACATGAAAGCTGGGAATCTGGAGATTATGGGTCATCGGAGTGGGTGGTGTCTGCCCCCCGCTGGCCCTTCCTGTGGATGCCCATGAAAGCTAGTTGCTTCAACATCCTGTTTAGAATCTACTCGCAGCCTGAGTACTGATAACACCAGGCAAGTTTGCTAGGAAATTTAAGATTAGACTGTTAGAGACCACAATGTTTAAGAGTAGAGTATATTGAAGGAGGTCGAGATGTTGGCAAAGGTTTGGATGGAGTCAGTTTGGGTCAAGAACGACGTGATGGTTTTCTCCGTCCTGAAGGTATCGTATCATTCCCATTAGCTCAGCTATGGCGCCTTTGATCCAGCACTGAGGGACAAAACTCGCTTTCCTTCTTTCTACCGGATGATCCCAAATGAAGGTCCTCAGTATGTCGGGATTGTTGGGCTACTGAAGCATTTTGGATGGAACTGGATCGGCCTCATTGTTTCAGAGGATGACAGTGGGGAAACCTTCCTCCGAACGCTGAGACCAAGGCTCTTGGAGAACAATCTTTGCGTTGCTTGGATGAAAATGATCCCGACAGTGACAACATTTTTACCACATGAAATACTTCAAAAAAAATTGGGACCAATTCAATCAACTCTCACACGGAGTGAAATCAATGTGATTCTTGTGTATGGAGACGGTCAGTCTTTGGAAGCTTTACAGCTAGTTTTATACTCCAAGGAAATCGTTTATATGACTCCAACAGAGAGAGTGTGGATCACGACAGCTGAATGGGATTTCACTGCTTTAGTACCTGGGGGGAAATTCACCACTAAATCCTTCAATGGCACCTTGTCATTCAAACTGCATACAAACATGGTGCCAGGATTTCAAGATTTTGTGGAGATGATCAGTCCTTTCCAGTCCACTTTTTATTTCATCCATCAATTCTGGGCCAGTGCGTTTATCTGTTCCTTCCCTATGTATAACCTTTATGTCGCAAACAAGAGAAACTGCACTGGGAAGGAGCAGCTGGGGAGCCTCCCTGGATCTGTGTTTGAAACAGGGATGTCTGGCCAGAGCTACAATATCTACAATGCGGTCTATGCTGTAGCACATGCTCTCCATGCCATGGATTCATCAAGAGACAAGTACAAAACAATGGGAGATGGAAGAACATGGGATCTCCAGAAACTTCAGCCATGGCAGGTAGTTGCACCTCCAGGACTGAAATGGCAAAACATTATAATATACCATACCAGAATTAACTTGAAATACAAGAAAAGCAAAATCATGGATAAATCAACAGTAGAAAAGGGACAACCACGTTGCAGACTTAATTTCTCAGACCATGACTGAAAAAGAATGTCCAGCCCCTTTGAAACCCATGAAAGCTGTGTTCTGACTGGAAGCGGCTGTGGCAGTCAGTAGGTTTCCGATATAAGCTGTGCTTGTATGTCCATTATGGACTTGCACAGTCATGTCCAGAAAGTGAACCTGTTGTGTGGACTGGCTGAGATTTTGTCGTAAACAATGCTTTTGCTGATTACCTCAGTTTGGGCGGGGGGCAGGAAGCATTGTATGCAAAACCCCAATCCAGGGTCACAACCCTATGAAGGAGTCCATTCAGAATTCCTATTGTGGCATATTAGGATTCTTGTTTTGTATATTGTGGAGACCACAGGTGTTCTGGGAGTTCGTCGGTTTGTGTTGGTGCTCTGATTAATGTTAGTTGACATCTTTCTTCCTAGCTTGGATAGACATTTTAAAATGTTGGGAAATGACAAACTCTTGTAGATTCATTTTTGGTGGTAATGATTCAGTGGCTAATAGGTAGTGAAAGTCAGGTTTGCATAGCAGTGATATTAACCAGTTCCTTGCCGTTTGACCCCATTCCTTTTTTTCCTCCTTCCTTTTAGCTTCACTGGTTTCTGAGAAACATCCATTTTAACAACAGTGCTGGTGAAGAAATATTTTTCAATGATAATGGGGACCTGGCAGGGGGATATGATCTCATCAACTTGGTCACCTTCCCCAACGAATCCTTTCAGAGAGTCCAAGTTGGAAGGATGGACCCCCAGGCTCCTATAGGGAAAGAGTTCATTGTGAATGGAAGTGCTATTATGTGGAATCATAAATTCAGGCAGGTAAGCACAGTGATCAACATCACATATTATAAAATATTATATTATAAAATATAAAATATGCACATCATATTTTATGCACATACTCTGGATATTGGCCTCAGGATCTTCTGCATTGGGATTTAGCAGCAAAACCTGCCGTCAAGGTTCCTCTTATGACCTGGACCCCCGGAGCAACTGCTTCAGGATCTCTTGCCTCCTTAAGAGGCCCACCTTCCTTCTTTGCAACTTCCCTTTCCCAGTAACATGGGGTTTAGGCTGTAGATGTGGGGTGACTGACACTCTGGAACCAGGGTTCAAACACAACAGTTTACTAGTAGATTTAATGCAAACAAATTACAACTGAAGGTATTTACACAATAGAGCTGAGTGATACAAACGGCATTAAAAGAGAATAAAAGTGGCAAAACACAAGTTCCTTTACCTTAGCTGTACTTAGACTTCTTTAGGCTGCTCCTTCCTGCTCCCTCTTCAGTCTCTGGTTTCCCAGACTCTGCTCTTACTGGCTCCCTCACTCTCTTTTTATACTCCCTCCCTCAAAACCAAAATTACTGCTTCAAATCTAAAACTACCCTAACTGTACTTAGACCCTTCTAGGCTGCTTCTTCCTGCTCACTCTTCAGACTCTGCTCTCACTTCAGGCTCTGGCTGTCTCTACCTCTTACTGGCTCTCTCCCTCTTTTTATATACCCTCTGCCCTCAAAATCAAAAGTATTGTTTCAACCATGAAGAAACGAAACTTCAGTGGAGAAATGAAACTAGTCCTCTCAGGTTTACCCCTCCCAACAGAAAACCCCAGACCTCTGGGCCTGACCTTTCTTCCATTTCCCTTTGTAGGCCTCAAACCTTCACACCTGGGCGCAGCTAATATGATGGAGATCAGCTACTCAGCCTCTCCCTGCTGTTCCCCCCTTCCCACTTTTCATTTGTACATGAACATCAGATGTATTCAAGAAGCTTTCCAGGAGGGTGAAATATATGTAGGACAACGTGTACCAAGTTTGTCTGCTTCCTGTCTAGGACTGGGCAAATCTGTCAATTTTGCTTTCTCCATAATTCAGGGTTTGTTTGTTTAAATCTCAAGGTCTTTCTCTCCCAATAGGAGCTTCATGAATTGTAGCAAACTCTTATCAAAAATGAACTGAAACAAAATTCTCACCCATCTACACCCACCAGATTGAATCAGCACAGGTATTCCCAGCATAAAGAGGATCATGACGTGCCTGCTTGCCGTATAGCTGCTTAGAGCAGGGATGGGCGAAATCACCAGTTCTTGGCTGATACACCCCTTACTGGGCCCCTATCAGCTGCCTAACCCTACTCGCCGCACACGGCGAGCCCCTGAGCGGTCCAAGGGCAGGTGATGAGAGGCTCCTGGCCACCCACTCCTTTATTGACCTGCCATTTTGAGTAAAATTGGCTTCTGGGCCTTTTCCGTAAATAACCATTTACGCAAATGGTGGCCATAAGGTGGCCATTTATGCAACATTACAGGCGTCAATGGTCCATCGACGCCTGTAATGTTGAGTAAACGGCCACTTTATGGCCACCATTTGCATGGATGGTTATTTACGAAAAAGGCCTAGTTGCCATTTTAATGCAAAATGACAGCTTGGTGAGGGAGCGGGTGGCCACGCACTTGCCTGACTGAGTTGGGCAAGCAAGGGCATCCACGGACTAGTGTTGGGAGGGGGGGGCGAGCCAGCAAAAAATTGCTGAGCTTCAAACCCCCACCAGAACCCCTACCACCTCTAGTTTAAAATGTGGAGAAGAAGAAGAAGGTGGCAACCCAGTTAAGCACTAACATGGTTGAAGACATCGGGATTCATATCCAGACTTTAAGAGCTCAGGACTCAGATCCCTGGGCTTGGGTGGGGAGTTTGTCAGTTTGGGTTCCTCCCCCATTCCATTTTTTTAAAATCTTAAATCCTTTTTGTCCCAAATATGGAGATCTTTGCAAAGTTTGGTAATTTTTCATCAACACTGCACTGAAATAAATTTCTCATCCATCCCTACCCTGTATTTATAGGGATATTTATTTATCCAGAAGGCTACACAAGTACACTAGCACCTTATTATGATTTCTTGTGACAAACCTTATGGTATCTTTTAGGAATGTGGATTTTGCTCTGCTAGCTGCTGACATGCCAGTATAAGCTATCTTCATGTAGGCAAGTTACCACTTTTTTAAATCCTCTTTCAAGTTTTTCTGATTATTTATTTTTTTATTCTATTTATGATACGGTAATCTGTCCAACTGACTAAACTAATAATGCAATTCCCAGAGGCTGTACATTTGCATTAAAATACCATCTGATTGCACTGCTTCTCTCTCTCTCTCTCTCTCCACCAATGGGAAATTGGAAATCAATGGTAGCACTGCATGAATCTGATGAAGAGGACATGTTAGTCTCCAACTCTGCAGAAGACTCTCTCTTTTCTTAACCACAAGAGACTATCAAGGCTACACTCACTAGAAACTGATGTATCTATTCCTGCTGTTATTTCTGTTGCTGTAGACTTCCCAACTTGGGTCCCTCCAGAACTTTTGTACTTCAGCTCCCATCAAAGAATCATAGAATCATAGAATAGTATGGTTGGAAGGGGCCTAAAAGGCCATTGAGTCCAACCCCCTGTCAATGCAGGAATCCAAGTCAGAGCATCCCTGACAAATGGCTGTCCAGCCTCGTCTTGAAGGCCTCCAGTGTGGGAGAGCCCACCACCTCCCCAGGAAATTGGTTCCATTGTCGCATTGCTCTTACAGTCAGGAAGTTTTTCCTGATGATCAGCCAGAATCTGGCTTCCTGTCACTTGAGGTCATTATTCCGTGTCCTGCACTCTGGGATGATCAAGAAGAGATCCTGGCCTTCTTCTCTGTGACAACCTTTCAAGTACTTGAAGAGTGCTATCATATCTCCCCTCAGTCTTCTCTTCTCAAGGCTAAACATGCCCAGTTCTTTCAGTCTCTCTTCATAGGGCTTTGTTTCCAGTCCTCTGATCATCTTTGTTGCCCTCCTCTGAACCCTCTCCAGTTTGTCTGCATCCTTCTTCAAGTGTGGTGCCCAGAACTGGACACAGTACTCCAGATGAGGCCTAACCAGTGCTGAGTAGAGGGGAACTAGTACTTCCCGGGATTTGGAAGCTTCTATTAATGCAGCCCAAAAGAGCATTGGCCTTTTTTGCAGCCACATCACATTGTTGGCTCATATGCAGCTTGTGATCGACAACAATTCCAAGATCCTTCTTGCTTGTAGTGTGGTTGAGCCACGTATCCCTCATCTTGTAACTGTGCATTTGGTTTCTTTTTCCTGGGTGCAGAACTTGGCATTTAACCCTATTAAATGTCATTCTGTTGTTTTCTGCCCAGCGCTCCAGTCTATCCAGATCACTTTGAATTTTGTTTCTGTCTTCCAAAGGATTAGCTATCCCGCCCAATTTGGTGTCATCTGCAAATGTGATCAGCATTCCCTGGACCTCCTCCTCCAAGTCATTAATACAAATGTTGAAGAGCACTGGGCCCAGGACTGAGCCCTGCGGTACCCCACTCATTACCTCTCCCCATTATGAGAAGGTCCCATTGATAAGCACTCTTTGAGTCCAATTCTGTAGCCAACTGTGGATCCACCGGATTGTTGTTTCATCTAGCCCACTTTGAGCTAGTTTGCTCATCAGGATATCATGGGGCACTTTGTCGAAAGCTTTGCTGAAGTCAAGGTTTATGATGTCAACAGCATTCCCACGGTCTACAAGGGAGGTGACTTGATCAAAAAATGAGATCAGATTTGTCTGGCAGGACTTGTTTTTGACAAATCCATGTTGGCTTTGAGTAATCATTGCATTGTTGTCAAGGTGCTTCCAGATGGATTCCTTTATCATCTGCTCCAGAATTTTCCCAGGGCTTGATGTCAGACTGACTGGTCTGTAGTTCCCAGGTTCCTCCTTTTTACCCTTTTTGAAGATTGGGACAACGTTAGCCCTCCTCCAGTCATCTGGCACTTCCCCCGTCCTCCATGATTTCTCAAAGAGAATAGACAGCGGTTCTGAGAGTTCTTCTGCCAGTTCCTTTATGACTCTAGGATGCAGTTCATCTGGCCGTGGAGATTTGAATTCATTCAAAGTAATGAGGTGTTCCTTCATCTCTGGCCATTGGCTAGAGTGGCTGCAGCTGATGGGAGCTGTAGGTCAAAACATCTGGAAGGACTAAGGTTAGGGAAGGCTGCTCTGGGTGGGTGGTAGTGTGGATTGGGTCCAGTTAGTCGAATCCTTCCCAACTCCCCAAAAGGGAGTGTAGAAGAATGAGCAGGAATGAAATATCTGAGCTGTTCACCCAACTGCGACAGTGGACAAGCAGTCTGTGGCAATGGCAGCAAGAAGCACCTTCATGAAAGGTCTGTGGTAAGCGTTGGGCCTTCCTGATGCATTAATGTCTTGCCATATGCCCAAAGATGCTGACTTGACCAAAGTCCTGAGAACATACCATGTCCTGAAGAAAAAGAGATGTAGCTGAGGACTGCATCTATCAGGAAAAGTTACTTTCATGCCAAATGGCTTTCCTTCTGCTTTCCATTAGACGCTGCCCACTTCCACCTGCGTCAAGAGCTGCCACCCGGGACAGAGCAGGTTCATCCAGCAGGGGAAGCAAGTGTGTTGCTATGATTGTGTTGCGTGCCCCCAAGGGAGGATTTCCATCCAGATGGGTAAGTGAAGGACTCCCGAGTTATTTGAAAATAACCCAGAAGTTTGTATTTCAGGTATTTTTTAATTCCTATCATGGTTCTCTAAATATGAATATATGAGTGTGTTTACCATGAACAGCGGTGGACAAAGGAAGATGAAACTTTGTTCTATGAGCTCCAGTTAAACAATTCCAGCTATATAAAGGGAATCTTTGTGTTCTTTGGCCACTTACCCATCTGAATTCTAGAGATAATCTCACAAAAATCCAGAAGTTTCAGATTCATATGTATTTTAATTCCTATCCCTTTTCTTGAAAGACAAATATATTACTGTGTTGAGTATGAACAGGGGTAGGAAGAGGAAATGCTGACAGAACCATTATCAGTGATGCTGAAGAAAGAGGATTTGTTAAATGAGGTCAAATTAAAAGACTGCAGCTAAACACAGAGAATTTGTTTCAAAGTAAAGTTTTTGCTCAACACTTTCAGATGCAGATCAATGTGAGAAGTGCCAAGAAGATCAGTATCCAAACAAGAATCAGGACCAATGTATTCTTAAAGTCATAAGCTACCTATCTTATGAGGAGCCTTTGGGAGCAGTTCTCACCTCCTTGGCTCTTTTCATTTCTGTGATCACACTTTTGGTGTTGTGGACCTTCATTCGGCACCAAAATACACCCATTGTCAAAGCCAACAACTGGAGCATCACCTGTATCTTGGGCTCGTCCCTGCTGCTCTGCTTTCTCTGCTCCTTCTTATTCATTGGCCGGCCTGGGAAGGTGACCTGCCTTCTGAGGCAAACAGTGTTTGGCCTCATCTTCTCCATTGCTGTGGCTTGTGTGTTAGCAAAAACCATCACTGTGGTTTTGGCCTTTGTAGCTACAAAGCCTGGAAACAGGATGAGGAAGTGGGTGGGGAAGAGACTTCCTGTATCAGTGATATTGTCTCTCTCTCTTATTCAAGCTGGCATTTGTTTTGTGTGGCTGGCAACTTCTCCCCCCTTCCCAGAGTTGGACATGCACTCCCAGGTCGACGTGATCCTAGTTCAATGCAATGAAGGCTCAGCCCTCATGTTCTACATTGTCCTGGGCTACATGGGGTTTCTGGCCCTCATCAGCTTCACGGTGGCTTTCCTTGCCAGGAAGTTGCCTGATACTTTCAATGAAGCCAAGCTGATCAGTTTCAGCATGTTGGTCTTCTGCAGTGTTTGGGTGTCCTTTGTGCCAACCTACCTGAGCACCAAGGGGAAATACATGGTGGCCGTGGAGGTCTTCTCCATCTTGGCCTCCAGTGCTGGCTTACTGGATTGCATCTTCCTCCCCAAATGCTACATTATTATATTCAGGCCTGAATTGAACACCAAGGAGCAATTAGTCAGGAAAAAAGAATAGTCCCAGCTAGGGGGAGAAGTGACATCATTCTTTATTTCAGAGTGTCTTTTTCTTGAGCTATTTCCCAACCTGGTGGAACTAAAGTGGGGATAACACTGCTCCCCCACATTTGCAATTCCAGTGGTGTCCTTTGAAGTTGGTGGGGGCATTTTTGGTAGGGGTGGACGAAAGTCAATTACCTGTCCTCGAAGGACGTTCGCGGTGGGGGGGAGGCGCTTCGCTGGTCCCCCCGCGAAGTTCAGGCCGGGGGGAGAGGCTTCCCGCCTCGCCCCAGCCGAAATTCAGGCCGGGGGGGAGGCTTCCCGCCTCGCCCAGCCGAAATTCAGGCTGGGGAGGAGGCGCCTCGCCTCTCCCGGCCGCGAACGCGAAAGTAAAAAAAAAAAAAAAAACGCCCCCTGATAGGCTACGTGACGATTCACGTAGCCTATCATGGTTAGATCTGCAAAGTCAGCCGTGATAGGCTACGTAAATCGTCACGTAGCCTATCACGGGTGACTTAAAAAAAAAAAGCGCGTACACTAATGGCGGCCCCCATAGGGAGCCGCCATTCGCGTTCCTTATTTAGTCGCTGTAGTCTACGTAAATGTTTACGTAGACTACGGCGAAAATAAGGGCAACGCAAATAGCGTTGCCCTTATTTTCGCCGTAGTCTACGTAAACATTTACGTAGACTACAGCGACCAAATGAGGAACGGGAATGGCGGCTCCCTATGGGGGCCACCATTATCCGTACACACTTTTTTTTTTTTTTAAGTCACCCGTGATAGGCTACGTGACGATTCACGTAGCCTATCACGGCTGACTTTGCTAATCTAGCCGTGATAGGCTACGTGAATTGTCACGTAGCCTATCAGGGGGCGTTTTGTTTTTTTTTCTTTCATTGCAATGGCGGCGGCGGCAGCCGGTCGAAAGACCGGCTGCCGCTCCCGCCTCGCTCGTACACCCGCCGAACCGCCGGCCGGACCAGCCACCGGGAGGGACATTCGGTGAAGGTAAGTCCCGTCCCGGGGGGGGGGGTGTGTGTGTGGAGGATTTCTCCCCAAAACTTGTTCGGGGGGCCGAACACGTTGGCGCTCAGCCCCCCGAAGTTTCGGGGAGAAATTATCCGCCATCCCTAATCTTTGGTGATTTTCACGGGTGGTATTCAAACTCTATCCATTTCTGGCTCGTGGTGGCTACCATTATCTAAGATCCATGTTAAGTGGCCTTGCAGACCAGTTGGCGCATGGATTGTTGAGGATTTCAGCATGGAGATGGGAGGATAATTGACAGGGGGGTTGCTTGTTTGGGCTTGAAGGAATCAGTGGATGATGATTAAGAGGGTTGGGATTTGTGGGCTGGTTTAGTTTCATGTCTATGAAACTGAGGTAAAAATCAAGAAATATCTGGTTTGTACCTTCCTTCTGCCAGGAACTCACAAGGTCACCTTAGGCAAGCCACTCTCGCTTAGCCTCCATCTCCCCCCCCCTCCATCTGCAGTATGGGGGATAACAATACTGACATAGCTTATATATGGTTGTTGACTTGTTGTAAGGATTACAACTAGGTCATTCACACAGAACACTTTGAACCCCTAAAAGCTGTGCAAATGTCATGTGTTACTGTTAAGGTCAGCGGAATGCCATGAGTTCCTTCCCAATACTGTGGGGAAGCTTTGTTCAGTGAGGATAATAACAAGACACTGAAACTGAGCCTTTTAGGGAGCAATCTTAAGCCCCCGAAGCATTGTCTGAGGGCCCTTAGGAGAGCTGGGATTCCCCCGTCTGAGGAGACTCTGACCACAGAAGTGGGATTTGGACATCCCTCCCTGTGCTGCCCTGTCACAGCTGGTCCAGGAGCCTGCCCTCGCTTGCCCTTGCTCATGTCCTCCCAGACTCACCCTGACCTGTCCGGCAAGGGCCCACATAATGCCTCTAGTATTAACTCTAGTTTTAACTAGAGGCATTATCAACCTCCAGTGCCTCTTCTGTGCTTCCGACCATTTGGTGTGGAGAATGTGGATATGCAGACATTTTTCTGCCTCTCTCAAAATACTAGAACCTGGGGTATCCCATGAAGCTGATTGGTGGGAGATTCAGGAGAGATCACAGAAAGTACTTCTTCACACAGCGCATAGTTACACTATGAAATCCGCTAACTCAAGATGTAGTGACGGCCACCAATTTGGATGGCTTTAAAAGGGGATTAGATGAAAACCCAGAGGAGGAGGCTATCAATGGCTCCTAGTCCTGATGGCTATGTGCTACCTCCAGTTCCAGAGGCAGTTAGCTTATGCTCTTGAACTGTGGTGCTGGAGGAAAATTCTGAGAGTGCCTTGGGCTGCAAGAAGATCAAACCAGTCCATACTCCAGGAAAGAAAGCCAGACTGCTCACTTGAGGGAATGATATTAAAGGCAAAACTGAAGTACTTTGGCCACATCATGAGAAGACAGGATACCCTGGAGAAGATGCTGAGGCGAGGGAAAGTGTAAGGCAAAAGGAACAGGGGCCGACCAAGAGAAAGATGGATGGATGTAGGGATATATGAAATTGCCCTCACCTGTCTCCGCTGTGTTCTGCTGGGAGTGGGAGGTGCTCCGTCCCTCCCACCGGAATCCTGGCCGGCTGGCTCCGCTTGGCGGAGATTCCATGGAGCTGCCGGCCGGCTCCGCCAGCAGCCGGGCATCCAGCCGCTGGCTAACAGGGACGCAAATGGCGGCAGCCATAGCCGCCACCGTTTGTGTCCCTGTAGTCAGCTGTGATAGGCTACATAAATCTTTACGTAGCCTATCACGTCTGAGTTTAAAAAAACCACGCGTACACAAATGGTGGCGGCTACGGCCATGGTTCGTGTCTATGAAACTGAGGTACACAAATCAAGAAATATCTGGTTAAGAGCAATCTTAAGCCCCCGAAGCATTGTCTGTGGGCTCATAGGTGAGTTGGGATTCCCCCCTCAGAGGAGACTCTGACCTCCGAAGTGGGAGTTGGACATCCCTCCCTGTGCTGCCCTGTCACAGCTGGTCCAGGAGCCTGCCCTCGCTTGCCCTTGCTCATGTCCTCCCAGACTCACCCTGACCTGTCTGGCAAGGGCCCACATAATGCCTCTAGTATTGCACATATTATGCTTTCCTGGTCCCAAACTGCACATATTTAAATATGCACCTTTTTAAGCCCCCTTTTTCGCAAAAAATGGGTGGCAAAATGGTGGGCGCTCACCAGACAGGCCCCGAGTGAGTGCGGGCGACTCATCAAGCTTGCAGGGGCAGCGTTTCAGCAGGCGCCCGGAGAACCTGAGCTGGGGTGGGTTCCTACATGCCTACCTGCAAAGGAGATTGGTTACTGATGGATGTTTGCAGGTCCTTTAAATGATGTTGTCAACCTCCAGTGCCTCCTCTGTGCTTCCGACCATTTGGTGTGGAGAATGTGGATATGCAGACATTTTTCTGCCTCTCTCAAAATACTAGAACCTGGGCTATCCCATGAAGCTGATCGGTGGGAGATTCAGGAGAGATCACAGAAAGTACTTCTTCACACAGTGCATAGTGACACTATGAAATCCGCTACCTCAAGATGTAGTGATGGCCACCAATTTGGATGGCTTTAAAAGGGGATTAGATAGAAACCTGGAGGAGGAGGCTATCAATGGCTCCTAGTCCTGATGGCTATGTGCTACCTCCAGTACCAGAGGCAGTAAGCTTATGTACACCAGTTGCTGGGGAAGATGGGCAGGGGGGTGGTATTGCACTCATGTCCTGCTTGTGGCTTTCTTGTGGGCAGCTGGTTGGCCACTGTGTGAACAGAATGCTGGACGAGATGGACCCTTGGTCTGATCCAGAGTGGCTCTTCTTATGTCCTTATGTCTCTACCATATGCACGAGGAGAAAGACTGCCCACAGCTGCTTATTTGCTGATATTTATCCTTGATACCTTTCCTCCAGACTGACTCCTCCAGCCTTGGAAATGCCAGGCAATGCAGGAATTTTTTTCCATCTAAACACACATAGAATTGCCTTAAGTCTATATTTTCCCTTGCTTTAAATAGGGGAAGAGTTCTGCTATAATATGATGATTAATGTCGCTCTCTAGGGGACATAGGATTGCTCACTATTAATTTATTTAAAGCGTATTTACCCTGTTCTTAAGCAGGGGGTGGGGGGAATCTCCCAGAACAATTACATAACAATAAAAAACAGACAGCAGCAGCCGCTCATGTCATCTAAAGGACGTGCCACATCAGGAACAGGGGAGGGAAGAGGAACGAATGAAAACAGGATCCCATTCCTAATGCTACCAAGTTCTTAGAACAACCAGCTGGAATGGGAAAGAGTTCACGGACAGGGAGAGCCATACGTACATTCCTGGGAAAGCTGGTGGTATGTATGCTCCTTCCTTTCTCCCCTGCTACTGCCTGCTGGAATGGCTCCTGCCAGGTGATGGACTGTGGCTGATATGCAGAACGAAAAGAGCCATGGGATGAGGTCCAGATCTACTGCAATAAAACGAGCTTGAGCTGGATCACAACCTATATGGTGGTCGAGGAGGGGATAGTGGGCAGAGGGATTAAATCCCTTACTCACCTGTCCAAGCATCTTTCTGTGGGAATATTGGGAAATAGTTTGATAAATCTGAAGACAGCAGTTGCCATAAGCAGTCTATTAAGACTCATAGTCAAGGCAAAAAAGAAGGATAGAAGAAAACTTTGTTCAAGGTAAAAAAGGAGTATACATAGGCTGCCGGAAAATAAAGCAGCCCCTCATTGCAGACGGAGGAGAAAAAAGGGAGGGGGCAAGATAAGAAGGGAAGCAGTCAAGATATAGGAGTGGAACAGGGGCAATTAAAGACAGGTTAAGCAAGTTAACCCCTTATTTACCAGAGAGAGGATTAGTCAGCAAGGGCAGAAAGATTATCACAACTATCACTGCCCACTAGCCCAAACAATTGACTAACAAGCCTTGTGGCCCATTTCTAACACTTTCCCCGCTTGATCCAAGACTGCACATCCTATTCCAATTCATACATTGTGATATGTGTCCAAGCAGGATAAAAATTGGTGATTTCATAGGGATGGAAGAACCAGAGGTACTTCTTAGAGAACATAGCTTTTGACATAGTACATAGTACAACATCATGACTGATCACGGGGCATGTCTTAAACTGGCAGGTGTTTTTTAAAAAATAATTGAATTGGTTTTAAATCTAAACAAACCTTTTAATAATCCCCATAAATGACCAACCAAGAAAGGAGATTCAGTGGCTGCAAGGATGTATGGAATGTTGGGAGTGACTGAGCCATGAATAGTTGAGGATGTTCATGAGGGGGGGATGATAATAGGAGACGGAGGAAATGGCCCACTTGAGCATTTAACCACTTATACATTGTGGAGTGAGGATTTTTGATCATTGAATATACTCTTCCTTGGGGGTTTCCCACTTCTCTTTTTATGTTTCTTTTTCCTGTTTCTGTTTCTGTTCTTTTTCTTTCTGTTTTTTGAACCTCGATAAAAAGGTGGGGGGAAGGGGGCAAATAAAAATGAGACAAATTTGAACTATGGACATAAACATGCATTTGTTTCTGTCTAACCAATAATATTACATACCTTTGCTTGCTATCTACACCCATGTTTGAGATTTAAGGCAGGAGGATATTTATGCTTCAGGCTTTGCTTGAATTTCCAGCACAATAGGCCTCATCAACATGCTGTCTAATTGCCTGTATCTGCTCCATGAGAGATATGAGTCCCTTGTGCTATAACAATGTGGCTGTTCTTTCTATTTACATTACACAATATTTCCTCACTTCATTGGAGACCTCAAGACTCTTCACTTTCCACAACACAATTGTCAATGCAGAGATAAGGTTCATGTTATGCTGTTTGCCAAGGGATCTGTCAAGCAGCAATGCCACCTTGGCTTCAGAGAGCAAGCTTCTTCCTTCTGACTGGACCAGGTAATGTTCCATCTCTTCCCAATGGGACTGAACAGGGAATGGAAGAGCTAGACAGAAAGAGGAAAGACAAATGGGGAAGGGAAAGCAAAATGAAAAATATACCAAAACCAGGAGCAGTAGCTGGGTGTGCCAGCCAGTTCTGGTGTGTGCCTCCTGCCTTATTGCCCTTTGCCAGAATAGAAACTTTAATTGAAATTCACCATTTCTCAGCAACTTCCTGTATAGGTAGGCAATGTGTGTGTGAAGGTGAAAGATGATAGATAGATAGATAGATAGATAGATGGAAGGAGAACCCAGACATAGGAAGGAAGGAAGGAAGGAAGGAAGGAAGGAAGGAAGGAAGGAAACAGGATTTAGGGAAGGAAGGAAGGAAGACCTGGGAAGAAAACTTGGAGGAAGAAATATTCCAGAATCATCATGATACTTCTAGCAGGATGCTGACCCTACTGCCATATAGTGGTAGCAACCAGATTAATTTGGGTCCACTTTGCAATTGCAACATTGAGTGGGCTTGCATGTCACACTAAGCCACCCTGTGAAAAAGCCACAATGGCTGGTTGTTCATAGAACAGCCCACGATACAGCCATCAGATGATGATGATATGATGATTAAATTTATTAATTGCCCATCTGGCTGGTCACCCAGCCACTCTGGGCGATGTTCAGCATACAATAAAACAGTTTAAAACAATAAAATCCTACAGTATCGGGTTACTGTGGCTTTTTCTCCCCTCATTCCCCCACAGTCCTCCAGCTGGCTTGTGCACGTATCCCAGTGTCCTTCATGGCAGAACCCATCTTGCCTCCTTATCCTGGCACCTTCCCCACTCTGATCACTATCTCTTTTTGTTTGCCACCTTTTAAAAATTATTTTTCGGTGCTTCGGGAGACACACAAATGGGATCATATTGTATTATTATTATTATTATTTCTTCAGTACCTGAAAATTGTGCAATTGTGTTATTGTTATTGCTGTTGCTGTGGTTATCATCATCATTTCCCATTCCTGTGCAAGCGCACAGATATACCTGTCTGATATGTGTACACTTGCCTTGTCAATATCCTTGTGTGTTCCAGTTGTCAAAGGGAGCAAAGTGGAGAGAGAAAAAGTGGGGAGAAGTGGGAGAAGTAGCTGCACCAAAAGTGTGCATGGGGGGGGGGGAATGAAGTTGCACAAAATTCTCCTTTTACTGTCAAGCCTCTAAGTTTGTGCCAATTTCCCCTCCATTTACTTCCCTGCCTTGAAACTTGCACAGATATTTCTTAGAGTTTAGGGCGGTGGCGGGGGGGGGGGCACCATAACCACAGCACAGCAGTAACTGCTCTGAAAAGGAGCTGCAAGAAGTTGCAGGGAGCCAATATTTCCCCTTTCTGGGCTTGCTGGAGACTCAGAGAAGTGTTGAATGGAAGCAAGACGCTGACAAGTGTCAGTTCAACATTTAAACACGAAAGGATTACATTGTTTTTTGTTTGTTTTATTTTATTGCATTTATACCCCGCCTTTTTTTTCCTCTTGCAAGGAACCCAAGGCGGCTTACATTATCCACCTCCTCTCCATTTTATGCTCACAACAACAACCCTGTGAGGTGGGTTGGGCTGAGAGTCTGTGACTGGCCCAAAGTCACCCAGTGAGCTTCCATGGCCAAGTGGGGACTAGAACCCGGATCTCCCAGCTCCTAGTCCAACACCCTTGCCACTACACCACATTGGCTTGTTAAGTAGCAGATATGCCCCCCCCCCACTTTTTGGTGCTTCTCAATTGCACTAATGGGCTCCTCCTGTCTCTAACCATTATCCCTCCCCTCCCCCAGCCCTTGGCAAGTGTGTGCAAATGTAATTGTTTCAACATGGTGTTTTATTCTTTTATCTTTGCTGTTCACTGCTAGAAATGTTTTGATGTGGAGCAGTATGGAAATATTGCAAATAAATAAATAAAAATTTCCCTGTGTGCAGTCTCCCCTTGTCTGTTTCCCTGTATATTAACCTACTCCACTTAACTCGCTTTGACAGCTGAAATATACAAGGTCGTTGACCAGGCAGGACTACACATATCAGAAAGGCAAATCTGTCCAACTTGCAAAGGAATGGGGGGAAAGTAATTCTAAAAAAATTACAAACACGTTTGCATGATTTTCATCATGCAAACCAGTCATTGCTAGTTGTCCATGATGGGTTCTCCTGTCATGCAAACCCAGTCACTATGAAGCCTCTATTGAGGTAGTCCTATTTAAAGGTTCCTGTCACACAGTTGTGCTATACAGAAACATGAAAAGTTATTTCTGTATAGACAATCAGGTTGGGATTTTTTTTTTAAGCATTTAGATATGAAATGGTTGGTGGGGGAGGATAATGGGCAATTGGCCCACTTGAGCATTTAACCACTTGTATCATTCTGGAGGGAGGATCAGGTTTGGTGGGATACAAGCCACGGGGCTTAAAAACTCTCCTCCCAACACTATACAGGCAGGTTTCAAGAGACGGACATTGAACATGACTCTTTTGGTGTTTTAGAATGCAGTGGGAAAAGGTCTGGGGATGTTCACAAAGAAAGGGAAAATAGGTGACCCCCCCTCCCCAACCTAAATTGTCCACACCTGCTGCAAGCTCCCCACAGAACCACAAGGTCTCAGTTCCAGCCTGGCTGGAGCTCTGCAATGTTTCGCTGCAAATCATCACAGTGGTTTCAGCACAGTTTGCATCTTCTGGAGTTCATAGATCTGCTACAGATAGGATCAATAGTTTTACTTTCATGTAGACAGGGAGGGACAAAATCAGACCCAGAAGGATATAAACCATTAATAGATGCGTTGGCTAATCACTGTCCCAACTAAGATAACTCAGCTTAGGGGAGAATTCCTGTATTTAATAATAATGTTAAGGATGAGGAGGATAATGTAAGCCACTTTGTGTTCCTTGCAAGAGGAAAAAAGGTGGGATATACATGCAATAAATAAATAAATAAATAAATAAATACTGCTTCTCCTGGCTGTCCCATTCTGCTGAACAAAATCAACAAAGACCAACATCTTAACACTACCAGCTTTACTCCTTGTTTACATGAAGGGGGCACAGGGCAAGTTGGGAACCCATGGAGAATTGGATCTAGGCCAACATGAGACCCTGAGAGCATGTGGTGTATTGGTCAGGAAGCTGAATGACCACAGGATACATAGGTTCAAATCCCTAGTCAGCTGTGAATTTCACTGACAATGGGCCTAGGTTACTCACATGGCTAATAAAATGGTGGTGGGGGGAGGCATCTAGATCTTCTTGAGCTCCTTAAAGGAATGGTGGGTGACAAAGATAATAAATAATGAGGCTTAGAAAAAGACTGAACTGTGTGTGCATCTTACAGCTGTTTGATTGCTCAATAGACACATGCTTTTTTGTGTGGGGGGATGGCTGACTTAGGACTCCTCCCAAGAAGATTTGCTGTGCTTCTGTAAACCTTGGGGTTCTCTGAAACATGCCGATAGCTCCCCCTTGTTTCTCAGTGGTTCCAACAACGGACTGGATTTTTGTTTAGTCAGAGGTAGGTTCTGCTTTGTTCCATGGGGTTGACTTCTGAGTAAACATGCATAGTAAACAAACATAAACAGAGGATACGGTTGCAGAAAGATAGATTGCATGAGGCAATGCTCTGAGGGCTCTGAGGTTGCACTGAGGGGCAGAGGGCAGTAGGGAAGAAAGAAGGAAGGTTTCCATCCTCCCTGTTCACTGTCCATTGTCCCAGCCTCCACTGTAGTTCTTATTCTCATTTCAGCAGAAGAGCTGAACTGGAATGGAGCTGAAGGCGAGCAATCTGGAATGAGCGTAGTATAGATCAGGCTGTTGCTATAAGATGTGCCTACTCCCTTTCTTCTCCTTTTCTCTTTCTATGCTCTCTTTTGTCTGCCTGATTTCAGCACTACCAGAAAGCACCTAAGGCAGACTACTGGGGTTAAAAGGACATTTCCAGACTGGCATCTGTCTCCAAGGGTAGATGTTTACATTGCGGGGGGGGGGGGAGAGGGAGAGAATTGCACAGTTTTTTTGTGGGATATGATTTATCCATAAACTAACTGTGCTTCCATTATGATCAGTATATAAACTGCTTTAGGGAGGTAAAGAGGACTGGAAAACACTTTGCACTATGAAGAATGCTATGGCTACATTTGTGTATTATTAATAATAAATCATTATCCTCTGTTTGAGCATCGAACTCTGTGTGTGATGTAAACAAGGTCTCTCTAAACATTCCAGCAGACAGTGGCTACTTCTGTTTCCTTATGCCAGATCCAATCCTGCTTCTCCTCCCTTCGATCGTGGGTGAACTTTGCTTGTTTGCATTCTGTACTGCTTAGTGAGTGGGAGAGAGAGTGATATTCATAAACAACCCCTAATTGCAATAGATTCCAGGCTGGTTTATAGAAAAAACTAAATCACGTTATTGTTGCTATTGCTGGAATTTATTACTCATTTCCCATTACAAAATAATGAAACCAATGAAACAAAATTAAAACATACAACATGGATCAATTCTTTTTTTTTTTTTAATCCGCATCCATATCATGTCCATATCCAGGGCATCGTCTGAAGGCACATGAGGCAGCCACCTTGCTGAAGCTAAGCAGGTCTGGGTCTGGTCAGTGCTTGGAGGCGAGACCACCTGGGAACCACATGTAGCCACCTTGAGTTCCACAATGGAAGTCAGGTAGGATATAGATGTAATTCTATCTGTATCTGTATCTCAGATTGCGAGAAGTGTTTTTGTTCTTTTTGTACAATTCTCTTTCCAGATGTATTTATCATCAATTATGCAGATTTTTGAAGTGTGGGCATTTTCCTGCCATGGATTAAAGTGTGTTTGTGTGCATTGTTCAAAAGTACACATAGTTTCACATGCATTTTTCAAATGCATACATTTTTCATTGCATATTTTCTTTCAAAGTGAGTTTTGTCTGACCACACTTGAGACAGTAGACAACTGCAAGCTTTAAACAGGACCTTTACTTAATATTAACAGACATCTTCCTGGTTACAACTGAAGTAGGCAGAGTACGAAGGCAAAAGTGAAGCCAAAACCAGTATGGAGAGGTCTACACAGGAAGAGAGAGTGAGAGAGAGAAAATATCCCAGCTCGGGGTTACCATGTGCATTAACCATTTAATGGCTTTTCAACCAATCATTTCCCTCATCATACAGTGGAGGGGGAAATAACGTTTTCCCTCCTGAGAATCTCATTGTAAGCTCAGTAAAGGATGGACTTTGACTAGGGATGTGTGGATTATATGTGGATTATATAAAATCCATTCCATCTGTGGATTAGATAAAATCCATTCCATCTGTGGATTATATAGAATCCATTCCATCTGTGTTTCAGGGACTGTCAGGTACCTTTTGTTTCATCATCCACTCATTGATGGAATCAGGGTTTTTTTTTAGTTTCCAAATTTGCACAAATTCACACTTGTGCAAATCCCCCCAAAATGCACAGCTCCCCCCATAATGAGCATTTTCACACATTTGCCTAGGGGGGAAATGTACATTTTTGGCTATTTTCTTTTTATTTTGCATGTTTTTCTATTACTTAATTTGCAGAAAATTCCAGGAAGTTAGAAAAATGGTCCACAAGTCCATGGATTCTGCCTGACTGGGGAAAAGACAGTGCCCTACTGAACCATGGGCCAGATTCATAAAAATCTGAACTCATTTGATTCCACTAGCAGCTATAGGATTGCACCCTTACACAATATTGCAGAAGACAGCATGTTGCCACAAAATAGGACTGTTTATTTGTGAAACCTACTGAAATGGTGGTGGTGGTGGTGAGGGATGGATGGATGAGCATCCCCTTGTTCACCTTGGAAATTATCAGGCTTTTGCAAGCTCTCATTCCACCCAGGGAAATGCTAAGAAATTCTGGGCTCCAGGTAGGAAAAAAGCTACTCCCTACAGGGGACTCTCTAGCCCCAGGAGTGAGCTTCTTTAGAAATGTATACAAATGTGTGCATATTCTCCAAAACACACATTTGCTAAACCATGGAATTGTCAGACATTGGCAATAGACTGTCTACAGCAAGATGAGACTGGGGCACACACACACAGACACATACCAAATGTAAGAGAGAGCCATTTGGCCCATTTCCTGATTACAAACATGTGGGCAGATGGAGGCCCAAAAGTGAGGAGCATGAAAATGTAACCCTCAAGACAGAGGATTGATACAGACTTAGTCATAGTTAGAGTAAACCGATTGAAATCAATGGGACTTAAGTTGCCCTGTTAATTCCAATGGGTGTATTAAGTATCTGGCTCCAACCCAGAGCCAGGCTGGCCTAAGGCACTACATAATTAAGCAGAACTGCACATCTATTCCAACCGATGTCTATATTTTTTCCTCAGAACCGAAGGGAGAAAGGCACTGCTGCATTTAGCAATGACTCACTTAGTCTAAGCAGGAAATCCTCTATATTCCACTGGCTCTCCATTCTTACACAAAACCTTAAAATTTCCAAGTCAGCTAAAACCATGGAAACCACTGTCATACTGATCACAGTGAGTGAGCGGAAAGCGATAGTCAGTTCTATATTCCCCAGAAATAGGTTGCCCATTCTAAGTGCAGATATCTCTCAGCTCACTGTCGGAGGCATGAATGTAAGTACTGAAATATAGGTGGGTATGGCCTCTACCCTCTATAATATTTTGGCAGTAAACAGCATTATTTGGGGCTTCAGTCTTCGGAAAATCCACATGCTTCCATTTGAAGAATTCAAATATCCCCTCCGTTTCACTCCCCGTCCCCATCTAGGGAAATACCAAAAGCAGCCATAATAGGCAGGCTTCCTTCACAGCCATCACTTGATGTATCTGTTGGTCTCTAGACAAATGAAGATTGGAAAAGGTGTGAAATGGAAATAATAACAGAGTGCTCCCATACTTTGCTCTCCCCTAACATATTGTCAGATTTATTCATAATGTTTTCAACTGATCTCCTCAAAGTGGCTTACAACATTGTATTGACGTATGGATGTATTTATCTTTAATTCATACCCAGCCTTTCCATCATACAAAGTTGGTTAACAGTACAGATGTATGAGAAATTCATTTCAGTTCATCTTTGATCAGGATTTACCCAGTTTGGACAGACTCAGACACAATCTGTGGCTAAAATCTATACACTTCCAAGCTTGCAATGTGATTCGTGGACTCAAAAAATTGCATTCCACGGCAGACGTGCATTTGAAAAATGCAGATGGAAAAATGCGTACTTTTGAAAAAGGCACACAAATATGCTTTAATCAATGGGAGAAGAATGTGTATATTTCAAAGATGCACACAATTCATGCATACATTTTGAAAAATACGCATGAAAATACACACAGATTTTCATGTGAAAAGAAAAAAATCACCGCTCACAATCTGATAGCGACCCAGGTCAGAATGAGCTTTGAGATGGAATTCGGAGAACTTCAGTGTGCTCGGGTTTTGCTGAGATGCACATCCCTTGCTAACAGTAACAAAACTGAGATTAAAATAAACTTAATTAAAACTCTCATTCAATCATAAAATAGAATGGATACACCAAAAACCACACATTCAAAACATTCAGAACAAAACAACCAGCCCCACTGGAACAGGAGCTAGGCCTCTGATGTTCCTTCCATTAGGGCAGTTGGTGGTAGGTGTTCTTGTGTGGGGGAAAGGTGAAAGGAATACTGCAGTTGGAGCTGAGGTCCTCTTTGCTTCCCTCACGTTTATGTCTCCCAATCAACAAGAAAAATGCCCCCTCCAACTTTAGTGGGGTTCTACATGGCTATGAGAAAAGAATTATGGCTATTCATTTTCCCTTTAAAAAAATAATAATTTCATGACAGGGAAATAAAATGATCACAACGCTACAGTGAGAGTTCTCGGGTGTTAGTTTTAAAAAGGAGAGGTGAAAACTGGGGCTCAGGGTTGGCCTGGAAGCTGTGCTGCTTTGGCTCAGGCATTCAAAGAATGGACTGTAGTACGTTTTATTTATTTATTTATTTCATTGATATCCCGCTGTTTTTCCTCTTGCAAGGAACCCAAGGCAGCTTACATGTCCTCCTCTATTTTATTCTCACAACCACCCTGTGATTTAGATTAGGCTGAGAGTCTAACCCAAAGTCACCTGATGAGCTTCCTGGCTGAGTGGGAACAGAACCCTGATCTCCTGAGTTCCAGTCCAACACTCTAACCACTACGCCACACCATAAACACTCTAACAACTACACCACACTGTTTAGTGATGCATTCTGCACTGACTCATGAAAGAAAGCAAGATTAATTCCATGTCAAAGTGGTTTATATGGAATTCTCTCAGATTTTCAAGCATAAGTGCTCACATCTCACCCTTGTCTCACTCCTCACTGGAATGTTGGAGATACAGTATAGTTTCACCTGACTATAATGAGGCCTTCTTCTTACCTGATGTAATAGAGATTTGTCAGTCAAAGACTGAGTCCAGAAGTCTTCAATGAATGTTTCTCTGATAGTTGTACAGCCACAGATACCCATAAACAGAGAACCAAGCAGAACAATAATGTAGCTTATTTAGTTAGTTAGTTAGTTTATATACCACCCAATAGCTGAAGCTATCTTACACAAAAATCATACTAGAAATCCTGGGGACGATTTGAAATAGCAGAAATTACCCATAGACAATGAAAATGAAGCAGAATTACATCTAGAAACTTGAAGATTTATTACTAACACTGCAATAATCTGCATGTTTACTCAGATAGGCCGAAGTTCAGGCCGGGGGGGGAGGCTTCTCTCCTCGCCCGGCCGAAATTCAGGTCGGGGGGGAGGCTTTCCGCCTCGCCTGGCCGAAATTCAGGCCGGGGAGAAGCGCCCCGTCTCCCCGGCCGCGAACTTCAAAAGAAAATAAAAACGCCCCTATGATAGGCTACGTAACGATTAACATAGCCTATCACGGCTAGATCTGCAAAGTCAGCTGTGATAGGCTACGTTAATCGTCATGTAGCCTATCACGGGTGACTTTGAAAAAAAAAAAGCGCGTACGCAAATGGCGGCCCTCATGGGGAGCCGCCATTCGCGTTCCTTATTTGGTCCCTGTAGTCTACGTAAAGATTTACGTAGACTACGGCGAAAATAAGGGCAACGCTTTGCCGGGGAACCGGATCGCCTCCCTCCCTGTCGATGATTCCGGGGGGAGGGACAGAGCGCCTCCCCCCCACCGTGAATCGATTCGCGAAAAGGTAAGTGACTTTCGTACATCCCTACTATGAAGAGAGACTGAAAGAACTGGGCATGTTTAGCCTTGAGAAGAGAAGACTGAGGGGAGATATGAGAGCACTCTTCAAGGACTTGAAAGGTTGCCACAGAGAGGAAGGCCAGGATCTCTTCTCGATCATCCCAGAGTGCAGGACATGGAAGAATGGGCTCATGTGACAGGAAACCAGACTCCGGCTGAACATCAGGAGAAACTTCCTGACTGTTGGAGCAGTACGACAATGGCACCAATTCCGTAGGGAGGTGGTGGGCTCTCCCACACTGGAGGCCTTCAAGATGAGGCTGGACAGCCATCTGTCAGGGATGCTCTGACTTGGATTCCTGCATTGAGCAGGGGGTTGGACTGGATGGCCTTGTAGGCCCCCTCCAACCCTACTATTCTATGATTCTATGATTACAGTGAAATGCCTCCAAGACATTCAATTACAGCACCAGGGCTCTTTGGATCAGATGTCTGATAGCTATTTCAGACTCATCCAGTTGTCTCTTTGTTTCAGGAGGAACAGTTTGAGAAAGGTTTTGTTTTGTTTTTAAGTTACATTGTTGGTTTCATTCTTTCCTCCTGCATGCAGGAAGCAAAACAATCAAATAGTCAACATCTGCATGCAGTGGCAAAATGTAATACAAATTTAAAGGTTTGTTTAAGCTATCTGGCTACTCCTTCACTAGCTACACTGTCTTGGGGACTTTGTTCTTTGTCTTTTTTTCTTTTTACTCACCCCTCCTCCCACCTCATTGTTGGAAACATTCAGCAAGAGGTTAAGAGATTAGCAAGACTGAGATCAAAAACAAGGCAGAGTTCACTTTGCTTAAATTCCACATTTCCCTGGCACTCCCACTCTTTCAAAAAGTAAACTTTATGGAGGGAGCAATCCTATGGCCACTAGACAGAGGCTAGATGGCCAGAGGATATCGTGTGATCAGGGAACCAACCTCCCTCCACTTCCACACTGCCTCAGAGGCGGCGGGGAACAGCCCCGTCCTCCCCGCTTGCAAGAGGACCGCGGAGCAGCTGAAAAGGGTCGTGGCTGGGGTGTTCCGGGGCGGGGAGGACGGAACTGCCTGTATGACACATCCCATGTGTCGGACAGCTGCCTCCTCCCCCTCTCCGTCCTCCTGCGGCTAGACAGCTGCAGTCGGCTATCTAGCAGCAAAAGCAGAGCAGGAGGAGTGTGGAGGGAATGATCCCCTCTGTGCTTCTCCTGCCCTGCTTTGGAGAGGCGGTCGCCTCCATGTTCGGAGGTGGCCACCTACCTATCTGGATAGGATTGCGCCCCTACAAGACTGTACCTTGGAGCACCATAGCAATGCTGGATGCATTTAACTGCCACGGGCAACAGGACAAGGCTTACTGTCTGGGACAGCAACTGGGAACTAGAGCAGCTCCTAATTAGGGGTGCACAAAAGTCCCTTACCTGTCCTCGAAGCTTTTCGCGGTGGGGGGGAGGCGCTTCGCTGCTCCCCCCGTGAAGTTCAGGCCGGGGGGGGAGGCTTCCCGCCTCGCCCGGCTGAAATTCAGGCCGGGGGGGAGGCTTCCCGCCTCGCCCGGCCAAAATTCAGGCCGGGGAGTAGGCGCCTCGCCTCGCCCGGCCGCGAACTAAAAAGTTAAAAAAAAAAAAACGCCCCCGTGATAGGCTACGTGATGATTAACGTAGCCTAACACTGCTAGATCTGCAAAGTCAGCCGTGATAAGCTACGTCAATCGTCACGTAGCCTATCACGGGTGACTTAAAAAAAAAAAAAAGCACGTACGCAAATGGCGGCCCCCATAGGGAGTCGCCATTCGCGTTCCTTATTTGGTCACTGTAGTCTACATAAATCTTTACGTTGACTACGGCGAAAATAAGGGCAATGCAAATAGCGTTGCCCTTATTTTCACCGTAGTCTACGTAAAGATTTACGTAGACTACAGCGACCAAATAAAGAACGGGAATGGCGGCTCCCTATGGGGGCCGCCATTATCCGTACGCGCTTTTTTTTTTTTTTAAAGTCACCCGTAATAGGCTACGTGACGATTGACGTAGCCTATCACGGCTGACTTTGCAAATCTAGCTGTGATAGGCTACGTTAATCGTCACGTAGCCTATCACGGGGGCGTGTTTTTTTTTTCTTTTCTTGGAATGGTGGCGGCGGCAGCCGGTCGAAAGACCGGCTGCCGCTCCCGCCCCGGATGAAGACCCGACGAACCGCCGGCCGGACTCGCCGCCAGGAGGGACATTCGCCAAAGGTAAGTCCCGTCCCAGGGGGGTTGCGGGGGGCGGGGGGGTGCGGAGGATTTCTCCCCGAAACTTGTTCGGGGGGCCGAACACGTTGGCGCTCGGCCCCCCGAAGTTTCGGGGAGAAATTCTCCGCCAACCCTACTCCTAATGCTCCAGCAGCTTCAGGTAATGCACAGTGGGGCTTGACTCAACACACACGCTGCTACACTTTATGATCCCACATGAGTACAAGATGTGTTAAATGTGGGGACACTGAACGCATGTGCATACTCATTCATCCTATTTACCTGAATGCCTGAATAGGGCTCGAGTGTGTTTCCCCTCTGCTCTCCAGCCCAAAGGCAACATTCCCAAATTGTCTAGTCTAGACTGTTATTCCATCTTGGGGCACTGGTGGAATGGTGCTGCCTGTGCAAGTAGCATCTTCCTATCAAGAGGCATCCTGAGGAGAGGGGGGAATGGCAGCTACCAGGAAAGAATAGCTCCATTCCTAGTCCTTCGCCTGCTACCACCCATGGCACTAATAATGCTCTCACGCAGCCAGCACATCGCTTAAGTTAAAAAAAGAAAGAGGAAGCTTCCTCCTGTACTTACCTTCCCACGACCATGCGACAGCAAGTCCTCCCCACTGCTGCCCCAAACAGTTTCACTGTGACCCCCAAAAGTAGATGAAATGGCTCGCATTTCCACCCCCCCGCCAAATCATCCCTCCACAAAATTTGCGGACATGTTGGCAAATTTCAATATACCCTAGGCTCTAGTGATAGGGAAGCTAACCCAGCGATGCTCCTCAGCCTTCAGAGCCACTGTACGCAGATTGCTGATCTGTACAATCGTGCTGTTATTCACATGTAAAAGTGTGTGTATGTGTTCATTCAGGGGCGTCTGACACGTGAAAGAATATTGTAACACACTGCTGCTGTACTCAGGCTTATTGATTAACATCCTGTAGAAATAAGGAATTTGGGGGTGCTGATTAAATGGATGACATTAAAAAAAATCAAGCACCTGCTTACAAAAATACTGCTGCTTCTCTACACAGAAATAAGTTCAGGTATGTTCAGTGGGGCTTGCAAAGATTGGGCTCTAGTAGAAAAAGTTACTAGTTTTACCTAAACCATTTTCAATATAAGTAATCCAAGTGTGTGTGTGTGTGTGTGTGTGGATGGATAGATGATAGATGATAGATAGATAGATAGATAGATAGATAGATAGATAGATAGATTCTACCCACTGAAACACTTATATGGATCGCTGAAATCTGAATACAAATGCTAATGAAAGTCAAGAATATTTGCTAGCACTCATTTATTTAATAAGGACAGAGGAAGAGGGAAGGAAGCAACAGAGATATGTCAGATATATCAAGGTAAGACTCAAATTAGGCAAGGATGGAATCCAATGAGTCAGTTATCCAGCTCACAGGGTCACTCATCTCAGATCTTTCTATTGCTGCATAGCCTTGGGAAGTTGTAGGGCCCAGCGTGGCACTCTCTGCCCTCAAAGCTGCTGCTAGGTGACTTTGTTGGGGCGTCTGGCTGCAGTTCTCGCCTCCATTGTCTTCTTTAGCTGGTGCTTTTTATTCACTCTCCCTTGGTCTCTTTCTTCTCTCACATTTCCCCATCGAAATGGCCTCACAAAAGATTCAGAAGCTCCTATGGCAGCTTGTCAGGGCCAAAAAGGCTTGTGCACCAGCCGTCCTGCGCAGGGGGCTACACTTTACACAGCGACATAAACGCAACGTGTATTCATCAGATCACATGAACATCTGTGCATTCACACAACCCAGGTACAGCTGTATACTTGATCCGTACCCTGGGTTAAACAGGATTCTAGGACCTAGGTACAAATCAGGTAGGAATGCAGGAAGACACATTCTCACAAGCATCTAAAAAGGTTGAATCAACATGTACATTGACACTGGAAGAACAGAGAGTGAAAGACCCAGTCCCATCACTTCTCTGGCAGGAATGTTACCGTCCCCTGCTCACGTCACAATCCCGCGAAGATGTCAGAAGCTCCTCTATGTCAGACCAATGCTCCGTTCAGCTCACTATCTCTCTGTATTCTACCTCAGATGCTTTAGCTGGAGATATAAAGAGATTGATCCTGGGGCCTAAGAGTCCCAAACACGTGCGACACCACTGACTCATTGATCCAATAGACCAGCTGTTAGCATAGTGATTTGGCCCGGGCTGGCCCTATCGTTAGGAAGAGTGAGGCTATGGCCTCAGGTGGCAGGTGCTGGAGAGCCCGCAGCAGCCTCCAGGATATTCTTCATGACCTCTCTTGCTCTTCTCGTCGGTTGAAGGACAGAGCTGTGCATTCCTCATGACTTTGCTGAGGCCCATAAATTTGCCTGCTGCCTCAGCTGTAATTGGAGGATGCTATCCCATTGAAATAAGATCCACCGCCAATGCAGTCAGCTTCCACATGTGGACTGGGGAGGGGGTAGCATCTTGTCCACCTCAGGCAGCAAAATGTCTTGGGCCAGCCATGGATTTAGCTAACACTGTGACACTTCCAGGGAAAGTTTGATGACTGTTTTGGGCAATGTGCAGCCTTGATTTTGTGTTCCACCACTGATTGATTGGTCGGAATAGATCCAATAGATCACAGCTAACACTGTGACTTCGTAGGCAGAAACTGAAAGCTTTAAAAAGCTGCAAGTGCTGACTGGTCTGAGCAGTTGTCAGGGTTCCACTTATCACCTGGACACCCTGAGCAACTCCTTAGGGGTCTCTTGCCACTTTAAGGCTCCCACCTTCCTTCTTTTAAACTTCCCCTCCCAATAACATGGGGTTTAGGCTGTAGACACGTCAGACACTTGGGTGTTAAGCACAACAGTTTACTGGTAAATTAAAGCAAAGGAATTACAACTAAAGGTATTTTATCAAAAGAGTTGAGTGATACAAAAGGCATTAAAAGAAAATAAAAAGTATAAAAATGCAAGTTCCTCTACCCTAGCTGTATTTAGACTTCTCCAGGCTGCTTCTTCCTGCTCTCTCTTCCTGACTCCCTGGTCCTCCTCCTCCTCCTCTCTCTCTCTCTCTCTCTCTCTGGTTCTCTCTCCTTTTTTATCCCTTCCTTCCCCAAAACCAAAAGTACCATTTCAAACCTGAAGAAATGAAACCTGACTCAGGAAAATGAAACTTGACCAAAGAAATGAAACTACTTCTCTCAGGGATATTCCCTCCCATCAAAAAATCCCAGGCCTCTAGGCCTGACCTTTTTACCTTGTCTGTGTAGGCCTCACATCTTCACAGCAGTGCAGACTTCTTTTGGCAAGCCAGAGACTGGTTTCATCTCCTGCAAACCTAACGATCAGCCTTGAAGATAAGGACTTGCTGCAGTGAAACCTAAAGCTGGGCTGAAGTATTGGCCCAGTGTTTTTGAGAAGTTTCATGGGTGGAGTAAAAACATGCCTTTAATATTGTAATGATATTCAGTAATGTAATAATATTCAGGTGTGGGTGTGTGTTTAAAAAAATCTGTTCATTTTGGTTGTAGAGGGTTGTTGCCCCGATTTAAGAAGAGGCCAGAGTGGTTTTTGTCATTCTCTTTTTTCTTCTAACAAACCAACAAAAAAGTTTGCTGCCACTTTAAGCAGCAGAAGAGTGGCAGTTAAAGTGTAGCAGAGTTCCCATTTGTTGCAGAATGGGCCAATGGGAAAACACTACATCATCCTGAAGCATAAGTCCAGTAGCATCTGGGAAGAAGAAGAAAAAGAGTCCTGGAAATTAGTTTTGCTTGTAAAAAAATGAGTTCTAACCCCTCTGCTACCTCTTCTTAAATAAGGGTAATCCCCTCCACTGACAGAAATAATAGAAACTGAAGAACTACCACCCGAAGTCACCAAAATGCAACCCCAGATTTCATGGGAAACCACTGCCCATGCAAGTGGAGGCACTTTTAGTTAAATCAGGTAAGGAAATAGTTCCCAGCAGTCAAGTGAGAGAATTCGATTTCATGCCAGCTGTCCTCTTTCTCACGCCACCTGAAAATGATGTCACTCCCCTTCCCCCAAATTCTAACTATAGTTTTTCTTGACTAACTGCTCTCTCGCATTCAGCTCAGGCCTGAATATAATAATGTAGCATTTAGGGTGGAAAATGCAACCCAATAAGTCAGAACCAGAGGCCAAGATGGAGAAGATCTCCACAGCCACCATATATTTCCCCTTGGTGCTCAGGTAGGTTGAACTGCTAGAACTGCTCCCAAGGGCTCCTTATAAGAAAGGTAGATTATTTCTTTGGGAATACATTGGTCCTGATTCTTGCTTGGATACTGATCTTCTGGGCATTTCTCACATTGGTCTGCATCTGAAAGTAATGAACAAATGCTTACTATCTCCAGAGTTCATGAAGGTTTCCTCTGTTTAGCTGGAATCCATTTACTGGAGCTCATATAACAAATCCTCTTTCTTCAGCATCAGTGACAGTACTTGTGTCAGCATTTCCTTTTCATACCAATGTTCATAGTAACCATATTCATGCATTTGTGATTAGTGAAAAGTAAGAGAAATTAAAATACACCTGACTGTGAAACGTCTTGTCTTTTGTCTAAGTAACAGTACTTGGATGGGAGACCACCTGGAAATCAGGCTTCCTGCACTGAGCAGGGGGTTGGACTCGGTCTTGTAGGCCCCTTCCAACCCTATGATTCTATGATATCCACGATATCTATGACAATCCTTCACTTACCCATCTGGACTGAAATCCTCCCTTGGGAGCACTCAACACAACCATAGCAACACACTTGTTTCCCCTGCTGGACCAACATGCTCTGTTCTGGGTGGCAGCTCTCGACACAGGTGGAACTGGGCAGCATCTAATGATAACCACAAGGAAGGACATTTGGGATGGAATGAGCTACTTTCCCCGCATTGCTGTAACTGTCAGCTACATCTCTTTTTCATCAGGACACAATCAGATCAGCATCTTTGGGTACACGCCATAGCATTAATGCATCAGAATGGCCCAAGACTGATCACAGCCCTCTAATGAAGTTGCTTCTTGCTGCCATGACCACTCATTGATTGTCCATTTGCTCAGAAGGGCAATATTTAGTTCCTGCTTACTGCCCTACACTCTCGCTTGGGGTGGTGGAGAAAAGAACTGGACCAAGTGGACCCAATCCCACTTCCACCTAAGCAAGTTTATTTTAACTTTTATTTTAAGCTACCAAGGACAACAGTCCACTTCATCAGGTGCATTAATGTCACCGTTGTTTTTCAGGAATTTTGGGGTGTCTCCATTGGGTATGTCCATTGCTAAACCCAGTGTCACCCAACCCAGATACCAATATCCATGGTGGCTATATTAAAGTCTTGTTGTTAATGATGATAAGGATGACAATTATACTTCCTACCTGATTAATTTTGTGATTCCAAATAATAGCACTTCCATTAATGATGAACTCTTTCCCTGCAGGAGCCTGGGGATCTATCTTTCCTATTTGTATTCTCTGGAAAGATGCATTGGGGAAAGTGACCAAGTTGATGAGATCGTATCCCCCTGCCATGTCCCCATTGTCATCAAAGAATATTTCTTCACCACCATTACTGTTAAATCAGATATTTCTCAAAAACACATGAAGCTAAGAGGAAAGCCAAAAAAAAAAAAAAAAGAGGAAAAAGGTCAAGCAGTGAGTAATGGTTGAATAGCATGTATATGCAAAGCCGACTTTCAGTACTGACTAGCCTAGTATCATAGCCACCAGAAATATATCTAGATGATTTCGTACTTTCCAAACATTTTAAATTGTCTTGGAACATGAATCAGTGCACCAACAGACAACTATCGTCTTCCTAGCATGCCTTAAGACAATGCAGTGTCCGCACAACAAGTATCTTCTCAGTGCTACAGAAAGGAGAATTCTGCATGGACCCCCTGAGATCAGTGATAATGGTGGGGATGCCCTGAGGAGATTCCTCCAAGGGATGGGGTTAAAGCTTAAGCCCTGTCTACTAGAAGAACCCTAAGAGGCTCCACAGGCTGGATTGTGGTGCCCCCATGCCAGGGTTTCCACTATGAAGAATGCAGAAAGGCAGCACTGACAGAAAATAGCACATGTTGATATGGGTACAGAGTTGCCATCTGGGTTTGTTGCAAAGCCTTGCTCTATTTTTTTTTTTAATCTTTCTTATGTGGCCTGTTGTTTTTTTACTGGGTAGCTACTGCTATGAAAATGATAGTGTTTCATGTGTCGATATATTACAGGGTGGGCGGTCTCCATCAGTCTTCTTACATTCATTCTTGTTCAACTGTCTAGATCTAATAAGGCCAATCTCAACAAACAAGACCTACCTGTGAGAAGGTTCTTTACTGTCAAAAAATAACAATGATTAAGGAGGGATACGATGGAGGTTTATAAAATTATGAATGGTAATGGGTAGATTAAGATTTCTCTCCCTCTGTTATAATATTAAGAGTCATCCAGTGAAATCCATTGGTTAGCAATAGATTCAAGATATGCTAATGGAAGACGTATTTCAAAGAATGCATGATTCTTACACATTTCTTACATGGCTTTAAAAGGGACGAAAATAAATTTGTGGATGACTCATGACCTATGGTTCCCTCTCTATTCCTGTTCCAGACACAAGCTGAGACCTTCATTTTATGTTGTGGTCTCATAAATTATGTCTGCTAACATGGTTTTCTATGTTCTGCTGTTGATTTACTTATAGTTTCATCTTTTTGATTAATTCTTCTATAATATTTGAAGATATATTGTGACTTGACTGCTGGAACTGCAGCTACCTGCCATGGCTGAAATTCCCAGAGATCCCGTGTTCCTCCATCTCTCATTGCTTTCTGTCTGGTTCTTGATGAATCCATGGCATGGAGAGCATGTGCGACAGCATAGACAGCATTGTAGATATTGTAGCTCTGGCCAGACATTCCCATTTCAAACACAGTTCCAGGGAGGCTCCCCAACTTCTCCATCCCAGTGCAGTTTCTCTTGCTCCGGGTATAGAGATTATATGTAGGGAGAGAACTGAAAAATGCAGTAAACCAGAATGGTCCAATTAAATGAAGAGTAGACTGAAAGGATTTATCTTCTCAACAAAGTCTTGAAATCCTGGCATCATGTTTGTATGCAGTCTGAATGACAAGGTTCCATTGAAGGTTTTAGGGGCAAATTTTCTCACAGTTCCTAAAGCAGTGAGATCCCATTCAGCGGTAGTGATCCACACTCTCTCTGTAGGATGCATAGAAACAATTTCTTTTATATTTAAGGCCAATCATAAGCCTTCCAGAGACTCATTGTCTCCAGAAACAAGAATCACATTGACTTCACTCAATGTGAGAGCTGAATGAATTGGTCTCAGTTTTTCTTGAATTCTTTCATATGGTAAAAATAGTGTCACTTTTGGGCTCACCTGTGCCCAAGCAATGCAAATATTACTCTGCAAAAGCCTTGGCCTCAGGGACTGAAGAAAGGTTTCTCCACTGTCATCTTCTGCAACAATGAGACCAATCCAGTTCCAACCAAAATGTTTGAGTAGCTCAGCAATTCCAAAATACTGAGGACCTTCATTTGGAACCATCTGGTAGAAAGAAGGGAACAGGGTTTTGTCCCTCAATGCTGGATCTAAAGAGCCATAGCTGAGCTAAGAGGAAAAAAATGCTTTCAGGGCTGAAAAAACTTTTTCATTGGCCAGAAATGACTCCATCCATCCATCTACAAAGGTTAGCATGTTCCTCTCATTCAATATAATCCTATAACAAACATTGCGGCTTCTAACTGCCCAAACTTAATTTTCTAGCAAACCCACCTTTCATGATTACTACTAAGGCCGAAAGTGCTTTCTAAATATGTGGAAGAAACTATACTTCCCAAGTTTACAGCTCTGTCATGCAGCCACTAACGACTGGATTCTCAGTTTTGTTGGTTGCATTTCCAAGAATTGATATGGATACTGTTATGGCAGTGCAGTCAAAAAAAGATATGAGTGTGCTGTGCAGGGATTTTACATTTACCCAGTTTTGATGTGTTAATTCTAAACAAATACCTGTGGTATCTTATAGATATCCAAGATGTTGGCCATCTGGATGGAGTTCTGGGAGATAAGCCCTCCTATTACAGCCATTACTTTATCTTGCTTGGCACAATTGCAATTGGGGGGAACCCCTTGTCCATTAAAGAAAAGATGCAGAGTGTTCTCACATGTTTGCCTTGAATTAAAAGAATTGTTGTAAAATTTGGATCCCAGTGTGGTGTTGGGTAAGAATTCAGCATTCTTGTTGATCTCGAAAATGGCAAAAATGAAGGCAAGGACATGTTGGTAGTGTTTAGGGTTCTGCTGCAATTAGATAGGTATATTGTATTAAATCCCCTTCATGGATCACTGCCTTGTTGTGGTGAAGGGGCTTGTGTAACTTAGTGAAGCCATAAGCTATGCCGTGCAGGGCCACCCAAGACGGACAGGTCATGGTGGACAGTTCTGACAAAATGTGGTCCACTGGAGAAGGAAATGGCAACCCACTCCAGTATTCTTGCCAAGAAAACCCCATGGAACGTATCACAAGGCTAAAAGAGATGACGCCAGAAGATGAGCCCCTCAGGTCGGAAGTTGTCCAATATACTACTGGGGAAGAGCAAAGGGAATTTCCAAGTAGCGCCAGAAAGAGTGAAGCGGCTGGGCCAAAGCCGAAAGGACACTCAGCTGTGGATGTGTCTGGTGGTGAAAAGAAAGTCCGATGCTGTAAAGAACAATATTGTTTAGGAACCTGGAATGTCAGATCAATGAATCAAGGTCAGCTGGAGGTGGTCAAACATGAGATGGCAAGATTGAACATCGACATCTTGGGAATCAGCGAACTCAAATGGACAAGCATGGGTGAATTTAATTCAGGTGACCATTATCTCTACTACTGTGGGCAAGAATCCATTAGAAGAAATGGAGTAGCACTCATAGTCAACAAAAGGATGGGAAAAGCAGTACTGGGGTACAATCTCAAAAATGATAGAACGATCTCAGTACGAATCCAAGGCAAACCATTCAACATCACAGTAATTCAAGTCTGTGCCCCAACCACTGATGCCGAAGAAGCTGAGGTTGATAAGTTCTATGAAGACCTACAACACCTTCTAAAACTAACACCAAAAAAAGATATCCTTTTCATCAAAGGGGATCTGAATGCTGAAGTAGGAAGTCAAATCACCGGGATAACAGGCAAGCATGGCCTTGGTGTACAAAATTAAGCAGGACAAAGGCTAATAGCGTTTTGCCAAGAGAACACGTTGATCATAGCAAACACTCTTTTCCAACAGCACAAGAGGCAACTCTACACATGGACATCACCAGATGGTCAATATCGAAATCAGATTGATTACCTACTTTGCAGCCAAAGATGGAGAAGCTCTATACAGTCAGTAAAAACAAGACCTGGAGTTGACTGTGGCTCAGATCATGAGCTTCTTATTGCAAAATTTCAGCTGAAATTGAAGTACGTAGGGAAAACCACTAAACCATTCAGGTATGACCTCAATCATATCCCTTATGAATATACAGTGGAGGTGAGGAATATATTTAAGGGATTAGACCTGATAGACAGAGTGCCTGAGGAACTATGGACAGAGGTCTGTAACACTGTTCAGGAGGCAGCAACTCAATCCATCCCAAAGAAAAAGAAATGCAAGAAAGCAAAGTGGATGTCTGAGGAGGCTTTACAAGTAGCTGAGGAAAGAAGGGAAGCAAAAAGGAAGGGAGAAAGGGGAAGATATATCCAACTGAATGCAGAGTTCCAGAGAATAGCAAGGAGAGACAAGAAGGCCTTCTTAAATGAACAATGCAAAGAAATCAGGGAAAACAACAGAATGGGAAAGACTAGAGATCTCTTCAAGAAAATTGGAGATCTCAAGGGAACGTTTTGTGCAAAGACGGGCATGATAAAGGACAAAGAAGGCAGGGACCTAATAGAAGCAGTTGAGATTAAGAAGAGATGGAAAGAGTACCCAGAAAAACTATATGATGCTGTTAAAGTGCTGCACTCAATATGCCAACAAATTTGGACAAGCTGGGTTTCAAAGAGGCAGAGGAACTAGAGATCAAATCACCAACTTTCTCTGGATCATGGAGAAAGCAAGAGAATTCCAGAAAAACATCTATTTCTGAATCATTGACTACTAGGGATGGCAGAGAATTCCAGCATGGATTTCAGTGAGGCCAAATGCACTAGCATTTGCCCCCCCGAAACCTGTGGCGGAATGGCCTCCCACCCCCTGCCACCCTGCGGAATTCCCCCAGGGATGAAGTTTACCTGGGGCGGATGTTCCGGCAGTGGCGGCTCCGGTGGTGGTTCCTGCGGCAGCAGCTGGTCTCTCAGCCGGCTGCTGTGGCAGCCATTTACGTCCTGCCAGGCTGCCGCGATAGGCTATGTACGTATTTACGTAGCCTGTCACAGGAAAGAGCAGGGGCACAAACGGTGGCCGCTACCCATTTGTGTAGCTGCCTTTAAATACTTACATAGCCTATCACAGAAAGAGCAGCAGCGTAAATGGCATAGCAGCCGCCATTTGCGCCCCTGCTCTTTGCCATGATAGGCTACCTACATACTTATGTAGCTTATCATGGTAGCCTGGCAGGACGCAAATGGCAGCCGCTATGGCGGCCGCCATTTGCAGGCACAGCAGCCGGCCATGGCCAGAACTCTAGCTGCAGATGGCCCTGGCCGGCGACTCCATGGAGCTGCTGTGGAGCAGAACCGGCCCAGGGAGGATTCCGGGGGGAGGGATGGAGCGCCTCTCCCCCACCGCGAATCAAAGCTGCAAAAAGGCAAGTGACTTTCGTACATCCTTATTGACTACACTAAAGCCTTTGATTGTGTGGATCACAACAAACTGTGGCAATTCTTAAAGAGATGGGAGTACCAGACCACCTTACCTGTCTCCTGAGAAACCTGTACGAGGGTCAAGAAGCAGCAGTAAGAACCAGACATGGAACAACCGAGTGGTTCAAAATTGGGAAAGGAGTACGACAAGGCTGCATATTGTCACCCTGCTTATTTAACTTATATGCAGAGTACATCATGAGAAACGCCACGTTGGATGAATCACAGGTCGGAATTAAGATTGCCGGGAGAATTATCAACAACCTCCGATATGCAGATGATACTAACCTAATGGCAGAAAGCGAAGAGGATCTCAAGAGCCTCTTGTTGAGCGTGAAAGAGGAGAGTGCAAAAGCTGGTTTGAAACTCAACATTAAAAAAACGAAGATCATGGCATCTGGCCCCATCCTGATTCGTATAATCAAAGCTATGGTTTTCCCAGTAGTAACATATGGCTGTGAGGGCTGGACTGTAAGGAAGGCTGAATGCCAAAGAATTTATGCTTTTGAACTGGACAGGAAGGCCTGGCGTGCTATGGTCCATGGGGTCACGAAGAGTCGGACACGACTGAACGACTGAACAACAAGAACAACTGGAGAAGACTCTTACGAGTCCCCTGGACTGCAAGGAGGTAAAATCAGTCAATCCTAAAGGAAATCAACCCTGACTGCTCATTTGGGATGTCAGAGAATTCCGCCATGTATCTCGGTGAGGCTGAATGCCAGTACATTCGGCCCCCCAAAATCCATGGTGGAACGAAGCCCCCTCCACCCCCACGAAGGGCGTGCAAAATGGGACACCTACCTGCTGCTGTTCACGCTGACTTGCGAATGGTGTCCGCGGCTGCGGCCGCCATTTGCTTCATCGCTATAGCCATGATAGGCTACGTAAATACACTTTTCTTTTCTTTTCTTTTCTTTTCTTTTTTTCTTTTCTTTTCTTTTCCTTTCTTTTCCTTTTTGTTATTGTTGTGTCCTCATAAGAATACTGCATTGTTGGGAAATTGTAGTTATTGATCAGGTTGTTGGTATTGTTTATTTCATTTATAAATACACAACAAATAAAAAATATTTAAAAATGGGGGGGGGGGTTTCACAAGGTAAAGCCACTGGCTGAAGTAGGTCTGGGAAAGTACAAGTTCAGAAGCCCACACAGGACTGCAAATGCTGACCCAAGGGCTCAGGTTCAGGACCAGGGAAAGCAAACCTGCAGCCAAGGTAAAGAGGGCACGCCACCAAATAGGGCATCAAATATTGCCTGCCCTAAGAAGAAGTAAAATAAGAAGGAACAGCAGAACAGAGAAATCATTAGGTAAGATATACTTTAAAGATGTGTTTCCTTTAATACATGAAAGAAGGAAAGAAAGAAAGAAAGAAAGAAAGAAAGAAAGAGTTCTACTCTGAAAATATTGACACACAACACAGGTGCTGTGGGAGATACCTGGAACCTCAGGTCCAAAGGTACCAGGTACCTCCATGTTTTCATTATACAGAAAGGTACTCAGTAGGAAACATAAGATTTGGGTTGCAAGTAATACTCCCTGCCTTCTGGAAACATGCAGAGGTATATAGCAATTCATCACTTCCTTAATTTTTTTTTTTTAAATATCACCCTCTTCCCTCCCCCCATTCCAAGACATCCAGTGGGGACAATTGTTTGGTTTTGTTTTTAAAGTGGTGATCTGTGGTTTGAACTGTGTCGCAATCTGCCCTGGAATCTATTACGATTAAGGGTGGTATATGAAGATTGCTAGCTCTTCCACTCACTAAATGCAGCATGCAAGCAAGCCAAGTTCAGCCATGAAGGGAGGAGAAGCAGGATTGGAGTTGGCATAAGGAAACCAAAGTGGCCACTGCTGGAATGTTTAGAGAGACCTCGTTACATCACACAGACAGAGCCCAATGCTCAAACAGAGGAGAATAGTTTCTTATTATTAGTAAGGAAATGTAGCCATAGCATTCTTCATTGTACAAAGTGTTCTCCAGTTCTCCTTTCCCCAACTAAAGCCGTTTGCATCTTGCGCTAACTTAAGTGCAAGAAGTCTATGGAGGAATTATGTCCCACTAAAAACAACACAAGGTTCTTTTCTGTGTAACCAGCTTTCCTCAGATCCAGACGCCAGCCCTGAAATGGCCTTTCCAACCTTCGTAGTCAGCTTTTAGCAGCTCTGTGCTTGTGCTGAAAATGGGCAAACAAAACAGAGCATGGAGAGAAAAAAGGAGAAGGGAGGGAGTAGGCACGTCTCCTTAGAGGAACAGGCTGAGCAATACTTTATTCATTCCAGATGACTCTTCAAACACATTTCAGTCTGACTTTTCTGCTGACAAGGAAATACGAAGTACAGCAGAGACTGGGAGGAGGGCAGGAGGAGAGACCACTCTTCTTCCTTCTTGGCTCTGCCCTCACCGCCTCGGTGCAACCTCAGATGCCTCAGAACGGTGCCTCATGCCTAGATCTACTCTTGTGCAACTGGGTCATCTTATCCATGTTTACTCAGGATTCAACTGCATTGAACAACACGCCATGTACTTCTGACTAAAAGTGAATCCAGTCAGCTCTTGGGGCCTCTGAGACATAGGAGGGGAGTACTAGCATGTTTGGGACAGCTCCAGGTTTTGCAGACGTACAACAAACCTTTTGGGGGCAAAACTCCTATGTAGGGATGTCAGAGAATTCTGCCACGGACTGACATGGGATCGAACTCCCTTCAGTCCGTGCCCCGGAATCCTCTGCGGAACGGCACCACGAGGTCCTGCGGAGCCAGCAGTCATGCGGCTTTTTTTTCATTGTCCACAAAGAGTCGCAAAATTTTTATTTAAAAAAACGCAGTGTAGTATATTCTGATAATAAATACATAAGGATTTTTAAAAAATGAATTGTGCTCACTGCCTTGTTTGCGGGTGTTCTTTTTAAATTGAAATCCTCTGTCTCCATTTTCTTTCAGCCAAAACACTTCCTCTTCCTAGGGGCTTCCCAAAAGAAGGCTGTCTTAGGTGTGCCTGAGCAATAAACTCTTTGTTTAAAGCAACACTGTTTTAAAGAAAGAAAAAACCTTTTTAAACCGACCATGCCACTCCTGGACAGGCAAGAGGGCAAAGGGATGTGAATTTTCAGGGATGTAGACTCATGAACTGGGGGTCTTCCTGTTAAACAGAGATGGTTGGAGATGGTGGCATTCATATCTGATGCACATGATACTCATTTCAGCTGGAATATGGACCTCAGAGGAACAGGTGGTTTGTCTTGTCTTGTCTTGAGCTCATATACAGAGATTCGGAGACAGGGAGGAATCCAGAAGTACAACAGGAACCAGCAGCCATTTCATAGAATTTATGGTCATGGCAAGTACGTCTTGTCATTCCATGTGTTCCACACAGCTGTGATTCATCGCCATCACCTGCTGGCATGTTCTGAGGCTTGGCATCTCCTCCAGGACATCCGGCCTCATTTGTGTGTAAGATCCCATGGTGTCCAGCTGGTCTACCTGTATATTAAGCACCTGTGTCTAAAGGATACTCTCAGAAACATACCAGCAGAAGAAGACACTTGGCCCACTACTCTGTGTGACAGAACTATATTACGTCTGGTAAGAGGAAGGTTTCTTGTGCAAAGGTGTGAACTCCCTCCAACATTCTATTGGGGAGAATGACAGGTGGAAATGCATTGGGCTTCTTGTTACTAAACTATTTTGCATCCTGAGAACCTGTTTCTCACCTTTGTGACTTACTTTGGATGCTCATCTCCCTCCGCGTTTTCCTTTATTAACATACAGACAGGATGGTGTGTTTGGGCTGAGTAGTTAAGAGCCTTTTTTGTATTTCCATTTAAAAAATGCGATCAAACAAACAACAACAAAAATCAGTTGAACCCTGATGAACACTTCGTCATTAGGTTTAGTCAAGATGTAGTCCAGGGGTATAAAGAAATGCTGTTGGTTGAAGGGCTGAATTCAATTTTGGAGAAGTTCTTTTGTTCCAGTGATGAGTGAGGTCTAAAGCAAAAGGGATGGAGCCCAAAACACAAAAATACTAGGGATGTCAGAGAATTTCTCCACGAATCTCCTGGAGGTCGAATGCCAATGCATTCGGACCCCTGAAATTGGTGGAGAAACGGTCCACCACCACCCCGCCACCACCACAAGGGGATGGGACTTACCTTGCTCGAATGTCCCTCGCGGCGGCGGCTCCCGGCGGTGGTTTGGCAGCGGTTCGGCAGTGGCGGCGGCCAGTCTTCCGACCGGCTGCCGCCGCTGTCATTTCCAAGAAAAAAAAAACACAAACGTGATAGGCTCCGTAAAGATTTACGTAGCCTATCACGGCTGACTGCAGGCCAGGGATGCAAATGGTGGCGGCTACAGCTGCCACCATTTGAAAACCGGCAGGAGCAGGACTTTCGCAGAGGGAGAGGCAGGGCGCTCCCCCCCGGCCAGAATTTCGGCAGGGAGGGACGGGGCGCCTCCCCCCCACCCAGAATTTTGGGGGGAGGGATGGAGTGCCTCCCCCCCACCACGAAGCAAGCTTCGGGATCAGGTAAGTAGCTTTCGTCCATCCCTAAAGAACACCAGCATACTTTAGCTTGCAACGCTTACTGCCAGTAATTAAATCCTAGGAGAGGCATTTCAAGTTTTTAGAATGGGGAAAACTGTGCAAAAGGCTGGAAACGAACAAACCATCTGTGGTGGGGGGATTGGTGGTGTTGGCCAGGTGAAGGGGCATAGCTGCCTGGGCAGCCCTGAAGGCTCAGCTTGGGGCTCCAGGAGAGCTGGATTTGTCCCACAGGCCTGAGGTTTCCCTCCCCTCCTCTAGCCCTTTAATGTGCCTCTAGTGTGTAATACTGGACAGACCTTTGCAGAGTTTTAAAACTTTTTTTTTTAGTAGTCATGCACAGAGGCTGTGATTGTGGTGGAGAAACCAGTCTCAACATCTATGTGCCATGTTACCTTACAGACCATCCCCCAGCCTGGTTAACAGTGGTGGCCTTTCAGCAGTGCCCCCTGGTCTCAAGGTGCTGTTGAATAATGCCAGGTCTTTCAGGGGAAACAGTATCATCTGGCCCAGAAAGAGAAACCTAGTTGGATGAAAGGGAAGGATAAACTTCTCCCAAATGTGTCTGCCAGAAGATGCGGGGGGGGGGGGGCAGTCAAGCACCAGTCAAGACTTGAGGGGCATGGAGGGGCATAGCTGCATGACATAAAGCTTCCATCTTGTTGACCAAATACCCCATTCAGCAGTTGGCCCGGTTTGAGTGTCTTTTCCTGGTAAGAGAGCTAAACAAAAATCCTAAGTAAATGACCACAGCATTAAGAGTTGGAGGTTGGTTGGAACGGTATCAGTTGAAGTCCTTACCAACCTGGGACAATTCTGTCTCCTAACAAAGGCCACCTCAGTGACTGTTGTGAAGGTAAGACAATGTAATTAGGCCATTTTGAGCTTATTGGAGGAAGGATGGGATATATATGTGATAAATAAATAGTGCAATTTGCTGGTGGGGAAAACAAGTAATGAATTCTACACATCCCCCCCTCCCACCCACACACACACACACACACACACACACAAACATGATTTTCTTTTTCATTTGTTCAGAGATAATTAGGAAGAGACACAGCGAGCCATGGCTGCAAAGGGGCTTTGTCTATTATGGCTGCTACTGGTGTTCACTTGGATGATGGTAGGCATACAAGCTTTCCATGATCATGAATACTTCAAACTACATCATGTTGATTTTCCAAAGACAAATGCCCAGAATGACAACGTCTACTGCAGAATGATTCTGACCAAGAGATGCATTGCCTTTGGAGTCTTTCACACTTACATCATTCATGCCTCAGAAGAGCAGCTTCAAGACATCTGCACGGTTGATGGCAAACCAGTCACTGGAGACCATCGAAACTCATCTCCCCTTTCACTGACTTCCTGTTATGATGGCTCATGACCTCACTTTCTCTGGTGAAGGCATCACTGGAATAACTGAAGTTCTGTGTAAGAATGGAAAACCAGTTGGATTTCTGGGATTCCGTAGATTTGTTCGGCTCCCAAGTCGCTGAATTTCTCAGGCAAAAATGTAGGCCTAGGTTGTAAAAGATCTGGAATGTTAATGAATTTAGATCTGCCTTAGATGACCTTCAGTCTGTGTAGGGATTAAAATGTCCACCCTGCTCCCTTTGGGCTTCCTTCCACCCTCCTCTGATCTTTCACCTCACTTTGCATAATTTCCTTGCTTGCTACGTTTCCTGCTGTAGGGCTGCAGCTGCTTCTTGACATCCTGCTGCCTTTCTGGCTCTCCCCATGGTGACTCAGATAAGCATACCTGGAACACTCTGATCAGCTTGTGAAAACACACCTGACAATTACATCACTATCTCCAGCCTAGATTGGATAGCTCAAGCGGGTGGGGAAAGAAGTTGGTGTCTGCATAATTTATCAACCACATCTGGCAAAGCTCCGGACTTCTGAGCCATCGAAGGGTCCACTTAAAGGAGCCCCATTCTTGGCCAAATCCCGAACCCTCCTCCTACAGCCTTTAGTTAGCAAGCTTTTAATTAGGTAGCAGGTACATGTTCTGGATGGTTGTCTTCTGTATCTGAGTTCATGGGTCATTCTGGCTTTGATAAAATAAAACTTGTCCTTGTTTAAGCATGAAAAGATGTGCTTTGTTATTCAAAGAAAACCTCTGGCCTCATTGCGCAGTCACGGATTTGCCACTGTGAGAAGAACTAGGCCTGTATGTAAATACGGCAATTCTTGTAGTTATTGAAATAACAGACCTTCTAGGATCTGTGACAAAGGAACTCTCATTGCATTGTGTTTGGGGGTGGAAACAGCAGTTTGGTCCTGCACCCCTCTATGTTCTCTGCTGATATTGTCCTGTCTTGGCTCAAAGCTCCTGGGGGAGCCACCCTGAAGCAGTTGCACTTTCTGGAAGGACAAGGCGGAGTCAGGTCCAGCTATGCAGGAGGGCAGGACAGGGTCTTCCAGCACCCTGGCCAGATCTATGCTGGCTGGAACTCACTCAGGAAGAGCTGTTGTCTCAGCAACACACAGAGTCCTTCTGAGACCTTCGGAGGGCTGGCAGGTCTGGACCTGTCTTAACTCTGCCAGCTCTAAGGAGCTGTCTGCTTATAAAAGGACCATTTTCTGATTCTGCAGCTGCTGGCTCCTACTGGCAATGAGGACTGTATTGGAGGGGTGCGCTCAGAATCTGAGTAGTCTACTAAAGCTACATCCTCTGGCCTGGAAGATCCCCAATTAGTAGATGATAGGTCACTGGATGACACCTCCTTCCCCTCTGAGTCCTCCTCTGAGTCATAGGGGGGAATCTAAGCCACAGAACATGTGGATGGAAATTGATGTGTGGAAATGGAGGTAGTCTCAGAGGAGATGCAGAGACCTCCAAGACTTATAGATTTCTATTGAATCCGGCTCTCTGAAGTCCGTGGAGGATCGGATCTCCTACCACTGCCTCCCCAGTGAAGTCCTCACGGGTGGATCCTGCCTGCTCCTGGCTCCGAAGCCCCAGCGATATAGCCACCATTGCTGTATCACTGGCTGGACTGACGTGATAGCTATGTAAATCTTTACGTAGCCTATCGCGTGAAGGAACAGGGACGCAAATGGTGTATGATCACTCCTAAATGTGCTCAGCCAAGCAATAGAGTCATATTGGCTCCTTGGTATTCTGAGGAGCTGGGAAACAGCAAGGTCAACAAGTAGAATGCAACTGGTGTAAAAACTGAAGCAAATATGACTAAAAATATGACCCTTTTAGGGCCGACTCCATGGATGTGACTTTGGTGTGTGTGGGGGGGAAGCTTATTTCTTCACCATCACTGTGTCTGCACAGCATTTGCCAATAGAGCTGTTTCAGGTGGTCAGGAGTCTGCTTCGTATAGTTCAGCACACACACACATGCACAGGCCCATTGTGTTACATTTGTAGATACAATTATTTATATTTTGTCGTACTTGGATACCACCATTCTGAAAGAAATGGAGATGGATGTAGCCATGGCACCCTCTCGTCCTGTAGTTATGGATACTTTTCAGCTTGTGCACGCTGCTTCGAGGACTGAGGCCTATCACCTGGCCTTTAGGTCCTTGCTCTTGCTGGCTAGAGAAGTCTTCCAGGGCTGGGCATACAACATGAATATCAGGAGTGGTCAATGCCTCATTAAGGGATATATAGTTACAGCATTCCTAAAGGAGGCAGTAGTGAAACCAAAAAGGCCTGTCTAGATCCCTAGGCTATGAAGAATGATCGCCCAGTTTTGAATCTACCATTTCTGAGCAAGATCTTGGAATGGATGGCATCATGTGAGGGCCAGTGAGGTTTAGATGACACTGATTATTGAGATACATTCCAGTCTAGCTTCCAGCCTCGTTTCAGAACAGTGTCCTTAGCTCCAGGGACCATAAGTTCTAGTAGCAGGGCTCAGTTAAAAGGATGTCAATTTCAATGGCAGGGAGAGATCTTAGAGCATCTTGACTAGTCAGTCCTGGGATAGATGCACTAATGGGCTGACTCAGCTGAAGGCAGATTGAGATGAGCTCGACCAGGCTAGGGATGTAGAATGGACTTCCACCATCCACCTTCTCTCCACTGGTCCTATGCCAATCTGTATCTATTCGGACAGTTAGACCAAGTCTCCAATCGATTGCTTCACCCCAACAGAGTTTTGTATAATATTTCCTGCCCCAAGATTAAGCAGGGCAAGCCCTATATGGAGATATGACCAACACATTTTATTTCCTTGTACTGGGTAGGGATGTCAGAGAATTCCGCCACAGATCTCAGCAAGGCCGAATGCCAGTGCATTCGGCCCCCCGAAATCTGTGGCGGAACGGCCTGTTACCCTCCCGCCACCCCCGCAGATCTCCCCTGGGACAAGACTTACCTGGGGTGGATGTTCCGGGTGGCGGTGGCTCCAATCGATTGCTTCACCCCAACAGAGTTCTGTATATTTCCTGTCCCAAGATCAAGCAGGGCAAGCCCTATACGGGGATATGACCAACACATTTTATTTCCTTGGAGAAAACAGATGATGTGCCCTGTAATTTTTAAAATGAATGTGTTAGGCACTGCTGATCTTGGAAGCCCCACAGGTAATCAGAGGTCCCCATGGGAAAAAAACAACAACTGATACCTCAAATAGCCCATTTCTACTGTTAGATGCGACATTCAGTCTATAAAGACTCCTGTCTGAACAACTTGCTCCACCATAATCTGGGAGATTAATTTGAGGCAGGCACAGCTCTGTCAACTGAAGCTTTTCTGTATCTTCTGCCAGGACTGATATTGATGATGATGGCAATAAATTATCATGAACGGATCCGGTTGGAGCTTTGTCCAAATCTGTCCACGTTCCGTCTGATTTTGCTGCTGATACTGTTATATTATTCTTCGAGCAGGAGTTTGAACTCCAGCTCCATACATAACTGGAGGTCAACAGTCCAATCTCATTCATATACACCTTCAGATGAGATGTTCATTGGCCAATTTGTGTCCATGGCACTTGCTAACATTGTTACACAGGAGTTTACAAAACACTCCAGTTATTCCACTGCAAGAAATGCTTAGTAAGTTCTTTCTTTCTTTCTTTCTTTCTTTCTTTCTTTCTTTCTTTCTTTCTTTCTTTCTTCCTTCCTTCCTTCCTTCCTTCCTTCCTTCCTTCCTTCCTTCCTTTTACTCTCTCATATGAAAAGTTCTGTACTGGATCCAGTGATCGTTCTTCACTTCAAAAACTAAATTGCTATCTTAAGCACTGTCTTTTCTCTTTCTTTACTCTTCTTTTATTTTTGAAGCCAGGATGGTGTACATTCAGACTAATATTCTTCCACTCTACCCTGTAAAACCAGAACAATTAGCAGGTCAAGGTCAGATCTGGTTCTTTCTTAAACTTTTCTATATCTTAACTGATGAAAATGTTTTTTGAGTTGGCTTGGGAGCAGAGGTCAGACATTCATCCATGTGGGAAGAATCCTTAAGTGCACATCCAAACTGCCCTATATAGTACTTTTCTGCAGGAGCATTGTTGAACGTGGGGTGGGCAAACCTCCAGGGGTTGTCCTATCCTGCACTCGCCACTGCCGAATTTGACGCACCCAAAATTATGGCATTTTTGCAGAGGAACAAGGCGTGTTTCCCTGCATGTGCCTTGTTTCCAAGCAGAATCGTGTTTCCAAGAGCATGATTCATCTTGCAAACAAGCATGCTCCGTTGTGCCTTATTTTCCTGCAAATTACTGCAATTTCAGCAGTCTTGGAAGGGGAACACAGTGTGTGTGTTGCAAAAAAAAAAAAGCCGTGGGGTCATATGGAGCCTGTACCTGTGTGTTCCCTAACCCCTGATTTAGGTAGAAACATAGTTACTTAGAGGTTATGGAGCCAATGATAGGATTCTTTTTTCTTTCTTTCTTTCTTTCTTTCTTTCTTTCTTTCTTTCTTTCTTTCTTTCTTTTAAGAAATCATGGTCAATTCAGACCTCCAGAGTCAGCTGCCAATCTCTCCAAAGGCTGCCAGGGGTAAAAAAAGAAAAAGCAACCCACCAGCCCTACCCATACACACACATGCAGACCCTCAGACCAAAAGAAACACACATAATTATTTTCCGTATTAATATGTAATTCATTAATGCAAAAGGAAAAATGGAGAAGATTCCGAAAGGAAAAAAGAAAGCAGAGTTCTACACTCTGTTTTATTATTTTAAAAGCCATAAATGGCTACAGTTAGCTTAAACTAAGACCTTTACGGCCGCAAATGGCATAGTGGACGCCATTTGCGTCTGCAATCAATCAGCCCAGCCAGCGCTGCAGCAATAGCAGCCGCATCACTGGCGCTCCGGTGTCAGCTGGCGGGGAGGATCCGGCTGGTAAGGATTCTTCCAGGAGGCTGAGGTAAGTCTTCTGATCCAACACGTGCTCCGGAGGCCAGGGTCTTCTGAATCCAGCCTCACTGGGGTCCGTGGAGGATTTCTCCCCCATCCCTATGGTTAATGTTATTTATTATCCCATCACTTAACAGATGGTTCTTCATCCAGTTGCTTTGTTCCTGAGGTGCTTCTCTGACAATCCAGGGACTGTCACAGATCCTGAGTGTGGAAACAGCTTTCCCTGGTCTTGAAGACCTCATCAATTCTCCTCATGGGCACCCCCCCTCAGGGAATGGTGCCTCTCCTCAGACACACACTCAGTGCCTGAGAACCAAAACCTTGTACATTATAGCCTAATCAAAACAGGAGCCTGACATGCACAAGGGGGTGATATGTCCATCTCCACACCCCATTAGTTTTGCCCCTGAGCTGCTAAGTGTCTGTGGATCCTTTCCCTGCTCTTTTGACAGACCACACAGCTCCGTCCCTCATAACAGCCATCAAACTGCACTTTTATTAAAGAGGGTCTCTGTTAACACTGCATTGTGGAGTAAGTGATCTTGGTTGGTAATTAACTGAGGGGGGGGGACTGATTTGGGGGAGGGTTATATTGGGCAGGATATTAATTGGTGGAAATAAATGATGATAGTACATTTGAGGTGATATGGGAGTCATGGAAGGGCAGGGATGTCTGAGAATTTCATTTCAGTTTGCACATCACTCAAAATGCCCTGTTCGTAACCCTGAATGCAAACAGGAGTACATGTCCTCCGAAAATGTTCACAGATTCCTGAACTTGTGCTTGCATTCACAAAATGTGCACTTTTAAAAAAATGCCTGTTTAAAAACGGGGAACTCTTGGTGAATGCACAACTTGAAAAATGCACAACTTCTGAAAAATGCACAACTTTCCCCATTCAAATGAACAACAACAACAAATGGTCACAAATAAGAAGAAGAACAAGCTAAATCAAACTTGCAAGCAAAGTTTGGAGAATTTCAGTTTGGGGGCATCCCTGGGTCCTCTATCCCTACTGAAGGGGAATTTAATTGTTTTGAAGAGGAACAGTTTTGGCGTGCAAATGGAAGAATGTGGATTTTCATGGCCTGCCTTTGTAAGTTCTAGTAAATCAAAATGTTCATATATGCATATAAATAGCCATATGCCAATTGTATGCAATAATTTGTCTCTGGGCTTGATCTTCTGGGTACCTAGCAATACCCCTGGATACAAGCTGGGCAGAAAAGAGAGGTGGATGAGAAAGATTCCCAGTAGTTCACTCATTGGGCAGAAAGAGACTGGGGCATTGGAAGAGCAAGGTGAGAAAAACTGACATTTACCTGGTAAATTTGCATTTACCCTGCAAATGTTAGCCACTGGATATAATCATTTATTTCATTGAATGTTATGCTATATCTGCAGAGGGAGCTTCAGCTATTGGGAAGTACAGAAATGAAATGAAATGAAAATAAATAAATAAATAAATAAAATTTAAGAGATACATTATACCTTCACAACAATCCAGTACCCTGCATTAGGAAAAGAGATTATGGGCGTGTCTCCATGAAAATAGAAGGAGAAGGAAGGAGTGGCTTACCCGCATTTTTCATGGAGCTGGTTTTGGTCCGGGCAGGGATCCACGAGTGCTTTGCACCATTCGAAGTCATCTCACAGAACATACTTCTGGGGGGCGGGGGGCCAGGGTGACTGTCATCTGACTGGCAGGGGCTGTTCAACCAATGAGAGAGGCTTCCCCCCTCCTGGCCCTCCCCCCTTTCTTCTTCCTATTGTTTTGTTGATTATGCTTTATACTGATTTGGATTTTTACTCCGGTTCTATTAGTTATGGATTTCTTTCTGTCTCTGTGTAAGTCTGTGGTGAGAAGCAATGAATTAATGTTGTTGTTGTTAGGTATTATTACTATAATCTTCCTATTTAGTTAGATGAGTGAATCATAATGCACAATCCAACATACTTGATTTAAAAATATATAGCCCTCTCATTGCAGCATGATCCCTACAAACTACCAACATTTGCTTGCCTTTACTTTTGCCATTAATGCGATCAACAAGAATGCCGAATTTTTACCCAACACCACACTCGATTCCAAGATTTATGACAGTGCATTTGATCCAAGGCAAAACTGCTGGGCCACTCTGGATCTTCTCTTCACAGGACAGAGGAATCCCATCAATTATAACTGTGGCAGGAAAGAGAAATTGATGGCTGTCGTTGGGGCACTCACCTCTCAAAACTCCATCCAGATGGCCGACATCTTCAATGCCTACAAGATGCCACAGGTATGTGTTCATGGTGAGATTAACGTCAGCACAGGGCAAGCTCCTGCTTGTATCAAAACTGGCTCCCTTCTGATCCTCCTGCCCCTGCTGCTGTAGTAGTGGCACAGCAGTGGGGCAGGAAGATGAGAGGGGGCTGTTGCTCCCCTCTCATCCTCCATTTTGCGCACAGCAGGCAGCTGCTGTGTGTGAGACTTCCCTTCTCCTTCCACGGCCTGTGCACAAATGGCTGCTTCTCCCCCTCCTTGGGCCCAGGAAGAGGAGAAGGAGCCCTCGCAAATGGTGGCGGTAGTACTCACGGCAGGTCGTGGAGGTGGAAACTCCTGCTGGTGCTGCCCGCTCCCTGCCACAACCACCATGTGCAAACCCCTCACACTCTCCTTTCTGGTGTCGGGAGGGAGAGCACGACAGGTTTGCTCATGGGTGCGGCAGTGCTGCTGACATTGGCAGGGGCAGCAGTGCGAGTCCCTGCCACTGCCATCCACCGACTACCCCTGGCACCGCTGCCACCATATGCAAATGGCTCCTTCTCCCCCTCATCAGTCCTGGGAGGGGGAGAAGGAGTCATTTGTGCGCAGCGCCCATTTGCGCACAGGAGCTATTTGCACACAGCGCATCTGGTGGGGAGCCTGTGGCTTGGCTCACTAAAGCAAGCTAAGCCAGGGCCTCGGGGGGAAGCCATCGAACCCCAAGAGGGCTTGATTTCCCCATGCTGGAGACCCCTGAATGGGAATAGCAACACTGAGCTACTCTGCAGGGCTGGAGTAACCCACACTCAGTTACAGCCATGACTCCTGTAATGTAGATGTAATAATGATGAACTTTATGAGCACTGCAATGCCACTTAAAAAAAAATACCGTTTACAAACTCAGAAAAATATTAATTAATTATTAAGAGCTGAGTTTGAAAGATCAGGAACAGCTGTCCTTCCTCCAACATTCTATTTTAGGGGCGGGGGTAGACACACTACAGAGCTCCACTAAAAGCCTGGATTTCAGCATGGATCTTTTGAGGCAGTAATCACTTTTCCACAAGGAAAGACCCACCGAAAGGCTTTCCAGTGAACCAGGAAGTTAATTCTGCTGACAGAGGGTGTGTCAGATGCTGCTATGACTTCATTCATTGGCTGAAACCAATGAAAGGTGGGAGGTACTATATTTGCTTACAAACCAAACGGGCAGAGGATTGTCTATGCATATCTCAGGTTCTACAAGAGCAAGTGGCTTGCTTTTTAAAAACATGAAAGCTGGGAATATGGAGATTATGGGTCATCTGAGTGGGTGGTGTCTGCCCCCCGCTGGCCCTTCCTGTGGATGCCCATGAAAGCTTCAACATCCTGTTTAGAATCTACTCGCAGCCTGAGTATTGATAACACCAGGCAAGTTTGCTAGGAAATTTAAGATTAGACTGTTAGAGTCCACAATGTTTAAGAGTAGAGCATATTGAAGGAGGTCGAGATGTTGGCAAAGGTTTGGATGGAGTCAGTTTGGGTCAAGAACGACGTGATGGTTTTCTCCGTCCTGAAGGTATTGTATCATTCCCATTAGCTCAGCTATGGCGCCTTTGATCCAGCACTGAGGGACAAAACTCGCTTTCCTTCTTTCTACCGGATGGTCCCAAATGAAGATCTTCAGTATGTCGGGATTGTTGGGCTATTCAAGCATTTCGGATGGAACTGGATCGGCCTCATTGTTTCAGAGGATGACAGTGGGGAAACCTTCCTCCGAACTCTGAGACCAAGGCTCTTGGAGAAGAATCTTTGCATTGCTTGGATGCAAATGATCCCGACCGTGACAACATTTTTACCACATGAAATACTTAAAAAAAAATTGGGACCAATTCAATCAACTCTCACACGGAGTGAAATCAATGTGATTCTTGTGTATGGAGACGGTCAGTCTCTGGAAGCTTTACAGCTAGTTTTATACTCCAAGGAAATTGGTTATATGACTCCAACAGAGAGAGTGTGGATCACGACAGCTGAATGGGATTTCACTGCTTTAGTACCTGGGGGGAAATTCACCACTAAATCCTTCAATGGCACCTTGTCATTCAAACTGCATACAAACATGGTGCCAGGATTTCAAGATTTTGTGGAGAGGATCAATCCTTTCCAGTCCACTTTTTATTTCATCCATCAATTCTGGGCCAGTGTGTTTATCTGTTCCTTCCCTATGTATAACCTTTATGTCGCAAACAAGAGAAACTGCACTGGGAAGGAGCAGCTGGGGAGCCTCCCTGGATCTGTGTTTGAAACAGGGATGTCTGGCCAGAGCTACAATATCTACAATGCGGTCTATGCTGTAGCACATGCTCTCCATGCCATGGATTCATCAAGAGACAAGTACAATACAATGGGAGATGGAAGAACATGGGATCTCCAGAAACTTCAGCCATGGCAGGTACTTGCACCTCCAGGACTGAAATGGCAAAACATTATAATATACCATACCAGAATTAACTTGAAATACAAGAAAAGCAAAATCGTGGATAAATCAACAATAGAAAAGGGACAACCACGTTGCAGACTTAATTTCTCAGACCATGACTGAGAAAGAATGTCCAGCCCCTTTGAAACCCATGAAAGCTGTGTTCTGACTGGAAGCGGCTGTGGCAGTCAGTAGGTTTCCGATATAATCTGTGCTTGTATGTCCATTATGGACTTGCACAGTCATGTCCAGAAAGTGAAGCTGTTGTGTGGACTGGCTGAGATTTTGTCGTAAACAATGCTTTTGCTGATTACCTCAGTTTGGGCAGGGGGCAGGAAGAATTGTATGCAAAACCCCAATCCAGGGTCACAACCCTATGAAGGAGTCCATTCAGAATTCCTATTGTATCATATTAGGATTCTTGTTTTGTATATTGTGGAGACCACAGGTGTTCTGGGAGTTCGTCGGTTTGTGTTGGTGCTCTAATTAATGTTAGTTGACATCTTTCTTCCTACCTTGGATAGACATTTTAAAATGTTGGGAAATGACAAACTCTTGTAGATTCATTTTTGGTGGTAATGATTCAGTGGCTAAAGGTAGTGAAAGTCAGGTTTGCATAGCAGTGATATTAACCAGTTCCTTGCCATTTGACCCCATTCCTTTTTTTCCTCCTTTTAGCTTCACTGGTTTCTGAGAAACATCCATTTTAACAACAGTGCTGGTGAAGAAATATTTTTCAATGATAATGGGGACCTGGCAGGGGGATATGATCTCATCAACTTGGTCACCTTCCCCAACGAATCCTTTCAGAGAGTCCAAGTTGGAAGGATGGACCCCCAGGCTCCTGCAGGGAAAGAGTTCATTGTGAATGGAAGTGCTATTATGTGGAATCATAAATTCAGTCAAGTAAGCACAGTGATCAACATCACCACCATATTTTATGCACATACTCTGGATATTGGCCTCAGGATCTTCTGCATTGGGATTTAGCAGCAAAACCTGCTGTCAAGGTTCCTCTTATGACCTGGACCCCTGGAGCAACTCCTTCAGGATCTCTTGCCTCCTTAAGAGGCCCACCTTCCTTCTTTGCAACTTCCCTTTCCCAGTAACATGGGGTTTAGGCTGTAGACGTGGGGTGACTGACACTCTGGAACCAGGGTTTAAACACAACAGTTTACTAGTAGATTTAATGCAAACAAATTACAACTGAAGGTATTTACACAATAGAGCTGAGTGATACAAACGGCATTAAAAGAGAATAAAAGTGGCAAAACACAAGTTCCTTTACCTTAGCTGTACTTAGACTTCTCTAGGCTGCTCCTTCCTGCTCCCTCTTCAGTCTCTGGTTTCCCAGACTCTGCTCTTACTGGCTCCCTCACTCTCTTTTTATACTCCCTCCCTCAAAACCAAAATTACTGCTTCAAATCTAAAACTACCCTAACTGTACTTAGACCCTTCTAGGCTGCTTCTTCCTGCTCACTCTTCAGACTCTGCTCTCACTTCAGGCTCTGGCTGTCTCTACCTCTTACTGGCTCTCTCCCTCTTTTTATATACCCTCTGCCCTCAAAATCAAAAGTATTGTTTCAACCATGAAGAAACGAAACTTCAGTGGAGAAATGAAACTAGTCCTCTCAGGTTTACCCCTCCCAACAGAAACCCTCAGACCTCTAGGCCTGACCTTTCTTCCATTTCCCTCTGTAGGCCTCAAACCTTCACACCTGGGCACAGCTAAGATGATGGAGATCAGCTACTCAGCCTCTCCCTGCTGTTCCCCCCTTCCCACTTTTCATTTGTACATGAACATCAGATGTATTCAAGAAGCTTTCCAGGAGGGTGAAATATATGTAGGACAACGTGTACCAAGTTTGTCTGCTTCCTGTCTAGGACTGGGCAAATCTGTCAATTTTGCTTTCTCCATAATTCAGGGTTTGTTTGTTTAAATCTCAAGGTCTTTCTCTCCCAATATGAACTTCATGAATTGTAGCAAACTCTTATCAAAAATGAACTGAAACAAAATTCTCACCCATCTACATCCACCAGATTTATCCCAGCATAAAGAGGATCATGACATGCCTGCTTGCCATATAGCTGTTTAGAGTAGGGATGGGCGAACTCACCAGTTCTTGGCTGATACACCCCTTACTGGGCCCCCATCAGCTGCCTAACCCTACTCGCCGCACACGGCGAGCCCCTGAGCGGTCCAAGGGCAGGTGATGAGAGGCTCCTGGCCACCCACTCCTTTATTGACCTGCCATTTTGAGTAAAATTGGCTGCTGGGCCTTTTCCGTAAATAACCATTTACGCAAATGGTGGCCATATGGTGGCCATTTATGCAACATTACAGGCGTCAATGGTCCATCGATGCCTGTAATTTTGAGTAAATGGCCACTTTATGGCCACCATTTGCATAGATGGTTATTTACGAAAAAGGCCTACTTGCCATTTTAATGCAAAATGACAGCTTGGTGAGGGAGCGGGTGGCCACGCACTTGCCTGACTGAGTTGGGCAAGCAAGGGCATCCACGGACTAGTGTTGGGAGGGGGGGCGAGCCAGCGAAAAATTGCTGAGCTTCAAACCCCCACCAGAACCCCTACCACCTCTAGTTTAAAATGTGGAGAAGAAGAAGAAGTTGGCAACCCAGTTAAGCACTAACATGGTTGAAGACATCGGGATTCATATTCCAGACTTTAAGAGCTCAGGACTCAGATCCCTGGGCTTGGGTGGGGAGTTTGTCAGTTTGGGTTCCTCCCCCATTCCATTTTTTTTAAATCTTAAATCCTTTTTGTCCCAAATATGGAGATCTTTGCAAAGTTTGGTAATTTTTCATCAACACTGCACTGAAATGAATTTCTCATCCATCCCTACCCTGTATTTATAGGGATATTTATTTGTCCAGAAGGCTACACAAGTACACTAGCACCTTATTACGATTTCTTGTGACAAACCTTATGGTATCTTTTAGGAATGTGGATTTTGCTCTGCTAGCTGCTGACATGCCAGTATAAGCTATCTTCATGTAGGCAAGTTACCACTTTTTAAAATCCTCTTTCAAGTTTTTCTGATTATTTTTTTTTATTATATTTATGATACGGTAATCTGTCCAACTGACTAAACTAATAATGCAATTCCCAGAGGCTGTACATTTGCATTAAAATACCATCTGATTGCACTGCTTCTCTCTCTCTCTCTCTGCACCAATGGGAAATTGGAAATCAATGGTAGCACTGCATGAATCTGATGAAGAGGACGTGTTAGTCTCCAACTCTGCAGAAGACTCTCTCTTTTGTTAACCACAAGAGACTACCAAGGCTACACTCACTAGAAACTGATATATCTATTCCTGCTGTTATTTCTGTTGCTGTAGACTTCCCAACTTGGGTCCCTCCAGAACTTTTGTACTTCAGCTCCCATCAAAGAATCATAGAATCATAGAATAGTATGGTTGGAAGGGGCCTAAAAGGCCAACCCACTGCTCAATGCAGGAATCCAAGTCAGAGCATCCCTGACAAATGGCTGTCTAGCCTCGTCTTGAAGGCCTCCAGTGTGGGAGAGCCCACCACCTCCCCAGGAAATTGGTTCCATTGTCGCATTGCTCTTACAGTCAGGAAGTTTTTCCTGATGATCAGCCAGAATCTGGCTTCCTGTCACTTGAGCTCATTATTCCGTGTCCTGCACTCTGGGATGATCAAGAAGAGATCCTGGCCTTCTCTGTGACAACCTTTCAAGTACTTGAAGGGTGCTATCATATCTCCCCTCAGTCTTCTCTTCTCAAGGCTAAACATGCCCAGTTCTTTCAGTCTCTCTTCATAGGGCTTTGTTTCCAGTCCTCTGATCATCTTTGTTGCCCTCCTCTGAACCCTCTCCAGTTTGTCTGCATCCTTCTTCAAGTGTGGTGCCCAGAACTGGACACAGTACTCCAGATGAGGCCTAACCAGTGCTGAGTAGAGGGGAACTAGTACTTCCCGGGATTTGGAAGCTTCTATTAATGCAGCCCAAAAGAGCATTGGCCTTTTTTGCAGCCACATCACATTGTTGGCTCATATGCAGCTTGTGATCGACAACAATTCCAAGATCCTTCTTGCTTGTAATGTGGTTGAGCCACGTATCCCTCATCTTGTAACTGTGCATTTGGTTTCTTTATCCTGGGTGCAGAACTTGGCATTTAACCCTATTAAATGTCATTCTGTTGTTTTCTGCCCAGCGCTCCAGTCTATCCAGATCACTTTGAATTTTGTTTCTGTCTTCCAAAAGATTAGCTATCCCGCCCAATTTGGTGTCATCTGCAAATGTGATCAGCATTCCCTGGACCTCCTCCTCCAAGTCATTAATACAAATGTTGAAGAGCACTGGGCCCTGGACTGAGCCCTGCGGTACCCCACTCGTTACCTCTCCCCAGTATGAGAAGGTCCCATTGATAAGCACTCTTTGAGTCCGATTTTGTAGCCAACTGTGGATCCACCGGATCGTTGTTTCATCTAGCCCACTTTGAGCTAGTTTGCTCATCAGGATATCATGGGGCACTTTGTCGAAAGCTTTGCTGAAGTCGAGGTATACGATGTCAACAGCATTCCCACGGTCTACAAGGGAGGTTACTTGATCAAAAAATGAGATCAGATTTGTCTGGCAGGACTTGTTTTTGACAAATCCATGTTGGCTTTGAGTAATCACGGCATTGTTGTCAAGGTGCTTCCAGATGGATTGCTTTATCATCTGCTCCAGAATTTTCCCAGGGATTGATGTCAAACTGACTGGTCTGTAGTTCCCAGGTGCCTCCTTTTTACCCTTTTTGAAGATAGGGACAACGTTAGCCCTCCTCCAGTCATCTGGCACTTCCCCTGTCCTCCATGATTTCTCAAAGAGAATAAACAGAGGTTCTGAGAGTTCTTCTGCCAGTTCCTTTCTTACTCTAGGATGCAGTTCATCTGGCCCTGGAGATTTGAACTCATTCAAAGTAATGAGGTGTTCCTTCATCTCTGACCATTGGCTAGAGTGGCTGCAGCTGATGGGAGCTGTAGGTCAAAACATCTGGAAGGACTAAGGTTAGGGAAGGCTGCATTGGGTGGGTGGTAGTGTGGATTGGGTCCAGTTAGTCGAATCCTTCCCAATTCCCCAAAAGGGAGTGTAGGAGAATGAGCAGGAATGAAATCTCTGTGCTGTTCACCCAACTGAGACAGTGGACAAGCAGTCTGTGGCAATGGCAGCAAGAAGCACCTTCATGAATGGTCTGTGGTAAGCGTTGGGCCTTCCTGATGCATTAATGTCTTGCCATATGCCCAAAGATGCTGACCTGAGCAAAGTCCTGCGATCTTACCATGTTCTGAAGAAAAAGAGATGTAGCTGAGGATTGCACCTATCAGGAAAAGTTACTTTCATGCCAAATGGCTTTCCTTCTGCTTTCCATTAGACGCTGCCCACTTCCACCTGCGTCGAGAGCTGCCACCCGGGACAGAGCAGGTTCGTCCAGCAGGGGAAGCAAGTGTGTTGCTATGATTGTGTTGCGTGCCCCCAAGGGAGGATTTCCATCCAGATGGGTAAGTGAAGGAATCCCGAGTTGTTTGAAAATAACCCAGAAGTTTGTATTTCAGGTATATTTTAATTCCTATCATGGTTCTCTAAATAGGAATATATGAGTGTGTTTACTATGAACAGGGGTGGACAAAGGAAGATGAAACTTTGTTCTATGAGCTCCAGTTAAACAATTCCAGCTAAATAAAGGGAATCTTTGTGTTCTTTGGCCACTTACCCATCTGAATTCTAGAGATAATCTCACAAAAATCCAGAAGATTCAGATTCATATGTATTTTAATTCCTATCCCTTTTCTTGAAAGACAAATATATTCCTGTGTTGAGTATGAACAGGGGTAGGAAGAGGAAATGCTGACAGAACCATTATCAGTGATGCTGAAGAAAGAGGATTTGTTAAATGAGGTCAAATTAAAAGACTGCAGCTAAACACAGAGAATATGTTTCAATGTAAAGTTTTTGCTCAACACTTTCAGATGCAGATCAATGTGAGAAATGCCAAGAAGATCAGTATCCGAACAAGAATCAGGACCAATGTATTCTTAAAGTCATAAGCTACCTATCTTATGAGGAGCCTTTGGGAGCAGTTCTCACCTCCTTGGCTCTTTTCATTTCTGTGATCACACTTTTGGTGTTGTGGACCTTCATTCGGCACCAAAATACACCCATTGTCAAAGCCAACAACTGGAGCATCACCTGTATCTTGGGCTCGTCCCTGGTGCTCTGCTTTCTCTGCTCCTTCCTATTCATTGGCCGGCCTGGGAAGGTGACCTGCCTTCTGAGGCAAACAGTGTTTGGCCTCATCTTCTCCATTGCTGTGGCTTGTGTGTTAGCAAAAACCATCACTGTGGTTTTGGCCTTTGTAGCTACAAAGCCTGGAAACAGGGTGAGGAAATGGGTGGGGAAGAGACTGCCTGTATCAGTGATATTGTCTCTCTCTCTTATTCAAGCTGGCATTTGTTTTGTGTGGCTGGCAACTTCTCCCCCCTTCCCAGAGTTGGACATGCACTTCCAGGTCGACGCGATCGTAGTTCAATGCAATGAAGGCTCAGCCCTCATGTTCTACATTGTCCTGGGCTACATGGGGTTTCTGGCCCTCATCAGCTTCACGGTGGCTTTCCTTGCCAGGAAGTTGCCTGATACTTTCAATGAAGCCAAGCTGATCAGTTTCAGCATGTTGGTCTTCTGCAGTGTTTGGGTGTCCTTTGTGCCAACCTACCTGAGCACCAAGGGGAAATACATGGTGGCCATGGAGGTCTTCTCCATCTTGGCCTCCAGTGCTGGCTTACTGGGTTGCATCTTCCTCCCCAAATGCTACATTATTATATTCAGGCCTGAATTGAACACCAAGGAGCAATTAGTCAGGAAAAAAGAATAGTCCCAGCTAGGGGGAGAAGTGACATCATTCTTTATTTCAGAGTGTCTTTTTCTTGAGCTATTTCCCAACCTGGTGTAACGAAAGTGGGGATAACACTGCTCCCCCACATTTGCAATGCCAGTGGTGTCCTTTGAAGTTGGTGGGGGCCGTTTTGGTGATTTTCACGGGTGGTATTCAAACTCTATCCATTTCTGGCTCGTGGTGGCTACCATTATCTAAGGTCCATGTTAAGTGGCCTTGCAGACCAGTTGGCACATGGATTGTTGAAGATTTCAGCATGGAGATGGGAGGATAATTGACAGGGGGGTTGCTTGTTTGGGCTTGAAGGAATCAGTGGATGATGATTAAGAGGGTTGGGATTTGTGGGCTGGTTTAGTTTCGTGTCTATGAAACTGAGGTACAAATCAAGAAATATCTGGTTTGGACCTTCCTTCTGCCATGAACTCACAAGGTCACCTTAGGCAAGCCACTCTCGCTTAGCCTCCATCTCCCCCCCCCCTCCATCTGCAGTATGGGAGATAACAATACTGACATAGCTTATATATGGTTGTTGACTTGTTGTAAGGATTACAACTAGGTCATTCACACAGAACACTTTGAACCCCTAAAAGCTGTGCAAATGTCATGTGTTACTGTTAAGGTCAGCGGAATGCCATGAGTTCCTTCCCAATACTGTGGGGAAGCTTTGTTCAGTGAGGATAATAACCAGACACTGAAACTGAGCCTTTTAGGGAGCAATCTTAAGCCCCCGAAGCATTGTCTGAGGGCCCATAGGAGAGCTGGGATTCTCCCCTCTGAGGAGACTCTGACCACAGAAGTGGGATTTGGACATCCCTCCCTGTGCTGCCCTGTCACAGCTGGTCCAGGAGCCTGCCCTCGCTTGTCTTTGCTCATGTCCTCCCAGACTCACCCTGACCTGTCCGGCAAGGGCCCACATAATGCCTCTAGTATTAACTCTAGTTTTAACTAGAGGCATTATCAACCTCCAATGCTTCTTCTGTGCTTTCCAACCATTTGGTGTGGAGATATGCAGACATTTTTCTGCCTCTCTCAAAATACTAGAACCTGGGGTATCCCATGAAGCTGATTGGTGGGAGATTCAGGAGAGATCACAGAAAATACTTCTTCACAGAGCGCATAGTTACACTATGAAATCCGCTACCTCAAGATGTAGTGACGGCCACCAATTTGGATGGCTTTAAAAGGGGATTAGATGAAAACCCAGAGGAGGAGGCTATCAATGGCTCCTAGTCCTGATGGCTATGTGCTACCTCCAGTTCCAGAGGCAGTTAGCTTATGCTCTTGAACTGTGGTGCTGGAGGAAAATTCTGAGAGTGCCTTGGGCTGCAAGAAGATCAACCCAGTCCATACTCCAGGAAAGAAAGCCAGACTGCTCACTTGAGGGAATGATATTAAAGGCAAAACTGAAGTACTTTGGCCACATCATGAGAACACAGGATACCCTGGAGAAGATGCTGAGGCGAGGGAAAGTGGAAGGCAAAAGGAACAGGGGCCGACCAAGAGAAAGATGGATGGATGTAGGGATATACGAAATTGCCCTCACCTGTCTCCGCCGTGTTCTGCTGGGAGTGGGAGGTGCTCCGTCCCTCCCCCCGGAATCCTGGCCGGCTGGCTCCGCTTGGCGGAGATTCCATGGAGCTGCCGGCCGGCTCCGCCAGCAGCCGGGCATCCAGCCGCTGGCTAACAGGGACGCAAATGGCGGCAGCCATAGCCGCCACTGTTTGTGTCCCTGTAGTCAGCCGTGATAGGCTACATAAATCTTTACGTAGCCTATCACGTCTGAGTTTTAAAAAACCGCGCGTACACAAATGGTGGCGGCTACGGCCATGGTTCGTGTCTATGAAACTGAGGTACACAAATCAAGAAATATCTGGTTAAGAGCAATCTTAAGCCCCCGAAGCATTGTCTGTGGGCTCATAGGTGAGTTGGGATTCCCCCCTCAGAGGAGACTCTGACCTCCGAAGTGGGAGTTGGACATCCCTCCCTGTGCTGCCCTGTCACAGCTGGTCCAGGAGCCTGCCCTCGCTTGCCCTTGCTCATGTCCTCCCAGACTCACCCTGACCTGTCTGGCAAGGGCCCACATAATGCCTCTAGTATTGCACATATTATGCTTTCCTGGTCCCAAACTGCACATATTTAAATATGCACCTTTTTAAGCCCCCTTTTTCACAAAAAATGGGTGGCAAAATGGTGGGCGCTCACCAGACAGGCCCGGAGTGAGTGCGGGCGACTCGTCAAGCTTGCAGGGGCAGCGTTTCAGCAGGCGCCCGGAGAACCTGAGCTGGGGTGGGTTCCTACATGCCTACCTGCAAAGGAGATTGGTTACTGATGGATGTTTGCAGGTCCTTTAAATGATGTTGTCAACCTCCAGTGCCTCCTCTGTGCTTCCGACCATTTGGTGTGGAGAATGTGGATATGCAGACATTTTTCTGCCTCTCTCAAAATACTAGAACCTGGGCTATCCCATGAAGCTGATCGGTGGGAGATTCAGGAGAGATCACAGAAAGTACTTCTTCACACAGTGCATAGTGACACTATGAAATCCGCTACCTCAAGATGTAGTGATGGCCACCAATTTGGATGGCTTTAAGAGGGGATTAGATAAAAACCTGGAGGAGGAGGCTATCAATGGCTCCTTGTCCTGATGGCTATGTGCTACCTCCAGTACCAGAGGCAGTAAGCTTATGTACACCAGTTGCTGGGGAAGATGGGCAGGGGGGTGGTATTGCACTCATGTCCTGCTTGTGGCTTTCTTGTGGGCAGCTGGTTGGCCACTGTGTGAACAGAATGCTGGACGAGATGGACCCTTGGTCTGATCCAGAGTGGCTCTTCTTATGTCCTTATGTCTCTACCATATGCACGAGGAGAAAGACTGCCCACAGCTGCTTATTTGCTCATATTTATCCTTGATACCTTTCCTCCAGACTGACTCCTCCAGCCTTGGGTAGTTAACTCTATTGAGGGCTCTTTGGAGTTTGCTCTTCAAGGGGCAATGACTGTAGGATGAGGATTAGGTCTCTTCTCTCCCCAACAAATGGGGAGAGCAGTAAGGCATATCTGATGCTTTCAAATAATCAAAGACAGTGTATGACTTTGCCTTACTTTCTTTTATGAATTTCTCCCATATTTTGTTTTGTCATTGATGAAGTAAACTATTAATAACAGAAATGGATATATTTTGATTTTATTCTGTTGATTTGCTTATGTGTGTGTGGCCGCTTTGGTTTGGGCAGGAGTTGGTTTTGATTTTTCAGAACTGGAAGAGGCCATTAAGGCCATCAAGTCCAACCCACTGTTCAGTGCAAGGATCCAAGAGGCTGTCTCCACCAGTGACTTACTCCAAGCCAGCTGCGTGTTGAGGTCGTGAGGGATGCATGACATCATGGCCATCCAGCAGCCACCCTGAAGTTATCAGGGAAGAGCTGGATTTCCTGTAACTGCTTAAATTCTGATTCTTTTCCTTGCCAGGTTCTCCTCAGTATAATTGCTGTGTGCCCCAAACCCCACCTTTACCTCAGATATGCTAGCCCTGCCCAGGGGTGTGCCTTTCACCATGACCCGGGTCAAGGGGTGTTCCCTGTGTGTTTCCCGTCCCTGCACCAACCAATTCGTGTCTCCTCAGAAGTAACTCCCACGTGGCCAATGAGGTTTACCCTCTGAATGCCCACATCAGAACATTCAGAGATCCCCCTCAATTGCCATGGCACCATTTAAAGCCCAATCCCCTAAGTGTGGTAAAGTGCAATCTCAAGGCTCTGATTCTCCTTTGTTTGTTTTATTGCCTTAGGAAGTAACTACTTCAACCCTTCATTGTAGCGATCCTGTGGGTTAAAATGGGGGCTGGTTTCCCATCTTTGTGTTCTCCCCCTCTCTTTCCCAGCACAAGCATATGTGTTTCTACTTGGAAGAAATTCCCATTGTGCTCTGTGAGGCTTGGTCCAGAAATACAAGCACATCTGGAGTTACAGGGGGAAGGAGGAAGGGAGGAAGGGGGGGAGCCTCTCTTAATGGCTGAGCAGCCCCTGCCAGTGAGATGACATTCACTCCAACCCCCGCCAGGAAGTATGTTCTGTGAAGTGATTTTTACTGGTACAGAGAACCTGCTCGTAGAGCCCTGCATGGACCAAAGCGCAGCAAAGCTGATTCCTTGTTTGAAAGATCCAGTACTGCTCCATTAGTTTCCATCAGCCAATGCTGATGCAACATATGCAGTTCGATGCATACTTTTTGACATATCTAAGAATATGATGTTCCAAAACTGTAACACACAACAGGACATAATCACCACATATGAATATATAAACCCTGCTGATTCCAATTTCTCCAACATAGAATCATAGAATTATAGAGCTGGACGGAGCCACTTAGACCATCAGACCCTCTGCTCAGTGCAGGAATCCCTGAGAGATGACTGCCCAGTTTTTCCTGGAATACCTCCATTTTGTATTGTTTCTAGGCGCTCTCCTTGCCAGATGCACCATATTCCATCGGTGTAACAATTTTAATGAATTCTCTCTAAGGATTGTTGATACGGTTTTCTTTGATTGATTTATCCATAATGTATCCCATACTTTTTGCTCGATATCATTACTGGTTCCACGAAGCATTTTCACTTCCTCACCTGAATTATTTATTGTATTTATTTATTCAATGTCTACACCACCAATTAGCCAAGGCTCTCTGACAGCTTGACAAAACGAAACATGTAACGATAAAATAGGATAACATAGTAAAACATAAGATGAAAACGTACATTTTAAATGGAATACAAGTGAAGTAGGAACCAAGGTAACAGCCAGCAGCAATAGTACGACAATATTGTCGCCCTGCTTATTTAACTTAAATGCAGAGTACATCATGAGAAACGCCGGGTTGGATGAATCACAGGTCGGAATTAAGATTGTCGGGAGAATTATCAACAACCTCAGATATGCAGATGATACCTCCCTAATGGCAGAAAGCAAAGAGGATCTAAAGAGCCTCTTGTTGAGGGTGAAAGAGGAGAGTGCAAAAGCTGGTTTGAAACTCAACATTAACAAAACGAAGATCATGGCATCTGGCCCCATCTCTTCCTGGCATATAAAAGGGGAAGAAATAGGAGCAGTGACAGATTTTATTTTCTTGGGCTCCAAGATTACCGCAGACAGTGACTGTAGCCATGAAATTAAAAGGCAGTTGTTCCTTGGGAGGAAAGCTATGGCAACCCTAGACAGCATAGTAAGAAGCAGAGACATCACCTTGCTGACAAAGGTCCATCTAATCAAAGCTATGGTTTTCCCAGTAGTAATGTATGGCTGTGAGAGCTGGACTATAAGGAAGGCTGAGCACTGAAGAATTGAGGCTTTCGAACTGTGGTGCTGGAGAAGACTCTTATGAGTCCCCTGGACTTCAAGGAGGTCAAATCAGTCCATCCTAAAGGAAATCAACCCGGAGTGCTCATTGGAGGGACAGATACTGAAGCTGAAGCTCAAATATTTTGGCCACCTAATGCGAAGAGAAAACTTTTCTCTGGAAAAGACCCTGATGCTGGGAAAGACAGAAGGCAAAAGGAGAAGGGGACAGCAGAGGATGGGATGGCTAGATAGCTTAACTGATGCAATGAATATGGACTTGAGCACGCTCTGGGAGAGAGCGCAGGACAGGAAGTCCTGGTGTGCGATGGTCCATGGGGTCATGAAGACTCGGACACGACTGAACAACTGAACAACAAGAGGGTTTTCAAATTTTTTGAATGGGGAAAAATGTGCAAAAGGCTGGAAACGAACAAACCATCTGTGGTGGGGGGATTGGTGGTGATGGCCAGGTGAAGGGGCATAGCTGCATAGGCAACCCTGAAGGCTCAGCTTGGGCCTCCAGGAGAGCTGGATTTGGCCCACAGGCCCGAGGTTTCCTTCCCCTACTCTAGCCCTTTAATGAGCCTCTAGTGTGTAATACCGGATAGACCTTGCAGAGTTTTAAAACTTTTTTTTTTAAGAGTCATGCGCAGAGACTGTTATGGTGGTGGAGAAACCAGTCTCAACATCTATGTGCCATGTTACTTTACAGACCATCCCCCAGCCTGGTTAACAGTGGTGGCCTTTCAGCAGTGCCCCCTAGTCTCAAGGTGCTGTTGAATAATGCCAGGTCTTTCAGGGGAAACAGTATGATCTGGCCCAGAAAGAGAGACCTAGTTGGATGAAAGGGAAGGATAAACTTCTCCCAAATATGTCCTCCAGAATATGCAGGGGGGGGGGCAGTCCAGCACCAGTCAAGATTTGAGGGGCATGGAGGGGCATAGCTGCATGCCATAAAGATTCCATCTTGTTGACCAAATACCCCATTCAGCAGTTGGCCCGGTTTGAGTGTCTTTTCCTGGTAAGAGAGCTAAACAAAAATCCTAAATAAGTGACTACAGCATTGATAGTTGGAGGTTGGTTGGAGCGGTATCAGTTGAACTCCTTACCAACCTGGGACAATTCCATCTCCAAACAAAGGCCACCTCAGTGACTGTTGTGAAGGTAAGACAATGTAATTAGGCCATTTTGAGCTTATTGGAGGAAGGATGGGATATACATGTGATAAATAAATAATGTAATTGGTTGGTGGGGAAAACAAGTAATGAATTCTAGCCATCCCCCCCTCCCACACACACACACACATGATTTTCTTTTTCATTTGTTCAGAGATAATTAGGAAGAGACACAGCGAGCCATGGCTGCAAAGGGGCTTTGTCTATTATAGCTGCTACTGGTGTTCACTTGGATGATGGTAGGGATGGAAGCTTGCTACTTGCTTGATTATGAATACTTCAAACTACATCATGTCGATTTTCCAAAGACAAATGCCCAGAATGACAATGTCTACTGCAGGATGATTCTGACGAAGGGATGCATTGCCTTTGGAATCTTTCACACTTACATCATTCATGCCTCAGAAGAGCAGCCTCAAGACGTCTGCACCGTTGATGGCAAACCAGTCACTGGAGACCATCGACACTCATCTCCCCTTTCACGGACTTCCTGTTATGATGGCTCATGTCCTCACTTTCTCTGGTGCAGGCATCACTGGAATAACTGAAGTTCTGTGTAAGAATGGAAAACCAGTTGAATTTCTGGGATTTAGGAGATTTGTTCGGCTCCCAAGTTGCTGAATGTCTCAAGCAAAAACATAGGCCTAGGTTGTAAAAGATCTGGAATGTTAATGAATTTAGATCTGCCTTAGATGACCTTCAGTCTGTCTAGAGATTCAAATGTCCACCCTGCTCCCTTTGGGCTTCCTTCAACCCTCCTCTGATCCTTCACCTCACTTTGCATGATTTCCTTGCTTGCTACTTTTCCTGCTGTAGGGCTGCAGCTGCTTCTTGACATCCTGCTGCCTTTCTGGCTCTCCCCATGGTGACTCAGATAAGCATACCTGGAACACTCTGATCAGCTTGTGAAAACACACCTGACAATTACATCACTATCTCCAGCCTAGATTGGATAGCTCAAGGGGGTGGGGAAAGAAGTTGGTGTCTGCATAATTTAGCAACCACATCTGGCAAAGCTCCGGACTTCTGAGCCTTTGAAGGGTCCACTTACAGGAGCCCCATTCTTTGCCAAATTCCGAACCCTCCTCCTACAGCCTTTAGTTAGCAAGCTTTTAATTAGGTAGCAGACACATGTTCTGGATGTGTTCTTCTGTATCTGAGATCGTGGATCATTCTGGCTTTGAAAAAATAAAACTTGTCCTTGTTTAAGCATGGAAAGATGTGCTTCGTTATTCAAAGAAAATCTCTGGCCCCATTGCGCAAAATCTTCTCAGGGGGGGGGGTAAAGGAAGGGGAGTCTAGATGTCTCTTTGGTGATAGTCCTGCTTCTGTAGCCAGAAGAAAAAGAAGAAAAAGTCACAACCTCCCCTTCGTGCGTTCAGAATGAATGTGCTTTATTATTTAATGAATAATAAAGCACATCTTTCCATGCTTAAACAATGACAAGTTTTATGTGATCAAAGCCAGAATGATCCATGATCTCAGATTCAGAGGAAAACCATCCAGAACATGTACCTTTGCTGTGACCTAACTAAAAGCTTGCTAGCTACAGGCTGTAGGAGGAAGGTTGGGGATTCGGCCAGGTATGGGGCTCCTTCAAGCAGACCTGCCAGAAGTCCTGAGCTTTGCCAGATACAGACCCCAAGTTATGCAGACACCAACGTCTTTCCCCACCCCCTTGAACTATCCAATCTAGGCTGGAGATAGTGATGTAATTGTCAGGTGTGTTTTCACAAGCTGATCGGAGTGCTCCAGGTATGCTTATCTGAGTCACCATGGGGAGAGCCAGAAAGGCAGCAGGAGGATGACAAGAAGCAGCTGCAGCCCTACAGCAGGAAAAGTAGCAAGCAAGGATATCAGATCAGACATATCTGCAAAGAGAGGCCAGGGATCAGATGTGGGTGGAAGGAAACCCAAAGGAAGCAGGGTGGACATTTTAATCTTTAGACAGAATAAAGTTCATCTAAGGCAGACCTATAGTCCAGCTCTCTCATATGGCTGTGAGGGCTGGACTATAAGGAAAGCTTTGTGCCAAAGAATTGATGCCTTCGAACAGTGGTGCTGGAGAAGACTCTTACGAGTCCCCTGGACTGCAAGGAGGTCAAATCAGTCAATCCTAAAGGAAATCAACCCTGACTGCTCATTGGAAGGACAGATGCTGAAGCTCAAATATTTTGGCCACCTAATGCGAACAGAAAACTCCCTGGAAAAGACCCTGATGCTGGGAAAGATTGAAGGCAAAAGGAGAAAGGGACAGCAGAGGATGAGATGGCTAGATAGCATCACCAAAAAAAGTCCTACAACTCCCAGCATGGTTGGCTGGGAAATGCCAGGCAATGCAGGAATTCTTTTCCATCTAAACACACATAGAATTGCCTTAAGTCTATATTTTCCCTTGCTTTAAATAGGGGAAGAGTTCTGCTATAATATGATGATTAATGTCGCTCTCTAGGGGACATAGGATTGCTCACTATTAATTTATTTAAAGCGTATTTACCCTGTTCTTAAGCAGGGGGTGGGGGGAATCTCCCAGAACAATTACATAACAATAAAAAACAGACAGCAGCAGCCGCTCATGTCATCTAAAGGACGTGCCACATCAGGAACAGGGGAGGGAAGAGGAACGAATGAAAACAGGATCCCATTCCTAATGCTACCAAGTTCTTAGAACAACCAGCTGGAATGGGAAAGAGTTCACGGACAGGGAGAGCCATACGTACATTCCTGGGAAAGCTGGTGGTATGTATGCTCCTTCCTTTCTCCCCTGCTACTGCCTGCTGGAATGGCTCCTGCCAGGTGATGGACTGTGGCTGATATGCAGAACGAAAAGAGCCATGGGATGAGGTCCAGATCTACTGCAATAAAACGAGCTTGAGCTGGATCACAACCTATATGGTGGTCGAGGAGGGGATAGCGGGCAGAGGGATTAAATCCCTTACTCACCTGTCCAAGCATCTTTCTGTGGGAATATTGGGAAATAGTTTGATAAATCTGAAGACAGCAGTTGCCATAAGCAGTCTATTAAGACTCATAGTCAAGGCAAAAAAGAAGGATAGAAGAAAACTTTGTTCAAGGTAAAAAAGGAGTATACATAGGCTGCCGGAAAATAAAGCAGCCCCTCATTGCAGACGGAGGAGAAAAAAGGGAGGGGGCAAGATAAGAAGGGAAGCAGTCAAGATATAGGAGTGGAACAGGGGCAATTAAAGACAGGTTAAGCAAGTTAACCCCTTATTTACCAGAGAGAGGATTAGTCAGCAAGGGCAGAAAGATTATCACAACTATCACTGCCCACTAGCCCAAACAATTGACTAACAAGCCTTGTGGCCCATTTCTAACACTTTCCCCGCTTGATCCAAGACTGCACATCCTATTCCAATTCATACATTGTGATATGTGTCCAAGCAGGATAAAAATTGGTGATTTCATAGGGATGGAAGAACCAGAGGTACTTCTTAGAGAACATAGCTTTTGACATAGTACATAGTACAACATCATGACTGATCACGGGGCATGTCTTAAACTGGCAGGTGTTTTTTAAAAAATAATTGAATTGGTTTTAAATCTAAACAAACCTTTTAATAATCCCCATAAATGACCAACCAAGAAAGGAGATTCAGTGGCTGCAAGGATGTATGGAATGTTGGGAGTGACTGAGCCATGAATAGTTGAGGATGTTCATGAGGGGGGGGATGATAATAGGAGACGGAGGAAATGGCCCACTTGAGCATTTAACCACTTATACATTGTGGAGTGAGGATTTTTGATCATTGAATATACTCTTCCTTGGGGGTTTCCCACTTCTCTTTTTATGTTTCTTTTTCCTGTTTCTGTTTCTGTTCTTTTTCTTTCTGTTTCTTTGAATCTCGATAAAAAGGTGGGGGGAAGGGGGCAAATAAAAATGAGACAAATTTGAACTATGGACATAAACATGCATTTGTTTCTGTCTAACCAATAATATTACATACCTTTGCTTGCTATCTACACCCATGTTTGAGATTTAAGGCAGGAGGATATTTATGCTTCAGGCTTTGCTTGAATTTCCAGCACAATAGGCCTCATCAACATGCTGTCTAATTGCCTGTATCTGCTCCATGAGAGATATGAGTCCCTTGTGCTATAACAATGTGGCTGTTCTTTCTATTTACATTACACAATATTTCCTCACTTCATTGGAGACCTCAAGACTCTTCACTTTCCACAACACAATTGTCAATGCAGAGATAAGGTTCATGTTATGCTGTTTGCCAAGGGATCTGTCAAGCAGCAATGCCACCTTGGCTTCAGAGAGCAAGCTTCTTCCTTCTGACTGGACCAGGTAATTTTCCATCTCTTCCCAATGGGACTGAACAGGGAATGGAAGAGCTAGACAGAAAGAGGAAAGACAAATGGGGAAGGGAAAGCAAAATGAAAAATATACCAAAACCAGGAGCAGTAGCTGGGTGTGCCAGCCAGTTCTGGTGTGTGCCTCCTGCCTTATTGCCCTTTGCCAGAATAGAAACTTTAATTGAAATTCACCATTTCTCAGCAACTTCCTGTATAGGTAGGCAATGTGTGTGTGAAGGTGAAAGATGATAGATAGATAGATAGATAGGTAGATAGATAGATAGATAGATAGATGGAAGGAGAACCCAGACATAGGAAGGAAGGAAGGAAGGAAGGAAGGAAGGAAGGAAGGAAACAGGATTTAGGGAAGGAAGGAAGGAAGACCTGGGAAGAAAACTTGGAGGAAGAAATATTCCAGAATCATCATGATACTTCTAGCAGGATGCTGACCCTACTGCCATATAGTGGTAGCAACCAGATTAATTTGGGTCCACTTTGCAATTGCAACATTGAGTGGGCTTGCATGTCACACTAAGCCACCCTGTGAAAAAGCCACAATGGCTGGTTGTTCATAGAACAGCCCACGATACAGCCATCAGATGATGATGATATGATGATTAAATTTATTAATTGCCCATCTGGCTGGTCACCCAGCCACTCTGGGCGATGTTCAGCATACAATAAAACAGTTTAAAACAATAAAACCCTACAGTATCGGGTTACTGTGGCTTTTTCTCCCCTCATTCCCCCACAGTCCTCCAGCTGGCTCGTGCACGTATCCCAGTGTCCTTCATGGCAGAACCCATCTTGCCTCCTTATCCTGGCACCTTCCCCACTCTGATCACTATCTCTTTTTGTTTGCCACGTTTTAAAAATTATTTTTCGGTGCTTCAGGAGACACACAAATGGGATCATATTGTATTATTATTATTATTATTTCTTCAGTACCTGAAAATTGTGCAATTGTGTTATTGTTATTGTTGTTGCTGTGGTTATCATCATCATTTCCCATTCCTGTGCAAGCGCACAGATATACCTGTCTGATATGTGTACACTTGCCTTGTCAATATCCTTGTGTGTTCCAGTTGTCAAAGGGAGCAAAGTGGAGAGAGAAAAAGTGGGGAGAAGTGGGAGAAGTAGCTGCACCAAAAGTGTGCATGGGGGGGGGGAATGAAGTTGCACAAAATTCTCCTTTTACTGCCAAGCCTCTAAGTTTGTGCCAATTTCCCCTCCATTTACTTCCCTGCCTTGAAACTTGCACAGATATTTCTTAGAGTTTAGGGCGGTGGCGGGGGGGGGGGGCACCATAACCACAGCACAGCAGTAACTGCTCTGAAAAGGAGCTGCAAGAAGTTGCAGGGAGCCAATATTTCCCCTTTCTGGGCTTGCTGGAGACTCAGAGAAGTGTTGAATGGAAGCAAGACGATGACAAGTGTCAGTTCAACATTTAAACACGAAAGGATTACATTGTTAAGTAGCAGATATGGCCCCCCCCACTTTTCGGTGCTTCTCAATTGCACTAATGGGCTCCTCCTGTCTCTAACCATTATCCCTCCCCTCCCCCAGCCCTTGGCAAGTGTGTGCAAATGTAATTGTTTCAACATGGTGTTTTATTCTTTTATCTTTGCTGTTCACTGCTAGAAATGTTTTGATGTGGAGCAGTATGGAAATATTGCAAATAAATAAATAAAAATTTCCCTGTGTGCAGTCTCCCCTTGTCTGTTTCCCTGTATATTAACCTACTCCACTTAACTCGCTTTGACAGCTGAAATATACAAGGTCGTTGACCAGGCAGGACTACACATATCAGAAAGGCAAATCTGTCCAACTTGCAAAGGAATGGGGGGAAAGTAATTCTAAAAAAATTACAAACACGTTTGCATGATTTTCATCATGCAAACCAGTCATTGCTAGTTGTCCATGATGGGTTCTCCTGTCATGCAAACCCAGTCACTATGAAGCCTCTATTGAGGTAGTCCTATTTAAAGGTTCCTGTCACACAGTTGTGCTATACAGAAACATGAAAAGTTATTTCTGTATAGACAATCAGGTTGTGATTTTTTTTTTTAAGCATTTAGATATGAAATGGTTGGTGGGGGAGGATAATGGGGAATTGGCCCACTTGAGCATTTAACCACTTGTATCATTCTGGAGGGAGGATCAGGTTTGGTGGGATACAAGCCACGGGGCTTAAAAACTCTCCTCCCAACACTATACAGGCAGGTTTCAAGAGACGGACATTGAACATGACTCTTTTGGTGTTTTAGAATGCAGTGGGAAAAGGTCTGGGGATGTTCACAAAGAAAGGGAAAATAGGTGACCCCCCCTCCCCAACCTAAATTGTCCACACCCGCTGCAAGCTCCCCACAGAACCACAAGGTCTCAGTTTCAGCCTGGCTGGAGCTGTGCAATGTTTTGCTGCAAATCATCACGGTGGTTTCAGCACAGTTTGCATCTTCTGGAGTTCATAGATCTGCTACAGATAGGATCAATAGTTTTACTTTCATGTAGACAGGGAGGGACAAAATCAGACCCAGAAGGATATAAACCATTAATAGATGCGTTGGCTAATCACTGTCCCAACTAAGATAACTCAGCTTAGGGGAGAATTCCTGTATTTACCAAGAACTATTTCAAGTCACTGGTGCCCACGCTCACCATTTGACAGACGTCTACAATCAACCTGTAGGTCCACAGATCTTAAAGAGAGCCAGTGTGGTGTAGTGGCTAGAGTGTTGGACTGGGAGCCAGAAGAACCAGGCTCTAGCCCCCATTTGGCCCTGGAAGCTCACTGGGTGACTTTGGGCCAGTCACAGACTCTCAGCCCATCCTACCTCTCAGGGATGTTGTTGTGAGGATAAAATGGAGGAGGAGGAGGATAATGTAAGCCACTTTGTGTTCCTTGCAAGAGGAAAAAAGGTGGGATATACATGCAATAAATAAATAAATAAATAAATAAATACTGCTTCTCCTGGCTGTCCCATTCTGCTGAACAAAATCAACAAAGACCAACATCTTAACACTACCAGCTTTACTCCTTGTTTACATGAAGGGGGCACAGGGCAAGTTGGGAACCCATGGAGAATTGGATCTAGGCCAACATGAGACCCTGAGAGCATGTGGTGTATTGGTCAGGAAGCTGAATGACCACAGGATAAATAGGTTCAAATCCCCAGTCAGCTGTGAATTTCACTGACAATGGGCCTAGGTTACTCACATGGCTAATAAAATGGTGGTGGGGGGAGGCATCTAGATCTTCTTGAGCTCCTTAAAGGAATGGTGGGTGACAAAGATAATAAATAATGAGGCTTAGAAAAAGACTGAACTGTGTGTGCATCTTACAGCTGTTTGATTGCTCAATAGACACATGCTTTTTTGTGTGGGGGGATGGCTGACTTAGGACTCCTCCCAAGAAGACTTGCTGTGCTTCTGTAAACCTTGGGGTTCTCTGAAACATGCCGATAGCTCCCCTTTGTTTCTCAGTGGTTCCGACAACGGACTGGATTTTTGTTTAGTCAGAGGTAGGTTCTGCTTTGTTCCATGGGGTTGACTTCTGAGTAAACATGCATAGTAAACAAACATAAACAGAGGATACGATTGCAGAAAGATAGATTGCATGAGGCAATGCTCTGAGGGCTCTGAGGTTGCACTGAGGGGCAGAGGGCAGTAGGGAAGAAAGAAGGAAGGTTTCCATCCTCCCTGTTCACTGTCCATTGTCCCAGCCTCCACTGTAGTTCTTATTCTCATTTCAGCAGAAGAGCTGAACTGGAATGGAGCTGAAGGCGAGCAATCTGGAATGAGCGTAGTATAGATCAGGCTGTTGCTATAAGATGTGCCTACTCCCTTTCTTCTCCTTTTCTCTTTCTATGCTCTCTTTTGTCTGCCTGATTTCAGCACTACCAGAAAGCACCTAAGGCAGACTACTGGGGTTAAAAGGACATTTCCAGACTGGCATCTGTCTCCAAGGGTAGATGTTTACATTGCGGGGGGGGGGGGAGAGGGAGAGAATTGCACAGTTTTTTTGTGGGATATAATTTATCCATAAACTAACTGTGCTTCCATTATGATCAGTATATAAACTGCTTTAGGGAGGTAAAGAAGACTGGAAAACACTTTGCACTATGAAGAATGCTATGGCTACATTTGTGTATTATTAATAATAAATCATTATCCTCTGTTTGAGCATCGAACTCTGTGTGTGATGTAAACAAGGTCTCTCTAAACATTCCAGCAGACAGTGGCTACTTCTGTTTCCTTATGCCAGATCCAATCCTGCTTCTCCTCCCTTCGATCGTGGGTGAACTTTGCTTGTTTGCATTCTGTACTGCTTAGTGAGTGGGAGAGAGAGTGATATTCATAAACAACCCCTAATTGCAATAGATTCCAGGCTGGTTTATAGAAAAAACTAAATCACATTATTGTTGCTACTGCTGGAATTTATTACTCATTTCCCATTACAAAATAATGAAACCAATGAAACAAAATTAAAACATACAACATGGATCAATTCTTTTTTTTTTTTATCTGCATCCATATCATGTCCATATCCAGGGCATCGTCTGAAGGCACATGAGGCAGCCACCTTGCTGAAGCTAAGCAGGTCTGGGTCTGGTCAGTGCTTGGAGGGGAGACCACCTGGGAACCACATGTAGCCACCTTGAGTTCCACAATGGAAGTCAGGTAGGATATAGATGTAATTCTATCTGTATCTGTATCTCAGATTGCGAGAAGTGTTTTTGTTCTTTTTGTACAATTCTCTTTCCAGATGTATTTATCATCAATTATGCACATTTTTGAAGTGTGGGCATTTTCCTGCCATTGATTAAAGTGTGTTTGTGTGCATTGTTCAAAAGTACACATAGTTTCACATGCATTTTTCAAATGCATACATTTTCCTTGCATATTTTCTTTCAAAGTGAGTTTTGTCTGACCACACTTGAGACAGTAGACAACTGCAAGCTTTAAACAGGACCTTTACTTAATATTAACAGACATCTTCCTGGTTACAACTGAAGTAGGCAGAGTAGGAAGGCAAAAGTGAAGCCAAAACCAGTATGGAGAGGTCTACACAGGAAGAGAGAGTGAGAGAGAGAAAATATCCCAGCTCGGGGTTACCATGTGCATTAACCATTTAATGGCTTTTCAACCAATCATTTCCCTCATCATACAGTGGAGGGGGAAATAACGTTTTCCCTCCTGAGAATCTCATTGTAAGCTCAGTAAAGGATGGACTTTGACTAGGGATGTGTGGATTATATGTGGATTATATAAAATCCATTCCATCTGTGGATTAGATAAAATCCATTCCATCTGTGGATTAGATAGAATCCATTCCATCTGTGTTTCAGGGACTGTCAGGTACCTTTTGTTTCATCATCCACTCATTGATGGAATCAGGGTTTTTTTTTAGTTTCCAAATTTGCACAAATTCACACTTGTGCAAATCCCCCCAAAATGCACAGCTCCCCCCATAATGAGCATTTTCACACATTTGCCTAGGGGGGAAATGTACATTTTTGGCTATTTTCTTTTTATTTTGCATGTTTTTCTATTACTAAATTTGCAGAAAATTCCAGGAAGTTAGAAAAATGGTCCACAAGTCCATGGATTCTGCCTGACTGGGGAAAAGACAGTGCCCTACTGAACCATGGGCCAGATTCATAAAAATCTGAACTCATTTGATTCCACTAGCAGCTATAGGATTGCACCCTTACACAATATTGCAGAAGACAGCATGTTGCCACAAAATAGGACTGTTTATTTGTGAAACCTACTGAAATGGTGGTGGTGGTGGTGAGGGATGGATGGATGAGCATCCCCTTGTTCACCTTGGAAATTATCAGGCTTTTGCAAGCTCTCATTCCACCCAGGGAAATGCTAAGAAATTCTGGGCTCCAGGTAGGAAAAAAGCTACTCCCTACAGGGGACTCTCTAGCCCCAGGAGTGAGCTTCTTTAGAAATGTATACAAGTGTGTGCATATTCTCCAAAACACACATTTGATAAACCATGGAATTGTCAGACATTGGCAATAGACTGTCTATAGCAAGATGAGACTGGGGCACACACACACAGACACATACCAAATGTAAGAGAGAGCCATTTGGCCCATTTCCTGATTACAAACATGTGGGCAGATGGAGGCCCAAAAGTGAGGAGCATGAAAATGTAACCCTCAAGACAGAGGATTGATACAGACTTAGTCATAGTTAGAGTAAACCGATTGAAATCAATGGGACTTAAGTTGCCCTGTTAATTCCAATGGGTGTATTAAGTATCTGGTTCCAACCCAGAGCCAGGCTGGCCTAAGGCACTACATAATTAAGCAGAACTGCACATCTATTCCAACCGATGTCTATATTTTTTCCTCAGAACCGAAGGGAGAAAGGCACTGCTGCATTTAGCAATGACTCACTTAGTCTAAGCAGGAAATCCTCTATATTCCACTGGCTCTCCATTCTTACACAAAACCTTAAAATTTCCAAGTCAGCTAAAACCATGGAAACCACTGTCATACTGATCACAGTGAGTGAGCGGAAAGCGATAGTCAGTTTTATATTCCCCAGAAATAGGTTGCCTATTATAAGTGCAGATATCTCTCAGCTCACCGTCGGAGGCATGAATGTAAGTATTGAAATATAGGTGGGTATGGCCTCTACCCTCCATAATATTTTGGCAGTAAACAGCATTATTTGGGGCTTCAGTCTTCGGAAAATCCACATGCCTCCATTTGAAGAATTCAAATATCCCCTCCGTTTCACTCCCCATCCCCATCTAGGGAAATGCCAAAAGCAGCCATAATAGGCAGGCTTCCTTCACAGCCATCACTTGATGTATCTGTTGGTCTCTAGACAAATGAAGATTGGAAAAGGTGTGAAATGGAAATAATAACAGAGTGCTCCCATACTTTGGTCTCCCCTAACATATTGTCAGATTTATTCATAATGTTTTCAACTGATCTCCTCAAAGTGGCTTACAACATTGTATTGACGTATGGATGTATTTATCTTTAATTCATACCCAGCCTTTCCATCATACAAAGTTGGTTAACAGTACAGATGTATGAGAAATTCATTTCAGTTCATCTTTGATCAGGATTTACCCAGTTTGGACTGACTCAGACACAATCTGTGGCTAAAATCTATACACTTCCAAGCTTGCAATGTGATTCGTGGACTCAAAAAATTGCATTCCACGGCACACGTACATTTGAAAAATGCAGATGGAAAAATGCATACTTTTGAAAAAGGCACACAAATATGCTTTAATCAATGGGAGAAGAATGTGTATATTTCAAAGATGCACACAATTCATGCATACATTTTGAAAAATACGCATGAAAATACACACAGATTTTCATGTGAAAAGAAAAAAATCAGCGCTCACAATCTGATAGCGACCCAGGTCAGAATGAGCTTTGAGATGGAATTCGGAGAACTTCAGTGTGCTCGGGTTTTGCTGAGATGCACATCCCTTGCTAACAGTAACAAAACTGAGATTAAAATAAACTTAATTAAAACTCTCATTCAATCATAAAATAGAATGGATACACCAAAAACCACACGTTCAAAACATTCAGAACAAAACAACCAGCCCCACTGGAACAGGAGCTAGGCCTCTGATGTTCCTTCCATTAGGGCAGTTGGTGGTAGGTGTTCTTGTGTGGGGGAAAGGCAAAAGGAATACTGCAGTTGGAGCTGGGGTCCTCTTTGCTTCCCTCACGTTTATGTCTCCCAATCAACAAGAAAAATGCCCCCTCCAACTTTAGTGGGGTTCTATATGGCTATGAGAAAAGAATTATGGCTATTCATTTTCCCTTTAAAAAAATAATAATTTCATGACAGGGAAATAAAATGATCACAACGCTACAGTGAGAGTTCTCGGGTGTTAGTTTTAAAAAGGAGAGGTGAAAACTGGGGCTCAGGGTTGGCCTGGAAGCTGTGCTGCTTTGGCTCAGGCATTCAAAGAATGGACTGTAGTACGTTTTATTTATTTATTTATTTATTTATTTATTTCATTGATATCCCGCTGTTTTTCCTCTTGCAAGGAACCCAAGGCAGCTTACATGTCCTCCTCTATTTTATCCTCACAACCACCCTGTGAGGTAGATTAGGCTGAGAGTCTAACCCAAAGTCACCTGATGAGCTTCCTGGCTGAGTGGGAACAGAACCCTGATCTCCTGAGTTCCAGTCCAACACTCTAACCACTACGCCACACCATAAACACTATAACAACTACACCACACTGTTTAGTGATGCATTCTGCACTGACTCATGAAAGAAAGCAAGATTAATTCCATGTCAAAGTGGTTTATATGGAATTCTCTCAGATTTTCAAGCATAAGTGCTCACATCTCACCCTTGTCTCACTCCTCACTGGAATGTTGGAGATACAGTATAGTTTCACCTGACTATAATGAGGCCTTCTTCTTACCTGATGTAATAGAGATTTGTCAGTCAAAGACTGAGTCCAGAAGTCTTCAGTGAATGTTTCTCTGATAGTTGTACAGCCACAGATACCCATAAACAGAGAACCAAGCAGAACAATAATGTATCTTATTTAGTTAGTTAGTTAGTTTATATACCACCCAATAGCTGAAGCTATCTTACACAAAAATCATACTAGAAATCCTGGGGACGATTTGAAATAGCAGAAATTACCCATAGACAATGAAAATGAAGCAGAATTATATCTAGAAACTTGAAGATTTATTACTAACACTGCAATAATCTGCATGTTTACTCAGATAGGCCGAAGTTCAGGCCGGGGGGGGAGGCTTCTCTCTTCGCCTGGCCGAAATTCAGGCCGGGGAGAAGCACCCCGTCTCCCCGGCCGCAAACTTCAAAAGAAAATAAAAACACCCCTATGATAGGCTACGTAACGATTAACATAGCCTATCACGGCTAGATCTGCAAAGTCAGCTGTGATAGGCTACGTTAATCGTCATGTAGCCTATCACGGGTGACTTTGAAAAAAGAAAAAGCACGTACGCAAATGGCGGCCCTCATAGGGAGCCGCCATTCGCGTTCCTTATTTGGTCCCTGTAGTCTACGTAAAGATTTACGTAGACTACGGCGAAAATAAGGGCAACGCTATTTGCGTTGTCCTTATTTTCGCCGTACTCTACGTAAAGATTTACGTAGACTACAGGGACCAAATAAGGAACGCGAATGGCGGCTCCCTATGGGGGCCGCCATTAGCCGTACGGGCTTTTTTTTTTTTTTTAAGTCACACGTGATAGGCTACGTGACGATTAATGTAGCCTATCACGGCTGACTTCGCAAATCTAGCCGTGATAGGCTACGTTAATCGTTACGTAGCCTATCACAGGGGCTTTTTTTTTTTTTTTTTTACTTTGTTTGTAATGGCGAAAGACCGAAAGACCGGTCGAAAGCCGGTCGAAAGACCGGCTGCTGCCCCTACCCCTGACGAAGACCTGCCAAACTGCCGCCGGGACCCGCCGCCGGGAGGGACATTCGTGAAAGGTAAGTCCCATCCCGGGGGGGGCGGGGGGCGGGGGGGCGGAGAAGTTCTCTCCGAACAATCTTCGGAGGACCGAATGCGTTGGCGCTCGGCCCCCGAAGTTTCGGGGAGAAATTCTCCCCCATCCCTAGGATGTTGCTGAGAACACAGAGGTACCATAGTAGTGAATTGTAATAACTGTTCTTATTCTGGCAAAAGATAGTAAGGGCAGGAGGCATACAGCAGAACCATCTGACACACCCAAACTCTGTTCCTAGTTGTGATATATTTCTTCTCTTTGTTGTCTTTTGCTTTCCCTATTTCTCTTTCTTCTTTCTGTCTAGCTCTTCCATTCCCTGTTCAGCCCCATTGGGGAGAGATGGAACATTACCTGGTCCAGTCAGCAGGAAGAATCTTACTCTCTGGAGCCAAGGTGGTATGGCTGCTTGACAGATCCCTTGACAAACTGTGGCATATATAACAGGAGCCTTATCTCTCCATTGACAATTGTGTTGTGGAATGTAATGAGTCCTGAGGTCTCCAACAAAGTGAGCAAACATTGTGTAATCTAAATAGACAGAACATCCACATTGCTGTGCCACAAGAGACTCATATCTCTCAGGGAGAGCAGCTAAATAGCATTTCAGTGAGGCCTATTGTGCTGGAAATTCAAAAACAGCCAGAAGCATAGGTATTCTCCTGCATTAAAAAAAAAAAAAATCTCAAAAATCTATGTGCGCAATTACAGATAGCATACAGAGATATGTTATAAGTTTGGTTAGACAGGGAAAAAAAACAGTTTCTGTGAGCTAATGGTCAAACTGGGATGACTCCTCTTTTGTTTTATCTTTGTCGCTTTGTCTTTTTTCTCTATTTCAACATCAAGCATTCAAAGAAACCAGGTGGGGGAGACATAAAAAGCAAGAGCAGACGGGGGGAACCTCCAAATAAGAATGCAACCATTACTACTACAGACTATCACAAAGGCCAAGTATTACCACTAATCAGATTCTGAGTATTGTTATTTATTATTTACTACATTTTTATCCCACGTTCCCGACAACTGTTGTCTCCCAAAGTTGCTCAGATGAATGAGAGAGAGAGAGAGAGAGAGATCATCTGCCATCAGGCTTCCTCCAAACTGACAAGGGAGGGGAGCCCCATCCTCGTGGCTTCCCAAAAGAAGGCTGCCCCAGGTGTGCCTGAGCGATGCACTCTTTGTTTAAAGCAAAGCTCTTTGAAAGAAAGAAAGAAAGAAAGAAAGAAAGAAAGAAAGAAAGAAAGAAAAAACCTTTTATAACGACCATGCCGGTCTGGAGCCCTGCACAAGGTATTATGCTCCCTGCTATGCTTTCTATTTCCACATCCAGCGTTGTTGTTGACCTTGTGAGTCTAAAATGGAGAGGAGAACCAACTCTGTGCATGTCTACTCAGAAGTAAGTCTTACTGAGTTCAATGCGACTTACTCCTACACATGTCATCACCCCACTTGCCCCCAGCTCAGCTTTGTATTTCCACATCCAGCTCATGATCAAACCTTCTGTTAGTTATCTCAGAAGTTAGTTAGTTAGTTAGTTATCTGGGTGAATGGGGGGGGGATTTCCAGGGAACAGCTGGATGGAGGGAGATTACACACACACACACACACACACTAGAAGAATATAGTTCTTCATATTCCCTGAGATGTTTATTCCTGATTTTGTCCATTCCCTGAGCATGTGCAGAGTGTGCTTTTTATTCAAACAAAGAGAAGGTTGCTGATCTTTCCCTTCATGCTGCATTTGTACAAGTGTGACTGCTTCAGAAAGAACTTTCCATTATACTGTCTCTTTTTCTTCATGAGTTTCATTTAACAGAAGTATGATGTAGTGGTTAGAGTCCAGCCCAAAGTCACCCAGTGAGATAACTAACAGATAACTAACAGGAAAAAAAAGGCATACGCAAAAGGTGGCGGCTATGGCGGCCGCCATTTGTGTTCCCTCTTTATTGCCGTTTTAGCGAATATTTACATAGGCTATTACAGCGAAAAAAAGGGGGAATGCAAATTGCGTAGCAGGCGCTATTTGTGTTCCTTTTTTTTCGCCGTTTTAGCCTACATAAATATTTACCTAAGCTATTACGGCGAGAATAAAAGGAACGCAAATAGTGCCCACTACGCTATTTGCGTTCCCCTTTTTTTGCCGTTTTATCTTATGTAAATATTTACGTAAGAAAGAATGGCCAAAAATAGGGAACGCAAATGGCGGCCACCATAGCCGCCGCCATTTGCGTACACTGTTTTTTGTTTGTTTTTTTGCCCAGCCATGATAGGCTACGTAAATACTTACGTAGCCTATCACGGCAGCCTGGCTGGACACAAATGGCAGCCACTACGGCAGCCGCCATTTGCATCTGCAGCAGCCCTGCCCGTGGCCAGAACTCCGGCTGCAGATGGCCCTGGCCGGCTGCTCCACAGAGCCGCCATGGAGCGGAGCCGGCCGGGCAGGATTCCAGGGGGGAGAACCGGATCGCCTCCCTCCCTGTCGATGATTCCGGGGGGAGGGACAGAGCGCCTCCCCCCACCGTGAATCGATTCTGCGAAAAGGTAAGTGACTTTCGTACATCCCTACTATGAAGAGAGACTGAAAGAACTGGGCATGTTTAGCCTTGAGAAGAGAAGACTGAGGGGAGATATGAGAGCACTCTTCAAGGACTTGAAAGGTTGCCACAGAGAGGAAGGCCAGGATCTCTTCTCGATCATCCCAGAGTGCAGGACACGGAAGAATGGGCTCATGTGACAGGAAACCAGACTCTGGCTGAACATCAGGAGAAACTTCCTGACTGTTGGAGCAGTACGACAATGGCACCAATTCCGTAGGGAGGTGGTGGGCTCTCCCACACTGGAGGCCTTCAAGACGAGGCTGGACAGCCATCTGTCAGGGATGCTCTGACTTGGATTCCTGCATTGAGCAGGGGGTTGGACTGGATGGCCTTGTAGGCCCCCTCCAACCCTGCTATTCTATGATTACAGTGAAATGCCTCCAAGACATTCAATTACAGCACCAGGGCTCTTTGGATCAGATGTCTGATAGCTATTTCAGACTCATCCAGTTGTCTCTTTGTTTCAGGAGGAACAGTTTTAGAAAGGTTTTGTTTTGTTTTTAAGTTACATTGTTGGTTTCATTCTTTCCTCCTGCATGCAGGAAGCAAAACAATCAAATAGTCAACATCTGCATGCAGTGGCAAAATGTAATACAAATTTAAAGGTTTGTTTAAGCTATCTGGCTACTCCTTCACTAGCTACACTATCTTGGGGACTTTGTTCTTTGTCTTTCTTTCTTTTTACTCGCCCCTCCTCCCACCTCATTGTTGGAAACATTCAGCAAGAGGTTAAGAGATTAGCAAGACTGAGATCAAAAACAAGGCAGAGTTCACTTTGCTTAAATTCCACATTTCCCTGGCACTCCCACTTTTTCAAAAAGTAAACTTTACGGAGGGAGCAATCCTATGGCCACTAGACAGAGGCTAGATGGCCAGAGGATATCGTGTGATCAGGGAACCAACCTCCCTCCACTTCCACACTGCCTCGGAGGCAGCGGGGAACAGCCCCGTCCTCCCCGCTTGCATGAGGAGCGTGGAGCAGCTGAAAAGGGTCGTGGCTGGGGTGTTCCGGGGCGGGGAGGATGGAACTGCCTGTATGACACATCCCATGTGTCGTACAGCCGCCTCCTCCCCCTCTCTGTCCTTCTGCGGCTAGACAGCTGCAGTCAGCTGTCTAGCAGAAAAAGCAGAGCAGGAGGAGTATGGAGGGAATGATCCCCTCTGTGCTTCTCCTGCCCTGCTTTGGAGAGGCGGTCGCCTCCATGTTCGGAGGTGGCCACCTACCTATCTGGATAGGATTGCGCCCCTACAAGACTGTACCTTGGAGCACCATAGCAATGCTGGATGCATTTAACTGCCACGGGCAACAGGACAAGGCTTACTGTCTGGGACAGCAACTGGGAACTAGAGCAGCTCCTAATTAGGGGTGCACAAAAGTCCCTTACCTGTCCTCGAAGCTTTTCGCGGTGGGGGGGAGGCGCTTCGCTGCTCCCCCCGTGAAGTTCAGGCCGGCGAGGGAGGCTTCCCGCCTCGCCCGGCTGAAATTCAGGCCGGGGGGGAGGCTTCCCGCCTCGCCCGGCCAAAATTCAGGCCGGAGAGTAGGCGCCTCGCCTCGCCCGGCTGCGAACTAAAAAGTAAAAAAAAAAACACGCCCCGTGATAGGCTACGTGATGATTAACGTAGCCTAACACTGCTAGATCTGCAAAGTCAGCCGTGATAAGCTACGTCAATCGTCACGTAGCCTATCACGGGTGACTTAAAAAAAAAAAAAAGCACGTACGCAAATGGCGGCCCCCATAGGGAGTCGCCATTCGCGTTCCTTATTTGGTCACTGTAGTCTACGTAAATCTTTACGTAGACTACGGCGAAAATAAGGGCAACGCTATTTGCGTTGCCCTTATTTTCACCGTAGTCTACGTAAAGATTTACGTAGACTACAGCAACCAAATAAAGAACGGGAATGGCGGCTCCCTATGGGGGCCGCCATTATCCGTACGCGCTTTTTTTTTTTTAAAGTCACCCGTAATAGGCTACGTGACGATTGACGTAGCCTATCACGGCTGACTTTGCAAATCTAGCTGTGATAGACTACGTTAATCATCACGTAGCCTATCACGGGGGCGTTTTTTTTTTCTTTTCTTGGAATGGCGGCGGCGGCAGCCGGTCGAAAGACCGGCTGCCGCTCCCGCCCCGGACGAAGACCCGACGAACCGCCGGCCGGACTCGCCGCCAGGAGGGACATTCGCCAAAGGTAAGTCCCGTCCCAGGGGGGTTGCGGGGGGCGGGGGGGTGCGGAGGATTTCTCCCCGAAACTTGTTCGGGGGGCCGAACACGTTAGCGCTCGGCCCCCCGAAGTTTCGGGGAGAAATTCTCCGCCAACCCTACTCCTAATGCTCCAGCAGCTTCAGGTAATGCACAGTGGGGCTTGACTCAACACACACGCTGCTACACTTTATGATCCCACATGAGTACAAGATGTGTTAAATGTGGGGACACTGAACGCATGTGCATACTCATTCATCCTATTTACCTGAATGCCTGAATAGGGCTCGAGTGTGTTTCCCCTCTGCTCTCCAGCCCAAAGGCAACATTCCCAAATTGTCTAGTCTAGACTGTTATTCCATCTTGGGGCACTGGTGGAATGGTGCTGCCTGTGCAAGTAGCATCTTCCTATCAAGAGGCATCCTGAGGAGAGGGGGGAATGGCAGCTACCAGGAAAGAATAGCTCCATTCCTAGTCCTTCGCCTGCTACCACCCATGGCACTAATAATGCTCTCACGCAGCCAGCACATCGCTTAAAGTTAAAAAAAGAAAGAGGAAGCTTCCTCCTGTACTTACCTTCCCACGACCATGCGGCAGCAAGTCCTCCCCACTGCTGCCCCAAACAGTTTCACTGTGACCCCCAAAAGTAGATGAAATGGCTCGCATTTCCACCCCCCCGCCAAATCATCCCTCCACAAAATTTGCGGACATGTTGGCAAATTTCAATATACCCTAGGCTCTAGTGATAGGGAAGCTAACCCAGCGACGCTCCTCAGCCTTCAGAGCCACTGTACGCAGATTGCTGATCTGTACAATCGTGCTGTTATTCACATGTAAAAGTGTGTGTATGTGTTCATTCAGGGGCGTCTGACACGTGAAAGAATATTGTAACACACTGCTGCTGTACTCAGGCTTATTGATTAACATCCTGTAGAAATAAGGAATTTGGGGGTGCTGATTAAATGGATGACATTAAAAAAAATCAAGCACCTGCTTACAAAAATACTGCTGCTTCTCTACACAGAAATAAGTTCAGGTATGTTCAGGGGCTTGCAAAGATTGGGCTCTAGTAAAAAAAGTTACTAGTTTTACCTAAACCATTTTCAAAATAAGTAATCCAAGTGTGTGTGTGTGTGTGTGTGTGTGTATGTATGTGGATGGATAGATGATAGATAGATAGATAGATAGATAGATAGATAGATAGATAGATAGATAGATTCTACCCACTGAAACACTTATATGGATCTCTGAAATCTGAATACAAATGCTAATGAAAGTCAAGAATATTTGCTAGCACTCATTTATTTAATAAGGACAGAGGAAGAGGGAAGGAAGCAACAGAGATATGTCAGATATATCAAGGTAAGGCTCAAATTAGGCAAGGATGGAATCCAGTGAGTCAGTTATCCAGCTCACAGGGTCACTCATCTCAGATCTTTCTATTGCTGCATAGCCTTGGGAAGTATTAGTACATTAACACTGAAAGAACAGAGAGTGAAAGACCCAATCCCATCACTTCTCTGGAAGAAATGTTACCGTTCCCTGCTTACGTCACAATCCCACAAAGATTTCAGAAGCTCCTATGGCAGCTTGTCAGGGCCAAAAAGGCTTATGTTGATGGTGGGGGGGAGGCATTCCGTCCCTCCCCCCAGAACCCTCGACGGGTGGGGAGGTGCTCCGTTCCTCCCCCCCCCCAGAATCCTCCGTGGCCGGCTGTGCTTTGCAGCAGCTCTGGGTTAAAAAAACAAAAACAAAACCGCGTACGCAAATGGCGGCAGCTACAGCCGCCACCATTTGCGTTCATTATTTTTGCCCTCTTAATCTACGTAAATATTTACATATGCTAAAACGGGGAATCAAAAAGGGACGCAAATAGCACCCGCTATGCTATTTGTGTTCCCCTTTATTTTCGCTGTCATAGTCTACATAAATATTTACGTAGACTAAGACAGGCAAAAATAAGGAACGCAAATGGCGGCAGCCGTAGCCGACGCCATGTGCATACGCGGTTTTGGTTTTTTTTAACCCACCCAGCCATGATAGGCTACGTAAAGATTTATGTAGCCTATCACGTTGTGTTTGTTTTTTTTAAAACCTAGCCATGATAGGCTACGTAAATCTTTACGTAGCCTATCACGCCGTGTTTGTTTTTTTTTAAACCTAGCCATGATAGGCTACGTAAATCTTTTTTTACAAGAGTGGAAATCGCGGCGGCGGCAGCCAGCCGGAAGACCAGCCGCTGCCGCCACCACCGCAGGTGCTGCCAGAGCCACTGCTGCCAGCTGAGTCTCGTCCCAGGGGGGATCCGCAGGGGTGGCAGGGGGGTGGCAGGCCATTCCGCCACGGAGTTCGGGAGGCAGAATGCACTGGCATTCGGCCTCACCGAGATCTGTGGCGGAATTCTCTGCCATCCCTACTCTGTAGGCCTCATATCTTCACAGCAGTGCAGACTTCTTTTGGCAAGCCAGAGACTGGTTTCAGTCTCTGAAATGTCCCTCCCGGCGGCGGGTCCGGCCGGCGGTTCGGCGGGTGTTCGAACGGGGCGGGAGCGGCAGCCGGTCTTTCGACCGGCTGCCGCCGCCGCCATTGCAATGAAAGAAAAAAAAATAAAACGCTCCCTGATAGGCTACGTGACGATTCACGTAGCCTATCACAGCTAGATTTGCAAAGTCAGCCGTGATAGGCTACGTCAGTCGTCACGTAGCCTATCACGGGTGACTTAAAAAAAAAAAAAAAAGTGTGTACGGATAATGGCGGCCCCCATAGGGAGCCGCCATTCCCGTTCCTTATTTGGTCGCTGTAGTCTACGTAAAGATTTACGTAGACTACAGCGACTAAATAAGGAACGCGAATGGCGGCTCCCTATGGGGGCCGCCATTAGCGTACGCGCTTTTTTTTTTTTAAAGTCACCCGTGATAGGCTACGTGACGATTGACGTAGCCTATCATGGCTGACTTTGCAGATCTAGCTGTGATAGGCTACGTGAATCGTCACGTAGACTATCAGGGGGTGGTGTTTGTTTTTTTTTAACTTTCACGTTCGCGGCCGGGCGAGGCAGGAAGCCTCCTCCCCGGCCTGAATTTCGGCTGGGCCGAGGAGGGAAGCCTCCCCCCCCCGGCCTGAACTTCGCGGGGGGACCAGCGAAGCACCTCCCCCCCACCTCGAATGTCCTTCGAGGACAGGTAAGTGACTTTCGTCCACCCCTAACGAAAGCCACTTACCTGGTCTCGCAGCTTTTCGCGGTGGGGGGGAGGTGCTTCGCTGCTCTCCCCCCGAAGTTCAGGCCGGGGGGGGAGGCTTCCCACCTCGCCCAGCCGAAATTCAGGCCGGGGAGGAGGCATCTCGCCTCGCCCGGCCGCGAAATAAAAAGTTAAAAAAAAAAAACGCCCCCATGATAGGCTACGTGACGATTAACGTAGCCTATCACGGCTAGATCTGCAAAGTCAACCGTGATAGGCTACGTAAATCGTCACGTAGCCTATCACGGGTGACTTTTAAAAAAAAAGCACGTACGCAAATGGCGGCCCCCATAGGGAGCCGCCATTCGCGTTTCTTATCTGGTCGCTGTAGTCTACGTAAATCTTTACGTAGACTACAGCGACCAAATAAGGAACATGAATGGCGGCTCCCTATGGGGGCCGCCATTAGCCGTACGCTCTCTTTTTTTTTTTTTTTTAAGTCACCCGTGATAGGCTACGTGACGATTTACGTAGCCTATCATGGCTGACTTTGCAAATCTAGCCATGATAGGCTACGTTAATCGTCACGTAGCCTATCAAGGGGGCGTTGTTTTTTTTTTCTTTTATTGGAATGGCGGCGGCGGCAGCTGGTCAAAAGATCGGCTGCCGCCCCCACCCCTGACGAAGACCCGACGAACCGCCGCCGGGACCCACCGCCGGGAGGGACATTCGAGAAAGGTAAGTCCCGTCCCGGGGGGGGGGCAGGGTGCGGGGCGGGTGCGGAGGATTTCTCCCCGAAACCTCTCCGGGGGGCCAGACACGTTGGCGCTCGGCCCCCCGAAGTTTCGGGGAGAAATTCTCTGCCAACCCTAGCCAGAATAGTTTTTGTCATTCTCTCTTTTCTTCTAACAAACCAACAAAAAAGTTTGCTGCCACTTTAGGCAGCAGAAGAGTGGCAGTTAAAGTGTAGCGGAGTTCCCATTTGTTGAAGAATGGGCCAATGGGAAAACACTACATCATCCTGAAGCATAAGTCCAGTAGCATCTGGGGAGATGAAAAAAAAGATTTCTGGAAATTATTTTTGCTTCTAAAAAAATGAGTTCTAACCCCTCTGCTACCTCTTCTTAAATAAGGGTAATCCCCTCCACTGACAGAAATAATGGAAACTGAGGTACTTTCTTTAACCAAAGAAATGAAACTACTTATCTCAGGGATATTCCCTCCCAACAAAAAATCCCAGGCCTCTAGGCCTGACCTTTTTACCTTGTCTGTGTAGGCCTCACATCTTCACAGTAGTGCAGACTTCTTTTGGCAAGCCAGAGACTGGTTTCATCTCCTGCAAACCTAACGATCAGCCTTGAAGATAAGGACTTGCTGCAGTGAAACCTAAAGCTGGGCTGAAGTATTGGCCCAGTGTTTTTGAGAAGTTTCATGGGTGGAGTAAAAACATGCCTTTAATATTGTAATGATATTCAGTAATGTAATAATATTCAGGTGTGGGTGTGTGTTTAAAAAAATCTGTTCATTTTGGTTGTAGAGGGTTGTTGCCCCAATTTAAGAAGAGGCCAGAGTGGTTTTTGTCATTCTCTTTTTTCTTCTAACAAACCAACAAAAAAGTTTGCTGCCACTTTAAGCAGCAGAAGAGTGGCAGTTAAAGTGTAGCAGAGTTCCCATTTGTTGCAGAATGGGCCAATGGGAAAACACTACATCATCCTGAAGCATAAGTCCAGTAGCATCTGGGAAGAAGAAGAAAAAGATTCCTGGAAATTAGTTTTGCTTGTAAAAAAATGAGTTCTAACCCTTCTGCTACCTCTTCTTAAATAAGGGTAATCCCCTCCACTGACAGAAATAATAGAAACTGAAGAACTACCACCCAAAGTCACCAAAATGCAACCCCAGATTTCATGGGAAACCACTGCCCATGCAAGTGGAGGCACTTTTAGTTAAATCAGGTAAGGAAATAGTTCCCAGCAGTCAAGTGAGAGAATTCAATTTCATGCCAGCTGTCCTCTTTCTCACGCCACCTGAAAATGATGTCACTCCCCTTCCCCCAAATTCTAACTATAGTTTTTCTTGACTAACTGCTCTCTCGCATTCAGCTCAGGCCTGAATATAATAATGTAGCATTTGGGGAGAAAGATGCAACCCAATAAGTCAGAACCAGAGGCCAAGATGGAGAAGATCTCCACAGCCACCATATATTTCCCCTTGGTGCTCAGGTAGGTTGGCACAAAAGACACCCAAACACTGCAGAAGACCAACATGCTGAAAGTGATCAGCTTGGCTTCATTGAAAGAATCAGGCAACTTCCTGGCAAAGAAAGCCACAGTGAAGCTGATGAGGGCCAGAAAACCCATGTAGCCCAGGACAAAGTAGAACGCCAAGGCTGAGCCTTCATTGCATTGAACTAGGATTGCGCCAACCTGGGAGTGCTTATCACATTCTGGAAATGAGGGAGAAGTTGCCAACCACACAACACAGTCAGATGCCAGTTTGAAAAAGAGAAGAGGGAACAATGATGGAGACTGCCAGTCTTTTCCCAAACCATTTTCTCATCCTGTTTCCAGGCTTTGTGGCCATGAAGGCCAAAACCACAGTGATGGTTTTTGCTAACACACAAGTCACAGCAATGGAGAAGATGAGGCCAAACACTGTTTGCCTCAGAAGGCAGGTCACCTTCCCAGGCCACCCAATGAATAAGAAGGAGCAGAGAAAGCAGAGCAGCAGAGAAGAAAGAAGGATACACAAGATGCTCCAGTTGTTGGCTTTGACAATGGGAGTATTTTGGTAGTGAAGAAAGTTCCACACCACCACCACTGTGATCACAGAAAGGGAAAGAGCTAAGAATGCTAGAACTGCTCCCAAGGGCTCCTTATAAGAAAGGTAGATTATTTCTTTGGAATACATTGGTCCTGATTCTTGCTTGGATACTGATCTTCTGGGCATTTCTCACATTGGTCTGCATCTGAAAGTAATGAACAAATGCTTACTATCTCCAGAGTTCATGAAGGTTTCCTCTGTTTAGCTGGAATCCATTGACTGGAGCTCATATAACAAATCCTCTTTCGTCAGCATCAGTGACAGTACTTGTGTCAGCATTTCCTTTTCATACCAATGTTCATAGTAACCATATTCATGCATTTGTGATTAGAGAAACGTAAGAGAAATTAAAATACACCTGACTGTGAAACGTCTTGTCTTTTGTCTAAGTAACAGTACTTGGATGGGAGACCACCTGGGAATCAGGCTTCCTGCAGTGAGCAGGGGGTTGGACTCGGTCTTGTAGGCCCCTTCCAACCCTATGATTCTATGATATCCACGATATCTATGACAATCCTTCACTTACCCATCTGGACTGAAATCCTCCCTTGGGAGCACTCAACACAACCATAGCAACACACTTGCTTCCCCTGCTGGACCAACATGCTCTGTCCTGGGTGGCAGCTCTCGACACAGGTGGAACTGGGCAGCATCTAATGATAACCACAAGGAAGGACATTTGGGATGGAATGAGCTACTTTCCCCGCATTGCTGTAACTCTCAGCTACATCTCTTTTTCATCAGGACACAATCAGATCAGCATCTTTGGGTACATGCCATAGCATTAATGCATCAGAATGGCCCAAGACTGATCACAGCCCTCTAATGAAGTTGCTTCTTGCTGCCATGACCACTCATTGATTGTCCATTTGCTCAGAAGGGCAATATTTAGTTCCTGCTTACTGCCCTACACTCTCGCTTGGGGTGGTGGAGAAAAGAACTGGACCAAGTGGACCCAATCCCACTTCCACCTAAGCAAGTTTATTTTAACTTTTATTTTAAGCTACCAAGGACAACAGTCCACTTCATCAGATGCATTAATGTCACCGTTGTTTTTCAGGAATTTTGGGGTGTCTCCATTGGGTATGTCCATTGCTAAACCCAGTGTCACCCAACCCAGATACCTATATCCATGGTGGCTATATTAAAGTCTTGTTGTTAATGATGATAAGGATGACAATTATACTTCCTACCTGATTAAATTTGTGATTCCAAATAATAGCACTTCCATTAATGATGAACTCTTTCCCTGCAGGAGCCTGGGGATCTATCTTTCCTCTTTGTATTCTCTGGAAAGATGCATTGGGGAAAGTGACCAAGTTGATGAGATCGTATCCCCCTGCCATGTCCCCATTGTCATCAAAGAATATTTCTTCACCACCATTACTGTTAAATCGGATATTTCTCAAAAACACATGAAACTAAGAGGAAAGCCAAAAAAAAAAGAGGAAAAAGGTCAAGCAGTGAGTAATGGTTGAATAGCATGTATATGCAAAGCCGACTTTCAGTACTGACTAGCCTAGTATCATAGCCACCAGAAATATATCTAGATGATTTCGTACTTTCCAAACATTTTAAATTGTCTTGGAACATGAATCAGTGCACCAACAGACAACTATCGTCTTCCTAGCACGCCTTAAGACAATGCAGTGTGCGCACAACAAGTATCTTCTCAGTGCTACAGAAAGGAGAATTCTGCATGGACCCCCTGAGATCAGTGATAACGGTGGGGATGCCCTGAGGAGATTCCTCCAAGGGATGGGGTTAAAGCTTAAGCCCTGTCTACTAGAAGAACCCTAAGAGGCTCCACAGGCTGGATTGTGGTGCCCCCATGCCAGGGTTTCCACTATGAAGAATGCAGAAAGGCAGCACTGAAAGAAAATAGCACATGTTGATATGGGTACAGAGTTGCCATCTGGGTTTGTTGCAAAGCCTTGCTCTATTTTTTTTTTTAATCTTTCTTATGTGGCCTGTTGTTTTTTTACTGGGTAGCTGTTTTAGGTTAGGAGGCTGTTGTTTTTGCTGCTACTGCTATGAAAATGATAGTGTTTCATGTGTCGATATATTACAGGGTGGGCGGTCTCCATCAGTCGTCTTACATTCATTCTTGTTCAACTGTCTAGATCTAATAAGGCCAATCTCAACAAACAAGACCTACCTGTGAGAAGGTTCTTTACTGTCAAAAAATAACAATGATTAAGGAGGGATACGATGGAGGTTTATAAAATTATGAATGGTAATGGGTAGATTAAGATTTCTCTCCCTCTGTTATAATATTAAGAGTCATCCAGTGAAATCCATTGGTTAGCAATAGATTCAAGATATGGTAATGGAAGACGTATTTCAAAGAATGCATGATTCTTACACATTTCTTACATGGCTTTAAAAGGGACGAAAATAAATTTGTGGATGACTCATGACCTATGGTTCCCTCTCTATTCCTGTTCCAGACACAAGCTGAGACCTTCATTTTATGTTGTGGTCTCATAAATTATGTCTGCTAACATGGTTTTCTATGTTCTGCTGTTGATTTACTTATAGTTTCATCTTTCTGATTAATTCTTCTATAATATTTGAAGATATATTGTGACTTGACTGCTGGAACTGCAGCTACCTGCCATGGCTGAAATTCCCAGAGATCCCGTGTTCCTCCATCTCTCATTGCTTTCTGTCTGGTTCTTGATGAATCCATGGCATGGAGAGCATGTGCGACAGCATAGACAGCATTGTAGATATTGTAGCTCTGGCCAGACATTCCCATTTCAAACACAGTTCCAGGGAGGCTCCCCAACTTCTCCATCCCAGTGCAGTTTCTCTTGCTCCGGGTATAGAGATTATATGTAGGGAGAGAACTGAAAAATGCAGTAAACCAGAATGGTCCAATTAAATGAAGAGTAGACTGAAAGGATTTATCTTCTCAACAAAGTCTTGAAATCCTGGCATCATGTTTGTATGCAGTCTGAATGACAAGGTTCCATTGAAGGTTTTAGGGGCAAATTTTCTCACAGTTCCTAAAGCAGTGAGATCCCATTCAGCTGTAGTGATCCGCACTCTCTCTGTAGGATGCATAGAAACAATTTCTTTTATATTTAAGGCCAATCATAAGCCTTCCAGAGACTCATTGTCTCCAGAAACAAGAATCACATTGACTTCACTCAGTGTGAGAGCTGAATGAATTGGTCTCAGTTTTTCTTGAATTCTTTCATATGGTAAAAATAGTGCCACTTTTGGGCTCACCTGTGCCCAAGCAATGCAAATATTACTCTGAAAAAGCCTTGGCCTCAGGGACCAAAGAAAGGTTTCTCCACTGTCATCTTCTGCAACAATGAGACCGATCCAGTTCCACTCAAAATGTTTGAGTAGCTCAGCAATTCCAAAATACTGAGGACCTTCCTTTGGAACCATCCGGTAGAAAGAAGGGAACTGGGTTTTGTCCCTCAGTGCTGGATCCAAAGAGCCATAGCTGAGCTAAGAGGAAAAAAATGCTTTCAGGACTGAAAAAACTTTTTCACTGGCCAGAAATGACTCCATCCATCCATCAACAAAGGTTAGCATGTTCCTCTCATTCAATATAATCCTATAACAAACATTGTGGCTTCTAACTGCCCAAACTTAATTTTCTAGCAAACCCACCTTTCATGATTATGACTAAGGCCGAAAGTGCTTTCTAAATATGTGGAAGAAACTATACTTCCCAAGTTTACAGCTCTGTCATGCAGCCACTAACGGCTGGATTCTCAGTTTTGTTGGTTGCATTTCCAAGAATTGATATGGATACTGTTATGGCAGTGCAGTCAAAAAAAGATATGAGTGTGCTGTGCAGGGATTTTACATTTACCCAGTTTTGATGTGTTAATTCTAAACAAATACCTGTGGTATCTTATAGATATTCAAGATGTTGGCCATCTGGATGGAGTTCTGGGAGATAAGCCCTCCTATTACAGCCATTACTTTATCTTGCTTGCCACAATTGCAATTGGGGGGAACCCCTTGTCCATTAAAGAGAAGATGCAGGGTGTTCTCACATGTTTGCCTTGAATTAAAAGCATTGTTGTAAAATTTGGATCCCAGTGTGGTGTTGGGTAAGAATTCAGCATTCTTGTTGATCTCGAAAATGGCAAAAATGAAGGCAAGGACATGTTGGTAGTGTTTAGGGATTCTGCTGCAATTAGATAGGTATATTGTATTAAATCCCCTTCATGGGTCACTGCCTTGTTGTGGTGAAGGGGCTTGTGTAACTCAGTGAAGCCATAAGCTATGCCGTGCAGGGCCACCCAAGACAGACAGCTCATGGTGGACAGTTCTGACAAAATGTGGTCCACTGGAGAAGGAAATGGCAACCCACTCTAGTATTCTTCCAAGAAAACCCCATGGAACGTATCACAAGGCTAAAAGAGATGACGCCGGAAGATGAGCCCCTCAGGTCGGAAGGTGTCCAATATACTACTGGGGAAGAGCAGAGGGAATTTCCAAGTAGCGCCAGAAAGAGTGAAGCGGCTGGGCCAAAGCTGAAAGGACACTCAGCTGTGGATGTGTCTGGTGGTGAAAAGAAAGTCCGATGCTGTAAAGAACAATATTGTTTAGGAACCTGGAATGTAAGATCAATGAATCAAGGTCAGCTGGAGGTGGTCAAACATGAGATGGCAAGATTGAACATCGACATCTTGGGAATCAGCGAACTCAAATGGACAAGCATGGGCGAATTTAATTCAGGTGACCATCATATCTACTACTGTGGGCAAGAATCCCTTAGAAGAAATGGAGTAGCACTCATAGTCAACAAAAGGGTGGGAAAAGCAGTACTGGGGTACAATCTCAAAAATGATAGAATGATCTCAGTATGAATCCAAGGCAAACCATTCAACATCACAGTAATTCAAGTCTATGCCCCAACCACTGATGCCGAAGAAGCTGAGGTTGATAAGTTCTATGAAGACCTACAACACCTTCTAAAACTAACACCAAAAAAAGATGTCCTCTTCATCAAAGGGGATTGGAATGCTGAAGTAGGAAGTCAAATCACTGGGATAACAGGCAAGCATGGCTTTGGTGTACAAAATGAAGCAGGACAAAGGCTAATAGAGTTTTGCCAAGAGAATATGCTGATCATAGCAAACACTCTTTTCCAACAGCACAAGAGGCACCTCTACACATGGACATCACCAGATGGTCAATATCGAAATCAGATTGATTACATACTTTGCAGCCAAAGATGGAGAAGCTCTATACAGTCAGTCAAAACAAGACCTGGAGCTGACTGTGGCTCAGATCATGAGCTTCTTATTGCAAAATTTCAGCTGAAATTGAAGTACGTAGGGAAAACCACTAAACCATTCAGGTATGACCTAAATCATATCCCTTATGAATATACAGTGGAGGTGAGGAATAGATTTAAGGGATTAGACCTGATAGACAGAGTGCCTGAGGAACTATGGACAGAGGTCTGTAACATTGTTCAGGAGGCAGCAACTCAATCCATCCCAAAGAAAAAGAAATGCAAGAAAGCAAAGTAGCTGTCTGAGGAGGCTTTACAAGTAGCTGAGGAAAGAAGGGAAGCGAAAAGCAAGGGAGAAGGGGGAAGATATATCCAACTGAATGCAGAGTTCCAGAGAATAGCAAGGAGAGACAAGAAGGCCTTCTTAAATGAACAATGCAAAGAAATCAAGGAAAACAACAGAATGGGAAAGACTAGAGATCTCTTCAAGAAAATTGGAGATCTCAAGGGAATGTTTTGTGCAAAGACGGGCATGATAAAGGACAAAGAAGGCAGGGACCTAATAGAAGCAGTTGAGATTAAGAAGAGATGGAAAGAGTACACAGAAAAACTACATGATGCTGTTAAAGTGCTGCACTCAATATGCCAACAAATTTGGACAAGCTGGGTTTCAAAGAGGCAGAGGAACTAGAGATCAAATCACCAACATTCGCTGGATCATGGAGAAAGCAAGAGAATTCCAGAAAAACATCTATTTCTGATTCATTGACTACTAGGGATGGCAGAGAATTCCAGCATGGATTTCAGTGAGGCCAAATGCACTAGCATTTGGCCCCCCGAAACCTGTGGTGGAACGGCCTCCCACCCCCCGCCACCCTGCGGAATCCCCCCAGGGATGAAGTTTACCTGGGGTGGATGTTCCGGCAGCGGCGGCTCCGGCGGTGGTTCCTGCGGCAGCAGCTGGTCTCTCAGCCGGCTGCTGCAGCTGCCATTTACGTCCTGCCAGGCTGCCACGATAGGCTATGTATGTATTTACGTAGCCTGTCACAGGAAAGAGCAGGGGCGCAAACGGTGGCCGCTACCCATTTGTGTAGCTGCCTTTAAATACTTACATAGCCTATCACAGAAAGAGCAGCAGCGTAAACGGCATAGCGGCCGCCGTTTGCGCCCCTGCTCTTTGCCATGATAGGCTACCTAAATACTTATGTAGCTTATCATGGTAGTCTGGTAGGACGGAAATGGCAGCTGCTATGGCGGCCGCCATTTGCAGGTGCAGCAGCTGGCCATGGCCAGAAATCTGGCTGCCGTTGGCCCTGGCCGGTGGCTCCGTGGAGCCGCTGCGGAGCAGAGCCAGCCAAGGGAGGATTCAGGGGGGAGGGACAAAGCACATCCCCCCCACCGCGAATCAAAGCTGCAAAAAGGTAAGTGACTTTCGTACATCCCTATTGACTACACTAAAGCCTTTGATTGTGTGGATCACAACAAACTGTGGCAAATTCTTAAAGAGATGGGAGTACCGGACCACCTTGCCTGTCTCCTGAGAAACCTGTACGAGGGTCAAGAAGCAACAGTAAGAACCGGACATGGAACAACCGAGTGGTTCAAAATTGGGAAAGGAGTACGACAAGGCTACATATTGTCACCCTGCTTATTTAACTTAAATGCAGAGTACATCATTGGAAATGCCGGGTTGGTGACTCACAGATCGGAATTAAGATTGTCAGGAGAATTATCAACAACCTCAGATACGCAGACGATACCACCCTAATGGCAGAAAGTGAAGAGGATCTAAACACCCTCTTGTTGAGGGTGAAAGTGGAGAGTGCAAAAGCTAGTTTGAAACTCAATATTAAAAAAACTAAGATCATGGCATCTGGCCCCATCCTGATTCGTATAATCAAAGCTATGGTTTTCCCAGTAGTAATGTATGGCTGTGAGAGCTGGACTCTAAGGAAGGCTGAACGCCAAAGAATTGATGCTTTTGAACTGTGGTGCTGGATAAGACTCTTACAAGTCCCGTGGACTGCAAGGAGGTCACATCAGTCAATCTTAAAGGAAATCAACCCTGACTGCTCATTTGGGATGTCAGAGAATTCTGCCATGTATATCAGTGAGGCTGAATGCCCGTGCATTCAGCCCCCCAAAATCCATGGTGGAACGAAGCCCCACTGCCCCCCCCACGAAGGGCGTGCAAAATGGGAGACCTACCTGCTGCTATTCGCGCTGACTTGTGAATGGTGTCCGTGGCTGCCATTCACTTCATCGCTATAGCTGTGATAGGCTACGTAAATACACTTTCTTTTCTTCTTTTCTTTTCCTTTCTTTTCCTTTTCATTATTGATGTGGAACGCATTTGCCAACATTTGTGTATGCGCTTTTTTTTTTTTTTGTCCAAAGTCACCCGTGATAGGCTACGTAACGATTTACGTAGCCTATCACGGTGGACTTTGGAAATCTAGCCGTGATAGGCTATGTTAATCGTTACGTAGCCTATAACGGGGTTTGTTTGTTTGTTTTACTTTATTTTGTAATGGTGGTGGTGGCAGCCGGTCTTCCGACCAGCTGCCGCCCCCACCCCCGACAAAACGCCGCCAAAACGCCGCCGGGACCCACCGCCGGGAGGGACATTTGCAGTAGGTAATTCCCATACCGGGGGGGGGGGTGGAGAATTTCACCACCAATTTCGGGGGGCCGAATGCATTGGCATTCGGCCTCCCAGAGATTCGGGGAGAAATTCTCCGCCATTCCTACCTACCTCACATCGATCAGCCAAGGCAGCCAGAGAAAGGCCTCTGAGGATGATGGAAGGGTCAGGGCAGATATTTATGGAAGTAGACAGTCTTTCCAGTTACCTGGCGCTACGCTGTTTAAGAGCTTTGTAGGTTAATACCAGCACTTTGAATTGGGCCTGGAAATGGACTAGCAGCACCCAGTATAGATCATAAAGCACTGGCATCATATGATCATATTGGCCAGTCCCTGTTAACATTTTCACTGCCATATTTTGGACCTGAAGCGAAGGAAAAGAAAACAGGAAAGAAAGCAGCAACAGCCTCTGATCCAGATGCCAGCCCTGAAATGGCCTTTCCAGCTTTCGTAGTCAGCTTTTAGCAGCTCTGTGCTTGTGCTGAAAAAGGGGAAAGAAAACAGAGCATGGAGAGAAAAAAGGAGAAGGAAGGGAGTAGGCACGTCTCCTTAGAGGAACAGGCTGAGCAATACTTTATTCATTCCAGATGAATCTTCAAACCCATTTCAGTCCGACTTTTCTGCTGACAAGGAAATACAAAGTACAGCAGAGACTGGGAGGAGGGGCGGAGGAGAGACCACTCTTCTTCCTTCTTGTCTCTGCCCTCACCGCCTCGGTGCAACCTCAGATGCCTCAGAACGGTGCCTCATGCCTAGATCTAGTCTTGGGCAACTGGGTCATCTTATCCATGTTTACTCAGGATTCAACTGCACTGAACAACACGCCGTGTACTTCTGACTAAAAGTGAATCCAGTCAGCTATTGGGGCCTCTGAGAAATAGGAGGGGAGTACTAGCATGTTTGGGACAGCTCCAGGTTTTGCAGACATACAACAAACCTTTTGGGGGCAAAACTCGTATGTAGGAATGTCAGAGAATTCTGCCACGGACTGAAATGAGATCGAATTCCCTTCAGTCCGTGCCCCGGAATCCTCTGCAGAACAGCACCACAAGGTCCTGCGGAGCCAGCAGTCATGCAGCTTTTTTTTCATTGTCCGCAAAGAGTCGCGAAATTTTCATAGATAAAAACGCAGTGTAGTATATTCCAATAATAAATACGTAAGTTTTTTTAAAAAATGAATTGTGCTCACTGCCTTGTTTGCGGGTGTTCTTTTTAAATTGAAATCCTCTGTCTCCGTTTATTTTCAGCCAAAACACTTTCTCTTCCTAGGGGCTTCCCAAAAGAAGGCTGTCTTCGGTGTGCCTGAACAATAAACTCTTTGTTTAAAGCAACGCTGTTTTAAAGAAGGAAAAAAACTTTTTAAACTGACCATGCCACTCCCGGACCGGCAAGACGGCAAAGGGATGTGAATTTTCAGGGATGTAGACTCATAAACTGGGGGTCTTCCTGGTAAACAGAGATGGTTGGAGATGGTGGCATTCATATCTGATGCACATGATACTCACATCAGCTGGAACATGGACCTCAGAGGAACAGGTGGTTTGTTTTGTCTTGTCTTCAGCTCATATACAGAGATTTGGAGACAGGAATCCAGAAGTACAACAGGAACCAGCAGCCATTTCAGAGAATTTATGGTCATGGCAAGTGCGTCTTGTCATTCCATGTGTTCCACACAGCTGTGATTCATCGCCATCACCTGCTGGCATGTTCTGAGGCTTGGCATCTTCTCCAGGACATCCGGCCTCATTTGTGTGTAAGATCCCATGGTGTCCAGCTGGTCTACCTGTATATTAAGCACCTGTGTCTAAAGGATACTCTCAGAAACATACCAGCAGAAGAAGACACTTGGCCCACTACTCTGTGTGACAGAACTATATTACGTCTGGTAAGAGGAAGGTTTCTTGTGCAAAGGTGTGAACTCTCTCCAACATTCTATTGGGGAGAATAACAGGTGGAAACGCATTGGGCTTTTTATTACTAAACTATTTTGCATCCTGAGAACCTGTTTCTCACCTTTGTGACTTACTTTGGATGCTCATCTCCCTCCGCGTTTTCCTTTATTAACATACAGACAGGATGGTGTGTTTGGGCTGAGTGGTTAAGAGCCTTTTTTGAATTTCCATTTAAAAAATGCGATCAAACAAACAACAACAAAAATCACTTGAACCCTGATGACCACTTCATCATTAGGTTTAGTCAGGAGTCTAGTCCAGGGGTGTAAAGAAATGCTGTTGGTTGAAGGGCTGAATTCAAATTTGGGGAAGTTCTTTTGTTCCCGTGACGAGTGAGGTCCAAAGCAAAAGGGATGGAGCCCAAAACACAAAACTACCAGCATACTTTAGCTTGCAACGCTTACTGCCAGTAATTAAATCCTAGGAGAGGCATTTCAAGTTTTTAGAATGGGGAAAGATGTGCAAAAGGCTGGAAATGAACAAGCCATCTGTGGTGGGGGGATTGGTGGTGTTGGCCAGGTGAAGGGTCATAGCTGCCTGGGCAGCCCTGAAGGCTCAGCTTGGGGCTCCAGGAGAGCTGGATTTGGCCCACAGGCCCGAGGTTTCCCTCCCCTCCTCTAGCCCTTTGATGAGCCTCTAGTGTGTAATACTGTATAGACCTTTGCAGAGTTTTAACACTTTTTTTTAAAGTAGTCATGCACAGAGGCTGTGATGGTGGTGGAGAAACCAGTCTCAACATCTATGTGCCATGTTACCTTACAGACCATCCCCCAGCCTGGTTAACAGTGGTGGCCTTTAAGAAGTGCCCCCTAGTCTCAAGGTGCTGTTGAATAATGCCAGGTCTTTCAGGGGAAACCAGTATGATCTGGCCCAGAAAGAGAGACCTAGTTGGATAAAAGGGAAGGATAAACTTCTCCCAAATGTGTCCTCCAGAATATGCGAGGGGGGGGCAGTCCAGCACCAGTCAAGATTTGAGGGGCATGGAGGGGCATAGCTGCATGCCATAAAGATTCCATCTTGTTGACCAAATACCCCATTCAGCAGTTGGCCCGGTTTGAGTGTCTTTTCCTGGTAGGAGAGCTAAGCAAAAATCCTAAATAAGTGACTGACTACATCATTGATAGTTGGAGGTTGGTTGGAGCGGTATCAGTTGAACTCCTTACCAACCGTGGACAAATCCATCTCCTAACAAAGGCCACCTCAGTGACTGTTGTGAAGGTAAAACAATGTAATTAGGCCATTTTGAGCTTATTGGAGGAAGGATGGGATATATATGTGATAAATAAATAGTGCAATATGTTGGTGGGGAAAACAAGTAATGAATTCTACCCATCCCCCCCTCCCACACACACACACACATGATTTTCTTTTTCATTTGTTCAGAGATAATTAGGAAGAGACACAGCGAGCCATGGCTGCAAAAGGGCTTTGTCTATTATGGCTGCTACTGGTGTTCACTTGGATGATGGTAGGCATACAAGCTTTCCATGATCATGAATACTTCAAACTACATCATGTCGATTTTCCAAAGACAAATGCCCAGAATGACAATGTCTACTGCAGGATGATTCTGACCAAGAGATGCATTGCCTTTGGAATCTTTCACAGCTTCAAGAGCAGCTTCAAGACATCTGCACCGTTGATGGAAAACCAGTCACTGGAGACCATCGACACTCATCTCCCCTTTCACTGACTTCCTGTTATGATGGCTCTCATGACCTCACTTTCTCTGGTGAAGCTATCACTGGAATAATTGAAGTTCGTTGTAAGAATGGAAAACCAGTTGGATTTCTGGGATTCCGTAGATTTGTTCGGCTCCCAAGTCGCTGAATGTGTCAGGCAAAAATGTAGGCCTAGGTTGTAAAAGATCTGGAATGTTAATGAATTTAGATCCGCCTTAGATGACTTTCAGTCTGTCTAGGGATTCAAATGTCCACCTGCTCCCTTTGGGCTTCCTTCCACCCTCCTTTGATCCTTCGCCTCGCTTTGCATGATTTTCTTGCTTGCTACTTTTCCTGCTGTAGGGCTGCAGCTGCTTCTTGACATCCTGCTGCCTTTCTGGCTCTCTCCATGGTGACTCAGATAAGCATACCTGGACCACTCTGATCAGCTTGTGAAAACACACCTGTTAATTACATCACTATCTCCAGCCTAGATTGGTTAGCTCAAGGGGGTGGGGAAAGAAGTTGGTGTCTGCATAATTTAGCAACCACATCTGGCAAAGTTCCCGACTTCTGGGCCTTTGAAGGGTCCACTTAAAGGAACCCTATTCTTGGCCAAATCCCGAACCCTCCTCCTACAGCCTTTAGTTAGCAAGCTTTTAATTAGGCAGTAGGTACATGTTCTGGATGGTTTTCTTCTGTATGTGAGATCATGGATCATTCTGGCTTTGATAAAATACAACTTGTCCTGTTTAAGCATGAAAAGATGTGCTTTGTTATTCAAAGAAAACCTCTGGCCTCATTGCGCAGTCACAGATTTGCCACTGTAAGAAGAACTAGGCCTTTATGTAAATACAGCAATTCTTGTAGTTATTGAGATAACAGACCTTCTAGGATCTGTGACAAAGGAACTCTCATTGCATTGTGTTCGGGGTTGGAAACAGAAGTTTGGTCCTGCACCCCTCTATGTACTCTGCTGATATTGTCCTGTCTTGGCTCAATGTTCCCAGGGGAGCCAACCTGAAGCAGTTGCACTTACTGGAAGGATAAGGTGGAGTCAGGTCCAGCTATGCAGGAGGGCAGGACAGGGTCTTTCAGCACCCTGGCCAGATCTCTGCTGGCTGGAACTCACTCAGGAAGAGCTGTTGTCTCAGCAACATGCAGAGGCCTTCTGAAACCTTCGGAGGGCTGGAAGGTCTGGACTTGTGTTAACTCTGCCCGCTCTAAGGAGCTGTCTACTTATTAAAGGACCATTTTCTGATTTTGCAGCTGCTAACTCCTACTGGCAATGAAGACTGTATTGGAGGGGTGCGCTCTGAATCTGAGTAGTCTAGTTAAGCTACATCCTCTGGCCTGGAAGATCCCCAATTAGTAGATGATAGGTCACTGGATGAAGCCTCCTTCCCCTCTGAGTCCTCTTCTGAGTCATAGGGGGGAATCTAAGCCAGAGAACATGTGGATGGAAATCGATGTGTGGAAATGGAGGTAGTCTCAGAGGAGATGCGGAGACCTCCAAGACTTATAGATTTCTATTGAATCTGGCCATCTGAAGTCCGTGGAGGATCGGATCTCCTACCTCTGCCTCCCCAGTGAAGTCCTCACCGGCGGATCCTGCCTGCCACTGGCTCCGAAGCCCCAGTGATATAGCTACTATTGCTGTATCGCTGGCTGGACTGACAAACTGCAGACGCAGTTTACATAGCCTATCACGTGAAGGAACAGGGACGCAAATGGCATATGATCACTCCTAAATGTGCTCAGCCAAACAATAGAGTCATATTGGCTCCTTGGTATTCTGAGGAGCTGGGAAACAGCAAGGTCAACAAGTAGAATGCAGCTGGTGTAAAAACTGAAGCAAATACGACTAAAAATATTACCCTTTTAGGGCCTGCTCCATGGATGTGACTTTGGGGGGGGGAGGAGTTTATTTCTTCACCATCACTGTGTCTGCACAACATTTGCCAATAGAGCTGTTTCAGGTGGTCAGGAGTCTGCTTCGTATAGTTCAACACACACACACACACACACACAGGCCCATTGTGTTACATTTGTAGATACAATTATTTATATTTTCTCCAACATGGATACCACCATTCTGAAAGAAATGGAGAAGGATGTAGCCATGGCACCCTCTTGTCCTGTTGTTATGGATACTTTTCAGCTTGTGCAAGCTGCTTCGAGGACTGAGGCCTATCACTTGGCTTTAGGTCCTTGCTATTGCAAACTAGAGAGGTCTTCCAGGGCTGGGCATACAACATGAATATCAGGAGTGGTCAATGCCTCATTAAGGGATATATAGTTACAGCATTCCTAAAGGAGGCAGTAGTGAAACCAAAAAGGCCTGTCTAGATCCCTAGGCTATGAAGAATGATCACCCAGTTTTGAATCTACCATTTCTGAACAAGATCTTGGAATGGATGGCATCATGTGAGGGCCAGTGAGGTTTAGATGACACTGAATATTGAGATACATTCCAGTCTAGCTTCCAGCCTCATTTCAGAACAGTGTTTTTAGCTACTGGGACCATAAGTTCTAGTAGCAGGGCTCAGTTAAAAGGATGTCAATTTCAATGGCAGGGAGAGATCTTAGAGCATCTTGACTAGTCAGTCCTGGGATAGATGCACTAGTGGGCTGACTCAGCTGAAGGCAGATTCAGATGAGCTCGACCAGGCTAGGGATGTAGAATGGACTTCCACCATCCACCTTCTCTCCACTGGTTCTATGCCAATCTGTATCTATTCAGACAGTTAGGCCAAGTCTCCAATCGACTGCTTCACCCCAACAGAGTTTTGTATCTTTCCTGCCCCAAGATTAAGCAGGGCAAGCCCTATACGGGGATATGACCAACACATTTTATTTCCTTGTACTGGGACTTGAGGACTTGGAGAAAACAGACGATGTGCTCTGTAATTTTTAAAATTAATGTGTTTGGCATTGCTGATGTTGGAAGCCCCACAGGTAATCAGAGGTCCCCATGGGGAAAACAACAACAACTGATACCTCAAACAGCCCATCTCTACTGTTAGATGCATGCGACATTCAGTCTATAAAGACTCCTGTCTGAACAACTTGCTCCAGCATAATCTGGGAGATTAATTTGAGGCAGGCACAGCTCTGTCAACTGAAGCTTTTCTGGATCTTCTGCCAGGACTGATATTGATGATGATGGCAATAAGTGATCATGAACGGGTCCGGTTGGAGCTTTGTCCAAATCTGTCCACGTTCCATCTGATTTTGCTGCTGCTACTGTTATATTATTCTTCAAGCAGGAGTTTGAACTCCAGCTCCATACCTAGCTGCAGGTCAACAGTCCAATCTCATTCATATAAACCTTCAGATGAGATGTTCATTGGCCAATTTGTGTCCATGGCACTTGCTAAGATTGTTACACAGGAGTTTAAAGAACACCCAAGTTATTCCACTGCAAGAAATGCTTAGTAAGTTCGTTTTCTTCCTTCCTTCCTTCCTTCCTTCCTTCCTTCCTTCCTTCCTTCCTTCCTTTTACTCTCTCATATGAAAAGTTCTGTACTGGACCCAGTGATCATTCTTCACTTCAAAAAATAAATTGCTACTGTTAAGCACCATCTTTTCTCTTCATTCTTCTTTTCTTTTTGAAGCCAGGATGGTGTTCATTCAGATTAATATTCTTCCACTCTACCCTGTACAACCAGAACAATTAGCAGGTCAAGGTCAGATCTGGTTCTTCCTTAAACTTTTCTATATCTCAATTGATGAAAATGTTTTTTAGGCTGGATGGGGAGCAGAGGTCAGACATTCATCCATGTGGGACGAATCCTTAAGTGCACACCCAAACTGCCCTAGATAGTACTTTTCTTTTCTGCAGGAGCACTGTTGGACGTGGGGTGGGCAAACCTCCATGGGTTGTCCTACCCTGCACTCGCCACTGCCGAATTTGCCGCATCCAAAATTATGGCATTTTTGCAGAGGAACAAGGTGTGTTTCTCTGCATGTGCCTTGTTTCCAAGCAGAATCCTGTTTCCAAGAGCATGATTCATCTTGCAAACAAGCATGCTCTGTGGTGCCTTATTTCCCTGCAAATTACTGCAATTTCAGCAGTCTTGGAAGGGGAACACGGTGTGTGTGTTGCAAAAAAAAGCCGGGCGGGGGGGACTGACACATGCAACCTGTAGCCTGTGTGTTCCCTAACCCCTGATTTAGGTAGAAACATAGTTACTTAGATGTTATGGAGACAATGATAGGATTCTTCTTTCTTTCTTTCTTTCTTTCTTTCTTTCTTTCTTTCTTTCTTTCTTTCTTTCTTCCTTCCTTCCTTCCTTCCTTCCTTCCTTTCTTTCTTTCTTTCTTTCTTTCTTTTAAGAAATCATGGTCAATTCAGACCTCCAGAGTCAGCTGTCAATTTCTCCAAAGGCTGCCAGGGGTAACAAAAGAAAAAGCAACCCACCTACCCCTACTCATACACACACATGCAGACCCTCCGACCAAAAGAAACACACATGATTATTTTCCGTATTAACATGTAATTCATTAATGCAAAAGGAAAAATGGAGAAGATTCAGAAAGGAAAAAAGAAAGCAGAGTTCTACACTCTATTTTACTATTTTAAAAGCCGTAAATGGCTGCAGTTAGCTTAAACTAAGACGTTTATGGCTGCAAATGGCATAGTGGACGCCATTTGCGTCTGCAATCAATCAGCCCAGCCAGCGATGCAGCAATAGCGGCTGCATCACTGGCGCTCCGGAATCAGCTGGCGGGGAGGATCCGGCTGGCAAGGATTCTTCCAGGAGGCCGAAGTAAGTTTTCTGATCCTACACGCGCTCCGGAGGCCAGGGTTTTCTGAATCCAGCCTCACTGGGGTCCGTGGAGGATTTCTCCCCCATCCCTATCCTTAATGTTATTCATTATCCCATCATCGAACAGATGGTTCTTCATCCAGTTGCTTTGTTCCTGAGGTGCTTCTCTGACAATCCAGGGACTGTCACAGATCCTGAGTGTGGAAACAGCTTTCCCTGGTCTTGAAGCCCTCATCAATTCTCCTCATGGGCACCCCCCCTCAGGGAATGGTGACTCTCCTCAGACACACACTCAGTGCCTGAGAACCAAAACCTTGTACATTATAGCCTAAGCAAAACAGGAGCCTGACATGCACAAGGGGGTGATTTGTCCATCTCCACACCCCATTAGTTTTGCCCCTGAGCTGCTAAGTGTCTGTGGATCCTTTCCCTGCTCTTTTGACAGACCACACAGCTCCGTCCCTCATAACAGCCATCAAACTGCACTTTTATTAAAGAGGGTCTCTGTTAACACTGCATTGTGGAGTAAGTGATCTTGGTTGGTAATGAACTGGGGGGGGGACTGATTTGGGGGAGGGTTATATTGGGCAGGATATTAATTGGTGGAAATAAATGATGATAGTACATTTGAGGTGATATGGGAGTCATGGAAGGGCAGGGATGTCTGAGAATTTCATCTCAGTTTGCCCATCACTCAAAATGCCCTGTTCATAACCCTGAATGCAAACAGGAGTGCATGTTCTCTGAAAATGTCCACAGATTCCTGAACTTGTGCTTGCATTCACAAAATGTGCACTTTTTAAAAAATGCCTGTTTAAAAACGGGAAACTCTTGGTGAATGCACAAATTGAAAAATGCACAACTTCTGAAAAATACACAACTTTCCCCATTCAAATGAACAACAACAACGAATGGTCACAAATAACAAGGGGAACAAGCTAAATCAAACTTGCAAGCAAAGTTTGGAGAATTTCAGTTTAGGGGCATCCCTGGGTCCTCCATCCCTACTGAAGGGGAATTGAATTGTGTTGAAGAGGAACAGTTTTGGCATGCAAATTGAAGAATTTGGATTTTGATGGCTTGCCGTTGTAAAATTTAAATTCCAGTAAATCAAAATGTTCATATATGCATATAAATCGGCATACTCCAATTGTATGCAATAATTTGTCTCTTGGCTTGATCTTTTGGGTACCTAGCAATACCCCTGCAGACAAGCTGGACAGAAAAGAGAGGGGGATGAGAAAGATTCCCAGTAATTCACTCATTGGGCAGAAAGAGACTGGGGCATTGGAAGAGCAAGGTGAGAAAAACTGACATTTGCCCTGTAAATGTTAGCCACATGGATCTAGTCATTTATTTCATTGTATGTTATGCTTTATCTGCAAAGAGAGCTTCGGCTATTGGGCAGTACAGAAATGAAATGAATGAATGAATGAATGAATGAATGAATGAATAAATAAATAAATAAATAAAATTTCAGAGATACATTATAACTTCACAACAATCCAGTACACTGCATTAGGAAAAGAGATTATGGGGGTGTCTCCATGACAATGGAAGGAGAAGGAAGGCGTGGCTTACCCGCATTTTTCATGGAGCTGGTTTTGGTCCGGGCAGGGATCCACGAGTGCTTTGTGCCATTCTAAGTCATCTCACAGAACATACTTCTGGGGGGCGGGGGGTTGGGGTGACTGTCATCTGACTGGCAGGGGCTGCTCAACCAATAAGAAAGGCTTCCCCCCTCCAGGCTCTCCCCCCTTTCTTCTTCCTATTGTTTTGCTGATTATGCTTTATACTGATTTGGATTTTTACTCTAGTTCTATTAGTTATGGATTTCTTTACATCTGTGTGTAAGTCTGTGGTGAGAAGCAATGAATGAATGTTGTTTTGTTAGGTATTATTACTATAATCTTCCTATTTAGTTAGATGAGTGAATCATAATGCACGATCCAACATACTTGATTTAATAATATCTCATTGCAGCATGATCACTACAAACTACCAGCATGTGCTTGCCTTTACTTTTGCCATTCATGAGATCAACAAGAATGCTGAATTTTTACCCAACAACACACTCGATTCCAAGATTTATGACAGTGCATTTGATCCAGGGCGAAACTGCTGGGCCACTCTGGATCTTCTCTTCACAGGACAGAGGAATCCCATCAATTATAACTGTGGCAGGAAAGAGAAATTGATGGCTGTTGTTGGAGCACTCACCTCTCAAAACTCCATCCAGATGGCCGACATCTTCAATGCCTACAAGATGCCACAGGTATGTGTTCATGGTTAGGTTAACGTACGCACAGGGCAAGCTCCTGCTTGTATCAAAACTGGCTCCCTTCTGACCCTCCTGCCCCTGCTGCTGTAGTGGAGGCACAGCAGTGGGGCAGGAAGATGAGAGGGGACTGTTGCTCCCCTCTCATCCTCCATTTTGCGCACAGCAGGCAGCTGCTGTGTGTGAGAGTTCCCTTCTCCTTCCATGGCCTGTACACAAATGGTTGCTTCTCCCCCTCCTGGGGCCCAGGAAGAGGAGAAGGAGCCTGCACACAGTGGCGGTGGTACTCGCGGCAGGTCGTGGAGGTGGAAACTCCTGCTGGTGCTGCCCGCTCCCGGCCACAACCACCATGCCCAAACCCCTCACACTCTCTTTTCTGGTGTCGGGAGGGAGAGCACGAGAGGTTTGCTCATGGGGGCGGCAGTGCTGTTGACATTGGCAGGGGGCGGCAGTGCGAGTCCCTGCCACTGCCATCCACCGACTACCCCTGGCACTGCTGCTGCCATGTGCAAATGGCTCCTTCTCCCCCTCATCAGTCCTGGGAGGGGGAGAAGGAGTCATTTGTGCGCAGCGCCCATTTGCGCACAGGAGCTATTTGCACACAGCACATCTGGTGGGGAGCCTGTGGCTTGGCTCACTAAAGCAAGCTGAGCCAGGGCCTTGGGGGAAAGCCATCGAACCCCAAGAGGGCTTGATTTCCCCATGCTGGACACCTCTAAATGGGAATAGCAATACTGAGCTACACTGCAGGGCTGGAGTAACCCACACTCAGTTACAGCCATGACTCCTGTAATATAGATGTAATAATGATGAACTTTATGAGCACTGCAATGCCAGTTAAAAAAAAATACTGTTTACAATCTCAGAAAATATTAATTAATTATTAAGAGCTGAGATTGAAAAATCATGAACAGCTGTCCTTCCTCCAACATTTTATTTTGGGGGCGGGGATAGACACACTAAAGAGCTACACTAAAAGCCTGGATTTCTGCATTGATCTTTTGAGGCAGTATTCACTTTTCCACAAGGAAAGACCCACCAGAAGGCTTTCTAATGAACCAGGAAGTTAATTCTGCAGACAGAGGGTGTGTCAGATGCTGCTATGACTTCATTCATTGGCTCAAACCGATGAAAGGTGGGAGGTGCTATATTTGCTTACAAACCAAATGGGCAGAGAAGTATCTATGCATATCTCAGGTTCTACAAGAGCAAGAGGCTTGCTTTTTAAAAAACATGAAAGCTGGGAATCTGGAGATGATGGGTCATCGGGGTGGGTGGCGACTGCCCCCCGTTGGCCCTTCCTGTGGATGCCCATGAAAGCTAGTTGCTTCAACATCCTGTTTAGAATCTACTTGCAGCCTGAGTATTGATAACACTAGGTGAGTTTGCTAGGAAATGTAAGATTAGACAGTTAGAGACCACAATGTATAAGAATACAGTATATTGAAGAAGGTTGAGATTTTGGCAATGGTTTGGATGGAGTCAGTTTGGGCCAAGAACGATGTGATGGTTTTCTCCGTCCTGAAAGTATCGTATCATTCCCATTAGCTCAGCTATGGCGCCTTTGATCCAGCACTGAGGGACAAAACTCGCTTTCCTTCTTTCTACCGGATGGTCCCAAATGAAGATCTTCAGTATGTCGGGATTGTTGGGCTACTCAAGCATTTCGGATGGAACTGGATCGGCCTCATTGTTTCAGAGGATGACAGTGGGGAAACCTTCCTCCGAACGCTGAGACCAAGGCTCTTGGAGAACAATCTTTGCGTTGCTTGGATGCACGTGATCCCAACAGTGACAACATTTTTACCACATGAAATACTTCTACAAAAATTGGGACCAATTCAATCAACTCTCACACTTAGTGAAATCAATGTGATTCTTGTGTATGGAGACAGTCAGTCTCTGGAGACGTTTCGGCTGGTTTTATACTCCAATGAAATTGTTCACATGTATCCTATAGAGAAGGTATGGATCACAACAGCTGAATGGGATTTCACTGCCATAACACCTGGGGGGAAATTCACCACTAAATCTTTCAGTGGCACCTTGTCACTCAAACTGCATACAAACGTGGTGCCAGGATTTCAAGATTTTGTGGAGAGGATCAGTCCTTTCCAGTCCACTTTTTATTTCATCCATCAATTCTGGGCCAGTGCATTTATCTGTTCCTTCCCTATGTATAACCTTTATGTCGCAAACAAGAGAAACTGCACTGGGAAGGAGAAGCTGGGGAGCCTCCCTGGATCTGTGTTTGAAACAGGGATGTCTGGCCAGAGCTACAATATCTACAATGCAGTCTATGCTGTTGCACATGCTCTCCATGCCATGGATTCATCAAGAGACAAGTACAAAACAATGGGAGATGGAAGAACATGGGATCTCCAGAAACTTCAGCCATGGCAGGTAGTTGCACCTCCAGGACTGAAATGGCAAAACATTATAATATACCATTCCAGAATTAACTCGAAATACAAGGAAAGCAAAATCGCAGATAAATTAACAGTAGAAGAGGGAAAACCACGTTGGCAGACTTAATTTCTTAGACCATGACTGAAAAAAGAAAGTTCAGCCCCTTTGAAACCCATGAAAGCTGTGTTCTGGCTGGAAGCGGCTGTGGCAGTCAGTAGGTTTCCGATATAAGCTGTGCTTGTATGTCCATTATGGACTTGCACAGTCATGTCCAGAAAGTGAACCTGTTGTGTGGACTGGCTGAGATTTTGTCGTAAACAATGCTTTTGCTGATCACCTCAGTTTGGGCGGGGGGCAGGAAACATTGTATGCAAACCCCCAATCCAGGGTCACAACCCTCTGAAGGAGTCCATTCAGAATTCCTATTGTAGCATATTAGGATTCTTGTTTTCTACATTGTGGAGACCAGAGGTGTTCTGGGAGTTAGTCGGTTTGTGTTGGTGCTCTGATTAATCTTAGTTGACATCTTTCTTCCTACTTTGGATAGACATTTTAAAATGTTGGGAAGTGACAAATGCTTAGATTCATTTTTGGAGGTAATGATTCAGTGGCTAATAGGTAGTGAAAGTCAGGTTTGCATAGCAGTGATATTAACCAGTTCCTTGCCGTTTGACCCCATTCCTTTTTTTTTCTCCTTCCTTTTAGCTTCACTGGTTTCTGAGAAACATCCATTTTAACAACAGTGCTGGTGAAGAAATACTTTTCAACGATAATGGGGACCTGGCAGGGGGATATGATCTCATCAACTTGGTCACCTTCCCCAACGAATCCTTTCAGAGAGTCCAAGTTGGAAGGATGGACCCCCAGGCTCCTGCAGGGAAAGAGTTCATTGTGAATGGAAGTGCTATTATGTGGAATCATAAATTCAGGCAGGTAAGCACAGTGATCAACATCACCACCATATTTTATGCACATACTCTGGATATTGGCATCAGGATCTTCTGCACTGGGATTTAGCAGCAAAACATGGCGGCAAGGTTCCTCTTATGACCTGGACCCCCGGAGCAACTCCTTCAGGATCTCTTGCCTCCTTAAGAGGCCCACCTTCCTTCTTTGCAACTTCCCTTTCCCAGTAACATGGGGTTTAGGCTGTAGACATGGGGTGACTGACATTCTAGAACAGGGGTTTAAACACAACAGTTTATTAGTAGATTTAAAGCAAACAAATTACAACTGAAGGTATTTACACAATAGAGCTGAATCCTCCCAACAGAAAACCCCAGACCTCTAGGCCTGACCTTTCTTCCTTTTGCCTCTGTAGGCCTCAAACCTTCACACCTGGGCATAGCGAATATGATGGAGATCAGCTACTCAGCCTCTCCCTGCTGTTCCCCCCTTCCCACTTTTCTTTTGTACATGATCAGCAGATGTATTCAAGAAGCTTTCCAGGAGGGTGAAATATTTGTAGGACAATGGGTATCAAGATTGTCTGCTTCCTCTCTAGGACTGGGCAAATCTGTCAGTTTTGCTTTCTCCATAATTCAGGGTTTGTTTGTTTAAATCTCAAGGTCTTTCTCTCCCAATATGAACTTCATGAATTGTAGTAAACTCTTATCAAAAATGAACTGAAGCAAAATTCTCACCCATCGACATGCACCAGATTGAATCAGCACAGGTATTCCCAGCATAAAGAGGGTTATGACGTGCCTGCTTGCCATATAGCTGTTTAGAGCAGGGATGGGCGAAATCACCAGTTCTGGGCCGATACACCACTTACTGGGCCCCCACCAGCTGCCTAATCCTACTTGCTGCACATGGTGAGCCCCTGAGCGTTCCATGGGCAGGTGGTGAGAGGCTCCTGGCCACCCACTCCCTTATTGACCTGCCATTTTGAGTAAAATTGACAGCTGGGCCTTTTCCGTAAATAACCATTTACGCAAATGGTGGCCATAAGGTGGCCATTTACGCAACATTACAGGCGTAAATGCTCCATCGACGCCTGTAATGTTGAGTAAATGGCCGCTTTATGGCCACCCTTTGCATAGATGGTTATTTACGAAAAAGGCCCAGCTGCCATTTTAATGCAAAATGACAGCGTGGTGAGGGAGCGGGTGGCCACGCACTTGCCTGACTGAGTTGGGCAAGCAAGGGCATCCATGGACCGGTGTTGGGGGGGCGAGCCAGTGAAAAATTGCTGAGCTTCAACCCCCCAAAAAAAACCCCTTACCACCCCTAGTTTAAAATGTGGAGAAGAAGAAGGTGGCAACCCAGTTAAGCACTAACATGGTTGAAGACATTGCGATTCATATCCAGACTTTTAAGAGCTCAGGACTCAGATCCCTGGGCTTGGGTGGAGAGTTTGTCAGTTTGGGTTCCTCCCCCATTCCATGTTTTAAAAATCTTAAATCCTTTTGGTCCCATATATGGAGATCTTTGCAAAGTTTGGTAAATGTTTATCAACACTGCACTGAAATGAATTTCTCATCCATCCCTACCTTATATTTATAGGGTTTATTTATTTATCCAGAAGGCTACACAAGGACACTAGCACCTTATTACGATTTCTTGTGACAAACCTTGTGGTATCTCTTAGGAATGTGGATTTTGCTCTGGTAGCTGCTGACATAAGCTATCTTCATGTAGGCAAGTTACCACTTTTTAAAATCCTCTTTCAAGTTTTTCTGATTTATTTATTTTTTTATTATATTTAGGATACGGTAATCTATCCGACTGACTAAACTTATGATGCAATTCCCAGAGGCTGTACTTTTGCATTATAAAACCATCTGATTGCACTGCTTTTTTTTCTCTCTCTCTGCACCAATGGGAAATTAGAAACCAATGGTAGCACTGCATGAATCTGATAAAGTGGACTTGTTAGTCTCTCACTCTGCAGAAGACTCTCCCTTTTGTTAACCACAAGAGACTATCAAGGCTACACTAACTAGAAACTGATATATCTATTCCTGCTGTTTTTGCTGTTGCTGTAGTCTTCCCCACTTGGATCCATCCAGAAGTTTTGTACTTCAGCTCCCATCATCTCTGACCATTGGCTAGAGTGGCTGCAGCTGATGGGAGCTGTAGGTCAAAACATCTGGAAGGACTAAGGATAGGGAAGGCTGCTCTGGATGGGTGGTAGTGTGGATTGGGTCCAGTTAGTCGAATCCTTCCCAACACCCCAAAAGGGAGTGTAGGAGAATGAGCAGGAATGAAATCTCTGAGCTGTTCACCCAACTGCGACAGTGGACAAGCAGTCTGTGGCAATGGCAGCAAGAAGCACCTTCATGAATGGTCTGTGGTAAGCGCTGGGCCTTCCTGATGATTAAATGTCTTGCCATATGCCCAAAGATGCTGACTTGACCAAAGTCCTGCGATCTTACCATGTTCTGAAGAAAAAGAGATGTAGCTGAGGACTGCACCTATCAGGAAAAGTTACTTTCATGCCAAATGGCTTTCCTTCTGCTGTCCATTAGATGCTGCCCACTTCCACCTGTGTCGAGAGCTGCCACCCAGGACAGAGCAGGTTCCTCCAGCAGGGGAAGCAAGTGTGTTGCTATGATTGTTTTGCGTGCCCCCAAGGGAGGATTTCAATCCAGATGGGTAAGTGCAGGAATCCAGAGTGATTTGAAAATGACCCAGAAGTTTGTATTTCAGGTATATTTTAATTCCTATCATGGTTCTCTAAATAGGAATATATGAGTGTGTTTACTATGAACAGCGGTGGACAAAGGAAGATGAAACTTTGTTCTATGAGCTCCAGTTAAACAATTCCAGCTAAATGCAGGGAATCTTTGTGTTCTTTGGCCACTTACCCATCTGAATTCTAGAGATACTCACACAAAAATCAAGAAGTTTCAGATTCATATGTATTTTAATTCCTATCCCTTTTCTTGAAAGACAAATATATTACTGTGTTGAGTATGAACAGGGGCAGGAAGAGGAAATGCTGACAGAACCATTATCAGTGATGCTGAAGAAAGAGGATTTGTTAAATGAGGTCAAATTAAAAGACTGCAGCTAAACACAGAGAATATGTTTCAATGTAAAGTTTTTGCTCAACACTTTCAGATGCAGATCAATGTGAGAAGTGCCAAGAAGATCAGTATCCAAACAAGAATCAGGACCAATGTATTCTTAAAGTCATAAGCTACCTATCTTATGAGGAGCCTTTGGGAGCAGTTCTCACCTCCTTGGCTCTTTTCATTTCTGTGATCACACTTTTGGTGTTGTGGACCTTCATTCGGCACCAAAATACACCCATTGTCAAAGCCAACAACAGGAGCATCACCTGTATCTTGGTCTCCTCCCTGCTGCTCTGCTTTCTCTGCTCCTTCTTATTCATTGGCCGGCCTGGGAAGGTGACCTGCCTTCTGAGGCAAACAGTGTTTGGCCTCATCTTCTCCATTGCTGTGGCTTGTGTGTTAGCAAAAACCATCACTGTGGTTTTGGCCTTTGTAGCTACAAAGCCTGGAAACAGGGTGAGGAAATGGGTGGGGAAGAGACTTCCTGTATCAGTGATATTGTCTCTCTCTCTTATTCAAGCTGGCATTTGTTTTGTGTGGCTGGCAACTTCTCCCCCCTTCCCAGAGTTGGACATGCACTCCCAATTTGATGCGATCCTAGTTCAATGCAATGAAGGCTCAGCCCTCATGTTCTACATTGTCCTGGGCTACATGGGGTTTCTGGCCCTCATCAGCTTCACGGTGGCTTTCCTTGCCAGGAAGTTGCCTGATACTTTCAATGAAGCCAAGCTGATCAGTTTCAGCATGTTGGTCTTCTGCAGTGTTTGGGTGTCCTTTGTGCCAACCTACCTGAGCACCAAGGGGAAATACATGGTGGCCGTGGAGGTCTTCTCCATCTTGGCCTCCAGTGCTGGCTTACTGGGTTGCATCTTCCTCCCCAAATGCTACATTATTATATTCAGGCCTGAACTGAACACCAAGGAGCAATTAGTCAGGAAAAAAGAATAGTCCCAGCTTGGGGGAGAAGTGACATCACCCTTGATTTCAGAGTGTCTTTTTCTTGAGCTATTTCCCAACCTGGTGTAACTAAAGTGGGGCTAACACTGTTCCCCCGCATTTTCAATGCCAGTGGTGTCCTTTGAAGTTGGTGGGGGCATTTTTGGTGATTTTCACGGGTGGTATTCAAACTCTATCCATTTCTGGCTCGTGGTGGCTACCATTATCTAAGATCCATGTTAAGTGGCCTTGCAGACTAGTTGTCGCATGGATTGTTGAGGATTTCAGCATGGAGATGGGAGGATAATTGACAGGGGGGTTGCTTGTTTGGGTTTGAAGGAATCAGTGGATGACGATTAAGAGGGTTGGGATTTGTGGGCTGGTTTAGTTTCGTGTCTATGAAACTGAGGTACAAATCAAGGAATATCTGGTTTGGACCTTCCTTCTGTCATGAACTCACAAGGTCACCTTAGGCAAGCCACTCTTGCTTAGCCTCCATCTCCCCCGCCCACCCTTCCATCGGCAGTATGCGGGATAACAATACTGACATAGCTTGTATATGGTTGTTGACTTGTTGTAAGGATTACAACTAGGTCATTCACACAGAACACTTTGAACCCCTAAAAGCTGTGCAAATGTCATGTATTACTGTTAAGGTCAGCGGAATGCCATGAGTTCCTTCCCAATACTGTGGGGAAGCTTTGTTCAGTGAGGATAATAACCAGACACTGAAAATGAGCCTTTTAGGGAGCAATATTAAGCCCCCGAAGCATTGTCTGAGGGCCCATAGGAGAGCTGGGATTCTCCCCTCTGAGGAGACTCTGACCACAGAAGTGGGAGTTGGACATCCCTCCCTCTGCTGCCCTGTCATAGCTGGTCCAGGAGCTTGCCCTTGCTCATGTCCTCCCAGACTCACCCTGACCTGTCCGGCAAGGGCCCACATAATGCCTCTAGTATTGCACATATTACACTTTCGTGGTCCCAAACCGCACATTTTTAAATATGCGCATTTTAAAGCCCCCTTTTCACAAAAAAAGGGTGGCAAAATGGTGGGCGCTCACCAGACAGGCCCGGAGTGAGTGTGGGCGACTCGTCAAGCTTGCAGGGGCAGCGTTTCAGCAGGCCATTTTCCAACCATTTGGTGTGGAGATATGCAGACATTTTTCTGCCTCTCTCAAAATACTAGAACCTGGGGTATCCCATGAAGCTGATTGGTGGGAGATTCAGGAGAGATCACAGAAAGTACTTCTTCACACAGTGCATAGTTACACTATGAAATCTGCTACCTCAGGATGTAGTGATGGTCACCAATTTGGATGGCTTTAAAAGGGGATTAGATAAAAACCCGGAGGAGGAGGCTATCAATGGCTTCTCGTCCTGATGGCTATGTGCTACCTGCAATACCAGAGGCAGTAAGCTTATGCTTTTGAACTGTGGTGCTGGAGGAAAATTTTGTGAGTGCCTTGGGCTGCAAGAAGATCAACCCAGTCCATACTCCAGGAAAGAAAGCCAGACTGCTCACTTGAGGGAATGATATTAAAGGCAAAACTGAAGTACTTTGGCCACATCATGAGAAGACAGGATACCCTGGAGAAGATGCTGATGCGAGGGAAAGTGGAAGGCAAAAGGAAGAGGAGCCAACCAAGAGCAAGATGGATGGATGTAGGGATATACAAAATTGCCCTCACCTGTCTCCGCCGGGTTCTGCTGGGGGTGGGAGGTGCTCCGTCCCTCCCCCCAGAATCCTGGTCAGCCGGCTCCGCTCCGCGGGGATTCCACAGAGCTGCCGGCCGGCTCTGCCAGCAGCCGGGCATCCAGCCGCTGGTTAGCAGGGACGGAAATGGCGGCGGCCGTAGCTGCCGCCTTTTGCGTCCCTGTAGTCAGCCGTGATAGGCTACATAAATCTTTACGTAGCCTATCATGTCTGAATTTAAAAAAACCGCACGTACGCAAATGGTGGCGGCTATGGCCACCGCCATTTGCGTTTCTTATTTTGGCCCGTCTTAGTCTACGTAAATATTTACGTAGACTAAGACGGGCCAAAATAAGGAACACAACTGGTGGCGGCCATAGCCGCCGCCATTTGCGTATGAGCGTTTTGTTTTTTGTTTTAAGTCAGACGTGATAGGCTACGTAAAGATTTACGTAGCCTATCACATTGTTGTTGTGTGTGTTTTTAACCTAGCCATGACAGGCTACGTAAATCTTTATGTAGCCTATCACATCTTTTCTTTTCTTTTTTAACACTGGAAATGGCGGCGGCGGCAGCCGGTCGGAAGACCGGCCATCTCATATGCCGCCACCGAACCGCCACCAGAGCCGCCACCGGAGCCGCCGCCGCCCGGAAGATCTGCCCCAGGTAAATCTCATCTTGGGGGGGATCCGCAGGGTGGGCAGGGGGGTGGGCCGTTCCGCCACGGAGTTCGGGGGGACGAATGCAGTAGCACTCGGCCTCACAGAGATCCGTGGCTGAATTCTCGGCCATCCCTAGATGGATGATATTCTGGAGGTGATGGACTCCACCTTGGGGGAGCTGGGGTTAGTGACGGCCAACAGGAAGCTCTGGCGTGGGCTGGTCCATGAAGTCAGGAATAGTCAGAAATGACTAACCGAATAAACAATCTTATGTATACCAGTTGCTGAGGATCATGGGCAGGGTGGTGGTGTTGCACTCATGTCCTGCTTGTGGATTTCCTGTGGGCAACTGGTTGGCCACTCTGTGGACAGAATGCTGGACTAGATGGACCCTTGGTCTGATCCAGAGTGGCTCGTCTTATGTTCTTATGTCTCTACCAAATGCACAAGGAGAAAGAATGCCCACAGCTGTTTATTCGCTGGTATTTCTCCTTGATACCTTTCCTCCAGACTGACTCCTCCAGCCTTTGGTAATTAACTCTGTTGAAGGCTCTTTGGAGTTTACTCATCAAGGGGCAATGTAGGAAGAGGATTAGGTCTGTTCTCTCCCCAACAAATGGAGAGAGCAGTAAGGCATATCTGATGCTTTCAAATAATCAAAGACAGTGTATGACTTTGCTTTACTTTCTTTTATGAATTTCTCCGATATTTTGTTTTGTCATTGATGAAGTAAACTATTAATAACAAAAATTGATGCATTCTGATTTTATTCTTCTGATTTGCTTATGTGTGTGTGGCCGCTTTGGTTTGGGCAGGAGTTGGTTTTGATTTTTCAGAACTGGAAGAGGCCATTTAGGCCACCAAGTCCAACCCACTGCTCAGTGCAAGGACCCAAGGGGCTATCTCCACCAGTGATTTACTCCAAGCCAGCTGCGTGTTGAGGCTGTTAGGGATGCATGACATCATGGCCATCCAGCAGCCACCCTGAAGTTATCAGGGAAGAGCTGGATTTCCTGTGACTGCTTAAAGTCCGATTCGTTTCCTTGCCAGGTTCTCCTCAGAAAAGTTGCTGTGTGCCCCAAACCCCACCTTTACCTCAGATATGCTAGCCCTGCCCAGGGGTGTGCCTTTCACCGTGACCCGGGTCAAGGGATGTTCCCTGTGTGTTTCCCGTCCCTGCACAAACCAATTCGTGTCTCCTCAGAAGTTACTCCCATTGTGGTCAATGAGGGTTACCCTCTGAATGCCCACATCAGAACGTACAGAGATCCCCCTCAATTACCATGGCACAGTTTAAAGCCCAATCCCCTAAGTGTGGTAAAGTGCAATCTCAAGGCTCTGATTCTCCTTTGTTTGTTTTATTGCCTTAGGAAGTAACTACTTCAACCCTTCATTGTAGCGATCCTGTGGGTTAAAATGGGGGCTGGTTTCCCATCTTTGTGTTCTCCCCCTCTCTTTCCCAGCACAAGCATATGTGTGTCTACTTGGAAGGAATTCCCATTGTGCTCAATGAGGCTTGTTCCTGAAATGCAGGCACATCTGGAGTTTCAAGGGGAAGGAGGAAGGGAGGGGGGGAGCCTCTCTTCTTGGCTGAGAAGCCCCTGCCAGTGAGATGACATTCACTCCAACCCCCACCAGGAAGTATGTTCTGTGAAGTGATTTTTACTGGTACGGAGAACCTGCTCGTGGAGCCCTGCATGGACCAAAGCACAGCAAAGCTGATTCCTTGTTTAAAAGATCCAGTACTCCTCCATTAGTTTCTCCTTCCTTTGTCATGGAGACACAACCCAGTTTAAAGCATTCCGTGTTAGTAGAGCCAATGCTGATCTAACATATGCAATTCGATGTGTACTGTTTGCCATATCTAAGAATGTGATGGTCCAAAACTGTAACACACAACAGGACATAATCACCACATATGAATATATAAACCCTGCTGATTCCAATTTCTCCAACATAGAATCATAGAATCATAGAGCTGGGTGGAGCCACTTAGACCATCAGACCCTCTGCTCAGTGCAGGAATCCCTGATAGATGACTGCCCAGTTTTTCCTGGAATACCTCCATTTTGTCTTGTTTGTAGTTGCTCTCCTTGCCAGATGCACCATATTCCATCGGTGTAACAATTTTGATGAATTCTCTCTAGGGATTGTCGATACGGTTTTCTTTGATTGATTTATCCATAATGTATCCCATACTTTTTGCTCGATATCATTACTGGTTCCAGGAGGCATTTTCACTTCCTCACCTGAATTATTTATTTTAGTAATTAATTAAATGTCTACTCCACCAATTAGCCAAGGCTCAATTTTTAAAATGGAAGGACTATAAAGCCTGGAAAAATGAGGTCTTGATCTGGCACCAGAAAGACTACAATGTAGGTGCCAAGCGAGCCTCTTTGGCCGGGTGTTCCAGAACTAAGGTGTCACCGCTGAAAAGGCCCTCACCCTAGTAGCCACCTACCTCACATCATTCAGCCAAGGCAGCCAGAGAAAAGCTTCTGAGGATGATGGAAGGGTCAGGGCAGTTATTTATGGAAGTAGACAGTCCTTCCAGTTACCTGGCGCTACGCTGTTTAAGAGCTTTGTAGGTTAATACCAGCACTTTGAATTGGGCCTGGAAATGGACTAGCAGCACCCAGTATAGATCATAAAGCACTGGCATCATATGATCATATTGGCCAGTCCCTGTTAACATTTTCACTGCCATATTTTGGACCTGAAGCGAAGGAAAAGAAAACAGGAAAGAAAGCAGCAACAGCCTCTGATCCAGATGCCAGCCCTGAAATGGCCTTTCCAATCTTCGTAGTCAGCTTTTAGCAGCTCTGTGCTTGTGCTGAAAAAGGGAAAGAAAACAGAGCATGGAGAGAAAAAAGGAGAAGGAAGGGAGTAGGCACGTCTCCTTAGAGGAACAGGCTGAGCAATACTTTATTCATTCCAGATGAATCTTCAAACCCATTTCAGTCCGACTTTTCTGCTGACAAGGAAATACAAAGTACAGCAGAGACTGGGAGGAGGAGCGGAGGAGAGACCACTCTTCTTCCTTCCTGTCTCTGCCCTCACCACCTCGGTGCAACCTCAGATGCCTCAGAACGGTGCCTCATGCCTAGATCTACTCTTGGGCAACTGGGTCATCTTATCCATGTTTACTCAGGATTCAACTGCACTGAACAACACGCCATGTACTTCTGACTAAAAGTGAATCCAGTCAGCTATTGGGGCCTCTGAGAAATAGGAGGGGAGTACTAGCTTGTTTGGGACAGCTCCAGGTTTTGCAGACATACAACAAACCTTTTGGGGGCAAAAATTCCTATGTAGCGATGTCAGAGAATTCTGCCACGGACTGAAATGGGATGGAACTCCCTTCAGTCCGTGCCACGGAATCCTCTGCGGAACGGCACCACGAGGTCCTGCAGAGCCAGCAGTCATGCAGCTGTCAAGGGCTCCTTGGAGGCCTCTCTCAGTCTAATCCAGTAGCCAAGTCCAGACACAGACAAAGGGATTCCTTTCAAAGCTTTATTCTTCTTTTACAACTTAACACCTCTACAGGTAGCAACTAGATCTGAGCAGCAGAGTACCTATGCCCTAAGTTGGAACAGTTGGTCCCCATTTGAAAGGGAATTACTGGCAGACCCCTGAACTTAAGGACTAGGGAGAGTCCCTCCCCTTTTCCCTTGGATCCTCTGGGCGCAGCCCTTGTTTGCGCGCCAACCGGGCACTACACCTCCTTTCCGCGCACTCCATCTGGCGCCACTCTCTGCGTCTGCGCCGCGCATCCACCAAGTCTGCTATCTGTGCTCGGTCACTCCCTGGACTGCTTTCTAATCTAGGAATGCTGGTGGGAGGAATCTCCGTCAGCTGCGGCCCTGAGAAAGAGGAGCACGCTCCTCTACCAGGAGCAACTGCTCTTCCTCCGAATCAGAACTACTCTGGGATTCTATGGGCTCAGTGTCCACCCTGACAGCGGCTTTTTGTTCATCGTCCGCAAAGAGTCATGAAATTTTCATAAATAAAAACGCAGTGTAGTATATTCCAATAATAAATACGTAAGTTTTTTTAAAAAATGAATTGTGCTCACTGCCTTGTTTGCGGGTGTTCGTTTTTAAATTGAAATCCTCTGTCTCTGTTTACTTTCAGCCAAAACACTTCCTCTTCCTAGGGGCTTCCCAAAAGAAGGCTGTCTTAGGTTTGCCAGAAAAATAAACTCTTTGTTTAAAGCAACGCTGTTTTAAGGAAAGAAAAAACCTTTTTAAACTGACCATGCCACTCCTGGACCGGCAAGAGGACAAAGGGATGTGAATTTTCAGGGATGTAGACTCATAAACTGGGGGTCTTCCTGGTAAACAGAGATGGTTGGAGATGGTGGCATTCATATCTGATGCACATGATGCTCACATCAGCTGGAACATGGACCTCAGAGGAACAGGTGGTTTGTCTTGTCTTTTCTTGAGCTCATATTGGGAGACAGGGAGGAATCCAGAAGTACAACAGGAACCAGCAGCCATTTCAGAGAATTTATGATCACGGCAAGTACATCTTGTCATTCCATGTGTTCCACACAGCTGTGATTCATTGCAATCACCTGCTGGCATGTTCTGAGGCTTGGCATCTTCTCCAGGACATCCGGCCTCATTTGTGTGTAAGATCCCATGGTGTCCAGCTGGTCTACCTGTATATTAAGCACCTGTGTCTAAAGGATACTCTCAGAAACATACCAGCAGAAGAAGACACTTGGCTCACTACTCTGTGTGACAGAACTATATTACGTCTGGTTAGAGGAAGGTTTCTTGTGCAAAGGTGTGAACTCTCTCCAACATTTTATTGGGGAGAATAACAGGTGTAAAAGCATTGGGCTTCTTGTTACTAAACTATTTTGCATCCTGAGAACCTGTTTCTCTCCTTTGTGACTTACTTTGGATGCTCATCTCCCTCCGCGTTTTCCTTTATTAACATACAGACAGGATGGTGTGTTTGGGCTGAGTGGTTAAGAGCCTTCTTTGTATTTCCATTTAAACAATGCGATCAAACAAACAACAACAAAGATCAGTTGAACCCTGATGACCACTTCGTCATTAGGTTTAGTCAAGAGTCTAGTCCTGGGGTGTAAAGAAATGCTGTTGGTTGAAGGGCTGAATTCAAATTTGGGGAAGTTCTTTTGTTCCAGTGATGAGTGAGGTCTAAAGCAAAAGGGATGGAGCCCCAAACACAAAAATACCAGCATACTTTAGCTTGCAACGCTTACTGCCAGTAAGTAAATCCTAGGAGAGGCATTTCAAGTTTTTAGAATGGGGAAAAATGTGCAAAAGGCTGGAAACGAACAAGTCATCTGTGGTGGGGGGATTGGTGGTGTTGGCCAGGTGAAGAGGCATAGGTGCCTGGGCAACCCTGAAGGCTCAGCTTGGGGCTCCAGGAGAGCTGGATTTGGCCCACAGGCCCGTGGTTTCCCTCCCCTCCTCTAGCCCTTTGATGAGCCTCTAGTGTGTAATACTGAATAGACCTTTGCAGAGTTTTAACACTTTTTTTTTTAGTAGTCATGCACAGAGGCTGTGATGGTGGTGGAGAAACCAGTCTCAACATCTATGTGCCATGTTACCTTACAGACCATCCCCCAGCCTGGTTAACAGTGGTGGCCTTTCAGCGGTGCCCCCTAGTCTCAAGATGCTGTTGAATAATGCCAGGTCTCCCAGGGGAAACAGTATGATCTGGCCCAGAAAGAGAGACCTAGTTGGATGAAAGGGAAGGATAAACTTCTCCCAAATGTGTCCTCCAGAAGGTGTGGGGGGGCAGTCAAGCACCAGTCAAGATTTGAGGGGCATGGAGGGGCACAGCTGCATGCCATAAGGATTCCATCTTGTTGTTTTCCATTTAGTGGTTTTAATGTTCTATATATTTTAAATTGTTTTATTGCGTGTTGTTTGGTTTTAATTTTTGTGAACCTCCCAGAGAGCTTCGGCTATTGGGCAGCATAGAAGTGAAATAAAAATAAATAAATAAATAAATTGTTGACCAAATATCCCATTCAGGAGTTGGTCCGGTTTGTCTACACCTGTTAAGAGAGCTAAGCAAAAATCCTAAATAAGTGATCACAGCATTGATAGTTGGAGGTTGGTTGGAGCGGTATCAGTTGAACTCCTTACCAACCTGGGACAATTCCATCTCCAAACAAAGGCCACCTCAGTGACCGTTGTGAAGGTAAGACAATGTAATTAGGCCATTTTGAGCTCATTGGAGGAAGGATGGGATATATATGTGATAAATAAATAGTGCGATATATTGGTGGCTTAGTGGTTAAGACGCTGAACTGCAGACTGGAAAGTCGGCAGGACAGCAGTTCAAGACCCGAGTGCTGCATGACGGAGTGAGCTCCCGTCTTCAGTCCCAGCTTCTGCCAACCTAGCAGTTCGAAAGCAAGAAATTGCAAGTAGATAAATAGGTACTGCCTCGGCAGGAAAGGTAACAGCGTTCCGTGCACCTCGGTGTTCAGTCATGCCGGCCACATGACCACGGAAGCGTCTTCGGACAGCGCTGGCTCTTCGGCTTAGAAACGGGGATGAGCACCGCACCCTAGAGTCGGACACGACTGGTTGGGGACACCTTTACCTTTTTATATTGGTAGGGAAAGCAAGTAATGAATTCTACCCATCACCCCCTCCCATACACAAACACACAAACATGATTTTCTTTTTCATTGGTTCAGAGATAATTAGGAAGAGACACAGCGAGCCATGGCTGCAAAGGGGCTTTGTCTATTATGGCTGCTACTGGTGTTCACTTGGATGATGGTAGGGATGGAAGCTTTCCGTGATTATGAATAATTCAAGCTACATCATGTGGATTTTCCAAAGACAAATGCCCAGAATGACAATGTCTACTGCAGAATGATTCTGACCAAGAGATGCATTGCCTTTGGAATCTTTCACACTTACATCATTCATGCCTCAGAAGAGCAGCTTCAAGACATCTGCACCGTTGATGGCAAACCAGTCACTGGAGACCATCGACACTCATCTCCCCTTTCACTGACTTCCTGTTATGATGGCTCTCATGACCTCACTTTCTCTGGTGAAGCTATCACTGGAATAATTGAAGTTCGGTGTAAGAATGGAAAACCAGTTGGATTTCTGGGATTTCGTAGATTTGTTTGGCTCCCAAATCGCTGAATTTCTCAGGCAAAAACGTAGGCTTAGGTTGTAAAAGATCTGGAATGTTAATGAATTTAGATCTGCCTTAGATGACCTTCAGTCTGTCTAGAGATTCAAATGTCCACCCTGCTCCCTTTGGGCTTCCTTCCAGCCTCCTCTGATCCTTCGCCTCACTTTGCATGATTTCCTTGCTTGCTACTTTTCCTGCTGTAGGGCTGCAGCTGCTTCTTGACATCCTGCTGCCTTTCTGGCTCTCCCCATGGTGACTCAGATAAGCATACCTGGAACACTCTGATCAGCTTGTGAAAACACACCTGACAATTACATCACTACCTCCAGCCTAGATTGGATAGCTCAAGGGGGTGGGGAAAGAAGTTGGTGTCTGCATAATTTAGCAACCACATCTGGCAAAGCTCCGGACTTCTGGGCCTTCGAAGGGTCCACTTACAGGAGCCCCATTCTTTGCCAAATCGCGAACCCTCCTCCTACAGCCTTTAGTTAGCAAGCTTTTAATTAGGTAGCAGATACATGTTCTGGATGGTTTCCTTCTGTATCAGAGATTGTGGATCATTCTGGCTTTGAAAAAATAAAACTTGTCCTTGTTTAAGCATGGAAAGATGTGCTTCGTTATTCAAAGAAAACCTCTGGCCTCATTGCGCAAAATATTCTCGGGGGGGGGGGGGATAAAGGAAGGGATGTCTAGATGTCTCTTTGGTGACAGTCCTGCTTCTGTAACCAGAAGAAAAAGAAGAAAAAGTCACAACCTCCCCTTCGTGTGTTCAGAACCCTAATCTCCTTGTGCACCAAATACCAGATGAGGTGGCAAACCTCTGTGTCTGGACTGTACAATCTGGGACTGCAGGTGGAGGCTGACATAACCAAATGACCTTCCATTCTACATTATTCCCCCATCATGAAAAGTAGCTTGTTACATTGACGTCTGGGCTAGAATCCTCTCACCTTAAGTTTAGCTTCCCTATGTGCATTTTAAAACCATATTGCTTGTCTCCGGCTGGAGGAGGCTTGAGTTATATGAGGCCTCACTTCCAGAAGCGGGAAGCCACCACCCCCCGGCCTGAACTTCGCGGGGGTGGTTTTGTTTTGTTTTTTTCGTGGCCGGGTAGACGGGGTGCTTCTACCCGGCCTGACTTTCGCCGGCGAGGGATGGGGCGCCTCTCACGCGGCCTGAATTTCGGCCGGGTGAGTTGGGAAGCCTCCCCCCCCTCGCATGAACTTCGGGGGGAGAAGCGAAGCACCTCCCCTCCACCGCGAAAAAAGCTGCGGGACAAGTTAAGTCCCTTTTGTAAATCCCTAATTAGGGATGAACGCAAGTGACTTACCTTTCCGCGGATTATGTTGATGGTGGGGGGGAGGCGTTCCATCCCTCCCCACGGAATCCTGGCTGGCCAGCTGTGCTCCGCAGCGATTCTGTGGCGCTGCTGACCGGCTCCGCCAGCAGCTGGACATCCGGCCGTTGTCTAGGAGGGACGCAAATTGCGGCGACCGTAGCTGCCGCCATTTGCGTCCCTGCAGTCAGCCATGATAGGCTACATAAATGTTTACGTAGACAGTCATGGCTGTTTTAAAAACAAAAACAAAAATGCATGTATGCAAATGGCGGCGGCCATTTTGTTTGTTTGTTTTTTTAACCTGGAAATGGCGGTGGCGGCAGCTGGTTGGAAGACCGGAGCCGCAGCCGCTGCTGCCGAACCACCACCGCAGCCGCCACTGCCAGGAAGATCCACCCCAGGTAAGTCTCGTCCCGGGGGTGGAGGGGGGTGGCGGGCCGTTCTGCCACCAATTTCAGGGGGCCGAATGCACTGGCATTCAGCCTCCCCGAGATCCATGGCGGAACTTTCGTACATCCCTAATGTGGATGGAAATCGATGTGTGGAAATGGAGGTAGTCTCAGAGGAGATGTGGAGACCTCCAAGACTTATAGTCTCAGGCAACTTTAACATACATGCCAAGGCTGACTTGTGTGGAGCGGTTCAGAACTTCATGGCCACCATGACAGCCATGGGCCTGTCTCAAATAATATCTGGCCCAATACACGTGGCGGTGCACACATTGGGTTTCGTCATCTAAACTGGGATGGAAGAAAATGATATGTGGGTAGGGGTCCTATGATGACTCTAGGGATGTGGGAGAAATCCTCCACGGACCCCAATGAGGCTGGATTCTATTGAATCCGGCCATCTGAAGTCCATGCAGGATCGGAACTCCTACCTCCACCTCCCCTGTGAAGTCCTTGGCAGGGGATCCTGCCTGCCGCTGGCTCCGAAGCCCCAGCGATATGGCCACCATTGCTGTATCACTGGCTGGAATGACGAACTGCACACAGAACTGGCGTCCAGCACAGCGGACTCCATTTGCGTCTGTGCTCTTTGACGTGATAGGGAACGTAAATCTTTACGTAGGCTATCGCATGAAGGAACAGGGATGCAAAAGGCATATAATCACTCCTAAATGTGCTCAGCCAAACAATAGAGTCATATTGGCTCCTTGGTATTCTGAGGAGCTGGGAAACAGCAAGGTCAACAAGTAGAATGCAGCTGGTGTAAAAACTGAAGCAAATGTGACTAAAAATATGACCCTTTTAGGGCCTACTCCATGGATGTGACTTTGGTGTGTAGGGGGGAGTTTATTTCTTCCCCATCACTGTGTCTGCTCAGCATTTGCCAATAGAGCTGTTTCAGGTGGTCAGGAGTCTGCTTCGTATAGTTCAACACACACACACACACACACACACACACAGGCCCATTGTGTTACATTTGTAGATACAATTATTTATATTTTCTCCAACTTGGATACCACCATTCTGAAAGAAATGGAGATGGATGTAGCCATGGCACCCGCTCTTCCTGTAGCTATGGATACTTCTCAGCTTGTGCAAGCTGGTTCGAGGACTGAGGCCTATCACTTGTCCTTTAGGTCCTTGCTCTTGCTGGCTAGAGAGGTCTTCCAGGGCTGGGCATACAACATGAATATCAGGAGTGGTCAATGCCTCATTAAGGGATACATAGTTACAGCATTCCTAAAGGAGGCAGTAGTAAAACCACTGTTGAAAAAGCCCTGTCTAGATCCCTAGGCTATGAAGAATGATCACCCAGTTTTGAATCTACCATTTCTGAGCAAGATCTCTCCACTGGTCCTATGCCAATCTTTATCCATTCAGACAATTAGGCCAAGTCTCCAATCGACTGCTTCACCCCAACAGAGTTTTGTATCTTTCCTGCCCCAAGATTAAGCAGGGCAAGCCCTATACGGGGATATGACCAACACATTTTATTTCCTTGTACTGGGACTTGAGGACTTGGAGAAAACAGACGATGTGCTCTGTAATTTTTAAAATTAATGTGTTTGGCATTGCTGATGTTGGAAGCCCCACAGGTAATCAGAGGTCCCCATGGGGAAAACAACAACAACTGATACCTCAAACAGCCCATCTCTACTGTTAGATGCATGCGACATTCAGTCTATAAAGACTCCTGTCTGAACAACTTGCTCCACCATAATCTGGGAGATTAATTTGAGGCAGGCACAGCTCTGTCAACTGAAGCTTTTCTGTATCTTCTGCCAGGACTGATATTGATGGTGATGGCAATAAGTGATCATGAACGGGTCCGGTTGGAGCTTTGTCCAAATCTGTCCACGTTCCATCTGATTTTGCTGCTGCTACTGTTACATTATTCTTCAAGCAGGAGTTTGAACTCCAGCTCCATACATAGCTGGAACTCAACAGTCCAATCTCATTCATATAAAGATTCAGATGAGATGTTCATTGGCCAGTTTGTGTCCATGGCACTTGCTAACACTGTTACACAGGAGTTTAGAAAACAGCCAAGTTATTCCACTGCAAGAAATGCTTAGTAAGTTCTTTCTTTCTTCCTTTCTTCCTTCCTTCTCTGTCTCATATGAAAAGTTCTGTACTGGACCCAGTGATCGTTCTTCACTTCAAAAAATAAATTGCTACCTTTAAGCACCATCGTTTCTCTTTCTTCACTCTTCTTTTCTTTTTGAAGCCAGGATGGTGTTCATTCAGATTAATATTCTTCCACTCTACCCTGTAAAACCAGAACAATTAGCAGATCAAGGTCAGATCTGGTTCTTTCTTAAACTTTTCTATATCTCAGTTGACAAAAATGTTTTTTGAGCTGTCTTGGGAGCAGAGGTCAGACATTCATCCATGTGGGAAGAATCCTTAAGTGCACATCCAAACTGCCCTAGATAGTACGTTTCTTTTCTGCAGGAACACTGTTGGACGTGGGGTGGGCAAACTTCCAGGGGTTGTCCTACCCTGCACTCGCCACTGCCAAATTTGCCGCATCCAAAATTATGGCATTTTTGCAGAGGAACAAGGTGTGTTTCCCTGCATGTGCCTTGTTTCCAAGCAGAATCGTGTTTCCAAGAGCATGATTCATCTTGCAAACAAGCATGCTCCGTTGTGCCTTATTTCCCTGCAATTTACTGCAATTTCAGCAGACTTAGAAGGGGAGCACAGTGTGTGTGTTGCAAAAAAAGCTGTGGGGGACAGACTCATGCAGCCTGTAGCCTGTGTGTTCCCTAACCCCTGATTTAGGTAGAAACATAGTTACTTAGATGTTATGGAGCCAATGGTAGGATTCTTTTTGCTTGCTTGCTTGCTTGCTTGCTTGCTTGCTTTCTTTTAAGAAATCATGGTCAATTCAGACTTCCAGAGTCAGCTGTCAATCTCTCCGAAGGCTGCCAGGGGTAACAAAAGGAAAAGCAACCCACCTACCCCTACCCACACACACACATGCAGAACCTCAGACCAAAAGAAACACACATGATTATTTTCCTTATTAATATGTAATTCATTGATGCAAAAGGAAAAATGGAGAAGATTCAGAAAGGAAAAAAGAAAGCAGAGCTCTACATATGGTTCTTCATCCAGTTGCTTTGTTCCTGAGGTGCTTCTCTGACAATCCAGGGACTGTCATGGATCCTGATTGTGGAAACAGCTTTTCCTGGTCTTGAAGCCCTCATCAATTCTCCTCATGGGCACCTCCCCTCAGGGAATGGTGCCTCTCCTTGGACACACACTCAGTGCCTGAGAATCAAAACCTTGTACATTATAGCCTAATCAAAACAGGAGCCTGACATGCACAAGGGGGTGATTTGTCCATCTCCACACCCCATTAGTTTTGCCCCTGAGGTGCTAAGTGTCTGTGGATCCGTTCCCTGCTCTTTTGACAGACCAGACAGTTCTCCCTCATAATAGCCATCAAACTGCACTGTTATTAAAGAGGGTCTCTGTTAACACTGCATTGTGGAGTAAGTGATCTTGGTTGGTAATGTACTGGGGGGGGGTTATTTGGGGGAGGGTTATATTGGGCAGGATATTAATTGGTGGAAATAAATGATGATAGTACATTTGAGGTGATATGGGAGTCATGGAAGGGCAGGGATGTCTGAGAATTTCATCTCAGTTTGCCCATCACTCAAAATGCCCTGTTCATAACCCTGAATGCAAACAGGAGTGCATGTTCTCTGAAAATGTCCACAGATTCCTGAACTTGTGCTTGCATTCACAAAATGTGCACTTTTTAAAAAATGCCTGTTTAAAAACGGGAAACTCTTGGTGAATGCACAAATTGAAAAATGCACAACTTCTGAAAAATACACAACTTTCCCCATTCAAATGAACAACAACAACGAATGGTCACAAATAACAAGGGGAACAAGCTAAATCAAACTTGCAAGCAAAGTTTGGAGAATTTCAGTTTAGGGGCATCCCTGGGTCCTCCATCCCTACTGAAGGGGAATTGAATTGTTTTGAAGGGGAAGAGTTTTGGGGTGCAAATTGAAGAATTTGAATTTTGATGGCTTGCCTTTGTAAAATTTAAATTCCAGTAAATCAAAATGTTCATATATGCATATAAATCAGCATATGCCAATTGTATGCAATAATTTGTCTCTTGGCTTGATCTCCTGGGTACCTAGCAATACCCCTGGAGACAAGCTGGCAGGAAAAGAGAGGTGGATGAGAAAGATTCCCAGTAGTTCACTCATTGGGCAGAAAGAGACTGGGGCATTGGAAGAGCAAGGTGAGAAAAACTGACATTTACCCTGCAAATTAGCCACATGGATCTAGCCATTTATTTCATTGTATGTTATGCTATATCTGCAAAGAGAGTTTCAGCTATTGGGCAGTACAGAAATGAAATGAATGAATGAATGAATGAATGAATGAATAAATAAATAAATAAATAAAATTTCAGAGATACATTGTAACTTCACAACAATCCATTACACTGCATTAGGAAAAGAGATTATGGGGGTGTCTCCATGACAATGGAAGGAGAAGGACGGAGTGGCTTCCCCGCATTTTTCATGGAGCCGGTTTTGGTCCGGGCAGGGATCCACGAGTGCTTTGCGCCATTCTAAGTCATCTCACAGAACATACTTCTGTGGGGCGGGGGGCTGGGGTGACTGTCATCTGACTGGCAGGGGCTGCTCAACCAATAAGAGAGGCTTCCCCCCTCCAGGCTCTCCCCCCCTTTCTTCTTCCTATTGTTTTGCTGATTATGCTTTATACTGATTTGGATTTTTACTCTGGTTCTATTAGTTATGGATTTCTTTACATCTGTGTGTAAGTCTGTGGTGAGAAGCAATGAATGAATGAAAGTTGTTGTTAGGTATTATTATTATAATCTTCCTATTTAGTTAGATGAGTGACTCATAATGCACAATCCAACATACTTGATTGAATAATATATAACCTTCTCATTGCAGCATGATCCCTACAAACTACCAGCATGTGCTTGCCTTTAATTTTGCCATTCATGAGATCAACAAGAATGCCGAATTTTTACCCAACGCCACACTCAATTCCAAGATTTATGACAGTGCATTTGATCCAGGGCGAAACTGCTGGGCCACTCTGGATCTTCTCTTCACAGGGCAGAGGAATCCCATCAATTATAACTGTGGCAGGAAAGAGAAATTGATGGCTGTCGTTGGGGCACTCACCTCTCAAAACTCCATCCAGATGGCCGACATCTTCAATGCCTACAAGATGCCACAGGTATGTGTTCATGGTTAGATTAATGTACGCACAGGGCAAGCTCCTGCTTGTATCAAAACTGGCTCCCTTCTGATCCTCCTGCCCCTGCTGCTGTTGTGGTGGCACAGCAGTGGGGCAGGAAGATGAGAGGGGACTGTTGCTCCCCTCTCATCCTCCATTTTGCGCACAGCAGGCAGCTGCTGTGTGTGAGACTTCCCTTCTCCGTCCACGGCCTGCACACAAATGGCTGCTTCTCCCCCTCCTGGGGCCCGGGAAGAGGAGAAGGAGCCCTTGCACATGGTGGCGGTGGTACTCGCAACACGTCACCGAGGTGGAAACTCCTGCTGGTGCTGCCTGCTCCCGGCCGCAACCACCATGCGCAAACCCCTCACACTCTCCTTTCCAGTGTTGGGATGGAGAGCATTAGAGGTTTGCACATGGGGGCGGCAGTGCTGCTGACATTGGCAGGGGGCAGCAGTGCGAGTCCCTGCCCCTGCTATCCACTGACTACCCCTGGCACCACTGCTGCCGCCATTTGCAAATGGCTCCTTCTCCCCCTCATCAGTCCTGGGAGGGGGAGAAGGAGCCATTTGTGCGCAGCGCCCATTTGCACACAGGAGCTATTTGCACACAGCACATCTGGTGGGGAGCCTGTGGCTTGGCTCACTAAAGCAAGCTGAGCCAGGGCCTTGGGGGGAAGCCATCGAACCCCAAGGGGGCTTGATTTCCCCATGCTGGACACCCCTAAATGGGAATAGCAACACTGAGCTACTCTGCAGGGCTGGAGTAACCCACACTCAGTTACAGCCATGACTCCTGTAATATAGATGTAATAATGATGAACTTTATGAGCATTGCAATGCCAGTTTAAAAAAAATATACCATTTACAAACTCAGAGAAATATTAATTAATTATTAAGACCTGAGTTCGAAAGATCATGAACTGCTGTTCTTCCTCCGCGCCAACGTTTTATTTTTGAGGGCGGGGGTAGACATATTACAGAGCTATACTAAAATCCAGGATTTCTGCATTGATCTTTGAGGCAGTAATCACTTTTCCACAACGAAAGACCCACCAAAAGGCTTTCCAATGCACCAGAAAGTTAATTCTGCAGACAGAGGGTGTGTCAAACACTGCTATGACTTCATTCATTGGCTAAAACCGATGAGAATAGGGAGGTGCTATATTTGCTTACAAACTAAACGGGCAGAGGAGTGTCTATGCATATCTCAGGTTCTACAAGAGCAAGTGGCTTGCTTTTTAAAAACATGAAAGCTGGGAATCTGGAGATTATGGGTCATCGGGTGTCTGCCCCCCGCTGGCCCTTCCTGTGGATGCCCATGAAAGCTAGTTGCTTCAACATCCTGTTTAGAATCTACTCGCAGCCTGAGTATTGATAACACCAGGCAAGTTTGCTAGGAAATTTAAGATTAGACTGTTAGAGACCACAATGTTTAAGAGTAGAGTATATTGAAGGAGGTTGAGATGTTGGCAAAGGTTTGGATGGAGTCAGTTTGGGTCAAGAACGACGTGATGGTTTTCTCCGTCCTGAAGGTATCGTATCATTCCCATTAGCTCAGCTATGGCGCCTTTGATCCAGCACTGAGGGACAAAACTCGCTTTCCTTCTTTCTACCGGATGATCCCAAATGAAGGTCCTCAGTATGTCGGGATTGTTGGGCTACTCAAGCATTTTGGATGGAACTGGATCGGCCTCATTGTTTCAGAGGATGACAGTGGGGAAACCTTCCTCCGAACGCTGAGACCAAGGCTCTTGGAGAACAATCTTTGCGTTGCTTGGATGCAAATGATCCCGACAGTGACAACATTTTTACCACATGAAATACTTCAAAAAAAATTGGGACCAATTCAATCAACTCTCACACTGAGTGAAATCAATGTGATTCTTGTGTATGGAGACAGTCAGTCTCTGGAAGCTTTACAGCTAGTTTTATACTCCAAGGAAATTGGTTATATGACTCCAACAGAGAGAGTGTGGATCACGACAGCTGAATGGGATTTCACTGCTTTAGTACCTGGGGGGAAATTCACCACTAAATCCTTCAATGGCACCTTGTCATTCAAACTGCATACAAACATGGTGCCAGGATTTCAAGATTTTGTGGAGATGATCAATCCTTTCCAGTCCACTTTTTATTTCATCCATCAATTCTGGGCCAGTGCGTTTATCTGTTCCTTCCCTATGTATAACCTTTATGTCGCAAACAAGAGAAACTGCACTGGGAAGGAGAAGCTGGGGAGCCTCCCTGGATCTGTGTTTGAAACAGGGATGTCTGGCCAGAGCTACAATATCTACAATGCGGTCTATGCTGTAGCACATGCTCTCCATGCCATGGATTCATCAAGAGACAAGTACAAAACAATGGGAGATGGAAGAACATGGGATCTCCAGAAACTTCAGCCATGGCAGGTACTTGCACCTCCAGGACTGAAATGGCAAAACATTATAATATACCATACCAGAATTAACTTGAAATACAAGAAAAGCAAAATCATGGATAAATCAACAGTAGAAAAGGGACAACCACGTTGCAGACTTAATTTCTCAGACCATGACTGAAAAAGAATGTCCAGCCCCTTTGAAACCCATGAAAGCTGTGTTCTGACTGGAAGTGGCTGTGGCAGTCAGTAGGTTTCCGATATAAGCTGTGCTTGTATGTCCATTATGGACTTGCACAGTCATGTCCAGAAAGTGAAGCTGTTGTGTGGACTGGCTGAGATTTTGTCGTAAACAATGCTTTTGCTGATTACCTCAGTTTGGGCAGGGGGCAGGAAGCATTGTATGCAAAACCCCAATCCAGGGTCACAACCCTATGAAGGAGTCCATTCAGAATTCCTATTGTGGCATATTAGGATTCTTGTTTTGTATATTGTGGAGACCACATGTGTTCTGGGAGTTCGTCGGTTTGTGTTGGTGCTCTGATTAATGTTAGTTGACATCTTTCTTCCTAGCTTGGATAGACATTTTAAAATGTTGGGAAATGACAAACTCTTGTAGATTCATTTTTGGTGGTAATGATTCAGTGGCTAATAGGTAGTGAAAGTCAGGTTTGCATAGCAGTGATATTAACCAGTTCCTTGCCGTTTGACCCCATTCCTTTTTTTTCTCCTTCCTTTTAGCTTCACTGGTTTCTGAGAAACATCCATTTTAACAACAGTGCTGGTGAAGAAATATTTTTCAATGATAATGGGGACCTGGCAGGGGGATATGATCTCATCAACTTGGTCACCTTCCCCAACGAATCCTTTCAGAGAGTCCAAGTTGGAAGGATGGACCCCCAGGCTCCTGTAGGGAAAGAGTTCATTGTGAATGGAAGTGCTATTATGTGGAATCATAAATTCAGGCAGGTAAGCACAGTGATCAACATCACCACATATTATAAAATATTATATTATAAAATATAAAATATGCACATCATATTTTATGCACATACTCTGGATATTGGCCTCAGGATCTTCTGCATTGGGATTTAGCAGCAAAACCTGCCGTCAAGGTTCCTCTTATGACCTGGACCCCCGGAGCAACTGCTTCAGGATCTCTTGCCTCCTTAAGAGGCCCACCTTCCTTCTTTGCAACTTCCCTTTCCCAGTAACATGGGGTTTAGGCTGTAGATGTGGGGTGACTGACACTCTGGAACCAGGGTTTAAACACAACAGTTTACTAGTAGATTTAATGCAAACAAATTACAACTGAAGGTATTTACACAATAGAGCTGAGTGATACAAACGGCATTAAAAGAGAATAAAAGTGGCAAAACACAAGTTCCTTTACCTTAGCTGTACTTAGACTTCTCTAGGCTGCTCCTTCCTGCTCCCTCTTCAGTCTCTGGTTTCCCAGACTCTGCTCTTACTGGCTCCCTCACTCTCTTTTTATACTCCCTCCCTCAAAACCAAAATTACTGCTTCAAATCTAAAACTACCCTAACTGTACTTAGACCCTTCTAGGCTGCTTCTTCCTGCTCACTCTTCAGACTCTGCTCTCACTTCAGGCTCTGGCTGTCTCTACCTCTTACTGGCTCTCTCCCTCTTTTTATATACCCTCTGCCCTCAAAATCAAAAGTATTGTTTCAACCATGAAGAAACGAAACTTCAGTGGAGAAATGAAACTAGTCCTCTCAGGTTTACCCCTCCCAACAGAAAACCCCAGACCTCTAGGCCTGACCTTTCTTCCATTTCCCTCTGTAGGCCTCAAACCTTCACACCTGGGCGCAGCTAAGATGATGGAGATCAGCTACTCAGCCTCTCCCTGCTGTTCCCCTTCCCACTTTTCATTTGTACAACATCAGATGTATTCAAGAAGCTTTCCAGGAGGGTGAAATATATGTAGGACAACGTGTACCAAGTTTGTCTGCTTCCTGTCTAGGACTGGGCAAATCTGTCAATTTTGCTTTCTCCATAATTCAGGGTTTGTTTGTTTAAATCTCAAGGTCTTTCTCTCCCAATAGGAGCTTCATGAATTGTAGCAAACTCTTATCAAAAATGAACTGAAACAAAATTCTCACCCATCTACACCCACCAGATTGAATCAGCACAGGTATTCCCAGCATAAAGAGGATCATGACGTGCCTGCTTGCCGTATAGCTGCTTAGAGCAGGGATGGGCGAACTCACCAGTTCTTGGCTGATACACCCCTTACTGGGCCCCCATCAGCTGCCTAACCCTACTCGCCGCACACGGCGAGCCCCTGAGCGGTCCAAGGGCAGGTGATGAGAGGCTCCTGGCCACCCACTCCTTTATTGACCTGCCATTTTGAGTAAAATTGGCTTCTGGGCCTTTTCCGTAAATAACCATTTACGCAAATGGTGGCCATAAGGTGGCCATTTATGCAACATTACAGGCGTCAATGGTCCATCGACGCCTGTAATGTTGAGTAAACGGCCACATTATGGCCACCATTTGCATAGATGGTTATTTACGAAAAAGGCCTAGTTGCCATTTTAATGCAAAATGACAGCTTGGTGAGGGAGCGGGTGGCCACGCACTTGCCTGACTGAGTTGGGCAAGCAAGGGCATCCACGGACTAGTGTTGGGAGTGGGGGGCGAGCCAGCAAAAAATTGCTGAGCTTCAAACCCCCACCAGAACCCCTACCACCTCTAGTTTAAAATGTGGAGAAGAAGAAGGTGGCAACCCAGTTAAGCACTAACATGGTTGAAGACATCGGGATTCATATCCAGACTTTAAGAGCTCAGGACTCAGATCCCTGGGCTTGGGTGGGGAGTTTGTCAGTTTGGGTTCCTCCCCCATTCCATGTTTTAAAAATCTTAAATCCTTTTTGTCCCAAATATGGAGATCTTTGCAAAGTTTGGTAATTTTTCATCAACACTGCACTGAAATGAATTTCTCATCAATCCCTACCCTGTATTTATAGGGATATTTCTTTATCCAGAAGGCTAAACAAGTACACTAGCACCTTATTACGATTTCTTGTGACAAACCTTATGGTATCTTTTAGGAATGTGGATTTTGCTCTGCTAGCTGCTGACATGCCAGTATAAGCTATCTTCATGTAGGCAAGTTACCACTTTTTAAAATCCTCTTTCAAGTTTTTCTGATTATTTATTTTTTTATTATATTTATGATACGGTAATCTGTCCAACTGACTAAACTAATAATGCAATTCCCAGAGGCTGTACATTTGCATTAAAATACCATCTGATTGCACTGCTTCTCTCTCTCTCTCTCTCTCTGCACCAATGGGAAATTGGAAATCAATGGTAGCACTGCATGAATCTGATGAAGAGGACATATTAGTCTCCAACTCTGCAGAAGACTCTCTCTTTTCTTAACCACAAGAGACTATCAAGGCTACACTCACTAGAAACTGATGTATCTATTCCTGCTGTTATTTCTGTTGCTGTAGACTTCCCAACTTGGGACCCTCCAGAACTTTTGTACTTCAGCTCCCATCAAAGAATCATAGAATCATAGAATAGTATGGTTGGAAGGGGCCTACAAGGCCATTGAGTCCAACCCCCTGTCAATGCAGGAATCCAAGTCAGAGCATCCCTGACAAATGGCTGTCCAGCCTCGTCTTGAAGGCCTCCAGTGTGGGAGAGCCCACCACCTCCCCAGGAAATTGGTTCCATTGTCGCATTGCTCTTACAGTCAGGAAGTTTTTCCTGATGATCAGCCAGAATCTGGCTTCCTGTCACTTGAGGTCATTATTCCGTGTCCTGCACTCTGGGATGATCAAGAAGAGATCCTGGCCTTCTTCTCTGTGACAACCTTTCAAGTACTTGAAGAGTGCTATCATATCTCCCCTCAGTCTTCTCTTCTCAAGGCTAAACATGCCCAGTTCTTTCAGTCTCTCTTCATAGGGCTTTGTTTCTAGTCCTCTGATCATCTTTGTTGCCCTCCTCTGAACCCTCTCCAGTTTGTCTGCATCCTTCTTCAAGTGTGGTACCCAGAACTGGACACAGTACTCCAGATGAGGCCTAACCAGTGCTGAGTAGAGGGGAACTAGTACTTCCCGGGATTTGGAAGCTTCTATTAATGCAGCCCAAAAGAGCATTGGCCTTTTTTGCAGCCACATCACATTGTTGGCTCATATGCAGCTTGTGATCGACAACAATTCCAAGATCCTTCTTGCTTGTAGTGTGGTTGAGCCACGTATCCCTCATCTTGTAACTGTGCATTTGGTTTCTTTTTCCTGGGTGCAGAACTTGGCATTTAACCCTATTAAATGTCATTCTGTTGTTTTCTGCCCAGGGCTCCAGTCTATACAGATCACTTTGAATTTTGTTTCTGTCTTCCAAAGGATTAGCTATCCCGCCCAATTTGGTGTCATCTGCAAATTTGATCAGCATTCCCTGGACCTCCTCCTCCAAGTCATTAATACAAATGTTGAAGAGCACTGGGCCCTGGACTGAGCCCTGCGGTACCCCACTCATTACCTCTCCCCAGTATGAGAAGGTCCCATTGATAAGCACTCTTTGAGTCCGATTTTGTAGCCAACTGTGGATCCACCGGATCGTTGTTTCATCTAGCCCACTTTGAGCTAGTTTGCTCATCAGGATATCATGGGGCACTTTGTCGAAAGCTTTGCTGAAGTCGAGGTATATGATGTCAACAGCATTCCCACGGTCTACAAGGGAGGTGACTTGATCAAAAAATGAGATCAGATTTGTCTGGCAGGACTTGTTTTTGACAAATCCATGTTGGCTTTGAGTAATCACGGCATTGTTGTCAAGGTGCTTCCAGATGGATTCCTTTATCATCTGCTCCAGAATTTTCCCCGGGCTTGATGTCAGACTGACTGGTCTGTAGTTCCCAGGTTCCTCCTTTTTACCCTTTTTGAAGATTGGGACAACGTTAGCCCTCCTCCAGTCATCTGGCACTTCCCCCATCCTCCATGATTTCTCAAAGAGAATAGACAGCGGTTCTGAGAGTTCTTCTGCCAGTTCCTTTATGACTCTAGGATGCAGTTCATCTGGCCGTGGAGATTTGAACTCATTCAAAGTAATGAGGTGTTCCTTCATCTCTGGCCATTGGCTAGAGTGGCTGCAGCTGATGGGAGCTGTAGGTCAAAACATCTGGAAGGACTAAGGTTAGGGAAGGCTGCTCTGGGTGGGTGGTAGTGTGGATTGGGTCCAGTTAGTCGAATCCTTCCCAACGCCCCAAAAGGGAGTGTAGAAGAATGAGCAGGAATGAAATCTCTGAGCTGTTCACCCAACTGAGACAGTGGACAAGCAGTCTGTGGCAATGGCAGCAAGAAGCACCTTCATGAAAGGTCTGTGGTAAGCGTTGGGCCTTCCTGATGCATTAATGTCTTGCCATATGCCCAAAGATGCTGACTTGACCAAAGTCCTGAGAACATACCATGTCCTGAAGAAAAAGAGATGTAGCTGAGGAAAAGTTACTTTCATGCCAAATGGCTTTCCTTCTGCTTTCCATTAGACGCTGCCCACTTCCACCTGCGTCGAGAGCTGCCACCCGGGACAGAGCAGGTTCGTCCAGCAGGGGAAGCAAGTGTGTTGCTATGATTGTTTTGCGTGCCCCCAAGGGAGGATTTCCATCCAGATGGGTAAGTGAAGGAATCCCGAGTTATTGGAAAATAACCCAGAAGTTTGTATTTCAGGTATTTTTTAATTCCTATCATGGTTCTCTAAATATGAATATATGAGTGTGTTTACTATGAACAGCGGTGGACAAAGGAAGATGAAACTTTGTTCTATGAGCTCCAGTTAAACAATTCCAGCTATATAAAGGGAATCTTTGTGTTCTTTGGCCACTTACCCATCTGAATTCTAGAGATAATCTCACAAAAATCCAGAAGTTTCAGATTCATATGTATTTTAATTCCTATCCCTTTTCTTGAAAGACAAATATATTACTGTGTTGAGTATGAACAGGGGTAGGAAGAGGAAATGCTGACAGAACCATTATCAGTGATGCTGAAGAAAGAGGATTTGTTAAATGAGGTCAAATTAAAAGACTGCAGCTAAACACAGAGAATTTGTTTCAAAGTAAAGTTTTTGCTCAACACTTTCAGATGCAGATCAATGTGAGAAGTGCCAAGAAGATCAGTATCCAAACAAGAATCAGGACCAATGTATTCTTAAAGTCATAAGCTACCTATCTTATGAGGAGCCTTTGGGAGCAGTTCTCACCTCCTTGGCTCTTTTCATTTCTGTGATCACACTTTTGGTGTTGTGGACCTTCATTCGGCACCAAAATACACCCATTGTCAAAGCCAACAACTGGAGCATCACCTGTATCTTGGCCTACTCCCTGCTGCTCTGCTTTCTCTGCTCCTTCTTATTCATTGGCCGGCCTGGGAAGGTGACCTGCCTTCTGAGGCAAACAGTGTTTGGCCTCATCTTCTCCATTGCTGTGGCTTGTGTGTTAGCAAAAACCATCACTGTGGTTTTGGCCTTTGTAGCTACAAAGCCTGGAAACAGGATGAGGAAATGGGTGGGGAAGAGACTTCCTGTATCAGTGATATTGTCTCTCTCTCTTATTCAAGCTGGCATTTGTTTTGTGTGGCTGGCAACTTCTCCCCCCTTCCCAGAGTTGGACATGCACTCCCAGGTCGACGCGATCCTAGTTCAGTGCAATGAAGGCTCAGCCCTCATGTTCTACATTGTCCTGGGCTACATGGGGTTTCTGGCCCTCATCAGCTTCACGGTGGCTTTCCTTGCCAGGAAGTTGCCTGATACTTTCAATGAAGCCAAGCTGATCAGTTTCAGCATGTTGGTCTTCTGCAGTGTTTGGGTGTCCTTTGTGCCAACCTACCTGAGCACCAAGGGGAAATACATGGTGGCCGTGGAGGTCTTCTCCATCTTGGCCTCCAGTGCTGGCTTACTGGGTTGCATCTTCCTCCCCAAATGCTACATTATTATATTCAGGCCTGAATTGAACACCAAGGAGCAATTAGTCAGGAAAAAAGAATAGTCCCAGCTAGGGGGAGAAGTGACATCATTCTTTATTTCAGAGTGTCTTTTTCTTGAGCTATTTCCCAACCTGGTGGAACTAAAGTGGGGATAACACTGCTTCCCCACATTTGCAATTCCAGTGGTGTCCTTTGAAGGTGGTAGGGGCATTTTTGGTAGGGGTGGATGAAAGTCAATTACCTGTCCTCGAAGGACGTTCGCGGTGGGGGGGAGGCGCTTCGCTGGTCCCCCCGCGAAGTTCAGGCCGGGGGGGGAGGCTTCCCGCCTCGCCCCAGCCGAAATTCAGGCTGGGGGGGAGGCTTCCCGCCTCGCCCAGCCGAAATTCAGGCTGGGGAGGAGGCGCCTCGCCTCGCCCGGCCGCGAACGCGAAAGTTAAAAAAAAAAAAAAAAACGCCCCCTGATAGGCTACGTGACGATTCACGTAGCCTATCATGGTTAGGTCTGCAAAGTCAGCCGTGATAAGCTACGTAAATCGTCACGTAGCCTATCACGGATGACTTAAAAAAAAAAAAAGCGCGTACACTAATGGCGGCCCCCATAGGGAGCCGCCATTCGCGTTCCTTATTTAGTCGCTGTAGTCTACGTAAATGTTTACGTAGACTACGGCGAAAATAAGGGCAACGCAAATAGCGTTGTCCTTATTTTCGCCGTAGTCTACGTAAACATTTACGTAGACTACAGCGACCAAATAAGGAACGGGAATCGCGGCTCCCTATGGGGGCCGCCATTATCCGTACACACTTTTTTTTTTTTTTTAAAGTCACCCGTGATAGGCTACGTGACGATTCACGTAGTCTATCACGGCTGACCTTGCAAATCTAGCCGTGATAGGCTACGTGAATCGTCACGTAGCCTATCAGGGGGCGTTTTGTTTTTTTTTCTTTCATTGCAATGGCGGCGGCGGCAGCCGGTCGAAAGACCGGCTGCCGCTCCCGCCTCGCTCGAACACCCGCCGAACCGCCGGCCGGACCAGCCACCGGGAGGGACATTCGGTGAAGGTAAGTCCCATCCCGGGGGCGGGGCGGGGTGTGTGTGGAGGATTTCTCCCCGAAACTTGTTCGGGGGGCCGAACACGTTGGCGCTCAGCCCCCCGAAGTTTCGGGGAGAAATTATCCGCCATCCCTAATTTTTGGTGATTTTCACGGGTGGTATTCAAACTCTATCCATTTCTGGCTCGTGGTGGCTACCATTATCTAAGGTGGCCAGTGTTAAGTGGCCTTGCAGACCAGTTGGCGCATGGATTGTTGAGGATTTCAGCATGGAGATGGGAGGATAATTGACAGGGGGGTTGCTTGTTTGGGCTTGAAGGAATCAGTGGAGGATGATTAAGAGGGTTGGGATTTGTGGGCTGGTTTAGTTTCATGTCTATGAAACTGAGGTAAAAATCAAGAAATATCTGGTTTGTACCTTCCTTCTGCCAGGAACTCACAAGGTCACCTTAGGCAAGCCACTCTCGCTTAGCCTCCATCTCCCCCCCCCTCCATCTGCAGTATGGGGGATAACAATACTGACATAGCTTATATATGGTTGTTGACTTGTTGTAAGGATTACAACTAGGTCATTCACACAGAACACTTTGAACCCCTAAAAGCTGTGCAAATGTCATGTTTTACTGTTAAGGTCAGCGGAATGCCATGAGTTCCTTCCCAATACTGTGGGGAAGCTTTGTTCAGTGAGGATAATAACCAGACACTGAAACTGAGCCTTTTAGGGAGCAATCTTAAGCCCCCGAAGCATTGTCTGAGGGCCCTTAGGAGAGCTGGGATTCCCCCGTCTGAGGAGACTCTGACCACAGAAGTGGGATTTGGACATCCCTCCCTGTGCTGCCCTGTCACAGCTGGTCCAGGAGCCTGCCCTCGCTTGCCCTTGCTCATGTCCTCCCAGACTCACCCTGACCTGTCCGGCAAGGGCCCACATAATGCCTCTAGTATTAACTCTAGTTTTAACTAGAGGCATTATCAACCTCCAGTGCCTCTTCTGTGCTTCCGATCATTTGGTGTGGAGATATGCAGACATTTTTCTGCCTCTCTCAAAATACTAGAACCTGGGGTATCCCATGAAGCTGATTGGTGGGAGATTCAGGAGAGATCACAGAAAATACTTCTTCACACAGCGCATAGTTACACTATGAAATCCGCTAACTCAAGGTGTAGTGACGGCCACCAATTTGGATGGCTTTAAAAGGGGATTAGATGAAAACCCAGAGGAGGAGGCTATCAATGGCTCCTAGTCCTGATGGCTATGTGCTACCTCCAGTTCCAGAGGCAGTTAGCTTATGCTCTTGAACTGTGGTGCTGGAGGAAAATTCTGAGAGTGCCTTGCGCTGCAAGAAGATCAACCCAGTCCATACTCCAGGAAAGAAAGCCAGACTGCTCACTTGAGGGAATGATATTAAAGGCAAAACTGAAGTACTTTGGCCACATCATGAGAAGACAGGATACCCTGGAGAAGATGCTGAGGCGAGGGAAAGTGGAAGGCAAAAGGAACAGGGGCCGACCAAGAGAAAGATGGATGGATGTAGGGATATACGAAATTGCCCTCACCTGTCTCCGCCATGTTCTGCTGGGAGTGGGAGGTGCTCCGTCCCTCCCCCCGGAATCCTGGCCGGCTGGCTCCGCTTGGCGGAGATTCCATGGAGCTGCCGGCCGGCTCCGCCAGCAGCCGGGCATCCAGCCGCTGGCTAACAGGGACGCAAATGGCGGCAGCCATAGCCGCCACTGTTTGTGTCCCTGTAGTCAGCCGTGATAGGCTACATAAATCTTTACGTAGCCTATCACATCTGAGTTTAAAAAAACCGCGCGTACACAAATGGTGGCGGCTACGGCCATGGTTCGTGTCTATGAAACTGAGGTACACAAATCAAGAAATATCTGGTTAAGAGCAATCTTAAGCCCCCGAAGCATTGTCTGTGGGCTCATAGGTGAGTTGGGATTCCCCCCTCAGAGGAGACTCTGACCTCCGAAGTGGGAGTTCGACATCCCTCCCTGTGCTGCCCTGTCACAGCTGGTCCAGGAGCCTGCCCTCGCTTGCCCTTGCTCATGTCCTCCCAGACTCACCCTGACCTGTCTGGCAAGGGCCCACATAATGCCTCTAGTATTGCACATATTATGCTTTCCTGGTCCCAAACTGCACATATTTAAATATGCACCTTTTTAAGCCCCCTTTTTTGCAAAAAATGGGTGGCAAAATGGTGGGCGCTCACCAGACAGGCCCGGAGTGAGTGCGGGCGACTCGTCAAGCTTGCAGGGGCAGCGTTTCAGCAGGCGCCCGGAGAACCTGAGCTGGGGTGGGTTCCTACATGCCTACCTGCAAAGGAGATTGGTTACTGATGGATGTTTGCAGGTCCTTTAAATGATGTTGTCAACCTCCAGTGCCTCCTCTGTGCTTCCGACCATTTGGTGTGGAGAATGTGGATATGCAGACATTTTTCTGCCTCTCTCAAAATACTAGAACCTGGGCTATCCCATGAAGCTGATCGGTGGGAGATTCAGGAGAGATCACAGAAAGTAATTCTTCACACAGCGCATAGTTACACTATGAAATCCGCTACCTCAAGATGTAGTGATGGCCACCAATTTGGATAGCTTTAAAAGGGGATTAGATAAAAACCTGGAGGAGGAGGCTATCAATGGCTCCTAGTCCTGATGGCTATGTGCTACCTCCAGTACCAGAGGCAGTAAGCTTATGTACACCAGTTGCTGGGGAAGATGGGCAGGGGGGTGGTATTGCACTCATGTCCTGCTTGTGGCTTTCTTGTGGGCAGCTGGTTGGCCACTGTGTGAACAGAATGCTGGACGAGATGGACCCTTGGTCTGATCCAGAGTGGCTCTTCTTATGTCCTTATGTCTCTACCATATGCACGAGGAGAAAGACTGCCCACACCTGCTTATTCGCTGATATTTATCCTTGATACCTTTCCTCCAGACTGACTCCTCCAGCCTTGGGTAGTTAACTCTATTGAGGGCTCTTTGGAGTTTGCTCTTCAAGGGGCAATGACTGTAGGATGAGGATTAGGTCTCTTCTCTCCCCAACAAATGGGGAGAGCAGTAAGGCATATCTGATGCTTTCAAATAATCAAAGACAGTGTATGACTTTGCCTTACTTTCTTTTATGAATTTCTCCCATATTTTGTTTTGTCATTGATGAAGTAAACTATTAATAACAGAAATGGATATATTTTGATTTTATTCTGTTGATTTGCTTATGTGTGTGTGGCCGCTTTGGTTTGGGCAGGAGTTGGTTTTGATTTTTCAGAACTGGAAGAGGCCATTAAGGCCATCAAGTCCAACCCACTGCTCAGTGCAAGGATCCAAGAGGCTGTCTCCACCAGTGACTTACTCCAAGCCAGCTGCGTGTTGAGGTCGTGAGGGATGCATGACATCATGGCCATCCAGCAGCCACCCTGAAGTTATCAGGGAAGAGGTGGATTTCCTGTAACTGCTTAAAGTCTGATTCTTTTCCTTGCCAGGTTCTCCTCAGTATAATTGCTGTGTGCCCCAAACCCCACCTTTACCTCAGATATGCTAGCCCTGCCCAGGGGTGTGCCTTTCACCATGACCCGGGTCAAGGGGTGTTCCCTGTGTGTTTCCCGTCCCTGCACCAACCAATTCGTGTCTCCTCAGAAGTAACTCCCACGTGGCCAATGAGGTTTACCCTCTGAATGCCCACATCAGAACATTCAGAGATCCCCCTCAATTGCCATGGCACCATTTAAAGCCCAATCCCCTAAGTGTGGTAAAGTGCAATCTCAAGGCTCTGATTCTCCTTTGTTTGTTTTATTGCCTTAGGAAGTAACTACTTCAACCCTTCATTGTAGCGATCCTGTGGGTTAAAATGGGGGCTGGTTTCCCATCTTTGTGTTCTCCCCCTCTCTTTCCCAGCACAAGCATATGTGTTTCTACTTGGAAGAAATTCCCATTGTGCTCTGTGAGGCTTGGTCCAGAAATACAAGCACATCTGGAGTTACAGGGGGAAGGAGGAAGGGAGGAAGGGGGGGAGCCTCTCTTATTGGCTGAGCAGCCCCTGCCAGTGAGATGACATTCACTCCAACCCCCGCCAGGAAGTATGTTCTGTGAAGTGATTTTTACTGGTACAGAGAACCTGCTCGTAGAGCCCTGCATGGACCAAAGCGCAGCAAAGCTGATTCCTTGTTTAAAAGATCCAGTACTGCTCCATTAGTTTCCATCAGCCAATGCTGATGCAACATATGCAGTTCGATGCATACTTTTTGACATATCTAAGAATATGATGTTCCAAAACTGTAACACACAACAGGACATCATCACCACATATGAATATATAAACCCTGCTGATTCCAATTTCTCCAACATAGAATCATAGAATTATAGAGCTGGACGGAGCCACTTAGACCATCAGACCCTCTGCTCAGTGCAGGAATCCCTGAGAGATGACTGCCCAGTTTTTCCTGGAATACCTCCATTTTGTATTGTTTCTAGGCGCTCTCCTTGCCAGATGCACCATATTCCATCGGTGTAACAATTTTGATGAATTCTCTCTAAGGATTGTTGATACGGTTTTCTTTGATTGATTTATCCATAATGTATCCCATACTTTTTGCTCGATATCATTACTGGTTCCACGAAGCATTTTCACTTCCTCACCTGAATTATTTATTGTATTTATTTATTCAATGTCTACACCACCAATTAGCCAAGGCTCTCTGACAGCTTGACAAAACGAAACATGTAACGATAAAATAGGATAACATAGTAAAACATAAGATGAAAACGTACATTTTAAATGGAATACAAGTGAAATAGGAACCAAGGTAACAGCCAGCAGCAATAGTACGACAATATTGTCGCCCTGCTTATTTAACTTAAATGCAGAGTACATCATGAGAAACGCCAGGTTGGATGAATCACAGGTCGGAATTAAGATTGTCGGGAGAATTATCAACAACCTCAGATATGCAGATGATACCTCCCTAATGGCAGAAAGCAAAGAGGATCTAAAGAGCCTCTTGTTGAGGGTGAAAGAGGAGAGTGCAAAAGCTGGTTTGAAACTCAACATTAACAAAACGAAGATCATGGCATCTGGCCCCATCTCTTCCTGGCATATAAAAGGGGAAGAAATAGGAGCAGTGACAGATTTTATTTTCTTGGGCTCCAAGATTACCGCAGACAGTGACTGTAGCCATGAAATTAAAAGGCGGTTGCTCCTTGGGAGGAAAGCTATGGCAACCCTAGACAGCATAGTAAGAAGCAGAGACATCACCTTGCTGACAAAGGTCCATCTAATCAAAGCTATGGTTTTCCCAGTAGTAATGTATGGCTGTGAGAGCTGGACTATAAGGAAGGCTGAGCACTGAAGAATTGATGCTTTCAAACTCTGGTGCTGGAGAAGACTCTTACGAGTCCCCTGGACTGCAAGGAGGTCAAATCAGTCCATCCTAAAGGAAATCAACCCGGAGTGCTCATTGGAGGGACAGATACTGAAGCTGAAGCTCAAATATTTTGGCCACCTAATGCGAAGAGAAAACTTTTCTCTGGAAAAGACCCTGATGCTGGGAAAGACAGAAGGCAAAAGGAGAAGGGGACAGCAGAGGATGAGATGGCTAGATAGCATAACTGATGCAATGAATATGGACTTGAGCACGCTCTGGGAGAGAGCGCAGGACAGGAAGTCCTGGTGTGCGATGGTCCATGGGGTCATGAAGACTCGGACATGACTGAACAACTGAACAACAAGAGGGTTTTCAAATTTTTTGAATGGGGAAAAATGTGCAAAAGGCTGGAAACGAACAAACCATCTGTGGTGGGGGGATTGGTGGTGATGGCCAGGTGAAGGGGCATAGCTGCATAGGCAACCCTGAAGGCTCAGCTTGGGCCTCCAGGAGAGCTGGATTTGGCCCACAGGCCCGAGGTTTCCTTCCCCTACTCTAGCCCTTTAATGAGCCTCTAGTGTGTAATCTAGTGTATCTACCGGATAGACCTTGCAGAGTTTTAAAACTTTTTTTTTTAAGAGTCATGCGCAGAGACTGTTATGGTGGTGGAGAAACCAGTCTCAACATCTATGTGCCATGTTACTTTACAGACCATCCCCCAGCCTGGTTAACAGTGGTGGCCTTTCAGCAGTGCCCCCTAGTCTCAAGATGCTGTTGAATAATGCCAGGTCTTTCAGGGGAAAGAGTATGATCTGGCCCAGAAAGAGAGACCTAGTTGGATGAAAGGGAAGGATAAACTTCTCCCAAATGTGTCCTCCAGAATATGCGGGGGGGGGGGGCAGTCCAGCACCAGTCAAGATATGAGGGACATGGAGGGGCATAGCTGCATGCCATAAAGATTCCATCTTGTTGACCAAATACCCCATTCAGCAGTTGGCCCGGTTTGAGTGTCTTTTCCTGGTAAGAGAGCTAAACAAAAATCCTAAATACGTGACTACAGCATTGATAGTTGGAGGTTGGTTGGAGCGGTATCAGTTGAACTCCTTACCAACCTGGGACAATTCCATCTCCAAACAAAGGCCACTTCAGTGACTGTTGTGAAGGTAAGACAATGTAATTAGGCCATTTTGAGCTTATTGGAGGAAGGATGGGATATACATGTGATAAATAAATAATGCAATTGGTTGGTGGGGAAAACAAGTAATGAATTCTAGCCATCCCCCCCTCCCACACACACATACACATGATTTTCTTTTTCATTTGTTCAGAGATAATTAGGAAGAGACACAGCGAGCCATGGCTGCAAAGGGGCTTTGTCTATTATGGCTGCTACTGGTGTTCACTTGGATGATGGTAGGGATGGAAGCTTTCCGTGATTATGAATACTTCAAACTACATCATGTCGATTTTCCAAAGACAAATGCCCAGAATGACAATGTCTACTGCAGGATGATTCTGACGAAGGGATGCATTGCCTTTGGAATCTTTCACACTTACATCATTCATGCCTCAGAAGAGCAGCCTCAAGACGTCTGCACCGTTGATGGCAAACCAGTCACTGGAGACCATCGACACTCATCTCCCCTTTCACGGACTTCCTGTTATGATGGCTCATGTCCTCACTTTCTCTGGTGCAGGCATCACTGGAATAACTGAAGTTCTGTGTAAGAATGGAAAACCAGTTGAATTTCTGGGATTTAGGAGATTTGTTCGGCTCCCAAGTTGCTGAATGTCTCAAGCAAAAACATAGGCCTAGGTTGTAAAAGATCTGGAATGTTAATGAATTTAGATCTGCCTTAGATGACCTTCAGTCTGTCTAGAGATTCAAATGTCCACCCTGCTCCCTTTGGGCTTCCTTCAACCCTCCTCTGATCCTTCACCTCACTTTGCATGATTTCCTTGCTTGCTACTTTTCCTGCTGTAGGGCTGCAGCTGCTTCTTGACATCCTGCTGCCTTTCTGGCTCTCCCCATGGTGACTCAGATAAGCATACCTGGAACACTCTGATCAGCTTGTGAAAACACACCTGACAATTACATCACTATCTCCAGCCTAGATTGGATAGCTCAAGGGGGTGGGGAAAGAAGTTGGTGTCTGCATAATTTAGCAACCACATCTGGCAAAGCTCCGGACTTCTGAGCCTTTGAAGGGTCCACTTACAGGAGCCCCATTCTTTGCCAAATTCCGAACCCTCCTCCTACAGCCTTTAGTTAGCAAGCTTTTAATTAGGTAGCAGACACATGTTCTGGATGTGTTCTTCTGTATCTGAGATCGTGGATCATTCTGGCTTTGAAAAAATAAAACTTGTCCTTGTTTAAGCATGGAAAGATGTGCTTCGTTATTCAAAGAAAATCTCTGGCCCCATTGCGCAAAATCTTCTCGGGGGGGGGGGTAAAGGAAGGGGAGTCTAGATGTCTCTTTGGTGATAGTCCTGCTTCTGTAGCCAGAAGAAAAAGAAGAAAAAGTCACAACCTCCCCTTCGTGCGTTCAGAATGAATGTGCTTTATTATTTAATGAATAATAAAACACATCTTTCCATGCTTAAACAATGACAAGTTTTATGTGATCAAAGCCAGAATGATCCATGATCTCAGATTCAGAGGAAAACCATCCAGAACATGTACCTTTGCTGTGACCTAACTAAAAGCTTGCTAGCTACAGGCTGTAGGAGGAAGGTTGGGGATTCGGCCAGGTATGGGGCTCCTTCAAGCAGACCTGCCAGAAGTCCTGAGCTTTGCCAGATACAGACCCCAAGTTATGCAGACACCAACGTCTTTCCCCACCCCCTTGAACTATCCAATCTAGGCTGGAGATAGTGATGTAATTGTCAGGTGTGTTTTCACAAGCTGATCGGAGTGCTCCAGGTATGCTTATCTGAGTCACCATGGGGAGAGCCAGAAAGGCAGCAGGAGGATGACAAGAAGCAGCTGCAGCCCTACAGCAGGAAAAGTAGCAAGCAAGGATATCAGATCAGACATATCTGCAAAGAGAGTCCAGGGATCAGATGTGGGTGGAAGGAAACCCAAAGGAAGCAGGGTGGACATTTTAATCTTTAGACAGAATAAAGTTCATCTAAGGCAGACCTATAGTCCAGCTCTCTCATATGGCTGTGAGGGCTGGACTATAAGGAAAGCTTTGCGCCAAAGAATTGATGCCTTCGAACAGTGGTGCTGGAGAAGACTCTTACGAGTCCCCTGGACTGCAAGGAGGTCAAATCAGTCAATCCTAAAGGAAATCAACCCTGACTGCTCATTGGAAGGACAGATGCTGAAGCTCAAATATTTTGGCCACCTAATGAGAACAGAAAACTCCCTGGAAAAGACCCTGATGCTGGGAAAGATTGAAGGCAAAAGGAGAAAGGGACAGCAGAGGATGAGATGGCTAGATAGCATCACCGAAAAAAGTCCTACAACTCCCAGCATGGTTGGCTGGGAAATGCCAGGCAATGCAGGAATTCTTTTCCATCTAAACACACATAGAATTGCCTTAAGTCTATATTTTCCCTTGCTTTAAATAGGGGAAGAGTTCTGCTATAATATGATGATTAATGTCGCTCTCTAGGGGACATAGGATTGCTCACTATTAATTTATTTAAAGCGTATATACCCTGTTCTTAAGCAGGGGGTGGGGGGAATCTCCCAGAACAATTACATAACAATAAAAAACAGACAGCAGCAGCCGCTCATGTCATCTAAAGGACGTGCCACATCAGGAACAGGGGAGGGAAGAGGAACGAATGAAAACAGGATCCCATTCCTAATGCTACCAAGTTCTTAGAACAACCAGCTGGAATGGGAAAGAGTTCACGGACAGGGAGAGCCATACGTACATTCCTGGGAAAGCTGGTGGTATGTATGCTCCTTCCTTTCTCCCCTGCTACTGCCTGCTGGAATGGCTCCTGCCAGGTGATGGACTGTGGCTGATATGCAGAACGAAAAGAGCCATGGGATGAGGTCCAGATCTACTGCAATAAAACGAGCTTGAGCTGGATCACAACCTATATGGTGGTCGAGGAGGGGATAGCGGGCAGAGGGATTAAATCCCTTACTCACCTGTCCAAGCATCTTTCTGTGGGAATATTGGGAAATAGTTTGATAAATCTGAAGACAGCAGTTGCCATAAGCAGTCTATTAAGACTCATAGTCAAGGCAAAAAAGAAGGATAGAAGAAAACTTTGTTCAAGGTAAAAAAGGAGTATACATAGGCTGCCGGAAAATAAAGCAGCCCCTCATTGCAGACGGAGGAGAAAAAAGGGAGGGGGCAAGATAAGAAGGGAAGCAGTCAAGATATAGGAGTGGAACAGGGGCAATTAAAGACAGGTTAAGCAAGTTAACCCCTTATTTACCAGAGAGAGGATTAGTCAGCAAGGGCAGAAAGATTATCACAACTATCACTGCCCACTAGCCCAAACAATTGACTAACAAGCCTTGTGGCCCATTTCTAACACTTTCCCCGCTTGATCCAAGACTGCACATCCTATTCCAATTCATACATTGTGATATGTGTCCAAGCATGATAAAAATTGGTGATTTCATAGGGATGGAAGAACCAGAGGTACTTCTTAGAGAACATAGCTTTTGACATAGTACATAGTACAACATCATGACTGATCACGGGGCATGTCTTAAACTGGCAGGTGTTTTTTTAAAAAATAATTGAATTGGTTTTAAATCTAAACAAACCTTTTAATAATCCCCATAAATGACCAACCAAGAAAGGAGATTCAGTGGCTGCAAGGATGTATGGAATGTTGGGAGTGACTGAGCCATGAATAGTTGAGGATGTTCATGAGGGGGGGATGATAATAGGAGACGGAGGAAATGGCCCACTTGAGCATTTAACCACTTATACATTGTGGAGTGAGGATTTTTGATCATTGAATATACTCTTCCTTGGGGGTTTCCCACTTCTCTTTTTATGTTTCTTTTTCCTGTTTCTGTTTCTGTTCTTTTTCTTTCTGTTTCTTTGAATCTCGATAAAAAGGTGGGGGGAAGGGGGCAAATAAAAATGAGACAAATTTGAACTATGGACATAAACATGCATTTGTTTCTGTCTAACCAATAATATTACATACCTTTGCTTGCTATCTACACCCATGTTTGAGATTTAAGGCAGGAGGATATTTATGCTTCAGGCTTTGCTTGAATTTCCAGCACAATAGGCCTCATCAACATGCTGTCTAATTGCCTGTATCTGCTCCATGAGAGATATGAGTCCCTTGTGCTATAACAATGTGGCTGTTCTTTCTATTTACATTACACAATATTTCCTCACTTCATTGGAGACCTCAAGACTCTTCACTTTCCACAACACAATTGTCAATGCAGAGATAAGGTTCATGTTATGCTGTTTGCCAAGGGATCTGTCAAGCAGCAATGCCACCTTGGCTTCAGAGAGCAAGCTTCTTCCTTCTGACTGGACCAGGTAATGTTCCATCTCTTCCCAATGGGACTGAACAGGGAATGGAAGAGCTAGACAGAAAGAGGAAAGACAAATGGGGAAGGGAAAGCAAAATGAAAAATATACCAAAACCAGGAGCAGTAGCTGGGTGTGCCAGCCAGTTCTGGTGTGTGCCTCCTGCCTTATTGCCCTTTGCCAGAATAGAAACTTTAATTGAAATTCACCATTTCTCAGCAACTTCCTGTATAGGTAGGCAATGTGTGTGTGAAGGTGAAAGATGATAGATAGATAGATAGATAGATAGATAGATAGATAGATAGATAGATAGATGGAAGGAGAACCCAGACATAGGAAGGAAGGAAGGAAGGAAGGAAGGAAGGAAACAGGATTTAGGGAAGGAAGGAAGGAAGACCTGGGAAGAAAACTTGGAGGAAGAAATATTCCAGAATCATCATGATACTTCTAGCAGGATGCTGACCCTACTGCCATATAGTGGTAGCAACCAGATTAATTTGGGCCCACTTTGCAATTGCAACATTGAGTGGGCTTGCATGTCACGCTAAGCCACCCTGTGAAAAAGCCACAATGGCTGGTTGTTCATAGAACAGCCCACGATACAGCCATCAGATGATGATGATATGATGATTAAATTTATTAATTGCCCATCTGGCTGGTCACCCAGCCACTCTGGGCGATGTTCAGCATACAATAAAACAGTTTAAAACAATAAAATCCTACAGTATCGGGTTACTGTGGCTTTTTCTCCCCTCATTCCCCCACAGTCCTCCAGCTGGCTCGTGCACGTATCCCAGTGTCCTTCATGGCAGAACCCATCTTGCCTCCTTATCCTGGCACCTTCCCCACTCTGATCACTATCTCTTTTTGTTTGCCACCTTTTAAAAATTATTTTTCGGTGCTTCGGGAGACACACAAATGGGATCATATTGTATTATTATTATTATTTCTTCAGTACCTGAAAATGGTGCAATTGTGTTATTGTTATTGTTGTTGCTGTGGTTATCATCATCATTTCCCATTCCTGTGCAAGCGCACAGATATACCTGTCTGATATGTGTACACTTGCCTTGTCAATATCCTTGTGTGTTCCAGTTGTCAAAGGGAGCAAAGTGGAGAGAGAAAAAGTGGGGAGAAGTGGGAGAAGTAGCTGCACCAAAAGTGTGCAGGGGGGGGGGGAATGAAGTTGCACAAAATTCTCCTTTTACTGTCAAGCCTCTAAGTTTGTGCCAATTTCCCCTCCATTTACTTCCCTGCCTTGAAACTTGCACAGATATTTCTTAGAGTTTAGGGCGGTGGCGGGGGGGGGGGCACCATAACCACAGCACAGCAGTAACTGCTCTGAAAAGGAGCTGCAAGAAGTTGCAGGGAGCCAATATTTCCCCTTTCTGGGCTTGCTGGAGACTCAGAGAAGTGTTGAATGGAAGCAAGACGCTGACAAGTGTCAGTTCAACATTTAAACACGAAATGATTACATTGTTTTTTGTTTGTTTGTTTGTTTTATTTTATTGCATTTATACCCCGCCTTTTTTTTCCTCTTGCAAGGAACCCGAGGCGGCTTACATTATCCACCTCCTCTCCATTTTATCCTCACAACAACAACCCTGTGAGGTGGGTTGGGCTGAGAGTCTGTGACTGGCCCAAAGTCACCCAGTCAGCTTCCATGGCCAAGTGGGGACTAGAACCCGGATCTCCCAGCTCCTAGTCCAACACCCTTGCCACTACACCACACTGGCTTGTTAAGTAGCAGATATGCCCCCCCCACTTTTCGGTGCTTCTCAATTGCACTAATGGGCTCCTCCTGTCTCTAACCATTATCCCTCCCCTCCCCCAGCCCTTGGCAAGTGTGTGCAAATGTAATTGTTTCAACATGGTGTTTTATTCTTTTATCTTTGCTGTTCACTGCTAGAAATGTTTTGATGTGGAGCAGTATGGAAATATTGCAAATAAATAAATAAAAATTTCCCTGTGTGCAGTCTCCCCTTGTCTGTTTCCCTGTATATTAACCTACTCCACTTAACTCGCTTTGACAGCTGAAATATACAAGGTCGTTGACCAGGCAGGACTACACATATCAGAAAGGCAAATCTGTCCAACTTGCAAAGGAATGGGGGGAAAGTAATTCTAAAAAAATTACAAACACGTTTGCATGATTTTCATCATGCAAACCAGTCATTGCTAGTTGTCCATGATGGGTTCTCCTGTCATGCAAACCCAGTCACTATGAAGCCTCTATTGAGGTAGTCCTATTTAAAGGTTCCTGTCACACAGTTGTGCTATACAGAAACATGAAAAGTTATTTCTGTATAGACAATCAGGTTGTGATTTTTTTTTTTTAAGCATTTAGATATGAAATGGTTGGTGGGGGAGGATAATGGGGAATTGGCCCACTTGAGCATTTAACCACTTGTATCATTCTGGAGGGAGGATCAGGTTTGGTGGGATACAAGCCACGGGGCTTAAAAACTCTCCTCCCAACACTATACAGGCAGGTTTCAAGAGACGGACATTGAACATGACTCTTTTGGTGTTTTAGAATGCAGTGGGAAAAGGTCTGGGGATGTTCACAAAGAAAGGGAAAATAGGTGACCCCCCCTCCCCAACCTAAATTGTCCACACCCGCTGCAAGCTCCCCACAGAACCACAAGGTCTCAGTTTCAGCCTGGCTGGAGCTGTGCAATGTTTTGCTGCAAATCATCACGGTGGTTTCAGCACAGTTTGCATCTTCTGGAGTTCATAGATCTGCTACAGATAGGATCAATAGTTTTACTTTCATGTAGACAGGGAGGGACAAAATCAGACCCAGAAGGATATAAACCATTAATAGATGCGTTGGCTAATCACTGTCCCAACTAAGATAACTCAGCTTAGGGGAGAATTCCTGTATTTACCAAGAACTATTTCAAGTCACTGGTGCCCACGCTCACCATTTGACAGAAGTCTACAATCAACCTGTAGGTCCACAGATCTTAAAGAGAGCCAGTGTGGTGTAGTGGCTAGAGTGTTGGACTGGGAGCCAGGAGAACCAGGCTCTAGCCCCCATTTGGCCCTGGAAGCTCACTGGGTGACTTTGGGCCAGTCACAGACTCTCAGCCCATCCTACCTCTCAGGGCTGTTGTTGTGAGGATAAAATGGAGGAGGAGGAGGATAATGTAAGCCACTTTGTGTTCCTTGCAAGAGGAAAAAAGGTGGGATATACATGCAATAAATAAATAAATAAATAAATACTGCTTCTCCTGGTTGTCCCATTCTGCTGAACAAAATCAACAAAGACCAACATCTTAACACTACCAGCTTTGCTCCTTGTTTACATGAAGGGGGCACAGGGCAAGTTGGGAACCCATGGAGAATTGGATCTAGGCCAACATGAGACCCTGAGAGCATGTGGTGTATTGGTCAGGAAGCTGAATGACCACAGGATACATAGGTTCAAATCCCCAGTCAGCTGTGAATTTCACTGACAATGGGCCTAGGTTACTCACATGGCTAATAAAATGGTGGTGGGGGGAGGCATCTAGATCTTCTTGAGCTCCTTAAAGGAATGGTGGGTGACAAAGATAATAAATAATGAGGCTTAGAAAAAGACTGAACTGTGTGTGCATCTTACAGCTGTTTGATTGCTCAATAGACACATGCTTTTTTGTGTGGGGGGATGGCTGACTTAGGACTCCTCCCAAGAAGATTTGCTGTGCTTCTGTAAACCTTGGGGTTCTCTGAAACATGCCGATAGCTCCCCCTTGTTTCTCAGTGGTTCCAACAACGGACTGGATTTTTGTTTAGTCAGAGGTAGGTTCTGCTTTGTTCCATGGGGTTGACTTCTGAGTAAACATACATAGTAAACAAACATAAACAGAGGATACGGTTGCAGAAAGATAGATTGCATGAGGCAATGCTCTGAGGGCTCTGAGGTTGCACTGAGGGGCAGAGGGCAGTAGGGAAGAAAGAAGGAAGGTTTCCATCCTCCCTGTTCACTGTCCATTGTCCCAGCCTCCACTGTAGTTCTTATTCCCTTTTCAGCAGAAGAGCTGAACTGGAATGGAGCTGAAGGCGAGCAATCTGGAATGAGCATAGTATAGATCAGGCTGTTGCTATAAGATGTGCCTACTCCCTTTCTTCTCCTTTTCTCTTTCTTTGCTCTCTTTTGTCTGCCTGTTTTCAGCACTACCAGAAAGCACCTCAGGCAGACTACTGGGGTTAAAAGGACATTTCCAGACTGGCATCTGTCTCCAAGGGTAGATGTTTACATTGCGGGGGGGGGGGGAGGGAGAGAATTGCACAGTTTTTTTGTGGGATATAATTTATCCATAAACTAACTGTGCTTCCATTATGATCAGTATATAAACTGCTTTAGGGAGGTAAAGAGGACTGAAAAACACTTTGCACTATGAAGAATGCTATGGCTACATTTGTGTATTATTAATAATAAATCATTATCCTCTGTTTGAGCATCGAACTCTGTGTGTGATGTAAACAAGGTCTCTCTAAACATTCCAGCAGACAGTGGCTACTTCTGTTTCCTTATGCCAGATCCAATCCTGCTTCTCCTCCCTTCGATCGTGGGTGAACTTTGCTTGCTTGCATTCTGTACTACTTAGTGAGTGGGAGAGATAGTGATATTCATAAACAACCCCTAATTGCAATAGATTCCAGGCTGGTTTATAGAAAAAACTAAATCACGTTATTGTTGCTATTGCTGGAATTTATTACTCATTTCCCATTACAAAATAATGAAACCAATGAAACAAAATTAAAACATACAACATGGATCAATTCTTTTTTTTTTTATCTGCATCCATATCATGTCCATATCCAGGGCATCGTCTGAAGGCACATGAGGCAGCCACCTTGCTGAAGCTAAGCAGGTCTGGGTCTGGTCAGTGCTTGGAGGGGAGACCACCTGGGAACCACATGTAGCCACCTTGAGTTCCACAATGGAAGTCAGGTAGGATATAGATGTAATTCTATCTGTATCTGTATCTCAGATTGCGAGAAGTGTTTTTGTTCTTTTTGTACAATTCTCTTTCCAGATGTATTTATCATCAATTATGCAGATTTTTGAAGTGTGGGCATTTTCCTGCCATTGATTAAAGTGTGTTTGTGTGCATTGTTCAAAAGTACACATAGTTTCACACGCATTTTTCAAATGCATACATTTTTCATTGCATATTTTCTTTCAAAGTGAGTTTTGTCTGACCACACTTGAGACAGTAGACAACTGCAAGCTTTAAACAGGACCCTTACTTAATATTAACAGACATCTTCCTGGTTGCAACTGAAGTAGGCAGAGAACGAAGGCAAAAGTGAAACCAAAACCAGTATGGAGAGGTCTACACAGGAAGAGAAAGTGAGAGAGAGAAAATATCCCAGCTCGGGGTTACCATGTGCATTAACCATTTAATGGCTTTTCAACCAATCATTTCCCTCATCATACAGTGGAGGGGGAAATAACGTTTTCCCTCCTGAGAATCTCATTGTAAGCTCAGTAAAGGATGGACTTTGACTAGGGATGTGTGGATTATATGTGGATTAGATAAAATCCATTCCATTCTTGGATTATATAGAATCCATTCCATCTGTGTTTCAGGGACTGTCAGGTACCTTTTGTTTCATCATCCACTCATTGATGGAATCAGGGTTTTTTTTTAGTTTCCAAATTTGCACAAATTCACACTTGCGCAAATCCCCCCAAAATGCACAGCTCCCCCCATAATGAGCATTTTCACACATTTGCCTAGGGGGGAAATGTACATTTTTGGCTATTTCCTTTTTATTTTTCAAGTTTTTCTATTACTAAATTTGCAGAAAATTCCAGGAAGTTAGAAAAATGGTCCACAAGTCCATGGATTCTGCCTGACTGGGGAAAAGACAGTGCCCTACTGAACCATGGGCCAGATTCATAAAAATCTGAACTCATTTGATTCCACTAGCAGCTATAGGATTGCACCCTTACACAATATTGCAGAAGACAGCATGTTGCCACAAAATAGGACTGTTTATTTGTGAAACCTACTGAAATGGTGGTGGTGGTGGTGAAGGATGGATGGATGAGCATCCCCTTGTTCACCTTGGAAATTATCAGGGTTTTGCAAGCTCTCATTCCACCCAGGGAAATGCTAAGAAATTCTGGGCTCCAGGTAGGAAAAAAGCTACTCCCTACAGGGGACTCTCTAGCCCCAGGAGTGAGCTTCTTTAGAAATGTATACAAATGTGTGCATTCTCCAAAACACACATTTGCTAAACCATGGAATTGTCAGACATTGGCAATAGACTGTCTACAGCAAGATGAGACTGGGGCACACACACACAGACACATACCAAATGTAAGAGAGAGCCATTTGGCCCATTTCCTGATTACAAACATGTGGGCAGATGGAGGCCCAAAAGTGAGGAGCATGAAAATGTAACCCTCAAGACAGAGGATTGATACAGACTTAGTCATAGTTAGAGTAAACCGATTGAAATCAATGGGACTTAAGTTGCCCTGTTAATTCCAATGGGTGTATTAAGTATCTGGCTCCAACCCAGAGCCAGGCTGGCCTAAGGCACTACATAATTAAGCAGAACAGCACATCTATTCCAACCGATGTCTATATTTTTTCCTCAGAACCGAAGGGAGAAAGGCACTGCTGCATTTAGCAATGACTCACTTAGTCTAAGCAGGAAATCCTCTATATTCCACTGGCTCTCCATTCTTACACAAAACCTTAAAATTTCCAAGTCAGCTAAAACCATGGAAACCACTGTCATACTGATCACAGTGAGTGAGCGGAAAGCGATAGTCAGTTCTATATTCCCCAGAAATAGGTTGCCCATTATAAGTGCAGATATCTCTCAGCTCACTGTCGGAGGCATGAATGTAAGTATTGAAATATAGGTGGGTATGGGCTCTACCCTCCATAATATTTTGGCAGTAAACAGCATTATTTGGGGCTTCAGTCTTTGGAAAATCCACATGCTTCCATTTGAAGAATTCAAATATCCCCTCCGTTTCACTCCCCATCCCCATCTAGGGAAATGCCAAAAGCAGCCATAATAGGCAGGCTTCCTTCACAGCCATCACTTGATGTATCTGTTGGTCTCTAGACAAATGAAGATTGGAAAAGGTGTGAAATGGAAATAATAACAGAGTGCTCCCATACTTTGCTCTCCCCTAACATATTGTCAGATTTATTCATAATGTTTTCAACTGATCTCCTCAAAGTGGCTTACAACATTGTATTGACGTATGGATGTATTTATCTTTAATTCATACCCAGCCTTTCCATCATACAAAGTTGGTTAACAGTACAGATGTATGAGAAATTCATTTCAGTTCATCTTTGATCAGGATTTACCCAGTTTGGACAGACTCAGACACAATCTGTGGCTAAAATCTATACACTTCCAAGCTTGCAATGTGATTCGTGGACTCAAAAAATTGCATTCCACGGCACATGTACATTTGAAAAATGCAGATGGAAAAATGCGTACTTTTGAAAAAGGCACACAAATATGCTTTAATCAATGGGAGAAGAATGTGTATATTTCAAAGATGCACACAATTCATGCATACATTTTGAAAAATACGCATGAAAATACACACAGATTTTCATGTGAAAAGAAAAAAATCAACGCTCACAATCTGATAGCGACCCAGGTCAGAATGAGCTTTGAGATGGAATTCGGAGAACTTCAGTGTGCTCGAGTTTTGCTGACATGCACATCCCTTGCTAACAGTAACAAAACTGAGATTAAAATAAACTTAATTAAAACTCTCATTCAATCATAAAATAGAATGGATACACCAAAAACCACACATTCAAAACATTCAGAACAAAACAACCAGCCCCACTGGAACAGGAGCTAGGCCTCTGATGTTCCTTCCATTAGGGCAGTTGGTGGTAGGTGTTCTTGTGTGGGGGAAAGGCAAAAGGAATACTGCAGTTGGAGCTGGGGTCCTCTTTGCTTCCCTCACGTTTATGTCTCCCAATCAACAAGAAAAATGCCCCCTCCAACTTTAGTGGGGTTCTATATGGCTATGAGAAAAGAATTATGGCTATTCATTTTCCCTTTAAAAAAATAATAATTTCATGACAGGGAAATAAAATGATCACAACGCTACAGTGAGAGTTCTCGGGTGTTAGTTTTAAAAAGGAGAGGTGAAAACTGGGGCTCAGGGTTGGCCTGGAAGCTGTGCTGCTTTGGCTCAGGCATTCAAAGAATGGACTGTGGTACGTTTTATTTATTTATTTATTTATTTATTTATTTATTTATTTATTTCATTGATATCCCGCTGTTTTTCCTCTTGCAAGGAACCCAAGGCAGCTTACATGTCCTCCTCTATTTTGTCCTCACAACCACCCTGTGAGGTAGATTAGGCTGAGAGTCTAACCCAAAGTCACCTGATGAGCTTCCTGGCTGAGTGGGAACAGAACCCTGATCTCCTGAGTTCCAGTCCAACACTCTAACCACCACACCACACCATAAACACTCTAACAACTACACCACACTGTTTAGTGATGCATTCTGCACTGACTCATGAAAGAAAGCAAGATTAATTCCATGTCAAAGTGGTTTATATGGAATTCTCTCAGATTTTCAAGCATAAGTGCTCACATCTCACCCTTGTCTCACTCCTCACTGGAATGTTGGAGATACAGCATAGTTTCACCTGACTATAATGAGGCCTTCTTCTTACCTGATGTAATAGAGATTTGTCAGTCAAAGACTGAGTCCAGAAGTCTTCTTTTCAATGAATGTTTCTCTGATAGTTGTACAGCCACAGATACCCATAAACAGAGAACCAAGCAGAACAATAATGTATCTTAGTTAGTTAGTTAGTTAGTTAGTTTATATACCACCCAATAGCTGAAGCTATCTTACACAAAAATCATACTAGAAATCCTGGGGACGATTTGAAATAGCAGAAATTACCCATAGACAATGAAAATGAAGCAGAATTACATCTAGAAACTTGAAGATTTATTACTAACACTGCAATAATCTGCATGTTTACTCAGATAGGCCGAAGTTCAGGCCGGGGGGGGAGGCTTCTCTCCTTGCCTAGCCGAAATTCAGGGCGGGGGGGAGGCTTCCCGCCTCGCCTGGCCGAAATTCAGGCCGGGGAGAAGCGCCCTGTCTCCCCGGCCGCGAACTTCAAAAGAAAATAAAAACGCCCCTATGATAGGCTACGTAACGATTAACATAGCCTATCACGGCTAGATCTGCAAAGTCAGCTGTGATAGGCTACGTTAATCGTCACGTAGCCTATCACGGGTGACTTTGAAAAAAAGAAAGCGCGTACGCAAATGGCGGCCCTCATAGGGAGCCGCCATTCGCGTTCCTTGTTTGGTCCCTGTAGTCTACATAAAGATTTACGTAGACTATGGCGAAAATAAGGGCAACGCTATTTGCGTTGTCCTTATTTTCGCTGTACTCTACGTAAAGACTACAGGGACGAAATAAGGAACGTGAATGGCGGCTCCCTATGGGTGCCGCCATTAGCCGTACGCGCTTTTTTTTTTTAGTTACCCGTGATAGGCTACGTGACGATTAATGTAGCCTATCATGGCTGACTTTGCAAATCTAGCCGTGATAGGCTATGTTAATCGTTACGTAGCCTATCACAGGGGCTTTTTTTTTTTTTTTACTTTGCTTGTAATGGCGAAAGACCGAAAGACCGGTCGAAAGTCGGTCGAAAGACCGGCTGCCGCCCCTGCCCCTGACGAACTGCTGCCGGGACCCGCCGCCGGGAGGGACATTCGTGAAAGGTAAGTCCCATCCTGGGGGGGGCGGGGTGCGGGGGGGGCGGACGATTTCTCCGCGAAACTTGTTCGGGGGGCCGAACACGTTGGCGCTCGGCCCCCCGAAGTTTCGGGGAGAAATTCTCCGCCAACCCTACTCCTAATGCTCATTAATACTCATTCATCCTATTTACCTGAATGCCTGAATAGGGCTCGAGTGTGTTTCCCCTCTGCTCTCCAGCCCAAAGGCAACATTCCCAAATTGTCTAGTCTAGACTGTTATTCCATCTTGGGGCACTGGTGGAATGGTGCTGCCTGTGCAAGTAGCATCTTCCTATCAAGAGGCATCCTGAGGAGAGGGGGGAATGGCAGCTACCAGGAAAGAATAGCTCCATTCCTAGTCCTTCGCCTGCTACCACCCATGGCACTAATAATGCTGTCACGCAGCCAGCACATCGCTTAAAGTTAAAAAAAGAAAGAGGAAGCTTCCTCCGGTACTTACCTTCCCACGACCATGCGACAGCAAGTCCTCCCCACTGCTGCCCCAAACAGTTTCACTGTGACCCCCAAAAGTAGATGAAATGGCTCGCATTTCCACCCCCCCGCCAAATCATCCCTCCACAAAATTTGCGGACATGTTGGCAAATTTCAATATACCCTAGGCTCTAGTGATAGGGAAGCTAACCCAGCGACGCTCCTCAGCCTTCAGAGCCACTGTACGCAGATTGCTGATCTGTACAATCGTGCCGTTATTCACATGTAAAAGTGTGTGTATGTGTTCATTCAGGGGCGTCTGACACGTGAAAGAATATTGTAACACACTGCTGCTGTACTCAGGCTTATTGATTAACATACTGTAGAAATAGGGAATTTGGGGGTGCTGATTAAATGGATGACGTTAAAAAAAATCAAGCACCTGCTTACAAAAATACTACTGCTTCTCTACACAGAAATAAGTTCAGGTATGTTCAGGGGCTTGCAAAGATTGGGCTCTAGTAAAAAAAGTTACTAGTTTTACCTAAACCATTTTCAATATAAGTAATCCAAGTGTGTGTGTGTGTGTGTGTGTGTGTGTGTGTGTGTATGTATGTGTGTGGATGGATAGATGATAGATAGATAGATAGATAGATAGATAGATAGATAGATAGATAGATAGATAGATAGATTCTACCCACTGAAACACTTATATGGATCGCTGAAATCTGAATACAAATGCAAATGAAAGTCAAGAATATTTGCTAGCACTCATTTATTTAATAAGGACAGAGGAAGAGGGAAGGAAGCAACAGAGATATGTCAGATATATCAAGGTAAGACTCAAATTAGGCAAGGATGGAATCCAGTGAGTCAGTTATCCAGCTCACAGGGTCACTCATCTCAGATCTTTCTATTGCTGCATAGCCTTGGGAAGTTGTAGGGCCCAGCATGGCACTCTCTGCCCTCAAAGCTGCTGCTAGGTGACTTTGTTGGGGCATCTGGCTGCAGTTCTCTCCTCCATTGTCTTCTTTAGCTGGTGCTTTTTATTCACTCTCCCTTGGTCTCTTTCTTCTCTCACATTTCCCCATCGAAATGGCCTCACAAAAGATTCAGAAGCTCCTATGGCAGCTTGTCAGGGCCAAAAAGGCTTGTGCACCAGCCGTCCTACGCAGGGGGCTACACTTTACACAGCGACCTAAACGCAACGTGTATTCATCAGATCACATGAACCTCTGTGCATTCAAACAGCCCAGGTACAGCTGTATCCTTGATCCGTACCCTGGGTTAAACAGGATTCTAGGACCTAGGTACAAATCAGGTAGGAATGCGGGAAGACACATTCTCACAAGCATCTAAAAAGGTTGCATCAACATGTACATTGACACTGGAAGAACAGAGAGTGAAAGACCCAGTCCCATCACTTCTCTGGCAGGAGTGTTACCGTCCCCTGCTCACGTCACGATCCCGCGAAGATGTCAGAAGCTCCTCTCTGTCAGACCAATGCTCCGTTCAGCTCACTGTCTCTCTGTATTCTACCTCAGATGCCTTAGCTGGAGATATAAAGAGACTGATCCTGGGGCCTAAGAGTCCCAAACACGTGCGACACCACTGACTCATTGATCCAATAGACCAGCTGCTAGCACAGTGATTTGGCCCGGGCTGGCCCTGTCATTAGGGAGACTGAGGCTATGGCCTCAGGTGGCAGGTGCTGGAGAGCCCGCAGCAGCCTCCAGGATACTCTTCATGACCTCTCTTGCTCTTCTCGTCGGTTGAAGGACAGAGCTGTGCATTCCTCATGACTTTGCTGAGGCCCATAAATGTGCCTGCTGCCTCAGCTGTAATTGGAGGATGCTATCCCATTGAAATAAGATCCACCGCCAATGCAGTCAGCTTCCACATGTGGACTGGGGAGGGGGTACCATCTTGTCCACCTCAGGCAGCAAAATGTCTTGGGCCAGCCATGGATTTAGCTAACACTGTGACACTTCCAGGGAAAGCTTGATGATAGGGGTGTACAAAAGACCACTTACCTGGCTCCGCTGGGTTCCGCAGGTGGGGGGAGGCGATCCATTCCTCCCCCCGGAATCCTCGATGGGGAGGAGGCAATCTGTTCCTCCCCCCTGGAATCCTGCCTGGCTGGCTCTGCTCTGCGGCCAGGCTGCAGAGCCGCCAGCCAGACCAACCCGCAGCGGGGCCTCCAGCCGCTGCCAGGTTGGTGCGGACGCAAATGGCATCCTGAGGGGACGCCATTTGCGTCCCTATGGTAGCCTGTGATAGGCTACGTAAATATTTACGTAGCCTATCATGGCTAAAGCAGGGACACAAATGGCGTCCCCTACACCATTTGCGTTCCCGTTTTATCCGTGATAGGCTACGTAAATATTTACGTAGCCTATCGTGGATAAAACGGGAACGCAAATGGCATAGGGGATGCCATTTGCGTCCCTGCTTTAGCTGTAATAGGCTATGTAAATATTTACGTAGCCTATCATGGGCTACCATAGGGATGCAAATGGCAGCCCCTACTCAGGATGCCATTTGCATCCGCACCAGCCTGGCAGCAGCCGGAGCCGCTGCCGCCACCGTCAGAGCCGAAGCTGCAGCCGCAGCCTGGTAGGCTCCGTTTCGTGGGGCTTTCACAGGGTGGAGGGGGGGGGATCCTTTCCCCCACAGATTCCAGGGGGCTGAATTCACTGGAATTCGGCCCCCCTGGGATCCGTGGCGGAATTCTCTAACGTCCCTGCTTGATGACTGTTTTGGGCAATGTGCAGCCTTGATTTTGTGTTCCACCACGGCTTGATTTGTCTAAATAGATCCAATAGATCACAGCTAACACGGTGGCTTTGTAGGCAGAAACTGAAACCTTTAAAAAGCTGCAAGTGCTGACTGGTCTGAGCAGTTGTCAGGGTTCCACTTATCACCTGGACACCCTGAGCAAGTCCTTAGGGGTCTCTTGCCTCTTTAAGACTCCCACCTTCCTTCTTTTAAACTTCCCCTCCCAATAACGTGGGGTTTAGGCTGTAGACACTTCAGACACTTGGGTGTTAAGCACAACAGTTTACTGGTAAATTAAAGCAAAGGAATTACAACTAAAGGTATTTTCTCAAAAGAGTTGAATGATACAAAAGGCATTAAAAGAAAATAAAAAGTATAAAACTGCAAGTTCCTCTACCCTAGCTGCATTTAGACTTCTTCAGGCTGCTTCTTCCTGCTCTCTCTTCCTGACTCTCTGGTCCTCCTCCTCCTCTCTCTCTCTCTCTGGTTCCCTCTCCTTTTTTATCCCTTCCTTCCCCAAAACCAAAAGTACCATTTCAAACCTGAAGAAATGAAACCTGACTCAGGAAAATGAAACTTGACCAAAGAAATGAAACTACTTCTCTCAGGGATATTCTCTCCCAACAAAAAATCCGGGCCTCTAGGCCTGACCTTTTTCCTTGTCTCTGTAGTAGGGATGTACGAAAGTCACTTACCTTTCCGCAGATTATGTTGATGGTGGGGGGGAGGCGTTCCGTCCCTCCCCCCAGAACCCTCGACGGGTGGGGAGGCGCTCCGTTCCTCCCCCCCCCAGAATCCTCCGTGGCCGGCTGTGCTCTGCAGCAGCTCTGGGTTAAAAAAACAAAAACAAAACCGCGTACGCAAATGGCGGCAGCTACAGCTGCCACCATTTGCGTTCATTATTTTTGCCCTCTTAATCTACGTAAATATTTACATATGCTAAAACGGGGAATCAAAAAGGGACGCAAATAGCTCCCACTATGCTATTTGTGTTCCCCTTTATTTTCGCTGTCATAGTCTACATAAATATTTACGTAGACTAAGACAGGCAAAAATAAGGAACGCAAATGGCAGCGGCCGTAGCCGCCGCCATGTGCATACGCGGTTTTGGTTTTTTTTAACCCACCCAGCCATGATAGGCTACGTAAAGATTTATGTAGCCTATCACGTTGTGTTTGTTTTTTTTAAAACCTAGCCATGATAGGCTACGTAAATCTTTTTTTACAAGAGTGGAAATGGCGGCAGCCAGCCGGAAGACCAGCCTCTGCCGCCACCACCGTAGGTGCCGCCAGAGCCACTGCTGCCAGCTGAGTCTCGTCCCAGGGGGGATCCGCAGGGGTGGCAGGGGGGTGGCAGGCCATTCCGCCACAGAGTTCGGGGGGCAGAATGCACTGGCATTCGGCCTCACCGAGATCCGTGGCGGAATTCTCTGCCATCCCTACTCTGTAGGCCTCATATCTTCACAGCAGTGCAGACTTCTTTTGGCAAGCCAGAGACTGGTTTCATCTCCTGCAAACCTAACAATCAGCCTTGAAGACATATAAGATAAGGATTTGCTGCAGTGAAACCTAAAGCTGGGCTGAAGTATTGGCCCAGTATTTCTGAGAAGTTTCATGGGTGGAATAAAAACATCCCTTTAATATTGTGATGATATTCAGTAATGTCATAATATTCAGGTGTGGGTGTGTGTTTAAAAAAAACTGTTCATTTTGGTTGTAGGGGGTTGTTGCCCCGATTTAAGAAGAGGCCAGAATTAGGAGTGCACAAAAGCTAGGGTTGGCGGAGAATTTCTCCCCGAAACTTCGGGGGGCCGAGCGCCAACATGTTCAGCCCCCCGAACAAGTTTCGGGGAGAAATCCTCCGCACCCCCCCACACCCCGCACCCCCCCCGGGACGGGACTTACCTTCGCCGAATGTCCCTCCCGGCGGCGGGTCCGGCTGGCGGTTCGGCGGGTGTTCGAGCGGGGCGGGAGCGGCAGCCGGTCTTTCGACCGGCTGCTGCCGCCGCCATTGCAATGAAAGAAAAAAAAAAAAAAAGCCCCCTGATAGGCTACGTGACGATTCATGTAGCCTATCACAGCTAGATTTGCAAAGTCAGCCGTGATAGGCTACGTCAATCGTCACGTAGCCTATCACGGGTGACTTTAAAAAAAAAAAAAAAGTGTGTACGGATAATGGCGGCCCCCATAGGGAGCTGCCATTCCCGTTCCTTATTTGGTCGCTATAGTCTACGTAAAGATTTATGTAGACTACGGCGAAAATAAGGGCAACGCTATTTGCGCTGTAGCGTTGCCCTTAAACATAAATCTTTACGTAGACTACAGCGACTAAATAAGGAACCGGAATGGCGGCTCCCTATGGGGGCCACCATTAGCGTACGTGCTTTTTTTTTTTTTTAAAGTCACCTGTAATAGGCTACGTGACGATTGACGTAGCTTATCACGGCTGACTTTGCAGATCTAGCCATGATAGGCTACGTGAATCGTCACGTAGCCTATCAGGGGGCGTTTTTGTTTTTTTTTTTTAACTTTCGTGTTCGCGGCCGGGCGAGGCGGGAAGCCTCCCCCCCGGCCTGAATTTCGGCCGGGCCGAGGTGGGAAGCCTCCCCCCCTGGCCTGAACTTCACGGGGGGACCAGCGAAGCACCTCCCCCCCACCGTGAACGTCCTTCGAGGGCAGGTAAGTAACTTTCGTCCACCCCTAACGAAAGCCACTTACCTGGTCTCGCAGCTTTTCGCGGTGGGGGGGAGGCGCTTCGCTGCTCTCCCCCCGAAGTTCAGGCCGGGGGGGGAGGCTTCCCGCCTCGCCCGGCCAAAATTCAGGCTGGGGAGGAGGCATCTCGCCTTGCCCGGCCGCGAAATAAAAAGTTAAAAAAAAACTTTAAAAAAAAAAGCGCGTACGCAAATGGCGGCCCCCATAGGGAGCCGCCATTCGCGTTCCTTATCTGGTCGCTGTAGTCTACGTAAATCTTTACGTAGACTACAGCGACCAAATAAGGAACGTGAATGGCGGCTCCCTATGGGGGCCGCCATTAGCCGTACGCTCTTTTTTTTTTTTTTTTAAGTCACCCCTGATAGGCTACGTGACGATTTACGTAGCCTATCACAGCTGACTTTGCAAATCTAGCCATGATAGGCTACGTTAATCGTCACGTAGCCTATCAAGGGGGCGTTTATTTTTTTTTACTTTTATTGGAATGGCGGCGGCGGCAGCCGGTCAAAAGATCGGCTGCCGCCCCCGCCCCAGACGAAGACTCGACGAACCGCCGCCGGGACCCACCGCCGGGAGGGACATTCGAGAAAGGTAAGTCCCGTCCTGGGGGGGTGCGGGGGGTGGGGGGGTGCAGAGAATTTCTCCCCGAAATTTCTCCGGGGGGCCAAACACGTTTGCGCTCGGCCCCCCGAAGTTTCGGGGAGAAATTTTCCGCCAACCCTAGCCAGAATAGTTTTTGTCATTCTCTTTTTTCTTCTAACAAACCAACAAAAAAGTTTGCTGCCACTTTAGGCAGCAGAAGAGTGGCAGTTAAAGTGTAGCGGAGTTCCCATTTGTTGAAGAATGGGCCAATGGGAAAACACTACATCATCCTGAAGCATAAGTCCAGTAGCATCTGGGGAGATGAAAAAAAAGATTTCTGGAAATTATTTTTGCTTCTAAAAAAAATGAGTTCTAACCCCTCTGCTACCTCTTCTTAAATAAGGGTAATCCCCTCCACTGACAGAAATAATGGAAACTGAGGTACTACCACCAAAGTCACCAAAATGCAACCCCAGATTTCATGGGAAACCACTGTCCATGCAAGTGGAGGCACTTTTAGTTAAATCAGGTAAGGAAATAGTTCCCAGCAGTCAAGTGAGAGAATTCAATTTCATGCAAGCTGCCCTCTTTCTCACGCCACCGTTCCTGAAAATGATGTCACTCCCCTTTCCCCAAATTCTAATTATAGTTTTTCCTGACTAACTGCTCTCTTGCATTCAGCTCAGGCCTGAATATAATAATGTAGCATTTGGGGAGGAAGATGCAACCCAATAAGCCAGAACCAGAGGCCAAGATGGAGAAGACCTCCACAGCCACCATATATTTCCCCTTGGTGCTCAGGTAGGTTGGCACAAAAGACACCCAAACACTGCAGAAGACCAACATGCTGAAAGTGATCAGCTTGGCTTCATTGAAAGAATCAGGCAACTTCCTGGCAAAGAAAGCCACAGTGAAGCTGATGAGGGCCAGAAAACCCATGTAGCCCAGGACAAAGTAGAACGCGAGGGCTGAGCCTTCATTGCATTGAACTAGGATTGCGCCAACCTGGGAGTGCTTATCACATTCTGGAAATGAGGGAGAGGTTGCCAACCACACAACACAGATGCCAGTTTGAAAAAGAGAAGAGGGAACAATGATGGAGACTGCCAGTCTTTTCCCAAACCATTTTCTCATCCTGTTTCCAGGCTTTGTGGCCATGAAGGCCAAAACCACAGTGATGGTTTTTGCTAACACACAAGCCACAGCAATGGAGAAGATGATCCCAAACACTGTTTGCCTCAGAAGGCAGGTCACCTTCCCAGGCCAGCCAATGAATAAGAAGGAGCAGAGAAAGCAGAGCAGCAGAGAAGAGAGAAGGATACACGTGATGCTCCAGTTATTGGCTTTGACAATGGGAGTATTTTGGAATTGAACAAAGCTCCACGCCACCACCACTGTGATCACAGAAAGGGAAAGAGCTAAGAATGCTAGAACTGCTCCCAAGGGCTCCTTATAAGAAAGGTAGATTATTTCTTTGGGAATACATTGGTCCTGATTCTTGCTTGGATACTGATCTTCTGGGCATTTCTCACATTGGTCTGCATCTGAAAGTAATGAACAAATGCTTAGTATCTCCAGAGTTCATGAAGGTTTCCTCTGTTTAGCTGGAATCCATTGACTGGAGCTCATATAACAAATCCTCTTTCTTCAGCATCAGTGATAGTATTTGTGTCAGCATTTCCTTTGCATACCAATGTTCATAGTAACCATATTCATGCATTTGTGATTAGAGAAACGTAAGAGGAATTAAAATACACCTGGCTGTGAAACGTCTTGTCTTTTGTCTAAGTAACAGTACTTGGATGGGAAACCACCTGGGAATCAGGCTTCCTGTATTGAGCAGGGGGTTGGACTCGATGGTCTTGTAGGCCCCTTCCAACCCTATGATTCTATGATATCCATGATATCTATGACAATCCTTCACTTACCCATCTGGACTGAAATCCTCCCTTGGGAGCACTCAACACAACCATAGCAACACACTTGCTTCCCCTGCTGGACCAACATGCTCTGTCCTGGGTGGCAGCTCTCGACACAGGTGGAACTGGGCAGCATCTAATGATAACCAAAAGGAAGGACATTTGGGATGGAATGAGCTACTTTCCCCGCATTGCTGTAACTCTCAGCTACATCTCTTTTTCATCAGGACACAATCAGATCAGCATCTTTGGGTACATGCCATAGCATTAATGCATCAGAATGGCCCATGACTGATCACAGCCCTCTAATGAAGTTGCTTCTTGCTGCCATGACCACTCATTGATTGTCCACTTGCTCAGAAGGGCAATATTTAGTTCCTGCTTACTGCTCTACACTCTCGCTTGGGGTGGTGGAGAAAAGAACTGGACCAAGTGGACCCAATCCCACTTCCACCTAAGCAAGTTTATTTTAGTTTAAGCTACCAAGGACAACAGTCCACTTCATCAGATGCATTAATGTCACCATTGTTTTTCAGGAATTTTGGGGTGTCTCCATTGGGTATGTCCATTGCTAAACCCAGTGTCACCCAACCCTGATACCAATATCCATGGTGGCTATATTAAAGTCTTGTTGTTAATGATGATGAGGATGACAATTATAATTCCTACCTGATTAAATTTGTGATTCCAAATAATAGCACTTCCATTAATGATGAACTCTTTCCCTGCAGGAGCCTGGGGATCTATCTTTCCTATTTGTATTCTCTGGAAAGATGCATTGGAGAAAGTGACCAAGTTGATGAGATCATATCCCCCTGCCAGGTCCCCATTGTCATCAAAGAATATTTCTTCACCACCGTTATTGTTAAATCGGATATTTCTCAAAAACACATGAAGCTAAGAGGAAAGCCAAAAAAAAAAAAAAGAGGAAAAAGGTCAAGCAGTGAGTAATGGTTGAATAGCATGTATATGCAAAGCCGACTTTCAGTACTGACTAGCCTAGTATCATAGCCACCAGAAATATATCTAGATGATTTTGTACTTTCCAAACATTTTAAATTGTCTTTCCGGGGTGGGAAGGAAGATATCAAGGAACATGAATCGGTGCACCAACAGACAACTATCATCTTCCTAGCACACCTTAGACAATGCACTGTCTGCACAACAAGTATCTTCTCAGTGCTACAGAAAGGAGAATTCTGCATGGACCCCCTGAGATCAGTGATAATGGTGGGGATGCCCTGAGGAGATTCCTCCAAGGGATGGGGTTGGAGCTTAAGTCCTGTCTACTAGAAGAACCCTAAGAGGCTCCACAGGCTGGATTGTGGTGCCCCCATGCCAGGGTTTCCACTATGAAGAATGCAGAAAGGCAGCACTGACAGAAAATAGCACATGTTGATATGGGTACAGAGTTGCCATCTGGGTTTGTTGCAAAGCCTTGCTCTATTTTTTTTTTTAATCTTTCTTACGTGGCCTGTTGTTTTTTTACTGGGTAGATGGAGGTTTATAAAATTATGAATGGTAATGAGTAGATTAAGATTTCTCTCCCTCTGTTATAATATTAAGAGTCATCCAGAGAAATCCATTGGTTAGCAATAGTTTCAAGATATGCTAAAGGAAGACGTATTTCAGAGAATGCATGATTCTTACACATTTCCTGCATGGCTTTAAAAGGGACGAAAATAAATTTGTGGATGACTCATGACCTATGGTTCCCTCTCTATTCCTGTTCCAGACACAAGCTGAGACCTTCATTTTATGTTGTGGTCTCATAAATTATGTCTGCTAACATGGTTTTCTATGTTCTGCTGTTGATTTACTTATAGTTTCATCTTTCTGATTAATTCTTCTATAATATTTGAAGATATATTGTGACTTGACTGCTGGAACTGCAGCTACCTGCCATGGCTGAAATTCCCAGAGATCCTGTGTTTCTCCATCTCTCGTTGCTTTCTGTCTGGTTCTTGATGAATCCATGGCATGGAGAGCATGTGCGACAGCATAAACAGCATTGTAGATATTGTAGCTCTGGCCAGACATTCCCATTTCAAACACAGTTCCAGGGAGGCTCCCCAACTTCTCCATCCCAGTGCAGTTTCTCTTGCTCCGGGTATAGAGATTATATGTAGGGAGAGAACAGAAAAATGCAGTAAACCAGAATGGTCCAATTAAATGAAGAGTAGACTGGAAAGGATTTATCTTCTCAACAAAGTCTTGAAATCCTGGCATCATGTTTGTATGCAGTCTGAATGACAAGGTTCCATTGAAGGTTTTAGGGGCAAATTTTCTCACAGTTCCTAAAGCAGTGAGATCCCATTCAGCCGTAGTGATCCACACTCTCTCTGTAGGATGCATAGAAACAATTTCTTTTATATTTAAGGCCAATCGTAAGCCTTCCAGAGACTCACTGTCTCCAGAAACAAGAATCACATTGACTTCATTCAGTGTGAGAGCTGAATGAATTGGTCTCAGTTTTTCTTGAATTCTTTCATATGGTAAAAATAGTGTCACTTTTGGGCTCACCTGTGCCCAAGCAATGCAAATATTACTCTGTAAAAGCCTTGGCCTCAGGGACCGAAGAAAGGTTTCTCCACTGTCATCTTCTGAAACAATGAGACCGATCCAGTTCCATCCAAAATGTTTGAGTAGCTCAGCAATTCCAAAATACTGAGGACCTTCATTTGGAACCATCCGGTAGAAAGAAGGGAACTGGGTTTTGTCCCTCAGTGCTGGATCCAAAGAGCCATAGCTGAGCTAAGAGGAAAAAAATGCTTTCAGGACTGAAAAAACCTTTTCATTGGCCAGAAATGACTCCATCCATCCATCTACAAAGGTTAGCATGTTCCTCTCATTCAATATAATCCTATAACAAACACTGTGGATTCTAACTGCCCAATCTTTATTTTCTAGCAAACTCACCTTTCATGATTACTACTAAGGCCCAAAAGTGCTTTCTAAATATGTGGAAGAAACTATACTTCCCAAGTTTACAGCTCTGTCATGCAGCCACTAACGACTGGATTCTCAGTTTTGTTGGTTGCATTTCCAAGAATTGATATGGATACTGTTATGGCAGTGCAGTCAAAAAAAGATATGAGTGTGCTGTGCAGGGATTTTACATTTACCCAGTTTTGATGTGTTAATTCTAAACAAATACCTGTGGTATCTTGTAGATATTCAAGATGTTGGCCATCTGGATGGAGTTCTGGGAGATAAGCCCTCCTATTACAGCCATTACTTTATCTTGCTTGCCACAGTTGTAATTGGGCGGAACCTCTTGTCCATTAAAGAGAAGATGCAGAGTGTTCTCACAGGTTTGCCTTGAATTAAAAGCATTGTTGTAAAATTTGGATCCCAGTGTGGTGTTGGGTAAGAATTCAGCATTCTTGTTGATCTCGAAAATGGCAAAAAGGAAGGCAAGGACATGTTGGTAGTGTTTAGGGATTATGCTGCAATTAGATGGGTATATTGTATTAAATGAAGTATGTTAGAACTTGCTTTATGATTTCCCCTTCTAACTGGTGAAGATGTTGCATCAATAGGTTAGAAAAATATTGCTCTCATACTAATGACACAAGGACTCTTCCCCAAAAAACGTGAGTAGGCCTCTTTAAATGGCAGAGCCAAAGAGGTCCAGAGCTCTTGAGAGTAGTTTTCATTGGGGATGTGGGAAGCCCAGAACCAAATTTCTGCTCACCTGTGAAATGCACTAAATCTGCAATCCCTGTCTTTCCTCACCTCTCTTTCCTTCCCACCCATTTGACTCAATCTCATTGCCTTCCTGCCAGTATCTCTCTCTCTCCAATCCATCCCCCAACCTCCGATGTGATGCACACACTAGTTGTGGATGGGACATAAACACAACATAGGATTAGGGATTGAGAAATGTGTCAAGTTCAGTTTTGCTCAATTTCTATTTTTCCAAAGTTAAATATATTCTTTCCCATTTCTGCATCTCTTTGTAAAACAAATCCACATGAAATATCATGTGTGCTTTTGTGTGAATTTCACAAAATGTAAACACTGTTCTACTCATTTCTGTTCCCATGTTCCAAATTATATACAACTTTGCCGTTGATTTTTCCTAAGATAAAGCATTCCTGTGTGCATTTATCAATTTTTGTGCACACCTTTCTGTACTCTCTGCATTTTTGTTCACATTTTTGATATGCAAACTTTGATCACAAATTGTACAGATATCAATGTTTACCTGTGATACATTTCTTGCAAAAGTTCAGATTGTGCAAATTTTGTAAGATTGATCTAAAATGTGAAATTGAATGAATTTCTACCTCATCCCCACATGAGATGATGACCAGCAATTTTTGTAGATGTTGCCACCTTTTCATCAAGAGACAAGGCCTGTGTTTGTATCAAGCTGCAAAAAGCATGAAAATTCAACAGATGCAAGTGTCCAGATCTGTATCTCTGTGGCATGATAAACACCAGCACCTGTTAAATTTCTGCTCACCAGAGACCTGTTAAAAGCAAAGAAAGCCTGCCAGGAAAAAACTAGGATGCCTGAAGGGGTCTGCCAAGGCAAGTTCTGCTATAGTGTATCCAGAAAAGACTGTTGCCGTACAAACCTATGCATGTCTTCTTGGAAGTTCTCTCAGATAGGTTTGTATAGGATTGCAGCCTCAAAGTCATAGAACCTATACATAACAGTCACACTCTATGCTATATCCCCCACATAAGAAATGGAAGGATTTGAATTTAGAAATGGAACAATATTAGCTATGACAAGGATCATGATTAGGTCAGAAAACAAAAGGGAAGCGTCAGTACAAATCACAGTGCGTGACTCTTCTTGTCTTTTATGATTTTCCCCCTTTACAATTTCGTCATTGATGAATTAAAACTTGATGCATTTTGATTTTGTCTTGATGGTTTGTGTGTGAGTATGTCAGTTTTGATCTTTCTCTTTTTACCCATAGCAATATTTGGAACAGTGATCTTGCTAAATCTGGCTAGATCACGGCTTTTAAGAATAGTAATTTTATGAATAGCTTCATACCATCTGAGTATGGTGTGCTCCATACTACCTTACTGTTAAATTGATGGGAACGCAACACTGCATGTGCAGAAAGGGGGGAAAATAGAGCAACTCCACATTCCACATGGAGCACTATGGGTAACTTATAGATTCTTCCCTCAAGGATAAGTACCCTACCTCTGACCCCAAAGCTAACTCCGAAACATTTTCATGAATTAACATCAGGAGGTATTTCATTAAATCAGATCTGATCTTGACCTGCTAATGGTTCTGTTTCTCCTGTGCAGAGTTGTGGAAAATTAGTCTGAATGTACACAATCAAGGCTCAGAGAAGAATTGGAGATCAAAGAAAGCGACAAGTTGGTGCTTAAAAGTAGTAATTTATTTTGTAAATGATGATCACTTGATCTGGTACATACTGTAACTTCAAGGGAGGGACAGAGAGACAGACAGACAGACGGACGAACAGACGAACAGACTTACGTAGCATCTCTTGCAGAATTTGGGTGTTCCATGAACTCTGGTGGAAAGATGTTGTCAAGTGACAGAGATACAAATTCACTAATGATAATCTCATCTGATGTACTATATGAATGAGTTTGAACTGTTGGTGCCCAACTGTGTATCAAACTCTTGCTTGAAGAATAATGCAGCAATAACAGAAGAAATATCAGATGGAGTCCTAAGAAAACTTGCACAAAACCCCAACTCAACCGCTTCATGATCACCAATGACCACCACAGAAAGTATCAGTCTTGGCAGAAGTTACAGAAAAATGTGGATTGACAGAGCTGTGCCTGCCTCAAATTAACCTACCAGATTGGGATGAAGCAATTTATTGGACACAAGTCTTTATAGATGGAGTATAGCATATCACATTACAAATGAAGGGTTTTTTTGGGGGAGGGGGTTATCCACAAGCTGGCATTGGATTGTCCATGGGGCATTCAAGAGCAACAGTGCTGCTCACAGTAATTTTTGATAATTACAAGGCAGATCCTCTGTTTTGTTGAAGCCCCCAAGTGTCAGCACAAAGGAAATATGTTGGTTTACTCCTCTATAGCAGAGGTGCAGAACCTCTTTCAGCAGAGAGCCAAATTCCATTTCAGAGAAGCTCTTGGGGGCCACATTCCGGTGGTGGGTGGGGCTACATATTTTAGCTTAAAGCTGTTACTGCCAGTAACTAAGCCATAGGAGAGGCATTTCAACCTTTTAGAATGTGGAAATACTGCATCATTACTAGGGACACCACCAAACCTTTGGTAGTTGGGGGAAAAGGGAATTGGGCCAGGAGAAGGGGTTGACTTCTGGGGAATTCCAGAGGGCCTGATTGGGATCCTCAGAAGACTTGATTTGGCCTACATGCCTGAGGTTCTCTACCATGGCTCTATAGGGCATATCCTGCTTTATCTTGGGGCAGTAAAGCTATATTGGAGTAGTCTCTTGGAGTCTTGGTCTAACTGCCTGAATATATAAGGATTGGTATAAGACCAGAGGAAGGAAACTGGATAGTGGATGGCCAGTCTACATCACTCTCCTGCCTTCTAATGGGTTGAAATTCTTCTCCCTATTTGTGGGCAAAGAAATTGTGGGGACACCGTCTTTCTTTTTCTGTAGTGGTTTTTGTTCTTTTGTTTTGTGCTGCAATATCATCAACTGTGTTGGCAGGCTGGCTCCCATTTTGCATCCACCATAAGGCAGATGTGAGGGGGAAAGTGCCGTGTCCAGCTCCAGGCAAGAGGTGGAGCTAGTGCCAAGACAAAATCTGTCCCCCACTTTCCTGAAGGTTTTCTTCCCTCATGAAAGCACCTTCCACTGTTTTGCCTCAGAGATTTTCATAAATCATTTTTGTGGGGCTTTATGAGTTTACCTAATCACTGCACCACTAAACATGAGCACGAGCATATTGAAATATTTGCAAATTGTTGAACACATGCCTGCATTCCTCTCATTTCTGATTCCTAGATCGAATTGCACAAATTTCCTGATTTGTGCAATTTTCCTCAGGAGACTGAATCAGCCCTGCTTTAGTCTATGGAGGAAATGTGTGCAAATTAGGAAATTTGTGCAAATTGGGGGGAGATTTGCGCTAATTTGGGAGATTTGTGCAGATCTCCTGTCCGGTCGCTGCCTGATTTGCACGAATTTCCCATTCTCAAAGTGTGAGCAACAATTGCCAAGGCAAATGGGAATCAGGCATGAGACAAGTGGAAAGACTATGTTCAGAGAATTTTGGTGATCTCAAACATCGCTCGCTCACCCATTCCTAGGAAGAGGTGGAGAAAGTGTTGAGCCAAAAGCTGTCCACCAATTTCCTGAAAGTTTTCTTCCCCCATGAAAGAGGCATCTACTGTTCTGCCTCATTTCCAGAGTGTTTTATAAATTATTGGGGGGGGGGCTGGGTTGAGCTACCTAATCACTGCTACCTAATCATTGCTAGCCTCCCAGACCACCACTGTTTCTTGATCTGAAAAGGCTTCATGGGAGGAATCACCTCATTCTGTCTTCCTCTGAGCTTTAATTAAAGTGTAGGATGCTGAGGAAGCTACAGGCTGCCGGACAGATGATTGTGCAATTTAAAAAAATACAGAGTGGTTGCACAGACTCCTTGGCCACCTCCTAAGTAAGGTAAGCACAAGAAACTCCAACCTTGATAATGTGCACTATCAAGGCTAAGAGAAGAATAGAAGAGCAAAGAAAAAGACACGCTGGTGTTTAAAAGTAGTAATTTATTTTGTAAATGATGATCCCTGGAACTAGTGCAAAACCTTTCATGAGAGGATGGGACAGGGATATATTATCAGACTTATGTAGCATCTCTTGAAGAATTTGGGTGTTCCATGAACTGTGGTGGGAAGGTGTTGGCAAGTGATAGAGCTACACATTCACGAATGATAATCTCATCTGAAGGACTATATGTGTGAGTCTGTGAGTGTATGGAGGAGTTCAAACTCTTGCTGGAGGAATAGTGCAGCAACAGCAGAAGAAAACTAAGATGGAGTCCTAAGAAATCTGGTGCCAAACCCGAACTCAACCACTTCATGATCACCAATGGCCACCACAAACAGTATCAGTCCTGGCAGAAGTTACAGAAAAATGTGGATTGACAGAACTCTGCCTGCCTCAGATTAACCTCCCAGAATGTGGTGAAGCAAGTTATTGGACAGGAGTCTATATAGATGGAGTATAGCATATCACAGGAGAAATGAAGCTGGGGGGGCGGTATCTGTTCACAAGGTGGCATTGGATTATCCATAGGGTGTTCAAGAGCAACAGTGCTCCTCACAGTGTGTGTGTGTGTGTGTGTGTATAATTACAGGGCAGATCCTGTTTTGTTAAAGTCCTCTAGTGTCAGCACAAGCAAAGGAAATACCTTGGTCATATCGCTTTATAGCAGAGGTTCAGAAACTCAGCCCAAGGGCCACATTCCATTTCAGAGTAGCTCTTGGGGGCCACATTCCGGTGGAGGGTGGGTGGGACTAAAAGGCAATGGAGGTGCCCTGGGTGGTGCTTCTTTGAGGGGGGGGAGGGGGTTGGAAAGTAAAGGTATGGCTGACGAAGACTGGGTGGGAAGTGCATGAAGAGAGAGGATGCTGTAGTCCCTCGTGTTTTTGCAAGTAATTCTGGGTTGCATTCTCACTAGGCCCAAGGTCTGGTTGGGTTGGAGACTGTGTGTGTTGCTCATGTCATGACTGGTACCTGCACAAACTGAAAGCCAAAATGGTAGCCATTGGATCTTGAAGCTGTGGTGGATTTGCCCTTGCCTACGTATTCTCTGACATGTGGGTTCCATGTGCAACTGGCCATAGAGCAGGGGTGAGGTCCCAATCCAGCCCTCTGGAGTTCTTCAGATGGCCATGCCCCTTTCCCTGGGCCCACCCTTTCCCCCCAGCAATGATCATTTGATGGTTTTTGAGCTTTTGTGCCGTTTATTTCCCCAATGCTAAAGTGCTGAAATGCCTTGCTTAGTCACTGGCAGTAAGAGCTTTAAGTCGTAATATGATGGTATTTTTTGTCATTCTGCCTTCAGCCCCACCCACCAGTGGAATGTGGCCCCCGAGAGCTTCTCCAAAATTGAATTCAGTTCTTGGTCTGAAAGAGGTTCTCCACCCCTGCCATTGGCCAACAATTAACTGATCAAGCTTGATTCCCCAGACCAAAGTGTCACCTAAGGATTTCCAGGTCCAAATGTATGTATGTATGTATGTATGTATGTATGTATGTATTGCATTTATGTCCCACATTTTTTTCCTCCAAGTAACCCAAAATGGCATACACAATCCTCCTCCTCTCCATTTTATACTCACAACAACAACCCTGTGAGGTGGGTTGGGCTGAGAGTCTGTGACTGGCCCAAAGTCACCCATGAACTCCATAGCTTAGTGAGTGGGGACCAGAAGCCAGGTCTCCCAAGTCCCAGTCCAACACTCAAACCACTACACCACACTGTTGATAGCTTACAATGACAAACACATTGAATTTCATTATAATTGCTGGCACAGGACAGTACGTTCAATGCTCTTCTCATTTCCTTTCCAGACAAAAATATAGGTGAAATCCACACTGGCTGCTTGAAAGTTTTCTTTATGGTTCTTCATAATAAGAAATTATATTGTCTCTTTTCCATAATCTGAGGAAAGGCTTTGAACTATATTGCTGCAAAAGTCCCTGATCTGCATGTACAGTGAAATTGTGCCATATTTTATTTTAAACATTGGATATTTTGACTTTGCCTTTAGTAAATTTCAGGTGGTAAGAGTGCAGTCCTATGGCTGCTAGTCAGTGGCTAGACAACCATAGGATTAGTCAGTTCCAGGAACCACCTCCCCACCCCACTCCCCCATCGCCTTGTACGTGGCACGGATCATCCCCGAGCTCTGGGCTCATAAGAGCAGTGTGGAGCGGGCAAAAGTGGGAGTTCCCGGGGGTGGGGAGGGGCAGGGAGTGCATAAGTGCTGGTACAACGTTTCCTATGCATCGTCCAGACTCCCTACCCTGTACTCCGATGTCCCACAGCTAGACAGCTGAAATTGGCCATCTAGCCACGAATGCAGGCCGGCTGGAGCACAGAGGAGATGATCCCCTTTGCGCTTCTCCCACCGTGCATTGGATAGGCGGTCACCTCGGAGTTCATAGTTGGCTGCCTCTCCACATAGAATTGCACCCTCTATCAATTTTCTGCCATTCTGAAATCTCTCAGTTCTGTCCTTAATATTTATAAGATTCCTGAAGAGCTTATTATGTATGAAGCTTAATGAAAGCTTAAGAAAGGTACTTAAGCTCATCATCCCTGAATGGTGAACTAGTATTTTTACCAAAAGATGGGATGTCTTTCTAAGGTTTAAGAATACTGCTGTGGTTGCTAAGAGAGCAAGACAGGAATCACTCCAAGAGACGTGTCTTTAAAATGGCAAATATTTTGCCAAAGAAGAAAATGATGATTATGAGCATCTCTGTTGTGAAAGGAAGAGGGATGGTGCATGAGGATGGACAGAAGTCCCTTACCTGGTCCCGCAGCTTGCTTCGCGGTGGGGGGGAGGTGCTTTGGTTCTCCCCCTGAAATTCAGGCCGGGAGGGAGGCACCCCGCCTCGCCCAGCCGAAATTCAGGCTGGGGGGGAGGCGCCCCATCCCTCGCTGCCGAAATTCAGGCCGGGGAGAAGCGCCCCGTCTCCCCAGCCGCAAAATACAAAAGTAAATGTAAAACAACAACAACACACACACGTGATAGGCTACGTAACGATTTACGTAGCCTATCACGGCTAGATTTCCAAAGTCAGCTGTGATAGGCTACGTAAATCGTTACGTAGCCTATCACGGGTGACTTTGAGGGGAAAAAAAGTGCGTACGCAAATGGCGGCGCCCATGGGCACCGCCATTTGCATTCCTTATTTGGGCCCGGGTAGTCTACGTAAAGATTTACGTAGACTACGGCGAAAATAAGGGCAACGCAAATAGCGTTGATGAGGGGGGAAAGGAGGGGGAAAGGTGTGGGGGGAAGGAAGCGTGTGTAAAGGGACTCTGTCGTGATCTTGCATTTACAACAGAAACAGAAAGCCCTGTTTTAAATGCGGGATTTTAGGCTGGTGTAGAAATGCTCTGAGTCAAACCATTGGCCCATCTAGCACAGTATAGTTGACACTGACTGGCAGTAGCTCTCCAGCAGTAGTGCAGGTGGGATTCTTCTGTTGCCTTACCTGGAGAACCCAGGGATTGAACCTGGGAAGTTCTGCATGCAAAGCAGGTGCTCTACCACTGAGCTATGGTTCCTCCCCTGTTGATTTGCTGGAAATAGTGGTTTGGCTAGGGATGTCAGAGAATTCCGCCACAGATCTCGGTGAGGCCGAATGCCAGTGCATTCGGCCCCCCAAACTCGGTGGTGGAACGGCCTGCCCCCCCGCCCCCCCGCAGATCCCCCCCGGGACGAGACTCACCTGGGGTGGATCTTCCGGGCAGTGGTGGCTCCGGTGGCGGCTTCGGCGGTGGCAGCGGTGGTGGCTGGTCTTCCGACCGGCTGCCACTGCCGCCATTTCCAGTCTTGTTAAAAAAAAAAAAAAGTGATAGGCTACGTAAAGATTTATGTAGCCTATCATGGCTGGGTTTAAAAAAAAAACACACAGCGTGATAGGCTATGTAAATCTTTACGTAGCCTATCATGGCTGGGTGGGTTTAAAAAACAACACGCATACGCAAATGGCTGTGGCTACTGCCGCCGCCATTTGCGTTCCTTATTTTTGGCCGTCTTAGTCTACATAAATATTTATGTAGACTATGACGGTGAAAATAAAGGGGAATGCAAATAGCGTAGCGGGTGCTATTTGCGTCCCTTTTTGATTCGCTGTTTTAGCCTACGTAAAGGTTTTCGTAGGTTAAAATGGTGAATCAAGAAGACAGTAGTGTCTGGTGGTGAAAAGAAAGTCCGATGCTGTAAAGAACAATATTGTTTAGGAACCTGGAATGTAAGATCAATGAATCAAGGTCAGCTGGAGGTGGTCAAACATGAGATGACAAGATTGAACATCAACACCTTGGGAATCAGCGAACTAAAATGGACAAGCATGGGCGAAGTTAATTCAGGTGACCATCATATCTACTACTGTGGGCAAGAATCCCTGAGAAGAAATGGAGTAGCACTCATAGTCAACAAAAGAGTGGGAAAAGCAGTACTGGGGTACAATCTTAAAAATGATAGAATGATCTCAGTACGAATCCAAGGCAAACCATTCAACATCACAGTAATTCAAGTCTATGCCCCAACCACTGATGCCGAAGAAGCTGAGGTTGATCAGTTCTATGAAGACCTACAACACCTTCTAGAACTAACACCAACAAAAGATGTCCTCTTCATCACTGGAATGCTAAAGTAGGAAATCAAGAAATCACAGGGATAACAGGCAAGCATGGCCTTGGTGTACAAAATGAAACAGGACAAAGGCTAATAGAGTTTTGCCAAGAGAACACGCTGATCATAGCAAACACTCTTTTCCAACAGCACAAGAGGCGACTCTACACATGGATGTCACCAGATGGTCAATATCGAAATCAGATTGATTATGTCCTTTGCAGCCAAAGATGGAGAAGCTCTATACAGTCAGTAAAAACAAGACCTAGAGCTGACTGTGGCTCAGATCATGAGCTTCTTGTTGCAAAATTTCAGCTTAAATTGAAGAACGTAGGGAAAACCACTAAACCATTCAGGTATGACCTAAATCATATCCCTTATGAATATACAGTGGAGGTGAGGAATAGATTTCAGGGATTAGACCTGATAGACAGAGTGCCTGAGGAACTATGGACAGAGGTCTGTAACATTGTTCAGGAGGCAGCAACTCAATCCATCCCAAAGAAAAAGAAATGCAAGAAAGCCAAGTGGCTGTCTGATGAGGCTTTACAAGTAGCTGAGGAAAGAAGGGAAGTGAAAAGCAAGGGAGCAAGGGGGAGATATATCCAACTGAATGCAGATTTCCAGAGAATAGCAAGGAGAGATAAGAAGGCCTTCTTAAATGAACAATGCAAAGAAATCGAGGAAAACAATAGGATGGGAAAGACTAGAGATCTCTTCAAGAAAATCGTAGATCTCAAGGGAACGTTTTGTGCAAAGACGGGCATGATAAAGGACAAAGAAGGCAGGGACCTAACAAAAGCAGATGAGAATAAGAAGAGGTGGCAAGAATACACAGAAGAACTATACAGGAAAGATCTTAATGTCCCTGATAGCCATGATAGTGCGGTCACTGAACTTGAGCCGGACATCCTCGAGAGTGAAGTCAAGTGGGCCTTAGGAAGCATTGCTAACAACAAAGCTAGCAGAGATGACAGTCTTCCAGCTGAGCTATTTAAAATCCTAAAAGATGATAGGGATGGCAGAGAATTCCGCCACGAATCTTGGTGAGGCCGAATGCCAGTGCATTTGGCCCCCCGAACTCCCTGGCGGAACGGCCTGCCCCCCCACCCCCCGCGGATCCCCCCTGAACAAGTCTTACCTGGAGCGGATCTTCCAGGCGGCGGCGGCTCTGGCAGCAGCAGCGGCAGCGGCGGCGGCAGCTGGTCTTCTGACCGGCTGCCGCCGCCATCATTTCCAGTCTTGTTAAAAAGAAAAAAGACGTGATATGTTATGTAAAAATTTACGTAGCCTATCATGGATAGGTTAAAAAAAAAAACATGACGTATTAGGCTATGTAAATCTTTACGTATCCTATCATGGCTGGGTGGGTTTAAAAAAAGAAAAAAAACCGCATATGCAAATGGTGGTGGCTATGGCCGCCACCATTTGCGTTCCTTATTTTTGGCCATCTTAGTCTACGTAAATATTTACGTAGACTATGATGGCGAAAATAAAGGGAAACGCAAATAGCGTTGCGGGCGCGATTTGCGTCCCTTTTTGATTCACCATTTTAGCCTACGTAAAGATTTACGCTGCCATTTGCATATGCGGGTTTTTTGTTTTTGTTTTCCCAGAGCCCTCCGCAGCTAGAAATCCAGCTGTGGATGGCTCTGGGCTGGGCTGGGCCTGGCTGGCTGCTCTGCAGAGCTGCCATGGAGCACAGCTGGCCGTGGAGGATTCCGGGGGGAGGGACGGAACGCCTCTCGCCCCACCATCAACATAATCCATGAAAGGGAAGTCACTTCCATACATCCCTAAAAGATGATGCTGTTGAAGCACTGCACTCAATATGCCAACAAATTTGGAACACTTAACAGTGGCCACAAGACTGGAAAAGGTCAGTTTACATTCCAATTCCAAAGAAGGGCAATGCCAAAGAGTGTTCAAACTACCATACAATTGCGCTCATTGCACATGCCAGCAAGGTGATGCTAGGCTTCAGCAGTATGTGAACCGAGAACTACCGGAAGTACAAGCTGGGTTCTGAAGAGGCAGAGGAACTAGAGATCAAATCGCCAACTTTCACTAGATCATGGAGAAAGCAAGAGAATTCCAGAAAAACATCTATTTCTGCTTCATTGACTATGCTAAAGCCTTTGATTGTGTGGATTACAACAAACTGTAGCAAATTCTTAAAGAGATGGGAGTACCAGACCCCCTTACCTGTCTCCTGAGAAACCTGTTTGAGGGTCAAGAAGCAACAGTAAGAACCGGACATGGAACAACCGATTGGTTCAAATTTGGGAAAGGAGTACAAGACTGTATTTTGTCGCCCTGCTTATTTAATTTATATGCAGAGTACATCATTGGAAATGCCGGGTTGGTGACTTACAGATCAGAATTAAGATTGCTGGGAGAATTATCAACAACCTCAGATATGCAGACGATACCACCCTAATGGCAGAAAGCGAAGAAGATCTGAAGAGCCTCTTGTTGAGGGTGAAAGTGGAGATTGCAAAAGCTGGTTTGAAACTCAACATTAATAAAATGAAGATCATGGCATCTGGCCCTATCACTTACTTTTCTGGGCTCCAAGATCACCACAGATGGTGACTGTAGCCATGAAATTAAAAGACGCTTGCTCCTTGGGAGGAAAGCTATAGCAAACCTAGACAGGATAGTAAGAAGCAGAGACATCACCTTGCCGACAAAGGTCCGTAGAATCAAAGATCTGGTTTTCCCAGTAGTAATGTACGGCTATGAGAGCTGGACTATATGGAAGGCTGAGCACTGAATAATTGATGTTTTTGAACTGTGGTGCTGGAGAAGACTCTTATGAGTCCCCTGGACTGCAAGGAGGTCAAATCAGTCCATCCTAAAGGAAATCAATCCTGACTGTTCATCAGGGATGTCAGAGAAATTCTGCCATGGATCTCGGTGAGGCCGAATGCCAGTGCATTTGCCTCCCCGAAATCTGTGGCAGAACGAAGCCCCCCCACCCCCCACCCTGCGAAAGGCGCACGAAACGGGACATCTACCTGCTGCTGTTCATCCTGACTTGCGAATGTTGGCCGCAGCCACCATTCGCTTCATCGCTATAGCCATGATAGGCTACGTAAATACTCATGTAGCTTATTACGGCTAACGCAGGGACGCCATTTGCGTCCCTGCGGAAGCCGTGATAGACTGCGTAAGTATTGATGTAGCGTACCATGGCAAAAAAAAGGGAATGCAAATGGTGGCGGCAACAGCGGCTGCCATTTGCATTCCTTTTTTTTTTTGCCATGATAGCCTACATAAATATTTACGTAGGCTATTATGGCAAAAAAGGGGGCACAAATGGCGTATTGGCCGCCAATTGCGTTCCTTTTTTTTTTTTTTTTTGCCGCGATAGGCTATGTAAATATTTATGTAGCCAAATCATGGCAATATACAGGGACGCAAATGTCAGAGGCTACAGCAGCCGCCATTTGTGTCCCTGCAGGCTGCCCAGCGGCCAGATGTCCAGATGTGGGCAGGCCTGGCCGGTGTCTCCGAGGAATCTCCACAGAGCGGAGGTGGCCAGAGAGAATTTCGGGGGGAGGGACGGAGCGCCTCCCCCCACCGCAAATGTCACCCTTCGAAAAGATAGGTGACTTTCGTACATCCCTACTGCTCATTGGAAGGACAGATACTGAAGCTGAAGCTCAAATATTGTGGCCACCTAAAGTGAAGAGAAAACTCACTGGAAAAGACCCTGATGCTGGGAAAGATCGAAGGCAAAAGGAGAAGGGGACGGTCCATGGGGTCATGAAGTGTCGGATACGACGGAACAACAAATAGTTTTTAAAACAGAATGGCATCTGAAGCCCATGGGTATTGGATTTTAAATTTAACCCTTTAAAGGACAAGAAAGAAGGGGAATTTTTTTTTCTTTTCCTTTGTTCTTTTCCTTTCTTTTCCTTTCTTTTTCTTTTCGTTATTGTTGTGTCCCCATAAGAGAAATGTTGGGAAATTGTAGTTATTGATCAGGTTGTTGGTATTGTTTATTTCATTTAAAAGACAAAATAAATAAAAAGTATTTAAAAGGGGGGTGGGGTTTCACAAGGTAAAGCCACTGTCTGAAGTAGGTCTGGGAAAGTACAAGTTCAGAAGCCCACACAGGACTGCAAATACTGACCCAAGGGCTCAGGCTCAGGACCAGGGAAAGCAAACCTGCAGCCAAGGTAAAGAGGGCAGGCCACCAAATAGGGCATCAAATATTGCCTGCCCTAAGAAGAAGTAAAATAAGAAGGAACAGCAGAACAGAGAAATCATTAGGTAAGATATACTTTAAAGATGTGTTTCCTTTAATACATTGAAAGAAAGAAAGAAAGAAAGAAAGAAAGAAAGAAAGAAAGAAAGAAACAGTTCTACTCTGAAAATATTGACACACAACACAGGTGCTGGAGAAGATACCTGCAACCTCAGGTCCAAAGGTACCAGGTACCTCCATGTTTTCATTATACAGAAAGGTACTCAGTAGGAAACATAAGATTTGGGTTGCAAGTAATACTCCCTGCCTTCTGGAAACATGCAGAGGTATATAGCAATTCATCACTTCCATAATTTTTTTTAAAAAAATATCACCCTCTTCCCTCCCCCCATTCCAAGACATCCAGTGGGGACAATTGTTTGGTTTTGCTTTTAAAGTGGTGATCTGTGGTTTGAACTGTGTTGCAATCTGCCCTGGAATCTATTACGATTAAGGGTGGTATATGAAGATTGCTAGCTCTTCCACTCACTAAATACCGCATGCAAGCAAGCCAAGTTCAGCCATGAAGGGAGGAGAAGCAGGATTGGAGTTGGCATAAGGAAACCAAAGTGGCCACTGTCAGCTGGAATGTTTAGAGAGACCTTGTTACATCACACAGACAGAGCCCAATGCTCAAACAGAGGAGAATAGTTTCTTATTAGTAGTAAGGAAATGTAGCCATAGCATTCTTCATTGTACAAAGTGTTCTCCAGTTCTCCTTTCCCCAACTAAAGCCGTTTGCATCTTGCGCCTAACTTAAGTGCAGGAAGTCTATGGAGGAATTATGTCCCACTAAAAACAACACAAGGTTCTTTTCTGTGTAACAGCTTTCCTCAGATCCAGATGCCAGCCCTGAAATGGCCTTTCCACCCTTCGAAGTCAGCTTTTAGCAGCTCTGTGCTTGTGCTGAAAATGGGCAAACAAAAGAGAGCACGGAGAGAAAAAAGGAGAACGGAGGGAGTAGGCACGTCTCCTTAGAGGAACAGGCTGAGCAATACTTTATTCATTCCAGATGACTCTTCAAACCCATTTCAGTCCGACTTTTCTGCTGTCAAGGAAATACAAAGTACAGCAGGGGCCGGGAGGAGGGGCGGAGGAGAGGCCACTCTTCTTCCTTCTTGTCTCTGCCCTCACCCCCTCGGTGCAACCTCAGATGCCTCAGAACGGTGCCTCATGCCTAGATCTAGTCTTGTGCAACTGGGTCATCTTATCCATGTTTACTCAGGATTCAACTGCACTGAACAACATGCCATGTACTTCTGATTAAAAGTGAATCCAGTCAGCTCTTGGGGCCTCTGAGACATAGGAGGGGAGTACTAGCATGTTTGGGACAGCTCCAGGTTTTTCAGACATACAACAAACCTTTCCGGGGCAAAACTCCTATGTAGGGATGTCAGAGAATTCTGCAACGGACTGAAATGGGATCGAACTCCCTTCAGTCCGTGCCACGGAATCCTCCGCGGAACGGCACCACGAGGTCCTGCGGAGCCAGCAGTCATACGGCTTTTTTTTCATCTTCTGCAAAGAGTCGCGAAATTTTCATTAAAAAAAATGCAGTGTAGTATATTCCGATAATAAATACATACGTTTTTTAAAAAAATGAATTGTGCTCACTGCCTTGTTTGTGGGTGTTCTTTTTAAATTGAAATCCTCTGTCTCCATTTACTTTCAGCCAAAACACTTCCTTTTCCTAGGGGCTTCCCAAAAGACAGCTGTCTTTGGTGTGCCTGAGCAATAAACACTTTGTTTAAAGCAACGCTGTATTAAAGAAAGAAAAAACCTTTTTAAACTGACCATGCCACTCCCGGACTGGCAAGAGGGCAAAGGGATGTGAATTTTCAGGGATGTAGACTCATAAACTAGGGTACTTCCTGGTAAACAGAGATGGTTGGAGATGGTGGCATTCATATCTGATGCACATGATACTCACATCAGCTGGAATACGGACCTCAGAGGAACAGGTGGTTTGTCTTGTCTTTTCTTGAGCTCATATACAGAGATTCGGAGACGGGGAGGAATCCAGAAGTACAACAGGAACCAGCAGCCATTTCAGAGAATTTATGGTCATGGCAAGTACATCTTGTCATTCCATGTGTTCCACACACCTGTGTCTAAAGGATACTCTCAGAAACATACCAGCAGAAGAAGACACTTGGCCCACTACTCTGTGTGACAGAACTATATTTCGTCTGGTAAGAGGAAGGTTTCTTGTGCAAAGGTGTGAACTCTCCCCAACGTTCTATTGGGAAGAATGACAGGTGGAAACGCATTGGGCTTCTTGTTACTAAACTATTTTGCATCCTGAGAACCTGTTTCTCTCCTTTGTGACTTACTTTGGATGCTCATCTCCCTCCGCTTTTTCCTTTATTAACATACAGACAGGATGGTGTGTTTGGGCTGAGTGGTTAAGAGGCTTCTTTGTATTTCCATTTAAAAATGCAATCAAACAAACAACAACAAAAATCAGTTGAACCCTGATGACCACTTCGTCATTAGGTTTAGTCAAGATGTAGTCCAGGGGTGTAAAGAAATGCTGTTGGTTCAAGGGCTGAATTCAATTTTGGAGAAGTTCTTTTGTTCCAGTGACGAGTGAGGTCTAAAGCAAAAGGGATGGAGCCCCAAACACAAAACTACCAGCATACTTTAGCTTGCAATGCTTACTGCCAGTAAGTAAATCCTAGGAGAGGCATTTCTGCTTTCTGCTTCATTGCCTACGCTAAATCCTGTGATTTTGTGGATCACAACAAACTCTGGCAAATTCTGAAAGAGAGTCAAGAAGCAACAGTAAGAACCAGACATGGAACAAGCGATTGGTTCAAAATTGGGAAAGGAGTACGACAAGGCTGCATATTGTCGCCCTGCTTATTTAACTTATATGCAGAGTACATCATGAGAAATGCCGGGTTGGATGAATCACAGGTCGGAATTAAGATTGTCGGGAGAATTATCAACAACCTCAGATATGCAGATGATACCTCCCTAATGGCAGAAAGCGAAGAGGATCTCAAGAGCCTCTTGTTGAGGGTGAAAGAGGAGAGTGCAAAACCTGGTTTGAAACTCAACATTAACAAAACGAAGATCATGGCATCTGGCCCCATCACTTCCTGGCATATAAAAGGGGAAGAAATAGGAGCAGTGACAGATTTTATTTTCTTGGGCTCCAAGATTACCGCAGACGGTGACTGTAGCCATGAAATTAAAAGGCGGTTGCTCCTTGGGAGGAAAGCTATGGCAACCCTAGACAGCATAGTAAGAAGCAGAGACATCACCTTGCTGACAAAGGTCCATCTAATCAAAGCTATGGTTTTCCCAGTAGTAATGTATGGCTGTGAGAGCTGGACTATGAGGAAGGCTGAGCACTGAAGAATTGATGCTTTTGAACTGTGGTGCTGGAGAAGACTCTTACGAGTCCCCTGGACTGCAAGGAGGTCATATCAGTCTATCCTAAAGGAAATCAACCCGGAGTGCTCATTGGAAGGACAGATACTGAAGCTGAAGCTCCAATATTTTGGCCACCTAATGTGAAGAGAAAACTCTCTGGAAAAGACCCTGATGCTGGGAAAGACAGAAGGCAAAAGGAGAAGGGGACAGCAGAGGATGAGATGGCTAGATAGCATCAATGATGCAATGAATATGGACTTGAGCACGCTCCAGGAGAGAGCGCAGGACAGGCAGGCCAGGTGTGCGATGGTCCATGGGGTCATGAAGACTCGGACACAACTGAACAACTGAACAACAAGAGGGTTTTCAATTTTTTTGAATGGGGAAAAATGTGCAAAAGGCTGGAAACAAAGAAACGATCTGTGGTGGGGGGATTGGTGGTGTTGGCCAGGTGAAGTGGCATAGCTGGCTGAGCAACCCTGAAGGCTCAGCTTGGGCCTCCAGGAGAGCTGGATTTGGCCCACAGGCCCGAGGTTTCCCTCCCCTCCTCTAGCCCTTTGATGAGCCTCTAGTGTGTAATACTGGATAGACCTTTGCAGAGTTTTAACACTTTTCTTTTTAGTAGTCATGCACAGAGGCTGTGATGGTGGTGGAGAAACCAGTCTCAACATCTATGTGCCATGTTACCTTACAGACCATCCCCCAGCCTGGTTAACAGTGGTGGCCTTTCAGCAGTGTCCCCTAGTCTCAAGGTGCTGTTGAATAATGCCAGGTCTTTCAGAGGAAAGAGTATGATCTGGCCCAGAAAGAGAGACCTAGTTGGATGAAAGGGAAGGATAAACTTCTCCCAAATGTGTCCTCCAGAATATGCGGGGGGGGGGGCAGTCCAGCACCAGTCAAGATTTGAGGGGCATGGAGGGGCATAGCTGCATGCCATAAAGATTCCATCTTGTTGACCAAGTACCCCATTCAGCAGTTGGCCCGGTTTGAGTGTCTTTTCCTGGTAGGAGAGCTAAGCAAAAATCCTAAATAAGTGACTGACTACAGCATTGATAGTTGGAGGTTGGTTGGAGCAGTATCAGTTGAACACCTTACCAACCTAGGACAAATCCATCTCCTAACAAAGGCCACCTCAGTGACTGTTGTGAAGGTAAGACAATGTAATTAGGCCAATTTGAGCTCAGTGGAGGAAGGATGGGATATATATGTGATAAATAAATAGTGCAATATGTTGGTGGGCAAAACAAGTAATGAATTCTACCCATCCCCCCCTCCCATTCACACACACACACACACACACATGATTTTCTTTTTCATTTGTTCAGAGATAATTAGGAAGAGACACAGCGAGCCATGGCTGCAAGGGGGCTTTGTCTATTATGGCTGCTACTGGTGTTCCCTTGGATGATGGTAGGGATGGAAGCTTTCCTTGATTATGAATACTTCAAACTACACCATGTCAATTTTCCAAAGACAAATGCCCGGAATGACAATGTCTACTGCGGGCTGATTCTGACCAAGAGATGCATTGCCTTTGGAATCTTTCACATGTACATCATTCATGCCTCAGAAGAGCAGCTTCAAAACATCTGCACCGTTGATGGCAAACCAGTCACTGGAGACCATCGACACTCATCTCCCCTTTCACTGACTTCCTGTTATGATGGCTCATGACCTCACTTTCTCTGGTGAAGGCATCACTGGAATAACTGAAGTTCGGTGTAAGAATGGAAAACCAGTTGGATTTCTGGGATTTCGTAGATTTGTTCGGCTCCCAAGTCGCTGAATGTCTCAGGAAAAAATGTAGGCCTAGGTTGTAAAAGATCTGGAATGTTAATGAATTTAGATCTGCCTTAGATGACCTTCAGTCTGTCTAGACATTCAAATGTCCACCCTGCTCCCTTTGGGCTTCCTTCCACCCTCCTCTGATCCTTCGCCTCACTTTGCATGATTTACTGGCTTGCTACTTTTCCTGCTGTAGGGCTGCAGCAGCTTCTTAACTTCCTGCTGTCTTTCTGGCTCTCCCCATGGTGACTCAGATAAGCATACCTGGAACACTCTGATCAGCTTGTGAAAACACACCTCACAATTACATCACTATCTCCAGCCTAGATTGGATAGCTCAAGAGGGCGGGGAAAGAAGTTGGTGTCTGCATAATTTAGCAACCACATCTGGCAAAGCTCAGGACATCTGGGCCTTTGAAGGGTCCACTTAAAGGAGCCCCATACTTGGCCAAATCCCGAACCCTCCTCCAACAGCCTTTAGTTAGCAAGCTTTTAATTAGGCAGCAGGTACATGTTCTGGATGGTTTTCTTCTGAATCTGAGATCATGGATCATTCTGGCTTTGATAAAATAAAACTTGTCCTTGCTTAAGCATGAAAAGATGTACTTCGTTATTCAAAGAAAATCTCTGGCCTCATTGCACAAAATCTTCTCAATGGGGGGGGGGAATAACAAAGGGGAGTCTAGATGTCTCTTTGGTGATAGTCCTGCTTCTGTAACCAGAAGAAAAAGAAGAAAAAGTCATAACCTCCCCTTCTTGTGTTCAGAACCCTAATCTCCTTGTGCACCAAGTACCAGATGAGGTGGCAAACCTCTGTGTCTGGACTGTACAATTTGGGATTGCAGGTGGAGGCTGACGTAACCGAATGACCTTCCATTCTACATTATTCCCCCCATCATGAAAAATAGCTTATTACATTGATGTTTGGGCTAGAATCCTCTCACCTTAAGTTTAGCTTCCCTATGTGCATTTGAAAATTATATTGCTTGTCTTTGGATGGAGGAGGCTTCAGTTATATGAGGCCTCACCTCCAGTGGGACTGGCCAGTCACGGATTTGACACTGCAAGAAGAACTAGGCCTGTATGTAAATACGGCAATTCTTGTAGTTATTGAGATAACTGACTTTCTAGGATCTGTGACAAAGGAACTCTCATTGCATTGTGTTCAGGTGTGGAAACAGCAGTTGTGGTCCTGCACCCCTCTATGTACTCTGCTGATATTGTCCTGTCTTGCCTCAAAGTTCCCAGGGGAGCCACCCTGAAGCAGTTGCACTTACTGGAAGGACAAGGCGGAGTCAGGTCCAGCTACGCAGGAGGGCAGGACAGGGTCTTTCAGCACCCTGGCCAGATCTATGCTGGCTGGAACTCACTCAGGAAGAGCTGTTGTCTCAGAAACATGCAGAAGCCTTCTGAAACCTTCTGAGGGCTGGCAGGTCTGGACCTGTGTTAACTCTGCCCGCTCTAAGGAGCTGTCTACTTATTAAAGGACCATTTTCTGATTCTGCAGCTGCTAGCTCCTACTGGCAATGAAGACTGTATTGGAGGGGTGCCCTCTGAATCTGAGTAGTCTACTAAAGCTACATCCTCTGGCCTGGAAGTTCCCTGATTAGTAGATGATAGGTGACTGGATGAAGCCTCCTTCCCCTCTGAGTCCTCCTCTGAGTCACAGGCGGGAATATAAGCCAGATAACATGTGGATTGAAATCGATGTGTGGAAATGGAAGTAGTCTCAGAGGAGTTGCAGAGACCTCCAAGACTTATAGATTTCTATTGAATCCGGCCCTCTGAAGTCCATGGAGGATCAGATCTCCTACCTCTGCCTCCCCCATGACGTCCTCATCGGAGGATCTTGCCTGCCGCTGGCTAAAGCCCCAGCGATATAGCCACCATTGCTGTATCACTGGCTGGACTGAAGAACTGCTAGGGGTGCACGAAAGTCCCTTACCTGTCCTCGAAGTTTTTCGCGGTGGGGGGGAGGCGCTTCACTGCTCCCCCCACGAAGTTCAGGCCGGGGGGGAGGCTTCCCGCCTCGCCCGGCTGAAATTCAGGCCAGGGAGGAGGCGCCTCGCCTCGCCCGGCCGCGAAATAAAAAGTAAAACAAAAAACAAAAACGCCCCCGTGATAGGCTACGTGACGATTAACGTAGCCTATCACGGCTAGATCTGCAAAGTCAGCCGTGATAGGCTACATAAATCGTCACGTAGCCTATCATGGGTGACTTTAAAAAAAAAAAGCGCGTACGCAAATGGCGAACCCCATAGGGAGCCGCCATTCGCGTTCCTTATTTGGTCGTTGTAGTCTACGTAAATCTTTACGTAGACTATGGCAAAAATAAGGGCAACGCTATTTGCGTTGCCCTTATTTTCGCCGTAGTCTAAGTAAAGATTTACGTAGACTACAGCGACCAAATAAGGAACGCGAATGGCGGCTCCCTATGGGGGCCGCCATTAGCCGTACGCGCTTTTTTTTTTTTTAAAGTCACCCGTGATAGGCTACGAGACGATTTACATAGCCTATAACGGCTAACTTTGCAAATCTAGCCGTGATAGGCTACGTTAATCCTCACGTAGCCTATCACGGGGGTGTTTTTTTTCTTTTTCTTTTATTGGAATGGCGGTGGCAGCAGCCGGTCGAAAGATCGGCTGCCGCCCCGCCCCTGACGAAGACCCGACGAACCGCCGGCCAGACCCGCCACCAGGAGGGACATTCGCCAAAGTTAAGTCCCGTCCCGGGGGGGGGGTGCGGGGAGTGGGGGGGGTGCGGAGAATTTCTCCCCGAAACTTGTTCGGGGGGCCGAACATGTTGGCGCTCGGCCCCCCGAAGTTTCGGGGAGAAATTCTCTGCCAGCCCTACGAACTGCACACGCAGTTTACGTAGCCTATCGTGTGAAGGAACAGGGATGCAAATGGTGTATGATCACTCCTAATTGTGCTCAGCCAAACAACAGAGTCATAGTGGCTCCTTGTTATTCTGAGGAGCTGGGAAACAGCAAGGTCAACAAGTAGAATGCAGCTGGTGTAAAAACTGAAGCAAATATGACTGAACATATGACCCTTTTAGGGTCTACTCATGGATGTCACTTTGGGGGTGGGGGGAGCTTATTTCTTCACCATCACTGTGTGTGTACAACATTTGCCAATAGAGCTGTTTCAGGTGGTCAGGAGTCTGCTTCGTATAGTTCAACACACACACACACACACACACAGGCCTATTGTGTTACATTTGCAGATAAAATTATGTATATTTTCTCCAACTTGGATACCACCATTCTGAAAGAAATGGAGATGGATGTAGCCATGGCACCCTCTCGTCCTGTTGTTATGGATACTTCTCAGCTTGTGCGAGCTGCTTCGAGGATTGAGGCCTATCACTTGGCCTTTAGGTCCTTGTTCTTGCTGGCTAGAGAGGTCTTCCAGGGCTGGGCATACAACATGAATATCAGGAGTGGTCAATGACTCATTAAGGGATACATAGTTACAGCATTCCTAAAGGAGGCAGTAGTGAAATCAAAAAGGCCTTTCTAGAGCCCTAGGCTATGAAGAATGATCTCCCAGTTTTGAATCTACCATTTCTGAGCAAGATCTTGGAATGGATGGCATCATGTCAGGGCCAGTGAGGTTTAGATGACACAGTTTATTGAGATACATTCCAGTCTAGCTTCCAGCCTCGTTTCAGAACAGTGTTTTTAGCTACTGGGACCATAAGTTCTAGTAGCAGGGCTCAGTTAAAGGGATGCCAATTTCAAAGGCAGGGAGAGATCTTAGAGCATCTTTACTAGTCAGTACTGGGATTGATGCACTAATGGGCTGACTCAGCTGAAGGCAGATTCAGATGAGCTTGACCAGGCTAGGGATGTAGAATGGACTTCCGCCATCCACCTTCTCTCCACTGGTCCTATGCCAATCTGTATCCATTCAGACAATTAGGCCAAGTCTCCAATCGATTGCTTCACCCCAACAGAGTTTTGTGTATTTCCTGCCCCAAGATTAAGCAGGGCAAGCCCTATACGGGGATATGAATAACACATTTTATTTCCTTATACTGGGACTTGAGGACTTGGAGAAAACAGATGATGTGCCCTGTAATTTTTAAAATTAATGTGTTTGACATTGCTAATGTTGGAAGCCCCGCAGGTAATCAGAGGTCCCCATGGGAAAAAACAACAACTGATACCTCAAACAGCCCATCTCTACTGTTAGATGTGACATTCAGTCTATAAAGACTCCTGTCTGAACAACTTACTCCACCATAATCTGGGAGATTAATTTGAGGCAGGCAAAGCTCTGTCAACTGAAGCTTTTCTGTATCTTCTGCCTGGACAGATGTTGATGATGATGGCAATAAGTGGTCATGAATGGGTCCGGCTGGAGCTTTGTCCAAATCTGTCCATGTTCCGTCTGATTTTGCTGCTGCTACTGTTATACTATTCTTCTAGCAGGAGTTTCAACTTCAGCTCCATACATAGCTGGAGGTCAACAGTCCAATCTCATTCATATAAACCTTCAGATGAGATGTTCATTGGCCAATTTGTGTCCATGGCACTTGCTAACACTGTTACACAGGAGTTTACAAATCACCCAAGTTATTCCACTGCAAGAAATGCTTAGTAAGTTTGTTTTCTTCCTTCCTTCCTTCCTTCCTTCCTTCCTTCCTTCCTTCCTTCCTTCCCTTTACTCTCTCATATGAAAAGTTCTGTACTGGACCCAGTGATCATTCTTCACTTCAAAAAATAAATTGCTAACTTTAAGCACCATCTTTTCTCTTTCTTCACTCTTCTTCTCTTTTTGAAGCCAGGATGGTGTTCCTTCAGACTAATATTCTTCCACTCTACCCTGTACAACCAGAACAATTAGCAGGTCAAGGTCAGATCTGGTTCTTCCTTAAACTTTTCTATATCTCAATTGATGAAAATGTTTTTGTGATGATGGCAATAAGTGATCATGAACGGGTCCGGTTGGAGCTTTGTCCAAATTTGTCCACGTTCCATCTGATTTTGCTGCTGCTACTGTTATATTATTCTTTGAGCAGGAGTTTGAACTCCAGCTCCATACATAACTGGAGGTCAACAGTCCAATCTCATTCAGATGAGATGTTCATTGGCCAATTTGTGTCCATGGCACTTGCTAACACTGTTACACAGGAGTTTACAAAACACCCAAGTTATTTCACGGCAAGAAATGCTTAGTAAGTTCTTTCTTCCTTTCTTTTACTCTCTCGTATGAAAAGTTCTGTACTGGACCCAGTGATCGTTCTTCACTTCAAAAAATTAATTTGCTACCTTTAACCAACATCATTTCTCTTCCTTCACTCTTTTTTTTCTTTTTGAAGCCAGGATGATGTTCATTCAGACTAATATTCTTCCACTCTACCCTGTACAACCAGAACAATTAGCAGGTCAAGGTCAGATCTGGTTCTTCCTTAAACTTTTCTATATCTCAATTGATGAAAATGTTTTTTGAGTTTGCTTGGGAGCAGAGGTCAGACATTCATCCATGTGGGAAGAATCCTTAAGTGCACATCCAAACTGCCCTAGATAGTACTTTTATTTTCTGCAGGAGCACTGTTGGACGTGGGGTGGGCAAACCTCCATGGGTTGTCCTACCCCACACTCGCCACTGCCAAATTTGCTGCATCCAAAATTATGGCATTTTTGCAGAGGAACAAGGTGTGTTTCCCTGCATGTGCCTTGTTTCCAAGCAGAATCGTGTTTCCAAGAGCATGATTCATCTTGCAAACAAGCATGCTCCGTTGTGCCTTATTTCCGTGCAAATTACTGCAATTTCAGCAGTCTTGGAAGGGGAACACAGTGTGTGTGTTGCAAAAAGAAGCCGGGGGGGATGGACACATGCAGCCTGTAGCCTGTGTGTTCCCTAACCCCTGATTTAGGTAGAAACATAGTTACTTAGAGGTTATGGAGCCAATGATAGGATTCTTTTTTCTTTCTTTCTTTCTTTTAAGAAATCATGGTCAATTCAGACTTCCAGAGTCAGCTGTCAATCTCTCCAAAGGCTGCCAGGGGTAACAAAAGAAAAAGTAACCCACCTACCCCTACCCATGCACACACATGCAGACCCTCAGACCAAAAGAAACACACATGATTATTTTCCGTATTAATATGTAATTCATTAATGCAAAAGGAAAAATGGAGAAGATTCAGAAAGGAAAAAAGAAAGCAGAGTTCTACACTCTATTTTGTTATTTTAAAAACCATAAATGGCTGCAGTTAGCTTAAACTAAGACCTCTATGGCCGCAAATGGCATAGTGGACACCAATTGCGTCTGCAATCAATCAGCCCAGCCAGCGATGCAGCAATAGGAGCTGCATCACTGGCGCTCTGGAGTCAGCTGGCGGGGAGGATCCGGGAGACAAGGATTCTTCCAGGAGGCCGAGGTAAGTCTTCTGATCCTCCACGCGCTCCGGAGGCCAGGGCCTTCTGAATCCAGCCTCATTGGCGTCCGTGGAGGATTTCTCCCCCATCCCTATCATTAATGTTATTTATTATCCCATCATCAAACAGATGGATCTTCATCTAGTTGCTCTGTTCCTGAGGTGCTTATCTGACAATCCAGGGATTGTCACAGATCCTGAGTGTGGAAACAGCTTTTCCTGGTCTTGAAGCCCTCATCAGTTCTCCTCATGGGCACCTCTCCTCAGGGAATGGTGCCTCTCCTCGGACACACACTCAGTGCCTGAGAACCAAAACCTTGTACATTATAGCCTAATCAAAACAGGAGCCTGACATGCACAAGGGGGTGATTTGTCCATCTCCACACCCCGTTAGTTTTGCCCCTGAGAAGCTAAGCGTCTGTGGATCCTTTCCCTGCTCTTTTGACAGACCAGACAGCTCCCTCCCTCATAATAGCCATCAAACTGCACTTTTATTAAAGAGGGTCTCTGTTAACACTGCATTGTGGAGTAAGTGATCTTGGTTGGTAATGAACTGAGGGGGGGACTGCTTTGGGGGAGGGTTATATTGGGCAGGATATTAATTTGTGGAAATAAATGATGATAGTACATTTGAGGTGATATGGGAGTCATGGAAGGGCAGGGATGTCTGAGAATTTCATCTCAGTTTGCACATCACTCATAATGCCCTGTTGGTAACCCTGAATGCAAACAGGAGTGCATGTTCTCCGAAAATGTTCACAGATTCTTGAACTTGTGCTTGCATTCACAAAATGTGCACTTTAAAAAAAATCCCTGTTTACAGACGGGAAACTCTTGGTGAATGCACAATTTGAGAAATGAACAACTTCTGAAAAATAAACAACTTTCCCCATTCAAAAGTTTGGAGAATTTCAGTTTGGGGGCATCCCTGGTTCCTCCATCCTTACTGAAGGGGAATTGAATTGTTTTGAAGAGGAACAAGTTTAGGGTGCAAATGGAAAAATTTGGATTTTGATGGCTTGCCTTTTTAAAATTTAAATTCCAGTAAATCAAAATGTTCATATATGCATATAAATCAGCATATGCCAGTTGTATGCAATAATTTGTCTCTGGGCTTGATCTTCTGGGTACCTAGCAATACCCCTGGAGACAAGCTGGGAGGAAAAGAGAGGTGGATGAGAAAGATTCCCAGTAGTTCACTCATTGGGCAGAAAGAGAGTAGGGCATTGGAAGAGCAAGGAGAGAAAAACTGACATTTACCCTGCAAATGTGAGCCACATGGATCTAGTCATTTATTTCATTGTATGTTAGGCTATATCTGCAAAGAGAGCTTCGGCTATTGGGCAGCACAGAAATGAAATAGAATGAATGAATGAAAAAATAAATAAATAAATAAAATTTCAGAGATACATTATATCTTCACAACAGTCCAGTACACTGCATTAGAAAAAGAGATTATGGGGGTGTCTCCATGACAATGGAAGGAGAAGGAAGGAGTGGCTTACCCGCATTTACTCCTGTTCTATTAGTTATGGATTTCTTTATCTCTGTGTGTAAGTCTGTGGTGAGAAGCAATGAATGAATGTTGTTGTTAGTTATTATTATTATAATATTCCTATGTAGTTAGATGAGTGAATCATAACGCAAGATGCAACATACTTGATTTAATAATATATAACCCTCTCATTGCAGCATGATCCCTAAAAACTACCAGCATGTGCTTGCCTTTATTTATTGTCTATTTGCTATTTCTGTTGCCCTTATTTTCGCCGTAGTCTACGTATGGCCCCCTATGGGTGCCGCCATTTGCGTACGTGCTTTTTTTTTTTTAAAGTCACCCGTGATAGGCTACGTGACGATTAACGTAGCCTATCACTGCTGACTTTGCAGATCTAGCCATGATAGGCTACGTTAATCGTCATGTAGCCTATCACGGGGGCGTTTTTTTTTAACTTTTTATTTCGCGGCCGGATGAGGAGAGGCGCCTCCTCCCTGGCCTGAATTTTGGCCGGGAGAGGTGGGAAGCCTCCCCCCCGGCCTGAATTTCGGCCGGGCGAGGCGGGAAGCCTCCCCCCCCGGCCTGAACTTCAGGGGGAGCAGCGAAGCGCCTCCCCCCCCCCGCGAACAAGCTGCGAGACCAGGTAAGTGGCTTTCTTGCTCCCCTAGAGAAAAACTGACATTTACCCTGCAAATGTGAGCCACATGGATCTAGTCATTAATTTCATTGTATGTTATGCTACATCTGCAAAGTGAGCTTTGGCTATTGGGCAGTACAGAAATGAAATGAAATGAAATGAAAGAATGAATGAATGAATGAATGAATGAATAAATAAATAAATAAATAAATAAAATTTTAGAGCTACATTATATCTTCAGAACAGTCCAGTACACTGCATTAGAAAAAGAGATTATGGGGGTGTCTCCATGACAACGGAAGGAGAAGGAAGGAGTGGCTTACCCGCATTTTCATGGAGCTGATTTTGGTCCAGGCAGGGATCCACAAGTGGTTTGCGCCATTCGAAGTCATCTCACAGAACATACTTCTGGGGGGTGGGGGGCTGGGGTGACTGTCATCTGACTGGCAGGGGCTGCTCAACCAATAAGAGAGGCTTCCCCCCTCCAGGCTCTCCCCCCTTTCTTCTTCCTATTGTTTTGCTGATTATGCTTTATACTGATTTGGATTTTTACTCTGGTTCTATTAGTTATGGATTTCTTTATCTCTGTGTGTAAGTCTGTGGTGAGAAGCAATGAATGTTGTTGTTGTTAGGTATTATTATTATAATCTTCCTGTTTAGTTAGATGAGTGAATCATAATGCAAGATGCAACATACTTGATTTAATAATATATAACCCTCTCATTGCAGCATGATCCCCAAAAACTACCAGTATGTGCTTGCCTTTACTTTTGCCATTCATGAGATCAACAAGAATGCCGAATTTTTACCCAACGCCACACTCGATTCCAAGATTTATGACAGTGCATTTGATCCAGGGCGAAACTGCTGGGCCACTCTGGATCTTCTCTTCACAGGACAGAGGAATCCCATCAATTATAACTGTGGCAGGAAAGAGAAATTGATGGCTGTCGTTGGAGCACTCACCTCTCAAAACTCCATCCAGATGGCCGACATCTTCAATGCCTACAAGATGCCACAGGTATGTGTTCATGGTGAGATTAACGTCAGCACAGGGCAAGCTCCTGCTTGTATCAAAACTGGCTCCCTTCTGATCCTCCTGCCCCTGCTGCTGTAGTGGTGGCACAGCAGTGGGGCAGGAAGATGAGAGGGGACTGTTGCTCCCCTCTCATCCTCCATTGTGTGCACTGCAGGCAGCTGCTGTGTGTGAGACTTTCCTTCTCCTTCCACGGCCTGAGCACAAATGGCTGCTTCTCCCCCTCCTGGGGCCCAGGAAGAGGAGAAGGAGCCCTCGCACACAGTGGCGGTGGTACTTGCGGCAGGTCGCGGAGGTGGAAACTCCTGCTGGTGCTGCCCGCTCCCTGCCGCAACCACCATGCGCAAACCCCTCACACTCTCCTTTCTGGTGTCAGAAGGGAGAGCACGAGAGGTTTGCTCATGGAGGCGGCAGTGCTGCTGACATTGGCAGGGGGCAGCAGTGCGAATCCCTGCCACTGCCATCCACCGACTACCCCTGGCACTGCTGCCGCCATGTGCAAATGGCTCCTTCTCCCCCTCATCAGTCCTGGGAGGGGGAGAAGGAGCCATTTGTGCGCAGCGTCCATTTGCGCACAGGAGCTATTTGCACACAGGGCATCTGGTGGGGAGCCTGTGGCTTGGCTCACTAAATCTAGCTGAGCCAGGGCCTCGGGGGGAAGCCATCGAACCCTAAGAGGGCTTGATTTCCCCATGCTGGACACCCCGATATGGGAATAGCAACACTGAGCTACTCTGCAGGGCTCAAGTAACCCACACTCAGTTACAGCCATGACTCCCGTAATTTAGATATCATAATGATGAAATTTATGAGCATTGCAATGCCAGTTTAAAAAAATACTGTTTACAATCTCAGAGAAATATTAATTAATTATTAAGAGCTGAGTTCGAAAGATCATGAACTGCTGTCCTTCCTCCGCTCCAATGTTTTATTTGGGGGGGGGGGTAGACACACTACAGAGCTACACTAAATGCCTGGATTCCTGCATTGATCTTTTGAGGCAGTATTCACTTTTCCACAAGGAAAGACACACCAAAAGGCTTTCCAATGAACCAGGAAGTCAATTCTGCAGACAGTGGGTGTGTCAAACACTGCTATGACTTCATTCATTGGATCAAACCGATGAAAGGTGGGAGGTGCTATATTTGCTTACAAACCAAATGGGCAGAGAAGTGTCTATGCATATCTCAGGTTCTACATGAGCAAGAGGCTTGCTTTTTAAAAACATGAAAGCTGGGAATCTGGAGATTATGGGTCATTGGCGTGGGCGGCGACTGCCCCCCATTGGCCCGTCTTGTGGATGCCCATGAAAGCTAGTTGCTTCAATATCCTGTTTAGAATCTACTCGCAGCCAGAGTATTGATAACACCAGACGTGTTTGCTAGGAAATTTAAGATTAGACTCTCTTAACTTAGAGACAACAATGTTTAAGGGTAGATCATATTGAGCAAGATGTTGGCAAAGGTTTGGAAGGAGTCAGTTTGGGTGAAGAACGATGTGATGGTTTTTTCAGTCCTAAAGGTATCATATCATTCCCATTAGCTCAGCTATGGTGCCTTTGATCCAGCACTGAGGGACAAAACTCGCTTTCCTTCATTCTACCGGATGGTCCCAAATGAAGATCCTCAGTACGTCGGGATTGTTGGGCTACTCAAGCATTTCGGATGGAACTGGATCGGCCTCATTGTTTCAGAGGATGACAGTGGGGAAACCTTCCTCCGAACGCTGAGACCAAGGCTCTTGGAGAACAATCTTTGCGTTACTTGGATGCACATGATCCCAAGAGTGACAACATATTTACCACATAAAAAAATTCAAAAAAAATTGGGACCAATTCAATCAACTCTGACACTGAGTGAAATCAATGTGATTCTTGTGTATGGAGACGGTCAGTCTCTGGAGGCGTTACGGCTGGTTTTAAACTCCAATGAAATTGTTCACATGTATCCTATAGAGAGGGTATGGATCACAACAGCTGAATGGGATTTCACTGCTTTAGTACCTGGGGGGAAATTCACCACTAAATCTTTCAATGGCACCTTGTCCTTCACCCTCCATACAAATGTGGTGCCAGGATTTCAAGATTTCGTGGAGATGATCAATCCTTTCCAATCCACTTTTTATTTCATCCATCAGTTCTGGGCCAGTGCGTTTAGCTGTTCCTTCCCTATGTATAACCTTTATGTCGCAAACAAGAGAAACTGCACTGGGAAGGAGAAGCTGGGGAGCCTCCCTGGATCTATGTTTGAAACAGGGATGTCTGGCCAGAGCTACAATATCTACAATGCTGTCTATGCTGTAGCACATGCTCTCCATGCTGTGGATTCATCAAGAGACATGTACAAAACAATGGGAGATGGAAGAACATGGGATCTCCAGAAACTTCAGCCATGGCAGGTAGTTGCACCTCCAGGACTGAAATGGAAAACATTATAATATACCATACCAGAATTAACTCGAAATACAAGAAAAGCCAAACCGTAGATAAATCAACAGTAGAAAAGGGACAACCATGTTGGCCGACTTAATTTCTTAGACCATGACTGAAAAGGAATGTCCATCCCCTTTAAAACCCATGAAAGCTGTGTTCTGGCTGGAAGCGGCTGTGGCAGTCAGTAGGATTCCGATATAAGCTGTGCTTGTATGTCCATTATGGACTTGCACAGTCATGTCCAGAAAGTGAACCTGTTGTGTGGACTGGCTGAGATTTTGTCGTAAACAATGCTTTTGCTGATTACCTCAGTTTGGGCAGGGGGCAGGAAGCATTGTATGCAAAACCCCAATCCAGGGTCACAACCCTCTGAAGGAGTCCATTCAGAATTCTATTGTTTGTAGCATATTAGGATTCTTGTTTCTATATTGTGGAGACCAGAGGTGTTCTGGGAGTTAGTCGATTTGTGTTGGTGCTCTGATTAATGTTAGTTGCCGTCTTTCTTCCTACCTTGCATAGACATTTTAAAATGTTGGGAAAGTACAAACTCTGGTAGATTCATTTTTGGAGGTAATGATTCAGTGGCTAATAGGTAGTGAAAGTCAGGTTTGCATAGCACTGATATTAACCAGTTCCTTGCCGTTTGACCCCATTCCTTTTTTTTCTCCTTCCTTTTAGCTTCACTGGTTTCTGAGAAACATCCATTTTAACAACAGTGCTGGTGAAGAAATACTTTTCAATGATAATGGGGACCTGGCAGGGGGATATGATCTCATCAACTTGGTCACCTTCCCCAACGAATCCTTTCAGAGAGTCCAAGTTGGAAGGATGGACCCCCAGGCTCCTGCAGGGAAAGAGTTCATTGTGAATGGAAGTGCTATTATGTGGAATCATAAATTCAGGCAGGTAAGCACAGTGATCAACATCACCACCATATTTTATGCACAGACTCTGGATATTGGCATCAGGATCTTCTGCACTGGGATTTAGCAGCAAAACCTGCTGTCAAGGTTCCTCTTATGACCTGGACCCTCTGAGCAACTCCTTCAGGATCTCTTGCCTCCTTAAGAGGCCCACCTTCCTTCTTTTCAACTTCCCTTTCCCAGTAACATGGGGTTTACGCTGTAGACGTGGGGTGACTTGACACTCTAGTACCAGGGTTTAAACACAACAGTTTACTAGCAGATTTAAAGCAAACAAATTACAACTGAAGGTATTTACACAATAGAACTGAGTGATACAAACGGCATTAAAAGAGAATAAAAGTGGCAAAACACAAGTTCCTTTACCTTAGCTGTACTTAGACTTCTCCAGGCTGCTCCTTCCTGCTCCCTCTTCAGTCTCTGGTCTCCCAAACTCTGCTCTTACTGGCTCCCTCACTCTCTTTTTATACCCCCTCCCTCAAAACCAAAATTACTGCTTCAAATCTAAAAGTACCCTAACTGTACTTAGACCCTTCTAGGCCGCTTCTTCCCTCTCACTTTTCAGACTCTGCTCTCACTTCAGGCTCTGGCTGTCTCTACCTCTTACTGACTCTCTCCCTCTTTTTATATACCTTCTGCCCTCAAAATCAAAAGTATTGTTTCAACCATGAAGAAACGAAACTTCAGTGGAGAAATGAAACTGACCCCCGAATGGAGAAATGAAACTAGTCCTCTCAGGGGTACCCCTCCCAACAGAAAATCCCAGACCTCTAGGCCTGACCTTTCTTCCTTTTCCCTCTGTAGGCCTCAGACCTTCACACCTGGGCGCAGCTAATATGATGGAGATCAGCTACTCAGCCTCTCTCTGCTGTTCCCCCCTTCCCACTTTTCTTTTGTACATGATCATCAGATGTATTCAATAAGCTTTCAAGGAGGGTGAAATATATGTAGGACAACGTGTACCAAGATTGTCTGCTTCCTGTCTAGGACTGAGCAAATCTGTCAGTTTTGCTTTCTCCATAATTCAGGGTTTGTTTGTTTAAATCTCAAGGTCTTTCTCTCCCAATATGAACTTCATGAATTGTAGTAAACTCTTATCAAAAATTAACTGAAACAAAATTCTGACACATCTACGCCCACCAGACTGAATCAGCACAGGTATTCCCAGCATAAAGAGGATCATGACATGCCTGCTTGCCATATAGCTGTTTAGATTAGGGATGGGCAAACTCACCAGTTCTTGGCCGATACACCACTTACTGGGCCCCAACCAGCTGCCTAACCCTACTCGCCGCACACGGCGAGTCCCTGAGCGGTCCATGGGCAGGTGGTGAGAGGCTCATGGCCACCCACTCCCTTATTGACCTGCCATTTTGAGTAAAATTGACAGCTGGGCCTTTTTCGTAAATAACCACTTACGCAAATGGTGGCCATGAAGTGGACATTTACGCAACATTACAGGCATAAATGCTCCATCGACGCCTGTAACATTGAGTAAATGGCCGCTTTATGGCCACCCTTTGCATAGATGGTTATTTACAAAAAAGGCCCAGCTGATATTTTAATGCAAAATGACAGCTTGGTGAGGGAGCAGGTGGCCACGCACTTTCCTGACTGAGTTGGGCAAGCAAGGGCATCCACGGACTGGTGTTGGGGGGGGCGAGCCAGTGAAAAATTGCTGAGCTTCAAACCCCCACCAGAACCCCTACCACCCCTAGTTTAAAATGTGGGAAAGAAGAAGAAGGTGGCAATCCAATTAAGCACTAATGCTTTAAGACATTGGGATACCTATCCAGACATTTAAAAGCTCAGGACTCAGATCCCTGGGCTTGGGTGGGGAGTTTGTCAGTTTGGGTTCCTCCCCCATTCCATGTTTTAAAAACCTTAAATCCTTTTTGTCCCGAATATGGAGATCTTTGCAAAGTTTGGTAAATTTTTATCAACACTGCACTGAAATGAATTTCTCATCCATCCCTACCCTATATTTATAGGGATATTGATTTATCCAGAAGGCTAAACAAGTACACCAGCACCTTATTGGGATTTCTTGTGACAAACCTTATGGTATCTTTTAGGAATGTGGATTTTGCTCTGGTAGCTGCTGACATGCCAGTATAAGCTATCTTCATGTAGGCAAGTTAACACTTTTTAAAATCCTCTTTCAAGTTTTTCTGATTTATTTATTTTTGTTATTATATTTATTATACGGTAATCTATTCAACTGACTAAACTAATGATGCAATTCCCAGAGGCTGTACTTTTGCATTATAATACCATCTGATTGCACTGCTTTTTTTTTTCTCTCTCTCTGCACCAATGGGAAATTGGAAATCAATGGTAGCACTTCATGAATCTGATGAAGTGGACTTGATAGTCTCTCACTCTGCAGAAGACTCTCTCTTTTTTTTAACCACAAGAGACTATCAAGGCTACACTCACTAGAAACTGATCTATCTATTCCTGCTGTTTTTCCTGTTGCTGTAGTCTTCCCAACTTGGGTCCCTCCAGATGTTTTGTACTTCAGCTTCCATCATCTCTGACCATTGGCTAGAGTGGCTGCAGCTGATGGGAGCAGTAGGTCAAAACATCTGGACGGACTAAGGTTAGGGAAGGCTGCTCTGGGTGGGTGGTAGTGTGGATTGGGTCCAGTTAGTTGAATCCTTCCCAACTCGCCAAAAGGGAGTGTAGGAGAATGAGTAGGAATGAAATATCTGAGCTGTTCACCCAACTGAGACAGTGGACAAGCAGTCTGTGGCAATGGCAGCAAGAAGCACCTTCATGAATGGTCTGTGGTAAGCGTTGGGCCTTTCTGATGCATTAATGTCTTGCCACATGCCCAAAGATGCTGACCTGACCAAAGTCCTGCGATCTTACCATGTTCTGAAGAAAAAGAGATGTAGCTGAGGACTGCATCTATCAGGAAAAGTTACTTTCATGCCAAATGGCTTTCCTTCTGCTTTCCATTAGACGCTGCCCACTTCCACCTGTGTCGAGAGCTGCCACCCGGGACAGAGCAGGTTTGTCCAGCAGGGGAAGCAAGTGTGTTGCTATGATTGTGTTGCGTGCCCCCAAGGGAGGATTTCAATCCAGATGGGTAAGTGCAGGAATCCCGAGTTATTTGAAAATAACCGAGAAGTTTCTATTTCAGGTATTTTTTAATTCCTATCATGGTTCTCTAAATAGGAATATATGAGTGTGTTTACTATGAACAGCAGTGGACAAAGGAAGATGAAACTTTGTTCTATGAGCTCCAGTTAAACAATTCCAGCTAAATAAAGGGAATCTTTGTGTTCTTTGGCCACTTACCCATCTGAATTCTAGAGATAATCACACAAAAATCGAAAAGTTTCAGATTCATATGTATTTTAATTCCTATCCCTTTTCTTGAAAGACAAATATATTCCTGTGTTGAGTATAAACAGGGGTAGGAAGAGGAAATGCTGACAGAACCATTATCAGTGATGCTGAAGAAAGAGGATTTGTTAAATGAGGTCAAATTAAAAGACTGCAGCTAAACACAGAGAATATGTTTCAATGTAAAGTTTTTGCTCAACACTTTCAGATGCTGATCAATGTGAGAAGTGCCAAGAAGATCAGTATCCAAACAAGAACCAGGACCAATGTATTCTTAAAGTCATAAGCTACCTATCTTATGAGGAGCCTTTGGGAGCAGTTCTCACCTCCGTGGCTCTTTTCATTTCTGTGATCACACTTTTGGTGTTGTGGACCTTCATTCGGCACCAAAATACACCCATTGTCAAAGCCAACAACTGGAGCATCACCTGTATCTTGGTCTCCTCCCTGCTGCTCTGCTTTCTCTGCTCCTTCTTATTCATTGGCCGGCCGGAGAAGGTGACCTGCCTTCTGAGGCAAACAGTGTTTGGCCTCATCTTCTCCATTGCTGTGGCTTGTGTGTTAGCAAAAACCATCACTGTGGTTTTGGCCTTTGTAGCTACAAAGCCTGGAAACAGGGTGAGGAAATGGGTGGGGAAGAGACTTCCTGTATCAGTGATATTGTCTCTCTCTCTTATTCAAGCTGGCATTTGTTTTGTGTGGCTGGCAACTTCTCCCCCATTCCCAGAGTTGGACATGCACTCCCAGGTCGACGCAATCCTAGTTCAATGCAATGAAGGCTCAGCCCTCATGTTCTCCATTGTCCTGGGCTACATGGGGTTTCTGGCCCTCATCAGCTTCACGGTGGCTTTCCTTGCCAGGAAGTTGCCTGATACTTTCAATGAAGCCAAGCTGATCAGTTTCAGCATGTTGGTCTTCTGCAGTGTTTGGGTGTCCTTTGTGCCAACCTACCTGAGCACCAAGGGGAAATACATGGTGGCCGTGGAGGTCTTCTCCATCTTGGCCTCCAGTGCTGGCTTACTGGGTTGCATCTTCCTCCCCAAATGCTACATTATTATATTCAGGCCTGAATTGAACACCAAGGAGCAATTAGTCAGGAAAAAAGAATAGTCCCAGCTAGGGGGAGAAGTGACATCACCCTTGATTTCAGAGTGTCTTTTTCTTGAGCTATTTCCCAACCTGGTGTAACTAAACTGGGGATAACACTGTTCCCTCACATTTGCAATGCCAGTGGTGTCCTTTGAAGTTGGTGGGGGCATTTTTGGTGATTTTCACGGGTGGTATTCAAACTCTATCCATTTCTGGCTCGTGGTGGCTACCATTATCTAAGGTCCATGTTAAGTGGCCTTGCAGACTAGTTGGCGCATGGATTGTTGAGGATTTCAGCATGGAGATGGGAGGATAATTGACAGGGGGGTTGCTTGTTTGGGCTTGAAGGAATCAGTGGATATGATTAAGAGGGTTGGGATTTGTGGGCTGGTTTAGTTTCATGTCCATGAAACTGAGGTACAAATCAAGAAATATCTGGTTTGTACCTTCCTTCTGCCATGAACTCACAAGGTCACCTTAGGCAAGCCACTCTCGCTTAGCCTCCATCTCCCCCCCCCTTCCATCTGCAATATGGGCGATAACAATACTGACATAGCTTATATATGGTTGTTGACTTGTTGTAAGGATTACAACTAGGTCATTCACACAGAACACTTTGAACCCCTAAAAGCTGTGCAAATGTCATGTGTTACTGTTAAGGTCAGCGGAATGCCATGAGTTCCTTCCCAATACTGTGGGGAAGCTTTGTTCAGTGAGGATAATAACCAGACACTGAAACTGAGCCTTTTAGGGAGCAATCTTAAGCCCCCAAAGCATTATTTGAGGGCCCATAGGAGAGCTGGGATTCTCCCCTCTGAGGAGACTCTGACCACAGAAGTAGGAGTTGGACATCCCTCCCTGTGCTGCCCTGTCACAGCTGGTCCAGGAGCCTGCCCTCGCTTGCCCTTGCTCATGTCCTCCCAGACTCACCCTGACCTGTCCGGCAAGGGCCCACATAATGCCTCTGGTATTGCACATATTACACTTTCCTGGTCCCAAACTGCACATTTTTAAATATGCGCATTTTTAAGCCCCCTTTTTCGCAAAAAAAGGGTGGCAAAATGGTGGGCGCTCACCAGACAGGCCCGGAGTGAGTGCGGGCGACTCGTCAAGCTTGCAGGGGCAGCGTTTCAGCAGGCGCCCGGAGAACCTGAGCTGGGGTGGGTTCCTACATACCTACCTGCAAAGGAGATTGGTTACTTATGGATGTTTGTGGGTCCTGTACATGATGTTGTCAACCTCCAGTGCCTCTTCTGTGCTTTCCAACCATTTGGTGTGGAGATATGCAGACATTTTTCTGCCTCTCTCAAAATACTAGAACCTGGGGTATCCCATGAAGCTGATTGGTGGGAGATTCAGGAGAGATCACAGAAAATACTTCTTCACACAGCGCATAGTTACACTGTGAAATCCGCTAACTCAAGATGTAGTGACGGCCACCAATTTGGATGGCTTTAAAAGGGGATTAGATGAAAACCCGGAGGAGGAGGCTATCAATGGCTCCTAGTCCTGATGGCTATGTGCTACCTCCAGTTCCAGAGGCAGTTAGCTTATGCTCTTGAACAGTGGTGCTGGAGGAAAATTCTGAGAGTGCCTTGGGCTGCAAGAAGATCAACCCAGTCCATACTCCAGGAAAGAAAGCCAGACTGCTCACTTGAGGGAATGATATTAAAGGCAAAACTGAAGTACTTTGGCCACATCATGAGAAGACAGGATATCCTGGAGAAGATGCTGAGGCGAGGGAAAGTGGAAGGCAAAAGGAAGAGGGGCTGACCAAGAGAAAGATGGATGGATGTAGGGATATACGAAATTGCCCTCACCTGTCTCCGCCGTGTTCTGCTGGGGGTGGGAGGTGCTCCGTCTCTCCCCCCGGAATCCTGGCCGGCTGGCGCCGCTCCGTGGGGATTCCACGGAGCTGCCGGTCGGCTCCGCCAGCAGCCAGGCATCCAGCCGCTGGCTAGCAGGGACGCAAAGGGCGGCAGCCATAGCCGCCGCCATTTGTGTCCCTGTAGTCAGCCGTGATAGGCTACATAAATCTTTACGTAGCCTATCACGTCTGAGTTTAAAAAAACCGCGCGTACACAAATGGCGGCGGCTACGGCCACGGTTCGTGTCTATGAAACTGAGGTACACAAATCAAGAAATATCTGGTTAAGAGCAATCTTAAGCCCCTGAAGCATTGTCTGTGGGCCCATAGGAGACTTGGGATTCCCCCCTCAGAGGAGACTCTGACCGCCGAAGTGGGAGTTCGACATCCCTCCCTGTGCTGCCCTGTCACAGCTGGTCCAGGAGCCTGCCCTCGCTTGCCCTTGCTCATGTCCTCCCAGACTCACCCTGACTTGTCCAGCAAGGGCCCGCATAATGCTTCTAGTATTGCACATATTACACTTTCCTGGTCCCAAACTGCACATATTTCAATATGCGCCTTTCTAAGCCCCCTTTTTCGCCAAAAAAGGGTGGCAAAATGGTGGGCGCTCACCAGACAGGCCCGGAGTGAGTGCGGGCGACTCGTCAAGCTTGCAGGGGCAGCATTTCAGCAGGCGCCCAGAGAACCTGAGCTGGGGTGGGTTCCTACATGCCTACCTGCAAAGGAGATTGGTTACTGATGGATGTTTGCAGGTCCTTTAAATGACGTTGTCAACCTCCAGTGCCTCCTCTGTGCTTCCGACCATTTGGTGTGGAGAATGTGGATATGCAGACATTTTTCTGCCTCTCTCAAAATACTAGAACCTGGGGTATCCCATGAAGCTGATTGGTGGGAGATTCAGGAGAGATCACAGAAAGTACTTCTTCACACAGCGCATAGTTACACTATGAAATCCGCTACCTCAAGATGTAGTGACGGCCACCAATTTGGATGGCTTTCAAAGGGGATTAGATAGAAACCTGGAGGAGGAGGCTATCAATGGCTCCTTGTCCTGATGGCTATGTGCTACCTCCAGTACCAGAGGCAGTAAGCTTATGTACAACAGTTGCTGGGGAACATGGGCAGGGGGGTGGTATTGCACTCATGTCCTGCTTGTGGCTTTCCTGTGGGCAGCTGGTTGGCCACTGTGTGAACAGAATGCTGGACGAGATGGACCCTTGGTCTGATCCAGAGTGGCTCTTCATATGTCCTTATGTCTCTACCAAATGCATGAGGAGAAAGACTGCCCACAGCTGCTTATTTGCTGATATTTCTCCTTGATACCTTTCCTCCAGACTGACTCCTCCAGCCTTGGCTAGTTAAGTCTATTGAAGGCTCTTTGGAGTTTGCTCTTCAAGGGGCAATGACTGTAGGATGAGGATTTGGTCTCTTCTCTCCCCAACAAATGGGGAGAGCAGTAAGGCATATCTGATGCTTTCAAATAATAAAAGACTGTGTATGACTTTGCCTTACTTTCTTTTATGAATTTCTCCCATATTTTGTTTTGACATTGATGAAGTAAACTATTAATAACAGAAATGGATGCATTTTTATTTTATTCTGTTGATTTGCTTATGTGTGTTTGGCCGCTTTGGTTTGGGCAGGAGTTGGTTTTGATTTTTCAGAACTGGAAGAGGCCATTAAGGCCATCAAGTCCAACCCACTGTTCAATGCAAGGATCCAAGAGGCTGTCTCCACCAGTGACTTACTCCAAGCCAGCTGCGTGTTGAGGTCGTGAGGGATGCATGACATCATGGCCGTCCAGCAGCCACCCTGAAGTTATCAGGGAAGAGGTGGATTTCCTGTGACTGCTTAAAGTCTGATTCTTTTCCTTGCCAGGTTCTCCTCAGTATAATTGCTGTGTGCCCCAAACCCCACCTTTACCTCAGATATGCTAGCCCTGCCCAGGGGTGTGCCTTTCACCATGACTCGGGTCAAGGGGTGTTCCCTGTGTGTTTCCCATCCCTGCACAAACCAATTCGTGGGTCAAAATCTGTGGGTCAAAATGGGGGCTGGTTTCCCATCTTTGTGTTCTCCCCCTCTCTTTCCCAGCACAAGCATATGTGTTTCTACTTGGAAGAAATTCCCATTGTGCTCAATGAGGCTTGTTCCTGAAATGCAGGCACATCTGGAGTTACAGGGGGAAGGAGGAAGGGAGGAAGGGGGGAAGCCTCTCTTATTGGCTGAGCAGCCCCTGCCAGTGAGATGACATTCACTCCAACCCCCGCCAGGAAGTATGTTCTGTGAAGTGATTTTTACTGGTACGGAGAACCTGCTCGTGGAGCCCTGCATGGACCAAAGCGCATCAAAGCTGATTCCTTGTTTAAAAGATCCAGTACTCCTCCATTAGTTTCTCCTTCCTTTGTCATGGAGACACAACCCAGTTTAAAGCATTCCGTGTTAGTAGAGCCAATGCTGATCTAACATATGCAGTTCGATGTGTAGTGTTTGCCATATCTAAGAATATGATGTTCCAAAACTGTAACACACAACAGGACATAATCACCACATATGAATATATAAACCCTGCTGATTCCAATTTCTCCAACATAGAATCATAGAATCATAGAGCTGGACGGAGCCACTTAGACCATCAGACCCTCTGCTCAGTGCAGGAATCCCTGAGAGATGACTGCCCAGTTTTTCCTGGAATACCTCCATTTTGTCTTGTTTGTAGTGGCTCTCCTTGCCAGATGCACCATATTCCATCGGTGTAACAATTTTGATGAATTCTCTCTAGGGATTGTCGATACGGTTTTCTTTGACTGATTTATCCTTAATGTATCCCATACTTTTTGCTCGATATCATTACTGGTTCCAGGAAGCATTTTCACTTCCTCACCTGAATTATTTATTGTATTTATTTATTAAATGTCTACACCACCAATTAGACAAGGCTCTCTGACAGCTTGACAAAACGAAACATGTAACGATAAAATAGGTTAACATAGTAAAACATAAGATGAAAACGTACATTTAAAATGGAATACAAGTGAAGTAGGAACGAAGGTAACAGCCAGCAGCAATAGTACGACAAGGCTGTATATTGTTGCCCTGCTTATTTAACTTAAATGCAGAGTACATCATGAGAAACGCTGGGTTGGATGATTCACAGGTCGGAATTAAGATTGTTGGGAGAATTATCAACAACCTCAGATATGCAGATGATACCTCCCTAATGGCAGAAAGCGAAGAGCATCTAAAGATCCTGTTGTTGAGGGTGAAAGAGGAGAGTGCAAAAGCTGGTTTGAAACTCAACATTAACAAAACGAAGATCATGGCATCTGGCCCCATCACTTCCTGGCATATAAAAGGGGAAGAAATAGGAGCAGTGACAGATTTTATTTTCTTGGGCTCCAGGATTACCGCAGATGGTGACTGTAGCCATGAAATTAAAAGACGCTTGCTCCTTGGGAGGAAAGCTATGGCCAACCTAGACAGCATAGTAAGAAGCAGAGACATCACCTTGCTGACAAAGGTCCATCTAATCAAAGCTATGGTTTTCCCAGTAGTAATGTATGGCTGTGAGAGCTGGACTATAAGGAAGGCTGAGCACTGAAGAATCGATGCTTTCGAACTGTGGTGCTGGAGAAGACTCTTACGAGTCCCCTGGACTGCAAGGAGGTCAGATCAGTCCATCCTAAAGGAAATCAACCCGGAGTGCTCATTGGAAGGACAGATACTGAAGCTGAAGCTCCAATATTTTGGCCACCTAATGCGAAGAGAAAACTCTCTGGAAAAGACCCTGATGCTGGGAAAGACTGAAGGCAAAAGGAGAAGGGGACAGCAGAGGATGACATGGCTAGATAGCATCAATGATGCAATGAATATGGACTTGAGCACGCTCCGGGAGAGAGCGCAGGACAGGAAGGCCTGGTGTGCGATGGTCCATGGGGTCATGAAGACTCGAACACGACTGAACAACTGAACAACAAGAGGCTTTTCAATTTTTTTGAATGGGGAAAAAATGTGCAAAAGGCTGGAAACGAACAAACCATCTGTGGTGGGGGGATTGGTGGTGTTGGCCAGGTGAAGGCGCATAGCTGCATAGGCAACCCTGGAGACTCAGCTTGGGGCTCCAGGAGAGCTGGATTTGGCCCACAGGCCCGTGGTTTCCCTCCCCTCCTCTAGCCCTTTAATGAGCCTCTAGTGTGTAATACCGGATAGACCTTGCAGAGTTTTAAAACTTTTTTTTTTAATAGTCATGCGCAGAGACTGTTATGGTGGTGGAGAAACCAGTCTCAACATCTATGTGCCATGTTACCTTACAGACCATCCCCCAGCCTGGTTAACAGTGGTGGCCTTTCAGCAGTGCCCCCTAGTCTCAAGGTGCTGTTGAATAATGCCAGGTCTTTCAGGGGAAAGAGTATGATCTGGCCCTGAAAGAGAGACCTAGTTGGATGAAACGGAAGGATAAACTTCTCCCAAATGTGTCCTCCAGAATATGCGGGGGGGGGGGGCAGTCCAGCACCAGTCAAGATTTGAGGGGCATGGAGGGGCATAGCTGCATGCCATAAAGATTCCATCTTGTTGACCAAATACCCCATTCAGCAGTTGGCCTGGTTTGAGTGTCTTTTCCTGGTAAGAGAGCTAAACTAAAATCCTAAATAAGTGACTACAGCATTGATAGTTGGAGGTTGGTTGGAGCGGTATCAGTTGAACTCCTTACCAACCTGGGACAATTCCATCTCCAAACAAAGGCCACCTCAGTGACTGTTGTGAAGGTAAGACAATGTAATTAGGCCATTTTGAGCTTATTGGAGGAAGGATGGGATCTATATGTGATAAATAAATAATGCAATTTGTTGGTGGGGAAAACAAGTAATGAATTCTAGCCATCCCCCCCTCCCACACACACACACACACACACACACATGATTTTCTTTTTCATTTGTTCAGAGATAATTAGGAAGAGACACAGCGAGCCATGGCTGCAAAGGGGCTTTGTCTATTATGGCTGCTACTGGTGTTCCCTTGGATGATGGTAGGGATGGAAGCTTTCCATGATTATGAATACTTCAAACTGCATCATGTCGATTTTCCAAAGACAAATGCCCAGAATGACAATGTCTAATGCAGGATGATTCTGACGAAGGGATGCATTGCCTTTGGAATCTTTCACACTTACATCATTCATGCCTCAGAAGAGCAGCCTCAAGACGTCTGCACCGTTGATGGCAAACCAGTCACTGGAGACCATCGACACTCATCTCCCCTTTCACTGACTTCCTGTTATGATGGCTCATGACCTCACTTTCTCTGGTGAAGGCATCACTGGAATAACTGAAGTTCGGTGTAAGAATGGAAAACCAGTTGAATTTCTGGGATTTAGGAGATTTGTTCGTCTCCCAAGTCGCTGAATGTCTCAAGCAAAACCATAGGCCTAGGTTGTAAAAGATCTGGAACGTTAATGACTTTAGATCTGCCTTAGATGACCTTCAGTCTGTCTAGAGATTCAAATGTCCACCCTGCTCCCTTTGGGCTTCCTTCCACCCTCCTCTGATCCTTCACCTCACTTTGCATGATTTCCTTGCTTGCTACTTTTCTTGCTGTAGGGCTGCAGCTGCTTCTTGACATCCTGCTGCCTTTCTGGCTCTCCCCATGGTGACTCAGATAAGCATACCTGGAACACTCTGATCAGCTTGTGAAAACACACCTGACAATTACATCACTACCTCCAGCCTAGATTGGATAGCTCAAGGGGGTGGGGAAAGAAGTTGGTGTCTGCATAATTTATCAACCACATCTGGCAAAGCTCTGGACTTCTGGGCCTTCGAAGGGTCCATTTAAAGGAGTCCCATTCTTTGCCAAATCCCAAACCCTCCTCCTACAGCCTTTAGTTAGCAAGCTTTTAATTAGGTAGCAGATACATGTTCTGGATGGTTTTCTTCTGTATCTGAGATCGTGGATCATTCTGGCTTTGAAAAAATAAAATTTGTCCTTGTTTAAGCATGAAAAGATGTGCTTCGTTATTCAAAGAAAACCTCTGGCCTCATTGCGCAAAATCTTCTCAAGGGGGGGGGGATAAAGGAAGGGGAGTCCAGATGTCTCTTTGGTGATAGTCCCGCTTCTGTAACGAGAAGAAAAAAAAGAAAAAGTCACAACCTTCCCATCTTGCATTCAGAACCTTGGGGTGCACCAAAGTCACTTACCTGGTCTCGCAGCTTGCTTCGCGGTGGGGGGGAGGCGCTCCGCTGCTCCCTCCAAAGTTCAGGCCGGGGAGAAGCGCCCCGTCTCCCCGGCCGCAAACTTCAAAAGAATAAAAACAAACAAAACAAGCCCCTGTGATAGGCTACGTAACGATTAACGTAGCCTATCACAGCTAGATCTGCAAAGTCAGCCATGATAGGCTACGTTAATCATCACGTAGCCTATCATGGGTGACTTTGGGAAAAAAAAAAAGCGCGTACGGAAATGGCGGCCTCCATAGGGAGCCGCCATTCGCGTTCCTTATTTGGTCCCTGTAGTCTACGTAAAGATTTACGTAGACTACGGCGAAAATAAGGGCAACGCTATTTGCGATTTTCTCCCCGAACAACCTTCGGAGGACCGAATGCGTTGGCGCTCGGCCCCCCGAAGTTTCGGGGAGAAATTCTCCCCCATCCCTACCAGAACCCTAACCTCCTTGTGCACCAAATACCAGATGAGGTGGCAAACCTCTGTGTCTGGACTGTACAATCTGGGACTGCAGGTGGAGGCTGACATAACCGAATGACCTTCCATTCTACATTATTCCCCCATCATGAAAAGTAGCTTGTTACATTGACGTGTGGGCTAGAATCCTCTCACCTTAAGTTTAGCTTCCCTATGTGCATTTTAAAACCATATTGCTTGTCTCCGGCTGGAGGAGGCTTCAGTCATATGAGGCCTCACTTCCAGTGGGCCTGCCCAGTCACGGATCTGACACTGCCAGAAGAACTGGGCCTGTATGTAAATATGCAATTCTTGCAGTTATTGAGATAACAGACCTTCTAGGATCTGTGACAAAGGAACTCTCGTTGCATTGTGTTCAGGGGTTGAAACAGCAGTTGTGGTTCTGCACCCCTCTATGTACTCTGCTGATATTGTCCTGCCTTGGCTCAAAGTTCACAGGGGAGCCACCCTGAAGCAGTTGCACTTACTGGAAGGACAAGGCGGAGTCAGGTCCAGCTATGCAGGAAGGCAGGACAGGGTCTTTCAGCACTCTTGCCAGATCTCTGCTGGCTGGAACTCACTCAGGAAGAGCTGTTGTCTCAGCAACATGCAGAAGCCTTCTGAAACCTTCTGAGGGCTGGCAGGTCTGGACCTGTGTTAACTCTGCCTGCTCTAAGGAGCTGTCTACTTATTAAAGGACCATTTTCTGATTCTGCAGCTGCTGGCTCCTACTGGCAATGAAGACTGTATTGGAGGGGTGCCCTCCAGTCTCTCTTCATAGGGCTTTGTTTCCAGTCCCCTGATCATCTTTGTTGCCCTCCTCTGAACCCTCTCCAGTTTGTCTGCATCCTTCTTCAAGTGTGGTGCCCAGAACTGGACACAGTACTCCAGATGAGGCCTAACCAGTGCTGAGTAGAGGGGAACTAGTACATCCCGGGATTTGGAAGCTATGCTAATGCAGCCCAAAATAGGATTTGCCTTTTTTGCAGCCACATCACATTGTCGGCTCATATTCAGGTTGTGATCAACAACAATTCCAAGATCTATCTCACTTGTAGTGTTGTTGAGCCATGTATCCCCCATCTTGTAACTGTGAAAGCTCGGTTCGGTTTGGTTTACTCTTGTTCTCGTTTGTGACCTGTTTTCAGTTCATTCAAATGGGAAACGCCCACATTTTTCAAAAGTTGTGCATTTTTGAAGATGTATATTTTTAAAAATGCACATTTTAAAAAGTGCACATTTTGTGAATGTGAATGCAAGATCAAGAATTTGCTAACATTTTCAGAGAACGTGCACTCCCATTCATGAATAGGGCATTTTCACATGATTTACGAACTGAAACAAAATTCCCATACATCCCGAATGGTCAAGTCTACTTGGCCTTAAGTGGAGTGTGTCAATTAACTCCAGTGATGTCACAGGCAATAGCCAATAGGCTGTAGCTGTACATGCTGTTATTTCCAGTAAGGATTTGTCTCCTACCTACATAGAAAATCTGGGTTTTCTTTTGTTCCAAAAAAGCTAAGCTAAAAACTTGAAAAGTCAGTGTCATCACCATCCACTGCAGAACGTGTGTGTGTGTGTGTGGGGGGGGGGATCAATATTTTATTTGCAACCTGTCAGAACACTCCCAATCCATCTGGACCTCAAGAAATCCAATTCAGTCTAATGAATTCATTTGTTACTTACTTTCAAACATGAGCAAAACATCAGCAGGGAACTCCAAACTCCACACAGTTACAAGTAAGTACAGTGACATCTCCCCTTCATAGATCACTGCCTTGTTGTGGCGAAGGGGCTTGCGTAACTCAGTGAAGCCATAAGCTATGCCGTGCAGGGCCACCCAAGACGGACAGGTCATGGCAGAGAGTTCTGACAAAATGTGGTCCACTGGAGAAGGAAATGGCAACCCACTCCAGTATTCTTGCCAAGAAAACCCCATGGAACGTATCACAAGGCTAAAAGAGATGATGCCGGAAGATGAGCCCCTCAGGTTGGAAGGTGTCCAATATACTACTGGGGAAGAGCAGAGGGTATTTCCAAGTAGCGCCAGAAAGAGTGAAGCGGCTGGGCCAAAGCCGAAAGGACACTCAGCTGTGGATGTGTCTGGTGGTGAAAAGAAAATCCAATGCTGTAAAGAACAATATTGTTTAGGAACATGGAATGTCAGATCAATGAATCAAGGTAAGCTGGAGGTGGTCAAACATGAGATGGCAAGATTGAACATCAACATCTTGGGAATCAGCGAACTAAAATGGACAGGCATGGACGAATTTAATTCAGGTGACCATCATATCTACTATTGTGGGCAAGAATCCCTTAGAAGAAATGGAGTAGCACTCATAGTCAACAAAAGGGTGGGAAAAGCAGTACTGGGGTACAATCTTAAAAATGATAGAATGATCTCAGTACGAATCCAAGGCAAACCATTCAACATCACAGTAATTCAAGTCTATGCCCCAACCACTGATGCTGAAGAAGCTGAGGTTGATCGGTTCTATGAAGACCTACAACACCTTCTAGAACTAACACCAAAAAAAGATGTCCTCTTCATCATAGGGGACTGGAATGCTAAAGTAGGAAGTCAAGAAATCACCGGGATAACAGGCAGGCATGGCCTTGGTGTACAAAATGAAGCAGGACAAAAGCTAATAGAGTTTTGCCAAGAGAACACGCTGATCATAGCAAACACTCTTTTCCAACAGCACAAGAGATGACTCTACACATGGACATCACCAGATGGTCAATATCGAAATCAGATTTATTATATCCTTTGCAGCCAAAGATGGAGAAGCTCCATACAGTCAGTAAAAACAAGACCTGGAGCTGACTGTGGCTCAGATCATGAGCTGCTTCTTGCAAAATTTCAGCTTAAATTGAAGAACGTAGGGAAAACCACTAAACCATTCAGGTATGACCTAAATCATATCCCTTATGAATGTACAGTGGAGGTGAGGAATAGATTTCAGGGATTAGACCTGAGTGCCTGAGGAACTATGGACAGAGTGCCTGAGGAACTATGGACAGAGGTCTGTAACATTGTTCAGGAGGCAGCAACGAAATCCATCCCAAAGAAAAAGAAATGCAAGAAAGCAAAGTGGCTGCCTGATGAGGCTTTCTTTCCTTTATGAGGAAAGAAGGGAAGCGAAAAGCAAGGGAGAAAGGGGAAGATATATCCAACTGAATGCAGAGTTCCAGAGAATAACAAGGAGAGACAAGAAGGCCTTCTTAAATGAACAGTGCAAGGAAATCGAGGAAAACAACAGAATGGGAAAGACTAGAGATCTCTTCAAGAAAATTGGAGATCTGAAGGGAACGTTTTGTGCAAAGATGGGCATGATAAAGGACAAAGAAGGCAGGGACATCACAGAAGCAGATGAGATTAAGAAGAGGTGGCAAGAATACACAGAAGAACTATACAGGAAGGATCTTAATGTCCTTGATAGCCATGATAGTAATGTCCTTGATAGCCATGACAGTGCGGTCGCTGAACTTCAGCTGGACATCCTCGAGAGTGAAGTCAAGTGGGCCTTAGGAAGCATTAGTAACAATGCTAGCAGAGATGACAGTATTCCAGCCGAGCTATTTAAAATCCTACAAGATGATGCTGTTAAAGTGCTGCATTCAATATGCCAACAAATTTGGAAAACTCAACAATGGCCACAAGACTGGAAAAGGTCAGTTTACATTCCAATTCCAAAGAAGGGCAACGCCAAGGAGTGTTCAAACTACCGCACAATTGCGCTCATTTCACATGCCAGCAAGGTGATGCTCAAAATCCTACAAGCTAGGCTTCAGCAGTATGCGAACCGAGAACTACCAGAAGTACAAGCTGGGTTTCGAAGAGGCAGAGGAACTAGAGATCAAATCGCCAACATTCGCTGCATCATGGAGAAAGCAAGAGAATTCCAGAAAAACGTCTATTTCTGCTTCATTGACTACACTAAAGCCTTTGATTGTGTGGATCACAACAAACTCTGGCAAATTCTTAAACTGATGGGAGTACCAGACCACCTTACCTGTCTCCTGAGAAACCTGTACGAGGGTCAAGAAGCAACAGTAAGAACCAGACATGGAACAACCGAGTGGTTCAAAATTGGGAAAGGAGTACGACAAGGCTGCATATTGTCACCCTGCTTATGTAACTTATATGCAGAGTACATCATGAGAAATGCCGGGTTGGGTGAATCAGAGGTTGGAATTAAGATTGCTGGGAGAATTATCAACAACCTCCGATATGCAGACGATACCACCCTAATGGCAGAAAGTGAAGAGGATCTCAAGAGCCTCTTGTTGAGGGTGAAAGAGGAGAGTGCAAAACCTGGTTTGAAACTCAACATTAACAAAACGAAGATCATGGCATCTGGCCCTATCACTTCCTGGCATATAGAAGGGGAAGAAATGGAAGCAGTGACAGATTTTACCTTCTTGGGCTCCAAGATCACCGCAGATGGTGACTGTAGCCATGAAATTAAAAGACGCTTGCTCCTTGGGAGGAAAGCTATGGCAAACCTAGACAGCATAGTAAGAAGCAGAGACATCACCTTGCCAACAAAGGTCCATCTAATCAAAGCTATGGTTTTCCCAGTAGTAATGTATGGCTGTGAGAGCTGGACTATAAGGAAGGCTGAGCACTGAAGAATTGATGCTTTCAAACTGTGGTGCTGGAGAAGACTCTTACGAGTCCCCTGGACTGCAAGGAGGTCAGATCAGTCCATCCTAAAGGAAATCAACCCAGAGTGCTCATTGGAAGGACAGATACTGAAGCTGAAGCTCCAATATTTTGGCCACCTAATGCGAAGAGAAAACTCCCTGGAAAAGACCCTGATGCTGGGAAAGACTGAAGCAAAAGGAGAAGGGGACAGCAGAGGATGAGATGGCTAGATAGCATCACCGATGCAATGAATATGAACTTGAGCACGCTCCGGGAGAGAGCGCAGGACAGGAAGGCCTGGCGTGCTATGGTCCATGGGGTCACGAAGAGTCGGACATGACTGAACGACTGAACAACAACAACAGTGGCATCTAGTAACTAAACTATATAATCATGTGGAGTTTTATGAGATAGGCTTAACTCTGGTCTTAAACTGGCAGGGTTTTGTTTTTTATATAGGAATATATGAGGAACCTCTGCCCAAAAAAGGGAGGAGGGATAGAAAGATTGTGGCTGCAACGAAAAAGGAAAAGATCCATGAAGAGTGGATCCATAAAAAGCATGAGGTGCATCACAAATTGTATGGTGGTGGAGAGGGGCTAGTGAGGGGAATTTAAGTCCCTCACTCACCTGTCTGCCTGTGTTTCTCCCCCTTGATTTTACTTTTGCTACCCTAAGACCTGCATTGTGGTATTTGCCCACACCTGATTAAACGGGGGAATTATTCGGCCCGGGCTGAGAATACCAAGCCGCCTTTGGGGGTCAGGTTTGGGAGAGGGGTTGGGGGATGCATTTGAGTGATGGGGGTGAATATTTGAGTGTGGGGGGCAAACATTTTTGTGCATGGGGGATTAGGCATTTGCAGTTTTATGAAATGGTGAGGGTAGTTTTCTTTCTTTCTTTCTTTCTTTCTTTCTTTCTTTCTTTCTTCTCCCTCTCTCTCCTACTTTTAAAAATGTCAAGCCACTACTTCAGTCTGTATCTGTGTCTTGAGTGAGAGATTGGCAGCCTAGCTGCCATTTTGAAAATTTATTATGTAGCATTGTTCCCAGGGCCCAGTGAAATATTTGGGTGGCCAGTAGGAAGAGGGGTATTGGTGCTTACTTACCTTACTTAATTTTAAGACTTAGCAAAAAATATACTCTTGATTTAAAAAATTAAATCAAGTGCCAACCAGCCCCCCCAGCCCCTGGAAATTTTAGCAAAATTATCATCCCCCACCCCCCACAGCAAAAAACAAAACAAAGCACTTTCATAGGGGCTGAATGAGATCACAAAAGCAGATGGCATTGTCATCAAAATAGGTGGGGCAAGAGTTCTGCAATTTCCTTGCATTTTTGAAAGTATATAAACAAACAAACATAAAAGGAAGGAATAGTATGTGTGTATATACAATGGGTGAATAGTAGTAAGTAGAGAAGACCCATTGAAATCAATAGGAAATGACTTAGTCACGACTAACTTAAGTCCCATTATTTTCAATGGACCTTCTCTAATTTCGAGTCTGGATCCAACCCTGTAATCACAAACAGAGAAATGGGCACATCAAGGTACAATCTTAAAACTGCTTGTAACTACTTAAACATGGCTCTCTCTAAGCCATTTCTTCGCAGTATATCTGATACTGTGTCACCTTATGGTTCTGAAGAAGGAGATACCCCAAGGTGAATTTCAGAGAGTTTGGAGAAATCATTTTGATTTTATAAAAATTTTGACTACTCAGTCTTTAACATGGTGGAATGCTCATTGCGTTAACTATACAGGCACACCTGTGTTGTTATAATCTTACAATATTCTTCTTGGAGATGCCACTTACCAAATGTCAACCCGTGTCATGTATTTTCGACTTGCATAGTCTTGTAACATTTGGGAAACAGAACCTATAAATAATTAAAGATATACCAAATTATGAAATCCCCTACAACTCCAAAGGGGGGGGGGAAGACTGGGATAATGCTTCAACATTTGCAAGCTCCCCCACCCTCTTCATTGCTGATATGCGTAGACATGCATTGAGAAAACAGTGAAGGAAAACAATCAGTATGTACATACTGGATTAGATCCAGACTTAGGCCTGCCAGAAGTGGATGTCCCCACTCCCTCCTCCCCACAGCAGCCCCTTCAGCCCCCTGAAAAGGCTACACAGCAGGTCCAGGGACCCTGTTGAATGGAGTGAGCTGTAGTTCAGGAGGGAAGGGGGGATACCACAAAATGAGGCATCAGCCCCTTCCATGAGTGAGCTGTTCCATGAATGGAAGGCAAATCCTGCACCCAGCCTCATAGGTATGGCTGCATCACAATTGTTTTTGTATGGTATTTTTCTGATGTGCACAAGTGCTACTGTGCATTGGTAAAACAAAAGGAATCTTGATGCAACCAACTGCACACTCACATCAAGATCTGCACCATTGTACACATGTGTATCATACAGTGAGGGGGGCGGGGGCTGGAGGACATGTAAAGTAATGAAGGAAGGCTGGTGCAGATTACACATGCTGCAGAACTGGAATAAATTTCTGAAATTTCCTACTTAAACTGGAATTCAGGTGGAATGAGATGTGGGGCAGCAGAGTACAGAGTGATGGTGAGGGAGTTGTCTCATGCCTGCACTCAGTGTAAGTGGTAGATGTATTCTCCCTGACAGTATCTCCACACATGGATTTCCATCCACATGTTCTCTGGCTTAGATTCCCCCCTATGACTCAGAGGAGGACTCAGAGGGGAAGGAGGCTTCATCCAGTCACCTATCCTCTACTAATCGGGGATCTTCCAGGCCAGAGGATGTAGCTTTAGTAGACTACTCAGATTCACAGGGCACCCCTCACTGCCAGTAGGAGACAGCAGCTGCAGAATCAGAAAATGGTCCTTTAATAAGTAGACAGCTCCTTAGAGGGGGCAGAGTTAACAGCAGGTCCAGGCCTGCCTGCCCTCAGAAGGTTTCAGAAGGACTCTGCATGTTGCTGAGACAACAGCTCTTCCTGAGTGAGTTCCAGCCAGCATCAATCTGGCCAGGGTGCTGAAAGACCCTGTCCTGCCCTCCTGCATAGCTGGACCTGACTCCGCCTTGTCCTTCCACTAAGTGCAACTGCTTCAGGTTGGCTCCCCCGGGAACTTTGAGCCAAGACAGGACAATATCAGCAGATGCAAGTCCCCACTCTGATCACTATCTCTTTTTGTTTGCCACCTTTTAAAAATTATTTTTCCGTGCTTCGGGAACACACAAATGGGATCATATTGTATTATTATTATTATTATTATTATTATTATTATTTCTTCAGTACCTGAAAATTGTACAATTGTGTTATTATTATTGTTGTTGCTGTGGTTATCATCATCATCATCATTTCCCATTCCTGTGCAAGCGCACAGATATACCTGTCTGATATGTGTACACTTGCCTTGTCAATATCCTTGTATGTTCCAGTTGTCAAAGGGAGCAAAGTGGAGAGAGAAAAAGTGGGGAGAAGTGGGAGAAGTAGCTGCACCAAAAGTGTGCATGGGGGGGGGGGAATGAAGTTGCACAAAATTCTCCTTTTACTGCCAAGCCTCTAAGTTTGTGCCGATTTCCCCTCCATTTACTTCCCTGCCTTGAAACTTGCACAGATATTTCTTAGAGTTTAGGGCGGTGGCGGGGGGGGGGGGGCACCATAACCACAGCACAGCAGTAACTGCTCTGAAAAGGAGCTGCAAGAAGTTGCAGGGAGCCAATATTTCCCCTTTCTGGGCTTGCTGGAGACTTAGAGAAGTGTTGAATGGAAGCAAGACGCTGACAAGTGTCAGTTCAACATTTAAACACGAAAGGATTACATTGTTAAGTAGCAGATATGCCCCCCCCCCACTTTTTGGTGCTTCTCAATTGCACTAATGGGCTCCTCCTGTCTCTAACCATTATCCCTCCCCTCCCCCAGCCCTTGGCAAGTGTGTGCAAATGTAATTGTTTCAACATGGTGTTTTATTCTTTTATCTTTGCTGTTCGCTGCTAGAAATGTTTTGATGTGGAGCAGTATGGAAATATTGCAAATAAATAAATAAAATTTCCCTGTATGCAGTCTCCCCTTGTCTGTTTCCCTGTATATTAACCTACTCCACTTAACTCGCTTTGACAGCTGAAATATACAAGGTCGTTGACCAGGCAGGACTACACATATCAGAAAGGCAAATCTGTCCAACTTGCAAAGGAATGGGGGGAAAGAAATTCTAAAAAAATTACAAACACGTTTGCATGATTTTCATCATGCAAACCAGTCATTGCTAGTTGTCCATGATGGGTTCTCCTGTCATGCAAACCCAGTCACTATGAAGCCTCTATTGAGGTAGTCCTATTTAAAGGTTCCTGTCACACAGTTGTGCTATACAGAAACATGAAAAGTTATTTCTGTATAGACAATCAGGTTGTGATTTTTTTTTTTAAGCATTTAGATATGAAATGGTTGGTGGGGGAGGATAATGGGCAATTGGCCCACTTGAGCATTTAACCACTTGTATCATTCTGGAGGGAGGATCAGGTTTGGTGGGATACAAGCCACGGGGCTTAAAAACTCTCCTCCCAACACTATACAGGCAGGTTTCAAGAGACGGACATTGAACATGACTCTTTTGGTGTTTTAGAATGCAGTGGGAAAAGGTCTGGGGATGTTCACAAAGAAAGGGAAAATAGGTGACCCCCCCTCCCCAACCTAAATTGTCCACACCTGCTGCAAGCTCCCCACAGAACCACAAGGTCTCAGTTCTAGCCTGGCTGGAGCTCTGCAATGTTTCGCTGCAAATCATCACGGTGGTTTCAGCACAGTTTGCATCTTCTGGAGTTCATAGATCAGCTACAGATAGGATTGATAGTTTCAACATAAAATGGAAGATGTAGCTTTGGTATAAAAAGAGCTTTGGCCAATAATGTCAACTGATCATTGTTTTATTCATTCATTCATTCATTCATTTCTATACCGCCCAATAGCTGAAGATGTCAGGGTGGAAACGGAGCCAATAGAGCCCCAGAGCAGTTCTGATTCTGAGGAGGATCAGCAATCCGTGGGAGAGGAGCTCGCTCATCTCTCACAACCGCAGCAGCTGGCAGAGATTCCTCCTGCCAGCATTCCTGGGATAGATAATGACCCTGGCAGTGAGAGAGCGCTGGAGGGGAGCTTGCTCGGCGCAGACGCAGGGAGCGACGACAGATGGAGGGCACGGAAAGGAGGCGTAGCGCCTGTTTGGTGCGCAAACAACGGTCGTGTCCCTAGCCCATGATTCTTCTTCAAATGGGGACCCACTGCCTTAACTGGAGCTTAAGCTACTCAGCTATCTTTCCCCGGTGCTGTTCCTTGCTTTGGCGCTAGCGACTCGTATTCTGAAAGAGTTATAAAGGAATAAAGTCTTGGAAAGAATTCTTGGAAAGAAAAGAAAAGTTTTACTTTCATGTAGACAGGGAGAGACAAAATCAGATGCAGAAGGATATAAACCATTAATAGATATGTTGGCTAATCACTGTCCCAACTAAGATAACTCAGCTTAGGGGAGAATTCCTGTATTTACCAAGAACTATTTCAAGTCACTGGTGCCCATGCTGACCATTTGACAGACGTCTACAATCAACCTGTAGGTCCACAGATCTTAAAGAGAGCCAGTGTGGTATAGTGGCTAGAGTGTTGGACTGGGAGCCAGGAGAACCAGGCTCTAGTCCCCATTTGGCCCTGGAAGCTCACTGGGTGACTTTGGGCCAGTCACAGACTCTCAGCCCATCCTACCTCTCAGGGCTGCTGTTGTGAGGATAAAATGGAGGAGGAGGAGGATAATGTAAGCCACTTTGTGTTCCTTGCAAGAGGAAAAAAGGTGGGATATACATGCAATAAATAAATAAATAAATACTGCTTCTCCTGGTTGTCCCATTCTGCTGAACAAAATCAACAAAGACCAACATCTTAACACTACCAGCTTTGCTCCTTGTTTACATGAAGGGGGCACAGGGCAAGTTGGGAACCCATGGAGAATTGGATCTAGGCCAACATGAGACCCTGAGAGCGTGTGGTGTATTGGTCAGGAAGCTGAATGACCACAGGATACATAGGTTCAAATCCCCAGTCAGCTGTGAATTTCACTGACAATGGGCCTAAGTTACTCACATGGCTAATAAAATGGTGGTGGGGGGAGGCATCTAGATCTTCTTGAGCTCCTTAAAGGAATGGTCGGTGACAAAGATAATAAATAATGAGGCTTAGAAAAAGACTGAACTGTGTGTGCATCTTACAGCTGTTTGATTGCTCAATAGACACATGCTTTTTTGTGTGGGGGAATGGCTGACTTAGGACTCCTCCCAAGAAGATTTGCTGTGCTTCTGTAAACCTTGGGGTTCTCTGAAACATGCCGATAGCTCCCCCTTGTTTCTCAGTGGTTCCAACAATGGACTGGATTTTTGTTTAGTCAGAGGTAGGTTCTGCTTTGTTCCATGGGGTTGACTTCTGAGTAAACATGCATAGTAAATAAACTTAAACAGAGGATATGGTTGCAGAAAGATAGATTGCATGAGGCAATGCTCTGAGGGCTCTGAGGTTGCACTGAGGGGCAGAGGGCAGTAGGGAAGAAAGAAGGAAGGTTTCCATCCTCCCTGTTCACTGTCCATTGTCCCAGCCTCCACTGTAGTTCTTATTCCCTTTTCAGCAGAAGAGCTGAACTGGAATGGAGCTGAAGGCGAGCAATCTGGAATGAGCATAGTATAGATCAGGCTGTTGCTATAAGATGTGCCTACTCCCTTTCTTCTCCTTTTCTCTTTCTATGCTCTCTTTTGTCTGCCTGTTTTCAGCACTACCAGAAAGCACCTAAGGCAGACTACTGGGATTAAAAGGACATTTCCAGACTGGCATCTGTCTCCAAGGGTAGATGTTTACATTGCGGGGGGGGGGGGGAGAGGGAGAGAATTGCACAGTTTTTTTGTGGGATATAATTTATCCATAAACTAACTGTGCTTCCATTATGATCAGTATATAAACTGCTTTAGGGAGGTAAAGAGGACTGGAAAACACTTTGCACTATGAAGAATGCTATGGCTACATTTGTGTATTATTAATAATAAATCATTATCCTCTGTTTGAGCATCGAACTCTGTGTGTGATGTAAACAAGGTCTCTCTAAACATTCCAGCAGACAGTGGCTACTTCTGTTTCCTTATGCCAAATCCAATCCTGCTTCTCCTCCCTTCGATCGTGGGTGAACTTTGCTTGCTTGCATTCTGTACTACTTAGTGAGTGGGAGAGATAGTGATATTCATAAACAACCCCTAATTGCAATAGATTCCAGGCTGGTTTATAGAAAAAATTAAATCACGTTATTGTTGCTATTGCTGGAATTTATTACTCATTTCCCATTACAAAATAATGAAACCAATGAAACAAAATTAAAACATACAACATGGATCAATTCTTTTTTTTTTTGTAATCTGCATCCATATCATGTCCATATCCAGGGCATTGTCTGAAGGCACATGAGGCAGCAGGTCTGGGTCTGGTCTGTGCTTGGAGGGGAGACCACCTGGGAACCACATGTAGCCACCTTGAGTTCCACAATGGAAGTCAGGTAGGATATAGATGTAATTCTATCTGTATCTGTATCTCAGATTGCGAGAAGTGTTTTTGTTCTTTTTGTACAATTCTCTTTCCAGATGTATTTATCATCAATTATGCAGATTTTTGAAGTGTGGGCATTTTCCTGCCATGGATTAAAGTGTGTTTGTGTGCATTGTTCAAAAGTACACATAGTTTCACATGCATTTTTCAAATGCATACATTTTTCATTGCATATTTTCTTTCAAAGTGAGTTTTGTCTGACCACACTTGAGACAGTAGACAACTGCAAGCTTTAAACAGGACCTTTACTTAATATTAACAGACATCTTCCTGGTTACAACTGAAGTAGGCAGAGTAGGAAGGCAAAAGTGAAGCCAAAACCAGTATGGAGAGGTCTACACAGGAAGAGAGAGTGAGAGAGAGAAAATATCCCAGCTCGGGGTTACCATGTGCATTAACCATTTAATGGCTTTTCAACCAATCATTTCCCTCATCATACAGTGGAGGGGGAAATAACGTTTTCCCTCCTGAGAATCTCATTTAAGCTCAGTAAAGGATGGACTTTGACTAGGGATGTGTGGATTATATGTGGATTATATAAAATCCATTCCATCTGTGTTTCAGGGACTGTCAGGTACCTTTTGTTTCATCATCCACTCATTGATGGAATCAGGGTTTTTTTTTTAGTTTCCAAATTTGCACAAATTCACACTTGCACAAATCCCCCCAAAATGCACAGCTCCCCCCATAATGAGCATTTTCACACATTTGCCTAGGGGGGAAATGTACATTTTTGGCTATTTTCTTTTTATTTTGCATGTTTTTCTATTACTAAATTTGCAGAAAATTCCAGGAAGTTAGAAAAATGGTCCACAAGTCCATGGATTCTGCCTGACTGGGGAAAAGACAGTGCCCTACTGAACCATGGGCCAGATTCATAAAAATCTGAACTCATTTGATTCCACTAGCAGCTATAGGATTGCACCCTTACACAATATTGCAGAAGACAGCATGTTGCCACAAAATAGGACTGTTTATTTGTGAAACCTACTGAAATGGTGGTGGTGGTGGTGAGGGATAGATGAGCATCCCCTTGTTCACCTTGGAAATTATCAGGGTTTTGCAAGCTCTCATTCCACCCAGGGAAATGCTAGGAAATTCTGGGCTCCAGGTAGGAAAAAAGCTACTCCCTACAGGGGACTCTCTAGCCCCAGGAGTGAGCTTCTTTAGAAATGTATACAAATGTGTGCATATTCTCCAAAACACACATTTGCTAAACCATGGAATTGTCAGACATTGGCAATAGACTGTCTACAGCAAGATGAGACTGGGGCACACACACACAGACACATACCAAATGTAAGAGAGAGCCATTTGGCCCATTTCCTGATTACAAACATGTGGGCAGATGGAGGCCCAAAAGTGAGGAGCATGAAAATGTAACCCTCAAGACAGAGGATTGATACAGACTTAGTCATAGTTAGAGTAAACCGATTGAAATCAATGGGACTTAAGTTGCCCTGTTAATTCCAATGGGTGTATTAAGTATCTGGCTCCAACCCAGAGCCAGGCTGGCCTAAGGCACTACATAATTAAGCAGAACTGCACATCTATTCCAACCGATGTCTATATTTTTTCCTCAGAACCGAAGGGAGAAAGGCACTGCTGCATTTAGCAATGACTCACTTAGTCTAAGCAGTAAATCCTCTATATTCCACTGGCTCTCCATTCTTACACAAAACCTTAAAATTTCCAAGTCAGCTAAAACCATGGAAACCACTGTCATACTGATCACAGTGAGTGAGCGGAAAGCGATAGTCAGTTCTATATTCCCCAGAAATAGGTTGCCCATTATAAGTGCAGATATCTCTCAGCTCACTGTCGGAGGCATGAATGTAAGTACTGAAATATAGGTGGGTATGGCCTCTACTCTCCATAATATTTTGGCAGTAAACAGCATTATTTGGGGCTTCAGTCTTCGGAACATCCACATGCCTCCATTTGAAGAATTCAAATGTCCCCTCTGTTTCACTCCCCGTCCCCATCTAGGGAAATGCCAAAAGCAGCCATAATAGGCAGGCTTCCTTCACAGCCATCACTTGATGTATCTGTTGGTCTCTAGACAAATGAAGATTGGAAAAGGTGTGAAATGGAAATAATAACAGAGTGCTCCCATACTTTGCTCTCCCCTAACATATTGTCAGATTTATTCATAATGTTTTCAACTGATCTCCTCAAAGTGGCTTACAACATTGTATTGACGTATGGATGTATTTATCTTTAATTCATACCCAGCCTTTCCATCATACAAAGTTGGTTAACAGTACAGATGTATGAGAAATTCATTTCAGTTCATCTTTGATCAGGATTTACCCAGTTTGGACAGACTCAGACACAATCTGTGGTTAAAATCTATACACTTCCAAGCTTGCAGTGTGATTCGTGGACTCAAAAAATTGCATTCCACAGCACACGTACATGTGAAAAATGCAGATGGAAAAATGCGTACTTTTGAAAAAGGCACACAAATATGCTTTAATCAATGGGAGAAGAATGTGTATATTTCAAAGATGTACACAATTCATGCATACATTTTGAAAAATACGCATGAAAATACACATAGATTTTCATGTGAAAAGAAAAAAATCAATGTTCACAAACTGATAGCGACCCAGGTCAGAAGGAGCTTTGAGATGGAATTCGGAGAACTTCAGTGTGCTCGAGTTTTGCTGAGATGCACATCCCTTGCTAACAGTAACAAAACTGAGATTAAAATAAACTTAATTAAAACTCTCATTCAATCATAAAATAGAATGGATACACCAAAAACCACACATTCAAAACATTCAGAACAAAACAACCAGCCCCACTGGAACAGGAGCTAGGCCTCTGATGTTCCTTCCATTAGGGCAGTTGGTGGTAGGTGTTCTTGTGTGGGGGAAAGGTGAAAGGAATACTGCAGTTGGAGCTGGGGTCCTCTTTGCTTCCCTCACGTTTATGTCTCCCAATCAACAAGAAAAATGCCCCCTCCAACTTTAGTGGGGTTCTACATGGCTATGAGAAAAGAATTATGGCTATTCATTTTCCCTTTAAAAAAATAATAATTTCATGACAGGGAAATAAAATGATCACAATGCTACAGTGAGAGTTCTCGGGTGTTAGTTTTGAAAAGGAGAGGTGAAAACTGGGGCTCAGGGTTGGCCTGGAAGCTGTGCTGCTTTGGCTCAGGCATTCAAAGAATGGACTGTAGTACGTTTTATTTATTTATTTATTTATTTATTTATTTCATTGATATCCCGCTGTTTTTCCTCTTGCAAGGAACCCAAGGCAGCTTACATGTCCTCCTCTATTTTATCCTCACAACCACCCTGTGAGGTAGATTAGGCTGAGAGTCTAACCCAAAGTCACCTGATGAGCTTCCTGGCTGAGTGGGAACAGAACCCTGATCTCCTGAGTTCCAGTCCAACACGCTAACCACTACGCCACACCATAAACACTCTAACAACTACACCACACTGTTTAGTGATGCATTCTGCACTGACTCATGAAAGAAAGCAAGATTAATTCCATGTCAAAGTGGTTTATATGGAATTCTCTCAGATTTTCAAGCATAAGTGCTCACATCTCACCCTTGTCTCACTCCTCACTGGAATGTTGGAGATACAGTATAGTTTCACCTGACTATAATGAGGCCTTCTTCTTACCTGATGTAATAGAGATTTGTCAGTCAAAGACTGAGTCCAGAAGTCTTCTTTTCAATGAATGTTTCTCTGATAGTTGTACAGCCACAGATACCCATAAACAGAGAACCAAGCAGAACAATAACGTATCTTAGTTAGTTAGTTAGTTAGTTAGTTTATATACCACCCAATAGCTGAAGCTATCTTACACAAAAATCATACTAGAAATCCTGGGGACGATTTGAAATAGCAGAAATTACCCATAGACAATGAAAATGAAGCAGAATTACATCTAGAAACTTGAAGATTTATTACTAACACTGCAATAATCTGCATGTTCACTCAGAAGGAAGTCTCATATGCATGTCTACTTAGAAGTAAGTTCAATAGATTTTTTCCCAGGTAAGTGTCCAGGCTAAATGACCCTAAATTCTCTGATCACTTCCCTTTTCTAACTGGGACACGGGTGGTGCAGCGGCTTAATGACTCTGGAGTTTGCCAGCCAATGGTTCGAGCCCAGCTCCGCATGACGTAAGTGAGCTCCCGTCATTTCATCCCTAGCTCCTGCCCACCTAGCAGTTCAAAAGCATACCATCTGCGAGGAGATAAATAGGTACCCCCATTTCGGTGGGGGGAAATGCTGGCAGCACTCTATGCGGGGAGCAGGAACTGCCACAGAATCTGCCTGGACGCAATCGGCGGAGGAGCGGTGGAGAAAAAGCCCGGATGAGCCGACTTGCCTAAGAACGCTGCTGGCCAGCCGATGCAAAGCTAGCTCGCCCTCTTGTGGAGCATCAGTGCAACAAAGACTAGCAACTACCGGCGCCAGAACATCTACCATGTAAAAACATTGTACACTCCCTGGCAATGTGTGCCATACACTAAATAAATAAACAAACAAACTGGGATGAACATTTTTTATGTCTCTCAGAATCACATTTTATGTCTCTATCTTGTCCCTATATTTCTGTCTTTGGGGGTTGCTTCATTACAAGTTTGTTGTTGTGAATGTTAGACTTGTCATTCCTGAAAGTTTTATTCCCTCCCCTCTAGAAGTAAAATCTCTGCAAAAAAGAATCGTTCAAATCTAGGGATGTCGGAGAATTTCTCCATGAATCTCTGGGAGGCTGAATGCCAACGCATTCGGCCCCCTGAAATTGGTGGGGAATTCTCCGCCCCCCCCCGGGATGGGACTTACCTCGTGTGAATGTCCCTCGCGGCGGCGGGTCCCAGCGGTGGTGCGGCGGCGGTGCGGCGGCGGTGCGGCGGCGGTGCGGCGGCAGTGCGGCGGCGGTGCGGCGGCGGTGTGGTGGCGGCGGCAGCCGGTCTTCCGACCGGCTGCCACCGCCACCATTTCCAAGTAAAGTAAAAAAACAAAACAAAACGTGATGGGCTATGTAAAGATTTACGTAGCCTATCACAGCTAGATTTTCAAAGTCAGCCGTGATAGGCTACGTAAATCTTTACGTAGCCTATCACGGCTGACTTTGAAGAAAAAAAAAGCACGTATGCAAATGGCGGCGCCCATGGGCGCCACCATTTGCGTTCCTTATTTGGGCACGGGTAGTCTACATAAAGATTTACGTAGACTACGGCGAAAATAAGGGAAACACAAATAGCATTGCCCTTATTTTCGCCGTAGTCTACGTAAATCTTTACGTAGACTACCCGTGCCCAAATAAGGAACACAAATGGCGGCGCCCATGGGCGCCACCATTTGCGTACGTGCTTTTTTTTTTTAAGTCAGCCGTGATAGGCTACGTAAAGATTTACATAGCCTATCATGGCTGACTTTGAAAATCTAGCCGTGATAGGCTATGTAAATCTTTACGTAGCCTATCACGTTTTTGTTTTGTTTTTTTACTTTACTTTTTTCTTTCGCGGCCGGGGAGACGGGGTGCTCTCCCCTGGCCAGAATTTCGGCGGGGAGGGATGGGGCGCCTCCCCCCTGGCCAGAATTTTGGTGGGGAGGGGTGGGGCGCCTCCCCACCTGCCAAGAATTTCGGGGGGAGAAATGAAGCACCTCCCCCCCCCCGAAAAAACCTGCGGGACCAGGTAAGGGCTTTCATCCATCCCTAAAATGGACTAGCTATTTTCCTTGAAAAATGAAGAAGATAGGAACCAATGAAATAACGGATTAATTTACTGGATTGGATTGAACTTCTCAAACTGAAACAGGGTTGGTAATGCATCACTGACCTCAAGCAGTGGCACTCTGCATTTGGCAGTGATTAAACTGCTTTTCAGGTTTTCAGCACAATTCTCACTGAAAAGAAAGAAACTTAATTCTTTCATTTGGAGGGGAGACAAAGCTTTTTTGAGAAACTGTGTGTATTTTGCAACTGTGGGTTCCTATTGGCTGATGCCCTGAATGTCATCATCCCAGTGAAGTAACTTCACTCCACTTCACTTAAGGCCCAATCCTATGCATGTTGAGACAGAAAAAAGTCCTGCAAGTTCCAGCATGCCCCAGCCAGCCATGCTGGCTGGGGCATGCTGGGACTTGCAGGACGTTTTTCTGTCTCAACATGCATAGGATTGGGCCTGTACACCCCCCCACACACCAGGACTGGATCTCCCATTAGACAGAGTGAGGCAGTGGCTGCAAACAACTGATTTGTGGTGTCATGAAAAGGGCAGTGGGTAGTCATTTAATTTATTATTACTGTATTTGCAGTTCCACCTCAGGCAAAAGAAGAAGAAGAAGAAGAAGAAGAAGAAGAAGAAGAAGAAGAAGAAGAAGAAGAAGAAGAAGAAGATAATGCCAGTCCTGCTCACGCCATCTGCAAAACATTTTTTGTAACTGTACAAAAAGGTTTTATTTATGTATTTTTAGACAGGAATGAATGCATACCTATAACTTTGTTTCCATTTCTCTAATTCGATCTTGCTTTAAAACAGCAACAGCGCCATTAAGGTTTGGAATCTAAGCTTTTGGGCAGAACCAGCTCTGTGTTTTGGCTAAGATCCATGTACATAAGCAACCGTACATGTATCATATGATGGAAAAGAAAGTGTGGTCATAAATCTTACAAGCATCCAAATCTCCACCGTCCCTAATGCACACCCAAGACAATCACACCGTGTTGTTTTCAAAGTGATGGACACTGAAATGGGCATCCCTGCCTACATTCTTGTACACCGTTTCATATGTAAATGCCTGCTTAAAAATCACAACTAGTTTAAATTGCCTACACAGAATCTACTTTAATGTTTCTGTATAGTGCCACAATGTGGCAAGGTCTTTTAAAATAGATTGCCTTGACGAAGATTTCATAATGTTTGAATCGCTTAGTGGAACACAAGATGATCTGGTTTCTAGCAGTGCTGGCTCATAATCCTGCTAGAAACATCATGTTTATTCTGGAACCAGCTAGTTCCCCATGGACACAATTCACAGAGAAAAATCAAATCTAACGAAAGATTTAACTTACCTAACTGCATTTTTTAAAATGGTCAAAGTGTAGGTGACTCTTAATCGCTTCATGACTTGTTTACAGGCCATCTGTTACTGGCATTTAATCGTACTTTTGCCTGCACCTGTATTTTATAAAGGTGTACAGAGACGTTTTTGTGTTCATATTTCATTTGGCTCCAAATTGCAATTATGTTTAATTATACATGACATTTTTTGATATTAAACATAAAACTTTATAGTACATTTTTATAGAAGATAGCCTAATTCTTTTTTGAAGCTTTGTGGACATAAATAAACTCCTGACTTTGAATCATAGTGAAAACTGTTGTTATTTGTGCAGTCTGTGTGTCAAGAGCTTTCCAGTGAAGTATGTTTCATGAGAATTGGTCAACTGGAAAGCAGACAAAAAAGGGATGACCAGCTAACTCCCAACTTTGAATTATATATATAAGATATTTAGTTCCTTCCTTCCTTCCTTCCTTCCTTCCTTCCTTCCTCCCTTCCTTCCTTCTGAGCTCTCCCTCCCTGCCATATCTGTCTGTCTGTCTGTCTATCTATCTATCTATCTATCTATCTCTGTCATCATCATCATCTCCCCACATATATTCCCTACCTATACAGGATTAGGGGGGCACGAAAGTCACTTGCCTGGTCTCGCAGCTTGCTTTGCGGTGGGGAGGAGGTGCTTCGCTGCCCCCCCCGAAGTTCAGGCCGGGGGGGGGGAGGCTTCCCGCCTCGCCCGGCCAAAATTCAGGCCGGGGAGAAGCGCCCCGTCTCCCCGGCCGCGAACTTCAAAAGAAAAAAAAAACGCCCCTGTGATAGGCTACGTAACGATTAACGTAGCCTATCACAGCTAGATCTGCAAAGTCAGCTGTGATAGGCTATGTTAATCGTCACGTAGCCTATCATGGGTGACTTTGAAAAAAAAAAAAAAAGCAAGTACGCAAATGGCGGCCCCCATAGGGAGCCGCCATTCCCATTCCTTATTTGGTTGCTGTAGTCTACGTAAAGATTTACGTAGACTACGGCGAAAATAAGGGCAATGCTATTTGCGTTGTCCTTATTTTCGCCGTAGTCTACGTAAATCTTTACGTAGTCTACAGGGACCAAATAACGAATGCGAATGGCGGCTCCCTATGGGGGCCACCATTAGCCGTACACGCTTTTTTTTTTTTTTAAAGTCACCCGTGATAGGCTACGTGACGATTAACGTAGCCTATCATGGCTGACTTTGGAAATCTAGCCATAATAGGCTAAGTTAATCGTTACGTAGCCTATCACAGGGGCGTTTTTTTTTTTTTTTACTTTGCTTGTAATGGCGGCGGTGGCAGCCAGTCGAAAGACCGGCTGCCGCCCCCGCCCCTGACGAAGACCTGCCGAACCGCCGCCGGGACCCGCCGCCGGAAGGGACATTCGTGAAAGGTAAGTCCCATCCCTGGGGGGGGGCAGGGGGCGGGGGGCGGGGAAGTTCTCCCCAAACAACCTTCGGAGGACCGAATGCGTTGGCGCTCGGCCCCCCGAAGTTTCGGGGAGAAATTCTCCCCCATCCCTATAGGATGTTGCTGAGAACACAGAGGTACCATAGTAGTGAATTGTAATAACTGTTCTTATTCTGGTAAAAGATAGTTAGGGCAGGAGGCATACAGCAGAACCGTTTGGCACACCTAAACTCTGTTCCTAGTTTTGATATATTTCTTCTCTTTGTTGTCCTTTGCTTTCCCTATTTCTCTTCTTTCTGTCTAGCTCTTCCATTCCCTGTTCAGCCCCATTGGGGAGAGATGGAACATTACCTGGTCCAGTCAGCAGGAAGAGTCTTACTCTCTGGAGCCAAGGTGGTATTGCTGCTTGACAGATCCCTTGACAAACTGTGACATATATAACAGGAGCCTTATCTCTCCATTGACAGTTGTGTTGTGGAATGTAATGAGTCCTGAGGTCTCCAACAAAGTGAGCAAACATTGTGTAATCTAAATAGACAGAACATCCACATTGCTGTGCCACAAGAGACTCATATCTCTCAGGGAGAGCAGCTAAACAGCATTTTAGTGAGGCCTATTGTGCTGGAAATTCAAGCACAGCCAGAAGCATAGGTATTCTCCTGCATTAAAAAAAAAAATCTCAAAAATCTATGTGCGCAATTACAGATAGCATACAGAGATATGTTATAAGGTTGGTTAGACAGGGAAAAAAAAAACAGTTTATGTGAGCTAATAGTCAAACTGGGATGACTCCTCTTTTGTCTTATCTTTGTCGCTTTGTCTTTTTTCTTTATTTCAACATCAAGCATTCAAAGAAACCGGGGGGGGGGGCATAAAAATCAAGAGCAGATGGGGGGAACCTCCAAATAAGAATGCAACCATCACTACTACAGACTATCACAAAGGCCAAGTATTACCACTAATCAGATTCTGAGTATTGTTATTTATTATTTACTACATTTTTATCCCACGTTCCCGACAACTGTTGTCTCCCAAAGTTGCTCAGATGAATGAGAGAGAGAGAGAGAGAGAGAGAGAGAGAGAGAGAGAGAGAGGTCATCTGCCATCAGGCTTCCTTCAAACTGACAAGGGAGGGGAGTGGAGGGAAAGGGAAGAGGACGGAGATCAGGCTTTTAAGCCCAGAACAAAGTGGTGAGTATATAAACGGGCATTCTAATGCACTCTGGGCCAGAAGATCTTCTCTTCTTGCTGCTTTTGTTTGAATAGCACTTGGTGGCTCTTGTTCCTTTGGCTAGTGAATGGAGCCAGAGCATTCTCTCCCCTCACTCCTCCTGTCCCAGGGCAGCTGTCAGTTGGAGCCACGTGAGGTTTCTGGCAAAGAGAGGAAGTGAGCATCCCGCAACTCCTCCTCTTCTGGTCCATGGATGGGCCAGGTTGGTCTCTGCCTTGGCTTGATGTTATTCCTGGGAAGCAGGGGTGTGGGATGCAGTCTCCCAGCGACCTGGCTGAAGGCAGAAGCCTTATTCAGACTTTATGGTCTATCAGTGTATAGCTGTGCTGTGTGCAGGTTCGGCGGAATTAACCTGTCTTGAATTGATTGCATGTGTGTCCTAGGCACTTCAGAGGAACCCATTTTTGGGGTGGAGCTCATTGAGCTTCCATGAGCTCTGCACCCCAGATGCCGGTTCATAGATCCCCGAGTTTCCCTGACTTGGCGCATGCCGAGTTGGGCAAGCTTGCATTTTCCCACTTTTCATGAGATGCCATTTTGCACAAAATCGCAGGTATAGCCATGTATGGGAATCGTGATTTGCGCAAAATTGTGGCCGTGAATAGCGCAATTTGCACAGCATTGCAGGCTTAAATTAGACCATTTACACCCGCAATTTTGCACAGATCCTCTTGTGCAAATCGCAATTTCTGTAAATAGCTAGACCTGCAATTTGTGCAAAATGCTGGCTCATGAAAAAGCAGCACACTGCGACCTATCGCCAGACCCCCGTGGCCTGCCTGGTGGCTTGCCCAGTGAACCTGCCAGTGATTGGGCAAGTGGCAGGAGTCAGATGAGCGGCACCTGAACAGGGTGTGGGACAGTTTTCCCATCCCTCATGCGTCCCTACATGTGCTTGCCTCAAAGTCCTACATGTGGAACTGTATCCTCAGCAATCCAGGTTCTTGACTGTACAATCTCTCCTCGGCGTGGAGAAAGCTCATGGGTTCTTTCATCTGGCATGTGCAGTGTATGAGCTTTTGCTGCCAGCATTCCAATTGTAGATTTCATAATGTAGAGTGGCTGTTTGCTGTTTTCCTTTGTGATTTTCTGTTTTCTAAAGGCCAGTTTGCATGTCACAATGTTGTTGTTTATTCGGTCAGTCACTTCCGACTCTTCATGACTTCATGGACCAGCCCACACCAGAGCTTCCTGTCAGCCATCGCCACCCCCAGCTCCCCCAAGATCAAGTCCATCACCTCCAGAATATCATCCATCCATCTTGCCCTTGGTTGGCCCCTCATCCTTTGGCCTTCCACTTTCCCTAGCATCAGCATCTTCTCCAGGGTATCCTGTCTTCTCATTATGTGGCCAAAGGACTTCAGTTTTGCCTTTAATATCATTCCCTCAAGTGAGCAGTCTGGCTTTCTTTCCTGGAGTATGGATTGGCTTGATCTTCTTGCAGCCCAAGGCACTCTCAGAATTTTCCTCCAGCACCACAGTTGAAAAGCATCTATCTTCCTTCGCTCAGCCTTCCTTATGGTCCAGCTCTCGCAGCCATAGGTTACTATGGGGACCATTGCTTTCACTATGCGGACCTTTGTTGTCAGTGTGATGTCTCTGCTCTTCACTATTTTATCAAGACTTGTCATTGCTGTCCTCCCAAGAAGGAAACGTCTTCTGATTTCCTGGCTGCAGTCAGCGTCTGCAGTAATCTTTGTGCCTAGAAAGACAAAGTCATTTTAGCCATGCTAAAAATAAGCCATGGTGGGTTGGTTGTTCTATTGCTAACCCATGTTACTCCCGAGTCCCGACAGACGATCAGGCACTCTGTGGCTATCCATGGCTTGTTTCCCCCTTAGTCCTCCCACCCACTCCTGGCACATAACCTGTGGACCTTTGCCGCACCACCTCACCAGACAATTCCACTAATGAGCACAAATGCACTCACTAGTGTAGCAGAGGTATTTTTGCATCTTTTTTTCCCCTCCTGGGAAATTTGTGCACATTTAATGTTATTTCCCCCCCCCTCACCTTTGAAAAGATTTGCATACATTTAACTTTTTTTCCCACCTCAGGGAGACTGGCGCAAATGTAGCTCAAACAAAAACTTTTGGGGAGATTTGCGAAAATTCGCTAAAGTGCGGTAGTTACTGCCAATAAATGCAGTACTTACTGTAAATATGGGCAAATCTTCCTGAAAGTTTTTTTTTAAATGTTATAATTGCACAAGTCTATACAAGTTTGAGGGCCACAGTGGCTTAGTGGTTAAGACGCTGAACTGCAGACCGGAAGGTTGGCAGGACAGCAATTCGAGACGCGAGTGCTGCGTGACGGAGTGAGCTCCCGTCTTCAGTTCCAGCTTCTGCCAACCTAGCAGTTCGAAAGCAAGAAATTGCAAGTAGATAAATAGGTACCGCCTCGGTGGGAAACGTAACAGCATTCCGTGTACCTCGGTGTTCAGTCATGCTGGCCACATGACCATGGAAGCATCTTCAGACAGCGCTGGCTCTTCGGCTTAGAAATGGAGATGAGCACCACACCCTAGAGTCGGACATGACTGGTTGGGAATAGGGATGGCAGAGAATTCCGCCATGGATCTCGGGGAGGCCGAATGCCAGTGCATTCGGCCCCCCGAAATCTGTGGTGGAACAGCCTGCCCCCCCACCCACCCCCACGAATCCCCCGGGATGAGACTTACCTCTTCCGGGAGGCGGCGGCTCCGGCGGCAGCTTCAGCGGCGGCTCGTCTTCCAACCAGCTGCCGCCACCGCCATTTGCAGGTTTGTTTGGGAGTTTTTACACCCACATGATAGGCTACGTAAGTTTTTACATAGCCTAAAACATCTGGGTAAAAAAAAAAAGGCGTACGGAAATGGTGGCGCCTACGGCCACTGCCATTTGCGTTCCTTATTTTGGGCCATCTTAGTCTACGTAAATAATTATGTAGACTAAGACGGCGAAAATAAGGGGAATGCAAATAGCATGACTGTGGCTCAGATCATGAGCTTCTTATTGCAAAATTTCAGCTGAAATTGAAGTACGTAGGGAAAACCACTAAACCATTCAGGTATGACCTCAATCATATCCCTTACGAATATACAGTGGAGGTGAGGAATAGATTTCAGGGATTAGACCTGATAGACAGAGTGCCTGAGGAACTATGGACGAAGGTCCATAACATTGTTCAGGAGGCAGCAACTCAATCCATCCCAAAGAAAAAGAAATGCAAGAAAGCCAAGTGGCTGTCTGAGGAGGCTTTACAAGTAGCTGAGGAAAGAAGGGAAGCGAAAAGCAAGGGAGAAAGGGGAAGATATACCCAACTGAATGCAGAGTTCCAGAGAATAGCAAGGAGAGACAAGAAGGCCTTCTTAAATGAACAATGCAAAGAAATCAAGGAAAACAACAGAATGGGAAAGACTAGAGATCTCTTCAAGAAAATTGGAGATCTCAAGGGAACGTTTTGTGCAAAGACGGGCATGAGAAAGGACAAAGAAGGCAGGGACCTAACAGAAGCAGATGAGATTAAGAAGAGGTGGAAAGAGTACACAGAAAAACTATATGATGCTGTTAAAGTGCTGCATTCAATATGCCAACAAATTTGGACAAGCTGGGTTTCAAAGAGGCAGAGGAACTAGAGATCAAATCACCAACATTCGCTGGATCATGGAGAAAGCAAGAGAATTCCAGAAAAACGTCTATTTCTGATTCATTGACTACTAGGGATGGCGGAGAATTCCGGCATGGATTTCAGTGAGGCCAAATGCACTAGCATTCGGCCCCCCGAAACCTGTGGCGGAACGGCCTCCCACCCCCCGCCACCCTGCGGTATCCCCCCAGGGATGAAGCTTACCTGGGGTGGATGTTCCGGCAACAGCAGCTCCAGCGGTAGTTCCTGCGGTGGCAGCTGGTCTCTCAGCCAGCTGCTGCGGCCGCCATTTACATCCTGCCAGGCTGCCATGATAGGCTACGTACGTATTTACGTAGCCTGTCACAGGAAAGATCAGGGGCACAAACGGTGGCCGCAACCCATTTGTGTAGCTGCCTTTAAATACTTACATAGCCTATCACAGAAAGAGCAGCGGCGTAAACGGCGTAGTGGCCGCCATTTGCACCCCTGCTCTTTGCCATGATAGGCTACCTAAATACTTATGTAGCTTATCATGGTAGCCTGGCAGGATGCAAATGGCAGCCACTATGTCGGCCACCATTTGCAGGTGCAGCAGCTGGCCGTGGCCAGAACTCTGGCTGCGGATGGCCCTGGCCAGTGGCTCCATGGAGCCGCTGCAGAGCAGAGCCAGCCAAGGGAGGATTCCAGGGGGAGGGACAGAGCACCTCCCCCCCACCGCGAATCAAAGCTGCAAAAAGGTAAGTGACTTTCGTACATCCCTATTGACTACACTAAAGCCTTTGATTGTGTGGATCACAACAAACTCTGGCAAATTCTTAAAGAGATGGGAGTACCAGACCCCCTTACCTGTCTCCTGAGAAACCTGTATGAGGGTCAAGAAGCAACAGTAAGAACCAGACATGGAACAACCGATTGGTTCAAAATTGGGAAAGGAGTAAGACAAGGCTGTATATTGTCGCCCTGCTTATTTAATTTATATGCAGAGTACATCATGAGAAACGCTGGGATGGATGAATCACAGGTTGGAATTAAGATTGCTGGGAGAATGATCAACAACCTCAGATATGCAGACAATACCACCCTAATGGCAGAAAGCGAAGAGGATCTAAAGAGCTTCTTGTTGAGGGTAAAAGTGGAGAGTGCAAAAGCTGGTTTGAAACTCAATATTAAAAAAAAACTAAGATCATGGCATCTGGCCCCATCCTGATTCGTATAATCAAAGCTATGGTTTTCCCAGTAGTAATGTATGGCAGTGAGAGCTGGACTCTAAGGAAGGCTAAACGCCAAAGAATTGATGCTTTTGAACTGTGGGGCTGGAGAAGACTCTTACGAGTCCCCTGGACTGCAAGGAGGTCAAATCAGTCAATCCTAAAGGAAATCAACCCTGACTGCTCATTTGGGATGTCAGAGAATTCCACCATGTATCTCGGTGAGGCTGAATGCCAGTGCATTCGGCCCCCCGAAATCCGTGGTGGAACGAAGCCCCACCGCCCCCCCCCCCCCACGAAGGGCGTGCAAAATGGGACACCTACCTGCTGGCATTCGCGCTGACTTGCAAATGTTGTCCGCGGCTGCGGCCGCCATTTGCTTCATCGCTGTAGCTGTGATAGGCTACGTAAATACACTTTCTTTTCTTCTTTTCTTTTCCTTTCTTTTCCTTTTTGTTATTGTTGTGTCCTCATAAGAATACTGCATTGTTGGGAAATTGTAGTTATTGATCAGGTTGTTGGTATTGTTTATTTCATTTATAAAGACAAAACAAATAAAAAATATTTTTAAAGGGGGGGGGGTTCACAAGGTAAAGCCACTGTAAAAGTAGGTCTGGGAAAGTACAAGTTCAGAAGCCCACACAGGACTGCAAATGCTGACCCAAGGGCTCAGGTTCAGGACCAGGGAAAGCGAACCTGCAGCCAAGGTAAAGAGGGCAAGCCACCAAATAGGGCATCAAATATTGCCTGCCCTAAGAAGAAGTAAAATAAGAAGGAACAGCAGAACAGAGAAATCATTAGGTAAGATATACTTTAAAGATGTGTTTCCTTTAATACATTGAAAGAAAGAAAGAAAGAAAGAAAGAAAGAAAGAAAGAAAGAAAGAAACAGTTCTACTCTGAAAATATTGACACACAACACAGGTGCTGGAGAAGATACCTGCAACCTCAGGTCCAAAGGTACCAGGTACCTCCATGTTTTCATTATAGAGAAAGAAAGGTACTCAGTTGGAAACATAAGATTTGGGTTGCAAGTAATACTCCCTGCCTTCTGGAAACATGCAGAGGTATATAGCAATTCATCACTTCCTTAATTTTTTTAAAAAAATATATCACCCTCTCCCCCCCCCTTCCAAGACATCCAGTGGGGACAATTGTTTGGTTTTGTTTTTAAAGTAGTGATCTGTGGTTTGAACTGTGTTGCAATCTGCCCGGGAATCTATTATGATTAAGGGTGGTATATGAAGATTGCTAGCTCTTCCACTCACTAAATACCGCATGCAAGCAAGCCAAGTTCAGCCATGAAGGGAGGAGAAGCAGGACTGGAGTTGGCATAAGGAAACCAACGTGGCCACTGTCTGCTGGAATGTTTAGAGAGACCTCGTTACATCACACAGGCAGAGCCCAATGCTCAAACAGAGGAGAATAGTTTCTTATTAGTAGTAAGGAAATGTAGCCATAGCACTCTTCATTGTACAAAGTGTTCTCCAGTTCTCCTTTCCCCAACTAAAGCCATTTGCATCTTGCTAAACAACTAAACAACTAAAAACAACACAAGGTTCTTTTCTGTGTAACCAGCTTTCCTCAGATCCAGATGCCAGCCCTGAAATGGCCTTTCCAACCTTCGTAGTCAGCTTTTAGCAGCTCTGTGCTTGTGCTGAAAAACGGGAAAGAAAACAGAGCATGGAGAGAAAAAAGGAGAAGGGAGGGAGTAGGCACGTCTCCTTAGAGGAACAGACTGAGCAATACTTTATTCATTCCAGATGAATCTTCAAACCCATTTCAGTCCGACTTTTCTGCTGTCAAGGAAATACAAAGTACAGCAGGGGCTGGCAGGAGGGGCGGAGGAGAGGCCACTCTTCTTCCTTCTTGTCTCTGCCCTCACCCCCTCGGTGCAACCCCAGATGCCTCAGAACGGTGCCTCATGCCAAGGTCTAGTCTTGGGCAACTGGGTCATCTTATCCATGTTTACTCAGGATTCAACTGCACTGAACAACACGCCGTGTACTTCTGACTAAAAGTGAATCCAGTCAGCTCTTGGGGCCTCTGAGACATAGGAGGGGAGTACTAGCATGTTTGGGACAGCTCCAGGTTTTGCAGACATACAACAAACCTTTCCGGGGCAAAACTCCTATGTAGGGACGTCAGAGAATTCTGCCATGGACTGACATGGGATCGAACTCCCTTCAGTCCGTGCCACAGAATCCTCTGTGGAACGGCACCACAAGGTCCTGCGGAGCCATCGGTTATGCGGCTTTTTTTTCATCGTCCGCCAAGAGTCGCAAAATTTTCATGAATAAAAACGCAGTGTAGTATGTTCCTATAATAAATATGTAAGGTTTTTTAAAAAATGAATTGTGCTCACTGCCTTGTTTGCGGGTGTTCTTTTTAAATTGAAATCCTTTGTCTCCGTTTACTTTCAGCCAAAACACTTCCTCTTCCTAGGGGCTTCCCAAAAGACAGCTGTCTTAGGTGTGCCTGAGCAACGTTTAAAGCAATGCTGTTTAAAAGAAAGAAAAAACCTTTTTAAACTGACCATGCCACTCCCGGACCAGCAAAAGGGCAAAGGGATGTGAATTTTCAGAGATGTAGACTCATAAACTGAGGTCTTCCTGGTAAACAGAGATGGCTCGAGAAGGTGGCATTCATATCTGATGCACATGATACTCACATCAGCTGGAACATGGACCTCAGAGGAACAGGTGGTTTGTCTTGTCTTGTCTTCAGCTCATATACAGAGATTCGGAGACAGGGAGGAATCCAGAAGTATAACAGGAACCAGCAGCCATTTCATAGAATTTATGGTCATGGCAAGTACGTCTTGTCATTCCATGTGTTCCACACAGCTGTGATTCATCGCCATCACCTGCTAGCATGTTCTGAGGCTTGGCATCTCCTCCAGGACATCCAGCCTCATTTGTGTGTAAGATCCATGGTGTCCAGCTGGTCTACCTGTATATTAGGCACCTGTGTCTAAAGGATACTCTCAGAAACATACCAGCAGAAGGAGACACTTGGCCCACTACTCTGTGTGACAGAATTATATTACGTCTGGTAAGAGGAAGGTTTCTTGTGCAAAGGTGTGAACTCTCTCCAACATTTTATTGGGGAGAATAACAGATGGAAACACATTGGGCTTCTTGTTACTAAACTATTTTGCATCCTGAGAACCTGTTTCTCACCTTTGTGACTTACTTTGGATGCTCATCTCCCTCCGCTTTTTCCTTTATTAACATACAGACAGGATGGTGTGTTTGGGCTGAGTGGTTAAGAGCCTTCTTTGTATTTCCATTTAAAAAATGCGATCAAACAAACAACGACAAAAAACAGTTGAACCCTGATGAACACTTCGTCATTAGGTTTAGTCAAGATGTAGTCCAGGGGTGTAAAGAAATGCTGTTGGTTCAAGGGCTGAATTCAATTTTGGATTCTTTTGAAGTTTTGGATTCTTTTGAAGTTCTTTTGTTCCAGTGATGAGTGAGGTCTAAAGCAAAAGGGATGGAGCCCCAAACAAAAAACTACCAGCATACTTTAGCTTGCAACTCTTTCTGCCAGTAAGTAAATCCTAGGAGAGGCATTTCAAGTTTTTAGAATGGGAAAAGATGTGCTAAAGGCTGGAAACAAACAAACCATCTGTGGTGGGGGGACTGGTGGTGTTGGCCAGGTGAAGGGTCATAGCTGCCTGGGCAACCCTGAAGGCTCAGCTTGGGGCTCCAGGAGAGCTGGATTTGGCCCACAGGCCCGAGGTTTCCCTTCCCTCCTCTAGCCCTTTGATGAGCCTCTAGTGTGTAATACTGGATAGACCTTTGCAGAGTTTTAACACTTTTCTTTTTAGTAGTCATGCACAGAGGCTGTTATGGTGGTGGAGAAACCAGTCTCAACATCTATGTGCCATGTTACCTGACAGAACATACCCCAGCCTGGTTAACAGTGGTGGCATCTCAAGGTGCTGTTTAATAATGCCAGTCTTTCAGGGGAAACAGTATGATCTGGCCCTGAAAGAGAGACCTAGTTGGATGAAAGGGAAGGATAAACTTCTCCCAAATGTGTCCTCCAGAAGGTGCAGGGGGGGGCAGTCAAGCACCAGTCAAGATTGGAGGGGCATGGAGGGGTATAGCTGCATGCCATAAAGATTCCAACTTGTTGTTTTTCATATAGTGGTTTTAATGTTCTGTTTATTTTAAATTGTTTTATTGTGTGCTGTTTGGTTTTAATTTTTGTCGAGAACCGCCCAGAGAGCTTCGGCTATTGGGCAGCATAGAAATAAAATAAATAACTAAATAAATTGTTGACCAAATATCCCATTCAGCAGGTGGTCCAGTTTGTCTTTTCCTGTTAAGAGAGCTAAGCAAAAATCCTAAAAAAGTGACCACAGCATTGATAGTTGGAGGTTGGTTGGAGCGGTATCAGTTGAACTCCTTACCAACCTGGGACAATTCTGTCTCCTAACAAAGGCCACCTCAGTGACTGTTGTGAAGGTAAGACAATGTAATTAGGCCATTTTGAGCTTATTGGAGAAAGGATGGGATATATATGTGATAAATAAATAGTGCAATATGTTGGTGGGGAAAGCAAGTAATGAATTCTACCCATCCCCCCCTCCCATACACACAAACACATGATTTTCTTTTTCATTGGTTCAGAGATAATTAGGAAGAGACACAGCGAGCCATGGCTACAAAGGGGCTTTGTCTATTATGGCTGCTACTGGTGTTCACTTGGATGATGGTAGGGGTGGAAGCTTTCCGTGATTATGAATACTTCAAACTACATCATGTCGATTTTCCAAAGACAAATGCCGGAATGGCAATGTCTACTGCAGGATGATTCTGTCATTCTGATCAAGAGATGCATTGCCTTTGGAATCTTTCACACTTACATCATTCATACCTCAGAACAGCAGCTTCAAGACATCTGCACCGTTGATGGCAAACCAGTCACTGGAGACCATCGACACTCATCTCCCCTTTCACTGACTTCCTGTTATGATGGCTCATGACCTCACTTTCTCTGGTGAAGGCATCACTGGAATAATTGAAGTTCGGTGTAAGAATGGAAAACCAGTTGAATTTCTGGGATTTCATAGATTTGTTTGGCTCCCAAGTCGCTGAATGTCTCAGGCAAAACATAGGCCTAGGTTGTAAAAGATATGGAATGTTAATGAATTTAGATCTGCCTTAGATGACCTCCAGTCTGTCTAGGGATTCAAATGTCTACCCTGCTCCCTTTGGGCCTCCTTCCACCCTCCTCTGATCCTTCGCCTCACTTTGCATGATTTCCTTGCTTGCTACCTTTCCTGCTGTAGGGCTGCAGCTGCTTCTTGACATCCTGCTGCCTTTCTGGCTCTCCCCATGGTGACTCAGATAAGCATACCTGGAGCACTCTGATCAGCTTGTGAAAACACACCTGACAATTACGTCACTATCTCCAGCCTGGATTGGATAGTTCAAGCAGGGGGGAAAGAAGTTGGTGTCTGCATAATTTAGCAACCACATCTGGCAAAGCTCAGGACTTCAGTTTCCCTATGTGCATTTTAAAATTATATTGCTTGTCTTTGGTTGGAGGAGGCTTCAGTTATATGAGGCCTCACCTCCAGTGGGACTGCCCAGTCATGGATTTGCCACTGCAAGAAGAACTAGGCCTGTATGTAAATATGGCAATTCCTTGTAGTTATTGAGATAACAGTCCTTCTAGGATCTGTGACAAAGGAACTCTCGTTGCATTGTGTTCAGGGGTGGAAACAGCAGTTGTGGTCCTGTACCCCCCTATGTAGTCTGCTGATATTTTCCTGCCTTGGCTCAAAGTTCCCAGGGGAGCCACCCTGAAGCAGTTGCACTTACTGGAAGGACAAGGCGGAGTCAGGTCCAGCTCAGCAGGAGGGCAGGACAGGGTCTTTCAGCACCCTGGCCAGATCTCTGCTGGCTGGAACTCACTCAGGAAGAGCTGTTGTCTCAGCAACATGCAGAGGTCTTCTGAAACCGTCTGGACCTGTGTTAACTCTTCCCGCTGTAAGTAGCTGTCTGCTTATTAAAGGACCATTTTCTGATTCTGCAGCTGCTGGCTCCTACTGGCAATGAAGACTGTATTGGATGGGTGCCCTCTGAATCTGAGTAGTCTACTAAAGCTACATCCTCTGGCCTGGAAGATCCCCGATTAGTAGATGATAGGTCACTGGATGAAACCTCCTTCCCCTCTGAGTCCTCCTCTGAGTCATAGGGGGGAATCCAAGCCAGAGAACATGTGGATGGAAATTCATGTATGGAAATGGAGGTAGTCTCAGAGGAGATGTGGAGACCTCCAAGACTTATAGTCTCAGTCAACTTACCATGCATGCCAAGGCTGCCTTGTGTGGAGTGGTTCAGAACTTCATGGCCACCATGACAGCCATGGGCCTGTCTCAAATAATATCTGGCCCAATACATGTGGCCCAATACATCTCAAATAATATCTGGCCCAATACATGTGGCGGTGCACACATTGGGTTTGGGCATCTAAACTGGAAGGGAAGAAAATGATATGTGGGTAGGGGATCCTATGATGACTCTAGGTTTGTTGGAGAAATCCTCCACGGACTCCAATGAGGCCGGATTCTATTGAATCCGGCCCTCTGAAGTGCGTGGAGCATCAGCTCTCCTACCTCCACATCCCCCGTGAAGTCCTCACCGGCGGATCCTGCCTGCCACCAGCTCCGAAGCCCCAGCGATATGGCCACCATTGCTGTATTGCTGGCTGGACTGACGGACTGCATACGCAAATGGCGTCCAACATAGCGGATGCCAGTTGCATCCCTGAACTTTGATGTGATAGGGTACGTAATCTTTATGTAGCCTATCACATGAAGGAACAGGGACGCAAATGGCGTATGATCACTCCTAAATGTGCTCAGCCAAACAATAAAGTCCTATTGGCTCCTTGGTTTTCTGAGGAGCTGGGAAATGGCAAGGTCAACAAGTAGAATGCAGCTGGTGTAAAAACCGAAGCAAATATGACTAAAACTATGACCCTTTTAGGGCCTACTCTGTGGATATGACTTTGGGAAGGGGAGTTTATTTCTTCCCCATCACTGTGTCTGCACAACATTTGCCAATAGAGCTGTTTCAGGTGGTCAGGAGTCTGCTTCGTATAGTTCAACACACACACTAGGCCCATTGTGTTACATTTGTAGATACAATTATTTATATTTTCTCCAACTTGGATGCCACCATTCTGAAAGAAATGGAGATGGATGTAGCCATGGCACCCGCTCGTCCTGTGGCTATGGATACTTCTCAGCTTGTGCAAGCTGCTTCGAGGACTGAGGCCTATCACTTGGACTTTAGGTCCTTGCTCTTGCTGGCTAGACAGGTCTTCCAGGGCTGGGCATACAACATGAATATCAGGAGTGGTCAATGACTCATTAAGGGATACATAGTTACAGCATTCCTAAAGGAGGCAGTAGTAAAACCACTGTTGAAAAAGGCCTGTCTAGATCCCTAGGCTATGAAGAATGATCACCCAGTTTTGAATCTACCATTTCTGAGCAAGATCTTGGAATGGATGGCATCATGTGAGGGCAGGTGAGATTTAGATGACACTGATTATTGAGATACATTCCAGTCTAGCTTCCAGCCTCGTTACAGAACAGTGTCCTTAGCTCCAGGGACCATAAGTTCTAGTAGCAGGGCTCAGTTAAAAGGTTGCCAATTTCAATGGCAGGGAGAGATCTTAGAGCATCTTGACTAGTCAGTCCTGGGATAGATGCACTAATGGGCTGACTCAGCTGAAGGCAGATTGAGATGAGCTTGAGCAGGCTAGGGATGTAGAATGCACATCCGCCATCCACCTTCTCTCCACTGGTCCTATGCCAATCTGTATCCATTCAGACAATTAGGCCAAGTCTCCAATCGACTGCTTCACCCCAACAGAGGTTTGTATCTTTCCTGCCCCAAGATTAAGCAGGGCAAGCCCTATACGGGGATATGAATAACACATTTTATTTCCTTATACTGGGACTTGAGGACTTGGAGAAAACAGATGATGTGCCCTGTAATTTTTAAAATGAATGTGTTTGGCATTGCTGATGTTGGAAGCCCCACAGGTAATCAGAGGTCCCCATGGGAAAAAAAACAACAACTGATACCTCAAACAGCCCATCTCTACTGTTAGATGTGACATTCAATCTATAAAGACTCCTGTCTGAACAACTTGCTCCACCATTATCTGGGAGATTAAGTTGAGGCAGGCACAGCTCTGTCAACTGAAGCTTTTCTGTATCTTCTTCCAGGACTGATACTGAGGATGATGGCAATAAGTGGTCATGAATGGGTCTGGTTGGAGCTTTGTCCAAATCTGTCCACGTTCCATCTGATTTTGCTGCTGCTACTGTTATATTATTCTTCGAGCAGAAGTTTGAACTCCAGCTCCATACATAGCTGGAGGTCAACAGTCCAATCTCATTCATATAAACCTTCAGATGAGATGTTCATTGGCCAATTTGTGTCCATGACACTTGCTAACACTGTTACACAGGAGTTTAAAAAACATCCCAGTTATTCCACTGCAAGAAATGCTTAGTAAGTTTTCTTTCTTTCTTTCTTTCTTTCTTTCTTTCTTCCTTCCTTCCTTCCTTCCTTTCTTCCTTTCTTCCTTTCTTCCTTTCTTTTACTCTCTCATATGAAAAGTTCTGTACTGGACCCAGGGATCATTCTTCACTTCAAAAAATAAATTGCTACTGTTAAGCACCATCTTTTCTCTTTCTTCATTCTTTTCTTTTTGAAGCCAGGATGGTGTTCATTCAGATTAATATTCTTCCACTCTACCCTGTACAACCAGAACAATTAGCATGTCAAGGTCAGATCTGGTTCTTCCTTAAACTTTTCTATATCTCAATTGATGAAAATGTTTTTTGAGCTGGATGGGGAGCAGAGGTCAGACATTCATCCATGTGGGAAGAATCCTTACGTGCACATCCAAACTGCCCTAGATAGTACTTTTCTTTTCTGCGGGACCACTGTTGGATGTGGGGCGGGCAAACCTCCGGGGGTTGTCCTACCCCGCAATCACCACTGCCAAATTTGCCATATCCAAAATTATGGCATTTTTGCAGAGGAACAAGGTGTGTTTCCCTGCATGTGCCTTGTTTCCAAGCAGAATCGTGTTTCCAAAAGCATGATTCATCTTGCAAACAAGCATGCTCCGTTGTGCCTTATTTCCCTGCAAATTACTGCAATTTCAGCAGTCTTGGAAGGGGAACACAGTGTGTGTGTTGCAAAAAAAAAGCCGCGGGGGACGGACACATGCAGCCTGTAGCCTGTGTGTTCCCTAACCCCTGATTTAGGTAGAAACATAGTTACTTAGATGTTATTGAGCCAATGATAGGATTCTTTTTGCTTGCTTGCTTTCTTTCTTTCTTTCTTTCTTTCTTTCTTTCTTTCTTTCTTTCTTTCTTTTAAGAAATCATGGTCAATTCAGACTTCCAGAGTCAGCTGTCAATCTCTCCAAAGGCTGCCAGGGGTAACAAAAGAAAAAGCAACCCACCTACCCCTACCCATACACACACATGCAGACCCTCAGAACAAAAGAAACACGCATGATTATTTTCCTTATTAATATGTAATTCATTAATGCAAAAAGAAAAATGGAGAAGATTCAGAAAGGAAAAAAGAAAGCAGAGTTCTACACTCTATTTTATTATTTTAAAAGCCATAAATGGCTGCAGTTAGCTTAGATGGTTCTTCATCCAGTTGCTTTGTTCCTGTGGTGCTTCTCTGACAATTCAGGGACTGTCATAGATCCTGAGTGTGGAAACAGCTTTTCCTGGTCTTGAAGCCCTCATCAGTTCTCCTCATGGGCACCCCTCCTCAGGGAATGGTGCCTCTCCTTGGACACACACTCAGTGCCTGAGAACCAAAACTTTGTACATTATAGCCTAATCAAAACAGGAGCCTGACATGCACAAGGGGGTGATTTGTCTATCTCCGCACCCCATTAGTTTTGCCCCTGAGATGCTAAGCATCTGTGGATCCTTTCTCTGCTCTTTTGACAGACCAGACAGCTCCCTCCCTCATAATAGCCATCAAACTGCACTTTTATTAAAGAGGGTCTCTGTTAACACTGCACTGTGGAGCAAGTGATCTTGGTTGGTAATGAACTGAGGGGGGGGGGACTGATTTGGGGGAGGGCTATTTTGGGCAGGATATTAATTGGTGGAAATAAATGATGATAGTACATTTGAGGTGATATGGGAGTCATGGAAGGGCAGGGATGTCTGAGAATTTCATTTCAGTTTGCACATCACTCAAAATGCCCTGTTCATAACCCTGAATGCTAACAGGAGTGCATGTTCTCTGAAAGTGTTCACAGTTTCCTGAACTTGTGCTTGCATTCACAAAATGTGCACTTTTAAAAAAATGCCTATTTAAAAACGGGAAACTCTTGGTGAATGCACAACTTGAAAAATGCACAACTTCTGAAAAATGCACAACTTTCCCCATTCAAATGAACAACAACAACAAATGGCCACAAATAAGAAGGGGAACAAGCTAAATCAAACTTGCAAGCAAAGTTTGGAGAATTTCAGTATGGGGTCATCCCTGTTTCCTCCATCCTTACTGAAGGGGAATTGAATTGTTTTGAAGAACAACAGTTTTGGGGTGCAAATGGAAGAATTTGGATTTTGATGGCTTGCCTTTGTAAAATTTAAATTCTAGTAAATCAAAATGTTCATATATGCCTATAAATCAGCATATGCCAATTCTATGCAATACATTTTCTCTGGGCTTGATCTTCTGGGTACCTAGCAATACCCCTGCAGACAAGCTGGGAGGAAAAGAGAGGTGGATGAGAAACATTCCCAGTAGTTCAATCATTGGGCAGAAAGAGTGGGGCATTGGAAGAGCAAGGTGAGAAAAACTGACATTTACCCTGCAAATTAGCCACATGGATCTAGCCATTTATTTCATTGTATGTTATGCTATACCTGCAAAGAGAGCTTTGGCTATTGGGCAGTACAGAAATGAAATGAAATGAAATGAAAATAAATAAATAAATAAATAAATAAATAAATAAATAAAATTTCAGATGTACATTATATTTTCACAACAATCCAGTACACTGCATTTGGAAAAGAGATTATGGGGGTGTCTCCATGACAATGGAAGGAGAATGAAGGAGTGGCTTACCCGCATTTTCATGGAGCTGGTTTTGATCCGGGCAGGGATCCACGAAGGCTTTGCATCATTCTAAGTCATCTCAGAGAACATACTTCTGGGGGGCGGGGGGCTGGGGTGACTGTCATCTGACTGGCAGGGGCTGCTCAACAAATGAGAGAGGCTTCCCCCCTCCTGGCTCTCCCCCCTTTCTTCTTCCTATTGTTTTGCTGATTATGCTTTATACTGATTTGGATTTTTACTCTGGTTCTATTAGTTATGGATTTCTTTATGCCTGTGTGAAAGTCTGTGGTGAGAAGCAATGAGTGAATGTTGTTGTTAGGTATTATTATTATAATCTTCCTATTTAGTTAGATGAGTGAATCATAATGCAAGATGCAACATACCTGATTTAATAATATATAACCCTCTCATTGCAGCATGATCCCTAAAAACTACCAGCATGTGCTTGCCTTTACTTTTGCCATTCATGAGATCAACAAGAATGCCAAATTTTTACCCAACGCCACACTCGATTCCAAGATTTATGACAGTGCATTTGATCCAGGGCGAAACTGCTGGGCCACTCTGGATCTTCTCTTCCCAGGACAGAGGAATCCCATCAATTATAACTGTGGCAGGAAAGAGAAATTGATGGCTGTCGTTGGAGCACTCACCTCTCAAAACTCCATCCAGATGGCCGACATCTTCAATGCCTACAAGATGCCACAGGTATGTGTTCATGGTGAGATTAACGTCAGCACAGGGCAAGCTCCTGCTTGTATCAAAACTGGCTCCCTTCTGATCCTCCTGCCCCTGCTGCTGTAGTGGTGGCACAGCAGTGGGGCAGGAAGATGAGAGGGGACTGTTGCTCCCCTCCCATCCTCCATTTTGTGCACACCAGGCAGCTGCTGTATGTGAGACTTCCCTTCTCCTTCCACGGCCTGTGCACAAATGGCTGCTTCTCCCCCTCCTGGGGCCCAGGAAGAGGAGAAGGAGCCCTCACACACAGTGGCGGTGGTACTTGCAGCAGGTTGTGGACATGGAAACTCCTGCTGGTGCTGCCCGCTCCCTGCCACAACCACCATGCGCAAAGCCCTCACACTCTCCTTTCTGGTGTCGGGAGGGAGAGCACAAGAGGTTTGCTCATGGGGGCAGCAGTGCTGCTGACATTGGCAGGGGGCGGCAGTGCGAGTCCCTGCCACTGCCATCCACCGACTACCCCTGGCACTGCTGCCACCATGTGCAAACGGCTCCTTCTCCCCCTTATCAGTCCTGGGAGGGGGAGAAGGAGTCATTTGTGCGCAGCGCCCATTTGCGCACAGGAGCTATTTGCACACAGCACATCTGGTGGGGAGCCTGTGGCTTGGCTCACTAAAGCAAGCTGAGCCAGGGCCTCGGGGGAAAGCCATCGAACCCCAAGAGGGCTTGATTTCCCCATGCTGGACACCCCTAAATGGGAATAGCAACACTGAGCTACTCTGCAGGGCTGGAGTAACCCACACTCAGTTACAACCATGACTCCTGTAACATAGACGTAATAATGATGAACTTTATGAGCATTGCAATGCCAGTTAAAGAAAAATACTGTTTACAAACTCAGGAAAATATTAATTAATTATTAAGAGATGAATTCGAAAGAGCATGAACAGCTGTCCTTCCTCCAACATTTTATTTTGGGGGTGGGGGTAGACACACTACAGAGCTACACTAAAAGCCTGGATTTCCACATTGATCTTTTGAGGCAATAATCACTTTTCCACAAGGAAAGACCCACCAAAAGGCTTTCCAATGAACCAGGAAGTTAATTCTGCAGACAGAGGGTGTGTCAAACGCTGCTATGACTTCATTCATTGGTTCAAACCAATGAAAGGTGGGAGGTGCTATATTTGCTTACAAACCAAATGGGCAGAGAAGTGTCTATGCATATCTCAGGTTCTACCAGAGCAAGAGGCTTGCTTTTTAAAAACATGAAAGCTGAGAATCTGGAGATTATGGGTCATCGGAATGGTTGGCGTCTGCCCCCCGCTGGCCCTTCCTGTGGATGCCCATGAAAGTTAGTTGCTTCAACATCCTGTTTAGAATCTACTTGCAGCCTGAGTATTGATAACACCAGGTGAGTTTGCTAGAAAATTTAAGATTAGACTGTTAGAGACCACAATGTATAAGAGTAGGTTATATTGAGTGAGGTCGAGATGTTGGCAAAGGTTTGGATGGAGTCAGTTTGGGTCAAGAACGACGTGATGGTTTTCTCCATCCTGAAGGTATCGTATCATTCCCATTAGCTCAGCTATGGCGCCTTTGATCCAGCACTAAGGGACAAAACTCGCTTTCCTTCATTCTACCGGATGGTCCCAAATGAAGGTCCTCAGTATGTCGGGATTGTTGGGCTACTCAAGCATTTCGGATGGAACTGGATTGGCCTCATTGTTTCAGAGGATGACAGTGGGGAAACTTTCCTCCGAACTCTGAGACCAAGGCTCTTGGAGAACAATCTTTGCGTTGCTTGGATGCACGTGATCCCAACAGTGACAAAATTTTTACCACATGAAATATATCAAAAAAAATTGGGACCAATTCAATCAACTCTCACACGGAGTGAAATCAACGTGATTCTTGTGTATGGAGACAATCAGTCTCTGGAAGCGTTACAGCTAGTTTTATACTCCAAGGAAATCGTTTATATGAATCCAACAGAGAGAGTGGACTGAAATGGCAAAACATTATAATATACCATACCAGAATTAACTCGAAATACAAGAAAAGCCAAATCGTAGATAAATCAACAGTAGAAAAGGGACAACCACGTTAGCAGACTTAATTTCTTAGACCATGACTGAAAAGGAATGTCCAGCCCCTTTAAAACCCATGAAAGCTGAGTTCTGGCTGAAAGCGGCTGTGGCAGTCAGTAGGATTCCGATATAAGCTGTGCTTGTATGTCCATTATGGACTTGCACAGTCATGTCCAGAAAGTGAACCTGTTGGGTGGACTGGCTGAGATTTTGTCATAAACAATGCTTTTGCTGATTACCTCAGTTTGGGCAGGGGGCAGGAAGCATTGTATGCAAAACCCCAATCCAGGGTCACAACCCTCTGAAGGAGCCCATTCAGAATTCCTATTGTAGCATATTAGGATTCTTGTTTTGTATATTGTGGAGACCTCAGGTGTTCTGGGAGTTTGTCGGTTTGTGTTGGTGCTCTGATAGTTGACATCTTTCTTCCTACCTTGGATAGACATTTTAAAATGTTGGGAAAGTACAAACTCTTGTAGATTCATTTTTGGTGGTAATGATTCAGTGGCTAATAGGTAGTGAAAGTCAGGTTTGCATAGCACTGATATTAACCAGTTCCTTGCCGTTTGACCCCATTCCTTTTTTTTCTCCTTCCTTTTAGCTTCACTGGTTTCTGAGAAACATCCATTTTAACAACAGTGCTGGTGAAGAGATATTTTTCAATGATAATGGGGACCTGGCAGGGGGATATGATCTCATCAACTTGGTCACCTTCCCCAACGAATCCTTTCAGAGAGTCCAAGTTGGAAGGATGGACCCCCAGGCTCCTGCAGGGAAAGAGTTCATTGTGAATGGAAGTGCTATTATGTGGAATCATAAATTCAGGCAGGTAAGCACAGTGATCAACATCACCACCATATTTTATGCACAGACTCTGGAAATTGGCATCAGGATCTTCTGCATTGGGATTTAGCAGCAAAACCTGCCGTCAAGGTTCCTCTTATGACCTGGACCCTCTGAGCAACTCCTTCAGGATCTCTTGCCTCCTTAAGAGGCCCACCTTCCTTCTTTGCAACTTCCCTTTCCCAGTAACATGGGGTTTAGGCTGTAGACATGGGGTGACTGACACTCTAGAACCATGGTTTAAACACAACAGTTTACTAGTAGATTTAATGCAAACTAATTACAACTGAAGGTATTTACACAATAGAGCTGAGTGATACAAACGGCATTAAAAGAGAATAAAAGTTGCAAAACACAAGTTCCTTTACCTTAGCTGTACTTAGACTTCTCCGGGCTGCTTCTTCCTGATCCCTCTTCAGTCTCTGGTCTCCCAGACACTGCTCTTACTGGCTCCCTCACTCTCTTTTTATACCCCTCCCTCAAAACCAAAATTACTGCTTCAAATCTAAAAGTACCCTAACTGTACTTAGACCCTTCTAGCTGCTTCTTCCTGCTCACTCTTCAGACTCTGCTCTCACTTCAGGCTCTGGCTGTCTCTACCTCTTACTGGCTCTCTCCCTCTTTTTATATACCCTCTGCCCTCAAAATCAAAAGTATTGTTTCAACCATGAAGAAACGAAACTTCAGTGGAGAAATGAAACTGACACCTAACTGGAGAAATGAAACTAGTCCTCTCAGGGTTACCCCTCCCAACAGAAAACCCCAGTCCTCTAGGCCTGACCTGTCTTCCTTTTCCCTCTGTAGGCCTCAGACCTTCGCACCTGGGCACAGCTAATATGATGGAGATCAGCTACTCAGCCTCTCCCTGCTCTTCCCCCCTTCCCACTTTTCTTTTGTACATGATCATCAGATGTATTAAAGAAGCTTTCCACGAGGGTGAAACATATGTAGGACAACGGGTACCAAGATTGTCTGCTTCCTGTCTAGGACTGGGCAAATCTGTCAATTTTGCTTTCTCCATAATTCAGGGTTTGTCTGTTTAAATCTCAAGGTCTTTCTCTCCCAATATGAACTTCATGAATTGTAGCAAACTCTTATCAAAAATGAACTAAAATAAAATTCTCACCCATCTACATCCACCAGATTGAAGGTATTCCCAGCATAAAGAGGATCATGATGTGCCTGCTTGCCATATAGCTGTTTAGAGTAGAGATGGGTGAACTCACCAGTTCTTGGCCGATACACCCCTTACTGGGCCACCACCAGCTGCCTAACCCTACTCGCCGCACACGGCGAGCCCCTGAGTGGTCCATGGGCAGGTGATGAGAGGCTCCTGGCCACCCACTCCCTTATTGACCTGCCATTTTGAGTAAAATTGGCTGCTGGGCCTTTTCCGTAAATAACCATTTACGCAAATGGTGGCCATAAGGTGGCCATTTACGCAACATTACAGGCGTCAATGGTCCATCGACGCCTGTAATGTTGAGTAAATGGCCACTTTATGGCCACCATTTGCATAGATGGTTATTTACGAAAAAGGCCTAGTTGCCATTTTAATGCAAAATGACAGCTTGGTGAGGGAGCGGGTGGCCACGCACTTGCCTGACTGAGTTGGGCAAGCAAGGGCATCCACGGACCATTGTTGGGGGGGGGTGAGCCAGCAAAAAATTGCTGAGCTTCAAACCCCCACCAGAACCCCTACCACCCCTAGTTTAAAATGTGGAGAAGAAGAAGGTGGCAACCCAGTTAAGCACTAACATGGTTGAAGACATCGGGATTCATATCCAGACTTTTATGAGCTCAGGACGCAGATCCCTGGGCTTGGGTGGGGAGTTTGTCAGTTTGGGTTCCTCCCCCATTCCATTTTTTTTAAAATCTTAAATCCTTTTTGTCCAAAATATGGAGATCTTTGCAAAGTTTGGTAAATTTTTATCAACACTGCACTGAAATGAATTTCTCATCCATCCCTACCCTGTATTTATAGGGATATTTATTTATCCAGAAGGCTAAACAAGTACACTAGCACCTTATTAGGATTTCTTGTGACAAACCTTATGGTATCTTTTAGGAATGTGGATTTTGCTCTGGTAGCTGCTGACATGCCAGTATAAGCTATCTCCATGTAGGCAAGTTACCACTTTTTAAAATCCTCTTTCAAGTTTTTCTGATTTATTTTTTTATTATATTTATGATACAGTAATCTGACCAACTGACTAAACTAATGATGCAATTCCCAGAGGCTATACTTTTGTGTTATAATACCATCTGATTGCACTGCTTTTCTCTCTTTCTCTCTCTCTCTGCGCCAATGGGAAATTGGAAATCAAGGGTAGCACTGCATGAATCTGATGAAGTGGACTTGTTAGTCTCTAACTCCACAGAAGACTCTCTCTTTTGTTAACCACAAGAGACTATCAAGGCTACACTCACTAGAAACTGATGTATCTATTCCTGCTGTTTTTCCTGTTGCTGTAGTCTTCCCAACTTGGGTCCCTCCAGAAGTTTTGTACTTCAGCTCCCATCAAAGAATCATAGAATCATAGAATAGTAGGGTTGGAAGGGGCCTACAAGGCCATTGAGTCCAACGCCCTGTCAATGCAGGAATCCAAGTCAGAGCATCCCTGACAAATGGCTGTCCAGCCTCGTCTTGAAGGCCTCCAGTGTGGGAGTGCCCACCACCTCCCCAGGTAATTGGTTCCATTGTCGTATTGCTCTTAACAGTCAGGAAGTTTTTCCTGATGTTCGGCCGGAATCTGGCTTCCTGTCACTTGAGCCCATTATTCTGTGTTCTGCACTCTGGGATGATCAAGAAGAGATCCTGATCTCTTCTTGATCCTGATTGTCACAGAGCCTTCTTCTCTGTGACAACCTTTCAAGTACTTGAAGAGCGCTATCATATCTCCCCTCAGTCTTCTCTTCTCAAGGCTAAAAATGCCCAGTTCTTTCAGTCTCTCTTCATAGGGCTTTGTTTCCAGTCCCCTGATCATCTTTGTTGCCCTCCTCTGAACCCTCTCCAGTTTGTCTGCATCCTTCTTCAAGTGTGGTACCCAGAACTGGACACAGTACTCCAGATGAGGCCTAACCAGTGCTGAGTAGAGGGGAACTAGTACTTCCCGAGATTTGGAAGATATGCTTCTATTAATGCAGCCCAAAATAGCATTGGCCTTTTTTGCAGCCACAGCACATTGTTGGCTCATATTCAGCTTGTGATCGACAACAATTCCAAGATCCTTCTCGCTTGTAGTGTGGTTCAGCCACGTATCCCTCATCTTGTAACTGTGCATTTGGTTTCTTTTTCCTAGGTGCAGAACTTGACATTTATCCCTATTAAATGTCATTCTGTTGCTTTCTGCCCAGCACTCCAGTCTATCAAGATCACTTTGAATTTTGTTTCTGTCTTCCAAAGTATTAGCTATCCCGCCCAATTTGGTGTCATCTGCAAATGTGATCAGCATTCCCTGCACCTCCTCTTCCAAGTGATTAATACAAAGGTTGAAGAGCACTGGGCCCAGGACTGAGCCCTGCAGTACCCCACTCATTACCTCTCCCCAGTTTGAGAAGGTCCCATTGATAAGCACTCTTTGAGTCCGATTCTGTAGCCAACTGTGGATCCACCGGATCGTTGTTTCATCTAGCCCACTTTGAGCTAGTTTGCTCATCAGGATATCATGGGGCACTTTGTCGAAAGCTTTGCTGAAGTCGAGGTACATGATGTCAACAGGATTCCCACGGTCTACAAGAGAGGTCACTTGATCAAAAAATGAGATCAGATTTGTCTGGCAGGACTTGTTTTTGACAAATCCATGTTGGCTTCGAGTAATCACGGCATTGTTGTCAAGGTGCTTCCAGATGGATTCCTTTATCATCTGCTCCAGGATTTTCCCTGGGCTTGATGTCAGACTGACTGGTCTGTAGTTCCCAGGTTCCTCCTTTTTGCCCTTTTTGAAGATATGGACAACGTTAGCCCTCCTCCAGTCATCTGGCACTTCCCCCATCCTCCATGATTTCTCAAAGAGAATAGACAGCGGTTCTGAGAGTTCTTCTGCCAGTTCCTTTATTATTCTAGGATGCAGTTCATCTGGCCCTGGAGATTTGAACTCATTCAAAGTAATTAGGTGTTCCTTCATCTCTGGCCATTGGCTAGAGTGGCTGCAGCTGATGGGAGCTGTGGGTCAAAACATCTGGAAGGACTAAGGTTAGGGAAGGCTGCTCTGGGTGGGTGGTAGTGTGGATTGGGTCCAGTTAGTTGAATCCTTCCCAACTCGCCAAAAGGGAGTGTAGGAGAATGAGCAGGAATGAAATCTCTGAGCTGTTCACCCAACTGAGACAGTGGACAAGCAGTCTGTGGCAATGGCAGCAAGAAGCACCTTCATGAATGGTCTGTGGTAAGCGTTGGGCCTTCCTGATGCATTAATGTCTTGCCATATGCCCAAAGATGCTGACCTGACCAAAGTCCTGCGATCTTACCATGTTCTGAATATGGTTGGGGTAGAATTTCTCCCCGAAACTTCAGGGGACCGAGTGCCAACGCATTTGGTCCTCCGAAGGTTGTTCGTGGAGAAATTCTCTGCCACCCCCCTCGCCCCCCGCCACCCCCCTGGGATGGGACTTACCTTTCACTAAAGTCGCTCCCGGCGGCAGGTCCCGGCGGCAGTTCGGCAGGTCTTCATCAGGGGAAAGATGCCATTACAAGAAAAGTAAAAAAAAAAAAATACCGCCCCTGTGATAGGCTACGTAACGATTAACGTAGAATATCACGGCTAGATTTGCAAAGTCAGCCGTGATAGGCTACGTTAATCATCATGTAGCCTATCACAGGTGACTAAAAAAAAAAAAAAAAGTGTGTACCGCTAATGGTGGCCCCCATAGGGAGCCGCGATTCGGGTTCCTTATTTGGTCCCTGTAGTCTACGTAAAGATTTAGGTAGACTACTGCGAAAATAAGGGCAACGCTAGAAGAAAAAGAGATGTAGCTGAGGATTGCACCTATCAGGAAAAGTTACTTTCATGCCAAATGGCTTTCCTTCTGCTTTCCATTAGACACTGCCCACTTCCACCTGTGTCGAGAGCTGCCACCCGGGACAGAGCAGGTTCGTCCAGCAGGGGAAGCAAGTGTGTTGCTATGATTGTGTTGAGTGCCCCCAAGGGAGGATTTCCATCCAGATGGGTAAGTGCAGGAATCCCGAGTGATTTGAAAATAACCCAGAAGTTTGTATTTCAGGTATATTTTAATTCCTATCATGGTTCTCTAAATAGGAATATATGAGTGTGTTTACTATGAACAGCGGTGGACAAAGGAAGAAGAAACTTTGTTCTATGAGCTCCAGTTAAACAATTCCAGCTAAATTCAGGGAATCTTTGTATTCTTTGGCCACTTACCCATCTGAATTCTAGAGAAAATCACACAAAAATCGAAAAGTTTCAGATTCATATGTATTTTAATTCCTATCCCTTTTTGTGAAAGACAAATATATTACTGTGTTGAGTATGAACAGGGGCAAGAAGAGGAAATCCTGACAGAATCGTTATCACTGATGCTGAAGAAAGAGGATTTGTTAAATGAGGTCAAATTAAAAAACTCCAGCTAAACACAGAGAATATGTTTTAATGTAAAGTTTTTGCTCAACACTTTCAGATGCAGATCAATGTGAGAAGTGCCAAGAAGATCAGTATCCAAACAAGAATCAGGACGAATGTATTCTTAAAGTCATAAGCTACCTATCTTATGAGGAGCCTTTGGGAGCAGTTCTCACCTCCTTGGCTCTTTTCATTTCTGTGATCACACTTTTGGTGTTGTGGACCTTCATTCAGCACCAAAATACACCCATTGTCAAAGCCAACAACTGGAGCATCACCTGTATCTTGGCCTCCTCCCTGTTGCTCTGCTTTCTCTGCTCCTTCTTATTCATTGGCCGGCCTGGGAAGGTGACCTGCCTTCTGAGGCAAACAGTGTTTGGCCTCATCTTCTCCATTGCTGTGGCTTGTGTGTTAGCAAAAACCATCACTGTGGTTTTGGCCTTTGTAGCTACAAAGCCTGGAAACAGGGTGAGGAAATGGGTGGGGAAGAGACTTCCTGTATCAGTGATATTGTCTCTCTCTCTTATTCAAGCTGGCATTTGTTTTGTGTGGCTGGCAACTTCTCCCCCCTTCCCAGAGTTGGACATGCACTCCCAGGTCGACGCAATCCTAGTTCAATGCAATGAAGGCTCAGCCCTCATGTTCTCCATTGTCCTGGGCTACATGGGGTTTCTGGCCCTCATCAGCTTCACGGTGGCTTTCCTTGCCAGGAAGTTGCCTGATACTTTCAATGAAGCCAAGCTGATCAGTTTCAGCATGTTGGTCTTCTGCAGTGTTTGGGTGTCCTTTGTGCCAACCTACCTGAGCACCAAGGGGAAATACATGGTGGCCGTGGAGGTCTTCTCCATCTTGGCCTCCAGTGCTGGCGTATTGGGTTGCATCTTCCTCCCGAAATGCTACATTATTATATTCAGGCCTGAACTGAACACCAAGGAGCAATTAGTCAGGAAAAAAGAATAGTCCCAGCTAGGGGGAGAAGTGACATCACCCTTGATTTCAGAGTGTCTTTTTCTTGAGCTATTTCCCAACCTGGTGGAACTAAAGTGGGGATAACACTGTTCCCCCACATTTGCAATGCCAGTGGTGTCCTTTGAAGTTGGTGGGGCATTTTTGGTGATTTTCACGGGTGGTATTCAAACTCTATCCATTTCTGGCTCGTGGTGGCTACCATTATCTAAGATCCATGTTAAGTGGCCTTGCAGACCAGTTGGCGCATGGATTGTTGAGGATTTCAGCATGGAGATGGGAGGATAATTGACAGGGGGGTTGCTTGTTTGGGCTTGAAGTCATCTGTGGCTGACGATTAAGAGGGTGGGGATTTGTGGGCTGGTTTAGTTTCGTGTCTTTGAAACCGAGGTACAAATCAAGGAATATCTGGTTTGGACCTTCCTTCTGCCATGAACTCACAAGGTCACCTTAGGCAAGCCACTCTTGCTCAGCCTCCATCTCCCCCCGCCCCTTCCATCTGCAGTATGCAGGATAAAAATACTGACATAGCTTATATATGGTTGTTGTCAGGATTACAACTAGGTCATTCACACAGAATACTTTGAACCCCTAAAAGCTGTGCAAATGTCATGTATTACTGTTAAGGTCAGCGGAATGCCATGACTTCCTTCCCAATACTGTGGGGAAGCTTTGTTCAGTGAGGATAATAACCAGACACTGAAACTGAGCCTTTTAGGGACCAATCTTAAGCCCCCGTAGCATTGTCTGAGGGCCCATAGGAGAGTTGGGATTCCCCCGTCTGAGGAGACTCTGACCTCAGAAGTGGGAGTTGGACATCCCTCCCTGTGCTGCCCTGTCACAGCTGGTCCAGGAGCCTGCCCTCACTTGCCCTTGCTCATGTCCTCCCAGGCTCACCCTGACCTGTCTGGCAAGGGCCCGCATAATGCCTCTAGTATTGCACATGTTACGCTTTCTTGGTCCCAAACTGCGCATATTTAAATATGCACATTTTAAGCCCCCTTTTTCACCAAAAAAGGGTGGCAAAATGGTTGGTGCTTACCAGACAGGCCCGGAGTGAGTGCGGGCGACTCGTCAAGCTTGCAGGGGCAGTGTTTCAGCAGGCGCCCGGAGAACCTGAGCTGGGGTGGGTTCCTACTAGGGATGTACGAAAGTCCCTTACCTGAACCCAAAAGTTGATTCGCGGTGGGGGGAAGGTGCTCCGTCCCTCCCCCCAAAATTCTGGGCAGGGGGGGAGGAACCCCGTCCCTCCCCCCTGAAATTCTGGCTGGGGGGGAGGCGCCCCATCCCTCCCGCTGCAAATCCTGGCCGGCCGGGACGCAAATGGCGGCGGCCGTAGCTGCCACCATTTGCATCACTGCAATCAGCCGTGATAGGCTACGTAAATGTTTATGTAGCCTATCACATTTTGGTTTTTTTTTACTTGGAAATGGCGGCGGTGGCAGCCGGTCGGAAGACCGGCCGCCGCACCCGCCGCCGCCGAACAGCCGCCGGAGCCGCCACCACCGCCGCCGCCGCCACGGACATTCACATAAGGTAAGTCCCATCCAGGGGGGGTGGGGGGGGCAGACCGTTTTGCCACCAATTTCGGGGGCCGAATGAGCTTGCATTCGGCCTCCCCGAGATTTGTGGTGAAATTCTCTGACATCTCTAGTTCCTACATGCCTACCTGCAAAGGAGATTGGTTACTGACGGATGTTTGCGGGTCCTTTACATGATGTTGTCAACCTCCAGTGCCTCTTCTGTGCTTCTGACCATTTGGTGTGGAGAATGTGGATATGCAGACATTTTTCTGCCTCTCTCAAAATACTAGAACCTGGGGTATCCCTTGAAGCTGATTGGTGGGAGATTCAGGAGAGATCACAGAAAGTACTTCTTCACACAGCGCATAGTTACACTATGAAATCCGCTACCTCAAGATGTAGTGATGGCCACCAATTTGGATGGCTTTCAAAGGGGATTAGATAGAAACCTGGAGGAGGAGGCTATCAATGGCTCCTCGTCCTGATGGCTATGTGCTACCTGCAATACCAGAGGCAGTAAGCTTATGTACACCAGTTGCTGAGGAACATGGGCAGGGGAGTGATATTGCACTCATGTCCTGCTTGTGGCTTTCCTGTGGGCAGCTTTTTGGCCACTGTGTGAACAGAAAGCTGGACTAGATGGACCCTTGGTCTGATCCAAGGGAACAAGGGAGAGATGTGTAGTATCTGTCCCCTGCTCCGGGCCTGTCCAGAGCCAAAGGATGGCTGGGGGAGGCGTGACCCCATCTTCTGGCCTTCGTTTGCTGCTCTGCAATGCCAGGTTTGTTACCCAGAAAACCTCCCTCATCCATGACATGATCCTGGATGAGGGTGCAGACCTGGCATGTATTACGGAGACCTGGCTGGCCGAGGCTGCTGCTCCAACCCTTGCAGCCATGTGTCCAGCTGGATTTTCGTATGCACAGCAGCCGAGGGCTGGGGATCGGGGAGGGGGAGTGGCTGTTATCTACCGAGAGTCCTTGGTCTTCACCAGACCCCTCTCCGGGAGACCAAGGTTGTTGAGTGCATGTACTGGAGGTTGGGCCCGAAGGGCAGTCTGGGGATTCTGCTCGTGTACCGTCCACCCCACTGCACGACTGACTCCCTGGCCAAGGTGCTTGAGGTGGTCTCTGATGTGCGTGTACAGTCCCCTAACTTACTGGTGTTGGGGGACTTCAACGTACATTTGGAGGCCATCCTCACAGGAGCACCTCGGGACTTCATGGAGACCATGGCCTCCTGGGAGCTGCACCATATTCTAACTGGGCCCACCCATGTAGCCGGTCATGCACTAGACCTTGTGTTTGTTTCTGGAGAAGCGGGGAGTGATCTGGAAGTTGGGGGTATATCCACCACCCCCTTGTCATGGTCAGATCACTATCTGGTGATGTTGGACTTCTCGGTTCCACAACCCCTCTGCAGGGGTGGAGGACCCATTAAAATGGTCTGCCCCAGGCGTCTTATGGATCCAAATGGATTCCTGAACGCGCTTGGGGATTCTCTGGGGCATGCCAACGGCCACTCGGTCGAGACCCTGGTTGGTGGCTGGAATGCCGCAATTACTGGGGTATTAGATCGGGTGGCTCCGAAACGCCCTCTCCCCCTGAACAGGGCTCGGACTGCACCATGGTTCAATCTGCGGTTACGAGCTCTGAAACAGGAGGTGAGATGGCTAGAGCGCCGGTGGCGGAAGTCTTGCTCCAAAGACGATCAGACACGGGCTAGAGCTATATCTTCAGCCTATCATGTGGCGGTGAAGGCAGCAAAAAAGGAATATTATGCTGCCTCCATCGCGTCTGCAGAGTGCTGCCCCAGGAGGCTGTTCCAAGTGGTCCGGAGCCTAGTCGGTCCTGTGGCTCCGGAACCACTGGAGCATTCTAAGGCCTCCTGTGAGGCTTTGGCAAGGCACTTTGCAGATAAAATTGATCAGATTAGGTGTGTTACTCTGCACACTGTGGATACAGTTAGTGAGCAAGAGGCGGCCTGTGGCAAACCAGTTTTGTGGGATTGGTTTCAGCTTCTTCCTCCTGATGAAGTGGACAAGGTGCTTTCATCTGTAAGGCCGACCACCTGCTTACTTGATCCTTGCCCATCTTGGCTCATTATGAGCTGCAGAGAGAGACTGGGTGAGGGGATCAAGGCGGTGGTGAACGCCTCCCTTGAGGAGGGAGTGATGCCATCAGCCCTCAAGGAGGCAGTGATAAGACCACTCTTAAAGAAGCCCTCCTTGGATCCTCAAGTTTTGAACAACTTTCACCCAGTCTCAAATCTGCCATTTTTGGGCAAGGTGATTGAGCGTGTGGTGGCGGTGCAGTTGAAGGCACACTTGGAAGAAACTGATTATCTAGACCCATTTCAGTCGGGCTTCAGGCTTGGGCATGGGACAGAAACGGCCTTGGTCGCCTTGGTGGATGATATGAGGAGGGCTCTGGATAGGGGTGAATGCTCCTTCCTTCTTCTCCTTGACCTCTCAGCGGCTTTTGATACCGTTGACCACGGTATCCTCCTGGACCGCCTGGAGGGGTTGGGCATTGGAGACACTGTATTGTGGTGGTTCCGGTCCTTCCTCTCCGGCAGGTACCAGAGGGGAGCACTGGGAGAGGAGGTTTCGGACCCGTGGCCACTTACTTGTGGGGTGCCACAGGGTTCCATCCTCTCCCCGATGCTATTTAACATCTATGTGAAGCCCCTGGGGGCTATCATCAGGAGGTTTGGGGTGCAGTGTCATCAATATGCGGATGACACGCAGCTCTACCTCTCATTCAAATCTTCACCAAGGTTGGCCGTAGAATCCCTGTCCAAATGTCTGGAGACGGTGAGTGGCTGGATGGGGAGGAATAAGCTGAAGCTGAACCCTGACAAGACCGAGGTACTTTTGGTGGGAGACAAGAGGAGGCTGGGGGATGTTGACCTGGTGTTGAATGGGGTACGGCTACCCTTGAAAGACCAGGTCCGCAGCCTGGGGGTCATTTTGGACTCCCAGCTGTCCATGGAGGCTCAGGTGTCAGCTGTGAGCCGGACAGCGCTGTATCAACTCCATCTGATACAGCGGCTGCGCCCCTTCCTTCCCGACCATCTGCTCCCATCGGTAGTACATGCCCTGGTCTCCTCTCGTTTAGACTACTGTAATGCGCTCTACGTGGGGTTACCCTTGAAGACGGTTCGGAAGCTGCAGCTGGTACAGAACGTGGCGGCTCGCCTGATTAAAGGCAGCCGCCGGCGAGATCACATCACTCCAGTGCTGAAGGAGTTGCACTGGTTACCAGTTGTTTTCCAGGCCAAATTCAAGGTGTTGGTTTTGACCTTTAAAACCATATATGGTTCCGGCCCAGCCTATCTTAAGGAGCGCCTCCAGCAACACCAGACAGGCCGCTCAACAAGATCAGCCTCGGATGGCCTTCTCTCTGTCCCATCAGCCAGGACAGCTAGACTGGTGGGGACGAGGGAGAGGGCCTTCTCTGTGGTGGCCCCCACTCTGTGGAACTCCCTCCCTAGGGAACTCCGCCATGCCCCCTCTTTAATGAGCTTCCATCGTGCATTAAAAACGTGGTTGTTCAGGCAGGCATTTGGGGTGGGTTAGGGTATTTAAAAAAAAAAAATTATGGTAAAATTTTATTGTTTTAAATTGTTTTATGGTGGGTTGTACATCGCCCAGAGTGGCTGGGTGACCAGTCAGATGGGCGATTAATAAATTTATAAATAAATAAATAAATAAATCCAGAGTGGCTCTTCTTATGTCCTTATGTCTCTACCATATGCACGAGGAGAAAGAATGCCCACAGCTGCTTATTCGCTGATATTTCTCCTTGATACCTTTCCTCCAGACTGACTCCTCCAGCCTTGGGTAGTTAACTCTATTGAAGGCTCTTTGGAGTTTGCTCTTCAAGGGGCAATGTAGGAAGAGGATTAGGTCTGTTCTCTCCCCAGCAAATGGGGAGAGCAATAAGGCATATCTGATGATTTCAAATAATAAAAGACAGTGTATGGTTTTGCTTTACTTTCTTTTATGAATTTCTCCCATATTTTGTTTTGTCCTTGATGAAGTAAACTATTAATAACAGAAAATGACGCATTTTGATTTTATTCTGTTGATTTGCTTATGTGTATGTGGCTGGCCACTTTGGTTTGGGGAGGAGATGGTTTTGATTTTTCAGAACTGGAAGAGGCCATTTAGGCCATCAAGTCCAACCCACTGCTCAGTGCCAGAATCCAAGGGGCTGTCTCCACCAGTGATTCACTCCAAGCCAGCTGTGTGTTGAGGTTCTTAGGGATACATGACATCATGGCCATCCAGCAGCCACCCTGAAGTTATCAGGGAAGAGCTGGATTTCCTGTGACTGCTTAAAGTCCGATTCTTTTCCTTGCCAGGTTCTCCTCAGTATAGTTGCTGTGTGCCCCAAACCCCACCTTTACCTCAGATATGCTAGCCCTGCCCAGGGGTGTGCCTTTCACCATGACCCGGGTCAAGGGGTGTTTCCCGTCCCTGCACAAACCAATTTGTGTCTCCTCAGAAGTAACTCCCATTGTGGTCAATGATTTTTGCCCTCTGAATGCCCACACCAGAACTTACAGAGATCCCCCTCAATTGACATGGCACAGTTTAAAGCCCAATCCTCTAAGTGTGGTAAAGCGTGATCTCAAGGCTCTGATTCTCCTTTGTTTGTTTTATCGCCTTAGGAAGTAACTACTTCAATCCTTCATTGTAGCGATCCTGTGGGTTAAAATGGGGGCTGGTTTCCCATCTTTGTGTTCTCCCCCTCTCTTTCCCAGCACAAGCATATGTGTGTCTACTTGGAAGGAATTCCCATTGTGCTCAATGAGGCTTGTTCCTGAAATGCAGGCACATCTGGAGTTACAGGGGGAAGGAGGAAGGGGGGGAGCCTGTCTTATTGGCTGAGCAGCCCCTGCCAGTGAGATGACATTCACTCCAACCCCCGCCAGGAAGTATGTTCTGTGAAGTGATTTTTACTGGTACGGAGAACCTGCTCGTGGAGCCCTGCATGGAGCAAAGCGCAGCAAAGCTGATTCCTTGTTTAAAAGATCCAGTACTGCTCCATTAGTTTCTCCTTCCTTTGTCATGGAGACACAGCCCAGTTTAAAGCATTCCGTGTTAGTAGAGCCAATGCTGATCTAACATATGCAGTTCAATGTGTAGTGTTTGCCATATCTAAGAATATGATGTTCCAAAACTGTAACACACAACAGGACATAATCACTGCATATGAATATATAAACCCTGCTGATTCCAATTTCTCCAACATAGAATCATAGAATCATAGAGCTGGACAGAGCCACTTAGACCATCAGACCCTCTGCTCAGGGCAGGAATCCCTGAGAGATGACTGCCCAGTTTTTCCTGGAATACCTCCATTTTGTCTTGTTTGTAGTGGCTCTCCTTGCCAGATGCACCATATTCCATCGGTGTAACAATTTTGATGAATTCTCTCTAGGGATTGTCGATACGGTTTTCTTTGACTGATTTATCCATAATGTATCCCATACTTTTTGCTCGATATCATTACTGGTTCCAGGAGGCCTTTTCACTTCCTCACCTGAATTATTTATTGTATTTATTTATTAAATGTCTACACCACCAATTAGCCAAGGCTCTCTGACAGCTTGATAAAATGAAATGTGTAACCATAAAATAGGATAACATAGTAAAACATAAGATGAAAACGTACATTTGAAATGGAATACAAGTGAAGTAGGAATGAAGATAACAGCCAGCAGCAATAGTGCAAAGATCTAAAAAAATGCACACAATTTTTAAAACGGAAGGGCTATAAAGCCTGGAAAAATAAGGTCTTGATCTGGCACCAGAAAGACTACAATCATGTAGGTGCCAAGCGAGCCTCTTTGGCGGGGTGTTCCAGAACTAAGGTGTCACCGCTGAAAAGGTCCTCACCCCAGTAGCCACCTACCTCACATCAATCAGCCAAGGCAGCCAGAGAAAGGCGTCTGAGGATGATGGAAGGGTCAGGGCAGATATTTATGGAAGTAGACAGTCCTTCCAGCTACCTGGCGCTATGCTGTTTAAGGGCTTTGTAGGTTAATACCAGCACTTTGAATTGGGCCTGGAAATGGACTAGCACCCAGTATAGATCATAAAGCACTGGCATCATATGATCATATTGGCCAGTCCCTGTTAACATTTTCACTGCCATATTTTGGACCTGAAGCGAAGGAAAAGAAAACAGGAAAGAAAGCACCAATGGCCTCAGATCCAGATGCCAGCCCTGAAATGGCCTTTCCACCCTTCGTAGTCAGCTTTTAGCAGCTCTGTGCTTGTGCTGAAAATGGGCAAACAAAAGAGAGCACGGAGAGAAAAAAGGAGAAGGGAGGGAGTAGGCACGTCTCCTTAGAGGAACAGGCTGAGCAATTCTTTATTCATTCCAGATGAACCTTCAAACCCATTTCAGTCCGACTTTTCTGCTGACAAGGAAATACAAAGTACAGCAGGGGCCGGGAGGAGGGGCGGAGGAGAGGCCACTCTTCTTCCTTCCTGTCTCTGCCCTCACCGCCTCGGTGCAACCTCAGATGCCTCAGAATGGTGCCTCATGCCTAGGTCTAGTCTTGGGCAACTGGGTCATCTTATCCATGTTTACTCAGGATTCAACTGCACTGAACAACACGCCGTGTACTTCTGACTAAAAGTGAATCCAGTCAGCTATTGGGGCCTCTGAGTCATAGGAGGGGAGTACTAGCATGTTTGGGACAGCTCCAGGTTTTGCAGACATACAACAAATCTTTCCGGGGCAAAACTCCTATGTAGGGATGTCAGAGAATTCTGCCACGGACTGACATGGGATCAAACTCCCTTCAGTCCGTGCCACGGAATCCTCTGCGGAACGGCACCACAAGGTCCTGCGGAGCCAGCAGTCATACCGCTTTTTTTTCATCGTCCGCAAAGAGTCACAAAATTTTCATAAATAAAAACGCAGTGTAGTATATTCTGATAATAAATACATAAGGTTTTTTAAAAAATGAATTGTGCTCACTGCCTTGTTTGCGGGTGTTCTTTTTAAATTGAAATCCTCTGTCTCCATTTACTTTCAGCCAAAACACTTCTTCTTCCTAGGGGCTTCCCAAAAGAAGGCTGTCTTAGGTGTGCCTGAGCAATAAACTCTTTGTTTAAAGCAACGCTGTTTTAAAGAAAGAAAAAACCTTTTTAAACTGACCATGCCACTCCTGGACCGGCAAGAGGGCAAAGGGATATGAATTTTCAGGGATGTAGACTCATAAACTGGAGGTCTTCCTGGTAAACAGAGATGGTTGGAGATGGTGGCATTCATATCTGATGCACATGCTGGTGGAATATGGAACTCAGAGGAACAGGTGGTTTGTCTTGTCTTTTCTTGAGCTCATATACAGAGATTCGGAGACAGGGAGGAATCCAGAAGTACAACAGGAACCAGCAGCCATTTCAGAGAATTTATGGTCATGGCAAGTACGTCTTGTCATTCCATGTGTTCCACACAGCTGTGATTCATCGCCATCACGTGCTGGCATGTTCTGAGGCTTGGCATCTCCTCCAGGACATCCGACTTCATTTGTGTGTAAGATCCCATGGTGTCCAGCTGGTCTTGTTGTTGTTCAGTCGTTCAGTCGTGTCCAACTCTTCGTGACCCCATGGACCATAGCACGCCAGGCCTTCCTGTCCTGCCCTCTCTCCCGGAGCATGCTCAAGTTCATATTCATTGCAGACCGTGATGCTATCTAGCCATCTCATCCTCTGCCGTCCCCTTCTCCTTTTGCCTTCAGTCTTTCCCAGCATCAGGGTCTTTTCCAGGGAGTTTTCTCTTCGCATTAGGTGGCCAAAATATTGGAGCTTCAGCTTCATTATCTGTCCTTCCAATGAGCACTCAGGGTTGATTTCCTTTAGGATGGACTGATTTGACCTCCTTGCAGTCCAGGGGACTCGTAAGAGTCTTCTCCAGCACCACAGTTCGAAAGCATCAATTCTTCAGCGCTCAGCCTTCCTTATAGTCCAGCTCTCACAGCCATACATTACTACTGGGAAAACCATAGCTTTGATTAGACGGACCTTTGTCGGCAAGATGATGTCTCTGCTTCTTACTATGCTGTCTAGGTTGGCCATAGCTTTCCTCCCAAGGAGCAAGCATCTTTTAATTTCATGGCTACAGTCACCGTCTGCGGTGATCTTGGGGCCCAAGAAAGTAAAATCTGTCACTGCTTCCATTTCTTCCCCTTCTATATGCCAGGAAGTGATGGGGCCAGATGCCATGATCTTCGTTTGTTTAATGTTGAGTTTCAAACCAGCTTTTGCACTCTCCTCTTTCACCCTCAACAAGAGGCTCTTGAGATCCTCTTCGCTTTCTGCCATTAGGGTGGTATCGTCTGCATATCGGAGGTTGTTGAAAATTCTCCCAGCAATCTTAATTCTGACCTGTGATTCACCCAACCCAGCGTTTCTCATGATGTACTCTGCATATAAGTTAAATAAGCAGGGCGACAATATGCAGCCTTGTCGTACTCCTTTCCTAATTTTGAACCAATCGCTGTTTGCGCCCCTGCTCTTTGCCATGATAGGCTATGTAAATACTTACGCAGCTATCATTTGTGGCTTCAGCAGCTGGCTGAGAGACCAGCAGCTGCCGCCGCCACTGCCGCCAGAACCACTGCCACCAGAACATCTGTCCCAGGTAAGCTTCGTCCCAGGGGGGATTCCGTCGGTTGGCAGGGTGTGGGAGGCCGTTCCGCCACAGGTTTCAGGAGGCCGAATGCATTGGCATTCGGCCTCACTGAAATCCGTGCCAGAATTCTCCACCATCCCTAGTAGTCAATGAAGCAGAAATAGATGTTTTTTCTGGAATTCTCTTGCTTTTTCCATGATCCAGCGAACGTTGGCAATTTGATCTCTAGTTCCTCTGCTGGTAGTTCTCAGTTCACATACTGCTGAAGCCTAGCTTGTAGGATTTTGAGGCCCCCTGAAATCTGTGGTGGAATGGCCTGCCACCCCCCTGCCACCCCGCGGATCCCCCCCAGGACGAGACTTACCTGGGGCAGATCTTCCGGGCGGCGGCAGCTCCGCCGGTGGCTCCCGCGGTGGTTTGGCGGCAGTTCGGCGGTAGCGGCTGCGGCGGCCAGTCTTCCGACCGGCTGCTGCCGCTGCCATTTCCAGTTTAAAAAAAAAAGAAAAAGTGATAGGCTATGTAAAAATATACGTAGCCTATCACAGCTAGGTTTTTTTAAAAAAACCATGATAGGCTACATAAATGTTTACGTAGACTATCACGGTTGACTTTAAAAAACAAACAAACGTGCGTACGCAAATGGCGGCGGCCATGGCCGCTGCCATTTGCGTTCCTTATTTTGATGGCGAAGATGGCGAAAATAAGATGGCGAAAATAAGGGGAACGCAAATAGCGTAGACGCTACACTATTTGTGTTCCCCTTATTTTCGCCGACTTAGTCTACGTAAATGTTTACGTAGACTAAGACGTGCCAAAATAAGGAACGAAAACTTGAACTTGAACTTGTCTTGAGCACACTCCGGGAGAGAGCAGAGGACAGGAATGCCTGGCGTGCAGATGATTGCTGATTGAATCGTTTCAGTCGTGAAACGACTGATGATTCAATCAGATGATCGCTGATTGAATCGTTCAGTCGTGTCCAACTCAGGGCAATCTTAATTCCGATCTCTGATTCATCCAACCCGGCATTCCTCATGATGTACTCTGCATATAAGTTAAATAAGCAGGGTGACAATATGCAGCCTTGTCGTACTCCTTTCCCAATTTTGAACCAATCGGTTGTTCCATGTCCGGTTCTTACTGTTGCTTCTTGACCCTCGTACAGGTTTCTCAGGAGACAGGTAAGGTGGTCTGGTACCCCGATGTCTTTCAGAATTTGCCAGAGTTTGTTGTGATCCACACAATCAAAGGCTTTAGCGTAGGCAATGAAGCAGAAAGCAGAAATGCCTCTCCTAGGATTTAATTACTGGCAGTAAGCGTTGCAGGCTAAAGTATGCTGGTAGTTTTGTGTTTTGGGCTCCATCCCTTTTGCTTTAGACCTCACTCATCACTGGAACAAAAGAACTTCTCCAAAATTGAATTCAGCCCTTGAACCAACAGCATTTCTTTACACCCGTGGACTAGACTCCTGACTAAACCTAATGATGAAGTGGTCATCAGGGTTCAACTGATTTTTGTCGTTGTTTGTTTGATTGCATTTTTAAATGGAAATGTAGTAGCAATGTAGAGGGTCAGACTAAGTAGCCTCATGCCTCACGTTCTTGCTGAGCTCTTGCTCCCTTAAATATATGTTTGTAAGCTGACGAGACACAGGAATGTCTTATCTTGTCAACAAGGCTAAGGTCAGCATAGGGTTGTATATCATGTTCTCTGCTGTTCTCTGCTTATCATGCCCTATAACCCATTTCCTGTGCTATAAACAATGGTGCTAGAAGAGGACATGCTGAATACTGCAAAACCACACAGAAAAGAGAGGGGGAGCTTTTTCCTATGTGTCATAATGTCTATAAAAACAATTTGCTGATGTACCTCAGGGCTTTTGGCTCTTTGGAAGTGATTCCAGCCATAAAGCCCGCGCGTTAATAAAGAAAAACTCTTTTTTCCTTCACTCTGTGGTCTCTCTGACTCTGATTCCTGCAACATAAATGGTGCCGTGACTCGGATTGTGGCAGGCACTGAGACAGAGAGGTGGCAGTTGCTTGCTCTTAGTCGCCGTGCCGGGAGGGAGAGCTCAGCGCATGCCTCCCTTTCTTGGCGCCACCGACCTTTTTGTCAGGTGAACGGGAGAAAGCCTGAGCCGGGACCGCCCGAACGGCAGCGAGCGTCAAGACAACCTCGGGAAGCGGAGGAAGGAACTTGAGCCCTGCCCATATTGCAGCTGCAATTGAGTTGAAACCCACATTAGAGGTCTTCAGGAGAAAGGCAAGTATATGAAGTTGAAAGTGGGCCCCGCCTTCGGGAGAAAGGCCAGTGTAAGTATACGTATACAAGGGGAACCCACCCAGTTGGGGTGGAAGGGGGACTTGATCACTCCCCGAGCAGGCACTAGTACTCAGCAAGGCGCTGAGGAAACTGCTTCACTCTAGTGGAAAAAGTGGGATAGTGGGCGGCAGAAACGTATAAATGAAGTGATAGAAGATTGTGTGAGTGGCTACTGCGGTTTCTATAGCACGCCGTTGACCGTCCGGGTGCCCAGGCCAGTAGCAAAGCACGTGGTGTAAGAAGTCCTCTTGTGTCGGTCAGTGAGACCCCTTACTCGCTGACCAATTCCCTTCCCTCTTTGTGTCCGTCTTCATCATTTGGCCAAGCCAAAATCGCGCTACTACCATGCTCCTGAAAGCTGCAATGAACTGTGTAAGCTGGGAGACCCAACCTGATTGAAAAGAAAAGAAGATATTGGAGTAACTGTCTTAAAAAACAGTGAAATCTGTGTAGCTGGCTGGCTGACGCTGTCAGTGATGTTACAACTTTAAATTAAGACTGTTTTCCTGTTTGAGACCCCAGCAAAGAAAGCTGACCTGAGTTATTTGTTGCCCATGCCAAAGCAAAGATTTGGCTGCCCTGTACCTCATCGTGTCCTGTTTTGAGCTTGGGATTTACAAATACAAACAAACTGGGAAGCTTGCCTTTGAAGTCCTGCAAATCACCCCACCGCCTCCCCGAAAAAGATTAATGGCGGCCTGAAAAATGCAAGTATAAGGTGATGCCCATCACCCCCCAGCATTCTGAGTTTCAGCACTTTGCTTTCGTGTACCAGGTTGAAAGAGAAGAGAAGAGGGGTGTGTGTGTGTGTGTGTGTGTGTGTGTGGGGGGGGGGAGATATTACAAATCCCTGGCAAGCTTGTCTAGCGATAGATAGCCCCGAGAGCTTCCCCCCCTTTTCACAGTGCTGTGAGGCTTTTCATAAACTTGAACTCTCATTGCTGTAGACTGTGTGTCTGTGTTTGTAGTCAGCTCAGTGTACAACAGGCTGAGTTTGATCTATGACTTTTAGATTTCCTTCTGCTAGAACTCATGCAGCATAGAGTTGCTGATGCAAAAATGGTGACCTAGAACTCTTTGCGTGTGTGAGTATGCCCATCCCTTGATTTTGATGAGCCCTGAGCATGCAGCCAGAGGAGCAGTATAGTTGCTGGATCTGCTCCATCATGCCTTACCATGCAAGAAGTGTTTTCCATTCATTGTGTTAAATTGCAAAAAAAAAGTTTGTTGTGTGTATTTTATGATTTCTTAGATATCATAAAATATATGTGATATTTGCAGATGTTTTTACTGTTAGTTGCAACTCCAAATGATACTGAGTGTGGTTCCCAGTGGTTGACAAGGGCAAAGACAGAGACAAGTAGAGAAAGACAGAGAAATAGAGAAAGTGGCAGACACATACAGAAGGGAGAAAAAAAGAAGACAGAGAAGGCAAGAAGCAAAGAGAAAGAACATTTGTAGAGAAGAAGTGTGGCCATAGTTGCCCCCAGGGTAAATTGGAAGCAGCTGATTATGCCTGGAGCTTAAGAAGAGCCTATCCCAAATGTGCGTCATTGGGACTAGTGTAGGGCAGAAAGGTTTAAGTCAGTGAGTTTAACTTGAAAAAAAGACAAATAAAGAAACAAGGCTAGTGCATGGAGCGGAGAGTTTTATATAGAAAGTTTGAAACATGATCTGCAATACAGGCAGATCAGCAAGAAAGAGAAAGCAAGAAAGAGAGAGAGAGAGATTTCTCTTCCCAAACAGGGGGAAGAAGTAATAGCCTGCCTTTGGGCTGTTACATACATGCAAAGTGTGATGAATCACAGCAACAAGGTTCTGTATGTGCAAAGTGAAAAAAACACAGCACCTCAGAGGGGAGTCCCTTTTCGACCTAATTTCAAATGAGTTTCAAGAGATCAGGGGGTGATAAAAGTGAGTAGTTGCAATAATTCTTACTGTTATTGGCTGCTTTGTAACTTTGTGTGCTTGCTTATATGGCTATCGCATTTAAAGTGTACATTAAAGTAGATGTCAACCCCCTAGTGATAAAACAGCAGAGCAAAAAGATCTGGCCCTCTGGGCAAGACTGCTAGTGGCCTTGAATCATCTGAGGGTAAAATGTATTGGGCCCAGGAGCGTAGCCAAGTCATTTGCAGTGTAAGAGGGGCCTAGAGTTCCACAGTGCTTGCTTAAGTTCATTATTGTTGCAATTCCCTTGCTAGTAAGCCTCTAAGCCTTCTGAGCATATGAAAATGATTCAAAGGGCAGATAGCATGGTATAGCACGTTCCATGCTAATGAATGAAAGTGTTATCAAGCACTCTGCCTGGGAAGCGAAGTTTGTTTACAGGAGGCTGTGCCTGAGAACCAAACACTTCTAGCCTATGCTGAAAATGCTTGCTAATGTTGTGCTGTCTCATGGGTAACATGTATGGTATAAAACCCATTTAGCCCAATGGCTCGTGGTTCAGAGAAGCTGTCTGATCCAACCATTAGGTACGCCTGTGTGCTGTAAGTTACCCAATAAAGTCTCCTTGTAAGTAAAAAAAAAAAAACTGTCGTTGGATTCCCAACACACAAGCGGGGCTAGAGCGCCTCACCCAGTATCAAACCCTGCTGTTAAAAGCCATGAGGGCAGGTATGAAAAAGTCAGTTAATATGCCAAGGTGTCTGAAGTGCTGCAAGGTGCCACCGAGGCCCCCAGAGAGTACTTGGAGCGTCTTTTAAATGCCTATCACCAGTATACCCCCCTCGACCCAGAGGCCCAAGAAGACGAGGAAATGGAAGAAGACCCAGCAGAGGCAGAAGATTCTTAAGAAAGAACCAGTGTGCCCAGTGTGGACAAGATGGACATTGGTGGCATGAATGCCCAAATAAAATAAATCAAATACACAAAAGAGAAAACCAAAGGGGCCAGAACGGGCGAGGGAGGAGACAGCTTGGTTGGCAACCAAACTGGCAAAAGCAGGGGTCTATAAAAATGTATAAAGAAGCCCCCTTCATTAAAGTGGCTAAAGCCAAAAGTCTTAAATAAGACAAACCGGGCCCCCTTAATCTCGGCCCCGGGAAGCCCCTAGTCACTGCCACTGTGAGGGGCCGTGACATTGACTTCATGATTGACACTGGAGTGGCATCAAGAGCAAGCAAACGTTAGCCTTAAACAAGAAGTCCAAACACTGGGCAAAGTTCTTCAAGCCCAGCGTCGCTTTGTCTTAGAAAATAGGCCCCAATTCCCGTCACAGAAGTTCATCCTTTCCAACCAGGAGATGAAGTATGGGTTAAAGAGTGGAAAAAATAACCCTTTAACTCCCAGGTGGAGAAGACCCAAAACTGTCATACTTTCCACCCCCACAGCAGTGAAGGTAGCTGGAATTAAACCCTGCCTGGATACATTGGACACGAGTCAAGAAAGCAAAGGGGAAAGTAGACTGTAGCTGAAAATCCTTTAAAAGTCATTCTAAAGAAACTAGGGATGGGGGAGAATTTCTCCCCGAAACTTCAGGGGGCCGAGTGCCAACGTATTCGGCCCCCCGAAGTAGTTTCGGGGAGAAATTCTCCGCCCCCCGCCCCCCCCGGGATGGGACTTACCTTTCGCGAATGTCCCTCCCGGCGGCGGGTCCTGGCGGCGGTTTGGCAGGTCTTCGACAGGGGCAGAGGCGGCAGCCAGTCTTTTGACCGGCTGCCGCCGCCGCCATTCCAATAAAAGTAAAAAAAAACCAACGCCCCCATGATAGGCTACATGACGATTAACGTAGCCTATCACGGCTAGATTTGCAAAGTCAGCCGTGATAGGCTACGTAAATCGTCACGTAGTCCATCACGGGTGACTTAAAAAAAAAAAAGCGCATACGGCTAATGGCGGCCCCCATAGGGAGCCGCCATTCGCGTTCCTTATTTGGTCGCTGTAGTCTACGTAAAGATTACGTAGACTACAGTAAAAATAAGGGAAACGCTATTTGCGTTGCCCTTATTTTCGCCGTAGTCTACGTAAAGATTTACGTAGACTACAGCGACCAAATAAGGAACGCGAATGGCAGCTCCCTATGGGGGCCACCATTTGCGTACGCGCTTTTTTTTTTTTAAAGTCACCCGTGATAGGCTACGTGACGATTAACGTAGCCTATCACGGCTGACTTTGCAGATCTAGCCGTGATAGGCTACGTTAATTGTCACGTAGCCTATCACGGGGGCGGTTTTTTGTTTTTTGTTTTACTTTTTATTTCGCGGCCGGGCGAGGCGAGGCGCCTCCTCCCCGGCCTGAATTTCTGCCGGGCGAGGAGGGAAGCCTCCCCCCCCCGGCCTGAACTTCGGGTGTAGCAGCGAAGCGCCTCCCCCCCACCGTGAAGCAAGCTGCGAGACCAGGTAAGTGGCTTTCGTGCACCCCTAAAAGAAACAGTAAAAAAGCTCAGGCTAGGCCCTACTGTGGGCGCACCTGGAGACCACCCACCCGGCGTACGGTCAGATCCCAAAGAAAACCAAACATGCGGGTTGTAGTAGTAGTAGTGTTGTGTTGTGTTTTTTTAATAACGTGTACTAAAGGGGGGTCTGCCCCTGAAGGGGGAAGTCTGTCCCAGCGATTCGCTGATAATTACTGGCTTCACCTAGCTAACATCACAGGAGTAGAACATTTTTGTTTGCCAAGAGATATACCTGCAAACAGGGTTTTTTTTAAAAATCTTTTTCTCCTCCATCATTTAGGCTGTAAAGTACATCAGACGCTTTGTTGTTTTAATTTCACTGATAATAGTAATGCTGTAAATGTTCAAATCAATAATCTGCATAATATAGTGGCTGACATAACAATAGGACAAAACAATTAGCTAGATTAGTTAACCTCTGGGCTCCCAAATTTTAGCTGGCTTAAGGCATTGTTCATCCTAATTCTACCAGTGTTGTTCATAAAAGTACTGTTATGCCTTTGCATTCCTTGTTTTATGTGCTGTTTAACCAATCTGTTTTATGTCTCGGCTAGTAAAACTGCCTCCCTCTACGCTCCAATAGCCCAACAGGAGGTTAAGTGATATGTATGTCATAAAAAGTTTTGTATTGTGCTTTGCAGACTATTATAAGCATTCGCTTATCAGAAATGCTATAATTGTAATAAAATTATGCATTTAAAGGGGGAAATGTAGTAGCAATGTAGAGGGTCAGACTAAGTAGCCTCATGCCTCATGTTCTTGCTGAGCTCTTGCTCCCTTAAATATATGTTTGTAAGCTGACGAGACACAGGAACGTCTTATCTTGTCAACAAGGCTAAGGTCAGCATAGAGTTGTATATCATGTTCTCTGCTGTTCTCTGCTTATCATGCCCTATAACCCATTTCCTGTGCTATAAACAGTGGTGCTAGAAGAGGACAGGCTGAATACTGCAAAACCACACAGAAAAGAGAGGGGGAGCTTTTTCCTATGTGTCATAATGTCTATAAAAACAATTTGCTGGTGTACCTCAGGGCTTTTGGCTCTTTGGAAGTGATTCCAGCCATAAAGCCCGCGCGTTAATAAAGAAAAACTCTTTTTCCTTCACTCCGTGGTCTCTCTGACTCTGATTTCTGCAACAGAAATACAAATAAGACTGTTAACCACTCAGCCCAAACACACCATCCTGTCTGTATGTTAATAAAGGAAAAAGCGGAGGAAGATGAGCATCCAAAGTAAGTCACAAAGGTGAGAAACAGGTTCTCAGGATGCAAAATAGTTCAGTAACAAAAAGCCCAATGCGTTTCCACCTGTTATTCTCCCCAATAGAATGTTGGAGAGAGTTCACACCTTTGCACAAGAAACCTTCTTCTTACCAGATGTAATATAGTTCTGTCACACAGAGTAGTGGGCCAAGTGTCTTCTTCTGCTGGTATGTTTCTGAGAGTATCCTTTAGACACAGGTGCTTAATATACAGGTAGACCAGCTGGATCACTGCCTTGTTGTGGCGAAGGGGCTTGCGTAACTCAGTGAAGCCATAAGCTATGCCGTGCAGGGCCACCCAAGACGGACAGGTCATGGCAGAGAGTTCTGACAAAATGTGGTCCACTGGAGAAGGAAATGGCAACCCACTCCAGTATTCTTGCCAAGAAAACCCCATGGAACCTATCACAAGGCTAAAAGATATGACGCCGGAAGATGAGCCCCTCAGGTCGGAAGGTGTCCAGTATGCTGCTGGGGAAGAGCAGAGGGAATTTCCAAGTAGCGCCAGAAAGAGTGAAGCGGCTGGGCCAAAGCCAAAAGGACACTCAGCTGTGGATGTGTCTGGTGGTGAAAAGAAAATCCGATGCTGTAAAGAACAATATCGTTTAGGAACCTGGAATGTCAGATCAATGAATCAAGGTAAGCTGGAGGTGGTCAAACATGAGATGGCAAGATTGAACATCGACATCTTGGGAATCAGCAAACTAAAATGGACAGGCATGGGCGAATTTAATTCAGGTGACCATCATATCTACTATTGTGGGCAAGAATCCCTTAGAAGAAATGGAGTAGCACTCATAGTCAACAAAAGGGTGGGAAAAGCAGTACTGGGGTACAATCTTAAAAATGATAGAATGATCTCAGTACGAATCCAAGGCAAACCATTCAACATCACAGTAATTCAAGTCTATGCCCCAACCACTGAGGCCGAAGAAGCTGAGGTTGATCGGTTCTATGAAGACCTACAACACCTTGTAGAACTAACACCAAAAAAAGATGTCCTCTTCATCATAGGGGATTGGAATGCTAAAGTAGGAAGTCAAGAAATCACCGGGATAACAGGCAGGCATGGCCTTGGTGTACAAAATGAAGCAGGACAAAAGCTAATAGAGTTTTGCCAAGAGAACATGCTGATCATAGCAAACACTCTTTTCCAACAGCACAAGAGGCGACTCTACACATGGACGTCACCAGATGGTCAATATCGAAATCAGATTGATTATGTCCTTTGCAGCCAAAGATGGAGAAGCTCCATACAGTCAGTAAAAACAAGACCTGGAGCTGACTGTGGCTCAGATCATGAGCTGCTTCTTGCAAAATTTCGGCTTAAATTGAAGAACGTCGGGAAAACCACTAAACCATTCAGGTATGACCTAAATCATATCCCTGATGAATATACAGTGGAGGTGAGGAATAGATTTCAGGGATTAGACCTGATAGACAGAGTGCCTGAGGAACTATGGATGGAGGTCCGTAACATTGTTCAGGAGGCAGCAACGAAATCCATCCCAAAGAAAAATAAATGCTCCCCATAGGGAGCCGCCATTCGCGTTCCTTATTTAGATGCTGTAGTCTACGTCAATGTACAAGTACAAGCTGGGTTTCGAAGAGGCAGAGGAACTAGAGATCAAATCGCCAACATTCGCTGCATCATGGAGAAAGCAAGAGAATTCCAGAAAAACGTCTATTTCTGCTTCATTGACTACGCTAAAGCCTTTGATTGTGTGGATTACAACAAACTGTGGCAAATTGTTAAAGTGATGGGAGTACCAGACCACCTTACCTGTCTCCTGAGAAACCTGTACGAGGGTCAAGAAGCAACAGTCAGAACCAGACATGGAACAACCGATTGGTTCAAAATTGGGAAAGGAGTACGACAAGGCTGCATATTGTCACCCTGCTTATTTAACTTATATGCAGAGTACATCATGAGAAACGCTGGGTTGGATGAATCACAGGTCAGAATTAAGATTGCTGGGAGAATTTTCAACAACCTCCGATATGCAGACGATACCACCCTAATGGCAGATGGCATTTTATATGCCATCAATTCCTGGCATATAAAAGGGGAAGAAATAGGAGCAGTGACATATTTTATTTTCTTGGGCTCCAAGATCACCACAGACGGTGACTGTAGCCATGAAATTAAAAGACGCTTGCTCCTTGGGAGGAAAGCTATGGCAATCCTAGACAGCATAGAAAGAAGCAGAGACATCACCTTACCGACAAAGGTTCATCTAATCAAAGCTATGGTTTTCCCAGTAGTAATGTATGGCTGTGAGAGCTGGACTATAAGGAAGGCTGAGCGCCGAAGAATTGATGCTTTCCAACTGGGGAGCTGGAGAAGACTCTTACGAGTCCCCTGGACTGGAAGGAGGTCAAATCAGTCAATCCTAAAGGAAATCAACCCTGAGTGCTCATTGGAGGGACAGATACTGAAGTTGAAGCTCCAATATTTTGGCCACCTAATGCAAAGAGAAAACATTTCTCTGGAAAAGACCCTGATGCTGGGAAAGACAGAAGGCAAAAGGAGAAGGGGACAGCAGAGGATGAGATGGCTAGATAGCATCAATGATGCAATGAATATGAACTTGAGCACGCTCCAGGAGAGAGCGCAGGACAGGAAGGCCTGGCGCGCTATGGTCCATGGGGTCACGAAGAGTCGGACATGACTGAACGAGTGAACAACAAGAGGCATTTCAAGTTTTTAGAATGGGGAAAAATGTGCAAAAGGCTGGAAACGAACAACCCATCTGTGGTGGGGGGATTGGTGGTGTTGGCCAGGTAAAGGGGCATAGCTGCCTGGGCAGCCCTGAAGGCTCAGCTTGGTGCTCCGGGAGAGCTGGATTTGACCCACAGGCCTGAGGTTTCCCTCCCCTCCTCTAGCCCTTTAATGTGCCTCTAGTGTGTAATACTGGATAAACCTTTGTAGAGTTTTAAAACTTTTTTTTTTAGTAGTCATGCGCAGAGGCTGTGATGGTGGTGGATAAACCAGTCTCAACATCTATGTGCCATGTTACTTTACAGACCATCCCCCAGACTGGTTAACAGTGGTGGCCTTTCAGCAGTGCCCCTTAGTCTCAAGGTGCCATTGAATAATGCCAGGTCTTTAAGGGGAAAGAGTATGATCTGGCCCAGAAAGAGAGACCTAGTTGGATGAAAGGGAAGGATAAACTTCTCCCAAATGTGTCCTCCAGAATATGCGGGGGGGGGGGCAGTCTAGCACCAGTCAAGACTTGAGGGGCCTGGAGAGGCATAGCTGCATGCCATAAAGATTCCATCTTGTTGACCAAATACCCCATTCAGCAGTTGGCCCGGTTTGAGTGTCTTTTCCTGTTAAGAGAGCTACACAAAAATCCTAAATAAGTGACCACAGCATTGATAGTTGGAGGTTGGTTGGAGCGGTATCAGTTGAACTCCTTACCAACCTTGGACAATTCCATCTCCAAACAAAGGCCACCTCAGTGACCGTTGTGAAGGTAAGACAATGTAATTCGGCCATTTTGAGCTTATTGGAGAAAGGATGGGATATATATGTGATAAATAAATAGTGCAATATGTTGGTGGGGAAAGCAAGTAATGAATTCTACCCATCCCCCCCTCACACACACACACACACACACACACACACACACATGATTTTCTTTTTCATTTGTTCAGAGATAATTAGGAAGTGACACAGCGAGCCATGGCTGCAAAGGGGCTTTGTCTATTATGGCTGCTACTGGTGTTCCCTTGGATGATGGTAGGGATGGAAGCTTTCCGTAATTATGAATACTTCAAACTACATCATGTCGATTTTCCAAAGACAAATGCCCAGAATGGCAATGTCTACTGCACGATGATTCTGACCAAGAGATGCATTGCCTTTGGAATCTTTCACACTTACATCATTCATGCCTCAGAAGAGCAGCTTCAAGACATCTGCACCACTGATGGCAAACCAGTCACTGGAGACCATCGACACTCATCTCCCCTTTCACTGACTTCCTGTTATGATGGCTCATGACCTCACTTTCTCTGGTGCAGGCATCACTCGAATAACTGAAGTTCGGTGTAAGAATGGAAAACCAGTTGGATTTCTGGGATTTTGTAGATTTGTTCGGCTCCCAAGTCGCTGAATGTCTCAGCCAAAAATGTAGGCCTAGGTTGTAAAAGATCTGGAATGTTAATGAATTTAGATCTGCCTTAGATGACCTTTAGTCTGTCTAGAGATTCAAATGTCCACCCTGCTCCCTTTGGGCTTCCATCCACCCTCCTCTGATCCTTCGTCTCACTTTGCATGATTTCCTTGCTTGCTACTTTTCCTGCTGTAGGGCTGCAGCTGCTTCTTGACATCCTGCTGCCTTTCTGGCTCTCCCCATGGTGACTCAGATAAGCATACCTGGAACACTCTGATCAGCTTGTGAAAACACACCTGACAATTACATCACTACCTCCAGCCTAGATTGCATAGTTCAAGCGGGGGGGAAAGAAGTTGGTGTCTGCATAATTTAGCAACCACATCTGGCAAAGCTCAGGACTTCTGGGCCTTTGAAGGGTCCACTCAAAGGAGCCCCATTCTTGGCCAAATCCCGAACTCTCCTTCTACAGCCTTTAGTTAGCAAGCGTTTAATTAGGTAGCAGGTACATGTTCTGGATGGTTTTCTGCAGTATCTGAGATCATGGATCATTCTGGCTTTGATAAAATAAAACTTGTCCTTGTTTGAGCATGAAAAGATGTGCTTCATTATTCAAAGAAAACCTCTGGCCTCATTGCGCAAAATCTTCTCAATGGGGGAGGGGATAAAGGAAGGGGAATCTAGATGTCTCTTTGGTGATAGTCTTCTGTAACCAGAAGAAAAAGATGAAAAAGTCACAACCTCCCCTTTTTGCGTTCAGAACCCTAATGTCCTTGTGCACCACATACCAGATGAGGTGGCAAACCCCTGTGTCTGGACTGTACAATTTGGGATTGCAGGTGGAGGCTGACATAACCGAATGACCTTCCATTCTACATTATTCCCCCCATCATGAAAAATAGCTTGTTACATTGAAGTCTGGGCTAGAATCCTCTCACCTTAAGTTTAGTTTCCCTATGTGCATTTTAAAATTATATTGCTTGTCTTTGGTTGGAAGAGGCTTCAGTTGTATGAGGCTTCACCTCCAGTGGGACTGCCCAGTCCCGGAATTGCCACTGCAAGAAGAACTGGGCCTGTATGTAAATACGGCAATTCTTGTAGTTATTGAGATAACAGACCTTCTAGGATCTGTGACAAAGGAACTCTCGTTGCATTGTGTTCAGGGGTGGAAAAAGCAGTTGTGGTCCTGCACCCCTCTATGTACTCTGCTGATATTGTCCTGCCTTGGCTCAAAGTTCCCAGGGGAGCCACCCTGAAGCAGTTGCACTTACTGGAAGGACAAGGCGGAGTCAGGTCCAGCTACGCAGGAAGGCAGGACAGGGTCTTTCAGCACTCTGGCCAGATCTCTGCTGGCTGGAACTCACTCAGGAAGAGCTGTTGTCTCAGCAACATGCAGAAGCCTTCTGAAACCTTCGGAGGGCTGGCAGGTCTGGACCTGTGTTAACTCTGCACGCTCTAAGGAGCCATCTACTTATTAAAGGACCATTTTCTGATTCTGCAGCTGCTGGCTCCTACTGGCAATGAAGACTGTATTGGAGGGGTGCCTCTGAATCTTAGTAGTACTAAAGCTACATCCTCTGGCCTGGAAGATCCCCGATTAGTAGATGATAGGTCACTGGATGAAACCTCCTTCCCCTCTGAGTCCTCCTCTGAGTCATAGGGGGGAATCTAAGCCAGAGAACATGTGGATGGAAATTGATGTGTGGAAATGGAGGTAGTCTCAGAAGAGATGCGGAGACCTCCAAGACGTATAGTCTCAGGCAACTTTAACATGCATGCCAAGGCTGCCTTGTGTGGAGTGGTTCAGAACTTCATGGCCACCATGACAGCCATGGGCCTGTCACAAATAATATCTGGCCCAATACATGTGGCGGTGCACACATTGGGTTTGGTCATCTAAACTGGGATGGAAGAAAATGATATGTGGGTAGGGGATCTTATGATGACTCTAGGGATGTGGGAGAAATCCTCCACGGACCCCAATGAGGCTGGATTCAATGAGGCTGAATCCGGCCCTCTGAAGTCCATGCAGGATCGGAACTCCTACCTCCACCTCCCCTGTGAAGTCCTTGCCAGGGGATCCTGCCTGCTGCCAGCTCTGAAGCCCCAGCGATATGGCCACCATTGCTGTATCACTGGCTGGAATGACAAACTGCGCACAGAAATGGCGTCCAGCACAGCGGACTCCATTTGCGTCCATGCTCTTTGACGTGATAGGGAACGTAAATCTTTACGTAGCCTATCGCATGAAGGAACAGGGATGCAAAAGGCGTATAATCACTCCTAAATGTGCTCAGCCAAACAATAGAGTCATATTGGCTCCTTGGCATTCTGAGGAGCTGGGAAACAGCAAGGTCAATAAGTAGAATGCAGCTGGTGTAAAAACTGAAGCAAACATGACTAAAAATATGACCCTTTTAGGGCCTACTCCATGGATGTGACTTTGGTGTGTAGGGCGGAGTTTATTTCTTCCCCATCACTGTGTCTGCACAACATTTGCCAATAGAGCTGTTTCAGGTGGTCAGGAGTCTGCTTCGTATAGTTCAACACACACACACACACACACACAGAGGCCCATTGTGTTGCATTTGTAGATTGTAGATACAATTATTTATTGTATCTACAATATTTATTGTAGATAGTTTTGTAGATTTGTAGATACAATTATTTATATTTTCTCCAACTTGGATACCACCATTCTGAAAGAAATGGAGATGGATGTAGCCATGGCACCCGCTCGTCCTGTAGCTATGGATACTTCTCAGCTTGTGCAAGCTGCTTCGAGGACTGAGGCCTATCACTTGTCCTTTAGGTCTTTGCTCTTGCTGGCTAGACAGGTCTTCCAGGGCTGGGCGTACAACATGAATATCAGGAGTGGTCAATGCCTCATTAAGGGATACATAGTTACCGCATTCCTAAAGGAGGCAGTAGTAAAACCGCTGTTGAAAAAGCCCTGTCTAGATCCCTAGGCTATGAAGAATGATCACCCAGTTTTGAATCTACCATTTCTGAGCAAGATCTTGGAATGGATGGCTTCATGTGAGGGCCAGTGAGGTTTAGATGACACTGATTATTGAAATACATTCCAATCTAGCTTCCAGCCTCGTTTCAGAACAGTGTCTTTAGCTCCAGGGACCATAAGTTCTAGTAGCAGGGCTCAGTTAAAAGGTTGCCAATTTCAAAGGCAGGGAGAGATCTTAGAGCATCTTTATTAGTCAGTACTGGGATAGATGCACTAATGGGCTGACTCAGCTGAAGGCAGATTCAGGTGAGCTCGACCAGGCTAGGGATGTAGAATGGACTTCCACCATCCACCTTCTCTCCACTGGTCCTATGCCAATCTGTATCTATTCAGACAGTTAGACCAAGTCTCCAATCGACTGCTTCACCCCAACAGAGGTTTGTATCTTTCCTGCCCCAAGATTAAGCAGGGCAAGCCCTATATGGGGATAGGACCAACACATTTTATTTCCTTCTACTGGGACTTGAGGACTTGGAGAAAACAGATGATGTGCCCTGTAATTTTTAAAATGAATGTGTTAGGCACTGCTGATGTTGGAAGCCCCACAGGTAATCAGAGGTCCCCATGGGGAAAAAACAACAACTGATACCTCAAACAACCCATCTCTACTGTTAGATGTGACATTCAGTCTATAAAGACTCCTGTCTGAACAACTTGCTCCACCATTATCTGGGAGATTAAGTTGAGGCAGGCACAGCTCTGTCAACTGAAGCTTTTCTGTATCTTCTGCCAGGACTGATATTGATGATGATGGCAATAAGTGATCATGAACGGGTCCGGTTGGAGCTTTGTCCAAATCTGTCCATGTTCCATCTGATTTTGCTGCTGCTACTGTTATATTATTCTTCGAGCAGGAGTTTGAACTCCAGCTCCATACATAGCTGGAGGTCAACAGTCCAATCTCATTCATATAAACCTTCAGATGAGATGTTCATTGGCCAGTTTGTGTCCATGGCACTTGCTAACACTGTTATACAGGAGTTTATAAAACACCCAACTTATTCCACTGCAAGAAATGCTTAGTAAGTTCTTTCTTTCTTTCTTAATTCCTTCCTTCCTTCCTTCCTTCCTTTTACTCTCTCATATGAAAAGTTCTGTACAGGACCCAGTCATCATTCTTCACTTCAAAAATAAATTGCTACTGTTAAGCACCATCTTTTCTCTTTCTTCACTCTTCTTTTCTTTTTGAAGCCAGGATGGTGTTCATTCAGACTAATATTCTTCCACTCTACCCTGTACAACCAGAACAATTAGCAGGTCAAGGTTAGATCTGGTTCTTCCTTAAACTTTTCTATATCTCAACTGATGAAAATGTTTTTTGAGCTGTCTTGGGAGCAGAGGTCAGACATTCATCCATGTGGGAAGAATCCTTAAGTGCACACCCAAACTGTCCTAGATAGTACTTTTCTTTTCTGCAGGAGCACTGTTGGATGTGGGGTGGGCAAAACCTCCAGAGGTTGCCCTACCCCGCACTCGCCACTGCCGAATTTGCTGCATCCAAAATTATGGCATTTTTGCAGAGGAACAAGATGTGTTTCCCTGCATGTGCCTTGTTTCCAAGCAGAATCGTGTTCCCAAGAGCATGATTCATCTTGCAAACAAGCATGCTCCGTTGTGCCTTATTTCCCTGCAAATTACTTCAATTTCAGCAGTCTTGGAAGGGGAACACAGTCACATGCAGCCTGTATCCTGTGTGTTCACTAACCCCTGATTTAGGTAGAAACATAGTTACTTAGATGTTATGGAGCCAATGGCAGGATTCTTTTTGCTTTCTTTCTTTCTTTCTTTCTTTCTTTTTTTAAAGAAATCATGGTCAATTCAGACCTCCAGAGTCATCTGTCAATCTCTCCAAAGGCTGCCAGGGGTAACAAAAGAAAAAGCAACCCACCTACCCCTACCCATACACACACATGCAGACCCTCAGACCAAAAGAAACACACATCATTATTTTCCGTATTAATATGTAATTCATTAATGCAAAAGGAAAAATGGAGAAGATTCCGAAAGGAAAAAAGAAAGCAGAGTTCTACACTCTGTTTTACTATTTTAAAAGCCGTAAATGGCTGCAGTTAGGTTAAACTAAGACCTTTATGGCCACAAATGGCATAGTGGACGCCATTTGCTACTGCAACCCATCAGCCCAGCCAGTGATGCAGCAATAGCGGCCGCATCACTGGTGCTCTGGAGTCAGCTGGCGGGGATTATCCGGCTGGTGAGGATTCTTCCAGGAAGCAGAGGTAAGTCTTCTGATCCTCCACGTGCTCCGGAGGCCAGGGTCTTCTGAATCCAGCCTCATTGGGGTCCGTGGAGGATTTCTCCCCCATCCCTATCGTTAATGTTATTTATTATCCCATCATCGAACAGATGGTTCTTCATCCAGTTGCTTTGTTCCTGAGGTGCTTCTCTGACAATTCAGGGACTGTCATAGATCCTGAGTGTGGAAACCGCATTTCCTGGTCTTGAAGCCCTCATCAATTCTCCTCATGGGCACCTCCCCTCAGGGAATGGTGCCTCTCCTCGGACTCAGTGCCTGAGAACCAAAACCTTGCCTAATATAGCCTATTATAGCCTAATCAAAACAGGAGCCTGACATGCACAATGGGGTGATTTGTCTATCTCCGCACCCGATTAGTTTTGCCCCTGAGCTGCTAAGCATCTGTGGATCCTTTCCCGGCTCTCTTGACAGACCAGACAGCTCCCTCCCTCATAATAGCCATCAAACTGCACTTTTATTAAAGAGGGTCTCTGTTAACACTGCATTGTGGAGTAAGTGATCTTGGTTGGTAATGAACTGAGGGGGGGGGGACTGATTTGGGGAGGGTTATATTGGGCAGGATATTAATTTGTGGAAATAAATGATGATAGTACATTTGAGGTGATATGGGAGTCATGGAAGGGCAGGGATGTCTGAGAATTTCAACTCAGTTTGCACATCACTCAAAATGCCCTGTTGGTAGCTCTGAATGCAAACAGGAGTGCATGTCCTCTGAAAATGTTCACAGATTCCTGAACTTGTGCTTGCATTCACAAAATGTGCACTTGTAAAAAAATGCCTGTGTAAAAATGGGAAACTCTTGGTGAATGCACAACTTGAAAAATGCACAACTTCTGAAAAATGCACAACTTTCACCATTGAAATAAACAACAACAACAACAAATGGTCACAAATAAGAAGGGGAACAAGCTAAATCAAACTTGCAAGCAAAGTTTGGAGAATTTCAGTTTGGGGGCATCCCTGGGTCCTCCATCCCGACTGAAGGGGAAATGAATTGTTTTGAAGAGGAACAGTTTTGGGGTGCAAATGGAAGAATTTGGATTTTGATGGCTTGCCTTTGTAAAATTTAAATTCTTGTAAATCAGAATGTTCATATATGCATATAAATCAGCATATGCCAATTGTATGCAATACTTCTTCTCTGTGCTTGATCTTCTGGGTACCTAGCAATACCCCTGGAGACAAGCTGGGAGGAAAAGAGAGGTGGATGAGAAAGATTCCCAGGAGTTCACTCATTGGGCAGAAAGAGAGTGGGGCATTGGAAGAGCAAGGTGAGAAAAACTGACCTTTACTCTGCAAATTAGCCACATGGATCTAGTTATTAATTTCATTGTATGTTATGCTATATCTGCAAAGAGAGCTTCAGCTATTGGGCAGTACAGAAATGAAATGAAATGAAATGAATACATAAATACATAAAATTTCAGAGATACATTATATCTTCACAACAGTCCAGTACACTGCATTTGGTAGAGATTTTGGGGGTGTCTCCATGACAATGGAAGGAGAAGGAAGGAGTGGCTTACCCGCATTTTTCATGGAGCTGGTTTTGGTCCGGGCAGGGATCCACGAGTGCTTTGCGCCATTCGAAGTCATCTCAGAGAATATACTTCTGGGGGGCAGGGGGCTGGGGTGACTGTCATCTGATGGGCAGGGGCTGCTCAACCAATAAGAGAGGCTTCCCCCCTCCAGGTTTTCCCCCTCTTTCTTCTTCCTATTGTTTTGCTGATTATGCTTTATACTGATTTGGATTTTTATTCTGGTTGTATTAGTTATGGATTTCTTTATGCTGTGTGAAAGTCTGTGGTGAGAAGCAATGAATGAATGTTGTTTTTGTTAGGTATTATTATTATAATCTTCCTATTTAGTTAGATGAGTGAATCATAGTTCAAGATGCAACATACTTGATTTAATAATATATAACACTCTCATTGCAGCATGATCCCTAAAAACTACCAGCATGTGCTTGCCTTTACTTTTGCCATTCATGAGATCAAAAAGAATGTCGAATTTTTACCCAACGCCACACTCGATTCCAAGATTTATGACAGTGCATTTGATCCAGGGCGAAACTGCTGGGCCACTCTGGATCTTCTCTTCACAGGACAGAGGAATCCCATCAATTATAACTGTGGCAGGAAAGAGAAATTGATGGCTGTCGTTGGAGCACTCACCTCTCAAAACTCCATCCAGATGGCCGACATCTTCAATGCCTACAAGATGCCACAGGTATGTGTTCATGGTGAGATTAACGTCAGCACAGGGCAAGCTCCTGCTTGTATCAAAACTGGCTCCCTTCTGATCCTCCTGCCCCTGCTGCTGTAGTGGTAGCACAGCAGTGGGGCAGGAAGATGAGAGGGGACTGTTGCTCCCCTCTCATCCTCCATTGTGCGCACGGCAGGCAGCTGCTGTGTGTGAGACTTCCCTTCTCCTTCCACGGCCTGCACAGAAATGGCTGCTTCTCCCCCTCCTGGGGCCCAGGAAGAGGAGAAGGAGCCCTCGCACATGGTGGCAGTAGTACTCGCGGCAGGTCATGGAGGTGGAAACTCCTGCTGGTGCTGTCTGCTCCCTGCCGCAACCACCATGCGCAAACCCCTCACACTCTCCTTTCTGGTGTCGGGAGGGAGAGCACAAGAAGTTGGCACATGGGGGCGGCAGTGCTGCTGACATTGGCAGGGGGCGGCAGTGCAAATCCCTGCCACTCCTATCCACTGCTGCCACCATGTGCAAACGGCTCCTTCTCCCCCTCATCAGTCCTGGGAGGGGGAGAAGGAGCCATTTGTGCGCAGTGCCCATTTGCGCACAGGAGCAGTTTGCACACAGCGCATCTGGTGGGGAGCCTGTGGCTTGGCTCACTAAAGCAAGCTGAGCCAGGGCCTCGGGGGGAAGCCATCGAACCCCAAGAGGGCTTGATTTCCCCATGCTGGACACCCCTAAATGGGAATAGCAATGCTGAGCTACTCTGCAGGGCTGGAGTAACCCACACTCAGTTACAACCATGACTCCTGTAATATAGATGTAATAATGATGAACTTTATGAGCATTGCAATGCCAGTTAAAGAAAAATACTGTTTACAAACTCAGAAAAATATTAATTAATTATTAAGAGCTGAGTTCGAAAGAGCATGAACAGCTGTCCTTCCTCCAACATTTTATTTTGGGGGCGGGGGTAGACACACTACAGAGCTACACTAAAAGCCTGGATTTCCACATTGATCTTTTGAGGCAGTAATCACTTTTCCACAAGGAAAGACCCACCAAAAGGCTTTCCAATGAACCAGGAAGTCAATTCTGCAGACAGAGGGTGTGTCAGATGCTGCTATGACTTCATTCATTGGTTCAAACCAATGAAAGGTGGGAGGTGCTACATTTGCTTACAAACCAAAAGGGCAGAGAAGTGTCTATGCATATCGCAGGTTCTACAAGAGCAAGAGGCTTAGTTTTTAAAAACATGAAAGCTGGGAATCTGGAGATTATGGGTCATCGGGGTGGGCAGCGTCTGCCCCCCGCTGGCCCTTCCTGTGGATGCCCATGAAAGCTAGTTGCTTCAACATCCTGTTTAGAATCTACTCGCAGCCAGAGTATTGATAACACCAGGCGAGCTTGCTAAGAAATTTAAGATTAGACTGTTAGAGACCACAATGTTTAAGAGTAGATTATTATATTGAGTGAGGTCAAGATGTTGGCAAAGGTTTGGATGGAGTCAGTTTGAGTCAAGAACGATGTGATAGTTTTCTCCATCCTGAAGGTATTGTATCATTCCCATTAGCTCAGCTATGGCGCCTTTGATCCAGCACTGAGGGACAAAACTCGCTTTCCTTCTTTCTACCGGATGGTCCCAAGTGAAGGTCCTCAGTATGTCGGGATTGTTCAGCTACTCAAGCATTTCAGATGGAACTGGATCGGCCTCATTATTTCAGAGGATGACAGTGGGGAAACCTTCCTCCGAACGCTGAGACCAAGGCTCTTGGAGAACAATCTTTGCATTGCTTGGATGCAAATGATCCCAACAGTGACAAAATTTTTACCACATGAAATACTTCTACAAAAATTGAGACCAATTCAGTCAACTCTCACACTGAGTGAAATCAGTGTGATTCTTGTATATGGAGACAATCAGTCTCTGGAAGCTTTACGGCTAGTTTTATACTCTGAGGAAATTGGTTGTATGAATCCAACAGAGAGAGTGTGGATCATGACAGCTGAATGGGATTTCACTGCTTTAGCACCTGGGGGTAAATTCACCACTAAATCTTTCAATGGCACCTTGTCCTTCACCCTCCATACAAACGTGGTGCCAGGATTTCAAGATTTCGTGGAGATGATCAATCCTTTCCAGTCCACTTTTTATTTCATCCATCAGTTCTGGGCCAGTGCGTTTATCTGTTCCTTCCCTATGTATAATCTTTATGTCGCAAACAAGGGAAACTGCACTGGGAAGGAGAAGCTGGGGAGCCTCCCTGGATCTATGTTTGAAACAGGGATGTCTGGCCAGAGCTACAATATCTACAATGCTGTCTATGCTGTAGCACATGCTCTCCATGCCATGGATTCATCAAGAGACACGTACAAAACAACGGGAGATGGAAGAACATGGGATCTCCAGAAACTTCAGCCATGGCAGGTCATTGCACCTCCAGGATTGAAATGGCAAAACAGTATAATATACCATACCAGAATTAACTCAAAATACAAGAAAAGCAAAATCATAAATAAATTAGAAAAAGGACAACTACATTGGCAGGCTTAATTTCTTAGACCATGACTGAAAAGGGATGTCCAGCCCCTTTGAAACCCATGAAAGCTGTGTTCTGGCTGGAAGCGGCTGTGGCAGTCAGTAGGATTCCGATATAAGCTGTGCTTGTATGTCCATTATGGACTTGCACAGTCATGTCCAGAAAGTGAACCTGTTGTGTGGACTGGCTGAGATTTTGTCGTAAACAGTGCTTTTGCTGGTTTCCTCAGTTTGGGCAGGGGGCAGGAAGCATTGTATGCAAAACCCCAATCCAGGGTCACAACTAGGGATGGACGAAAGTCCCTTGCCTGTTCTCGAAGCTTGCTTCGCGGTGTGGGGGAGGCGCTTCAGTTCTCCCCCCAAATTTCAGGTAAGGGGGGGGAGGCGCCCCATCCCTCGCCTGCAAAATTCAGGCCGTGTAGAAGTGCCCCGTCTACGCAAATAGCGTTCCCTTATTTTCGCCATAGTCTACATAAATTTTTACGTAGACTAGACGTGCCAAAATAAGGAACGCAAATGGCGGCGCCCATGGGCTGCCGCCATTTGCGTACGTGCGTTTTTTGTGTTTTTTTTCAAAGTCACCCGTTATAGGCTACGTGACGATTTACGTAGCCTATCGCGGCTGACTTTGGAAATCTAGCCGTGATAGGCTACGTTACTCGTTACGTAGCCTATCACGGGGATGGTTTGTTTTTTTTTTTACTTTCCTTTTTTTTTTTTTTGCAATGGCGGCAGTGTCAGCCAGTCGGGAGACCGGCTGCCGCTCCCGCCCCCCACGAACCGCCGCCGAACCGCTGCCAGGACCCGCCGCCGAGATGGACATTCGGCTACGGTAAGTCCCATCCCGGGGGGGGGGCGGCGGGGCGGTGGAGAATTTCCCCACCAATTTCGGGGGGCCGAATGCATTGGCACTCGGCCCCCCGAAGTTTCGGGGAGAAATTCTCCCCCATCCCTAGTCACAACCCTCTGAAGGAGTCCATTCAGAATTCCTATTGTAGCATATTAGGATTCTTGTTTTGTATATTGTGGAGACCACAGGTGTTCTGAGAGTTATTCGGTTTGTGTTGGTGCTCTGATAGTTGACATCTTTCTTCCTACCTTGGATAGACATTTTAAAATGTTGGGAAAGTACAAACTCTTGTAGATTCATTTTTGGTAGTAATGATTCAGTGGCTAATAGGTAGTTAAAATCAGGTTTGCATAGCAGTGATATTAACCAGTTCCTTGCTTTTTGACCCCATTCCTTTTTTTTCTCCTTCCGTTTAGCTTCACTGGTTTCTCAGAAACACCCATTTTAACAACAGTGCTGGTGAAGAAATATTTTTCAATGATAATGGGGACCTGGCAGGGGGATATGATCTCATCAACTTGGTCACCTTCCCCAATGAATCCTTTCAGAGAGTCCAAGTTGGATGGATGGACCCCCAGGCTCCTGCAGGGAAAGAGTTCATTGTGAATGGAAGTGCTATAATGTGGAATCATAAATTCAGGCAGGTAAGCACAGTGATCAACATCGCCACCATATTTTATGCACATACTCTGGATATTGGCCTCAGGATCTTCTGCATTGGGATTTAGCAGCAAAACCTGGTGTCAAGGTTCATCTTATGACCTGGACCCCCAGAGCAACTCCTTCAGGATCTCTTGCCTCCCTAAGAGGCCCACCTTCCTTCTTTGCAACTTCCCTTTCCCAGTAACATGGGGTTTAAGCTGTAGACGTGGGGTGACTGACACTGTAGAACAGGAGTTTAAACACAACAGCTTACGAGTAGATTTAAAGCAAACAAATTACATCCAAAGGTATTTACACAATAGAGCTGAGTGATACAAACGGCATTAAAAGAGAATAAAAGTGGCAAAACACAAGTTCCTTTACCTTAGCTGTACTTAGACTTCTCCAGGCTGCTTCTTCCTGCTCCCTCTTCAGTCTCTGGTCTCCCAGACTCTGCTTCTACTGGCTCCTCACTCTCTTTTTATACCCCCTCCCTCAAAATCAAATGTATTGTTTCAACCATGAAGAAACGAAACTTCAGTGGAGAAATGAAACTGACACCTGACTGGAGAAATGAAACTAGTCCTCTCAGGGTTACCCCTCCCAACAGAAAACCCCAGACCTCTAGGCCTGACCTGGCTTCCTTTTCCCTCTGTAGGCCTCAGACCTTTGCACCTGGGCACAGCTAATATGATGGAGATCAGCTACTCAGCCTCTCCCTGCTGTTCCCCCCTTCCCACTTTTCTTTGGTACATGATCATCAGATGATGTATTCAATAAGCTTTCCAGGAGGGTGAAATATATGTAGGACCACAGGTCTCAAGATTGTCTGCTTCCTGTTTAGGACTGAGCAAATCTGTCTGTTTTGCTTTCTTTGTTTGTGTAAATCTCAAGGTCTTTCTCTCCCAATATGAGCTTCATGAATTGTAGTAAAGTCTTATCAAAAATTAACTGAAACAAAATTCTCACCCATCTACACCCACCAGATTGAATCAGCACAAGTATTCCCAGCATAAAGAGGATCATGACGTGCCTGCTTGCCGTATAGCTGCTTAGAGTAGCGATGGGCAAACTCACCAGTTCTTGGCTGACACACCCCTTACTAGGCCCCCACCAGCTGCCTAACCCTACTCGCCACACACGGCGAGCTCCTGAGCGGTCCATGGGCAGGTGGTGAGAGGCTCATGGCCACCCACTCCCTTATTGACCTGCCATTTTGAGTAAAATTGGCAGCTGGGCCTTTTCCATAAATAACCATTTACGCAAATGGTGGCCATAAGGTGGCCATTTACACAACATTACAGGTGTCAATGGTCCATTGACGCCTGTAACGTTGAGTAAATGGCCACTTTATGGCCACCATTTGCATAGATGGTTATTTACGAAAAAGGCCCAGCTGCCATTTTAACGCAAAATGACAGCTTGGTGAGGGAGCGGGTGGCCACGCACTTGCCTGACTGAGTTGGGCAGGCAAGGGCATCCACGGACCGGTGTTGGGGGGGGGCAAGCCAGTGAAAAATTGCTGAGCTTCAAACCCCCACCAGAACCCCTACCACCCCTAGTTTAAAATGTGGAGGAGAAGAAGGTGGCAACCCAATTAAGCACTAACATGGTTGAAGACATCGGGATTCATATCCAGACTTTTAAGAGCTCAGGACTCAGATCCCTGGGCTTGGGTGGGGAGTTTGCCAGTTTGGGTTCCTCCCCCATTTCATTTTTTAAAAATCTTAAATCCTTTTTGTCCTGAATATGGAGATCTTTGCAAAGTTTGAGAAGTTTTTCAAGTTTTTCTGATGTATTTACTATTTTATTATGTTTATGATACGGTAATCTATCCAACTGACTAAACTAATGATACAGTTCCCAGAGGCTGTACTTTTCCGTAATACTACCGTCTGATTGCACTGCTTTTTTCTCTCTCTCTCTGCACCAATGGGAAATTAGAAATCAATGGTAGGACTGCATGAATCTGATGAAGTGGACTTGTTAGTCTCTCACTCTGTAGAAGACTCTCTCTTTTGTTAACCACAAGAGACTATCAAGGCTACATTCACTAGAAACTAGGGATGGCAGAGGATTCCACAATGGATCTCGGTGAGGCCGAATGCCAGAAGGCCCCCTGAAATCTGTGGCAGAACGGCCTGCCACCTCCCCGCCCCCCCCCACTGATCCCCCCCCAGCACGAGACTTACCTGGGGCAGATCTTCTGGGCAGTGGTGGCGGCGGCGGCGGCGGCTAGTCTTCCGACCAGCTGCTGCTGCCACCATTTGTCTTGTAAAAAAACACACACCAAAAAAAGACAAAAAACACAAAAAACCACAAAAAAATAGGACGCGCTACGCTATTTTCATTCCCCTTTATTTTCACCATCATACTCTACATAAATATTTATGTAGATTAAGTGGGCAAAAATAAGGAACGCAAATGGCGGCGGCCATAGCCGCCACCATTTGGGTAGGGGTGCACGAAAGTCACTTACCTGGTCTCGCAGGTTTTCACAGTGGGGGGGAGGCGCTTTGCTGCTCTCCCCGCGAAGTTCAGGCCAGGGGGGGAGGCTTCCCGCCTCGCCCGGCCAAAATTCAGGCCGGGGGGGGAGGCTTCCCGCCTCGCCCGGCTGAAATTCAGGCCGGGGAGGAGGCGCCTCTCCTCGCCCAGCCGCGAAATACAAAGTTAAAAAAAAAAACGCCCCCGTGATAGGCTACGTTAATCGTCACTTAGCCTATCACGGCTAGATTTGCAAAGTCAGCTGTGATAGGCTACGTAAATTGTCACGTAGCCTATCACAGGTGACTTTAAAAAAAAAAAAGCACGTACGCAAATGGCGGCCCCCATAGGGAGCCGCCTTTCACGTTCCTTATTTGGTCGCCGTAGTCTACGTAATCTTTTTGTAGACTACAGCGACCAAATAAGGAACGTAAATGGCGGCCCCCTATGGGGGCCGCCATTAGATGTACGTGCTTTTTTTTTTTTTTTTTAAAGTCACCTGTGATAGGCTACGTTACAATTTACGTAGCCTGTCACGGCTGACTTTGCAAATCTAGCCGTGATAGGCTACGTTAATCGTCATGTAGCCTATCACGGGGGCGTTTTTTTTTCTTTTATTGGAATGGCGGCGGCGGCAGCCGGTCGAAAGATCGGCTGCCGCCCCCGCCCCTGACGAAGACCCGACGAACCGCCGCTGGGACCCGCCACCGGGAGGGACATTCGGGAAAGGTATGTCCCATCCCGGGGGTGGCGGGGGGGCAGAGAATTTCTCCCCGAAACTTCTTTGGGGGCCGAAGACGGCGCTCGGCCCCCCGAAGTTTCAGGGAGCAATTCTCCTCCATCCCTACATTTGGGTACGCAGTTTTTTGTTTTTGTTTTTACCCAGAGCCCTCTGCGGCCGGAAATGCGGCTGCGGACGGCTCTGGCCCAGCTGGGCCTGTCTGGCTGCTCCGCAAAGCTGCTACAGAGCACAGCCTACAGCGGAAGATTCCGGGGGGGAGGAACGGATCCTCCCCCCCTGGTGAGGATTCCGGGGGCAGGGACGGAACGCCTCCCCCCCACCATCAACATAATCCACAAAAGGTAAGTGACTTCCGTACATCCCTACTAGGAACTGATATATCTATTCCTGCTGTTTTTCCTTTTGCTGTAGTCTTCCGAACTTGGGTCCCTCCAGACGTTTTGTACTTCAGCTCCCATCATCTCTGACCATTGGCTAGAGTGGCTGCAGCTGATGGGAGCTGTAGGTCAAAACATCTGGGAGGACTAAGGTTAGGGAAGGCTGCATTGGGTGGGTGGTAGTGTGGATTGGGTCCAGTTAGTCGAATCCTTCCCAACTCCCCAAAAGCGAGTGTAGGAGAATGAGCAGGAATGAAATATCTGAGCTGTTCCTAGGGGTGGACGAAAGTCACTTACCTTTTCTCACAGCTTGTTCGCGGTGGGGGGGAGCGCTTCGCTGCTCCCCCCGCGAAATTCAGGCCGGGGGGGAGGCTTCCCGCCTCGCCCGGCTGAAATTCAGGCCGGGGAGGAGGCTTGCAGCCTCGCCCGGCCGCGAACGCAGAAGTAAAAAGAAAAAAAGAAAAACGCCCCCTGATAGGCTACATGACGATTCACGTAGCCTATCACGGCTAGATCTGCAAAGTCAGCTGTGATAGGCTACGTGAATCGTCACGTAGCCTATGACGGGGGACTTAAAAAAAAAAAAGGGGGACTTAAAAAAAAAAATAGCATTGCCCTTATTTTCGCCGTAGTCTACGTAAACATTTACATAGACTACAGCGACCAAATAAGGAACGGGAATGGCGGCTCCCTATGGGGGCCGCCAGTATCCGTACACACTTTTTTTTTTTTTTTTAAGTCACCCGTGATAGGCTATGTGACGATTGACGTAGCCTATCACGGCTGACTTTGCAAATCTAGCCGTGATAGGCTACGTGAATCGTCACGTAGCCTATCAGGGGACTTTTTTTTTTCTTTTATTGCAATGGCGGCGGCGGCAGCCCCGCCCCGCTCGAACACCCGACGAACCACCAGCTGGACCCGCCGCCGGGAGGGACATTCAGGGAAGGTAAGTCCTGTCCCGCGGGGGTGGGGGGGGCGGGGGGGTGCAGAGGATTTCTCCCGAAACTTGTTCGGGGGGCTGAACACGTTGGCGCTCGGCCCCCCGAAGTTTCGGGGAGAAATTCTCCGCCATCCCTACTGTTCACCCAATTGAGACAGTGGACAAGCAGTCTGTGGCAATGGCAGCAAGAAGCACCTTCATGAATGGACTGTGGTAAGCATTGTGCCTTTCTGATGCATTAATGTCTTGCCACATGCCCAAAGATGCTGACCTGACCAAAGTCCTGCGATCTTACCATTTTCTGAAGAAAAAGGGATGTAGGTGAGGATTGCATCTATCAGGAAAAGTTACTTTCATGCCAAATGGCTTTCCTTCTGCTTTCCATTAGACGCTGCCCACTTCCACCTGTGTCGAGAGCTGCCACCCGGGACAGAGCAGGTTCGTCCAGCAGGGGAAGCAAGTGTGTTGCTATGATTGTGTTGAGTGCCCCCAAGGGAGGATTTCCATTCAGATGGGTAAGTGAAGGAATCCCGAATGATTTGAAAATAACCCAGAAGTTTGTATTTCAGGTACATTTTAATTCCTATCATGGTTCTCTAAATAGGAATATATGAGTGTGTTTACTATGAACAGGGGTGGACAAAGGAAGAAGAAACTTTGTTCTATGAGCTCCCGTTAAACAATTCCAGCTAAATACAGGGAATCTTTGTGTTCTTTGGCCACTTACACATCTGAATTCTAGAGATAATCACACAAAAATTGAAAAGTTTCAGATTCATATGTATTTTAATTCCTACCCCTTTTCTTGAAAGACAAATATATTCCTGTGTTGAGTATGAACAGGGGTAGGAAGAGGAAATGCTGACAGAACCATTATCACTGATGCTGAAGAAAGAGGATTTGTTAAATGAGGTCAAATTAAGAGACCGCCGCTAAACACAGAGAATATGTTTTAATGTAAGGTTTTTGCTCAACACTTTCAGATGCAGACCAATGTGAGAAGTGCCAAGAAGATCAGTATCCAAACAAGAATCAGGACCAATGTATTCTTAAAGTCATAAGCTACCTATCTTATGAGGAGCCTTTGGGGGCAGTTCTCACCTCCTTGGCTCTTTTCATTTCTGTGATCACACTTTTGGTGTTGTGGACCTTCATTCGGCACCAAAATACACCCATTGTCAAAGCCAACAACTGGAGCATCACCTGTATCTTGGTCTCCTCCCTGCTGTTCTGCTTTCTCTGCTCCTTCTTATTCATTGGCCGGCCTGGGAAGGTGACCTGCCTTCTGAGGCAAACAGTGTTTGGCCTCATCTTCTCCATTGCTGTTGCTTGCGTGTTAGCAAAAACCATCACTGTGGTTTTGGCCTTTGTAGCTACAAAGCCTGGAAACAGGATGAGGAAATGGGTGGGGAAGAGACTTCCTGTATCAGTGATATTGTCTCTCTCTCTTATTCAAGCTGGCATTTGTTTTGTGTGGCTGGCAACTTCTCCCCCCTTCCCAGAGTTGGACATGCACTCCCAGGTCGACGCGATCCTAGTTCAGTGCAATGAAGGCTCAGCCCTCATGTTCTACATTGTCCTGGGCTACATGGGGTTTCTGGCCCTCATCAGCTTCACGGTGGCTTTCCTTGCCAGGAAGTTGCCTGATACTTTCAATGAAGCCAAGCTGATCAGTTTCAGCATGTTGGTCTTCTGCAGTGTTTGGGTGTCCTTTGTGCCAACCTACCTGAGCACCAAGGGGAAATACATGGTGGCCGTGGAGGTCTTCTCCATCTTGGCCTCCAGTGCTGGCTTACTGGGTTGCATCTTCCTCCCGAAACGCTACATTATTATATTCAGGCCTGAACTGAACACCAAGGAGCAATTAGTCAGGAAAAAAGAATAGTCCCAATTTGGGGGAGAAGTGACATCACCCTTGATTTGATTTCAGAGTGTTTTTGTCTTGAGCTATTTCCCAACCTGGTGTCACTAAAGTGGGGATAACACTGCTCCCCCACATTTTCAATACCAGTGGTGTCCTTTGAAGTTGGTGGGGGCCGTTTTGGTGATTTTCACGGGTGGTATTCAAACTCTATCCATTTCTGGCTCGTGGTGACTACCATTATCTAAGATCCATGTTAAGTGGCCTTGCAGACCAGTTGGCGCATGGATTGTTGAGGATTTCAGCATGGAGATGGGAGGATAACTGACAGGGGGTTGTTTGTTTGGGCTTGAAGTCATCTGTGGCTGACGATTAAGAGGGTTGGGATTTGTGGTACAAATCAAAGAATATCTGGTTTGGACCTTTCTTCTGCCATGAATTCACAAGGTCACCTTAGGCAAGCCACTCTTGCTTAGCCTCCATCTCCCCCCCACCCTTCCATCTGCAGTATGGGGGATAACAATACTGACATAGCTTATATATGGTTGTTGTAAGGATTACAACTAGGTCATTCACACAGAACACTTTTGAACCCCTAAAAGCTGGGCAAATGTTATGTATTACTGTTAAGGTCAGCAGAATGCCATGAGTTCCTTCCCAATACAGTGGGGAAGTTTTGTTCAGTGAGGATAATAACCAGACACTGAAACTGAGCCTTTTAGGGAGAAATCTTAAGCCCCCGAAGCATTGTCTGAGGGCCCATAGGATAGCTGGGATTCCCCCGTCTGAGGAGACTCTGACCTCAGAAATGGGAGTTGGACATCCCTCCCTGTGCTGCCCTGTCACAGCTGATCCAGGAGCCTGCCTTCGCTTGCCCTTGCTCATGTCCTCCCAGGCTCACCCTGACCTGTCTGGCAAGGGCCCGCATAATGCCTCTAGTATTGCACATGTTACACTTTCCTGGTCTCAAACTGCACATACTTAAATATGCACATTTTTAAGCCCCCTTTTTCACAAAAAAAGGATGGCAAAATGGTGGGCACTCACCAGACAGTCCTGGAGTGAGTGCGGGCGACTCATCAAGCTTGCAGGGGCAGCGTTTCAGCAGGCGCCCTGTGAACCTGAGCCGGGGTGGGTTCCTACATGCCTACCTGCAAAGGAGATTGGTTTCTTATGGATGTTTGCAGGTCCTTTACATGACGTTGTCAACCTCCAGTGCCTCTTCTGTGCTTCTGACCATTTGGTGTGGAGAATGTGGATATGCAGACATTTTTCTGCCTCTCTCAAAATACTAGAACCTGGGGTATCCCATGAAGCTGATTGGAGGAGATTCAGGAGAGATCACAGAAAATACTTCTTCATACAGCGCATAGATACACTATGAAATCCGCTACCTCAAGATGTAGTGATGGCCACCAATTTGGATGGCTTTAAGAGGGGATTAGATAAAAACCTGGAGGAGGAGGCTATCAATGGCTCCTCATCCTGATGTCTATGTGCTACCTCCAATGCCAGAGGCAGTAAGCTTATGCTTCTGAACTGTGATGCTGGAGGAAAATTCTGAGAGTGCCTTGGGCTGCAAGAAGATCAAACCAGTCCACACTCCAGGAAATAAAGACAGACTGCTCACTTGAGGGAATGATATTACAGGCAGAACTGAAGTACTTTGGCCACATAATGAGAAGACAGAAAACCCTGGAGAAGATGCTGATGCAAGGGACAGTGGAAGACAAAAGGAAGAGGGGCCGAACAAGAGCAAGATGGATGGATGATATTCTGGAGGTGACGGACTCCACCTTGGGGGAGCTGGGGGTGGCGATGGCCAACAGGAAGCTCTGGCGTGGGCTGGTCCATGAAGTCAGGAAGAGGCGGAAGCGACTGACCGAATAAACAACAACAAAGCTTATGTATACCAGTTGCTGGGGATCATGGGCAGGGTGGTGGTGTTGCACTCATGTCCTGCTTGTGGCTTTCCTGTGGGCAGCTGGTTGGCCACTGTGTGAACAGAAAGCTGGACTAGATGGACCCTTGGTCTGATCCAGAGTGGCTCTTCTTATGTTCTTATTTCTCTACCAAATGCACGAGGAGAAAGAATGCCCACAGCTGCTTATTCGCTGATATTTCTCCTTGATACCTTTCCTCCAGACTGACTCCTCCAGCCTTGGCTAGTTAACTCTGTTGAAGGCTCTCTGGAGTTTGCTCTTCAAGGGGCAATGTAGGAAGAGGATTCGGTCTCTTCTCTCCCCAACAAATGGGGAGAGCAGTAAGGCATATCTGATGCTTTCAAATAATAAAAGACAGTGTATGACTTTGCTTTACTTTCTTTTATGAATTTCTCCCATATTTTGTTTTGTCATTGATGAAGTAAACTATTAATAACAGAAATTGATGCATTTTGATTTTATTCTGCTGATTTGCTTATGTGTGTGTGGCCACTTTGGTTTGGGCAGGAGTTGGTTTTGATTTTTCAGAACTGGAAGAGACCATCTAGGCCATCATGTCCAACCCACTGCTCAGTGCAAGGATCCAAGAGGCTGTCTCCACCAGTGATTTACTCCAAGCCAGCTGTGTGTTGAGGTTCTTAGGGATACATGACATCATGGCCATCCAGCAGCCACCCTGAAGTTATCAGGGAAGAGCTGGATTTCCTGTGTCAGCTTAAAGTCCGATTCTTTTCCTTGTCAGGTTCTCCTCAGTATAGTTGCTGTGTGCCCCAAACCCCACCTTTACCTCAGATTAAGGATGGACGAAAGTCCCTTACCTGGTCCCGCAGCTTGCTTTGCGGTGGGGGGGAGGCACTTTGGTTCTCCCCCGAAGTTCTTGGCGGGGGGGAGGCAACCCACCCCTCCAAGCCGAAATTCAGGCCGGGGGGGAGGCGCCCCATCCCTCGCTGCCGAAATTCAGGCCAGGGGGGAGCACCCCGTCTCCCCAGCTGCGAAATAAAAAAGTAAATTAAAAAAAAAACACGTGATAGGCTACGTAACGATTTACGTAGCCTATCACGGCTAGATTTTCAAAGTCAGCCGTGATAGGCTACGTAAATCTTTACATAGCCTATCACGGGTGACTTTGGAAAAAAAAAACCCGTATGCAAATGGCGGCGCCCATGGGCACCACCATTTGCATTCCTTGTTTGGGCAGGGGTAGTCTACGTAAAGATTTACGTAGACTACGGCAAAAATGAGGGTTGCAAATAGCGTTGCCCTTATTTTCGCCATAGTCTACGTAAATCTTTATGTAGACTACCCGTGCCCAAATAAGGAATGCAAATGCAGTTTGCAAAACAGACGCAGCAGCTGGCCGTGGCTGGAACTCCAGCTGCGGACAGCCCTGGTCAGCGGCTCCGCAGAGCTGCCACTGAGCAGAGCCGGCCCAGGGAGGATGCCAGGGGGAGGGTCAGAGCACCTCCCCTCCACCGCGAATCAAAGCTGGAAAAAGGTAAGTGACTTTCGTACATCCGTTTTGACTACGCTAAAGCCTTTGATTGTGTGAATCGATTGGTTCAAAATTAGGAAAGGAGCATGACTAGAGATGGCCCCCCGAAATCTGTGGTGGAACGGCCTGTCCCCCCGCCCCCCCGCGGATCCTCCCCGGGATCGAGACTTACCTGGGGCGTATATTCCGGGTGGCGGCGGCAGCGGCAGGAGCGGCAACGGCTGGTCTTGGAGTTTAAATTTAACCCTTTAAAGGAGAAAGAAGAAGAAAAATTATTTTCCTTTGTTCTTTTCCTTTCTTTTCCTTTTCGTTATTGTTGTGTCCTCATAAGAATACTGCATTGTTGGGAAATTGTAGTTATTGATCAGGTTGTTGGTATTGTTTATTTCATTTATAAAGACAAAATAAATAAAAACTATTTAAAAGGGGGGGGTTCACAAGGTAAAGCCACTGTCTGAAGTAGATCTGGGAAAGTACAAGTTCAGAAGCCCACACAGGACTGCAAATACTGACCCAAGGGCTCAGGCTCAGGACCAGGGAAAGCGAACCTGCAGCCAAGGTAAAGAGGGCAGGCCACCAAATAGGGCATCAAATATTGCCTGCCCTAAGAAGAAGAGAAATAAGATGGAACAGCAGAACAGAGAAATCCTTAGGTAAGATATACTTTAAAGATGTGTTTCCTTTAATACATGAAAGAAAGAAAGAAAGAAAGAAAGAAAGAAAGAAAGAAAGAAAGAAAGAAAGAAAGGAGTTTTACTCTGAAAATATTGACACACAACACAGGTGCTGGGGCAGATACCTGGAACCTCAGGTCAAAAGCTACCAGGTACCTCCATGTTTTCATTATAGAGAAAGGAACTCAGAAGGAAACATAAGATTTGGGTTGCAAGTAATACTCCCTGCCTTCTGGAAACATGCAGAGGTATATAGCAATTCATCACTTCCTTAATTTAAAAAAAATATATATCACCCTCTTCCTCCCCCCCTTTTCCAAGACATCCAGTGGGGACAATTGTTTGGTTTTGTTTTTAAAGTGGTGATCTGTGGTTTGAACTGTGTTGCAATCTGCCCTGGAATCTATTACGATTAAGGGTGGTATATGAAGATTGCTAGCTCTTCCCCTCACTAAATACCGCATGTAAGCAAGCCAAGTTCAGCCATGAAGGGAGGAGAAGCAGGATTGGAGTTGGCATAAGGAAACCAAAGTGGCCACTGTCTGCTGGAATGTTTAGAGAGACCTCGTTACATCACACAGGCAGAGCCCAATGCTCAAACAGAGGAGAATAGTTTCTTATTAGTAGTAAGGAAATGTAGCCATAGCATTCTTCATTGTACAAAGTGTTCTCCAGTTCTCCTTTCCCCAACTAAAGCCGTTTGCATCTTGCTCCTAACTTACTTAAGTGCAGGAAGTTTATGGAGGAATTATGTCCCACTAAAAAGACAGCTTCGGCTATTGGGCGGTATAGAAATGAAATAAATAAATAAATTAAATAAATAAATAAAAACAACACAAGGTTCTTTTCTGTGTAACCAGCTTTCCTCAGATCCAGATGCCAGCACTGAAATGGCCTTTCCACCCTTCGGAGTCAGCTTTTAGCAGCTCTGTGCTTGCGCTGAAAATGGGCAAACAAAAGAGAGCATGGAGAGAAAAAAGGAGAAGGGAGGGAGTAGGCACGTCTCCTTAGAGGAACAGACTGAGCAATACTTTATTCATTCCAGATGCCTTCAAACCCATTTCAGTCCGACTTTTCTGCTGACAAGGAAATACAAAGTACAGCAGAGGCTGGGAGGAGGGGAGGAGGAGAGACCACTCTTCTTCCTTCTTGTCTCTGCCCTCACCCCCTCGGTGCAACCTCAGATTATTATTATTAGTATTATTATTATTATTATTATTATTATTAAATTTATTAATTGCCCATCTGGCTGGTCACCCAGCCACTCTGGGCGATGTACAACATACAATAAAACAGCTTAAAACAATAAAATTCTACAATAAAAACATTTCTAAAATACCCTAACCCACCCCAAATGCCTGCCTGAACAACCACATTTTTAATGCACGATGGAAGCTAATTAAAGAGGGGGCATGACCGAGTTCCTTAGGGAGGGAGTTCCACAGAGTGGGGGCCACCACAGAGAAGGCCCTCTCCCTCGTCCCCACCAGTCTAGCTGTCTTGGCTGATGGGACAGAGAGAAGGCCATCCGAGGCTGATCTTGTTGAGCGGCCTGTCTGGTGCTGCTGGAGGCACTCCTTGAGATAGACTGGGCCGGAACCATGCAGGGTTTTAAAGGTCAAAACCAACACCTTGAATTTGGCCTGGAAAACAACTGGTAACCAGTGCAACTCCTTCAGCACTGGAGTGATGTGATCTCGCCGGCGGCTGCCTTTAATCAGGCGAGCCGCCGCGTTCTGTACCAGCTGCAGCTTCCGAACCGTCTTCCAGGGTAACCCCAAGTAGAGTGGATTACAGTAGTCTAAACAAGAGGAGACCAGGGCATGTACTACCGATGGGAGAAGATGGTCGGGAAGGAAGGGGAGCAGCCGCCATATCAGATGGAGTTGATACAGCGCTGTCCGGCTCACAGCTGAAACCTGAGTCTCCATGGACAGCTGGGAGTCCAAAATGACCCCCAGGCTGCAGACCTGGTCTTTCAAGGGTAGCCGTACCCCATTCAACACCAGGTCAACATCCCCTAGCCTCTTTTTGTCTTCCACCAAAAGTACCTCGGTCTTGTCAGGGTTCAGCTTCAGCTTATTCCTCCCCATCCAGCCACTCACCGTCTCCAGACATTTGGACAGGGATTCTATGGCCAACCTTGGTGAAGATTTGAATGAGAGGTAGAGCTGCGTGTTATCCGCATATTGATGACACTGCACCTCAAACCTCCTGATGATAGCCTCCAGCAGCTTCACATAGATGTTAAATAGCATCGGGGAGAGGATGGAACCCTGTGGCACCCCACAAGTGAGTGGCCAAGGGTCTGAACACTCCTCTCCTAGTGCCACCCTCCGGTACCTACCGGAGATGAAGGACCGGAACCACCGCAATATGGTGTCTCCAATGCCCAACCCCTCCAGGCAGTCCAGGAGGATACCATGGTCAACGGTATCAAAAGCCGCTGAGAGGTTGAGGAGAAGAAGGAAGGAGCATTCACCCCTATCCAGAGCCCTCCTCATATCATCTACCAAGGCGACCCAGGCCGTTTCTGTCCCATGCCCAAGCCTGAAGCCCGACTGAAATGGGTCTAGATAATCAGTTTCTTCCAAGTGTGCCTTCAACTGCACCGCCACCACCCGCTCAATCACCTTGCCCAAGAATGGCAGATTTGTAGGGATGGCGGAGAATTTCTCCCTGAAACTTCGGGGGGCCGAGCGCCAACGTGTTCGGCCCCCCGAACAAGTTTTGGGGAGAAATCCTCCGCACCCCTCTGCACCCCGCACCCCCCCCCCCGGGACGGGACTTACCTTCCCTGAATGTCCCTCCCGGCGGTGGGTCCGGCTGGCGGTTCGTCGGGTGTTCGAGCGGGGCGGCCATTGCAATAAAAGAAAAAAAAAACATCCCCTGATAGGCTACGTGACGATTCACGTAGCCTATCACGGCTAGATTTGCAAAGTCAGCCGTGATAGGCTACGTCAATCGTCACGTAGCCTATCACGGGTGACTTAAAAAAAAAAAAAAAGTTTGTACGGATAATGGTGGCCCCCATAGGGAGCCACCATTCCCATTCCTTATTTGGTCTCTGTAGTCTACGTAAATGTTTACATAGACTACGGCGAAAATAAGGGCAACGCTATGGATTGGAGTTGGAGCAGCAGCCTCGGCCAGCCAGGTCTCCGTAATACATGCCAGGTCTGCACCCTCATCCAGGATCATGTCATGGATGAGGGAGGTTTTCTGGGTAACAGACCTGGCATTGCAGAGCAGCAAACGAAGGCCAGAAGATGGGGTCACACCTCCCGCAACCATCCTTTGGCTCTGGACAGGCCCGGAGCAGGGGACAGATATTACACATCTCTCCTTGTTCCCCTTACCTGGCATGGCCTGCCCCTAGCGCTCCGCCAGTGCCTGCTGCCCAGCCTCGGTATGTTCTGTCCCCCAACACTCCCCCCACTGCCTCCATCAGGTGGACACATGCCCACTCGCTCCCACCTATCAAGCAGGCTACCCACCCTGAAACACACAACAAAATCCCCCCAAAAAAAACAAAACAAACAAACAAAACAATTAAAATCCCCTTAAAAATAATGCCAGGCAGGAGTCCATGATAGGGAAGGCCTGGTGGTGGTGGTGGTGGTGGTGGCGGCCGTAGCAGCGGCCGTGGCAGCAACAGCAGCAGGCCCACCTCTTCCCCGATGGTGGCTTCTCCTGCAGGCCCTGGCTCTCCCAGGCCACCTCAGCCAGCCAGCTTATGTAGCCCCTCCAGGGAGGGGCAGGTGGAACAGCACAGCTGGCTCAGTACCTGGGGGCCTGGTCCTGCAGAGACTGGCGGTCTGCCAGTCAGAAGTCTACAGGGAAGGCCTGGTGGTGGCGGTGGCGGCGGCGGCAGCAGCAGCAGCAGCAGCAGGCCCAGCAGCAGCAGGCACGCCTCTTCCCTGGTGGTGGTGGTGGCTTCTCCTGCAGGCCCTGGCTCTCAGAAGATGCCTCAGAACGGTGCCTCATGCCTAGATCTACTCTTGTGCAACTGGGTCATCTTATCCATGTTTACTCAGGATTCAACTGCATTGAACAACACGCCATGTACTTCTGACTAAAAGTGAATCCAGTCAGCTATTGGGGCTTCTGAGAAATAGGAGGGGAGTACTAGCATGTTTGGGACAGCTCCAGGTTTTGCAGACGTACAACAAACCTTTCGGGGGCAAAACAATGTAGGGATGTCAGAGAATTCTGCCACGGACTGAAATGGGATTGAACACCCTTCAGTCCGTGCCACGGAATCCTCTGCGGAACCACGAGGTCCTGCGGAGCCAGCAGTCATACGGCTTTTTTTTCATCGTCTGCAAAGAGTCGCAAAATTTTCATAAATAAAAACGCAGTGTAGTATATTCCAATAATAAATACGTAAGGTTAAATGAATTGTGCTCACTGCCTTGTTTGCGGGTGTTCTTTTTAAACTGAAATCCTCTGTCTCCGTTTTCTTTCAGCCAAAACACTTCTTCTTCCTAGGGGCTTCCCAAAAGAAGGCTGTCTTAGGTGTGCCTGAGCAATAAACTCTTTGTTTAAAGCAACGCTGTTTTAAAGAAAGAAAAAACCTTTTAAAATGACCATGCCACACCCGGACCGGCAAGAAGGCATAGGAATGTGAATTTTCAGGGATGTAGACTCATAAACTGGGGGTCTTCCTGGTAAAAAGAGATGGTTGGAGATGGTGGCATTCATATCTGATGCACATACTGGAATATGGACCTCAGAGGAACAGGTGGTTTGTCTTGTCTTTTCTTGAGCTGATATACAGAGATTCGGAGACAGGGAGGAATCCAGAAGTACAACAGGAACCAGCAGCCGTTTCATAGAATTTATGGTCATGGCAAGTACATCTTGTCATTCCATGTGTTCCACACGGCTGTGATTCATCGCCATCACCTGCTGGCATGTTCTGAGGCTTGGCATCTCCTCCAGGACATCCAGCCACATTTGTGTGTAAGATCCCATGGTGTCCAGCTGGTCTACCTGTATATTAAGCACCTGTGTCTAAAGGATACTCTCAGAAACATACCAGCAGAAGGAGACACTTGGCCCACTACTCTGTGTGACAGAATTAAATTACGTCTGGTAAGAGGAAGGTTTCTTGTGCAAAGGTGTGAACTCTCTCCAACATTCTATTGAGGAGAATAACAGGTGGAAACGCATTGCGCTTCTCGTTCCTAAACTATTTTGCATCCTGAGAACCTGTTTCTCACCTTTGTAACTTACTTTGGATGCTCATCTCCCTCCGCTTTTTCCTTTATTAACATACAGACAGGATGGTGTGTTTGAGCTGAGTGGTTAAGAGCCTTTTTTGTATTTCCATTTAAAAAATGTGATCAAACAAACAACAACAAAGATCAGTTGAACCCTGATGACCACTTCATCATTAGGTTTAGTCAAGAGTCTAGTCCAGGGGTGTAAAGAAATGCTGTTGGTTCAAGGGCTGAATTCAATTTTGGAGAAGTTCTTTTGTTCCAGTGATGAGTGAGGTCTAAAGCAAAAGGGATGCAGCCCAAAGCACAAAACTACCAGCATACTTTAGCTTGCAATGCTTACTGCCAGTAAGTAAATCCTAGGAGAGGCATTTCAAGTTTTTAGAATGGGGAAAAATGTGCAAAAGGCTGGAAACGAACAAACCATCTGTGGTGGGGGGATTGGTGGTGTTGGCCAGGTGAAGGCTCAGCTTGGGGCTCCAGGAGTGCTGGATTTGTTTGGTTTTAATTTTTGTGAACCGCCCAGAGAGCTTCGGCTATTGGGTGGCATAGAAATGAAATAAATAAATAAATAAATAAATAAATAAATAAATTGTTGACCAAATATCCCATTCAGCAGTTGGTCTGGTTTGTCTTTTCCTGTTAAGAGTGCTAAGCCAAAATCCTAAATAAGTGACCACAGCATTGATAGTTGGAGGTTGGTTGGAGTGGTATCAGTTGAACTCCTTACCAACCTGGGACAATTCCATCTCCTAACAAAGGCCACCTCAGTGACTGTTGTGAAGGTAAGACAATGTAATTAGGCCATTTTGAGCTTATTGGAGGAAGGATGGGATATATATGTGATAAATAAGTAGTGCAATATGTTGGTGGGGAAAACAAGTAATGAATTCTACCCCCCCCCATACACACACACACACACACATGATTTTCTTTTTCATTTGTTCAGAGATAATTAGGAAGAGACACAGCGAGCCATGGCTGCAAAGAGGCTTTGTCTATTATGGCTGCTACTGGTGTTCACTTGGATGATGGTAGGGATGGAAGCTTTCCATGGTTATGAATACTTCAAACTACATCATGTCGATTTTCCAAAGACAAATGCCCGGAATGACAATGTCTACTGCAGGATGATTCTGACGAAGAGATGCATTGCCTTTGGAATCTTTCACACGTACATCATTCATGCCTCAGAAGAGCAGCTTCAAGACATCTGCACCATGGATGGCAAACCAGTCACTAGGGACCATCAAAACTCATCTCCCCTTTCACGGACTTCCTGTTACGATGGCTCATGACCTCACTTTCTCTGGTGAAGGCATCACTGGAATAATTGAAGTTCGGTGTAAGAATGGAAAACCAGTTGGATTTCTGAGATTTCGTAGATTTGTTCGGCTCCCAAGTCGCTGAATGTCTCAGGCAAAAACGTAGGCCTAGGTTGTAAAAGATCTGGAATGTTAATGAATTTAGATCTGCCTTAGATGACCTTCAGTCTAACTAGAGATTAAAATGTCCACCCTGCTCCCATTGGGCTTCCCTCCTCCCTCCTCTGATCCTTCGCCTCACTTTGCATGATTTCCTTGCTTGCTACTTTTCCTGCTGTACGGCTGCAGCTGCTTCTTGACATCCTGCTGCCTTTCTGGCTCTCCCCATGGTGACTCAGATAAGCATACCTGGAACACTCTGATCAGCTTGTGAAAACACACCTGACAATTACATCACTACCTCCAGCCTAGATTGCATAGCTCAAGGGGGTGGGGAAAGAAGTTGGTGTCTGCATAATTTAGCAACCACATCTGGACATTTGGGCTACAATCCTGTCACCATAAGTTTAGTTTCCCTATGTGCATTTTAAAATTATATTGCTTGTCTTTGGCTGGAGGAGGCTTCAGTTATATGAGGCCTCACCTCCAGTGGGACTGCCCAGTCATGGATTTGCCACTGCAAGAAGAACTAGGCCTCTATGTAAATACGGCAATTTCTTGTAGTTCTTGAGATAACAGACCTTCTAGGATGTGTGACAAAGGAACTCTCGTTGCATTGTGTTCAGGGGTGGAAACAGCAGTTGTGGTCCTGCACCCCTCTATGTAGTCTGCTGATATTGTCCTGCCTTGGCTCAAAGTTCCCAGGGGAGCCACCCTGAAGCAGTTGCACTTACTGGAAGGACAAGGCAGAGTCAGGTCCAGCTATGCAGGATGGCAGGACAGGGTCTTTCAGCACCCTGGCCAGATCTATGCTGGCTGGAACTCACTAAGGAACAGCTGTTGTCTCAGCAACATGCAGAGGCCTTCTGAAACCATCTGGACCTGTGTTAACTCTGCCTGCTCTAAGGAGCGGTCTGCTTATTAAAGGACCATTTTCTGATTCTGCAGCTGCTGGCTCCTACTGGCAATGAGGACTGTATTGGAGGGGTGCCCTCTGAATCTGTGTAGTGTACTAAAGGTACATCCTCTGGCCTGGAAGATCCCCGATTAGTAGATGAGAGGTAACTGGATGAAACCTCCTTCCCCTCTGAGTCCTCCTGTGAGTCATAGGGGGGAATCTAAGCCAGAGAACATGTGGATTAGGGATGTACGAAAGTGACTTACCTTTCTGCGGATTATGTTGAAGGTGGGGGGGAGGCGCTCCGTTTCTCCCCCCCAGAATCCTCGCCGGCCGGCTGTGCTCCGCCGCTGGCTGCTCAAACATCCAGCCGCTGGCTAGCAGGGACAGAAATGGCAGCGGCCGTAGCCACCGCCATTTCCGTCCCTGCAGTCAGCCGTGATAGGCTACGTAAATGTTTACATAGCCTATCATGACTGATTTAAAACAAAAAACAAAAACGCGCATACGCAAATTGCGGCAGCCATGGCCACCGCCATTTGCATTCTTTATTTTAGCACATCTTCTTCTACGTAAACATTTACGTAGACTAAGACGGCAAAAATAAGGGGAACGCAAATAGCGTAGCATCTACGCTATTTGCGTTCCCCTTATTTTCACCGTCTTAGTCTATGTAAATGTTTATGTAGACTAAGATGTGCCAAAATAAGGAACGCAAATGGCGGCGGCTGTGGCCACCGCCATTTGGGTACGCGCATTTTTTTTTTTTAAGTCAGCCGTCGTAGGCTACGTAAATCTTTCATGGTGTTTTTTTTTAAATCTAGCCGTGATAGGCTACAGAAATCTTTACGTAGCCTATTACATGGTTGTTTTATTAAACCTGGAAATGGTTTAATAAAACAAACGCAGCCGCCCCCACCAGAAAGTTCCGCCCCAGGTAAGTCTCATCCTGGGGGTGGAGGTGGTGGCGGGCCGTTCCGCCACCAATTTCGGGGGGGCCGAATGCACTGGCATTCGGCCTCCCCAAGATCCGTGGTGGAACTTTCATACATCCCTAATGTGGATGGAAATCGATGTGTGGAAATGGAGGTAGTCTCAGAGGAGATGTAGAGACCTCCAAGACTTATAGACTCAGACAACTTTAGCATGCATGCCAAGGCTGCTTGTGTGGAGTGGTTCAGAACTTCATGGCCACCATGACAGCCATGGGCCTGTCTCAAATAATATCTTGTCCAATACATGTGGCATAGCACACATTGGGTTTGGTCATCTAAACTGGAATGGAAGAAAATGATATGTGGGTAGGGGACCCTATGATGACTCCAGGGTTGTTGGAAAAATCCTCCACGGACCCCAAAGAGGCCGGATTCTATTGAATCCAGCCCTCTGAAGTCCGTGGAGGATCGGTTTTCCTACCTAAGCCTCCTCCGTGAAATCCTCGCCGGCAGATCCTGCCTGCCACCTGCTCTGAAGCCCCAGCAATATGGCCACCATTGCTGTATTGCTGGCTGGACTGATGGACTGCACACGCAAATGGCGTCCAGCATAGCGGACACCATTTGCATCCCTGCTGTTTGACGTGCTAGGGTACGTAAATCTTTACATAGCCTATCGCATGAAGGAACAGGGACGCAAATGGCGTATGATCACTCCTAAATGTGCTCAGCCAAACAATAGAGCCATATTGGCTCCTTGGTATTCTGAGAAGCTGGGAAACAGCAAAGTCAACAAGTAGAATGCAGCTGGTGTAAAACCCGAAGCAAATATGACTAAAAATATGACCCTTTTAGGGCCTATTCCATGGATGTGACTTTGAGGAGGGGAGTTTATTTCTTCCCCATCACTGTGTCTGCACAACATTTGCCAATAGAGCTGTTTCAGGTGGTCAGGAGTCTGCTTCGTATAGTTCAACACACACACACACACACACACACAGGCCCATTGTGTTACATTTGTAGATACAATTATTTATATTTTCTCCAACTTGGATACCACCATTCTGAAAGAAATGGAGATGGATGTAGCCATGGCACCCGCTTGTCCTGTAGCTATGGATACTTCTCAGCTTGTGCAAGCTGCTTCGAGGACTGAGGCCTATCACTTGGCCTTTAGGTCCTTGCTCTTGCTGGCTAGACAGGTCTTCCAGGGCTGGGCATACAACATGAATATCAGGAGTGGTCAATGACTCATTAAGGGATACATAGTTACAGCATTCCTAAAGGAGGCAGTAGTAAAACCACTGTTGAAAAAGCCCTGTCTAGATCCCTAGGCTATGAAGAATGATCACCCAGTTTTGAATCTACCATTTCTGAGCAAGATCTCTCCACTGGTCCTATGCCAATCTTTATCCATTCAGACAATTAGGCCAAGTCTCCAATCGACTGCTTCACCCCAACAGAGGTTTGTATCTTTCCTGCCCCAAGATTAAGCAGGGCAAGCCCTATATGGGGATAGGACCAACACATTTTATTTCCTTGTACTGGGACTTGAGGACTTGGAGAAATCAGATGATGTGCCCTGTAATTTTTAAAATTAATGTGTTAGGCACTGCTGATGTTGGAAGCCCCACAGGTAATCAGAGGTCCCCATGGGGAAAAAACAACAACTGATACCTCAAACAACCCATCTCTACTGTTAGATGCAACATTCAGTCTATAAAGACTCCTGTCTGAACAACTTGCTCCACCATAATCTGGGAGATTAATTTGAGGCAGGCACAGCTCTGTCAACTGAAGCTTTTCTGTATCTTCTGCCAGGACTGATATTGAGGATGATGGCAATAAGTTATCATGAACGGGTCCGGTTGGAGCTTTGTCCAAATCTGTCCACGTTTCATCTGATTTTGCTGCTGCTACTGTTATATTATTCTTCGAGCAGGAGTTTGAACTCCAGCTCCATACATAGCTGGAACTCAACAGTCCAATCTCATTCATATAAACCTTCAGATGAGATGTTCATTGGCCAATTTGTGTCCATGGCACTTGCTCACACTGTTACACAGGAGTTTACAAAACACCCCAGTTATTCCACTGCAAGAAATGCTTAGTAAGTTCTTTCTTTCTTCCTTTCTTCCTTTCTTTTACTCTCTCATATGAAAAGTTCTGTACTGGACCCAGTGATCGTTCTTCACTTCAAAAAATAAATTGCTACCTTTAAGCACCATCGTTTTGCTTTCTTCACTCTTCTTTTCTTTTTCAAGCCAGGATAGTGTTCATTCAGACTAATATTCTTCCACTCTACCCTGTACAACCAGAACAATTAGCAGGTCAAGGTCAGATCTGGTTCTTCCTTAAACTTTTCTAAGTTATCTCAATTGACGAAAATGTTTTTTGAGCTGTCTTGGGAGCAGAGGTCAGACATTCTTCCATGTGGGAAGAATCCTTAAGTGCACATCCAAACTGCCCTGTACAGTACTTTTCTTTTTTGCAGGAGCACTGTTGGACGTGGGGTGGGCAAACTTCCAGGGGTTGTCCTACCCCGCACTCACCACTGCCGAATTTGCCGCATCCAAACTTATGGCATTTTTGCAGAGGAACAAGGTGTGTTTCCCTGCATGTGCCTTGTTTCCAAGCAGAATCGTGTTTCCAAGAGCATGATTCATCTTGCAAACAAGCATGCTCCATTGTGCCTTATTTCCCTGCAAATTACTGCAATTTCAGCAGTCTTGGAAGGGGAACACAGTGTGTGTGTTGCAAAATAAAGCCGGGGGGGGGGGAATAAAGCTATTTGTGTTGCCCTTATTTTCGCCGTAGTCTACGTAAAGATTTATGTAGACTACAGCGACCAAATAAGGAACGTGAATGGCGGCTCCCTATGGGGTCCGCCATATGCGTACGTGCTTTATTTTTTTTTTAAAGTCACCCGTGATAGGCTACGTGACGATTTACGTAGCCTATCATGGCTGACTTTGCAGATCTAGCCGTGATAGGCTATGTTAATCGTCATGTAGCCTATCACGGGGGCGTTTTGTTTTGTTTTTAACTTTTGAATTCGCGGCCGGGCGAGGCGAGGCGCCTCCTCCCCAGCCTGAATTTCGGCTGGGCGAGGCGGGAAGCCTTCCCCCCCGGCCTGAACTTCGGGGGGAGCAGCGAAGCGCCTCCCCCCCACCGCGAAAAAGCTGCGAGACCAGGTAAGTGGCTTTCGTGCACCCCTAGAGAAAAACTGACATTTACCCTGCAAATGTGAGCCACATGGATCTAGTCATTAATTTCATTGTATGTTATGCTACATCTGCAAAGTGAGCTTTGGCTATTGGGCAGTACAGAAATGAAATGAAATGAAATGAAATGAAATGAAATGAAATGAAATGATGAATGAATGAATGAATGAATGAATAAATAAATAAATAAATAAATAAATAAAATTTCAGAGATACATTATATCTTCACAACAGTCCAGTACACTGCATTAGAAAAAGAGATTATGGGGGTGTCTCCATGACAATGGAAGGAGAAGGAAAGAGTGGCTTACCCGCATTTTCATGGAGCTGATTTTGGTCCGGGCAGGGATCCACAAGTGCTTTGCGCCATTCAAAGTCATCTCACAGAACATACTTCTGTGGGGCGGGGGGCTGGGGTGACTGTCATCTGACTGGCAGGGGCTGCTCAACCAATAAGAGAGGCTTCCCCCCTCCAGGCTCTCCCCCCTTTCTTCTTCCTATTGTTTTGCTGATTATGCTTTATACTGATTTGGATTTTTACTCTGGTTCTATTAGTTATGGATTTCTTTATCTCTGTGTGTAAGTCTGTGGTGAGAAGCAATGAATGAATGTTGTTGTTGTTAGATATTATTATTATTATAATCTTCCTATTTAGTTAGATGAGTGAATCATAATGCAAGATGCAACATATTTGATTTAATAATATATAACCCTCTCATTGCAGCATGATCCCTAAAAACTACCAGCATGTGCTTGCGTTTAATTTTGCCATTCATGAGATCAACAAGAATGCTGAATTTTTACCCAACGCCACACTCGATTCCAAGATTTATGACAGTGCATTTGATCCAGGGCGAAACTGCTGGGCCACTCTGGATCTTCTCTTCCCAGGACAGAGGAATCCCATCAATTATAACTGTGGCAGGAAAGAGAAATTGATGGCTGTCATTGGAGCACTCACCTCTCAAAACTCCATCCAGATGGCCGACATCTTCAATGCCTACAAGATGCCACAGGTATGTGTTCATGGTGAGATTAACGTCAGCACAGGGCAAGCACCTGCTTGTATCAAAACTGGCTCCCTTCTGATCCTCCTGCCCCACCTGCTGTAGTGGTGGCACAGCACTGGGGCAGGAAGATGAGAGGGGACTGTTGCTCCCCTCTCATCCTCCATTTGCGCATGGCAGGCAGCTGCTGTGTGTGAGACGTCCCTTCTCCTTCCACGGCCTGTGCACAAATGGCTGCTTCTCCCCCTCCTGGGGCCCAGGAAGAGGAGAAGGAGCCCTCACACGTGGTGACCATGGTACTCGTGGCAGGTCACGGAGGTGGAAACTCCTGCTGGTGCTGCCCGCTCCCTGCCGCAACCACCATGCGCAAAACCCTCACACTCTCCTTTCTGGTGTCGGGAGCACAAGAGGTTTGCCCATGGAGGCGGCAGTGCTGCTGACATTGGCAGGGGGCGGCAGTGCGAATCCCTGCCACTGCCATCCACCGACTACCCCTGGCACTGCTGCCGCCATGTGCAAATGGCTCCTTCTCCCCCTCCTCAGTCCTCGGAGGGGGAGAAGGAGCCATTTGTGCAGTGCCCATTTGTGCACAGGAGCTATTTGCACACAGGGCATCTGGTGGGGAGCCTGTGGCTTTGCTCACTAAAGCTAGCTGAGCCAGGGCCTCGGGGGGAAGCCATCGAATCTGAAGAGGGCTTGATTTCCCCATGCTGGACACCCCGATATGGGAATAGCAACACTGAGCTACTCTGCAGGGCTCAAGTAACCCACACTGAGTTACAGCCATGACTCCCGTAATTTAGATATCATAATGATGAAATTTATGAGCATTGCAATGCCAGTTTAAAAAAATACTGTTTACCATCTCAAAGAAATATTAATTAATTATTAAGACCTGAGTTCGAAAGATCATGAACTGCTGTCCTTCCTCCGCTCCAACATTTTATTTGGGGGGGGGGGTAGACACACTACAGAGCTACACTAAATGCCTGGATTCCTGCATTGATCTTTTGAGGCAGTATTCACTTTTCCACAAGGAAAGACCCACCAAAAGGCTTTCCAATGAACCAGGAAGTTAATTCTGCAGACAGTGGGTGTGTCAAACGCTGCTATGACTTCATTCATTGGCTCAAACCGATGAAAGGTGGGAGGTGCTATATTTGCTTACAAACCAAATGGGCAGAGAAGTGTCTATGCATATCTCAGGTTCTACATGAGCAAGAGGCTTGCTTTTTAAAAACATGAAAGCTGGGAATCTGGAGATTATGGGTCATTGGGGTGGGCGGCGACTGCCCCCCATTGGCCCGTCTTGTGGATGCCCATGAAAGCTAGTTGATTCAACATCCTGTTTAGAATCTACTCGCAGCCTGAGTATTGATAACACCAGACGTGTTTGCTAGGAAATTTAAGATTAGACTGTTAGAGACAACAATGTTTAAGAGTAGATTATTATATTGAGCGAGGTCAAGATGTTAGCAAAGGTTTGGAAGGAGTCAGTTTGGGTGAAGAACGATGTGATGGTTTTTTCATTCCTGAAGGTATCATATCATTCCCATTAGCTCAGCTATGGTGCCTTTGATCCAGCACTGAGGGACAAAACTCGCTTTCCTTCATTCTACCGGATGGTCCCAAATGAAGATCCTCAGTACGTTGGGATTGTTGGGCTACTCAAGCATTTCAGATGGAACTGGATCGGCCTTATTGTTTCAGAGGATGACAGTGGGGAAACCTTCCTCCGAACGCTGAGACCAAGGCACTTGGAAAACAATCTTTGCATTGCTTGGATGCACATGATCCCAAGAGTGACAACATATTTACCACATAAAATAATTCAAAAAAAATTGGGACCAATTCAATCAACTCTCACACGGAGTAAAATCAATGTGATTCTTGTGTATGGAGACGGTCAGTCTCTGGAGGCGTTACGGCTAGTTTTATACTCCAATGAAGTTCTTCAGACGTATCCTATAGAGAGGGTATGGATCACAACAGCTGAATGGGATTTCACTGCCTTAGCACCTGGGAGTGAATTCACCACTAAATCTTTCAATGGCACCTTGTCCTTCACCCTCCATACAAACGTGGTGCCAGGATTTCAAGATTTTGTGGAGATGATCAATCCTTTCCAGTCCACTTTTTATTTCATCCATCAATTCTGGGCCAGTGCGTTTATCTGTTCCTTCCCTACGTATAACCTTTATGTCGCAAACAAGAGAAACTGCACTGGGAAGGAGAAGCTGGGGAGTCTTCCTGGATCTATGTTTGAAACAGGGATGTCTGGCCAGAGCTACAATATCTACAATGCTGTCTATGCTGTAGCACATGCTCTCCATGCCATGGATTCATCAAGAGACATGTACAAAACAAGGGGAGATGGAAGAACATGGGATCTCCAGAAACTTCAGCCATGGCAGGTCATTGCACCTCCAGGACTGAAATGGCAAAACATTATAATATACCATACCAGAATTAACTCGAAATACAAGAAATGCCAAATCGTAGATAAATCAACAGTAGAAAAGGGACAACCATGTTGGCAGACTTAATTTCTTAGACCATGACTGAAAAGGAATGTCCAGCCCCTTTGAAACCCATAAAAGCTGTGTTCTGGCTGGAAGCGGCTGTGGCAGTCAGTAGGTTTCCAATATAAGCTGTGCTTGTATGTCCATTATGGACTTGCACAGTCATGTCCAGAAAGTGAACCTGTTGTGTGGACTGGCTGAGATTTTGTCGTAAACAATGCTTTTGCTGAGTGCCTCGGTTTGGGCAGGGGGCAGGAAGCATTGTATGCAAAACCCCAATCCAGGGTCACAACCCTCTGAAGGAGTCCATTCAGAATTCCTATTGTAGAATATTAGGATTCTTGTTTTGTATATTGTGGAGACCTCAGGTGTTCTGGGAGTTCGTCGGTTTGTGTTGGTGCTCTGATTAATGTTAGTTGACATCTTTCTTCCTACCTTGCATAGACATTTTAAAATGTTGGGAAAGTACAAACTCTTGTAGATTCATTTTTGGTGGTAATGATTCAGTGGCTAAAGGTAGTGAAAGTCAGGTTTGCATAGCAGTGATATTAACCATTTCCTTGCCGTTTGACCCCATTCCTTTTTTTTCTCCTTCCCTTTAGCTTCACGGGTTTCTGAGAAACATCCATTTTAACAACAGTGCTGGTGAAGAAATATTTTTCAATGATAATGGGGACCTGGCAGGGGGATATGATCTCATCAACTTGGTCACCTTCCCCAATGAATCCTTTCAGAGAGTCCAAGTTGGAAGGATGGACCCCCAGGCTCCTGCAGGGAAAGAGTTCATTGTGAATGGAAGTGCTATTATGTGGAATCATAAATTCAGGCAGGTAAGCACAGTGATCAACATCGCCACCATATTTTATGCACAGACTCTGGATATTGGCATCAGGATCTTCTGCACTGGGATTTAGCAGCAAAACCTGGTGTCAAGGTTCCTCTTATGACCTGGACCCCCAGAGCAACTCCTTTCGTCCTCCTTAACTCCTTAAGTCCCTTTCGTACATCCCTTTTGTTGTTGTTGTTGTTCAGTCGTTCAGTCATGTCCGACTCTTCATGACCCCATGGACCATAGCACACCAGGCCTTCCTGTCCTGCGCACTCTCCCGGAGCATGCTTAAGTTCATATTCATTGCATCGGTGATGCTATCTAGCTATCTCATTCTCTGCCGTCCCCTCCTCCTTTTGCCTTCAGTCTTTCCCAGAATCAGGGTCTTTTCCAGATAGTTTTCTCTTCGCATTAGGTGGCCAAAATATTTGAGCTTCAGCTTCAGTATCTGTCCCTCCAATGAGCACTCAGGGTTGATTTCCTTTAGGATGGACTGATTTGACCTCCTTGCAGTCCAGGGGACTTGTAAGAGTCTCCTCCAGCACCACAGTTCAAAAGCATCAATTCTTGGGTACTCAGCCTTCCTTATAGTCCAGCTCTCACAGCCATACATTACTACTGGGAAAAACATAGCTTTGATTAGACGGACCTTTGTTGGCAAGCTGATGTCTCTGCTTCTTACTATGCTGTCTAGGTTTGCCATAGCTTTCCTCCCAAGGAGCAAGCGTCTTTTAATTTCATGGCTACAGTCACCGTCTGCAGTGATCTTGGAGCCCAAGAAAGTAAAATCTGTCACTGCTTCCATTTCTTCCCCTTCTATATGCCAGGAAGTGATAGGGCCAGATGCCATGATCTTCCTTTTTTTAATGTTGAGTGTCAAACCAGCTTTTGCACTCTCTTCTTTCACCCTCAACAAGAGGCTCTTGAGATCCTCTTTGCTTTCTGCCATTAGGGTGGTATCGTCTGCATATCGGAGGTTGTTGATAATTCTCCCAGCATTCTTAATTCCGACCTGTGATTCATCCAACCTGGCATTTCTCATGATGTACTCTGCATATAAGTTAAATAAGCAGGGTGACAATATGCAGCCTTGTCGTACTCCTTTCCCAATTTTGAACCAATCGGTTGTTCCATGTCTGGTTCTTACTGTTGCTTCTTGACCCTCGTACAGGTTTCTCAGGAGACAGGTAAGGTGGTCTGGTACTCCCATCACTTTCAGAATTTGCCAGAGTTTGTTGTGATCCACACAATCAAAGGCTTTAGCGTAGTCAGTGAAGCAGAAATAGACATTTTTCTGGAATTCTCTTGCTTTCTCCATGATGCAGCGAATGTTGGCAATTTGATCTCTAGTTCCTCTGCCTCTTCGAAACCCAGCTTGTACTTCTGGTAGTTCTCGGTTCGCATACTGCTGAAGCCTAGCTTGTAGGATTTTGAGCATCACCTTGCTGGCATGTGAAATGAGCGCAATTGTGCAGTAGTTTGAACACTCTTTGGCATTGCCCTTCTTTGGAATTGGAATGTAAACTGACCTTTTCCAGTCTTGCGGCCATTGTTGAGTGTTCCAAATTTGTTGGCATATTGAATGTAGCACTTTAACAGCATCATCTTTTAGGATTTTAAATAGCTCAGCTGGAATATTACTGTCATCTCCGCTAGCTTTGTTGTTACTAATGCTTCCTAAGGCCCACTTGACTTCACTCTCGAAGTTGTCCGGCTCAAGTTCAGTGACCGCACTATCATGGCTATCAAGGACATTACCATCATGGCTATCAAGGACATTAAGATCTTTCCTGTATAGTTCTTCTGTGTACTCTTTCCACCTCTTCTTAATCTCATCTGCTTCTGTGAGGTCCATGCCTTCTTTGTCCTTTATCATGCCCTTCTTTGCACAAAACGTTCCTTTGAGATCTCCAATTTTCTTGAAGAGATCTCTAGTCTTTCCCATTTGGTTTTTTTCCTCATTTTCTTTGCATTGTTCATTTAAGAAGGCCTTCTTGTCTCTCCTTGCTATTCTCTGGAACTCTGCATTCAGTTGGATATATCTTCCCCTTTCTCCCTTGCTTTTTGCTTCCCTTCTTTCCTCAGCTACTTGTAAAGCCTCATCAGACAGCCACTTGGCTTTCTTGCATTTCTTTTTCTTTGGGATGGATTTTGTTGCTGTTCGTACATCCCTACCCCTAGTTTAAAATGTGGAGAAGAAGGCGGCGGCAACCCAGTTAAGCACTAACATGGTTGAAGACATTGGGATACATATCCAGACATTTAAGAGCTCAGGACTCAGATCCCTGGGCTTGGGTGGGGAGTTTGTCAGTTTGGGTTCCTCCCCCATTCCATTTTTTAAAAATCTTAAATCCTTTTTGTCCCAAATATGGAGATCTTTGCAAAGTTTGGTAAATTTTTATCCACACTGCACTGAAATGAATTTCTCATCCATCCCTACCCTATATTTACAGGGAGATTTATTTATCCAGAAGGCTACACAAGTACACTAGCACCTTATTAGGATTTCATGTCACAAACCATATGGTATCTTTTAGTAATGTGGATTTTGCTATGGTAGCTGCTGACATGCCAGTATAAGCTATCTCCATGTAGGCAAGTTACCACTTTTTAAAATCCTCTTTCAAGTTTTTCTGATTTATTTATTTTTTTATGATATTTATGGTAAGGTAATCTATCCAACTGACTAAACTAATGATGCAATTCCCAGAGGCTGTACTTTTCCGTTATAATACCATCTGATTGCACTGCTTTTCTCTCTCTCTCTCTCTGCACCAATGTAGGGATGGCCGTGAATTTCTCCACGAATCTCGGGGAGGCCGAATGCGTTGGCATTCGGCCCCCCAAAATTGTTGGTGAAATTCTCCGCCCCCCCGCCCCCCCTCCGGGATGGGACTTACCTCCCTCGAATGTCCCTCTCAGCGGCGGGTCCCGGCGGCGTCTCGGCGGCATTTCGGCAGGGGCGGGGGCGGCGGCTGGTCTTCCGACTGGCTGCCGCCACCGCCATTACAAAGTGAATGAAAAAAAAAACACACACACACCCGTGATAGGCTACGTAACGATTAACATAGCCTATCCCGGCTAGATTTCCAATGTCATCCGTGATAGGCTATGTTAATCGTTACGTAGCCTATCACAGTTGACTTTGGGGGGAAAAAAAGCACGTACACAAATGCGTTCCTTTTTTTTTTTTTTTGCGTTCCTTATTTGGGCCCGGGTAGTCTACGTAAAGATTTATGTAGACTACGGCGAAAATAAGGGCAACGCTATTAAAACTGGACACAGTACTCCAGATGAGGCCTAACCAGTGCTGAGTAGAGGGGAACTAGTACTTCCCGGGATTTGGAAGCTATGCTTCTATTAATGCAGCCCAAAAGAGCATTGGCCTTTTTGCAGCCACATCACACTGTTGGCTCATATTCAGCTTGTGATCGACAACAATTCCAGGATCCTTCTCTCTTGTAGTGTGGTTGAGCCACGTATCCCTCATCTTGTAACTGTGCATTTGGTTTCTTTTTCCTAAGTGCAGAACTTGGCATTGATCCCTGTTAAATGGCATTCTGTTGTTTTCTGCCCAGAGCTCCAGTCTATCCAGATCACTTTGAATTTTGTTTCTGTCTTCCCAAGTATTAGCTATCCCGCCCAATTTTGTGTCATTTGCAAGTTTGATCAGCATTCCCCGCACCTCCTCCTCCAAGTCATTAATACAAATGTTGAAGAGCACTGGGCCCAAGACTGAGCCCTGCGGTAGCCCACTTGTTACCTCTCCCCAGTTTTAGAAGGTCCCATTGATAAGCACTCTTTGAGTCCGATTCTGTAGCCAACTGTGGATCCACCGGATCGTTGTTTCATCTAGCCCATTTTGAGCTAGTTTGCTCATCAGGATATCATGGGGCACTTTGTCAAAAGCTTTGCTGAAGTCGAGGTATATGATGTCCACAGCATTCCGACGGTCTACAAGGGAGGTTACTTGATCAAAAAATGAGATCAGATTTGTCTGGCAGGACTTGTTTTTGACAAATCCATGTTGGCTTTGAGTAATCACGGCATTGTTGTCAAGGTGCTTCCAGATGGATTGCTTTTAGGGATGGCGGAGAATTTCTCCCCGAAACTTCAGGGGGCCGAGCGCCAACGTGTTCGGCCCCCCGAACAAGTTTCTGGGAGAAATCCTCCGCCCCCCCCGCCCCCCGCCCCCCCCCCCGGGACGGGACTTACCTTCCCTGAATGTCCCTCCCGGCGGCGGGTCTGGCTGGCGGTTCGTCCGGTGTTCGAGCAGGGAGGGAGTGGCAGCCGGTCTTTCGAACGGCTGCCGCCCCCGCCATTGCAATGAAAGGAAAAAAAAACAACACGTCCCCTGATAGGCTACGTGACGATTCACGTAGCCTATCACGGCAAGATTTGCAAAGTCAGCCGTGATAGGCTACGTGAATCGTCATGTAGCCTATCACGGGTGACTAAAAAAAAAAAAAAAGTGCGTACGGCTAATGGTGGCCCCCATAGGGAGCCGCGATTCGGGTTCCTTATTTGGTCCCTGTAGTCTACGTAAAGATTTAGGTAGACTACTGCAAAAATAAGGGCAACGCTAGAAGAAAAAGAGATGTAGCTGAGGATTGCACCTATCAGGAAAAGTTACTTGCATGCCAAATGGCTTTCCTTCTGCTTTCCATTAGACACTGCCCACTTCCACCTGTGTCGAGAGCTGCCACCCGGGACAGAGCAGGTTCGTCCAGCAGGGGAAGCAAGTGTGTTGCTATGATTGTGTTGAGTGCCCCCAAGGAAGGATTTCCATCCAGATGGGTAAGTGCAGGAATCCCGAGTGATTTGAAAATAACCCAGAAGTTTGTATTTCAGGTATATTTTAATTCCTATCATGGTTCTCTAAATAGGAATATATGAGTGTGTTTACTATGAACAGCGGTGGACAAAGGAAGAAGAAACTTTGTTCTATGAGCTCCAGTTAAACAATTCCAGCTAAATTCAGGGAATCTTTGTATTCTTTGGCCACTTACCCATCTGAATTCTAGAGATAATCACACAAAAATCGAAGAGTTTCAGGTTCATATGTATTTTAATTCCTAGCACTTTTCTTGAAATACAAATATATTACTGTGTTGAGTATGAACAGGGCCAGGAAGAGGAAATGCAGACAGAACCATTATCACTGATGCTGAAGAAAGTGGATTTGTTAAATGAGGTCAAATTAAAGGACTGCAGCTAAACACAGAGAATATGTTTTAATATAAAGCTTTTGCTCAACACTTTCAGATGCAGATCAATGTGAGAAGTGCCAAGAAGATCAGTATCCGAACAAGAATCAGGACCAATGTATTCTTAAAGTCATAAGCTACCTATCTTATGAGGAGCCTTTGGGAGCAGTTCTCACCTCCTTGGCTCTTTTCATTTCTGTGATCACACTTTTGGTGTTGTGGACCTTCATTCGGCACCAAAATACACCCATTGTCAAAGCCAACAACTGGAGCATCACCTGTATCTTGGTCTCCTCCCTGCTGTTCTGCTTTCTCTGCTCCTTCTTATTCATTGGCCAGCCTGGGAAGGTGACCTGCCTTCTGAGGCAAACAGTGTTTGGCCTCATCTTCTCCATTGCTGTGGCTTGTGTGTTAGCAAAAACCATCACTGTGGTTTTGGCCTTTGTAGCTACAAAGCCTGGAAACAGGGTGAGGAAATGGGTGGGGAAGAGACTTCCTGTATCAGTGATATTGTCTCTCTCTCTTATTCAAGCTGGCATTTGTTTTGTGTGGCTGGCAACTTCTCCCCCCTTCCCAGAGTTGGACATGCACTCCCAGGTTGACGCGATCCTAGTTCAATGCAATGAAGGCTCAGCCCTCATGTTCTACATTGTCCTGGGCTACATGGGGTTTCTGGCCCTCATCAGTTTCACGGTGGCTTTCCTTGCCAGGAAGTTGCCTGATACTTTCAATGAAGCCAAGCTGATCAGTTTCAGCATGTTGGTCTTCTGCAGTGTTTGGGTGTCCTTTGTGCCAACCTACCTGAGCACCAAGGGGAAATACATGGTGGCCGTGGAGGTCTTCTCCATCTTGGCCTCCAGTGCTGGCTTACTGGGTTGCATCTTCCTCCCGAAATGCTACATTATTATATTCAGGCCTGAACTGAACACCAAGGAGCAATTAGTCAGGAAAAAAGAATAGTCCCAGCTTGGGGGAGAACTGACATCACCTTTGATTTCAGAGTGTCTTTTTCTTGAGCTATTTCCCAACCTGGTGTAACTGAAGTGGGGATAACACTGCTCCCCCACATTTGCAATGCCAGTGGTGTCCTTTGAAGTTGGTGGGGGCATTTTTGGTGATTTTCACGGGTGGTATTCAAACTCTATCCATTTCTGGCTCGTGGTGGCTACCATTATCTAAGATCCATGTTAAGTGGCCTTGCAGACCAGTTGGCGCATGGATTGTTGAGGACTTCAGCATGGAGATGGGAGGATAATTGACAGGGGGTTGCTTGTTTGGGCTTGAAGTCATCTGTGGCTGACGATTAAGAGGGTTGGGATTTGTGGGCTGGTTTAGTTTCGTGTCTATGAAACTGAGGTACAAATCAAGAAATATCTGTTTAAGAGCAATCTTAGGCTCCCGAAGCATTGTCTGTGGGCCCATAGGAGAGTTGAGATTCCCCCCTCAGAGGAGACTCTGACCCCAGAAGCGGGAGTTGGACATCCCTCCCTGTGCTGCCTAGGGATGGCGGAGAATTTCTCCCCGAAACTTCGGGGGGCCGAGCGCCAATGTGTTCGGCCCCCCGAACAAGTTTCGGGGAGAAATCCTCCACACCCCCCCACACCCCGCACCCCCCCCCGGGACGGGACTTAACTTCCCTGAATGTCCCTCCCGGCGGCGGGTCCGGCTGGCAGTTCGTCCGGTGTTCGAGCGGGGCGGCTGCCGCCCCCGCCATTGCAATCAAAGAAAAAAAAAAAACGTCCCCTGATAGGCTACATGATGATTCACGTAGCCTATCACGGCTAGATTTGCAAAGTCAGCCGTGATAGGCTATGTGAATCGTCACGTAGCCTATCACGGGTGACTTTAAAAAAAAAAAAAAGCACGTACGCATATGGCGGTCCCCATAGGGAGCCGCCATTCGCGTTCCTTATTTGGTCGCTGTAGTCTACGTAAATCTTTACGTAGACTACGGCGAAAATAAGGGCAACACAAATAGCTTTATTTCCCCCCCCCCCGGCTTTATTTTGCAACACACACACTGTATTCCCCTTCCAAGACTGCTGAAATTGCAGTAATTTGCAGGGAAATAAGGCACAATGGAGCATGCTTGTTTGCAAGATGAATCATGCTCTTGGAAACACGATTCTGCTTGGAAACAAGGCACATGCAGGGAAACACACCTTGTTCCTCTGCAAAAATGCCATTATTTAATAATGCCATTATTAGACGATTCACGTAGCCTATCATGGCTAGATCTGGAAAGTCAGCTGTGATAGGCTATGTGAATCATCACGTAGCCTATCACGGGTGACTTTAAAAAAAAAAAAATGCGTACGCGAATGGCGGCCCCCATAGGGAGCCGCCATTCGCGTTCCTTATTTGGTGGCTGTAGTCTACGTAAATCTTTACGTAGACTACGGCGAAAATAAGGGCAACGCTATTTGCGTTGCCCTTATTTTCGCCGTAGTCTACGTAAAGATTTACGTAGACTACAGCCACCAAATAAGGAACGCGAATGGCGGCTCCCTATGGGGGCCGCCATTCGCGTACGCATTTTTTTTTTTAAAGTCACCCGTGATAGGCTACGTGACGATTCACGTAGCCTATCACAGCTGACTTTCCAGATCTAGCCATGATAGGCTACGTGAATCGTCACGTAGCCTATCAGGGGACTTTTTTTGTTTTTGTTTTTACTTTCGTGTTCGCGGCCGGGCGAGTTGGGAAGCCTCCTCCCCGGCCTGAATTTCGGCCGGGCGAGGCGGGAAGCCTCCCCCCCAGCCTGAATTTCGGCCGGGCGAGGCGGGAAGCCTCCCCCCCCCCGGCCTGAACTTCACGGGGGGAGCAGCGAAGCGCTCCCCCCCACCGCGAACAAGCTGCGAGAAAAGGTAAGTGACTTTCATCCACCCCTAGTGCTGCCCTGTCACAGCTGGTCCAGGAGCCTGCCCTCGCTTGCCCTTGCTCATGTCCTCCCAGACTCACCCTGACCTGTCTGGCAAGGGCCCGCATAATGCCTCTAGTATTGCACATGTTACACTTTCCTGGTCTCAAACTGCACATACTTAAATATGCGCATTTTTAAGCCCCCTTTTTCGCAAAACGCAAAAGAGGGCAGCGTTTCAGCAGGTGCCCGGAGAACCTGAGCTGGGGTGGGTTCCTACATGCCTATCTGCAAAGGAGATTGGTTATTGATGGATGTTTGCGGGTCCTTTACATGATGTTGTCAACCTCCAGTGCCTCTTCTGTGCAAACTACTTAACTTTGTGTTCCTTATTTGGTCCCGGTAGTCTACGTAAAGATTTACGTAGACTACGGCCAAAATAAGGGCAACGCTATTTGCATTGCCCTTATTTTCTCCGTAGTCTATAAGGAACGCATTTGCCACCATTTGCGAACGCGCTTTTTTTTTTTTGTCCAAAGTCACCCGTGATAGGCTACATAACGATTTATGTAGCCTATCATGGTGGACTTTGGAAATCTAGCCGTGATAGGCTACGTTGATCGTTACGTAGCCTATCACGGGGTTTGTTTGTTTGTTTGTTTTACTTTATTTTGTAATGGCAACGGCGGCAGCCGGTCAGAAGACCGGCTGCCATCCCCGCCCCCGACAAAACGCCACCGAACCGCTGCCGGGACCTGCCGCTGGGAGGGACATTCGCAGGAGGTAAGTCCCATCCCGGGGGGGGGGCGGGGGGTGGAGAATTTCACCAATTTCGGGGGGCCGAATGCGTTGGCATTCGGCTTCCCAGAGATTCGGGGAGAAATTCTCCACCATCCCTACCTACCTCACATCGATCAGCCAAGGCAGCCAGAGAAAGGCCTCTGAGGATGATGGAAGGGTCAGGGCAGATATTTATGGAAGTAGACAGTCCTTCCAGTTACCTGGCGCTACGCTGTTTAAGAGCTTTGTAGGTTAATACCAGCACTTTGAATTGGGCCTGGAAATGGACTAGCACCCAGTATAGATCATAAAGCACTGGCATTATATGATCATATTGGCCAGTCCCTGTTAACATTTTCACTGCCATATTTTGGACCTGAAGCGAAGGAAAAGAAAACAGGAAAGAAAGCACCAATGGCCTCAGATCCAGATGCCAGCCCTGAAATGGCCTTTCCACCCTTCGTAGTCAGCTCTGTGCTTGTGCTGAAAATGGGCAAACAAAAGAGAGCACGGAGAGAAAAAAGGAGAAGGGAAGGAGTAGGCACGTCTCCTTAGAGGAACAGGCTGAGCAATACTTAATTCATTCGAGATGAATCTTCAAACCCATTTCAGTCTGACTTTTCTGCTGTCAAGGAAATACAAAGTACAGCAGAGGCTGGGAGGAGGGGAGGAGGAGAGGCCACTCTTCTTCCTTCTTGGCTCTGCCCTCACCCCCTCGGTGCAACCTCAGATGCCTCAGAACGGTACCTCATGCCTAGGTCTAGTCTTGTGCAACTGGGTCATCTTATCCATGCTTACTCAGGATTCAACTGCATTGAACAACACGCCATGTACTTCTGACTAAAAGTGAATCCAGTCAGCTCTTGGGGCCTCTGAGACATAGGAGGGGAGTACTAGCATGTTTGGGACAGCTCCAGGTTTTGCAGACATACATAGGGGTGAACGAAAGTCACTTACCTTTTCTCGCAGCTTTTTCGCGGTGGGGGGGAGTGCTTCGCTGCTCCCCCCACGAAGTTCAGGCTGGGGGGGGGAGGCTTCCCGCCTCGCCCGGCCGAAATCCAGGCCGGGGGGGGAGGCTTTCCGCCTCGCCCGGCCGAAATTCAGGACGGGGAGGAGGCTTCCCGCCTGGCCCGGCCGCGAACACGAAAGTAAAAACAAAAACAAAAAAAGTCCCCTGATGGGCTACGTGACGATTCACATAGCCTATCACGGCTAGATCTGGAAAGTCAGCCGTGATAGGCTACGTGAATCGTCACGTAGCCTATCACGGGTGACTTTAAAAAAAAAAACAAAAAAGCGCGTACGCGAATGGTGGCCCCTATAGGGAGCCACCATTCGCGTTCCTTATTTAGTTGCTGTAGTCTACGTCAATGTTTACGTAGACTACGGCGAAAATAAGGGCAACGCAAATAGCGTTGCCCTTATTTTCGCCGTAGTCTATGTAAACATTGACGTAGACTACAGCGACCAAATAAGGAAGGGGAATGGCGGCTCCCTATGGGGGCCGCCATTATCCGTACACACTTTTTTTTTTTTAAAGTCACCCATGATAGGCTACGTGACGATTCACGTAGCCTATCACGGCTGACTTTGCAAATCTTGCCGTGATAGGCTACGTGAATCGTCACGTAGCCTATCAGGGGACTTTTTTTTTTTCTTTCATTGCAATGGCGGGGGCGGCAGCTGGTCGAAAGACCGCCCCGCTCGAACACCGGACGAACCGCCAGCCGGACCCGCCGCTGGGAGGGACATTCAGGGAAGGTAAGTCCCGTCCCGGGGGGGGCGGGGGGCGGGGGGGCGGAGGATTTCTCCCCGAAACTTGTTTGGGGGGCCGAACACGTTGGCGCTCGGCCCCCCGAAGTTTCGGGGAGAAATTCTCCGCCATCCCTAGACATACAATAAACCTTTCGGGGGCAAAACTCCTATGTAGGGATGTCAGAGAATTCTGCCACGGACTGAAATGGGATCGAACTCCCTTCAGTCCGTGCCACAGAATCCTCTGCGGAACGGCGACACGAGGTCCTGCGGAGCCAGCAGTCATGCAGCTTTTTTTTCATTGTCCGCAAAGAGTCACAAAATTTTCATAAATAAAAACGCAGTGTAGTATATTCCGATAATAAATACCTAAGGTTTTTTTTAAAAAATGAATTGTGCTCACTGCCTTGTTTGCGGGTGTTCTTTTTAAATTGAAATCCTCTGTCTCCATTTACTTTCAGCCAAAACACTGAAAACAGCCAAAACACTTCCTCTTCCAAAACACTTTGGAAGTGTTTCCAAAACACTTTCAGCCAAAACACTTCCTCTTCCTAGGGGCTTCCCCAAAGAATGCTGTCTTAGGTGTGCGTGAGCAATAAACTCTTTGTTTAAAGCAACGCTGTTTTAAAGAAAGAAAAAACCTTTTTAAACTGACCATGCCACTCCTGGACCGGCAAGAGGGCAAAGGGATGTGAATTTTCAGGGATGTAGACTCATAAACTGGAGGTCTTCCTGGTAAACAGAGATGGTTGGAGATGGTGGCATTCATATCTGATGCACATGCTGGTGGAATATGGACCTCAGAGGAACAGGTGGTTTGCCTTGTCTTTTCTTGATCTCATATACAGAGATTCGGAGACAGGGAGGAATCCAGAAGTACAACAGGAACCAGCAGCCATTTCATAGAATTTATGGTCATGACAAGTACGTCTTGTCATTCCATGTGGTCCACACAGCTGTGATTCATCGCCATCACCTGCTGGCATGTTCTGAGGCTTGGCATCTCCTCCAGGACATCCGGCCTCATTTGTGTGTAAGATCCCATGGTGTCCAGCTGGTCTACCTGTATATTAAGCACCTGTGTCTAAAGGATACTCTCAGAAACATACCAGCAGAAGAAGGCACTTGGCCCACTACTCTGTGTGACAGAACTATATTACATCTGGTAAGAAGAAGGTTTCTTGTGCAAAGGTGTGAACTCTCTCCAACATTCTGTTGGGGAGAATAACAGGTGGAAACGCATTGGGCTTTTTGTTACTGAACTATTTTGCATCCTGAGAACCTGTTTCTCACCTTTGTGACTTACTTTGGATGCTCATCTCCAATAGCATTACTATTATCAGTCAAATTAAAACAACAAAGCGTCTGATGTACTTTACAGCCTAAATGATGGAGGAGAAAAAGATAAAAAAAAAAAAAACAACCCAGTTTGCAGGTATATCTCTTGGCAAACAAAAATGTTCTACTCCCGTGATGTTAGCTAGGTGAAGCCAGTAATTATCAGCGAATCGCTGGGACAGACTTCCCCCTTCAGGGGCAGACCCCCCTTTAGTACACATTATTTTAAAAACACAACACTACACTACTACTACTACAACCCGCATGTTTGGTTTTCTTTGGGATCTGACCGTACGCCAGGCAGCTGTCACCTGGCTAGCTGCAGTAGGGTCTAGTCCCCTTCTTCAATTCGCTCCAGTTGCAGGTCTGACCGTACGCCGGGTGGGTGGTCTCCAGGTGCGCCCACAGTAGGGCCTAGCCTGAGCTTTTTTACTGTTTGGTTTAGGGGTGCACGAAAGCCACTTACCTGGTCTCGCATCTTGCTTCACGGTGGGGGGGAGGCGCTTCGCTGCTACACCCGAAGTTCAGGCCGGGGGGGGGAGGCTTCCCTCCTCGCCCGGCAGAAATTCAGGCCGGGGAGGAGGCGCCTCGCCTCGCCCGGCCGCGAAATAAAAAGTAAAACAAAAAACAAAAAACCGCCCCCGTGATAGGCTACGTGACAATTAACGTAGCCTATCACGGCTAGATCTGCAAAGTCAGCCGTGATAGGCTACGTTAATCGTCACGTAGCCTATCACGGGTGACTTTAAAAAAAAAAAAGCACGTACGCAAATGGTGGCCCCCATAGGGAGCTGCCATTAGCGTTCCTTATTTGGTCGCTGTAGTCTACGTAAATCTTTACGTAGACTACGGCGAAAATAAGGGCAACGCAAATAGCGTTTCCCTTATTTTCACCGTAGTCTACGTAATCTTTACATAGACTACAGCGACCAAATAAGGAACGCGAATGGCGGCTCCCTATGGGGGCCGCCATTAGCCGTATGCGCTTTTTTTTTTTTAAGTCACCCGTGATAGGCTACATGATGATTTACGTAGCCTATCATGGCTGACTTTGCAAATCTAGCCATGATAGGCTACGTTAATCATCACGTAGCCTATCATGGGGGCGTTGTTGTTTTTTTACTTTTATTGGAATGGCGGTGGGGGCAGCCGGTCGAAAGACCGGCTGCCGCCTCTGCCCCTGTCGAAGACCTGTCGAACCGCCTCCGGGACCCGCTGCCAGGAGGGACATTCGGGAAAGGTAAGTCCCATCCCGGGGGGGGCGGGGGGGAGAATTTCTACCCGAAACTACTTCGGGGGGCCGAACACGTTGGCACTCGGCCCCCCAAAGTTTCGGGGAGAAATTCTCCCCCATCCCTAGTTTCTTTAGAATGACTTTTAAAGGATTTTTAGCTACAGTCTACTTTCCCCTTTGCTTTCTTGACTCGTGTCCGATGTATCCAGGCAGGGTTTAATTCCAGCTACCTTTACGGCTGTGGGGGTGGAAAGTATGACAGTTTTGGGTCTTCTCCACCTGGGAGTTAAAGGGTTATTTTTTCCACTCTTTAACCCATACTTCATCTCCTGGTTGGAAAGGATGAACTTCTGTGACAGGAATTGGGGCCTATTTTCTAAGACAAAGTGACACTGGGCTTGAAGAACTTTGCCCAGTGTTTGGACTTCTTGTTTAAGGCTAACGTTTGCTTGCTCTTGATGCCGCTCCAGTGTCAATCATGAAGTCAATGTCATGGCCCCTCACAGTGGCAGTGACTAGGGGCTTCCCGGGGCCGAGATTAAGGGGCCCCCGGTTTGTCTTATTTAAGACTTTTGGCTTTAGCCACTTTAATGAAGGGGGCTTCTTTATACATTTTTATAGACCCCTGCTTTTGCCAGTTTGGTTGCCAACCATGCTGTCTCCTCCCTCGCCCGTTCTGGCCCCTTTGGTTTTCTCTTTTGTGTATTTGATTTATTGCACACTGATTCTTTCTTAAGAATCCTCTGCCTCTGCTGGGTCTTCCTCTATTTCCTCGTCCACGTCTTCTTGGGCCTCTGGTTCGAGGGGGGTATACTGGTGATAGGCATTTAAAAGATGCTCCAAGTAGGCTCTGGGGGCCTCGGTGGCACCTTGCAGCACTTTAGACACCTTGGTCATATTAACTGACTTTTTCATACCTGCCCTCATGGCTTTTAACAGCAGGGTTTGATACTGGGTGAGGCGCTCTAGCCCCACTTGTGTGTTGGGATTCCAGAGAGGGTGTTTTTTTTTTTTTTACTTACAAGGAGACTTTATTGGGTAACTTACAGCACACAGGCGTACCTAATGGTTGGATCAGACAGCTTCTCTGAACCACGAGCCATTGGGCTAAATGGGTTTTATACCATACATGTTACCCATGAGGCAGCACAACACTAGCAAGCATTTTCAGCATAGGCTAGAAGTGTTTGGTTCTCAGGCACAGCCTCCTGTAAACAAACTTCGCTTCCCAGGCAGAGTGCTTGATAACACTTTCATTCATTAGCATGGAACGTGCTATACCATGCTATCTGCCCTTTGAATCATTTTCATATGCTCAGAAGGCTTAGAGGCTTACTAGCAAGGGAATTGCAACAATAATGAACTTAAGCAAGCACTGTGGAACTCTAGGCCCCTCTTACACTGCAAATGACTTGGCTACGCTCCTGGGCCCAATACATTTTACCCTCAGATGATTCAAGGCCACTAGCAGTCTTGCCCAGAGGGCCAGATCTTTTTGCTCTGCTGTTTTATCACTAGGGGGTTGACATCTACTTTAATGTACACTTTAAATGCGATAGCCATATAAGCAAGCACACAAAGTTACAAAGCAGCCAATAACAGTAAGAATTATTGCAACTACTCACTTTTATCACCCCCTGATCTCTTGAAACTCATTTGAAATTAGGTCGAAGAGGGACTCCCCTCTTAGGTGCTGTGTTTTTTTCACTTTGCACATACAGAACCTTGTTGCTGTGATTCATCACACTTTGCATGTATGTAACAGCCCAAAGGCAGGCTATTACTTCTTCCCCCTGTTTGGGAAGAGAAATCTCTCTCTCTCTCTCTCTTTCTTGCTTTCTCTTTCTTGCTGATCTGCCTGTATTGCAGATCATGTTTCAAACTTTCTATATAAAACTCTCCGCTCCATGCACTAGCCTTGTTTCTTTATTTGTCTTTTTTTCAAGTTAAACTCACTGACTTAAACCTTTCTGCCCTACACTAGTCCCAATGACGCACATTTGGGATAGGCTCTTCTTAAGCTCCAGGCATAATCAGCTGCTTCCAATTTACCCTGGGGGCAACTATGGCCACACTTCTTCTCTACAAATGTTCTTTCTCTTTGCTTCTTGCCTTCTCTGTCTTCTTTTTTTCTCCCTTCTGTATGTGTCTGCCACTTTCTCTATTTCTCTGTCTTTTTCTACTTGTCTCTGTCTTTCTCTACTTGTCTCTGTCTTTGCCCTTGTCAACCACTGGGAACCACACTCAGTATCATTTGGAGTTGCAACTAACAGTAAAAACATCTGCAAATATCACATATATTTTATGATATCTAAGAAATCATAAAATACACACAACAAACTTTTTTTTTGCAATTTAACACAATGAATGGAAAACACTTCTTGCATGGTAAGGCATGATGGAGCAGATCCAGCAACTATACTGCTCCTCTGGCTGCATGCTCAGGGCTCATCAAAATCAAGGGATGGGCATACTCACACACGCAAAGAGTTCTAGGTCACCATTTTTGCATCAGCAACTCTATGCTGCATGAGTTCTAGCAGAAGGAAATCTAAAAGTCATAGATCAAACTCAGCCTGTTGTACACTGAGCTGACTACAAACACAGACACACAGTCTACAGCAATGAGAGTTCAAGTTTATGAAAAGCCTCACAGCACTGTGAAAAGGGGGGGAAGCTCTCGGGGCTATCTATCGCTAGACAAGCTTGCCAGGGATTTGTAATATCTCCCCCCCCCCACACACACACACACACACACACACACACCCCTCTTCTCTTCTCTTTCAACCTGGTACACGAAAGCAAAGTGCTGAAACTCAGGATGCTGGGGGGTGATGGGCATCACCTTATACTTGCATTTTTCAGGCCGCCATTAATCTTTTTCGGGGAGGCGGTGGGGTGATTTGCAGGACTTCAAAGGCAAGCTTCCCAGTTTGTTTGTATTTGTAAATCCCAAGCTCAAAACAGGACACGATGAGGTACAGGGCAGCCAAATCTTTGCTTTGGCATGGGCAACAAATAACTCAGGTCAGCTTTCTTTGCTGGGGTCTCAAACAGGAAAACAGTCTTAATTTAAAGTTGTAACATCACTGACAGCGTCAGCCAGCCAGCTACACAGATTTCACTGTTTTTTAAGACAGTTACTCCAATATCTTCTTTTCTTTTCAATCAGGTTGGGTCTCCCAGCTTACACAGTTCATTGCAGCTTTCAGGAGCATGGTAGTAGCGCGATTTTGGCTTGGCCAAATGATGAAGACGGACACAAAGAGGGAAGGGAATTGGTCAGCGAGTAAGGGGTCTCACTGACCGACACAAGAGGACTTCTTACACCACGTGCTTTGCTACTGGCCTGGGCACCCGGACGGTCAACGGCGTGCTATAGAAACCGCAGTAGCCACTCACACAATCTTCTATCACTTCATTTATACGTTTCTGCCGCCCACTATCCCACTTTTTCCACTAGAGTGAAGCAGTTTCCTCAGCGCCTTGCTGAGTACTAGTGCCTGCTCGGGGAGTGATCAAGTCCCCCTTCCACCCCAACTGGGTGGGTTCCCCTTGTATACGTATACTTACACTGGCCTTTCTCCCGAAGGCGGGGCCCACTTTCAACTTCATATACTTGCCTTTCTCCTGAAGGCCTCTAATGTGGGTTTCAACTCAATTGCAGCTGCAATATGGGCAGGGCTCAAGTTCCTTCCTCCGCTTTCCGAGGTTGTCTTGACGCTCGCTGCCGTTCGGGCGGTCCCGGCTCAGGCTTTCTCCCGTTCACCTGACAAAAAGTTCGGTGGCGCCAAGAAAGGGAGGCATGCGCTGAGCTCTCCCTCCCGGCATGGCGACTAAGAGCAAGCAACTGCCACCTCTCTGTCTCAGTGCCTGCCACAATCCGAGTCACGGCACCATTTATGTTGCAGGAATCAGAGTCAGAGAGACCACAGAGTGAAGGAAAAAAGAGTTTTTCTTTATTAACGCGTGGGCTTTATGGCTGGAATCACTTCCAAAGAGCCAAAAGCCCTGAGGTACATCAGCAAATTGTTTTTATAGACATTATGACACATAGGAAAAAGCTCCCCCTCTCTTTTCTGTGTGGTTTTGCAGTATTCAGCATGTCCTCTTCTAGCACCATTGTTTATAGCACAGGAAATGGGTTATAGGGCATGATAAGCAGAGAACAGCAGAGAACATGATATACAACCCTATGCTGACCTTAGCCTTGTTGACAAGATAAGACATTCCTGTGTCTCGTCAGCTTACAAACATATATTTAAGGGAGCAAGAGCTCAGCAAGAACGTGAGGCATGAGGCTACTTAGTCTGACCCTCTACATTGCTACTACATTTCCATTTAAAAATGCAATCAAACAAACAACGACAAAAATCAGTTGAACCCTGATGACCACTTCATCATTAGGTTTAGTCAGGAGTCTAGTCCACGGGTGTAAAGAAATGCTGTTGGTTCAAGGGCTGAATTCAATTTTGGAGAAGTTCTTTTGTTCCAGTGATGAGTGAGGTCTAAAGCAAAAGGGATGGAGCCCAAAACACAAAACTACCAGCATACTTTAGCTTGCAACGCTTACTGCCAGTAATTAAATCCTAGGAGAGGCATTTCTGCTTTCTGCTTCATTGCCTATGCTAAAGCCTTTGATTGTGTGGATCACAACAAACTCTGGCAAATTCTGAAAGACATCGGGGTACCAGACCACCTTACCTGTCTCCTGAGAAACCTGTACGAGGGTCAAGAAGCAACAGTAAGAACCGGACATGGAACAACCGATTGGTTCAAAATTGGGAAAGGAGTACGACAAGGCTGCATATTGTCACCCTGCTTATTTAACTTATATGCAGAGTACATCATGAGAAATGCCGGGTTGGATGAATCAGAGATCGGAATTAAGATTGCCCTGAGTTGGACACGACTGAACGATTCAATCAGCAATCATCTGATTGAATCATCAGTCGTTTCATGACTGAAACGATTCAATCAGCAATCATCTGCACGCCAGGCATTCCTGTCCTCTGCTCTCTCCCGGAGTGTGCTCAAGACAAGTTCAAGTTCAAGTTTTCGTTCCTTATTTTGGCACGTCTTAGTCTACGTAAACATTTACGTAGACTAAGTCGGCGAAAATAAGGGGAACACAAATAGTGTAGCGTCTACGCTATTTGCGTTCCCCTTATTTTCGCCATCTTCGCCATCAAAAGAAGGAACGCAAATGGCAGCGGCCATGGCCGCCGCCATTTGCGTACGCACGTTTGTTTGTTTTTTAAAGTCAACCGTGATAGTCTACGTAAACATTTATGTAGCCTATCATGGTTTTTTAAAAAAAACCTAGCTGTGATAGGCTACGTATATTTTTACATAGCCTATCACTTTTTCTTTTTTTTTTAAACTGGAAATGGCAGCGGCAGCAGCCGGTCGGAAGACTGGCCGCCGCAGCCGCTACCGCCGAACTGCCGCCAAACCGCCGCGGGAGCCACCGGCGGAGCTGCCGCCGCCCGGAAGATCTGCCCCAGGTAAGTCTCGTCCTGGGGGGGATCCGCGGGGTGCAGGGGGGTGGCAGGCCATTCCGCCACAGATTTCAGGGGGCCTCAAAATCCTACAAGCTAGGCTTCAGCAGTATGTGAACTGAGAACTACCAGCAGAGGAACTAGAGATCAAATTGCCAACGTTCGCTGGATCATGGAAAAAGCAAGAGAATTCCAGAAAAAACATCTATTTCTGCTTCAATGACTACTAGGGATGGTGGAGAATTCTGGCATGGATTTCAGTGAGGCCGAATGCCAATGCATTCGGCCTCCCAAAACCTGTGGCGGAACGGCCTCCCACACCCTGAACAACCGACGGAATCCCCCCTGGGACGAAGCTTACCTGGGACAGATGTTCTGGTGGCGGTGGCTCTGGCGGCAGTGGCGGCGGCAGCTGCTGGTCTCTCAGCCAGCTGCTGCAGCCACAAATGATAGCTGCGTAAGTATTTACATAGCCTATCATGGCAAAGAGCAGGGGCGCAAACAGCGGCCGTTTGCGCTGCTGCTCTTTCCGTGATAGGCTATGTAAGTATTTTGCATAGCTGCCTTTACCGTGATAGGCTACGTAAATATTTACGTAGCCTATCACAGAAAGAGCAGCAGCGCAAACGGCGTAGCGGCCACCGTTTGCACCCCTGCTCTTTGCCATGATAGGCTAAGTAAGTATTTATGTATCACGGCAGCCTGGCAGGACGCAATTTGAGACGCAGCAGCTGGCCGTGGCTGGAACTCCGGCTGCGGACAGCCCTGGTCAGCGGCTCCGCGCAGCCACCGCCGCGCAGAGCCGGCCCAGGGAGGATGCCAGGGGGAGGGTCAGAGCGCCTCCCCTCCACCGCGAAGCAAAGCTGGAAAAAGGTAAGTGACTTTCGTACATCCGTTTTGACTATGCTAAAGCCTTTGATTGTGTGAATCGATTGGTTCAAAATTGGGAAAGGAGTATGACTAGAGATGGCCCCCCGAAATCTGTGGTGGAACGGCCTGTCCCCCCGCCCCCCCGCAGATCCTCTCCGGGATCAAGATTTACCTGGGGCGTATCTTCCGGGTGGCGGCGGCAGCAGCGGCTGCGGCTGGTATTGGAGTTTAAATTTAACCCTTTAAAGGAGGAGAAAGAAGAAGAAAAAATTTCTTTTCCTTTGTTCTTTTCCTTTCTCTTCCTTTTCGTTATTGTTGTGTCCTCATAAGAATACTTCATTGTTGGGAAATTGTAGTTATTGATCAGGTTGTTGGTATTGTTTATTTCATTTATAAAGATAAAATAAATAAAAACTATTTAAAAGGGGGGGTTCACAAGGTAAAGCCACTGTCTGAAGTAGGTCTGGGAAAGTACAAGTTCAGAAGCCCACACAGGACTGCAAATACTGACCCAAGGGCTCAGGCTCAGGACCAGGAAAAGTGAACCAGCAGCCAAGGTAAAGAGGGCAGGCCACCAAATAGGGCATCAAATATTGTCTGCCCTAAGAAGAAGAGAAATAAGAAGGAACAGCAGAACAGAGAAATCCTTAGGTAAGATATACTTTAAAGTAGGGATGGCGTAGAATTTCTCCCCGAAACTTCGGGGGGCCAAGCGCCAACGTGTTCGGCCCCCCAAAGAAGTTTCATGGAGAAATGCCCCGCACCCCCCCGCACCCCGCACCCCGCACCCCCCCCGGATGTGACTTACCTTTCCCGAATGTCCCTCCCGGCGGCGGGTCCCGGCGGCGGTTCTTCGGGTCTTTGTCAGGGGCAGGGGTGGCAGCCGGTCTTTCGACCGTCTGCCGCCACCGCCATTCCAATAAAAGTTAAAAAAAAACGCCCCCGTGATAGGCTACGTGACAATTAACATAGCCTATCATGGCTAGATTTGCAAAGTCAGCCGTGATAGGCTACGTAAATCGTCACGTAGTCTATCACGGGTGACTTTAAAAAAAAAAACAAAAAGCGCGTACGGCTAATGGCGGCCCCCATAGGGAGCCGCCACTCACGTTCCTTATTTGGTCACTGAAGTCTACGTAAAGATTACGTAGACTACGGCGAAAATAAGGGCAACGCTATTTGCGTACGCGCTTTTTTTTTTTTTAAGTCACCCGTGATAGGCTACGTGACGATTTACGTAGCCTATCACGGCTGACTTTGCAGATCTAGCCGTGATAGGCTAAGTTGATCGTCACGTAGCCTATCACAGGGGCGTTTTTTTTTTTTTTTAACTTTTGAGTTCGCGGCCGGGCGAGGCAAGGCGCCTCCTCCCCGGCCTGAATTTCGGCCGGGCGAAGCAGGAAGCCTCCCCCCCAGCCTGAATTTCGGCCAGGCGAGGCGGGAAGCCTCCCCCCCCGGCCTGAACTTCGGGGGGAGAGCAGTGAAGCGCCACCCCCCCACCGCGAAAAGCTGCGAGACCAGATAAGTGGCTTTCGTGCACTCCTACTTTAAAGATATGTTTCCTTTAATACATGAAAGAAAGAAAGAAAGAAAGAAAGAAAGAAAGAAAGAAAGAAAGAAAGGAGTTTTCTCTGAAAATATTGACACACAACACAGGTGCTGGGGGAGATACCTGGAACCTCAGGTCAAAAGGTACCAGGTACCACCATGTTTTCATTATACAGAAAGGTACTCAGAAGGAAACATAAGATTTGGGTTGCAAGTAATACTCCCTGCCTTCTGGAAACATGCAGAGGTATATAGCAATTCATCACTTCCTTAATTAAAAAAAATATATCTATCACCCTCTCCCTCCCCATTCCAAGACATCCAGTGGGGACAATTGTTTGGTTTTGTTTTTAAAGTGGTGATCTGTGGTTTGAACTGTGTTGCAATCTACCCTAGAATCTATTACGATTAAGGGTGGTATATGAAGATTGCTAGCTCTTCCCCTCACTAAATACCGCATGCAAGCAAGCCAAGTTCAGCCATGAAGGGAGGAGAAGCAGGATTGGAGTTGGCATAAGGAAACCAAAGTGGCCACTGTCAGCTGGAATGTTTAGAGAGACCTCGTTACATCACACAGGCAGAGCCCAATGCTCAAACAGAGGAGAATAGTTTCTTATTAGTAGTAAGGAAATGTAGCCATAGTACTTCATTGTACAAAGTGTTCTCCAGTTCTCCTTTCCCCAACTAAAGCCGTTTGCATCTGCTCCTAACTTACTTAAATGTAGGGATGGCGGAGAATTTCTCACCGAACCTTCGGGGGGCCGAGCGCCAACGTGTTTGGCCCCCCAAAGAAGTTTCAGGGAGAAATGCTCCACACTCCCCCGGACCGCGCACCCCGCACCCCCCCCCCCGGGATGTGACTTACCTTTCCCGAATGTCCCTCCCGGCGGCGGGTCCCGGCGGCGGTTCTTCGGGTCTTTGTCAGGGGCGGGGGCGGCAGCCGGTCTTTCGACCGGCTGCCGCCGCCGCCATTCCAATAAAAGTTAAAAAAAAAACCGCCCCCGTGATAGGCTACGTGACAATTAACGTAGCCTATCACGGCTAGATCTGCAAAGTCAGCTGTGATAGGTACGTAAATCATCACGTAGCCTATCACGGGGGCGTTTTTTTAAAAAAACTTAATTTCGCAGCCGGGCGAGGCAAGGCGCCTCCTCCCCAGCCAGAATTTCGGCCGGGCGAGGCGGGAAGCCTCCCCCCCCCACCTGAACTTCGGCCGGGCGAGGCGGCAAGCCTCCCCCCGTGCCTGAACTTCGCGGGGAGAGCAGCGAAGCGCCTCCCCCCCACCGCGAAAAGCTGCGAGACCAGGTAAGTGACTTTCGTGCACCCCTACTTAAATGCAGGAAGTTTATGGAGGAATTATGTCCCACTAAAAACAACTCAAGGTTCTTTTCTGTGTAACCAGCTTTCCTTAGATCCAGATGCCAGCAACGCAAATAGCGTTGCCCTTATTTTCGCCGTAGTCTACGTAAATCTTTACGTAGACTACAGCGACCAAATAAGGAACGGGAATGGCGGCTCCCTATGGGGGCCGCCATTATCCGTACGTGCTTTTTTTTTTTTTTTAAGTCACCCGTGATAGGCTACGTGACGATTGACGTAGCCTATTACGGCTGACTTTGCAAATCTAGCCGTGATAGGCTACGTTAATCGTCACGTAGCCTATCACGGGGGCGTTTTTTTTTTCTTTTATTGCAATGGTGGCGGCGGCAGCCGGTCGAATGATCAGCTGCCGACCCCGCCCAGGACGAACACCCGCCAAACCGCCGGCCAGACCCGCCACTGGGAGGGACATTCGGCAAAGGTAAGTCCCATCCCGGGGGGGGTGCGGGGGGTGGGGGGGTACGGATAATTTCTCCCGAAACTTGTTCGGGGGGCCGACACATTGGTGCTCGGCCCCCTGAAGTTTCGGGGAGAAATTCTCCGCCATCCCTACTGTACACGCACATCAGAGACCACCTCAAGCACCTCGGCCAGGGAGTCAGTCGTGCAGCGGGGTGGACGGTACATGAGCAGAATCCCCAGACTGCCCTTCGGGCCCAACCTCCAGTACATGCACTCAGCAACCTTGGTCTGCTGGAGAAGGGGTCTGGTGAAGACCAAGGACTCTCGGTAGATAACAGCCACTCCCCCTCCCCAATCCCCAGCCCTCAGCTGCTGTGCATACGAAAATCCAGCTGGACACATGGCTGCAAGGGTTGGAGCAGCAGCCTTGGCCAGCCAGGTCTCCGTAATACATGCCAGGTCTGCACCCTCATCCAGGATCATGTCATGGATGAGGGAGGTTTTCTGGGTAACAGACCTGGCATTGCAGAGCAGCAAATGAAGGCCAGAAGATGGGGTCACGCCTCCCCCAACCATCCTTTGGCTCTGGACAGGCCCGGAGCAGGGGACAGATATTACACATCTCTCCCTTGTTCCCCTTACCTGGCATGGCCTGCCCCTAGCGCTCCGCCAGCGCCTGCCGCCCAGCCTCGGAATCTTCTGGCCCCCAACACTCCCCCCACTGCCTCCATCAGGTGGACACATGCCCCCTCGCTCCCGCCTATCAGGCAGGCTACCCACCCCGAAAAACACAACAAAATCCCCCCCAAAAAAACAAAATAAACAAAACAATTAAAATCCCCTTAAAAATGCCAGGCAGGAGTCCACAGGGAAGGCCTGGTGGTGGTGGCGACGGCGGGCCCGCCTCTTCCCCGGTGGTGGTGGTGGTGGTGGTGGCTTCTCCTGCAGGCCCTGGCTCTCCCAGGCCACCTCAGCCAGCCAGCTTATGTAGCCCCTCCAGGGAGGGGCAGGTGGAGCAGCACAGCTGGCTCAGTACCTGGGGGCCTGGTCCTGCAGAGACTGGCGGTCTGCAAGTCAGAAGTCTACAGGGAAGGCCTGGTGGTGGCGGTGGCGGCGGTGGCAGCGGCGGCAGCAGCAGCAGCAGCAGGCCCAGCAGCAGCAGGCACGCCTCTTCCCTGGTGGTGGCTTCTCCTGCAGGCCCTGGCTCTCAGAAGATGCCTCAGAACGGTGCCTCATGCCTAGATCTACTCTTGTGCAACTGGGTCATCTTATCCATGTTTACTCAGGATTCAACTGCATTGAACAACACGCCATGTACTTCTGACTAAAAGTGAATCCAGTCAGCTATTGGGGCTTCTGAGAAATAGGAGGGGAGTACTAGCATGTTTGGGACAGCTCCAGGTTTTGCAGAAGTACAACAAACCTTTCGGGGGCAAAACAATGTAGGGATGTCAGAGAATTCTGCCACGGACTGAAATGGGATTGAACACCCTTCAGTCCGTGCCACGGAATCCTCTGCGGAACCACGAGGTCCTGCGGAGCCAGCAGTCATACGGCTTTTTTTTCATCGTCTGCAAAGAGTCGCGAAATTTTCATAAATAAAAACGCAGTGTAGTATATTCCAATAATAAATACGTAAGGTTAAATGAATTGTGCTCACTGCCTTGTTTGCGGGTGTTCTTTTTAAATTGAAATCCTCTGTCTCCATTTACTCTCAGCCAAAACACTTCCTCTTCCTAGGGGCTTCCCAAAAGAAGGCTGTCTTAGGTGTGCCTGAACAATAAACTCTTTGTTTAAAGCAACGCTGTTTTAAAGAAAGAAAAAACCTTTTAAACTGACCATGCCACTCCTGGACCGGCAAGAGGGCATAGGAATGTGAATTTTCAGGGATGTAGACTCATAAACTGGGGGTCTTCCTGGTAAACAGAGATGGTTGGAGATGGTGGCATTCATATCTGATGCACATGATACTCACATCAGCTGGAACATGGACCTCAGATGAACAGGTGGTTTGTCTTGTCTTGTCTTCAGCTCATATACAGAGATTCGGAGACAGGGAGGAATCCAGAAGTACAACAGGAACCAGCAGCCATTTCATAGAATTTATGGTCATGGCAAGTACATCTTGTCATTCCATGTGCTCCACACAGCTGTGATTCATCGCCATCACCTGCTGGCATGTTCTGAGGCTTGGCATCTCCTCCAGGACATCCGGCCTCATTTGTGTGTAAGATCCCATGGTGTCCAGCTGGTCTACCTGTATATTAAGCGCCTGTGTCTAAAGGATACTCTCAGAAACATACCAGCAGAAGGGGACACTTGGCCCACTACTCTGTGTGACAGAATTATATTACGTCTGGTAAGAGGAAGGTTTCTTGTGCAAAGGCGTGAACTATCTCCAACATTCTATTGAGGTGAATAACAGGTGGAAACGCATTGGGCTTTTTGTTACTGAACTATTTTGCATCCTGAGAACCCATTTCTCACCTTTGTAACTTACTTTGGATGCTCATCTCCCTCCGCTTTTTCCTTTATTAACATACAGACAGGATGGTGTGTTCGAGCTGAGTGGTTAAGAGCCTTTTTTGTATTTCCATTTAAAAAATGCGATCAAACAAACAACAACAAAGATCAGTTGAACCCTGATGACCACTTCATCATTAGGTTTAGTCAAGAGTCTAGTCCAGGGGTGTAAAGAAATGCTGTTGGTTCAAGGGCTGAATTCAATTTTGGAGAAGTTCTTTTGTTCCAGTGACGAGTGAGGTCTAAAGCAAAAGGGATGCAGCCCAAAACACAAAACTACCAGCATACTTTAGCTTGCAATGCTTACTGCCAGTAAGTAAATCCTAGGAGAGGCATTTCAAGTTTTTAGAATGGGCAAAAACGTGCAAAAGGCTGAAAACGAACAAACCATCTGTGGTGGGGAGATTGGTGGTGTTGGCCAGGTGAAGGGGCATAGCTGCCTGGGCAACCCTGAAGGCTCAGCTTGGGTCTCCAGGAGTGCTGGATTTGTTTGGTTTTAATTTTTGTGAACCGCCCAGAGAGCTTCGGGTATTGGGCAGCATAGAAATGAAATAAATAAATAAATAAATAAATAAATTGTTGACCAAATATCCCATTCAGCAGTTGGTCCGGTTTGACTTTTCCTGTTAAGAGTGCTAAGCCAAAATCCTAAATAAGTGACCACAGCATTGATAGTTGGAGGTTGGTTGGAGTGATATCAGTTGAACTCCTTACCAACCTGGGACAATTCCATCTCCAAACAAAGGCCACCTCAGTGACTGTTGTGAAGGTAAAACAATGTAATTAGGCCATTTTGAGCTTATTGGAGGAAGGATGGGATATATATGTGATAAATAAGTAGTGCAATATGTTGGTGGGGAAAACAAGTAATGAATTCTACCCCGCCCCCCATGTGCACACACACACACACACACACACACACATGATTTTCTTTTTCATTTGTTCAGAGATAATTAGGAAGAAACACAGCGAGCCATGGCTGCAAAGAGGCTTTGTCTATTATGGCTGCTACTGGTGTTCCCTTGGATGATGGTAGGGATGGAAGCTTTCCATGGTTATGAATACTTCAAACTACATCATGTCGATTTTCCAAAGACAAATGCCCGGAATGACAATGTCTACTGCAGGATGATTCTGACCAAGAGATGCATTGCCTTTGGAATCTTTCACACTTACATCATTCATGCCTCAGAAGAGCAGCTTCAAGACATCTGCACCATGGATGGCAAACCAGTCACTAGGGACCATCAAAACTCATCTCCCCTTTCACTGACTTCCTGTTATGATGGCTCATGACCTCACTTTCTCTGGTGAAGGCATCACTGGAGTAATTGAAGTTCAGTGTAAGAATGGAAAACCAGTTGGATTTCTGGGATTTCGTAGATTTGTTTGGCTCCCAAGTCGCTGAATGTCTCAGGCAAAAACGTAGGCCTAGGTTGTAAAAGATCTGGAATGTTAATGAATTTAGATCTGCCTTAGATGACCTTCAGTCTGTCTAGAGATTAAAATGTCCACCCTGCTCCCTTTGGGCTTCCCTCCTCCCTCCTCTGATCCTTCGCCTCACTTTGCATGATTTCCTTGCTTGCTACTTTTCCTGCTGTACGGCTGCAGCTGCTTCTTGACATCCTGCTGCCTTTCTGGCTCTCCCCATGGTGACTCAGATAAGCATACCTGGAACACTCTGATCAGCTTGTGAAAACACACCTGACAATTACATCACTACCTCCAGCCTAGATTGCATAGCTCAAGGGGGTGGGGAAAGAAGTTGGTGTCTGCATAATTTAGCAACCACATCTGGCAAAGCTCAGGACTTCTGGGCCTTTGAAGGGTCCACTTAAAGGAGCCCCATACTTGGCCAAAACCCGAACCCTCCTCCTGCAGCCTTTAGTTAGCAAGCATTTAATTAGGTAGCAGGTACATGTACTGGATGGTTTTCTTCTGTATCTGAGATCATGGATCATTCTGGCTTTGATAAAATAAAACTTGTCCTTGTTTAAGCATGAAAAGATGTGCTTCGTTATTCAAAGAAAACCTCTGACCTCATTGCGCAAAATCTTCTCAATGGGCGGGGGATAAAGGAAGGGGAGTCTAGATGTCTCTTTGGTGATAGTCCTGCTTCTGTAACCAGAAGAAAAAGAAGAAAAAATCACAACCTCCCCTTCGTGCGTTCAGAACCCTAATCTCCTTGTGCACCAAATACCAGATGAGGTGGCAAACCTCTGTGTCTGGACTGTACAATTTGGGATTGCAGGTGGAGGCTGACATAACTGACTAACCTTCCATTCTACATTATTCCCCCCAACATGAAAAATAACTTGTTACATTGACATTTGGGCTACAATCCTGTCACCATAAGTTTAGTTTTCCTATGTGCATTTTAAAATTATATTGCTTGTCTTTGGCTGGAGGAGGCTTCAGTTATATGAGGCCTCACCTCCAGTGGGACTGCCCAGTCATGGATTTGCTATGGCGAGAAGAACTAGGCCTGTATGTAAATACGGCAATTCCTTGTAGTAATTGAGATAACAGACCTTCTAGGATCTGTGACAACGGAACTCTCGTTGCATTGTGTTCAGGGGTGGAAACAGCAGTTGTGGTCCTGCACCCCTCTATGTAGTCTGCTGATATTGTCCTGCCTTGGCTCAAAGTTCCCACGGGAGCCACCCTGAAGCAGTTTCACTTACTGGAAAGACAAGGCAGAGTCAGGTCCAGCTATGCAGGATGGCAGGACAGGGTCTTTCAGCACCCTGGCCAGATCTATGCTGGCTGGAACTCACTAAGTAACAGCTGTTGTCTCAGCAACATGCAGAGGCCTTCTGAAACCGTCTGGACCTGTGTTAACTCTGCCTGCTCTAAGGAGCGGTCTGCTTATTAAAGGACCATTTTCTGAGTCTGCAGCTGCTGGCTCCTACTGGCAATGAGGACTGTATTGGAGGGGTGCCCTCTGAATCTGCGTAGTGTACTAAAGGTACATCCTCTGGCCTGGAAGATCCCCGATTAGTAGATGATAGGTGACTGGATGAAACCTCCTTCCCCTCTGAGTCCTCCTGTGAGTCATAGGGGGGAATCTAAGCCAGAGAACATGTGGATTAGGGATGTACGAAAGTGACTTACCATTCTGCGGATTATGTTGATGGTGGGGGGGAGGCGCTCCGTTTCTCCCCCCCAGAATCCTGGCCTGCCAGCTGTGCTCTGCCGCTGGCTGCTCAAACATCCAGCCTCTTGTTAGCAGGGACACAAATGGCAGCAGGCCGTAGCCGCCGCCATTTCCGTCCCTGCAGTCAGCCGTAATAGGCTACGTAAATGTTTAAATAGCCTATCATGGCTGATTTAAAACAAAAACGCGCATACCGAAATTGCGGCAGCCATGGCCACCGCCATTTGCATTCTTTATTTTAGCACATCTTATTCTATGTAAACATTTACGTAGACTAAGACGGCGAAAATAAGGGGAACGCAAATAGCGTAGCATCTACGCTATTTGCGTTCCCCTTATTTTCGCCGTCTTAGTCTATGTAAATGTTTATGTAGACTAAGACGTGCCAAAATAAGGAATGCAAATGGCAGCAGCTGTGGCCACCGCCATTTGTGTACGGGCGTGTTTTTTTTTAAGTCAGCCGTGATAGGCTACGTAAATCTTTCACGGTGTTTTTTTCAAATCTAGCCGTGATAGGCTACAGAAATCTTTACGTAGCCTATTACGGGTGTTTTTTTTTAACCTGGAAATGGTGGCGGCGGTGGCCGTTCGGAAGACCGGCCGCCGCAGCCGCCGCCGCAGCCGCCCCCACCAGAAAGTTTCGCCCCAGGTAAGTCTCGTCCTGGGGGTGGAGGGGGTGGCGGGCCGTTCCGCCACCAATTTCGGGGGGCCGAATGTGCTGGCATTCAGCCTCCCCAAGATCCGTGGCAGAACTTTCATACATCCCTAATGTGGATGGAAATCGATGTGTGGAAATGGAGGTAGTCTCAGAGGAGATGTGGAGACCTCCAAGACTTATAGTCTCAGGCAACTTTAGCATGCATGCCAAGGCTGCCTTGTGTGGAGTGGTTCAGAACTTCATGGCCACCATGACAGCCATGGGCCTGTCTCAAATAATATCTGGCCCAATACATGTGGCATAGCACACATTGGGTTTGGGCATCTAAACTGGAATGGAAGAAAATGATATGTGGGTATGGGACCCTATGATGACTCCAGGGTTGTTGGAAAAATCCTCCACGGACCCCAAAGAGGCCGGATTCTATTGAATCCGGCCCTCTGAAGTCTGTGGAAGATCGGTTCTCCTACCTAAGTCTTCCCCGTGAAGTCCTCGCTGACAGATCCTGCCTGCCACCTGCTCCGAAGCCCCAGCAATATGGCTACCATTGCTGTATTGCTGGCTGGACTGATGGACTGCACACGCAAATGGCGTCCAGCATAGCGGACACCATTTGCATCCCTGCTCTTTGACGTGATAGGGTACATAAATCTTTACATAGCCTATCTCATGAAGGAACAGGGACGCAAATGGCGTATGATTACTCCTAAATGTGCTCAGCCAAACAATAGAGTCATATTGGCTCCTTGGTATTCTGAGGAGCTGGGAAACAGCAAAGTCAACAAGTAGAATGCAGCTGGTGTAAAAACCGAAGCAAATATGACTACAAATATGACCCTTTTAGGGCCTACTCTGTGGATGTGACTTTGGTTTGTAGGGGGGAGTTTATTTCTTCCCCATCACTGTGTCTGCACAACATTTGCCAATAGAGCTGTTTCAGGTGGTCAGGAGTCTGCTTCGTATAGTTCAACACACACACACACACACACACACAGGCCCATTGTGTTACATTTGTAGATACAATTATTTATATTTTCTCGTACTTGGATACCACCATTCTGAAAGAAATGGAGATGGATGTAGCCATGGCACCCTCTTGTCCTGTAGTTATGGATACTTCTCAGCTTGTGCAAGCTGCTTCGAGGACTGAGGCCTATCACTTGGACTTTAGGTCCTTGCTCTTGCTGGCTAGAGAGATCTTCCAGGGCTGGGCATACAACATGAATATCAGGAGTGGTCAATGACTCATTAAGGGATACATAGTTACAGCATTCCTAAAGGAGGCAGTAGTAAAACCACTGTTGAAAAAGGCCTGTCTAGATCCCTTAGGCTGTGAAGAATGATCACCCAGTTTTGAATCTACCATTTCTGAGCAAGATCTTGGAATGGATGGCATCATGTGAGGGCAGGTGAGATTTAGATGACACTGATTATTGAGATACATTCCAGTCTAGCTTCCAGCCTCGTTTCAGAACAGTGTCCTTAGCTCCAGGGACCATAAGTTCTAGTAGCAGGGCTCAGTTAAAAGGAAGCCAATTTCAATGGCAGGGAGAGATCTTAGAGCATCTTGACTAGTCAGTCCTGGGATAGATGCACTAATGGGCTGACTCAGCTGAAGGCAGATTGAGATGAGCTTGACCAGGCTAGGGATGTAGAATGGACTTCCGCCATCCACCTTCTCTCCACTGGTCCTATGCCAATCTGTATCCATTCAGACAATTAGGCCAAGTCTCCAATCGACTGCTTCACCCCAACAGAGGTTTGTATCTTTCCTGCCCCAAGATTAAGCAGGGCAAGCCCTATATGGGGATAGGACCAACACATTTTATTTCCTTGCACTGGGACTTGAGGACTTGGAGAAATCAGATGATGTGCCCTGTAATTTTTAAAATGAATGTGTTTGGCACTGCTGATGTTGGAAGCCCCACAGGTAATCAGAGGTCCTCATGGGAAAAAAAAAAACAACTGATACCTCAAACAGCCCATCTCTACTGTTAGATGCAACATTCAGTCTATAAAGACTCCTGTCTGAACAACTTGCTCCACCATAATCTGGGAGATTAATTTGAGGCAGGCACAGCTCTGTCAACTGAAGCTTTTCTGTATCTTCTGCCAGGACTGATATTGAGGATGATGGCAATAAGTGATCATGAACGGGTCCGGTTGGAGCTTTGTCCAAATCTGTACACATTCCATCTGATTTTGCTGCTGCTACTGTTATATTATTCTTCGAGCAGGAGTTTGAACTCCAGCTCCATACATAGCTGGAACTCAACAGTCCAATCTCATTCATATAAACCTTCAGATGAGATGTTCATTGGCCAATTTGTGTCCATGGTACTTGCTCACACTGTTACACAGGAGTTTACAAAACACCCCAGTTATTCCACTGCAAGAAATGCTTAGTAAGTTCTTTCTTTCTTCCTTTCTTCCTTTCTTTTACTCTCTCATATGAAAAGTTCTGTACTGGACCCAGTGATCGTTCTTCACTTCAAAAAATAAATTGCTACCTTTAAGCACCATCGTTTTGCTTTCTTCACTCTTCTTTTCTTTTTCAAGCCAGGATGGTGTTCATTCAGACTAATATTCTTCCACTCTACCCTGTACAACCAGAACAATTAGCAGGTCAAGGTCAGATCTGGTTCTTCCTTAAACTTTTCTATATCTCAATTGACGAAAATGTTTTTTGAGCTGGCTTGGGAGCAGAGGTCAGACATTCTTCCATGTGGGAAGAATCCTTAAGTGCACATCCAAACTGCCCTGTACAGTACTTTTCTTTTTTGCAGGAACACTGTTGGACGTGGGGTGGGCAAACCTCCAGGGGTTGTCCTACCCCGCACTCGCCACTGCCGCATCCAAACTTATGGCATTTTTGCAGAGGAACAAGATGTGTTTCCCTGCATGTGCCTTGTTTCCAAGCAGGATCGTGTTTCCAAGAGCATGATTCATCTTGCAAACAAGCATGCTCCATTGTGCCTTATTTCCCTGCAAATTACTGCAATTTCAGCAGTCTTGGAAGGGGAACACAGTGTGTGTGTTGCAAAATAAAGCCGGGGGAAATGGACACATACAGCCTGTAGCCTGTGTGTTCACTAACCCCTGATTTAGGTAGAAACATAGTCAGATGTTATGGAGCCAATGATAGGATTCCTCTTTCTTTCTTTCTTTCTTTCTTTCTTTTAAGAAATCATTGTGAATTCAGACTTCCAGAGTCATCTGTCAATCTCTCCAAAGGCTTCCAGGGGTAACAAAAGAAAAAGCAACCCACCTGCCCCTACCCATACACACACATGCAGACCCTCAGACCAAAAGAAACACACATGATTATTTTCCTTATTAATATGTAATTCATTAATGCAAAAGGAAAAATGGAGAAGATTCCGAAAGGAAACAAGAAAGCAGAGTTCTACACTCTCTTTTATTATTCTAAAAGCCATAAATGGCTGCAGTTAGCTTAAACTAAGACCTTTATGGCCGCAAATGGCATAGTGGATGCCATTTGCATCTGCAATCAATCCGCCCAGCCAGCAATGCAACAATAGCAGCCGCATCACTGGCGCTCCGTAGTCAGCTGGTGGGGAGGGTCCGGGAGACGAGGATTCTTCCAGGAGGCCAAGGTAAGTCTTCTGATCCTCCACGCGCTCCGGAGGCCAGGGTCTTCTGAATCCAGCCTCACTGGGGTCTGTGGAGGATTTCTCCCCCATCCCTATCGTTAACGTTATTTATTATCCCATCATCAAACAGATGGTTCTTCATCCAGTTGCTTTGTTCCTGAGGTGGTTCTCTGACAATCCAGGGACTGTCATGGACCCTGAGTGTGGAAACAGCTTTTCCTGGTCTTGAAGCCCTCATCAATTCTCCTCATGGGCACCCCCCCTCAGGGAATGGTGCCTCTCCTTGGACACACACTCAGTGCCTGAGAACCAAAAGCTTGTACATTATAGCCTAATCAAAACAGGAGCCTGACATGCACAAGGGGGTGATTTGTCCATCTCCACACCCCATTAGTTTTGCCCCTGAGCTGCTAAGCATCTGTGGATGCTTTCCCTGCCCTTTTGACAGACCAGACAGCTCCGTCCCTCATAACAGCCATCAAACTGCAGTTTTATTAAAGAGGGTCTCTGTTAACACTGCATTGTGGAGTAAGTGATCTTGGTTGGTAATGAAGTGAGGGGGGACTGATTTGGGGAGGGTTATATTGGGCCGGATATGAATTGGTGGAAATAAATGATGATAGTACGTTTGAGGTGATATGGGAGTCATGGAAGGGCAGGGATGTCTGAGAATTTCATTTCAGTTTGCACATCACTCATAATGCCCTGTTCGTAACCCTGAATGCAAACAGGAGTGCATGTTCTCTGAAAATGTTCACAGATTCCTGAACTTGTGCTTGCTCACAAAATGTGCACTTTAAAAAAAAATGCCTGTTTAAAAACAGGAATCTCTTGGTAAATGCACAACTTGAGAAATGCACAACTTCTGAAAAATGAACAACTTTCCCCATTCAAATGAACAACAACAACAAATGGTCACAAATAAGAAGGGGAACAAGCTAAATCAAACTTGCATGCAAAGTTTGGAGAATTTCAGTTTGGGGGCATCCCTGGGTCTTCCATCCCTACTGAAGGGGAATTGAATTGTTTTGAAGAGGAACAGGTTTGGGGTGCAAATGGAAAAATTTTGATTGTGATGGCTTGCCTTTGTAAAATTTAAATTCTAGTAAATCAAAATGTTCATATATGCATATAAATCAGCATATGTCAATTGTATGCAATAGTTTTTGTCTGGGCTTGATCTTCTGGGTACCTAGCAATACCCCTGGAGACAAGCAGGGAGGAAAAGAGAGGTGGATGAGAAAGATTCCAAGTAGTTCACTCATTGGGCAGAAAGAGAGGGGGGCATTGGAAGAGCAAGGTGAGAAAAATAGGGTTAGGGGAGAATTTCTCCCCGAAACTTCGGGGGGCTGAGTGCCAACGTGTTCGGACCCCCGAAGTAGTTTTCAGGAGAAATTCTCCTCACCCCCCACGCCCCCCGCACACCCCCGGGACGGGACTTACCTTTCCCGAATGTCCCTCCCGGCGGCGGGTCCCGGCAGCGGTTCGTCAGGTCTTCGACAGGGGCAGAGGCGGCAGCTGGTCTTTTGACCGGCTGGCTCCGCCGCCATTCCAATAAAACTAAAAAAAAAAAAACGCCCCCGTGATTACGTAGACTACGGCGTTGTCTATTTGCTATTTCTGTTGCCCTTATTTTCGCCGTAGTCTACGTATGGCCCCCTATGGGTGCCGCCATTTGCGTACGTGCTTTTTTTTTTTTTAAAGTCACCCGTGATAGGCTATGTGACGATTAACGTAGCCTATCACTGCTGACTTTGCAGATCTAGCCATGATAGGCTACGTTAATCGTCACGTAGCCTATCACGGGGGCGTTTTTTTTTTTACTTTTTATTTCGCGGCCGGATGAGGAGAGGCGCCTCCTCCCTGGCCTGAATTTTGGCCGGGAGAGGTGGGAAGCCTCCCCCCCGGCCTGAATTTCGGCCGGGCGAGGCGGGAAGCCTCCCCCCCCGGCCTGAACTTCGGGGGGAGCAGCGAAGCGCCTCCCCCCCCCCGCGAACAAGCTGCGAGACCAGGTAAGTGGCTTTCTTGCTCCCCTAGAGAAAAACTGACATTTACCCTGCAAATGTGAGCCACATGGATCTAGTCATTAATTTCATTGTATGTTATGCTACATCTGCAAAGTGAGCTTTGGCTATTGGGCAGTACAGAAATGAAATGAAATGAAATGAAATGAAATGAAATGAAATGAAATGAAATGAAATGAATGAATGAATAAATAAATAAATAAATAAAATTTTAGAGCTACATTATATCTTCAGAACAGTCCAGTACACTGCATTAGAAAAAGAGATTATGGGGGTGTCTCCATGACAACGGAAGGAGAAGGAAGGAGTGGCTTACCCGCATTTTCATGGAGCTGATTTTGGTCCAGGCAGGGATCCACAAGTGGTTTGCGCCATTCGAAGTCATCTCACAGAACATACTTCTGGGGGGTGGGGGGCTGGGGTGACTGTCATCTGACTGGCAGGGGCTGCTCAACCAATAAGAGAGGCTTCCCCCCTCCAGGCTCTCCCCCCTTTCTTCTTCCTATTGTTTTGCTGATTATGCTTTATACTGATTTGGATTTTTACTCTGGTTCTATTAGTTATGGATTTCTTTATCTCTGTGTGTAAGTCTGTGGTGAGAAGCAATGAATGTTGTTGTTGTTAGGTATTATTATTATAATCTTCCTATTTAGTTAGATGAGTGAATCATAATGCAAGATGCAACATACTTGATTTAATAATATATAACCCTCTCATTGCAGCATGATCCCCAAAAACTACCAGTATGTGCTTGCCTTTACTTTTGCCATTCATGAGATCAACAAGAATGCCGAATTTTTACCCAACGCCACACTCGATTCCAAGATTTATGACAGTGCATTTGATCCAGGGCGAAACTGCTGGGCCACTCTGGATCTTCTCTTCACAGGGCAGAGGAATCCCATCAATTATAACTGTGGCAGGAAAGAGAAATTGATGGCTGTCGTTGGAGCACTCACCTCTCAAAACTCCATCCAGATGGCCGACATCTTCAATGCCTACAAGATGCCACAGGTATGTGTTCATGGTGAGATTAACGTCAGCACAGGGCAAGCTCCTGCTTGTATCAAAACTGGCTCCCTTCTGATCCTCCTGCCCCTGCTGCTGTAGTGGTGGCACAGCAGTGGGGCAGGAAGATGAGAGGGGACTGTTGCTCCCCTCTCATCCTCCATTGTGCGCACTGCAGGCAGCTGCTGTGTGTGAGACTTTCCTTCTCCTTCCACGGCCTGAGCACAAATGGCTGCTTCTCCCCCTCCTGGGGCCCAGGAAGAGGAGAAGGAGCCCTCGCACACAGTGGCGGTGGTACTTGTGGCAGGTCGCGGAGGTGGAAACTCCTGCTGGTGCTGCCCGCTCCCTGCCGCAACCACCATGCGCAAACCCCTCACACTCTCCTTTCTGGTGTCGGGAGGGAGAGCACGAGAGGTTTGCTCATGGAGGCAGCAGTGCTGCTGACATTGGCAGGGGGCAGCAGTGCGAATCCCTGCCACTGCCATCCACCGACTACCCCTGGCACTGCTGCCGCCATGTGCAAATGGCTCCTTCTCCCCCTCATCAGTCCTGGGAGGGGGAGAAGGAGCCATTTGTGCGCAGCGTCCATTTGCGCACAGGAGCTATTTGCACACAGGGCATCTGGTGGGGAGCCTGTGGCTTGGCTCACTAAATCTAGCTGAGCCAGGGCCTCGGGGGGAAGCCATCGAACCCTAAGAGGGCTTGATTTCCCCATGCTGGACACCCCGATATGGGAATAGCAACACTGAGCTACTCTGCAGGGCTCAAGTAACCCACACTGAGTTACAGCCATGACTCCCGTAATTTAGATATCATAATGATGAAATTTATGAGCATTGCAATGCCAGTTTAAAAAAATACTGTTTACAATCTCAGAGAAATATTAATTAATTATTAAGAGCTGAGTTCGAAAGATCATGAACTGCTGTCCTTCCTCCGCTCCAATGTTTTATTTGGGGGGGGGGGTAGACACACTACAGAGCTACACTAAATGCCTGGATTCCTGCATTGATCTTTTGAGGCAGTATTCACTTTTCCACAAGGAAAGACACACCAAAAGGCTTTCCAATGAACCAGGAAGTCAATTCTGCAGACAGTGGGTGTGTCAAACACTGCTATGACTTCATTCATTGGCTCAAACCGATGAAAGGTGGGAGGTGCTATATTTGCTTACAAACCAAATGGGCAGAGAAGTGTCTATGCATATCTCAGGTTCTACATGAGCAAGAGGCTTGCTTTTTAAAAACATGAAAGCTGGGAATCTGGAGATTATGGGTCATTGGGGTGGGCGGCGACTGCCCCCCATTGGCCCGTCTTGTGGATGCCCATGAAAGCTAGTTGCTTCAATATCCTGTTTAGAATCTACTCGCAGCCAGAGTATTGATAACACCAGACGTGTTTGCTAGGAAATTTAAGATTAGACTCTCTTAACTTAGAGACAACAATGTTTAAGGGTAGATCATATTGAGCAAGATGTTGGCAAAGGTTTGGAAGGAGTCAGTTTGGGTGAAGAACGATGTGATGGTTTTTTCAGTCCTAAAGGTATCATATCATTCCCATTAGCTCAGCTATGGTGCCTTTGATCCAGCACTGAGGGACAAAACTCGCTTTCCTTCATTCTACCGGATGGTCCCAAATGAAGATCCTCAGTACGTCGGGATTGTTGGGCTACTCAAGCATTTCGGATGGAACTGGATCGGCCTCATTGTTTCAGAGGATGACAGTGGGGAAACCTTCCTCCGAACGCTGAGACCAAGGCTCTTGGAGAACAATCTTTGCGTTGCTTGGATGCACATGATCCCAAGAGTGACAACATATTTACCACATAAAATAATTCAAAAAAAATTGGGACCAATTCAATCAACTCTGACACTGAGTGAAATCAATGTGATTCTTGTGTATGGAGACGGTCAGTCTCTGGAGGCGTTACGGCTGGTTTTAAACTCCAATGAAATTGTTCACATGTATCCTATAGAGAGGGTATGGATCACAACAGCTGAATGGGATTTCACTGCTTTAGTACCTGGGGGGAAATTCACCACTAAATCTTTCAATGGCACCTTGTCCTTCACCCTCCATACAAATGTGGTGCCAGGATTTCAAGATTTCGTGGAGATGATCAATCCTTTCCAATCCACTTTTTATTTCATCCATCAGTTCTGGGCCAGTGCGTTTAGCTGTTCCTTCCCTATGTATAACCTTTATGTCGCAAACAAGAGAAACTGCACTGGGAAGGAGAAGCTGGGGAGCCTCCCTGGATCTATGTTTGAAACAGGGATGTCTGGCCAGAGCTACAATATCTACAATGCTGTCTATGCTGTAGCACATGCTCTCCATGCTGTGGATTCATCAAGAGACATGTACAAAACAATGGGAGATGGAAGAACATGGGATCTCCAGAAACTTCAGCCATGGCAGGTAGTTGCACCTCCAGGACTTAAATGGAAAACATTATAATATACCATACCAGAATTAACTCGAAATACAAGAAAAGCCAAACCGTAGATAAATCAACAGTAGAAAAGGGACAACCATGTTGGCCGACTTAATTTCTTAGACCATGACTGAAAAGGAATGTCCATCCCCTTTAAAACCCATGAAAGCTGTGTTCTGGCTGGAAGCGGCTGTGGCAGTCAGTAGGATTCCGATATAAGCTGTGCTTGTATGTCCATTATGGACTTGCACAGTCATGTCCAGAAAGTGAACCTGTTGTGTGGACTGGCTGAGATTTTGTCGTAAACAATGCTTTTGCTGATTACCTCAGTTTGGGCAGGGGGCAGGAAGCATTGTATGCAAAACCCCAATCCAGGGTCACAACCCTCTGAAGGAGTCCATTCAGAATTCTATTGTTTGTAGCATATTAGGATTCTTGTTTCTATATTGTGGAGACCAGAGGTGTTCTGGGAGTTAGTCGATTTGTGTTGGTGCTCTGATTAATGTTAGTTGCCGTCTTTCTTCCTACCTTGCATAGACATTTTAAAATGTTGGGAAAGTACAAACTCTGGTAGATTCATTTTTGGAGGTAATGATTCAGTGGCTAATAGGTAGTGAAAGTCAGGTTTGCATAGCACTGATATTAACCAGTTCCTTGCCGTTTGACCCCATTCCTTTTTTTTCTCCTTCCTTTTAGCTTCACTGGTTTCTGAGAAACATCCATTTTAACAACAGTGCTGGTGAAGAAATACTTTTCAATGATAATGGGGACCTGGCAGGGGGATATGATCTCATCAACTTGGTCACCTTCCCCAACGAATCCTTTCAGAGAGTCCAAGTTGGAAGGATGGACCCCCAGGCTCCTGCAGGGAAAGAGTTCATTGTGAATGGAAGTGCTATTATGTGGAATCATAAATTCAGGCAGGTAAGCACAGTGATCAACATCACCACCATATTTTATGCACAGACTCTGGATATTGGCATCAGGATCTTCTGCACTGGGATTTAGCAGCAAAACCTGCTGTCAAGGTTCCTCTTATGACCTGGACCCTCTGAGCAACTCCTTCAGGATCTCTTGCCTCCTTAAGAGGCCCACCTTCCTTCTTTTCAACTTCCCTTTCCCAGTAACATGGGGTTTACGCTGTAGACGTGGGGTGACTTGACACTCTAGTACCAGGGTTTAAACACAACAGTTTACTAGCAGATTTAAAGCAAACAAATTACAACTGAAGGTATTTACACAATAGAACTGAGTGATACAAACGGCATTAAAAGAGAATAAAAGTGGCAAAACACAAGTTCCTTTGCCTTAGCTGTACTTAGACTTCTCCAGGCTGCTCCTTCCTGCTCCCTCTTCAGTCTCTGGTCTCCCAAACTCTGCTCTTACTGGCTCCCTCACTCTCTTTTTATACCCCCTCCCTCAAAACCAAAATTACTGCTTCAAATCTAAAAGTACCCTAACTGTACTTAGACCCTTCTAGGCCGCTTCTTCCCTCTCACTTTTCAGACTCTGCTCTCACTTCAGGCTCTGGCTGTCTCTACCTCTTACTGACTCTCTCCCTCTTTTTATATACCTTCTGCCCTCAAAATCAAAAGTATTGTTTCAACCATGAAGAAACGAAACTTCAGTGCAGAAATGAAACTGACCCCCGAATGGAGAAATGAAACTAGTCCTCTCAGGGGTACCCCTCCCAACAGAAAACCCCAGACCTCTAGGCCTGACCTTTCTTCCTTTTCCCTCTGTAGGCCTCAGACCTTCACACCTGGGCACAGCTAATATGATGGAGATCAGCTACTCAGCCTCTCCCTGCTGTTCCCCCCTTCCCACTTTTCTTTTGTACATGATCATCAGATGTATTCAATAAGCTTTCAAGGAGGGTGAAATATATGTAGGACAACGTGTACCAAGATTGTCTGCTTCCTGTCTAGGACTGAGCAAATCTGTCAGTTTTGCTTTCTCCATAATTCAGGGTTTGTTTGTTTAAATCTCAAGGTCTTTCTCTCCCAATATGAACTTCATGAATTGTAGTAAACTCTTATCAAAAATTAACTGAAACAAAATTCTGACACATCTACGCCCACCAGACTGAATCAGCACAGGTATTCCCAGCATAAAGAGGATCATGACATGCCTGCTTGCCATATAGCTGTTTAGATTAGGGATGGGCAAACTCACCAGTTCTTGGCCGATACACCACTTACTGGGCCCCAACCAGCTGCCTAACCCTACTCGCCGCACACGGCGAGTCCCTGAGCGGTCCATGGGCAGGTGGTGAGAGGCTCATGGCCACCCACTCCCTTATTGACCTGCCATTTTGAGTAAAATTGACAGCTGGGCCTTTTTCGTAAATAACCACTTACGCAAATGGTGGCCATGAAGTGGACATTTACGCAACATTACAGGCGTAAATGCTCCATCGACGCCTGTAACATTGAGTAAATGGCCGCTTTATGGCCACCCTTTGCATAGATGGTTATTTACAAAAAAGGCCCAGCTGATATTTTAATGCAAAATGACAGCTTGGTGAGGGAGCAGGTGGCCACGCACTTTCCTGACTGAGTTGGGGAAGCAAGGGCATCCACGGACTGGTGTTGGGGGGGGCGAGCCAGCAAAAAATTGCTGAGCTTCAAACCCCCACCAGAACCCCTACCACCCCTAGTTTAAAATGTGGGAAAGAAGAAGAAGGTGGCAATCCAATTAAGCACTAATGCTTTAAGACATTGGGATACCTATCCAGACATTTAAAAGCTCAGGACTCAGATCCCTGGGCTTGGGTGGGGAGTTTGTCAGTTTGGGTTCCTCCCCCATTCCATGTTTTAAAAACCTTAAATCCTTTTTGTCCCGAATATGGAGATCTTTGCAAAGTTTGGTAAATTTTTATCAACACTGCACTGAAATGAATTTCTCATCCATCCCTACCCTATATTTATAGGGATATTGATTTATCCAGAAGGCTAAACAAGTACACCAGCACCTTATTGGGATTTCTTGTGACAAACCTTATGGTATCTTTTAGGAATGTGGATTTTGCTCTGGTAGCTGCTGACATGCCAGTATAAGCTATCTTCATGTAGGCAAGTTACCACTTTTTAAAATCCTCTTTCAAGTTTTTCTGATTTATTTATTTTTGTTATTATATTTATTATACGGTAATCTATTCAACTGACTAAACTAATGATGCAATTCCCAGAGGCTGTACTTTTGCATTATAATACCATCTGATTGCACTGCTTTTTTTTTTCTCTCTCTCTGCACCAATGGGAAATTGGAAATCAATGGTAGCACTTCATGAATCTGATGAAGTGGACTTGATAGTCTCTCACTCTGCAGAAGACTCTCTCTTTTTTTTAACCACAAGAGACTATCAAGGCTACACTCACTAGAAACTGATCTATCTATTCCTGCTGTTTTTCCTGTTGCTGTAGTCTTCCCAACTTGGGTCCCTCCAGATGTTTTGTACTTCAGCTTCCATCATCTCTGACCATTGGCTAGAGTGGCTGCAGCTGATGGGAGCAGTAGGTCAAAACATCTGGACGGACTAAGGTTAGGGAAGGCTGCTCTGGGTGGGTGGTAGTGTGGATTGGGTCCAGTTAGTTGAATCCTTCCCAACTCCCCAAAAGGGAGTGTAGGAGAATGAGTAGGAATGAAATATCTGAGTCTTGCCACATGCCCAAAGATGCTGACCTGACCAAAGTCCTGCGATCTTACCATGTTCTGAAGAAAAAGAGATGTAGCTGAGGACTGCATCTATCAGGAAAAGTTACTTTCATGCCAAATGGCTTTCCTTCTGCTTTCCATTAGACGCTGCCCACTTCCACCTGTGTCGAGAGCTGCCACCCGGGACAGAGCAGGTTTGTCCAGCAGGGGAAGCAAGTGTGTTGCTATGATTGTGTTGCGTGCCCCCAAGGGAGGATTTCAATCCAGATGGGTAAGTGCAGGAATCCCGAGTGATTTGAAAATAACCGAGAAGTTTCTATTTCAGGTATTTTTTAATTCCTATCATGGTTCTCTAAATAGGAATATATGAGTGTGTTTACTATGAACAGCAGTGGACAAAGGAAGATGAAACTTTGTTCTATGAGCTCCAGTTAAACAATTCCAGCTAAATAAAGGGAATCTTTGTGTTCTTTGGCCACTTACCCATCTGAATTCTAGAGATAATCACACAAAAATCCAGAAGTTTCAGATTCATATGTATTTTAATTCCTATCCCTTTTCTTGAAAGACAAATATATTCCTGTGTTGAGTATGAACAGGGGTAGGAAGAGGAAATGCTGACAGAACCATTATCAGTGATGCTGAAGAAAGAGGATTTGTTAAATGAGGTCAAATTAAAAGACTGCAGCTAAACACAGAGAATATGTTTCAATGTAAAGTTTTTGCTCAACACTTTCAGATGCTGATCAATGTGAGAAGTGCCAAGAAGATCAGTATCCAAACAAGAACCAGGACCAATGTATTCTTAAAGTCATAAGCTACCTATCTTATGAGGAGCCTTTGGGAGCAGTTCTCACCTCCGTGGCTCTTTTCATTTCTGTGATCACACTTTTGGTGTTGTGGACCTTCATTCAGCACCAAAATACACCCATTGTCAAAGCCAACAACTGGAGCATCACCTGTATCTTGGTCTCCTCCCTGCTGCTCTGCTTTCTCTGCTCCTTCTTATTCATTGGCCGGCCGGAGAAGGTGACCTGCCTTCTGAGGCAAACAGTGTTTGGCCTCATCTTCTCCATTGCTGTGGCTTGTGTGTTAGCAAAAACCATCACTGTGGTTTTGGCCTTTGTAGCTACAAAGCCTGGAAACAGGGTGAGGAAATGGGTGGGGAAGAGACTTCCTGTATCAGTGATATTGTCTCTCTCTCTTATTCAAGCTGGCATTTGTTTTGTGTGGCTGGCAACTTCTCCCCCATTCCCAGAGTTGGACATGCACTCCCAGGTCGACGCAATCCTAGTTCAATGCAATGAAGGCTCAGCCCTCATGTTCTCCATTGTCCTGGGCTACATGGGGTTTCTGGCCCTCATCAGCTTCACGGTGGCTTTCCTTGCCAGGAAGTTGCCTGATACTTTCAATGAAGCCAAGCTGATCAGTTTCAGCATGTTGGTCTTCTGCAGTGTTTGGGTGTCCTTTTTGCCAACCTACCTAAGCACCAAGGGGAAATACATGGTGGCCGTGGAGGTCTTCTCCATCTTGGCCTCCAGTGCTGGCTTACTGGGTTGCATCTTCCTCCCCAAATGCTACATTATTATATTCAGGCCTGAATTGAACACCAAGGAGCAATTAGTCAGGAAAAAAGAATAGTCCCAGCTAGGGGGAGAAGTGACATCACCCTTGATTTCAGAGTGTCTTTTTCTTGAGCTATTTCCCAACCTGGTGTAACTAAACTGGGGATAACACTGTTCCCCCACATTTGCAATGCCAGTGGTGTCCTTTGAAGTTGGTGGGGGCATTTTTGGTGATTTTCACGGGTGGTATTCAAACTCTATCCATTTCTGGCTCGTGGTGGCTACCATTATCTAAGGTCCATGTTAAGTGGCCTTGCAGACTAGTTGGCGCATGGATTGTTGAGGATTTCAGCATGGAGATGGGAGGATAATTGACAGGGGGGTTGCTTGTTTGGGCTTGAAGGAATCAGTGGATATGATTAAGAGGGTTGGGATTTGTGGGCTGGTTTAGTTTCATGTCCATGAAACTGAGGTACAAATCAAGAAATATCTGGTTTGTACCTTCCTTCTGCCATGAACTCACAAGGTCACCTTAGGCAAGACACTCTCGCTTAGCCTCCATCTCCCCCCCCCTTCCATCTGCAATATGGGCGATAACAATACTGACATAGCTTATATATGGTTGTTGACTTGTTGTAAGGATTACAACTAGGTCATTCACACAGAACACTTTGAACCCCTAAAAGCTGTGCAAATGTCATGTGTTACTGTTAAGGTCAGCGGAATGCCATGAGTTCCTTCCCAATACTGTGGGGAAGCTTTGTTCAGTGAGGATAATAACCAGACACTGAAACTGAGCCTTTTAGGGAGCAATCTTAAGCCCCCAAAGCATTATTTGAGGGCCCATAGGAGAGCTGGGATTCTCCCCTCTGAGGAGACTCTGACCACAGAAGTAGGAGTTGGACATCCCTCCCTGTGCTGCCCTGTCACAGCTGGTCCAGGAGCCTGCCCTCGCTTGCCCTTGCTCATGTCCTCCCAGACTCACCCTGACCTGTCCGGCAAGGGCCCACATAATGCCTCTGGTATTGCACATATTACACTTTCCTGGTCCCAAACCGCACATTTTTAAATATGCGCATTTTTAAGCCCCCTTTTTCGCAAAAAAAGGGTGGCAAAATGGTGGGCGCTCACCAGACAGGCCCGGAGTGAGTGCGGGCGACTCGTCAAGCTTGCAGGGGCAGCGTTTCAGCAGGCGCCCGGAGAACCTGAGCTGGGGTGGGTTCCTACATACCTACCTGCAAAGGAGATTGGTTACTTATGGATGTTTGTGGGTCCTGTACATGATGTTGTCAACCTCCAGTGCCTCTTCTGTGCTTTCCAACCATTTGGTGTGGAGATATGCAGACATTTTTCTGCCTCTCTCAAAATACTAGAACCTGGGGTATCCCATGAAGCTGATTGGTGGGAGATTCAGGAGAGATCACAGAAAATACTTCTTCACACAGCGCATAGTTACACTGTGAAATCCGCTAACTCAAGATGTAGTGACGGCCACCAATTTGGATGGCTTTAAAAGGGAATTAGATGAAAACCCAGAGGAGGAGGCTATCAATGGCTCCTAGTCCTGATGGCTATGTGCTACCTCCAGTTCCAGAGGCAGTTAGCTTATGCTCTTGAACTGTGGTGCTGGAGGAAAATTCTGAGAGTGCCTTGGGCTGCAAGAAGATCAACCCAGTCCATACTCCAGGAAAGAAAGCCAGACTGCTCACTTGAGGGAATGATATTAAAGGCAAAACTGAAGTACTTTGGCCACATCATGAGAAGACAGGATACCCTGGAGAAGATGCTGAGGCGAGGGAAAGTGGAAGGCAAAAGGAAGAGGGGCTGACCAAGAGAAAGATGGATGGATGTAGGGATATACGAAATTGCCCTCACCTGTCTCCGCCGTGTTCTGCTGGGGGTGGGAGGTGCTCCGTCTCTCCCCCCGGAATCCTGGCCGGCTGGCGCCGCTCCGTGGGGATTCCACGGAGCTGCCGGTCGGCTCCGCCAGCAGCCGGGCATCCAGCCGCTGGCTAGCAGGGACGCAAAGGGCGGCAGCCATAGCCGCCGCCATTTGTGTCCCTGTAGTCAGCCGTGATAGGCTACGTAAATCTTTACGTAGCCTATCACGTCTGAGTTTAAAAAAACCGCGCGTACACAAATGGCGGCGGCTACGGCCACGGTTCGTGTCTATGAAACTGAGGTACACAAATCAAGAAATATCTGGTTAAGAGCAATCTTAAGCCCCTGAAGCATTGTCTGTGGGCCCATAGGAGACTTGGGATTCCCCCCTCAGAGGAGACTCTGACCGCCGAAGTAGGAGTTCGACATCCCTCCCTGTGCTGCCCTGTCACAGCTGGTCCAGGAGCCTGCCCTCACTTGCCCTTGCTCATGTCCTCCCAGACTCACCCTGACTTGTCCAGCAAGGGCCCGCATAATGCTTCTAGTATTGCACATATTACACTTTCCTGGTCCCAAACTGCACAAATTTAAATATGCGCCTTTCTAAGCCCCCTTTTTCGCCAAAAAAGGGTGGCAAAATGGTGGGCGCTCACCAGACAGGCCCGGAGTGAGTGCGGGCGACTCGTCAGGCTTGCAGGGGCAGCATTTCAGCAGGCGCCCAGAGAACCTGAGCTGGGGTGGGTTCCTACATGCCTACCTGCAAAGGAGATTGGTTACTGATGGATGTTTGCAGGTCCTTTAAATGACGTTGTCAACCTCCAGTGCCTCCTCTGTGCTTCCGACCATTTGGTGTGGAGAATGTGGATATGCAGACATTTTTCTGCCTCTCTCAAAATACTAGAACCTGGGGTATCCCATGAAGCTGATTGGTGGGAGATTCAGGAGAGATCACAGAAAGTACTTCTTCACACAGCGCATAGTTACACTATGAAATCCGCTACCTCAAGATGTAGTGACGGCCACCAATTTGGATGGCTTTCAAAGGGGATTAGATAGAAACCTGGAGGAGGAGGCTATCAATGGCTCCTTGTCCTGATGGCTATGTGCTACCTCCAGTACCAGAGGCAGTAAGCTTATGTACAACAGTTGCTGGGGAACATGGGCAGGGGGGTGGTATTGCACTCATGTCCTGCTTGTGGCTTTCCTGTGGGCAGCTGGTTGGCCACTGTGTGAACAGAATGCTGGACGAGATGGACCCTTGGTCTGATCCAGAGTGGCTCTTCATATGTCCTTAATTCTCTACCAAATGCATGAGGAGAAAGACTGCCCACAGCTGCTTATTTGCTGATATTTCTCCTTGATACCTTTCCTCCAGACTGACTCCTCCAGCCTTGGCTAGTTAAGTCTATTGAAGGCTCTTTGGAGTTTGCTCTTCAAGGGGCAATGACTGTAGGATGAGGATTTGGTCTCTTCTCTCCCCAACAAATGGGGAGAGCAGTAAGGCATATCTGATGCTTTCAAATAATAAAAGACTGTGTATGACTTTGCCTTACTTTCTTTTATGAATTTCTCCCATATTTTGTTTTGACATTGATGAAGTAAACTATTAATAACAGAAATGGATGCATTTTTATTTTATTCTGTTGATTTGCTTATGTGTGTTTGGCCGCTTTGGTTTGGGCAGGAGTTGGTTTTGATTTTTCAGAACTGGAAGAGGCCATTAAGGCCATCAAGTCCAACCCACTGTTCAGTGCAAGGATCCAAGAGGCTGTCTCCACCAGTGACTTACTCCAAGCCAGCTGCGTGTTGAGGTCGTGAGGGATGCATGACATCATGGCCGTCCAGCAGCCACCCTGAAGTTATCAGGGAAGAGGTGGATTTCCTGTGACTGCTTAAAGTCTGATTCTTTTCCTTGCCAGGTTCTCCTCAGTATAATTGCTGTGTGCCCCAAACCCCACCTTTACCTCAGATATGCTAGCCCTGCCCAGGGGTGTGCCTTTCACCATGACTCGGGTCAAGGGGTGTTCCCTGTGTGTTTCCCATCCCTGCACAAACCAATTCGTGGGTCAAAATCTGTGGGTCAAAATGGGGGCTGGTTTCCCATCTTTGTGTTCTCCCCCTCTCTTTCCCAGCACAAGCATATGTGTTTCTACTTGGAAGAAATTCCCATTGTGCTCAATGAGGCTTGTTCCTGAAATGCAGGCACATCTGGAGTTACAGGGGGAAGGAGGAAGGGAGGAAGGGGGGAAGTCTCTCTTATTGGCTGAGCAGCCCCTGCCAGTGAGATGACATTCACTCCAACCCCCGCCAGGAAGTATGTTCTGTGAAGTGATTTTTACTGGTACGGAGAACCTGCTCGTGGAGCCCTGCATGGACCAAAGCGCATCAAAGCTGATTCCTTGTTTAAAAGATCCAGTACTCCTCCATTAGTTTCTCCTTCCTTTGTCATGGAGACACAACCCAGTTTAAAGCATTCCGTGTTAGTAGAGCCAATGCTGATCTAACATATGCAGTTCGATGTGTACTGTTTGCCATATCTAAGAATGTGATGGTCCAAAACTGTAACACACAACAGGACATAATCACCACATATGAATATATAAACCCTGCTGATTCCAATTTCTCCAACATAGAATCATAGAATCATAGAGCTGGGTGGAGCCACTTAGACCATCAGACCCTCTGCTCAGTGCAGGAATCCCTGAGAGATGACTGCCCAGTTTTTCCTGGAATACCTCCATTTTGTCTTGTTTGTAGTGGCTCTCCTTGCCAGATGCACCATATTCCATCGGTGTAACAATTTTGATGAATTCTCTCTAGGGATTGTCGATACGGTTTTCTTTGACTGATTTATCCTTAATGTATCCCATACTTTTTGCTCGATATCATTACTGGTTCCAGGAAGCATTTTCACTTCCTCACCTGAATTATTTATTGTATTTATTTATTAAATGTCTACACCACCAATTAGACAAGGCTCTCTGACAGCTTGACAAAACGAAACATGTAACGATAAAATAGGTTAACATAGTAAAACATAAGATGAAAACGTACATTTAAAATGGAATACAAGTGAAGTAGGAACGAAGGTAACAGCCAGCAGCAATAGTACGATAAGGCTGTATATTGTCACCCTGCTTATTTAACTTAAATGCAGAGTACATCATGAGAAACGCTGGGTTGGATGATTCACAGGTCGGAATTAAGATTGTTGAGAGAATTATCAACAACCTCAGATATGCAGATGATACCTCCCTAATGGCAGAAAGCGAAGAGCATCTAAAGATCCTGTTGTTGAGGGTGAAAGAGGAGAGTGCAAAAGCTGGTTTGAAACTCAACATTAACAAAACGAAGATCATGGCATCTGGCCCCATCACTTCCTGGCATATAAAAGGGGAAGAAATAGGAGCAGTGACAGATTTTATTTTCTTGGGCTCCAGGATTACCGCAGATGGTGACTGTAGCCATGAAATTAAAAGACGCTTGCTCCTTGGGAGGAAAGCTATGGCAAACCTAGACAGCATAGTAAGAAGCAGAGACATCACCTTGCTGACAAAGGTCCATCTAATCAAAGCTATGGTTTTCCCAGTAGTAATGTATGGCTGTGAGAGCTGGACTATAAGGAAGGCTGAGCACTGAAGAATCGATGCTTTCGAACTGTGGTGCTGGAGAAGACTCTTACGAGTCCCCTGGACTGCAAGGAGGTCAGATCAGTCCATCCTAAAGGAAATCAAACCTGAGTGCTCATTGGAAGGACAGATACTGAAGCTGAAGCTCCAATATTTTGGCCACCTAATGCGAAGAGAAAACTCTCTGGAAAAGACCCTGATGCTGGGAAAGACTGAAGGCAAAAGGAGAAGGGGACAGCAGAGGATGACATGGCTAGATAGCATCAATGATGCAATGAATATGGACTTGAGCACGCTCCGGGAGAGAGCGCAGGACAGGAAGGCCTGGTGTGTGATGGTCCATGGGGTCATGAAGACTCGAACACGACTGAACAACTGAACAACAAGAGGCTTTTCAATTTTTTTGAATGGGGAAAAAATGTGCAAAAGGCTGGAAACGAACAAACCATCTGTGGTGGGGGGATTGGTGGTGTTGGCCAGGTGAAGGCGCATAGCTGCATAGGCAACCCTGGAGACTCAGCTTGGGGCTCCAGGAGAGCTGGATTTGGCCCACAGGCCCGTGGTTTCCCTCCCCTCCTCTAGCCCTTTAATGAGCCTCTAGTGTGTAATACCGGATAGACCTTGCAGAGTTTTAAAACTTTTTTTTTTAATAGTCATGCGCAGAGACTGTTATGGTGGTGGAGAAACCAGTCTCAACATCTATGTGCCATGTTACCTTACAGACCATCCCCCAGCCTGGTTAACAGTGGTGGCCTTTCAGCAGTGCCCCCTAGTCTCAAGGTGCTGTTGAATAATGCCAGGTCTTTCAGAGGAAAGAGTATGATCTGGCCCTGAAAGAGAGACCTAGTTGGATGAAACGGAAGGATAAACCTCTCCCAAATGTGTCCTCCAGAATATGCAGGGGGGGCAGTCCAGCACCAGTCAAGATTTGAGGGGCATGGAGGGGCATAGCTGCATGCCATAAAGATTCCATCTTGTTGACCAAATACCCCATTCAGCAGTTGGCCTGGTTTGAGTGTCTTTTCCTGGTAAGAGAGCTAAACTAAAATCCTAAATAAGTGACTACAGCATTGATAGTTGGAGGTTGGTTGGAGCGGTATCAGTTGAACTCCTTACCAACCTGGGACAATTCCATCTCCAAACAAAGGCCACCTCAGTGACTGTTGTGAAGGTAAGACAATGTAATTAGGCCATTTTGAGCTTATTGGAGGAAGGATGGGATCTATATGTGATAAATAAATAATGCAATTTGTTGGTGGGGAAAACAAGTAATGAATTCTAGCCATCCCCCCCTCCCACACACACACACACACACACACACACACACACACATGATTTTCTTTTTCATTTGTTCAGAGATAATTAGGAAGAGACACAGCGAGCCATGGCTGCAAAGGGGCTTTGTCTATTATGGCTGCTACTGGTGTTCCCTTGGATGATGGTAGGGATGGAAGCTTTCCATGATTATGAATACTTCAAACTGCATCATGTCGATTTTCCAAAGACAAATGCCCAGAATGACAATGTCTAATGCAGGATGATTCTGACGAAGGGATGCATTGCCTTTGGAATCTTTCACACTTACATCATTCATGCCTCAGAAGAGCAGCCTCAAGACGTCTGCACCGTTGATGGCAAACCAGTCACTGGAGACCATCGACACTCATCTCCCCTTTCACTGACTTCCTGTTATGATGGCTCATGACCTCACTTTCTCTGGTGAAGGCATCACTGGAATAACTGAAGTTCGGTGTAAGAATGGAAAACCAGTTGAATTTCTGGGATTTAGGAGATTTGTTCGTCTCCCAAGTCGCTGAATGTCTCAAGCAAAACCATAGGCCTAGGTTGTAAAAGATCTGGAACGTTAATGACTTTAGATCTGCCTTAGATGACCTTCAGTCTGTCTAGAGATTCAAATGTCCACCCTGCTCCCTTTGGGCTTCCTTCCACCCTCCTCTGATCCTTCACCTCACTTTGCATGATTTCCTTGCTTGCTACTTTTCTTGCTGTAGGGCTGCAGCTGCTTCTTGACATCCTGCTGCCTTTCTGGCTCTCCCCATGGTGACTCAGATAAGCATACCTGGAACACTCTGATCAGCTTGTGAAAACACACCTGACAATTACATCACTACCTCCAGCCTAGATTGGATAGCTCAAGGGGGTGGGGAAAGAAGTTGGTGTCTGCATAATTTATCAACCACATCTGGCAAAGCTCCGGACTTCTGGGCCTTCGAAGGGTCCATTTAAAGGAGTCCCATTCTTTGCCAAATCCCAAACCCTCCTCCTACAGCCTTTAGTTAGCAAGCTTTTAATTAGGTAGCAGATACATGTTCTGGATGGTTTTCTTCTGTATCTGAGATCGTGGATCATTCTGGCTTTGAAAAAATAAAATTTGTCCTTGTTTAAGCATGAAAAGATGTGCTTCGTTATTCAAAGAAAACCTCTGGCCTCATTGCGCAAAATCTTCTCAAGGGGGGGGGGATAAAGGAAGGGGAGTCCAGATGTCTCTTTGGTGATAGTCCCGCTTCTGTAACGAGAAGAAAAAAAAGAAAAAGTCACAACCTTCCCATCTTGCATTCAGAACCTTGGGGTGCACGAAAGTCACTTACCTGGTCTCGCAGCTTGCTTCGCGGTGGGGGGGAGGCGCTCCGCTGCTCCCTCCGAAGTTCAGGCCGGGGAGAAGCGCCCCGTCTCCCCGGCCGCAAACTTCAAAAGAATAAAAACAAACAAAACAAGCCCCTGTGATAGGCTACGTAACGATTAACGTAGCCTATCACAGCTAGATCTGCAAAGTCAGCCATGATAGGCTACGTTAATCATCACGTAGCCTATCATGGGTGACTTTGGGGGAAAAAAAAGCGCGTACGGAAATGGCGGCCTCCATAGGGAGCCGCCATTCGCGTTCCTTATTTGGTCCCTGTAGTCTACGTAAAGATTTACGTAGACTACGGCGAAAATAAGGGCAACGCTATTTGCGATTTTCTCCCCGAACATCCTTCGGAGGACCGAATGCGTTGGCGCTCGGCCCCCCGAAGTTTCGGGGAGAAATTCTCCCCCATCCCTACCAGAACCCTAACCTCCTTGTGCACCAAATACCAGATGAGGTGGCAAACCTCTGTGTCTGGACTGTACAATCTGGGACTGCAGGTGGAGGCTGACATAACCGAATGACCTTCCATTCTACATTATTCCCCCATCATGAAAAGTAGCTTGTTACATTGACGTGTGGGCTAGAATCCTCTCACCTTAAGTTTAGCTTCCCTATGTGCATTTTAAAACCATATTGCTTGTCTCCGGCTGGAGGAGGCTTCAGTCATATGAGGCCTCACTTCCAGTGGGCCTGCCCAGTCACGGATCTGACACTGCCAGAAGAACTGGGCCTGTATGTAAATATGCAATTCTTGCAGTTATTGAGATAACAGACCTTCTAGGATCTGTGACAAAGGAACTCTCGTTGCATTGTGTTCAGGGGTTGAAACAGCAGTTGTGGTTCTGCACCCCTCTATGTACTCTGCTGATATTGTCCTGCCTTGGCTCAAAGTTCACAGGGGAGCCACCCTGAAGCAGTTGCACTTACTGGAAGGACAAGGCGGAGTCAGGTCCAGCTATGCAGGAAGGCAGGACAGGGTCTTTCAGCACTCTTGCCAGATCTCTGCTGGCTGGAACTCACTCAGGAAGAGCTGTTGTCTCAGCAACATGCAGAAGCCTTCTGAAACCTTCTGAGGGCTGGCAGGTCTGGACCTGTGTTAACTCTGCCTGCTCTAAGGAGCTGTCTACTTATTAAAGGACCATTTTCTGATTCTGCAGCTGCTGGCTCCTACTGGCAATGAAGACTGTATTGGAGGGGTGCCCTCCAGTCTCTCTTCATAGGGCTTTGTTTCCAGTCCCCTGATCATCTTTGTTGCCCTCCTCTGAACCCTCTCCAGTTTGTCTGCATCCTTCTTCAAGTGTGGTGCCCAGAACTGGACACAGTACTCCAGATGAGGCCTAACCAGTGCTGAGTAGAGGGGAACTAGTACATCCCGGGATTTGGAAGCTATGCTAATGCAGCCCAAAATAGGATTTGCCTTTTTTGCAGCCACATCACATTGTCGGCTCATATTCAGGTTGTGATCAACAACAATTCCAAGATCTATCTCACTTGTAGTGTTGTTGAGCCATGTATCCCCCATCTTGTAACTGTGAAAGCTCGGTTCGGTTTGGTTTACTCTTGTTCTCGTTTGTGACCTGTTTTCAGTTCATTCAAATGGGAAACGCCCACATTTTTCAAAAGTTGTGCATTTTTGAAGATGTATATTTTTAAAAATGCACATTTTAAAAAGTGCACATTTTGTGAATGTGAATGCAAGATCAAGAATTTGCTAACATTTTCAGAGAACGTGCACTCCCATTCATGAATAGGGCATTTTCACATGATTTACGAACTGAAACAAAATTCCCATACATCCCGAATGGTCAAGTCTACTTGGCCTTAAGTGGAGTGTGTCAATTAACTCCAGTGATGTCACAGGCAATAGCCAATAGGCTGTAGCTGTACATGCTGTTATTTCCAGTAAGGATTTGTCTCCTACCTACATAGAAAATCTGGGTTTTCTTTTGTTCCAAAAAAGCTAAGCTAAAAACTTGAAAAGTCAGTGTCATCACCATCCACTGCAGAACGTGTGTGTGTGTGTGGGGGGGGATCAATATTTTATTTGCAACCTGTCAGAACACTCCCAATCCATCTGGACCTCAAGAAATCCAATTCAGTCTAATGAATTCATTTGTTACTTACTTTCAAACATGAGCAAAACATCAGCAGGGAACTCCAAACTCCACACAGTTACAAGTAAGTACAGTGACATCTCCCCTTCATAGATCACTGCCTTGTTGTGGCGAAGGGGCTTGCGTAACTCAGTGAAGCCATAAGCTATGCCGTGCAGGGCCACCCAAGACGGACAGGTCATGGCAGAGAGTTCTGACAAAATGTGGTCCACTGGAGAAGGAAATGGCAACCCACTCCAGTATTCTTGCCAAGAAAACCCCATGGAACGTATCACAAGGCTAAAAGAGATGATGCCGGAAGATGAGCCCCTCAGGTTGGAAGGTGTCCAATATACTACTGGGGAAGAGCAGAGGGTATTTCCAAGTAGCGCCAGAAAGAGTGAAGCGGCTGGGCCAAAGCCGAAAGGACACTCAGCTGTGGATGTGTCTGGTGGTGAAAAGAAAATCCAATGCTGTAAAGAACAATATTGTTTAGGAACCTGGAATGTCAGATCAATGAATCAAGGTAAGCTGGAGGTGGTCAAACATGAGATGGCAAGATTGAACATCAACATCTTGGGAATCAGCGAACTAAAATGGACAGGCATGGACGAATTTAATTCAGGTGACCATCATATCTACTATTGTGGGCAAGAATCCCTTAGAAGAAATGGAGTAGCACTCATAGTCAACAAAAGGGTGGGAAAAGCAGTACTGGGGTACAATCTTAAAAATGATAGAATGATCTCAGTACGAATCCAAGGCAAACCATTCAACATCACAGTAATTCAAGTCTATGCCCCAACCACTGATGCTGAAGAAGCTGAGGTTGATCGGTTCTATGAAGACCTACAACACCTTCTAGAACTAACACCAAAAAAAGATGTCCTCTTCATCATAGGGGATTGGAATGCTAAAGTAGGAAGTCAAGAAATCACCGGGATAACAGGCAGGCATGGCCTTGGTGTACAAAATGAAGCAGGACAAAAGCTAATAGAGTTTTGCCAAGAGAACACGCTGATCATAGCAAACACTCTTTTCCAACAGCACAAGAGATGACTCTACACATGGACATCACCAGATGGTCAATATCGAAATCAGATTTATTATATCCTTTGCAGCCAAAGATGGAGAAGCTCCATACAGTCAGTAAAAACAAGACCTGGAGCTGACTGTGGCTCAGATCATGAGCTGCTTCTTGCAAAATTTCAGCTTAAATTGAAGAACGTAGGGAAAACCACTAAACCATTCAGGTATGACCTAAATCATATCCCTTATGAATGTACAGTGGAGGTGAGGAATAGATTTCAGGGATTAGACCTGATAGACAGAGTGCCTGAGGAACTATGGACAGAGGTCTGTAACATTGTTCAGGAGGCAGCAACGAAATCCATCCCAAAGAAAAAGAAATGCAAGAAAGCAAAGTGGCTGCCTGATGAGGCTTTCTTTCCTTTATGAGGAAAGAAGGGAAGCGAAAAGCAAGGGAGAAAGGGGAAGATATATCCAACTGAATGCAGAGTTCCAGAGAATAACAAGGAGAGACAAGAAGGCCTTCTTAAATGAACAGTGCAAGGAAATCGAGGAAAACAACAGAATGGGAAAGACTAGAGATCTCTTCAAGAAAATTGGAGATCTGAAGGGAACGTTTTGTGCAAAGATGGGCATGATAAAGGACAAAGAAGGCAGGGACATCACAGAAGCAGATGAGATTAAGAAGAGGTGGCAAGAATACACAGAAGAACTATACAGGAAGGATCTTAATGTCCTTGATAGCCATGATAGTAATGTCCTTGATAGCCATGACAGTGCGGTCGCTGAACTTCAGCTGGACATCCTCGAGAGTGAAGTCAAGTGGGCCTTAGGAAGCATTAGTAACAATGCTAGCAGAGATGACAGTATTCCAGCCGAGCTATTTAAAATCCTACAAGATGATGCTGTTAAAGTGCTGCATTCAATATGCCAACAAATTTGGAAAACTCAACAATGGCCACAAGACTGGAAAAGGTCAGTTTACATTCCAATTCCAAAGAAGGGCAACGCCAAGGAGTGTTCAAACTACCGCACAATTGCGCTCATTTCACATGCCAGCAAGGTGATGCTCAAAATCCTACAAGCTAGGCTTCAGCAGTATGCGAACCGAGAACTACCAGAAGTACAAGCTGGGTTTCGAAGAGGCAGAGGAACTAGAGATCAAATCGCCAACATTCGCTGCATCATGGAGAAAGCAAGAGAATTCCAGAAAAACGTCTATTTCTGCTTCATTGACTACACTAAAGCCTTTGATTGTGTGGATCACAACAAACCCTGGCAAATTCTGAAACAGATGGGAGTACCAGACCACCTTACCTGTCTCCTGAGAAACCTGTACGAGGGTCAAGAAGCAACAGTAAGAACCAGACATGGAACAACCGAGTGGTTCAAAATTGGGAAAGGAGTACGACAAGGCTGCATATTGTCACCCTGCTTATGTAACTTATATGCAGAGTACATCATGAGAAATGCCGGGTTGGGTGAATCAGAGGTTGGAATTAAGATTGCTGGGAGAATTATCAACAACCTCCGATATGCAGACGATACCACCCTAATGGCAGAAAGTGAAGAGGATCTCAAGAGCCTCTTGTTGAGGGTGAAAGAGGAGAGTGCAAAACCTGGTTTGAAACTCAACATTAACAAAACGAAGATCATGGCATCTGGCCCTATCACTTCCTGGCATATAGAAGGGGAAGAAATGGAAGCAGTGACAGATTTTACCTTCTTGGGCTCCAAGATCACCGCAGATGGTGACTGTAGCCATGAAATTAAAAGACGCTTGCTCCTTGGGAGGAAAGCTATGGCAAACCTAGACAGCATAGTAAGAAGCAGAGACATCAGCTTGCCAACAAAGGTCCATCTAATCAAAGCTATGGTTTTCCCAGTAGTAATGTATGGCTGTGAGAGCTGGACTATAAGGAAGGCTGAGCACTGAAGAATTGATGCTTTCGAACTGTGGTGCTGGAGAAGACTCTTACGAGTCCCCTGGACTGCAAGGAGGTCAGATCAGTCCATCCTAAAGGAAATCAACCCAGAGTGCTCATTGGAAGGACAGATACTGAAGCTGAAGCTCCAATATTTTGGCCACCTAATGCGAAGAGAAAACTCCCTGGAAAAGACCCTGATGCTGGGAAAGACTGAAGCAAAAGGAGAAGGGGACAGCAGAGGATGAGATGGCTAGATAGCATCACCGATGCAATGAATATGAACTTGAGCACGCTCCGGGAGAGAGCGCAGGACAGGAAGGCCTGGCGTGCTATGGTCCATGGGGTCACGAAGAGTCGGACATGACTGAACGACTGAACAACAACAACAGTGGCATCTAGTAACTAAACTATATAATCATGTGGAGTTTTATGAGATAGGCTTAACTCTGGTCTTAAACTGGCAGGGTTTTGTTTTTTATATAGGAATATATGAGGAACCTCTGCCCAAAAAAGGGAGGAGGGATAGAAAGATTGTGGCTGCAACGAAAAAGGAAAAGATCCATGAAGAGTGGATCCATAAAAAGCATGAGGTGCATCACAAATTGTATGGTGGTGGAGAGGGGCTAGTGAGGGGAATTTAAGTCCCTCACTCACCTGTCTGCCTGTGTTTCTCCCCCTTGATTTTACTTTTGCTACCCTAAGACCTGCATTGTGGTATTTGCCCACACCTGATTAAACGGGGGAATTATTCGGCCCGGGCTGAGAATACCAAGCCGCCTTTGGGGGTCAGGTTTGGGAGAGGGGTTGGGGGATGCATTTGAGTGATGGGGGTGAATATTTGAGTGTGGGGGGCAAACATTTTTGTGCATGGGGGATTAGGCATTTGCAGTTTTATGAAATGGTGAGGGTAGTTTTCTTTCTTTCTTTCTTTCTTTCTTTCTTTCTTTCTTTCTTTCTTCTCCCTCTCTCTCCTACTTTTAAAAATGTCAAGCCACTACTTCAGTCTGTATCTGTGTCTTGAGTGAGAGATTGGCAGCCTAGCTGCCATTTTGAAAATTTATTATGTAGCATTGTTCCCAGGGCCCAGTGAAATATTTGGGTGGCCAGTAGGAAGAGGGGTATTGGTGCTTACTTACCTTACTTAATTTTAAGACTTAGCAAAAAATATACTCTTGATTTAAAAAATTAAATCAAGTGCCAACCAGCCCCCCCAGCCCCTGGAAATTTTAGCAAAATTATCATCCCCCACCCCCCACAGCAAAAAACAAAACAAAGCACTTTCATAGGGGCTGAATGAGATCACAAAAGCAGATGGCATTGTCATCAAAATAGGTGGGGCAAGAGTTCTGCAATTTCCTTGCATTTTTGAAAGTATATAAACAAACAAACATAAAAGGAAGGAATAGTATGTGTGTATATACAATGGGTGAATAGTAGTAAGTAGAGAAGACCCATTGAAATCAATAGGAAATGACTTAGTCACGACTAACTTAAGTCCCATTATTTTCAATGGACCTTCTCTAATTTCGAGTCTGGATCCAACCCTGTAATCACAAACAGAGAAATGGGCACATCAAGGTACAATCTTAAAACTGCTTGTAACTACTTAAACATGGCTCTCTCTAAGCCATTTCTTCGCAGTATATCTGATACTGTGTCACCTTATGGTTCTGAAGAAGGAGATACCCCAAGGTGAATTTCAGAGAGTTTGGAGAAATCATTTTGATTTTATAAAAATTTTGACTACTCAGTCTTTAACATGGTGGAATGCTCATTGCGTTAACTATACAGGCACACCTGTGTTGTTATAATCTTACAATATTCTTCTTGGAGATGCCACTTACCAAATGTCAACCCGTGTCATGTATTTTCGACTTGCATAGTCTTGTAACATTTGGGAAACAGAACCTATAAATAATTAAAGATATACCAAATTATGAAATCCCCTACAACTCCAAAGGGGGGGGGGAAGACTGGGATAATGCTTCAACATTTGCAAGCTCCCCCACCCTCTTCATTGCTGATATGCGTAGACATGCATTGAGAAAACAGTGAAGGAAAACAATCGGTATGTACATACTGGATTAGATCCAGACTTAGGCCTGCCAGAAGTGGATGTCCCCACTCCCTCCTCCCCACAGCAGCCCCTTCAGCCCCCTGAAAAGGCTACACAGCAGGTCCAGGGACCCTGTTGAATGGAGTGAGCTGTAGTTCAGGAGGGAAGGGGGGATACCACAAAATGAGGCATCAGCCCCTTCCATGAGTGAGCTGTTCCATGAATGGAAGGCAAATCCTGCACCCAGCCTCATAGGTATGCCTGCATCACAATTGTTTTTGTATGGTATTTTTCTGATGTGCACAAGTGCTACTGTGCATTGGTAAAACAAAAGGAATCTTGATGCAACCAACTGCACACTCACATCAAGATCTGCACCATTGTACACATGTGTATCATACAGTGAGGGGGGCGGGGGCTGGAGGACATGTAAAGTAATGAAGGAAGGCTGGTGCAGATTACACATGCTGCAGAACTGGAATAAATTTCTGAAATTTCCTACTTAAACTGGAATTCAGGTGGAATGAGATGTGGGGCAGCAGAGTACAGAGTGATGGTGAGGGAGTTGTCTCATGCCTGCACTCAGTGTAAGTGGTAGATGTATTCTCCCTGACAGTATCTCCACACATGGATTTCCATCCACATGTTCTCTGGCTTAGATTCCCCCCTATGACTCAGAGGAGGACTCAGAGGGGAAGGAGGCTTCATCCAGTCACCTATCCTCTACTAATCGGGGATCTTCCAGGCCAGAGGATGTAGCTTTAGTAGACTACTCAGATTCACAGGGCACCCCTCACTGCCAGTAGGAGACAGCAGCTGCAGAATCAGAAAATGGTCCTTTAATAAGTAGACAGCTCCTTAGAGGGGGCAGAGTTAACAGCAGGTCCAGGCCTGCCTGCCCTCAGAAGGTTTCAGAAGGACTCTGCATGTTGCTGAGACAACAGCTCTTCCTGAGTGAGTTCCAGCCAGCATCAATCTGGCCAGGGTGCTGAAAGACCCTGTCCTGCCCTCCTGCATAGCTGGACCCGACTCCGCCTTGTCCTTCCACTAAGTGCAACTGCTTTAGGTTGGCTCCCCCGGGAACTTTGAGCCAAGACAGGACAATATCAGCAGATGCAAGTCCCCACTCTGATCACTATCTCTTTTTGTTTGCCACCTTTTAAAAATTATTTTTCCGTGCTTCGGGAACACACAAATGGGATCATATTGTATTATTATTATTATTATTATTATTATTATTATTTCTTCAGTACCTGAAAATTGTACAATTGTGTTATTATTATTGTTGTTGCTGTGGTTATCATCATCATCATCATTTCCCATTCCTGTGCAAGCGCACAGATATACCTGTCTGATATGTGTACACTTGCCTTGTCAATATCCTTGTATGTTCCAGTTGTCAAAGGGAGCAAAGTGGAGAGAGAAAAAGTGGGGAGAAGTGGGAGAAGTAGCTGCACCAAAAGTGTGCATGGGGGGGGGGAATGAAGTTGCACAAAATTCTCCTTTTACTGCCAAGCCTCTAAGTTTGTGCCGATTTCCCCTCCATTTACTTCCCTGCCTTGAAACTTGCACAGATATTTCTTAGAGTTTAGGGTGGTGGCGGGGGGGGGGGCACCATAACCACAGCACAGCAGTAACTGCTCTGAAAAGGAGCTGCAAGAAGTTGCAGGGAGCCAATATTTCCCCTTTCTGGGCTTGCTGGAGACTTAGAGAAGTGTTGAATGGAAGCAAGACGCTGACAAGTGTCAGTTCAACATTTAAACACGAAAGGATTACATTGTTAAGTAGCAGATATGCCCCCCCCACACTTTTTGGTGCTTCTCAATTGCACTAATGGGCTCCTCCTGTCTCTAACCATTATCCCTCCCCTCCCCCAGCCCTTGGCAAGTGTGTGCAAATGTAATTGTTTCAACATGGTGTTTTATTCTTTTATCTTTGCTGTTCGCTGCTAGAAATGTTTTGATGTGGAGCAGTATGGAAATATTGCAAATAAATAAATAAAAATTTCCCTGTGTGCAGTCTCCCCTTGTCTGTTTCCCTGTATATTAACCTACTCCACTTAACTCGCTTTGACAGCTGAAATATACAAGGTCGTTGACCAGGCAGGACTACACATATCAGAAAGGCAAATCTGTCCAACTTGCAAAGGAATGGGGGGAAAGAAATTCTAAAAAAATTACAAACACGTTTGCATGATTTTCATCATGCAAACCAGTCATTGCTAGTTGTCCATGATGGGTTCTCCTGTCATGCAAACCCAGTCACTATGAAGCCTCTATTGAGGTAGTCCTATTTAAAGGTTCCTGTCACACAGTTGTGCTATACAGAAACATAGACAATCAGGTTGTGATTTTTTTAAAAAGCATTTAGATATGAAATGGTTGGTGGGGGAGGATAATGGGGAATTGGCCCACTTGAGCATTTAACCACTTGTATCATTCTGGAGGGAGGATCAGGTTTGGTGGGATACAAGCCACGGGGCTTAAAAACACTCCTCCCAACACTATACAGGCAGGTTTCAAGAGACGGACATTGAACATGACTCTTTTGGTGTTTTAGAATGCAGTGGGAAAAGGTCTGGGGATGTTCACAAAGAAAGGGAAAATAGGTGACCCCCCCTCCCCAACCTAAATTGTCCACACCTGCTGCAAGCTCCCCACAGAACCACAAGGTCTCAGTTCTAGCCTGGCTGGAGCTCTGCAATGTTTCGCTGCAAATCATCACGGTGGTTTCAGCACAGTTTGCATCTTCTGGAGTTCATAGATCAGCTACAGATAGGATTGATAGTTTCAACATAAAATGGAAGATGTAGCTTTGGTATAAAAAGAGCTTTGGCCAATAATGTCAACTGATCATTGTTTTATTCATTCATTCATTCATTCATTCATTTCTATACCGCCCAATAGCTGAAGATGTCAGGGTGGAAATGGAGCCAATAGAGCCCCAGAGCAGTTCTGATTCTGAGGAGGATCAGCAATCCGTGGGAGAGGAGCTCGCTCATCTCTCACAACCACAGCAGCTGGCAGAGATTCCTCCTGCCAGCATTCCTGGGATAGATAATGACCCTGGCAGTGAGAGAGCGCTGGAGGGGAGCTTGCTCGGCGCAGACGCAGGGAGCGACGACAGATGGAGGGCACGGAAAGGAGGCGTAGCGCCTGTTTGGTGCGCAAACAACGGTCGTGTCCCTAGCCCATGATTCTTCTTCAAATGGGGACCCACTGCCTTAACTGGAGCTTAAGCTACTCAGCTATCTTTCCCCGGTGCTGTTCCTTGCTTTGGCGCTAGCGACTCGTATTCTGAAAGAGTTATAAAGGAATAAAGTCTTGGAAAGAATTCTTGGAAAGAAAAGAAAAGTTTTACTTTCATGTAGACAGGGAGAGACAAAATCAGATGCAGAAGGATATAAACCATTAATAGATATGTTGGCTAATCACTGTCCCAACTAAGATAACTCAGCTTAGGGGAGAATTCCTGTATTTACCAAGAACTATTTCAAGTCACTGGTGCCCATGCTGACCATTTGACAGACGTCTACAATCAACCTGTAGGTCCACAGATCTTAAAGAGAGCCAGTGTGGTATAGTGGCTAGAGTGTTGGACTGGGAGCCAGGAGAACCAGGCTCTAGTCCCCATTTGGCCCTGGAAGCTCACTGGGTGACTTTGGGCCAGTCACAGACTCTCAGCCCATCCTACCTCTCAGGGCTGCTGTTGTGAGGATAAAATGGAGGAGGAGGAGGATAATGTAAGCCACTTTGTGTTCCTTGCAAGAGGAAAAAAGGTGGGATATACATGCAATAAATAAATAAATAAATACTGCTTCTCCTGGTTGTCCCATTCTGCTGAACAAAATCAACAAAGACCAACATCTTAACACTACCAGCTTTGCTCCTTGTTTACATGAAGGGGGCACAGGGCAAGTTGGGAACCCATGGAGAATTGGATCTAGGCCAACATGAGACCCTGAGAGCGTGTGGTGTATTGGTCAGGAAGCTGAATGACCACAGGATACATAGGTTCAAATCCCCAGTCAGCTGTGAATTTCACTGACAATGGGCCTAAGTTACTCACATGGCTAATAAAATGGTGTGGGGGGGAGGCATCTAGATCTTCTTGAGCTCCTTAAAGGAATGGTCGGTGACAAAGATAATAAATAATGAGGCTTAGAAAAAGACTGAACTGTGTGTGCATCTTACAGCTGTTTGATTGCTCAATAGACACATGCTTTTTTGTGTGGGGGAATGGCTGACTTAGGACTCCTCCCAAGAAGATTTGCTGTGCTTCTGTAAACCTTGGGGTTCTCTGAAACATGCCGATAGCTCCCCCTTGTTTCTCAGTGGTTCCAACAATGGACTGGATTTTTGTTTAGTCAGAGGTAGGTTCTGCTTTGTTCCATGGGGTTGACTTCTGAGTAAACATGCATAGTAAACAAACTTAAACAGAGGATACGGTTGCAGAAAGATAGATTGCATGAGGCAATGCTCTGAGGGCTCTGAGGTTGCACTGAGGGGCAGAGGGCAGTAGGGAAGAAAGAAGGAAGGTTTCCATCCTCCCTGTTCACTGTCCATTGTCCCAGCCTCCACTGTAGTTCTTATTCCCTTTTCAGCAGAAGAGCTGAACTGGAATGGAGCTGAAGGCGAGCAATCTGGAATGAGCATAGTATAGATCAGGCTGTTGCTATAAGATGTGCCTACTCCCTTTCTTCTCCTTTTCTCTTTCTATGCTCTCTTTTGTCTGCCTGTTTTCAGCACTACCAGAAAGCACCTAAGGCAGACTACTGGGGTTAAAAGGACATTTCCAGACTGGCATCTGTCTCCAAGGGTAGATGTTTACATTGCGGGGGGGGGGGGGGAGAGGGAGAGAATTGCACAGTTTTTTTGTGGGATATAATTTATCCATAAACTAACTGTGCTTCCATTATGATCAGTATATAAACTGCTTTAGGGAGGTAAAGAGGACTGGAAAACACTTTGCACTATGAAGAATGCTATGGCTACATTTGTGTATTATTAATAATAAATCATTATCCTCTGTTTGAGCATCGAACTCTGTGTGTGATGTAAACAAGGTCTCTCTAAACATTCCAGCAGACAGTGGCTACTTCTGTTTCCTTATGCCAAATCCAATCCTGCTTCTCCTCCCTTCGATCGTGGGTGAACTTTGCTTGCTTGCATTCTGTACTACTTAGTGAGTGGGAGAGATAGTGATATTCATAAACAACCCCTAATTGCAATAGATTCCAGGCTGGTTTATAGAAAAAATTAAATCACGTTATTGTTGCTATTGCTGGAATTTATTACTCATTTCCCATTACAAAATAATGAAACCAATGAAACAAAATTAAAACATACAACATGGATCAATTCTTTTTTTTTTTAATCTGCATCCATATCATGTCCATATCCAGGGCATTGTCTGAAGGCACATGAGGCAGCAGGTCTGGGTCTGGTCTGTGCTTGGAGGGGAGACCACCTGGGAACCACATGTAGCCACCTTGAGTTCCACAATGGAAGTCAGGTAGGATATAGATGTAATTCTATCTGTATCTGTATCTCAGATTGCGAGAAGTGTTTTTGTTCTTTTTGTACAATTCTCTTTCCAGATGTATTTATCATCAATTATGCAGATTTTTGAAGTGTGGGCATTTTCCTGCCATGGATTAAAGTGTGTTTGTGTGCATTGTTCAAAAGTACACATAGTTTCACATGCATTTTTCAAATGCATACATTTTTCATTGCATATTTTCTTTCAAAGTGAGTTTTGTCTGACCACACTTGAGACAGTAGACAACTGCAAGCTTTAAACAGGACCTTTACTTAATATTAACAGACATCTTCCTGGTTACAACTGAAGTAGGCAGAGTACGAAGGCAAAAGTGAAGCCAAAACCAGTATGGAGAGGTCTACACAGGAAGAGAGAGTGAGAGAGAGAAAATATCCCAGCTCGGGGTTACCATGTGCATTAACCATTTAATGGCTTTTCAACCAATCATTTCCCTCATCATACAGTGGAGGGGGAAATAACGTTTTCCCTCCTGAGAATCTCATTTAAGCTCAGTAAAGGATGGACTTTGACTAGGGATGTGTGGATTATATGTGGATTATATAAAATCCATTCCATCTGTGTTTCAGGGACTGTCAGGTACCTTTTGTTTCATCATCCACTCATTGATGGAATCGGGTTTTTTTTTTAGTTTCCAAATTTGCACAAATTCACACTTGCACAAATCCCCCCAAAATGCACAGCTCCCCCCATAATGAGCATTTTCACACATTTGCCTAGGGGGGAAATGTACATTTTTGGCTATTTTCTTTTTATTTTGCATGTTTTTCTATTACTAAATTTGCAGAAAATTCCAGGAAGTTAGAAAAATGGTCCACAAGTCCATGGATTCTGCCTGACTGGGGAAAAGACAGTGCCCTACTGAACCATGGGCCAGATTCATAAAAATCTGAACTCATTTGATTCCACTAGCAGCTATAGGATTGCACCCTTACACAATATTGCAGAAGACAGCATGTTGCCACAAAATAGGACTGTTTATTTGTGAAACCTACTGAAATGGTGGTGGTGGTGAGGGATAGATGAGCATCCCCTTGTTCACCTTGGAAATTATCAGGCTTTTGCAAGCTCTCATTCCACCCAGGGAAATGCTAGGAAATTCTGGGCTCCAGGTAGGAAAAAAGCTACTCCCTACAGGGGACTCTCTAGCCCCAGGAGTGAGCTTCTTTAGAAATGTATACAAATGTGTGCATATTCTCCAAAACACACATTTGCTAAACCATGGAATTGTCAGACATTGGCAATAGACTGTCTACAGCAAGATGAGACTGGGGCACACACACACAGACACCTACCAAATGTAAGAGAGAGCCATTTGGCCCATTTCCTGATTACAAACATGTGGGCAGATGGAGGCCCAAAAGTGAGGAGCATGAAAATGTAACCCTCAAGACAGAGGATTGATACAGACTTAGTCATAGTTAGAGTAAACCGATTGAAATCAATGGGACTTAAGTTGCCCTGTTAATTCCAATGGGTGTATTAAGTATCTGGCTCCAACCCAGAGCCAGGCTGGCCTAAGGCACTACATAATTAAGCAGAACTGCACATCTATTCCAACCTATGTCTGTATTTTTTCCTCAGAACCGAAGGGAGAAAGGCACTGTTGCATTTAGCAATGACTCACTTAGTCTAAGCAGTAAATCCTCTATATTCCACTGGCTCTCCATTCTTACACAAAACCTTAAAATTTCCAAGTCAGCTAAAACCATGGAAACCACTGTCATACTGATCACAGTGAGTGAGCGGAAAGCGATAGTCAGTTCTATATTCCCCAGAAATAGGTTGCCCATTATAAGTGCAGATATCTCTCAGCTCACTGTCGGAGGCATGAATGTAAGTACTGAAATATAGGTGGGTATGGCCTCTACTCTCCATAATATTTTGGCAGTAAACAGCATTATTTGGGGCTTCAGTCTTCGGAAAATCCACATGCCTCCATTTGAAGAATTCAAATGTCCCCTCTGTTTCACTCCCCGTCCCCATCTAGGGAAATGCCAAAAGCAGCCATAATAGGCAGGCTTCCTTCACAGCCATCACTTGATGTATCTGTTGGTCTCTAGACAAATGAAGATTGGAAAAGGTGTGAAATGGAAATAATAACAGAGTGCTCCCATACTTTGCTCTCCCCTAACATATTGTCAGATTTATTCATAATGTTTTCAACTGATCTCCTCAAAGTGGCTTACAACATTGTATTGACATATGGATGTATTTATCTTTAATTCATACCCAGCCTTTCCATCATACAAAGTTGGTTAACAGTACAGATGTATGAGAAATTCATTTCAGTTCATCTTTGATCAGGATTTACCCAGTTTGGACAGACTCAGACACAATCTGTGGTTAAAATCTATACACTTCCAAGCTTGCAGTGTGATTCGTGGACTCAAAAAATTGCATTCCACAGCACACGTACATGTGAAAAATGCAGATGGAAAAATGCGTACTTTTGAAAAAGGCACACAAATATGCTTTAATCAATGGGAGAAGAATGTGTATATTTCAAAGATGTACACAATTCATGCATACATTTTGAAAAATACGCATGAAAATACACATAGATTTTCATGTGAAAAGAAAAAAATCAATGCTCACAATCTGATAGCGACCCAGGTCAGAAGGAGCTTTGAGATGGAATTTGGAGAACTTCAGTGTGCTCGAGTTTTGCTGAGATGCACATCCCTTGCTAACAGTAACAAAACTGAGATTAAAATAAACTTAATTAAAACTCTCATTCAATCATAAAATAGAATGGATACACCAAAAACCACACATTCAAAACATTCAGAACAAAACAACCAGCCCCACTGGAACAGGAGCTAGGCCTCTGATGTTCCTTCCATTAGGGCAGTTGGTGGTAGGTGTTCTTGTGTGGGGGAAAGGTGAAAGGAATACTGCAGTTGGAGCTGGGGTCCTCTTTGCTTCCCTCACGTTTATGTCTCCCAATCAACAAGAAAAATGCCCCCTCCAACTTTAGTGGGGTTCTACATGGCTATGAGAAAAGAATTATGGCTATTCATTTTCCCTTTAAAAAAATAATAATTTCATGACAGGGAAATAAAATGATCACAATGCTACAGTGAGAGTTCTCGGGTGTTAGTTTTGAAAAGGAGAGGTGAAAACTGGGGCTCAGGGTTGGCCTGGAAGCTGTGCTGCTTTGGCTCAGGCATTCAAAGAATGGACTGTAGTACGTTTTATTTATTTATTTATTTATTTATTTATTTATTTATTTCATTGATATCCCGCTGTTTTTCCTCTTGCAAGGAACCCAAGGCAGCTTACATGTCCTCCTCTATTTTATCCTCACAACCACCCTGTGAGGTAGATTAGGCTGAGAGTCTAACCCAAAGTCACCTGATGAGCTTCCTGGCTGAGTGGGAACAGAACCCTGATCTCCTGAGTTCCAGTCCAACACGCTAACCACTACGCCACACCATAAACACTCTAACAACTACACCACACTGTTTAGTGATGCATTCTGCACTGACTCATGAAAGAAAGCAAGATTAATTCCATGTCAAAGTGGTTTATATGGAATTCTCTCAGATTTTCAAGCATAAGTGCTCACATCTCACCCTTGTCTCACTCCTCACTGGAATGTTGGAGATACAGTATAGTTTCACCTGACTATAATGAGGCCTTCTTCTTACCTGATGTAATAGAGATTTGTCAGTCAAAGACTGAGTCCAGAAGTCTTCTTTTCAATGAATGTTTCTCTGATAGTTGTACAGCCACAGATACCCATAAACAGAGAACCAAGCAGAACAATAACGTATCTTAGTTAGTTAGTTAGTTAGTTAGTTAGTTTATATACCACCCAATAGCTGAAGCTATCTTACACAAAAATCATACTAGAAATCCTGGGGACGATTTGAAATAGCAGAAATTACCCATAGACAATGAAAATGAAGCAGAATTACATCTAGAAACTTGAAGATTTATTACTAACACTGCAATAATCTGCATGTTCACTCAGAAGGAAGTCTCATATGCATGTCTACTTAGAAGTAAGTTCAATAGATTTTTTCCCAGGTAAGTGTCCAGGCTAAATGACCCTAAATTCTCTGATCACTTCCCTTTTCTAACTGGGACACGGGTGGTGCAGCGGCTTAATGACTCTGGAGTTTGCCAGCCAATGGTTCGAGCCCAGCTCCGCATGACGTAAGTGAGCTCCCGTCATTTCATCCCTAGCTCCTGCCCACCTAGCAGTTCAAAAGCATACCATCTGCGAGGAGATAAATAGGTACCCCCATTTCGGTGGGGGGAAATGCTGGCAGCACTCTATGCGGGGAGCAGGAACTGCCACAGAATCTGCCTGGACGCAATCGGCGGAGGAGTGGTGGAGAAAAAGCCCGGATGAGCCGACTTGCCTAAGAACGCTGCTGGCCAGCCGATGCAAAGCTAGCTCGCCCTCTTGTGGAGCATCAGTGCAACAAAGACTAGCAACTACCGGCGCCAGAACATCTACCATGTAAAAACATTGTAGACTCCCTGGCAATGTGTGCCATACACTAAATAAATAAACAAACAAACTGGGATGAACATTTTTTATGTCTCTCAGAATCACATTTTATGTCTCTATTTTGTCCCTATATTTCTGTCTTTGGGGGTTGCTTCATTACAAGTTTGTTGTTGTGAATGTTAGACTTGTCATTCCTGAAAGTTTTATTCCCTCCCCTCTAGAAGTAAAATCTCTGCAAAAAAGAATCGTTCAAATCTAGGGATGTCGGAGAATTTCTCCATGAATCTCTGGGAGGCTGAATGCCAACGCATTCGGCCCCCCGAAATTGGTGGGGAATTCTCCGCCCCCCCCCCGGGATGGGACTTACCTCGTGTGAATGTCCCTCGCGGCGGCGGGTCCCAGCGGTGGTGCGGCGGCGGTGCGGCGGCGGTGCGGCGGCGGTGTGGTGGCGGCGGCAGCCGGTCTTCCGACCGGCTGCCACCGCCACCATTTCCAAGTAAAGTAAAAAAACAAAACAAAACGTGATGGGCTATGTAAAGATTTACGTAGCCTATCACAGCTAGATTTTCAAAGTCAGCCGTGATAGGCTACGTAAATCTTTACGTAGCCTATCACGGCTGACTTTGAAGAAAAAAAAAGCACGTATGCAAATGGCGGCGCCCATGGGCGCCACCATTTGCGTTCCTTATTTGGGCACGGGTAGTCTACATAAAGATTTACGTAGACTACGGCGAAAATAAGGGAAACACAAATAGCATTGCCCTTATTTTCGCCGTAGTCTACGTAAATCTTTACGTAGACTACCCGTGCCCAAATAAGGAACACAAATGGCGGCTCCCATGGGCGCCACCATTTGCGTACGTGCTTTTTTTTTTTAAGTCAGCCGTGATAGGCTACGTAAAGATTTACATAGCCTATCATGGCTGACTTTGAAAATCTAGCCGTGATAGGCTATGTAAATCTTTACGTAGCCTATCACGTTTTTGTTTTGTTTTTTTACTTTACTTTTTTCTTTCGCGGCCGGGGAGACGGGGTGCTCTCCCCTGGCCAGAATTTCGGCAGGGAGGGATGGGGCACCTCCCCCCTGGCCAGAATTTTGGTGGGGAGGGGTGGGGCGCCTCCCCACCTGCCAAGAATTTCGGGGGGAGAAATGAAGCACCTCCCCCCCCCCCGAAAAAACCTGCGGGACCAGGTTAGGGCTTTCATCCATCCCTAAAATGGACTAGCTATTTTCCTTGAAAAATGAAGAAGATAGGAACCAATGAAATAACGGATTAATTTACTGGATTGGATTGAACTTCTCAAACTGAAACAGGGTTGGTAATGCATCACTGACCTCAAGCAGTGGCACTCTGCATTTGGCAGTGATTAAACTGCTTTTCAGGTTTTCAGCACAATTCTCACTGAAAAGAAAGAAACTTAATTCTTTCATTTGGAGGGGAGACAAAGCTTTTTTGAGAAACTGTGTGTATTTTGCAACTGTGGGTTCCTATTGGCTGATGCCCTGAATGTCATCATCCCAGTGAAGTAACTTCACTCCACTTCACTTAAGGCCCAATCCTATGCATGTTGAGACAGAAAAAAGTCCTGCAAGTTCCAGCATGCCCCAGCCAGCCATGCTGGCTGGGGCATGCTGGGACTTGCAGGACGTTTTTCTGTCTCAACATGCATAGGATTGGGCCTGTACACCCCCCCACACACCAGGACTGGATCTCCCATTAGACAGAGTGAGGCAGTGGCTGCAAACAACTGATTTGTGGTGTCATGAAAAGGGCAGTGGGTAGTCATTTAATTTATTATTACTGTATTTGCAGTTCCACCTCAGGCAAAAGAAGAAGAAGAAGAAGAAGAAGAAGAAGAAGAAGAAGAAGAAGAAGAAGAAGAAGAAGAAGAAGATAATGCCAGTCCTGCTCACGCCATCTGCAAAACATTTTTTGTAACTGTACAAAAAGGTTTTATTTATGTATTTTTAGACAGGAATGAATGCATACCTATAACTTTGTTTCCATTTCTCTAATTCGATCTTGCTTTAAAACAGCAACAGCGCCATTAAGGTTTGGAATCTAAGCTTTTGGGCAGAACCAGCTCTGTGTTTTGGCTAAGATCCATGTACATAAGCAACCGTACATGTATCATATGATGGAAAAGAAAGTGTGGTCATAAATCTTACAAGCATCCAAATCTCCACCGTCCCTAATGCACACCCAAGACAATCACACCGTGTTGTTTTCAAAGTGATGGACACTGAAATGGGCATCCCTGCCTACATTCTTGTACACCGTTTCATATGTAAATGCCTGCTTAAAAATCACAACTAGTTTAAATTGCCTACACAGAATCTACTTTAATGTTTCTGTATAGTGCCACAATGTGGCAAGGTCTTTTAAAATAGATTGCCTTGACGAAGATTTCATAATGTTTGAATCGCTTAGTGGAACACAAGATGATCTGGTTTCTAGCAGTGCTGGCTCATAATCCTGCTAGAAACATCATGTTTATTCTGGAACCAGCTAGTTCCCCATGGACACAATTCACAGAGAAAAATCAAATCTAACGAAAGATTTAACTTACCTAACTGCATTTTTTAAAATGGTCAAAGTGTAGGTGACTCTTAATCGCTTCATGACTTGTTTACAGGCCATCTGTTACTGGCATTTAATCGTACTTTTGCCTGCACCTGTATTTTATAAAGGTGTACAGAGACGTTTTTGTGTTCATATTTCATTTGGCTCCAAATTGCAATTATGTTTAATTATACATGACATTTTTTGATATTAAACATAAAACTTTATAGTACATTTTTATAGAAGATAGCCTAATTCTTTTTTGAAGCTTTGTGGACATAAATAAACTCCTGACTTTGAATCATAGTGAAAACTGTTGTTATTTGTGCAGTCTGTGTGTCAAGAGCTTTCCAGTGAAGTATGTTTCATGAGAATTGGTCAACTGGAAAGCAGACAAAAAAGGGATGACCAGCTAACTCCCAACTTTGAATTATATATATAAGATATTTAGTTCCTTCCTTCCTTCCTTCCTTCCTTCCTTCCTTCCTTCCTTCCTCCCTTCCTCCCTTCCTTCCTTCTGAGCTCTCCCTCCCTGCCATATCTGTCTGTCTGTCTGTCTGTCTGTCTATCTATCTATCTATCTATCTATCTATCTCTGTCATCATCATCATCTCCCCACATATATTCCCTACCTATACAGGATTAGGGGGGCACGAAAGTCACTTGCCTGGTCTCGCAGCTTGCTTTGCGGTGGGGGGGAGGCGCTTCGCTGCCCCCCCCGAAGTTCAGGCCGGGGGGGGGAGGCTTCCCGCCTCGCCCGGCCAAAATTCAGGCCGGGGAGAAGCGCCCCGTCTCCCCGGCCGCGAACTTCAAAAGAAAAAAAAAAACGCCCCTGTGATAGGCTACGTAACAATTAACGTAGCCTATCACAGCTAGATCTGCAAAGTCAGCTGTGATAGGCTATGTTAATCGTCACGTAGCCTATCATGGGTGACTTTGAAAAAAAAAAAAGCAAGTACGCAAATGGCGGCCCCCATAGGGAGCCGCCATTCCCATTCCTTATTTGGTTGCTGTAGTCTACGTAAAGATTTACGTAGACTACGGCGAAAATAAGGGCAACGCTATTTGCGTTGTCCTTATTTTCGCCGTAGTCTACGTAAATCTTTACGTAGTCTACAGGGACCAAATAACGAATGCGAATGGCGGCTCCCTATGGGGGCCACCATTAGCCGTACACGCTTTTTTTTTTTTTTAAAGTCACCCGTGATAGGCTACGTGACGATTAACGTAGCCTATCACGGCTGACTTTGGAAATCTAGCCATAATAGGCTAAGTTAATCGTTACGTAGCCTATCACAGGGGCGTTTTGTTTTTTTTTTACTTTGCTTGTAATGGCGGCGGTGGCAGCCAGTCGAAAGACCGGCTGCCGCCCCCGCCCCTGACGAAGACCTGCCGAACTGCCGCCGGGACCCGCCGCCGGAAGGGACATTCATGAAAGGTAAGTCCCATCCCTGGGGGGGGGCAGGGGGCGGGGGGCGGGGAAGTTCTCCCCAAACAACCTTCGGAGGACCGAATGCGTTGGCGCTCGGCCCCCCGAAGTTTCAGGGAGAAATTCTCCCCCATCCCTATAGGATGTTGCTGAGAACACAGAGGTACCATAGTAGTGAATTGTAATAACTGTTCTTATTCTGGTAAAAGATAGTTAGGGCAGGAGGCATACAGCAGAACCGTTTGGCACACCTAAACTCTGTTCCTAGTTTTGATATATTTCTTCTCTTTGTTGTCCTTTGCTTTCCCTATTTCTCTTCTTTCTGTCTAGCTCTTCCATTCCCTGTTCAGCCCCATTGGGGAGAGATGGAACATTACCTGGTCCAGTCAGCAGGAAGAGTCTTACTCTCTGGAGCCAAGGTGGTATTGCTGCTTGACAGATCCCTTGACAAACTGTGACATATATAACAGGAGCCTTATCTCTCCATTGACAGTTGTGTTGTGGAATGTAATGAGTCCTGAGGTCTCCAACAAAGTGAGCAAACATTGTGTAATCTAAATAGACAGAACATCCACATTGCTGTGCCACAAGAGACTCATATCTCTCAGGGAGAGCAGCTAAACAGCATTTTAGTGAGGCCTATTGTGCTGGAAATTCAAGCACAGCCAGAAGCATAGGTATTCTCCTGCATTAAAAAAAAAAATCTCAAAAATCTATGTGCGCAATTACAGATAGCATACAGAGATATGTTATAAGGTTGGTTAGACAGGGAAAAAAAAAACAGTTTATGTGAGCTAATAGTCAAACTGGGATGACTCCTCTTTTGTCTTATCTTTGTCGCTTTGTCTTTTTTCTTTATTTCAACATCAAGCATTCAAAGAAACCGGGGGGGGGGGCATAAAAATCAAGAGCAGATGGGGGGAACCTCCAAATAAGAATGCAACCATCACTACTACAGACTATCACAAAGGCCAAGTATTACCACTAATCAGATTCTGAGTATTGTTATTTATTATTTACTACATTTTTATCCCACGTTCCCGACAACTGTTGTCTCCCAAAGTTGCTCAGATGAATGAGAGAGAGAGAGAGAGAGAGAGAGAGAGAGAGAGAGAGAGAGAGAGAGAGGTCATCTGCCTTCAGGCTTCCTTCAAACTGACAAGGGAGGGGAGTGGAGGGAAAGGGAAGAGGACGGAGATCAGGCTTTTAAGCCCAGAACAAAGTGGTGAGTATATAAACGGGCATTCTAATGCACTCTGGGCCAGAAGATCTTCTCTTCTTGCTGCTTTTGTTTGAATAGCACTTGGTGGCTCTTGTTCCTTTGGCTAGTGAATGGAGCCAGAGCATTCTCTCCCCTCACTCCTCCTGTCCCAGGGCAGCTGTCAGTTGGAGCCACGTGAGGTTTTTGGCAAAGAGAGGAAGTGAGCATCCCGCAACTCCTCCTCTTCTGGTCCATGGATGGGCCAGGTTGGTCTCTGCCTTGGCTTGATGTTATTCCTGGGAAGCAGGGGTGTGGGATGCAGTCTCCCAGCGACCTGGCTGAAGGCAGAAGCCTTATTCAGACTTTATGGTCTATCAGTGTATAGCTGTGCTGTGTGCAGGTTCGGCGGAATTAACCTGTCTTGAATTGATTGCATGTGTGTCCTAGGCACTTCAGAGGAACCCATTTTTGGGGTGGAGCTCATTGAGCTTCCATGAGCTCTGCACCCCAGATGCCGGTTCATAGATCCCCGAGTTTCCCTGACTTGGCGCATGCCGAGTTGGGCAAGCTTGCATTTTCCCACTTTTCATGAGATGCCATTTTGCACAAAATCGCAGGTATAGCCATGTATGGGAATCGTGATTTGCGCAAAATTGTGGCCGTGAATAGCGCAATTTGCACAGCATTGCAGGCTTAAATTAGACCATTTACACCCGCAATTTTGCACAGATCCTCTTGTGCAAATCGCAATTTCTGTAAATAGCTAGACCTGCAATTTGTGCAAAATGCTGGCTCATGAAAAAGCAGCACACTGCGACCTATCGCCAGACCCCCGTGGCCTGCCTGGTGGCTTGCCCAGTGAACCTGCCAGTGATTGGGCAAGTGGCAGGAGTCAGATGAGCGGCACCTGAACAGGGTGTGGGACAGTTTTCCCATCCCTCATGCGTCCCTACATGTGCTTGCCTCAAAGTCCTACATGTGGAACTGTATCCTCAGCAATCCAGGTTCTTGACTGTACAATCTCTCCTCGGCGTGGAGAAAGCTCATGGGTTCTTTCATCTGGCATGTGCAGTGTATGAGCTTTTGCTGCCAGCATTCCAATTGTAGATTTCATAATGTAGAGTGGCTGTTTGCTGTTTTCCTTTGTGATTTTCTGTTTTCTAAAGGCCAGTTTGCATGTCACAATGTTGTTGTTTATTCGGTCAGTCACTTCCGAGTCTTCGTGACTTCATGGACCAGCCCACACCAGAGCTTCCTGTCAGCCATCGCCACCCCCAGCTCCCCCAAGATCAAGTCCATCACCTCCAGAATATCATCCATCCATCTTGCCCTTGGTTGGCCCCTCATCCTTTGGCCTTCCACTTTCCCTAGCATCAGCATCTTCTCCAGGGTATCCTGTCTTCTCATTATGTGGCCAAAGGACTTCAGTTTTGCCTTTAATATCATTCCCTCAAGTGAGCAGTCTGGCTTTCTTTCCTGGAGTATGGACTGGCTTGATCTTCTTGCAGCCCAAGGCACTCTCAGAATTTTCCTCCAGCACCACAGTTGAAAAGCATCTATCTTCCTTCGCTCAGCCTTCCTTATGGTCCAGCTCTCGCAGCCATAGGTTACTATGGGGACCATTGCTTTCACTATGTGGACCTTTGTTGTCAGTGTGATGTCTCTGCTCTTCACTATTTTATCAAGACTTGTCATTGCTGTCCTCCCAAGAAGGAAACGTCTTCTGATTTCCTGGCTGCAGTCAGCGTCTGCAGTAATCTTTGTGCCTAGAAAGACAAAGTCATTTTAGCCATGCTAAAAATAAGCCATGGTGGGTTGGTTGTTCTATTGCTAACCCATGTTACTCCCGAGTCCCGACAGACGATCAGGCACTCTGTGGCTATCCATGGCTTGTTTCCCCCTTAGTCCTCCCACCCACTCCTGGCACATAACCTGTGGACCTTTGCCGCACCACCTCACCAGACAATTCCACTAATGAGCACAAATGCACTCACTAGTGTAGCAGAGGTATTTTTGCATCTTTTTTTCCCCTCCTGGGAAATTTGTGCACATTTAATGTTATTTCCCCCCCCCTCACCTTTGAAAAGATTTGCATACATTTAACTTTTTTTCTCACCTCAGGGAGACTGGCGCAAATGTAGCTCAAACAAAAACTTTTGGGGAGATTTGCGAAAATTCGCTAAAGTGCGGTAGTTACTGCCAATAAATGCAGTACTTACTGTAAATATGGGCAAATCTTCCTGAAAGTTTTTTTTAAAATGTTATAATTGCACAAGTCTATACAAGTTTGAGGGCCACAGTGGCTTAGTGGTTAAGACGCTGAACTGCAGACCGGAAGGTTGGCAGGACAGCAATTCGAGACGCGAGTGCTGCGTGACGGAGTGAGCTCCCGTCTTCAGTTCCAGCTTCTGCCAACCTAGCAGTTCGAAAGCAAGAAATTGCAAGTAGATAAATAGGTACCGCCTCGGTGGGAAACGTAACAGCATTCCGTGTACCTCGGTGTTCAGTCATGCTGGCCACATGACCATGGAAGCATCTTCAGACAGCGCTGGCTCTTCGGCTTAGAAATGGAGATGAGCACCACACCCTAGAGTCGGACATGACTGGTTGGGAATAGGGATGGCAGAGAATTCCGCCATGGATCTCGGGGAGGCCGAATGCCAGTGCATTCGGCCCCCCGAAATCTGTGGTGGAACAGCCTGCCCCCCCACCCCCCCACGAATCCCCCGGGATGAGACTTACCTCTTCCGGGAGGCGGCAGCTCCGGCGGCAGCTTCAGCGGCGGCTCGTCTTCCAACCAGCTGCCGCCACCGCCATTTGCAGGTTTGTTTGGGAGTTTTTACACCCACGTGATAGGCTACGTAAGTTTTTACATAGCCTAAAACATCTGGGTAAAAAAAAAAAGGCGTACGGAAATGGTGGCGCCTACGGCCACTGCCATTTGCGTTCCTTATTTTGGGCCATCTTAGTCTACGTAAATAATTATGTAGACTAAGACGGCGAAAATAAGGGGAATGCAAATAGCATGACTGTGGCTCAGATCATGAGCTTCTTATTGCAAAATTTCAGCTGAAATTGAAGTACGTAGGGAAAACCACTAAACCATTCAGGTATGACCTCAATCATATCCCTTACGAATATACAGTGGAGGTGAGGAATAGATTTCAGGGATTAGACCTGATAGACAGAGTGCCTGAGGAACTATGGACGAAGGTCCATAACATTGTTCAGGAGGCAGCAACTCAATCCATCCCAAAGAAAAAGAAATGCAAGAAAGCCAAGTGGCTGTCTGAGGAGGCTTTACAAGTAGCTGAGGAAAGAAGGGAAGCGAAAAGCAAGGGAGAAAGGGGAAGATATACCCAACTGAATGCAGAGTTCCAGAGAATAGCAAGGAGAGACAAGAAGGCCTTCTTAAATGAACAATGCAAAGAAATCGAGGAAAACAACAGAATGGGAAAGACTAGAGATCTCTTCAAGAAAATTGGAGATCTCAAGGGAACGTTTTGTGCAAAGACGGGCATGAGAAAGGACAAAGAAGGCAGGGACCTAACAGAAGCAGATGAGATTAAGAAGAGGTGGAAAGAGTACACAGAAAAACTATATGATGCTGTTAAAGTGCTGCACTCAATATGCCAACAAATTTGGACAAGCTGGGTTTCAAAGAGGCAGAGGAACTAGAGATCAAATCACCAACATTCGCTGGATCATGGAGAAAGCAAGAGAATTCCAGAAAAACGTCTATTTCTGATTCATTGACTACTAGGGATGGCGGAGAATTCCGGCATGGATTTCAGTGAGGCCAAATGCACTAGCATTCGGCCCCCCGAAACCTGTGGCGGAACGGCCTCCCACCCCCCGCCACCCTGCGGTATCCCCCCAGGGATGAAGCTTACCTGGGGTGGATGTTCCGGCAACAGCAGCTCCAGCGGTAGTTCCTGCGGTGGCAGCTGGTCTCTCAGCCAGCTGCTGCGGCTGCCATTTACATCCTGCCAGGCTGCCATGATAGGCTACGTACGTATTTACGTAGCCTGTCACAGGAAAGAGCAGGGGCACAAACGGTGGCCGCAACCCATTTGTGTAGCTGCCTTTAAATACTTACATAGCCTATCACAGAAAGAGCAGCGGCGTAAACGGCGTAGTGGCCGCCATTTGCACCCCTGCTCTTTGCCATGATAGGCTACCTAAATACTTATGTAGCTTATCATGGTAGCCTGGCAGGATGCAAATGGCAGCCACTATGTCGGCCACCATTTGCAGGCGCAGCAGCTGGCCGTGGCCAGAACTCTGGCTGAGGATGGCCCTGGCCAGCGGCTCCATGGAGCCGCTGCAGAGCAGAGCCAGCCAAGGGAGGATTCCAGGTGGAGGGACAGAGCACCTCCCCCCCACCGCGAATCAAAGCTGCAAAAAGGTAAGTGACTTTCGTACATCCCTATTGACTACACTAAAGCCTTTGATTGTGTGGATCACAACAAACTCTGGCAAATTCTTAAAGAGATGGGAGTACCAGACCCCCTTACCTGTCTCCTGAGAAACCTGTATGAGGGTCAAGAAGCAACAGTAAGAACCAGACATGGAACAACCGATTGGTTCAAAATTGGGAAAGGAGTAAGACAAGGCTGTATATTGTCGCCCTGCTTATTTAATTTATATGCAGAGTACATCATGAGAAACGCTGGGATGGATGAATCACAGGTTGGAATTAAGATTGCTGGGAGAATGATCAACAACCTCAGATATGCAGACAATACCACCCTAATGGCAGAAAGCGAAGAGGATCTAAAGAGCTTCTTGTTGAGGGTAAAAGTGGAGAGTGCAAAAGCTGGTTTGAAACTCAATATTAAAAAAAAACTAAGATCATGGCATCTGGCCCCATCCTGATTCGTATAATCAAAGCTATGGTTTTCCCAGTAGTAATGTATGGCAGTGAGAGCTGGACTCTAAGGAAGGCTAAACGCCAAAGAATTGATGCTTTTGAACTGTGGGGCTGGAGAAGACTCTTACGAGTCCCCTGGACTGCAAGGAGGTCAAATCAGTCAATCCTAAAGGAAATCAACCCTGACTGCTCATTTGGGATGTCAGAGAATTCCACCATGTATCTCGGTGAGGCTGAATGCCAGTGCATTCGGCCCCCCGAAATCCGTGGTGGAACGAAGCCCCACCGCCCCCCCCCCACGAAGGGCGTGCAAAATGGGACACCTACCTGCTGGCATTCGCGCTGACTTGCAAATGTTGTCCGCGGCTGCGGCCGCCATTTGCTTCATCGCTGTAGCTGTGATAGGCTACGTAAATACACTTTCTTTTCTTCTTTTCTTTTCCTTTCTTTTCCTTTTCGTTATTGTTGTGTCCTCATAAGAATACTGCATTGTTGGGAAATTGTAGTTATTGATCAGGTTGTTGGTATTGTTTATTTCATTTATAAAGACAAAACAAATAAAAAATATTTTTAAAGGGGGGGGGGTTCACAAGGTAAAGCCACTGTAAAAGTAGGTCTGGGAAAGTACAAGTTCAGAAGCCCACACAGGACTGCAAATACTGACCCAAGGGCTCAGGTTCAGGACCAGGGAAAGCGAACCTGCAGCCAAGGTAAAGAGGGCAAGCCACCAAATAGGGCATCAAATATTGCCTGCCCTAAGAAGAAGTAAAATAAGAAGGAACAGCAGAACAGAGAAATCATTAGGTAAGATATACTTTAAAGATGTGTTTCCTTTAATACATTGAAAGAAAGAAAGAAAGAAAGAAAGAAAGAAAGAAAGAAAGAAAGAAACAGTTCTACTCTGAAAATATTGACACACAACACAGGTGCTGGAGAAGATACCTGCAACCTCAGGTCCAAAGGTACCAGGTACCTCCATGTTTTCATTATAGAGAAAGAAAGGTACTCAGTTGGAAACATAAGATTTGGGTTGCAAGTAATACTCCCTGCCTTCTGGAAACATGCAGAGGTATATAGCAATTCATCACTTCCTTAATTTTTTTTAAAAAATATATCACCCTCTCCCCCCCCCTTCCAAGACATCCAGTGGGGACAATTGTTTGGTTTTGTTTTTAAAGTAGTGATCTGTGGTTTGAACTGTGTTGCAATCTGCCCGGGAATCTATTATGATTAAGGGTGGTATATGAAGATTGCTAGCTCTTCCACTCACTAAATACCGCATGCAAGCAAGCCAAGTTCAGCCATGAAGGGAGGAGAAGCAGGACTGGAGTTGGCATAAGGAAACCAACGTGGCCACTGTCTGCTGGAATGTTTAGAGAGACCTCGTTACATCACACAGGCAGAGCCCAATGCTCAAACAGAGGAGAATAGTTTCTTATTAGTAGTAAGGAAATGTAGCCATAGCACTCTTCATTGTACAAAGTGTTCTCCAGTTCTCCTTTCCCCAACTAAAGCCATTTGCATCTTGCTCCTAACGTAAGTGCAGGACGTTTATGGAGGAATTATGTCCCACTAAAAACAACACAAGGTTCTTTTCTGTGTAACCAGCTTTCCTCAGATCCAGATGCCAGCCCTGAAATGGCCTTTCCAACCTTCGTAGTCAGCTTTTAGCAGCTCTGTGCTTGTGCTGAAAAACGGGAAAGAAAACAGAGCATGGAGAGAAAAAAGGAGAAGGGAGGGAGTAGGCACGTCTCCTTAGAGGAACAGACTGAGCAATACTTTATTCATTCCAGATGAATCTTCAAACCCATTTCAGTCCGACTTTTCTGCTGTCAAGGAAATACAAAGTAGAGCAGGGGCTGGCAGGAGGGGCGGAGGAGAGGCCACTCTTCTTCCTTCTTGGCTCTGCCCTCACCCCCTCGGTGCAACCCCAGATGCCTCAGAACGGTGCCTCATGCCAAGGTCTAGTCTTGGGCAACTGGGTCATCTTATCCATGTTTACGCAGGATTCAACTGCACTGAACAACACGCCGTGTACTTCTGACTAAAAGTGAATCCAGTCAGCTCTTGGGGCCTCTGAGACATAGGAGGGGAGTACTAGCATGTTTGGGACAGCTCCAGGTTTTGCAGACATACAACAAACCTTTCCGGGGCAAAACTCCTATGTAGGGACGTCAGAGAATTCTGCCATGGACTGACATGGGATCGAACTCCCTTCAGTCCGTGCCACAGAATCCTCTGTGGAACGGCACCACAAGGTCCTGCGGAGCCATCGGTTATGCGGCTTTTTTTTCATCGTCCGCCAAGAGTCGCAAAATTTTCATGAATAAAAACGCAGTGTAGTATGTTCCTATAATAAATATGTAAGGTTTTTTAAAAAATGAATTGTGCTCACTGCCTTGTTTGCGGGTGTTCTTTTTAAATTGAAATCCTTTGTCTCCGTTTACTTTCAGCCAAAACACTTCCTCTTCCTAGGGGCTTCCCAAAAGACAGCTGTCTTAGGTGTGCCTGAGCAACGTTTAAAGCAATGCTGTTTAAAAGAAAGAAAAAACCTTTTTAAACTGACCATGCCACTCCCGGACCAGCAAAAGGGCAAAGGGATGTGAATTTTCAGAGATGTAGACTCATAAACTGAGGTCTTCCTGGTAAACAGACATGGCTCGAGAAGGTGGCATTCATATCTGATGCACATGATACTCACATCAGCTGGAACATGGACCTCAGAGGAACAGGTGGTTTGTCTTGTCTTGTCTTCAGCTCATATACAGAGATTCGGAGACAGGGAGGAATCCAGAAGTATAACAGGAACCAGCAGCCATTTCATAGAATTTATGGTCATGGCAAGTACGTCTTGTCATTCCATGTGTTCCACACAGCTGTGATTCATCGCCATCACCTGCTAGCATGTTCTGAGGCTTGGCATCTCCTCCAGGACATCCAGCCTCATTTGTGTGTAAGATCCATGGTGTCCAGCTGGTCTACCTGTATATTAGGCACCTGTGTCTAAAGGATACTCTCAGAAACATACCAGCAGAAGGAGACACTTGGCCCACTACTCTGTGTGACAGAATTATATTATGTCTGGTAAGAGGAAGGTTTCTTGTGCAAAGGTGTGAACTCTCTCCAACATTTTATTGGGGAGAATAACAGATGGAAACACATTGGGCTTCTTGTTACTAAACTATTTTGCATCCTGAGAACCTGTTTCTCACCTTTGTGACTTACTTTGGATGCTCATCTCCCTCCGCTTTTTCCTTTATTAACATACAGACAGGATGGTGTGTTTGGGCTGAGTGGTTAAGAGCCTTCTTTGTATTTCCATTTAAAAAATGCGATCAAACAAACAACGACAAAAAATAGTTGAACCCTGATGAACACTTCGTCATTAGGTTTAGTCAAGATGTAGTCCAGGGGTGTAAAGAAATGCTGTTGGTTCAAGGGCTGAATTCAATTTTGGATTCTTTTGAAGTTTTGGATTCTTTTGAAGTTCTTTTGTTCCAGTGATGAGTGAGGTCTAAAGCAAAAGGGATGGAGCCCCAAACAAAAAACTACCAGCATACTTTAGCTTGCAACTCTTTCTGCCAGTAAGTAAATCCTAGGAGAGGCATTTCAAGTTTTTAGAATGGGAAAAGATGTGCTAAAGGCTGGAAACAAACAAACCATCTGTGGTGGGGGGACTGGTGGTGTTGGCCAGGTGAAGGGTCATAGCTGCCTGGGCAACCCTGAAGGCTCAGCTTGGGGCTCCAGGAGAGCTGGATTTGGCCCACAGGCCCGAGGTTTCCCTTCCCTCCTCTAGCCCTTTGATGAGCCTCTAGTGTGTAATACTGGATAGACCTTTGCAGAGTTTTAACACTTTTCTTTTTAGTAGTCATGCACAGAGGCTGTTATGGTGGTGGAGAAACCAGTCTCAACATCTATGTGCCATGTTACCTGACAGAACATACCCCAGCCTGGTTAACAGTGGTGGCATCTCAAGGTGCTGTTTAATAATGCCAGTCTTTCAGGGGAAACAGTATGATCTGGCCCTGAAAGAGAGACCTAGTTGGATGAAAGGGAAGGATAAACTTCTCCCAAATGTGTCCTCCAGAAGGTGCAGGGGGGGGCAGTCAAGCACCAGTCAAGACTGGAGGGGCATGGAGGGGTATAGCTGCATGCCATAAAGATTCCAACTTGTTGTTTTTCATATAGTGGTTTTAATGTTCTGTTTATTTTAAATTGTTTTATTGTGTGCTGTTTGGTTTTAATTTTTGTCGAGAACCGCCCAGAGAGCTTCGGCTATTGGGCAGCATAGAAATAAAATAAATAACTAAATAAATTGTTGACCAAATATCCCATTCAGCAGGTGGTCCAGTTTGTCTTTTCCTGTTAAGAGAGCTAAGCAAAAATCCTAAAAAAGTGACCACAGCATTGATAGTTGGAGGTTGGTTGGAGCGGTATCAGTTGAACTCCTTACCAACCTGGGACAATTCTGTCTCCTAACAAAGGCCACCTCAGTGACTGTTGTGAAGGTAAGACAATGTAATTAGGCCATTTTGAGCTTATTGGAGAAAGGATGGGATATATATGTGATAAATAAATAGTGCAATATGTTGGTGGGGAAAGCAAGTAATGAATTCTACCCATCCCCCCCTCCCATACACACAAACACATGATTTTCTTTTTCATTGGTTCAGAGATAATTAGGAAGAGACACAGCGAGCCATGGCTACAAAGGGGCTTTGTCTATTATGGCTGCTACTGGTGTTCACTTGGATGATGGTAGGGGTGGAAGCTTTCCGTGATTATGAATACTTCAAACTACATCATGTCGATTTTCCAAAGACAAATGCCGGAATGGCAATGTCTACTGCAGGATGATTCTGTCATTCTGATCAAGAGATGCATTGCCTTTGGAATCTTACACACTTACATCATTCATACCTCAGAACAGCAGCTTCAAGACATCTGCACCGTTGATGGCAAACCAGTCACTGGAGACCATCGACACTCATCTCCCCTTTCACTGACTTCCTGTTATGATGGCTCATGACCTCACTTTCTCTGGTGAAGGCATCACTGGAATAATTGAAGTTCGGTGTAAGAATGGAAAACCAGTTGAATTTCTGGGATTTCATAGATTTGTTTGGCTCCCAAGTCGCTGAATGTCTCAGGCAAAACATAGGCCTAGGTTGTAAAAGATATGGAATGTTAATGAATTTAGATCTGCCTTAGATGACCTCCAGTCTGTCTAGGGATTCAAATGTCTACCCTGCTCCCTTTGGGCCTCCTTCCACCCTCCTCTGATCCTTCGCCTCACTTTGCATGATTTCCTTGCTTGCTACCTTTCCTGCTGTAGGGCTGCAGCTGCTTCTTGACATCCTGCTGCCTTTCTGGCTCTCCCCATGGTGACTCAGATAAGCATACCTGGAGCACTCTGATCAGCTTGTGAAAACACACCTGACAATTACGTCACTATCTCCAGCCTAGATTGGATAGTTCAAGCAGGGGGGAAAGAAGTTGGTGTCTGCATAATTTAGCAACCACATCTGGCAAAGCTCAGGACTTCAGTTTCCCTATGTGCATTTTAAAATTATATTGCTTGTCTTTGGTTGGAGGAGGCTTCAGTTATATGAGGCCTCACCTCCAGTGGGACTGCCCAGTCATGGATTTGCCACTGCAAGAAGAACTAGGCCTGTATGTAAATATGGCAATTCCTTGTAGTTATTGAGATAACAGTCCTTCTAGGATCTGTGACAAAGGAACTCTCGTTGCATTGTGTTCAGGGGTGGAAACAGCAGTTGTGGTCCTGTACCCCCCTATGTAGTCTGCTGATATTTTCCTGCCTTGGCTCAAAGTTCCCAGGGGAGCCACCCTGAAGCAGTTGCACTTACTGGAAGGACAAGGCGGAGTCAGGTCCAGCTCAGCAGGAGGGCAGGACAGGGTCTTTCAGCACCCTGGCCAGATCTATGCTGGCTGGAACTCACTCAGGAAGAGCTGTTGTCTCAGCAACATGCAGAGGCCTTCTGAAACCGTCTGGACCTGTGTTAACTCTTCCCGCTGTAAGTAGCTGTCTGCTTATTAAAGGACCATTTTCTGATTCTGCAGCTGCTGGCTCCTACTGGCAATGAAGACTGTATTGGATGGGTGCCCTCTGAATCTGAGTAGTCTACTAAAGCTACATCCTCTGGCCTGGAAGATCCCCGATTAGTAGATGATAGGTCACTGGATGAAACCTCCTTCCCCTCTGAGTCCTCCTCTGAGTCATAGGGGGGAATCCAAGCCAGAGAACATGTGGATGGAAATTCATGTATGGAAATGGAGGTAGTCTCAGAGGAGATGTGGAGACCTCCAAGACTTATAGTCTCAGTCAACTTACCATGCATGCCAAGGCTGCCTTGTGTGGAGTGGTTCAGAACTTCATGGCCACCATGACAGCCATGGGCCTGTCTCAAATAATATCTGGCCCAATACATGTGGCGCAATACATCTCAAATAATATCTGGCCCAATACATGTGGCGGTGCACACATTGGGTTTGGGCATCTAAACTGGAAGGGAAGAAAATGATATGTGGGTAGGGGATCCTATGATGACTCTAGGTTTGTTGGAGAAATCCTCCACGGACTCCAATGAGGCCGGATTCTATTGAATCCGGCCCTCTGAAGTGCGTGGAGCATCAGCTCTCCTACCTCCACGTCCCCCGTGAAGTCCTCACCGGCGGATCCTGCCTGCCACCAGCTCCGAAGCCCCAGCGATATGGCCACCATTGCTGTATTGCTGGCTGGACTGACGGACTGCATACGCAAATGGCGTCCAACATAGCGGATGCCAGTTGCATCCCAGAACTTTGATGTGATAGGGTACGTAATCTTTATGTAGCCTATCACATGAAGGAACAGGGACGCAAATGGCGTATGATCACTCCTAAATGTGCTCAGCCAAACAATAAAGTCCTATTGGCTCCTTGGTTTTCTGAGGAGCTGGGAAATGGCAAGGTCAACAAGTAGAATGCAGCTGGTGTAAAAACCGAAGCAAATATGACTAAAACTATGACCCTTTTAGGGCCTACTCTGTGGATGTGACTTTGGGAAGGGGAGTTTATTTCTTCCCCATCACTGTGTCTGCACAACATTTGCCAATAGAGCTGTTTCAGGTGGTCAGGAGTCTGCTTCGTATAGTTCAACACACACACATAGGCCCATTGTGTTACATTTGTAGATACAATTATTTATATTTTCTCCAACTTGGATGCCACCATTCTGAAAGAAATGGAGATGGATGTAGCCATGGCACCCGCTCGTCCTGTGGCTATGGATACTTCTCAGCTTGTGCAAGCTGCTTCGAGGACTGAGGCCTATCACTTGGACTTTAGGTCCTTGCTCTTGCTGGCTAGACAGGTCTTCCAGGGCTGGGCATACAACATGAATATCAGGAGTGGTCAATGACTCATTAAGGGATACATAGTTACAGCATTCCTAAAGGAGGCAGTAGTAAAACCACTGTTGAAAAAGCCCTGTCTAGATCCCTAGGCTATGAAGAATGATCACCCAGTTTTGAATCTACCATTTCTGAGCAAGATCTTGGAATGGATGGCATCATGTGAGGGCCAGTGAGGTTTAGATGATACTGATTATTGAGATACATTCCAGTCTAGCTTCCAGCCTCGTTACAGAACAGTGTCCTTAGCTCCAGGGACCATAAGTTCTAGTAGCAGGGCTCAGTTAAAAGGTTGCCAATTTCAATGGCAGGGAGAGATCTTAGAGCATCTTTACTAGTCAGTACTGGGATAGATGCACTAATGGGCTGACTCAGCTGAAGGCAGATTCAGGTGAGCTCGACCAGGCTAGGGATGTAGAATGGACTTCCACCATCCACCTTCTCTCCACTGGTCCTATGCCAATCTGTATCTATTCAGACAGTTAGACCAAGTCTCCAATCGACTGCTTCACCCCAACAGAGGTTTGTATCTTTCCTGCCCCAAGATTAAGCAGGGCAAGCCCTATACGGGGATATGACCAACACATTTTATTTCCTTGTACTGGGACTTGAGGACTTGGAGAAAACAGATGATGTGCCCTGTAATTTTTAAAATGAATGTGTTTGGCATTGCTGATGTTGGAAGCCCCACAGGTAATCAGAGGTCCCCATGGGAAAAAAAACAACAACTGATACCTCAAACAGCCCATCTCTACTGTTAGATGTGACATTCAATCTATAAAGACTCCTGTCTGAACAACTTGCTCCACCATTATCTGGGAGATTAAGTTGAGGCAGGCACAGCTCTGTCAACTGAAGCTTTTCTGTATCTTCTGCCAGGACTGATACTGAGGATGATGGCAATAAGTGTTCATGAACGGGTCTGGTTGGAGCTTTGTCCAAATCTGTCCACGTTCCATCTGATTTTGCTGCTGCTACTGTTATATTATTCTTCGAGCAGAAGTTTGAACTCCAGCTCCATACATAGCTGGAGGTCAACAGTCCAATCTCATTCATATAAACCTTCAGATGAGATGTTCATTGGCCAATTTGTGTCCATGACACTTGCTAACACTGTTACACAGGAGTTTAAAAAACATCCCAGTTATTCCACTGCAAGAAATGCTTAGTAAGTTTTCTTTCTTTCTTTCTTTCTTTCTTTCTTTCTTTCTTTCTTCCTTCCTTCCTTCCTTCCTTTCTTCCTTCCTTCCTTCCTTCCTTTCTTCCTTTCTTCCTTTCTTCCTTTCTTTTACTCTCTCATATGAAAAGTTCTGTACTGGACCCAGGGATCATTCTTCACTTCAAAAAATAAATTGCTACTGTTAAGCACCATCTTTTCTCTTTCTTCATTCTTTTCTTTTTGAAGCCAGGATGGTGTTCATTCAGATTAATATTCTTCCACTCTACCCTGTACAACCAGAACAATTAGCATGTCAAGGTCAGATCTGGTTCTTCCTTAAACTTTTCTATATCTCAATTGATGAAAATGTTTTTTGAGCTGGATGGGGAGCAGAGGTCAGACATTCATCCATGTGGGAAGAATCCTTACGTGCACATCCAAACTGCCCTAGATAGTACTTTTCTTTTCTGCGGGACCACTGTTGGATGTGGGGCGGGCAAACCTCCGGGGGTTGTCCTACCCCGCAATCACCACTGCCAAATTTGCCATATCCAAAATTATGGCATTTTTGCAGAGGAACAAGGTGTGTTTCCCTGCATGTGCCTTGTTTCCAAGCAGAATCGTGTTTCCAAAAGCATGATTCATCTTGCAAACAAGCATGCTCCGTTGTGCCTTATTTCCCTGCAAATTACTGCAATTTCAGCAGTCTTGGAAGGGGAACACAGTGTGTGTGTTGCAAAAAAAAAGCCGCGGGGGACGGACACATGCAGCCTGTAGCCTGTGTGTTCCCTAACCCCTGATTTAGGTAGAAACATAGTTACTTAGATGTTATTGAGCCAATGATAGGATTCTTTTTGCTTGCTTGCTTTCTTTCTTTCTTTCTTTCTTTCTTTCTTTCTTTCTTTTAAGAAATCATGGTCAATTCAGACTTCCAGAGTCAGCTGTCAATCTCTCCAAAGGCTGCCAGGGGTAACAAAAGAAAAAGCAACCCACCTACCCCTACCCATACACACACATGCAGACCCTCAGAACAAAAGAAACACGCATGATTATTTTCCTTATTAATATGTAATTCATTAATGCAAAAAGAAAAATGGAGAAGATTCAGAAAGGAAAAAAGAAAGCAGAGTTCTACACTCTATTTTATTATTTTAAAAGCCATAAATGGCTGCAGTTAGCTTAGATGGTTCTTCATCCAGTTGCTTTGTTCCTGTGGTGCTTCTCTGACAATTCAGGGACTGTCATAGATCCTGAGTGTGGAAACAGCTTTTCCTGGTCTTGAAGCCCTCATCAGTTCTCCTCATGGGCACCCCTCCTCAGGGAATGGTGCCTCTCCTTGGACACACACTCAGTGCCTGAGAACCAAAACTTTGTACATTATAGCCTAATCAAAACAGGAGCCTGACATGCACAAGGGGGTGATTTGTCTATCTCCGCACCCCATTAGTTTTGCCCCTGAGATGCTAAGCATCTGTGGATCCTTTCTCTGCTCTTTTGACAGACCAGACAGCTCCCTCCCTCATAATAGCCATCAAACTGCACTTTTATTAAAGAGGGTCTCTGTTAACACTGCACTGTGGAGCAAGTGATCTTGGTTGGTAATGAACTGAGGGGGGGGGGACTGATTTGGGGGAGGGCTATTTTGGGCAGGATATTAATTGGTGGAAATAAATGATGATAGTACATTTGAGGTGATATGGGAGTCATGGAAGGGCAGGGATGTCTGAGAATTTCATTTCAGTTTGCACATCACTCAAAATGCCCTGTTCATAACCCTGAATGCTAACAGGAGTGCATGTTCTCTGAAAGTGTTCACAGTTTCCTGAACTTGTGCTTGCATTCACAAAATGTGCACTTTTAAAAAAATGCCTATTTAAAAACGGGAAACTCTTGGTGAATGCACAACTTGAAAAATGCACAACTTCTGAAAAATGCACAACTTTCCCCATTCAAATGAACAACAACAACAAATGGCCACAAATAAGAAGGGGAACAAGCTAAATCAAACTTGCAAGCAAAGTTTGGAGAATTTCAGTATGGGGTCATCCCTGTTTCCTCCATCCTTACTGAAGGGGAATTGAATTGTTTTGAAGAGGAACAGTTTTGGGGTGCAAATGGAAGAATTTGGATTTTGATGGCTTGCCTTTGTAAAATTTAAATTCTAGTAAATCAAAATGTTCATATATGCCTATAAATCAGCATATGCCAATTCTATGCAATACATTTTCTCTGGGCTTGATCTTCTGGGTACCTAGCAATACCCCTGCAGACAAGCTGGGAGGAAAAGAGAGGTGGATGAGAAACATTCCCAGTAGTTCAATCATTGGGCAGAAAGAGTGGGGCATTGGAAGAGCAAGGTGAGAAAAACTGACATTTACCCTGCAAATTAGCCACATGGATCTAGCCATTTATTTCATTGTATGTTATGCTATACCTGCAAAGAGAGCTTTGGCTATTGGGCAGTACAGAAATGAAATGAAATGAAATGAAAATAAATAAATAAATAAATAAATAAATAAATAAATAAATAAAATTTCAGATGTACATTATATTTTCACAACAATCCAGTACACTGCATTTGGAAAAGAGATTATGGGGGTGTCTCCATGACAATGGAAGGAGAATGAAGGAGTGGCTTACCCGCATTTTCATGGAGCTGGTTTTGATCCGGGCATGGATCCACGAAGGCTTTGCATCATTCTAAGTCATCTCAGAGAACATACTTCTGGGGGGCGGGGGGCGGGGGTGACTGTCATCTGACTGGCAGGGGCTGCTCAACCAATAAGAGAGGCTTCCCCCCTCCAGGCTCTCCCCCCCTTTCTTCTTCCTATTGTTTTGCTGATTATGCTTTATACTGATTTGGATTTTTACTCTGGTTCTATTAGTTATGGATTTCTTTATGCCTGTGTGAAAGTCTGTGGTGAGAAGCAATGAGTGAATGTTGTTGTTAGGTATTATTATTATAATCTTCCTATTTAGTTAGATGAGTGAATCATAATGCAAGATGCAACATACCTGATTTAATAATATATAACCCTCTCATTGCAGTATGTGATCCACACAATCAAAGGCTTTAGCGTAGGCAATGAAGCAGAAAGCAGAAATGCCTCTCCTAGGATTTAATTACTGGCAGTAAGCGCTGCAAGCTAAAGTATGCTGGTAGTTTTGTGTTTTGGGCTCCATCCCTTTTGCTTTAGACCTCACTCATCACTGGAACAAAAGAACTTCTCCAAAATTGAATTCAGCCCTTGAACCAACAGCATTTCTTTACACCCGTGGACTAGACTCCTGACTAAACCTAATGATGAAGTGGTCATCAGGGTTCAACTGATTTTTGTCGTTGTTTGTTTGATTGCATTTTTAAATGGAAATGTAGTAGCAATGTAGAGGGTCAGACTAAGTAGCCTCATGCCTCACGTTCTTGCTGAGCTCTTGCTCCCTTAAATATATGTTTGTAAGCTGACGAGACACAGGAATGTCTTATCTTGTCAACAAGGCTAAGGTCAGCATAGGGTTGTATATCATGTTCTCTGCTGTTCTCTGCTTATCATGCCCTATAACCCATTTCCTGTGCTATAAACAATGGTGCTAGAAGAGGACATGCTGAATACTGCAAAACCACACAGAAAAGAGAGGGGGAGCTTTTTCCTATGTGTCATAATGTCTATAAAAACAATTTGCTGATGTACCTCAGGGCTTTTGGCTCTTTGGAAGTGATTCCAGCCATAAAGCCCACGCGTTAATAAAGAAAAACTCTTTTTTCCTTCACTCTGTGGTCTCTCTGACTCTGATTCCTGCAACATAAATGGTGCCGTGACTCGGATTGTGGCAGGCACTGAGACAGAGAGGTGGCAGTTGCTTGCTCTTAGTCGCCGTGCCGGGAGGGAGAGCTCAGCGCATGCCTCCCTTTCTTGGCGCCACCGACCTTTTTGTCAGGTGAACGGGAGAAAGCCTGAGCCGGGACCGCCCGAACGGCAGCGAGCGTCAAGACAACCTCGGAAAGCGGAGGAAGGAACTTGAGCCCTGCCCATATTGCAGCTGCAATTGAGTTGAAACCCACATTAGAGGCCTTCAGGAGAAAGGCAAGTATATGAAGTTGAAAGTGGGCCCCGCCTTCGGGAGAAAGGCCAGTGTAAGTATACGTATACAAGGGGAACCCACCCAGTTGGGGTGGAAGGGGGACTTGATCACTCCCCGAGCAGGCACTAGTACTCAGCAAGGCGCTGAGGAAACTGCTTCACTCTAGTGGAAAAAGTGGGATAGTGGGCGGCAGAAACGTATAAATGAAGTGATAGAAGATTGTGTGAGTGGCTACTGCGGTTTCTATAGCACGCCGTTGACCGTCCGGGTGCCCAGGCCAGTAGCAAAGCACGTGGTGTAAGAAGTCCTCTTGTGTCGGTCAGTGAGACCCCTTACTCGCTGACCAATTCCCTTCCCTCTTTGTGTCCGTCTTCATCATTTGGCCAAGCCAAAATCGCGCTACTACCATGCTCCTGAAAGCTGCAATGAACTGTGTAAGCTGGGAGACCCAACCTGATTGAAAAGAAAAGAAGATATTGGAGTAACTGTCTTAAAAAACAGTGAAATCTGTGTAGCTGGCTGGCTGACGCTGTCAGTGATGTTACAACTTTAAATTAAGACTGTTTTCCTGTTTGAGACCCCAGCAAAGAAAGCTGACCTGAGTTATTTGTTGCCCATGCCAAAGCAAAGATTTGGCTGCCCTGTACCTCATCGTGTCCTGTTTTGAGCTTGGGATTTACAAATACAAACAAACTGGGAAGCTTGCCTTTGAAGTCCTGCAAATCACCCCACCGCCTCCCCGAAAAAGATTAATGGCGGCCTGAAAAATGCAAGTATAAGGTGATGCCCATCACCCCCCAGCATCCTGAGTTTCAGCACTTTGCTTTCGTGTACCAGGTTGAAAGAGAAGAGAAGAGGGGTGTGTGTGTGTGTGTGTGTGTGGGGGGAGATATTACAAATCCCTGGCAAGCTTGTCTAGCGATAGATAGCCCCGAGAGCTTCCCCCCTTTTCACAGTGCTGTGAGGCTTTTCATAAACTTGAACTCTCATTGCTGTAGACTGTGTGTCTGTGTTTGTAGTCAGCTCAGTGTACAACAGGCTGAGTTTGATCTATGACTTTTAGATTTCCTTCTGCTAGAACTCATGCAGCATAGAGTTGCTGATGCAAAAATGGTGACCTAGAACTCTTTGCGTGTGTGAGTATGCCCATCCCTTGATTTTGATGAGCCCTGAGCATGCAGCCAGAGGAGCAGTATAGTTGCTGGATCTGCTCCATCATGCCTTACCATGCAAGAAGTGTTTTCCATTCATTGTGTTAAATTGCAAAAAAAAAGTTTGTTGTGTGTATTTTATGATTTCTTAGATATCATAAAATATATGTGATATTTGCAGATGTTTTTACTGTTAGTTGCAACTCCAAATGATACTGAGTGTGGTTCCCAGTGGTTGACAAGGGCAAAGACAGAGACAAGTAGAGAAAGACAGAGACAAGTAGAAAAAGACAGAGAAATAGAGAAAGTGGCAGACACATACAGAAGGGAGAAAAAAAGAAGACAGAGAAGGCAAGAAGCAAAGAGAAAGAACATTTGTAGAGAAGAAGTGTGGCCATAGTTGCCCCCAGGGTAAATTGGAAGCAGCTGATTATGCCTGGAGCTTAAGAAGAGCCTATCCCAAATGTGCGTCATTGGGACTAGTGTAGGGCAGAAAGGTTTAAGTCAGTGAGTTTAACTTGAAAAAAAGACAAATAAAGAAACAAGGCTAGTGCATGGAGCGGAGAGTTTTATATAGAAAGTTTGAAACATGATCTGCAATACAGGCAGATCAGCAAGAAAGAGAAAGCAAGAAAGAGAGAGAGAGAGAGAGATTTCTCTTCCCAAACAGGGGGAAGAAGTAATAGCCTGCCTTTGGGCTGTTACATACATGCAAAGTGTGATGAATCACAGCAACAAGGTTCTGTATGTGCAAAGTGAAAAAAACACAGCACCTAAGAGGGGAGTCCCTCTTCGACCTAATTTCAAATGAGTTTCAAGAGATCAGGGGGTGATAAAAGTGAGTAGTTGCAATAATTCTTACTGTTATTGGCTGCTTTGTAACTTTGTGTGCTTGCTTATATGGCTATCGCATTTAAAGTGTACATTAAAGTAGATGTCAACCCCCTAGTGATAAAACAGCAGAGCAAAAAGATCTGGCCCTCTGGGCAAGACTGCTAGTGGCCTTGAATCATCTGAGGGTAAAATGTATTGGGCCCAGGAGCGTAGCCAAGTCATTTGCAGTGTAAGAGGGGCCTAGAGTTCCACAGTGCTTGCTTAAGTTCATTATTGTTGCAATTCCCTTGCTAGTAAGCCTCTAAGCCTTCTGAGCATATGAAAATGATTCAAAGGGCAGATAGCATGGTATAGCACGTTCCATGCTAATGAATGAAAGTGTTATCAAGCACTCTGCCTGGGAAGCGAAGTTTGTTTACAGGAGGCTGTGCCTGAGAACCAAACACTTCTAGCCTATGCTGAAAATGCTTGCTAATGTTGTGCTGTCTCATGGGTAACATGTATGGTATAAAACCCATTTAGCCCAATGGCTCGTGGTTCAGAGAAGCTGTCTGATCCAACCATTAGGTACGCCTGTGTGCTGTAAGTTACCCAATAAAGTCTCCTTGTAAGTAAAAAAAAAAAAACTGTCGCTGGATTCCCAACACACAAGCGGGGCTAGAGCGCCTCACCCAGTATCAAACCCTGCTGTTAAAAGCCATGAGGGCAGGTATGAAAAAGTCAGTTAATATGCCAAGGTGTCTGAAGTGCTGCAAGGTGCCACCGAGGCCCCCAGAGAGTACTTGGAGCGTCTTTTAAATGCCTATCACCAGTATACCCCCCTCGACCCAGAGGCCCAAGAAGACGAGGAAATGGAAGAAGACCCAGCAGAGGCAGAAGATTCTTAAGAAAGAACCAGTGTGCCCAGTGTGGACAAGATGGACATTGGTGGCATGAATGCCCAAATAAAATAAATCAAATACACAAAAGAGAAAACCAAAGGGGCCAGAACGGGCGAGGGAGGAGACAGCTTGGTTGGCAACCAAACTGGCAAAAGCAGGGGTCTATAAAAATGTATAAAGAAGCCCCCTTCATTAAAGTGGCTAAAGCCAAAAGTCTTAAATAAGACAAACCGGGCCCCCTTAATCTCGGCCCCGGGAAGCCCCTAGTCACTGCCACTGTGAGGGGCCGTGACATTGACTTCATGATTGACACTGGAGTGGCATCAAGAGCAAGCAAACGTTAGCCTTAAACAAGAAGTCCAAACACTGGGCAAAGTTCTTCAAGCCCAGCGTCGCTTTGTCTTAGAAAATAGGCCCCAATTCCCGTCACAGAAGTTCATCCTTTCCAACCAGGAGATGAAGTATGGGTTAAAGAGTGGAAAAAATAACCCTTTAACTCCCAGGTGGAGAAGACCCAAAACTGTCATACTTTCCACCCCCACAGCAGTGAAGGTAGCTGGAATTAAACCCTGCCTGGATACATTGGACACGAGTCAAGAAAGCAAAGGGGAAAGTAGACTGTAGCTGAAAATCCTTTAAAAGTCATTCTAAAGAAACTAGGGATGGGGGAGAATTTCTCCCCGAAACTTCAGGGGGCTGAGTGCCAACGTATTCGGCCCCCCGAAGTAGTTTCGGGGAGAAATTCTCCGCCCCCCGCCCCCCCCGGGATGGGACTTACCTTTCGCGAATGTCCCTTTCGGCGGCGGGTCCTGGCGGCGGTTTGGCAGGTCTTCGACAGGGGCAGAGGCGGCAGCCAGTCTTTTGACCGGCTGCCGCCGCCGCCATTCCAATAAAAGTAAAAAAAAACCAACGCCCCCATGATAGGCTACATGACGATTAACGTAGCCTATCATGGCTAGATTTGCAAAGTCAGCCGTGATAGGCTACGTAAATCGTCACGTAGTCCATCACGGGTGACTTAAAAAAAAAAAAGCGCATACGGCTAATGGCGGCCCCCATAGGGAGCCGCCATTCGCGTTCCTTATTTGGTCGCTGTAGTCTACGTAAAGATTACGTAGACTACAGTAAAAATAAGGGAAACGCTATTTGCGTTGCCCTTATTTTCGCCGTAGTCTACGTAAAGATTTACGTAGACTACAGCGACCAAATAAGGAACGCGAATGGCAGCTCCCTATGGGGGCCACCATTTGCGTACGCGCTTTTTTTTTTTTAAAGTCACCCGTGATAGGCTACGTGACGATTAACGTAGCCTATCATGGCTGACTTTGCAGATCTAGCCGTGATAGGCTACGTTAATTGTCACGTAGCCTATCACGGGGGCGGTTTTTTGTTTTTTGTTTTACTTTTTATTTCGCGGCCGGGCGAGGCGAGGCGCCTCCTCCCCGGCCTGAATTTCTGCCGGGCGAGGAGGGAAGCCTCCCCCCCCCGGCCTGAACTTCGGGTGTAGCAGCGAAGCGCCTCCCCCCCACCGTGAAGCAAGCTGCGAGACCAGGTAAGTGGCTTTCGTGCACCCCTAAAAGAAACAGTAAAAAAGCTCAGGCTAGGCCCTACTGTGGGCGCACCTGGAGACCACCCACCCGGCGTACGGTCAGATCCCAAAGAAAACCAAACATGCGGGTTGTAGTAGTAGTAGTGTTGTGTTGTGTTTTTTTAATAACGTGTACTAAAGGGGGGTCTGCCCCTGAAGGGGGAAGTCTGTCCCAGCGATTCGCTGATAATTACTGGCTTCATCTAGCTAACATCACAGGAGTAGAACATTTTTGTTTGCCAAGAGATATACCTGCAAACAGGGGTTTTTTTAAAAATCTTTTTCTCCTCCATCATTTAGGCTGTAAAGTACATCAGACGCTTTGTTGTTTTAATTTCACTGATAATAGTAATGCTGTAAATGTTCAAATCAATAATCTGCATAATATAGTGGCTGACATAACAATAGGACAAAACAATTAGCTAGATTAGTTAACCTCTGGGCTCCCAAATTTTAGCTGGCTTAAGGCATTGTTCATCCTAATTCTACCAGTGTTGTTCATAAAAGTACTGTTATGCCTTTGCATTCCTTGTTTTATGTGCTGTTTAACCAATCTGTTTTATGTCTCGGCTAGTAAAACTGCCTCCCTCTACGCTCCAATAGCCCAACAGGAGGTTAAGTGATATGTATGTCATAAAAAGTTTTGTATTGTGCTTTGCAGACTATTATAAGCATTCGCTTATCAGAAATGCTATAATTGTAATAAAATTATGCATTTAAAGGGGGAAATGTAGTAGCAATGTAGAGGGTCAGACTAAGTAGCCTCATGCCTCATGTTCTTGCTGAGCTCTTGCTCCCTTAAATATATGTTTGTAAGCTGACGAGACACAGGAACGTCTTATCTTGTCAACAAGGCTAAGGTCAGCATAGAGTTGTATATCATGTTCTCTGCTGTTCTCTGCTTATCATGCCCTATAACCCATTTCCTGTGCTATAAACAGTGGTGCTAGAAGAGGACAGGCTGAATACTGCAAAACCACACAGAAAAGAGAGGGGGAGCTTTTTCCTATGTGTCATAATGTCTATAAAAACAATTTGCTGGTGTACCTCAGGGCTTTTGGCTCTTTGGAAGTGATTCCAGCCATAAAGCCCGCGCGTTAATAAAGAAAAACTCTTTTTCCTTCACTCCGTGGTCTCTCTGACTCTGATTTCTGCAACAGAAATACAAATAAGACTGTTAACCACTCAGCCCAAACACACCATCCTGTCTGTATGTTAATAAAGGAAAAAGCGGAGGAAGATGAGCATCCAAAGTAAGTCACAAAGGTGAGAAACAGGTTCTCAGGATGCAAAATAGTTCAGTAACAAAAAGCCCAATGCGTTTCCACCTGTTATTCTCCCCAATAGAATGTTGGAGAGAGTTCACACCTTTGCACAAGAAACCTTCTTCTTACCAGATGTAATATAGTTCTGTCACACAGAGTAGTGGGCCAAGTGTCTTCTTCTGCTGGTATGTTTCTGAGAGTATCCTTTAGACACAGGTGCTTAATATACAGGTAGACCAGCTGGATCACTGCCTTGTTGTGGCGAAGGGGCTTGCGTAACTCAGTGAAGCCATAAGCTATGCCGTGCAGGGCCACCCAAGACGGACAGGTCATGGCAGAGAGTTCTGACAAAATGTGGTCCACTGGAGAAGGAAATGGCAACCCACTCCAGTATTCTTGCCAAGAAAACCCCATGGAACCTATCACAAGGCTAAAAGATATGACGCCGGAAGATGAGCCCCTCAGGTCGGAAGGTGTCCAGTATGCTGCTGGGGAAGAGCAGAGGGAATTTCCAAGTAGCGCCAGAAAGAGTGAAGCGGCTGGGCCAAAGCCAAAAGGACACTCAGCTGTGGATGTGTCTGGTGGTGAAAAGAAAATCCGATGCTGTAAAGAACAATATCGTTTAGGAACCTGGAATGTCAGATCAATGAATCAAGGTAAGCTGGAGGTGGTCAAACATGAGATGGCAAGATTGAACATCGACATCTTGGGAATCAGCAAACTAAAATGGACAGGCATGGGCGAATTTAATTCAGGTGACCATCATATCTACTATTGTGGGCAAGAATCCCTTAGAAGAAATGGAGTAGCACTCATAGTCAACAAAAGGGTGGGAAAAGCAGTACTGGGGTACAATCTTAAAAATGATAGAATGATCTCAGTACGAATCCAAGGCAAACCATTCAACATCACAGTAATTCAAGTCTATGCCCCAACCACTGAGGCCGAAGAAGCTGAGGTTGATCGGTTCTATGAAGACCTACAACACCTTGTAGAACTAACACCAAAAAAAGATGTCCTCTTCATCATAGGGGATTGGAATGCTAAAGTAGGAAGTCAAGAAATCACCGGGATAACAGGCAGGCATGGCCTTGGTGTACAAAATGAAGCAGGACAAAAGCTAATAGAGTTTTGCCAAGAGAACATGCTGATCATAGCAAACACTCTTTTCCAACAGCACAAGAGGCGACTCTACACATGGACGTCACCAGATGGTCAATATCGAAATCAGATTGATTATGTCCTTTGCAGCCAAAGATGGAGAAGCTCCATACAGTCAGTAAAAACAAGACCTGGAGCTGACTGTGGCTCAGATCATGAGCTGCTTCTTGCAAAATTTCGGCTTAAATTGAAGAACGTCGGGAAAACCACTAAACCATTCAGGTATGACCTAAATCATATCCCTGATGAATATACAGTGGAGGTGAGGAATAGATTTCAGGGATTAGACCTGATAGACAGAGTGCCTGAGGAACTCTGGATGGAGGTCCGTAACATTGTTCAGGAGGCAGCAACGAAATCCATCCCAAAGAAAAATAAATGCTCCCCATAGGGAGCCGCCATTCGCGTTCCTTATTTAGATGCTGTAGTCTACGTCAATGTACAAGTACAAGCTGGGTTTCGAAGAGGCAGAGGAACTAGAGATCAAATCGCCAACATTCGCTGCATCATGGAGAAAGCAAGAGAATTCCAGAAAAACGTCTATTTCTGCTTCATTGACTACGCTAAAGCCTTTGATTGTGTGGATTACAACAAACTGTGGCAAATTGTTAAAGTGATGGGAGTACCAGACCACCTTACCTGTCTCCTGAGAAACCTGTACGAGGGTCAAGAAGCAACAGTCAGAACCAGACATGGAACAACCGATTGGTTCAAAATTGGGAAAGGAGTACGACAAGGCTGCATATTGTCACCCTGCTTATTTAACTTATATGCAGAGTACATCATGAGAAACGCTGGGTTGGATGAATCACAGGTCAGAATTAAGATTGCTGGGAGAATTTTCAACAACCTCCGATATGCAGACGATACCACCCTAATGGCAGATGGCATTTTATATGCCATCAATTCCTGGCATATAAAAGGGGAAGAAATAGGAGCAGTGACATATTTTATTTTCTTGGGCTCCAAGATCACCACAGACGGTGACTGTAGCCATGAAATTAAAAGACGCTTGCTCCTTGGGAGGAAAGCTATGGCAATCCTAGACAGCATAGAAAGAAGCAGAGACATCACCTTACCGACAAAGGTTCATCTAATCAAAGCTATGGTTTTCCCAGTAGTAATGTATGGCTGTGAGAGCTGGACTATAAGGAAGGCTGAGCGCCGAAGAATTGATGCTTTCCAACTGGGGAGCTGGAGAAGACTCTTACGAGTCCCCTGGACTGGAAGGAGGTCAAATCAGTCAATCCTAAAGGAAATCAACCCTGAGTGCTCATTGGAGGGACAGATACTGAAGTTGAAGCTCCAATATTTTGGCCACCTAATGCAAAGAGAAAACATTTCTCTGGAAAAGACCCTGATGCTGGGAAAGACAGAAGGCAAAAGGAGAAGGGGACAGCAGAGGATGAGATGGCTAGATAGCATCAATGATGCAATGAATATGAACTTGAGCACGCTCCAGGAGAGAGCGCAGGACAGGAAGGCCTGGCGCGCTATGGTCCATGGGGTCACGAAGAGTCGGACATGACTGAACGAGTGAACAACAAGAGGCATTTCAAGTTTTTAGAATGGGGAAAAATGTGCAAAAGGCTGGAAACGAACAACCCATCTGTGGTGGGGGGATTGGTGGTGTTGGCCAGGTAAAGGGGCATAGCTGCCTGGGCAGCCCTGAAGGCTCAGCTTGGTGCTCCGGGAGAGCTGGATTTGACCCACAGGCCTGAGGTTTCCCTCCCCTCCTCTAGCCCTTTAATGTGCCTCTAGTGTGTAATACTGGATAGACCTTTGTAGAGTTTTAAAACTTTTTTTTTTAGTAGTCATGCGCAGAGGCTGTGATGGTGGTGGATAAACCAGTCTCAACATCTATGTGCCATGTTACTTTACAGACCATCCCCCAGACTGGTTAACAGTGGTGGCCTTTCAGCAGTGCCCCTTAGTCTCAAGGTGCCATTGAATAATGCCAGGTCTTTAAGGGGAAAGAGTATGATCTGGCCCAGAAAGAGAGACCTAGTTGGATGAAAGGGAAGGATAAACTTCTCCCAAATGTGTCCTCCAGAATATGCGGGGGGGGGGCAGTCTAGCACCAGTCAAGACTTGAGGGGCCTGGAGAGGCATAGCTGCATGCCATAAAGATTCCATCTTGTTGACCAAATACCCCATTCAGCAGTTGGCCCGGTTTGAGTGTCTTTTCCTGTTAAGAGAGCTACACAAAAATCCTAAATAAGTGACCACAGCATTGATAGTTGGAGGTTGGGTGGAGCGGTATCAGTTGAACTCCTTACCAACCTTGGACAATTCCATCTCCAAACAAAGGCCACCTCAGTGACCGTTGTGAAGGTAAGACAATGTAATTCGGCCATTTTGAGCTTATTGGAGAAAGGATGGGATATATATGTGATAAATAAATAGTGCAATATGTTGGTGGGGAAAGCAAGTAATGAATTCTACCCATCCCCCCCTCACACACACACACACACACACACACATGATTTTCTTTTTCATTTGTTCAGAGATAATTAGGAAGTGACACAGCGAGCCATGGCTGCAAAGGGGCTTTGTCTATTATGGCTGCTACTGGTGTTCCCTTGGATGATGGTAGGGATGGAAGCTTTCCGTAATTATGAATACTTCAAACTACATCATGTCGATTTTCCAAAGACAAATGCCCAGAATGGCAATGTCTACTGCACGATGATTCTGACCAAGAGATGCATTGCCTTTGGAATCTTTCACACTTACATCATTCATGCCTCAGAAGAGCAGCTTCAAGACATCTGCACCACTGATGGCAAACCAGTCACTGGAGACCATCGACACTCATCTCCCCTTTCACTGACTTCCTGTTATGATGGCTCATGACCTCACTTTCTCTGGTGCAGGCATCACTCGAATAACTGAAGTTCGGTGTAAGAATGGAAAACCAGTTGGATTTCTGGGATTTTGTAGATTTGTTCGGCTCCCAAGTCGCTGAATGTCTCAGCCAAAAATGTAGGCCTAGGTTGTAAAAGATCTGGAATGTTAATGAATTTAGATCTGCCTTAGATGACCTTTAGTCTGTCTAGAGATTCAAATGTCCACCCTGCTCCCTTTGGGCTTCCATCCACCCTCCTCTGATCCTTCGTCTCACTTTGCATGATTTCCTTGCTTGCTACTTTTCCTGCTGTAGGGCTGCAGCTGCTTCTTGACATCCTGCTGCCTTTCTGGCTCTCCCCATGGTGACTCAGATAAGCATACCTGGAACACTCTGATCAGCTTGTGAAAACACACCTGACAATTACATCACTACCTCCAGCCTAGATTGCATAGTTCAAGCGGGGGGGAAAGAAGTTGGTGTCTGCATAATTTAGCAACCACATCTGGCAAAGCTCAGGACTTCTGGGCCTTTGAAGGGTCCACTCAAAGGAGCCCCATTCTTGGCCAAATCCCGAACTCTCCTTCTACAGCCTTTAGTTAGCAAGCGTTTAATTAGGTAGCAGGTACATGTTCTGGATGGTTTTCTGCAGTATCTGAGATCATGGATCATTCTGGCTTTGATAAAATAAAACTTGTCCTTGTTTGAGCATGAAAAGATGTGCTTCATTATTCAAAGAAAACCTCTGGCCTCATTGCGCAAAATCTTCTCAATGGGGGAGGGGATAAAGGAAGGGGAATCTAGATGTCTCTTTGGTGATAGTCTTCTGTAACCAGAAGAAAAAGATGAAAAAGTCACAACCTCCCCTTTTTGCGTTCAGAACCCTAATGTCCTTGTGCACCACATACCAGATGAGGTGGCAAACCCCTGTGTCTGGACTGTACAATTTGGGATTGCAGGTGGAGGCTGACATAACTGAATGACCTTCCATTCTACATTATTCCCCCCATCATGAAAAATAGCTTGTTACATTGAAGTCTGGGCTAGAATCCTCTCACCTTAAGTTTAGTTTCCCTATGTGCATTTTAAAATTATATTGCTTGTCTTTGGTTGGAAGAGGCTTCAGTTGTATGAGGCTTCACCTCCAGTGGGACTGCCCAGTCCCGGAATTGCCACTGCAAGAAGAACTGGGCCTGTATGTAAATACAGCAATTCTTGTAGTTATTGAGATAACAGACCTTCTAGGATCTGTGACAAAGGAACTCTCGTTGCATTGTGTTCAGGGGTGGAAAAAGCAGTTGTGGTCCTGCACCCCTCTATGTACTCTGCTGATATTGTCCTGCCTTGGCTCAAAGTTCCCAGGGGAGCCACCCTGAAGCAGTTGCACTTACTGGAAGGACAAGGCGGAGTCAGGTCCAGCTACGCAGGAAGGCAGGACAGGGTCTTTCAGCACTCTGGCCAGATCTCTGCTGGCTGGAACTCACTCAGGAAGAGCTGTTGTCTCAGCAACATGCAGAAGCCTTCTGAAACCTTCGGAGGGCTGGCAGGTCTGGACCTGTGTTAACTCTGCACGCTCTAAGGAGCCATCTACTTATTAAAGGACCATTTTCTGATTCTGCAGCTGCTGGCTCCTACTGGCAATGAAGACTGTATTGGAGGGGTGCCTCTGAATCTTAGTAGTACTAAAGCTACATCCTCTGGCCTGGAAGATCCCCGATTAGTAGATGATAGGTGACTGGATGAAACCTCCTTCCCCTCTGAGTCCTCCTCTGAGTCATAGGGGGGAATCTAAGCCAGAGAACATGTGGATGGAAATTGATGTGTGGAAATGGAGGTAGTCTCAGAAGAGATGCGGAGACCTCCAAGACGTATAGTCTCAGGCAACTTTAACATGCATGCCAAGGCTGCCTTGTGTGGAGTGGTTCAGAACTTCATGGCCACCATGACAGCCATGGGCCTGTCACAAATAATATCTGGCCCAATACATGTGGCGGTGCACACATTGGGTTTGGTCATCTAAACTGGGATGGAAGAAAATGATATGTGGGTAGGGGATCTTATGATGACTCTAGGGATGTGGGAGAAATCCTCCACGGACCCCAATGAGGCTGGATTCAATGAGGCTGAATCCGGCCCTCTGAAGTCCATGCAGGATCGGAACTCCTACCTCCACCTCCCCTGTGAAGTCCTTGCCAGGGGATCCTGCCTGCTGCCAGCTCTGAAGCCCCAGCGATATGGCCACCATTGCTGTATCACTGGCTGGGATGACAAACTGCGCACAGAAATGGCGTCCAGCACAGCGGACTCCATTTGCGTCCATGCTCTTTGACGTGATAGGGAACGTAAATCTTTACGTAGCCTATCGCATGAAGGAACAGGGATGCAAAAGGCGTATAATCACTCCTAAATGTGCTCAGCCAAACAATAGAGTCATATTGGCTCCTTGGCATTCTGAGGAGCTGGGAAACAGCAAGGTCAATAAGTAGAATGCAGCTGGTGTAAAAACTGAAGCAAACATGACTAAAAATATGACCCTTTTAGGGCCTACTCCATGGATGTGACTTTGGTGTGTAGGGCGGAGTTTATTTCTTCCCCATCACTGTGTCTGCACAACATTTGCCAATAGAGCTGTTTCAGGTGGTCAGGAGTCTGCTTCGTATAGTTCAACACACACACACACACACACAGAGGCCCATTGTGTTGCATTTGTAGATTGTAGATACAATTATTTATTGTATCTACAATATTTATTGTAGATAGTTTTGTAGATTTGTAGATACAATTATTTATATTTTCTCCAACTTGGATACCACCATTCTGAAAGAAATGGAGATGGATGTAGCCATGGCACCCGCTCGTCCTGTAGCTATGGATACTTCTCAGCTTGTGCAAGCTGCTTCGAGGACTGAGGCCTATCACTTGTCCTTTAGGTCTTTGCTCTTGCTGGCTAGACAGGTCTTCCAGGGCTGGGCGTACAACATGAATATCAGGAGTGGTCAATGCCTCATTAAGGGATACATAGTTACCGCATTCCTAAAGGAGGCAGTAGTAAAACCGCTGTTGAAAAAGGCCTGTCTAGATCCCTAGGCTATGAAGAATGATCACCCAGTTTTGAATCTACCATTTCTGAGCAAGATCTTGGAATGGATGGCTTCATGTGAGGGCCAGTGAGGTTTAGATGACACTGATTATTGAGATACATTCCAGTCTAGCTTCCAGCCTCGTTTCAGAACAGTGTCCTTAGCTCCAGGGACCATAAGTTCTAGTAGCAGGGCTCAGTTAAAAGGAAGCCAATTTCAATGGCAGGGAGAGATCTTAGAGCATCTTGACTAGTCAGTCCTGGGATAGATGCACTAATGGGCTGACTCAGCTGAAGGCAGATTCAGATGAGCTCGACCAGGCTAGGGATGTAGAATGGACTTCCACCATCCACCTTCTCTCCATTGGTCCTATGCCAATCTGTATCTATTCGGACAGTTAGACCAAGTCTCCAATCGATTGCTTCACCCCAACAGAGGTTTGTATCTTTCCTGCCCCAAGATTAAGCAGGGCAAGCCCTATATGGGGTATGACCAACACATTTTATTTCCTTGTACTGGGACTTGAGGACTTGGAGAAAACAGATGATGTGCCCTGTAATTTTTAAAATGAATGTGTTAGGCACTGCTGATGTTGGAAGCCCCACAGGTAATCAGAGGTCCCCATGGGGAAAAAACAACAACTGATACCTCAAACAGCCCATCTCTACTGTTAGATGTGACATTCAGTCTATAAAGACTCCTGTCTGAACAACTTGCTCCACCATTATCTGGGAGATTAAGTTGAGGCAGGCACAGCTCTGTCAACTGAAGCTTTTCTGTATCTTCTGCCAGGACTGATATTGAGGATGATGGCAATAAGTGATCATGAACGGGTCCGGTTGGAGCTTTGTCCAAATCTGTCCATGTTCCATCTGATTTTGCTGCTGCTACTGTTATATTATTCTTCGAGCAGGAGTTTGAACTCCAGCTCCATACATAGCTGGAACTCAACAGTCCAATCTCATTCATATAAACCTTCAGATGAGATGTTCATTGGCCAGTTTGTGTCCATGGCACTTGCTAACACTGTTATACAGGAGTTTATAAAACACCCAACTTATTCCACTGCAAGAAATGCTTAGTAAGTTCTTTCTTTCTTTCTTTCTTAATTCCTTCCTTCCTTCCTTCCTTTTACTCTCTCATATGAAAAGTTCTGTACAGGACCCAGTCATCATTCTTCACTTCAAAAATAAATTGCTACTGTTAAGCACCATCTTTTCTCTTTCTTCACTCTTCTTTTCTTTTTGAAGCCAGGATGGTGTTCATTCAGACTAATATTCTTCCACTCTACCCTGTACAACCAGAACAATTAGCAGGTCAAGGTCAGATCTGGTTCTTCCTTAAACTTTTCTATATCTCAACTGATGAAAATGTTTTTTGAGCTGTCTTGGGAGCAGAGGTCAGACATTCATCCATGTGGGAAGAATCCTTAAGTGCACACCCAAACTGTCCTAGATAGTACTTTTCTTTTCTGCAGGAGCACTGTTGGATGTGGGGTGGGCAAAACCTCCAGAGGTTGCCCTACCCCGCACTCGCCACTGCCGAATTCGCTGCATCCAAAATTATGGCATTTTTGCAGAGCAACAAGATGTGTTTCCCTGCATGTGCCTTGTTTCCAAGCAGAATCGTGTTCCCAAGAGCATGATTCATCTTGCAAACAAGCATGCTCCGTTGTGCCTTATTTCCCTGCAAATTACTTCAATTTCAGCAGTCTTGGAAGGGGAACACAGTCACATGCAGCCTGTATCCTGTGTGTTCACTAACCCCTGATTTAGGTAGAAACATAGTTACTTAGATGTTATGGAGCCAATGGCAGGATTCTTTTTGCTTTCTTTCTTTCTTTCTTTCTTTCTTTCTTTTTTTAAAGAAATCATGGTCAATTCAGACCTCCAGAGTCATCTGTCAATCTCTCCAAAGGCTGCCAGGGGTAACAAAAGAAAAAGCAACCCACCTACCCCTACCCATACACACACATGCAGACCCTCAGACCAAAAGAAACACACATCATTATTTTCCGTATTAATATGTAATTCATTAATGCAAAAGGAAAAATGGAGAAGATTCCGAAAGGAAAAAAGAAAGCAGAGTTCTACACTCTGTTTTACTATTTTAAAAGCCGTAAATGGCTGCAGTTAGGTTAAACTAAGACCTTTATGGCCACAAATGGCATAGTGGACGCCATTTGCTACTGCAACCCATCAGCCCAGCCAGCGATGCAGCAATAGCGGCCGCATCACTGGTGCTCTGGAGTCAGCTGGCGGGGATTATCCGGCTGGTGAGGATTCTTCCAGGAAGCAGAGGTAAGTCTTCTGATCCTCCACGTGCTCCGGAGGCCAGGGTCTTCTGAATCCAGCCTCATTGGGGTCCGTGGAGGATTTCTCCCCCATCCCTATCGTTAATGTTATTTATTATCCCATCATCGAACAGATGGTTCTTCATCCAGTTGCTTTGTTCCTGAGGTGCTTCTCTGACAATTCAGGGACTGTCATAGATCCTGAGTGTGGAAACTGCATTTCCTGGTCTTGAAGCCCTCATCAATTCTCCTCATGGGCACCTCCCCTCAGGGAATGGTGCCTCTCCTCGGACTCAGTGCCTGAGAACCAAAACCTTGCCTAATATAGCCTATTATAGCCTAATCAAAACAGGAGCCTGACATGCACAATGGGGTGATTTGTCTATCTCCGCACCCCATTAGTTTTGCCCCTGAGCTGCTAAGCATCTGTGGATCCTTTCCCAGCTCTCTTGACAGACCAGACAGCTCCCTCCCTCATAATAGCCATCAAACTGCACTTTTATTAAAGAGGGTCTCTGTTAACACTGCATTGTGGAGTAAGTGATCTTGGTTGGTAATGAACTGAGGGGGGGGGACTGATTTGGGGAGGGTTATATTGGGCAGGATATTAATTTGTGGAAATAAATGATGATAGTACATTTGAGGTGATATGGGAGTCATGGAAGGGCAGGGATGTCTGAGAATTTCAACTCAGTTTGCACATCACTCAAAATGCCCTGTTGGTAGCTCTGAATGCAAACAGGAGTGCATGTCCTCTGAAAATGTTCACAGATTCCTGAACTTGTGCTTGCATTCACAAAATGTGCACTTTTAAAAAAATGCCTGTGTAAAAATGGGAAACTCTTGGTGAATGCACAACTTGAAAAATGCACAACTTCTGAAAAATGCACAACTTTCACCATTGAAATAAACAACAACAACAACAAATGGTCACAAATAAGAAGGGGAACAAGCTAAATCAAACTTGCAAGCAAAGTTTGGAGAATTTCAGTTTGGGGGCATCCCTGGGTCCTCCATCCCGACTGAAGGGGAAATGAATTGTTTTGAAGAGGAACAGTTTTGGGGTGCAAATGGAAGAATTTGGATTTTGATGGCTTGCCTTTGTAAAATTTAAATTCTTGTAAATCAGAATGTTCATATATGCATATAAATCAGCATATGCCAATTGTATGCAATACTTCTTCTCTGTGCTTGATCTTCTGGGTACCTAGCAATACCCCTGCAGACAAGCTGGGAGGAAAAGAGAGGTGGATGAGAAAGATTCCCAGGAGTTCACTCATTGGGCAGAAAGAGAGTGGGGCATTGGAAGAGCAAGGTGAGAAAAACTGACCTTTACTCTGCAAATTAGCCACATGGATCTAGTTATTAATTTCATTGTATGTTATGCTATATCTGCAAAGAGAGCTTCAGCTATTGGGCAGTACAGAAATGAAATGAAATGAAATGAATACATAAATACATAAAATTTCAGAGATACATTATATCTTCACAACAGTCCAGTACACTGCATTTGGTAGAGATTTTGGGGGTGTCTCCATGACAATGGAAGGAGAAGGAAGGAGTGGCTTACCCGCATTTTTCATGGAGCTGGTTTTGGTCCGGGCAGGGATCCACGAGTGCTTTGCGCCATTCGAAGTCATCTCAGAGAATATACTTCTGGGGGGCAGGGGGCTGGGGTGACTGTCATCTGATGGGCAGGGGCTGCTCAACCAATAAGAGAGGCTTCCCCCCTCCAGGTTTTCCCCCTCTTTCTTCTTCCTATTGTTTTGCTGATTATGCTTTATACTGATTTGGATTTTTATTCTGGGTGTATTAGTTATGGATTTCTTTATGCTGTGTGAAAGTCTGTGGTGAGAAGCAATGAATGAATGTTGTTTTTGTTAGGTATTATTATTATAATCTTCCTATTTAGTTAGATGAGTGAATCATAGTTCAAGATCAACATACTTGATTTAATAATATATAACACTCTCATTGCAGCATGATCCCTAAAAACTACCAGCATGTGCTTGCCTTTACTTTTGCCATTCATGAGATCAAAAAGAATGTCGAATTTTTACCCAACGCCACACTCGATTCCAAGATTTATGACAGTGCATTTGATCCAGGGCGAAACTGCTGGGCCACTCTGGATCTTCTCTTCACAGGACAGAGGAATCCCATCAATTATAACTGTGGCAGGAAAGAGAAATTGATGGCTGTCGTTGGAGCACTCACCTCTCAAAACTCCATCCAGATGGCCGACATCTTCAATGCCTACAAGATGCCACAGGTATGTGTTCATGGTGAGATTAACGTCAGCACAGGGCAAGCTCCTGCTTGTATCAAAACTGGCTCCCTTCTGATCCTCCTGCCCCTGCTGCTGTAGTGGTGGCACAGCAGTGGGGCAGGAAGATGAGAGGGGACTGTTGCTCCCCTCTCATCCTCCATTTGCGCACGGCAGGCAGCTGCTGTGTGTGAGACTTCCCTTCTCCTTCCACGGCCTGCACAGAAATGGCTGCTTCTCCCCCTCCTGGGGCCCAGGAAGAGGAGAAGGAGCCCTCGCACGTGGTGGCAGTAGTACTCGCGGCAGGTCGTGGAGGTGGAAACTCCTGCTGGTGCTGTCTGCTCCCTGCCGCAACCACCATGCGCAAACCCCTCACACTCTCCTTTCTGGTGTCGGGAGGGAGAGCACAAGAAGTTGGCACATGGGGGCGGCAGTGCTGCTGACATTGGCAGGGGGCGGCAGTGCAAATCCCTGCCACTCCTATCCACTGCTGCCACCATGTGCAAACGGCTCCTTCTCCCCCTCATCAGTCCTGGGAGGGGGAGAAGGAGCCATTTGTGCGCAGTGCCCATTTGCGCACAGGAGCTGTTTGCACACAGCGCATCTGGTGGGGAGCCTGTGGCTTGGCTCACTAAAGCAAGCTGAGCCAGGGCCTCGGGGGGAAGCCATCGAACCCCAAGAGGGCTTGATTTCCCCATGCTGGACACCCCTAAATGGGAATAGCAATGCTGAGCTACTCTGCAGGGCTGGAGTAACCCACACTCAGTTACAACCATGACTCCTGTAATATAGATGTAATAATGATGAACTTTATGAGCATTGCAATGCCAGTTAAAGAAAAATACTGTTTACAAACTCAGAAAAATATTAATTAATTATTAAGAGCTGAGTTCGAAAGAGCATGAACAGCTGTCCTTCCTCCAACATTTTATTTTGGGGGCGGGGGTAGACACACTACAGAGCTACACTAAAAGCCTGGATTTCCACATTGATCTTTTGAGGCAGTAATCACTTTTCCACAAGGAAAGACCCACCAAAAGGCTTTCCAATGAACCAGGAAGTCAATTCTGCAGACAGAGGGTGTGTCAGATGCTGCTATGACTTCATTCATTGGTTCAAACCAATGAAAGGTGGGAGGTGCTACATTTGCTTACAAACCAAAAGGGCAGAGAAGTGTCTATGCATATCGCAGGTTCTACAAGAGCAAGAGGCTTAGTTTTTAAAAACATGAAAGCTGGGAATCTGGAGATTATGGGTCATCGGGGTGGGCAGCGTCTGCCCCCCGCTGGCCCTTCCTGTGGATGCCCATGAAAGCTAGTTGCTTCAACATCCTGTTTAGAATCTACTCGCAGCCAGAGTATTGATAACACCAGGCGAGCTTGCTAAGAAATTTAAGATTAGACTGTTAGAGACCACAATGTTTAAGAGTAGATTATTATATTGAGTGAGGTCAAGATGTTGGCAAAGGTTTGGATGGAGTCAGTTTGAGTCAAGAACGTTGTGATAGTTTTCTCCATCCTGAAGGTATTGTATCATTCCCATTAGCTCAGCTATGGTGCCTTTGATCCAGCACTGAGGGACAAAACTCGCTTTCCTTCTTTCTACCGGATGGTCCCAAGTGAAGGTCTTCAGTATGTCGGGATTGTTCAGCTACTCAAGCATTTCAGATGGAACTGGATCGGCCTCATTATTTCAGAGGATGACAGTGGGGAAACCTTCCTCCGAACGCTGAGACCAAGGCTCTTGGAGAACAATCTTTGCATTGCTTGGATGCAAATGATCCCAACAGTGACAAAATTTTTACCACATGAAATACTTCTACAAAAATTGAGACCAATTCAGTCAACTCTCACACTGAGTGAAATCAGTGTGATTCTTGTATATGGAGACAATCAGTCTCTGGAAGCTTTACGGCTAGTTTTATACTCTGAGGAAATTGGTTATATGAATCCAACAGAGAGAGTGTGGATCACGACAGCTGAATGGGATTTCACTGCTTTAGCACCTGGGGGTAAATTCACCACTAAATCTTTCAATGGCACCTTGTCCTTCACCCTCCATACAAACGTGGTGCCAGGATTTCAAGATTTCGTGGAGATGATCAATCCTTTCCAGTCCACTTTTTATTTCATCCATCAGTTCTGGGCCAGTGCGTTTATCTGTTCCTTCCCTATGTATAATCTTTATGTCGCAAACAAGGGAAACTGCACTGGGAAGGAGAAGCTGGGGAGCCTCCCTGGATCTATGTTTGAAACAGGGATGTCTGGCCAGAGCTACAATATCTACAATGCTGTCTATGCTGTAGCACATGCTCTCCATGCCATGGATTCATCAAGAGACACGTACAAAACAACGGGAGATGGAAGAACATGGGATCTCCAGAAACTTCAGCCATGGCAGGTCATTGCACCTCCAGGATTGAAATGGCAAAACAGTATAATATACCATACCAGAATTAACTCAAAATACAAGAAAAGCAAAATCATAAATAAATTAGAAAAAGGACAACTACATTGGCAGGCTTAATTTCTTAGACCATGACTGAAAAGGGATGTCCAGCCCCTTTGAAACCCATGAAAGCTGTGTTCTGGCTGGAAGCGGCTGTGGCAGTCAGTAGGATTCCGATATAAGCTGTGCTTGTATGTCCATTATGGACTTGCACAGTCATGTCCAGAAAGTGAACCTGTTGTGTGGACTGGCTGAGATTTTGTCGTAAACAGTGCTTTTGCTGGTTTCCTCAGTTTGGGCAGGGGGCAGGAAGCATTGTATGCAAAACCCCAATCCAGGGTCACAACTAGGGATGGACGAAAGTCCCTTGCCTGTTCTCGAAGCTTGCTTCGCGGTGTGGGGGAGGCGCTTCAGTTCTCCCCCCAAATTTCAGGTAAGGGGGGGGAGGCGCCCCATCCCTCGCCTGCAAAATTCAGGCCGTGTAGAAGTGCCCCTTCTACGCAAATAGCGTTCCCTTATTTTCGCCATAGTCTACATAAATTTTTACGTAGACTAGACGTGCCAAAATAAGGAACGCAAATGGCGGCGCCCATGGGCTGCCGCCATTTGCGTACGTGCGTTTTTTGTGTTTTTTTTCAAAGTCACCCGTTATAGGCTACGTGACGATTTACGTAGCCTATCGCGGCTGACTTTGGAAATCTAGCCGTGATAGGCTACGTTACTCGTTACGTAGCCTATCACGGGGATGGTTTGTTTTTTTTTTACTTTCCTTTTTTTTTTTTTTGCAATGGCGGCAGTGTCAGCCAGTCGGGAGACCGGCTGCCGCTCCCGCCCCCCACGAACCGCCGCCGAACCGCTGCCAGGACCCGCCGCCGAGATGGACATTCGGCTACGGTAAGTCCCATCCCGGGGGGGGGCGGCGGGGCGGTGGAGAATTTCCCCACCAATTTCGGGGGGCCGAATGCATTGGCACTCGGCCCCCCGAAGTTTCGGGGAGAAATTCTCCCCCATCCCTAGTCACAACCCTCTGAAGGAGTCCATTCAGAATTCCTATTGTAGCATATTAGGATTCTTGTTTTGTATATTGTGGAGACCACAGGTGTTCTGAGAGTTATTCGGTTTGTGTTGGTGCTCTGATAGTTGACATCTTTCTTCCTACCTTGGATAGACATTTTAAAATGTTGGGAAAGTACAAACTCTTGTAGATTCATTTTTGGTAGTAATGATTCAGTGGCTAATAGGTAGTTAAAATCAGGTTTGCATAGCAGTGATATTAACCAGTTCCTTGCTTTTTGACCCCATTCCTTTTTTTTCTCCTTCCGTTTAGCTTCACTGGTTTCTCAGAAACACCCATTTTAACAACAGTGCTGGTGAAGAAATATTTTTCAATGATAATGGGGACCTGGCAGGGGGATATGATCTCATCAACTTGGTCACCTTCCCCAATGAATCCTTTCAGAGAGTCCAAGTTGGATGGATGGACCCCCAGGCTCCTGCAGGGAAAGAGTTCATTGTGAATGGAAGTGCTATAATGTGGAATCATAAATTCAGGCAGGTAAGCACAGTGATCAACATCGCCACCATATTTTATGCACATACTCTGGATATTGGCCTCAGGATCTTCTGCATTGGGATTTAGCAGCAAAACCTGGTGTCAAGGTTCATCTTATGACCTGGACCCCCAGAGCAACTCCTTCAGGATCTCTTGCCTCCCTAAGAGGCCCACCTTCCTTCTTTGCAACTTCCCTTTCCCAGTAACATGGGGTTTAAGCTGTAGACGTGGGGTGACTGACACTGTAGAACAGGAGTTTAAACACAACAGCTTACGAGTAGATTTAAAGCAAACAAATTACATCCAAAGGTATTTACACAATAGAGCTGAGTGATACAAACGGCATTAAAAGAGAATAAAAGTGGCAAAACACAAGTTCCTTTACCTTAGCTGTACTTAGACTTCTCCAGGCTGCTTCTTCCTGCTCCCTCTTCAGTCTCTGGTCTCCCAGACTCTGCTTCTACTGGCTCCTCACTCTCTTTTTATACCCCCTCCCTCAAAATCAAATGTATTGTTTCAACCATGAAGAAACGAAACTTCAGTGGAGAAATGAAACTGACACCTGACTGGAGAAATGAAACTAGTCCTCTCAGGGTTACCCCTCCCAACAGAAAACCCCAGACCTCTAGGCCTGACCTGGCTTCCTTTTCCCTCTGTAGGCCTCAGACCTTTGCACCTGGGCACAGCTAATATGATGGAGATCAGCTACTCAGCCTCTCCCTGCTGTTCCCCCCTTCCCACTTTTCTTTGGTACATGATCATCAGATGATGTATTCAATAAGCTTTCCAGGAGGGTGAAATATATGTAGGACCACAGGTCTCAAGATTGTCTGCTTCCTGTTTAGGACTGAGCAAATCTGTCTGTTTTGCTTTCTTTGTTTGTGTAAATCTCAAGGTCTTTCTCTCCCAATATGAGCTTCATGAATTGTAGTAAAGTCTTATCAAAAATTAACTGAAACAAAATTCTCACCCATCTACACCCACCAGATTGAATCAGCACAAGTATTCCCAGCATAAAGAGGATCATGACGTGCCTGCTTGCCGTATAGCTGCTTAGAGTAGCGATGGGCAAACTCACCAGTTCTTGGCTGACACACCCCTTACTAGGCCCCCACCAGCTGCCTAACCCTACTCGCCACACACGGCGAGCTCCTGAGCGGTCCATGGGCAGGTGGTGAGAGGCTCATGGCCACCCACTCCCTTATTGACCTGCCATTTTGAGTAAAATTGGCAGCTGGGCCTTTTCCATAAATAACCATTTACGCAAATGGTGGCCATAAGGTGGCCATTTACACAACATTACAGGTGTCAATGGTCCATTGACGCCTGTAACGTTGAGTAAATGGCCACTTTATGGCCACCATTTGCATAGATGGTTATTTACGAAAAAGGCCCAGCTGCCATTTTAACGCAAAATGACAGCTTGGTGAGGGAGCAGGTGGCCACGCACTTGCCTGACTGAGTTGGGCAGGCAAGGGCATCCACGGACCGGTGTTGGGGGGGGGCAAGCCAGTGAAAAATTGCTGAGCTTCAAACCCCCACCAGAACCCCTACCACCCCTAGTTTAAAATGTGGAGGAGAAGAAGGTGGCAACCCAATTAAGCACTAACATGGTTGAAGACATCGGGATTCATATCCAGACTTTTAAGAGCTCAGGACTCAGATCCCTGGGCTTGGGTGGGGAGTTTGCCAGTTTGGGTTCCTCCCCCATTTCATTTTTTAAAAATCTTAAATCCTTTTTGTCCTGAATATGGAGATCTTTGCAAAGTTTGAGAAGTTTTTCAAGTTTTTCTGATGTATTTACTATTTTATTATGTTTATGATACGGTAATCTATCCAACTGACTAAACTAATGATACAGTTCCCAGAGGCTGTACTTTTCCGTAATACTACCGTCTGATTGCACTGCTTTTTTCTCTCTCTTTCTGCACCAATGGGAAATTAGAAATCAATGGTAGGACTGCATGAATCTGATGAAGTGGACTTGTTAGTCTCTCACTCTGTAGAAGACTCTCTCTTTTGTTAACCACAAGAGACTATCAAGGCTACATTCACTAGAAACTAGGGATGGCAGAGGATTCCACAATGGATCTCGGTGAGGCCGAATGCCAGAAGGCCCCCTGAAATCTGTGGCAGAACGGCCTGCCACCTCCCCGCCCCCCCCCACTGATCCCCCCCCAGCACGAGACTTACCTGGGGCAGATCTTCTGGGCAGTGGTGGCGGCGGCGGCTAGTCTTCCGACCAGCTGCTGCTGCCACCATTTGTCTTGTAAAAAAACACACACCAAAAAAAGACAAAAAACACAAAAAACCACAAAAAAATAGGACGCGCTACGCTATTTTCATTCCCCTTTATTTTCACCATCATACTCTACATAAATATTTATGTAGATTAAGTGGGCAAAAATAAGGAACGCAAATGGCGGCGGCCATAGCCGCCACCATTTGGGTAGAGGTGCACGAAAGTCACTTACCTGGTCTCGCAGGTTTTCACAGTGGGGGGGAGGCGCTTTGCTGCTCTCCCCGCGAAGTTCAGGCCGGGGGGGGAGGCTTCCCGCCTCGCCCGGCCAAAATTCAGGCCGGGGGGGGAGGCTTCCCGCCTCGCCCGGCTGAAATTCAGGCCGGGGAGGAGGCGCCTCTCCTCGCCCAGCCGCGAAATACAAAGTTAAAAAAAAAAACGCCCCCGTGATAGGCTAAGTGACGATTAACGTAGCCTATCACGGCTAGATTTGCAAAGTCAGCTGTGATAGGCTACGTAAATTGTCACGTAGCCTATCACAGGTGACTTTAAAAAAAAAAAAGCACGTACGCAAATGGCGGCCCCCATAGGGAGCCGCCTTTCACGTTCCTTATTTGGTCGCCGTAGTCTACGTAATCTTTTTGTAGACTACAGCGACCAAATAAGGAACGTAAATGGCGGCCCCCTATGGGGGCCGCCATTAGATGTACGTGCTTTTTTTTTTTTTTTTAAAGTCACCTGTGATAGGCTACGTTACAATTTACGTAGCCTATCACGGCTGACTTTGCAAATCTAGCCGTGATAGGCTACGTTAATCGTCATGTAGCCTATCACGGGGGCGTTTTTTTTTCTTTTATTGGAATGGCGGCGGCGGCAGCCGGTCGAAAGATCGGCTGCCGCCCCCGCCCCTGACGAAGACCCGACGAACCACCGCTGGGACCCGCCACCGGGAGGGACATTCGGGAAAGGTAAGTCCCATCCCGGGAGTGGCGGGGGGGCAGAGAATTTCTCCCCGAAACTTCTTTGGGGGCCGAAGACGGCGCTCGGCCCCCCGAAGTTTCAGGGAGCAATTCTCCTCCATCCCTACATTTGGGTACGCAGTTTTTTGTTTTTGTTTTTACCCAGAGCCCTCTGCGGCCGGAAATGCGGCTGCGGACGGCTCTGGCCCAGCTGGGCCTGTCTGGCTGCTCCGCAAAGCTGCTACAGAGCACAGCCTACAGCGGAAGATTCCGGGGGGGAGGAACGGATCCTCCCCCCCTGGTGAGGATTCCGGGGGCAGGGACGGAACGCCTCCCCCCCACCATCAACATAATCCACAAAAGGTAAGTGACTTCCGTACATCCCTACTAGGAACTGATATATCTATTCCTGCTGTTTTTCCTTTTGCTGTAGTCTTCCGAACTTGGGTCCCTCCAGACGTTTTGTACTTCAGCTCCCATCATCTCTGACCATTGGCTAGAGTGGCTGCAGCTGATGGGAGCTGTAGGTCAAAACATCTGGGAGGACTAAGGTTAGGGAAGGCTGCATTGGGTGGGTGGTAGTGTGGATTGGGTCCAGTTAGTCGAATCCTTCCCAACTCCCCAAAAGCGAGTGTAGGAGAATGAGCAGGAATGAAATATCTGAGCTGTTCCTAGGGGTGGACGAAAGTCACTTACCTTTTCTCGCAGCTTGTTTGCGGTGGGGGGGAGCGCTTCGCTGCTCCCCCCGCGAAATTCAGGCCGGGGGGGAGGCTTCCCGCCTCGCCCGGCCGAAATTCAGGCCGGGGAGGAGGCTTGCAGCCTCGCCCGGCCGCGAACGCGGAAGTAAAAAGAAAAAAAGAAAAACGCCCCCTGATAGGCTACATGACGATTCATGTAGCCTATCACGGCTAGATCTGCAAAGTCAGCTGTGATAGGCTACGTGAATCGTCACGTAGCCTATGACGGGGGACTTAAAAAAAAAAAAGGGGGACTTAAAAAAAAAAATAGCATTGCCCTTATTTTCGCCGTAGTCTACGTAAACATTTACATAGACTACAGCGACCAAATAAGGAACGGGAATGGCGGCTCCCTATGGGGGCCGCCAGTATCCGTACATACTTTTTTTTTTTTTTTAAGTCACCCGTGATAGGCTATGTGACGATTGACGTAGCCTATCACGGCTGACTTTGCAAATCTAGCCGTGATAGGCTACGTGAATCGTCACGTAGCCTATCAGGGGACTTTTTTTTTTTCTTTTATTGCAATGGCGGCGGCGGCAGCCCCGCCCCGCTCGAACACCCGACGAACCACCAGCTGGACCCGCCGCCGGGAGGGACATTCAGGGAAGGTAAGTCCTGTCCTGCGGGGGTGGGGGGGGCGGGGGGGGTGCAGAGGATTTCTCCCGAAACTTGTTCGGGGGGCTGAACACGTTGGCGCTCGGCCCCCCGAAGTTTCGGGGAGAAATTCTCCGCCATCCCTACTGTTCACCCAACTGAGACAGTGGACAAGCAGTCTGTGGCAATGGCAGCAAGAAGCACCTTCATGAATGGACTGTGGTAAGCATTGTGCCTTTCTGATGCATTAATGTCTTGCCACATGCCCAAAGATGCTGACCTGACCAAAGTCCTGCGATCTTACCATTTTCTGAAGAAAAAGGGATGTAGGTGAGGATTGCATCTATCAGGAAAAGTTACTTTCATGCCAAATGGCTTTCCTTCTGCTTTCCATTAGACGCTGCCCACCTCCACCTGTGTCGAGAGGTGCCACCCGGGACAGAGCAGGTTCGTCCAGCAGGGGAAGCAAGTGTGTTGCTATGATTGTGTTGAGTGCCCCCAAGGGAGGATTTCCATTCAGATGGGTAAGTGAAGGAATCCCGAATGATTTGAAAATAACCCAGAAGTTTGTATTTCAGGTACATTTTAATTCCTATCATGGTTCTCTAAATAAGAATATATGAGTGTGTTTACTATGAACAGGGGTGGACAAAGGAAGAAGAAACTTTGTTCTATGAGCTCCAGTTAAACAATTCCAGCTAAATACAGGGAATCTTTGTGTTCTTTGGCCACTTACACATCTGAATTCTAGAGATAATCACACAAAAATTGAAAAGTTTCAGATTCATATGTATTTTAATTCCTACCCCTTTTCTTGAAAGACAAATATATTACTGTGTTGAGTATGAACAGGGGCAGGAAGAGGAAATGCTGACAGAACCATTATCACTGATGCTGAAGAAAGAGGATTTGTTAAATGAGGTCAAATTAAAAGACCGCAGCTAAACACAGAGAATATGTTTTAATGTAAGGTTTTTGCTCAACACTTTCAGATGCAGACCAATGTGAGAAGTGCCAAGAAGATCAGTATCCAAACAAGAATCAGGACCAATGTATTCTTAAAGTCATAAGCTACCTATCTTATGAGGAGCCTTTGGGGGCAGTTCTCACCTCCTTGGCTCTTTTCATTTCTGTGATCACACTTTTGGTGTTGTGGACCTTCATTCGGCACCAAAATACACCCATTGTCAAAGCCAACAACTGGAGCATCACCTGTATCTTGGTCTCCTCCCTGCTGTTCTGCTTTCTCTGCTCCTTCTTATTCATTGGCCGGCCTGGGAAGGTGACCTGCCTTCTGAGGCAAACAGTGTTTGGCCTCATCTTCTCCATTGCTGTTGCTTGCGTGTTAGCAAAAACCATCACTGTGGTTTTGGCCTTTGTAGCTACAAAGCCTGGAAACAGGATGAGGAAATGGGTGGGGAAGAGACTTCCTGTATCAGTGATATTGTCTCTCTCTCTTATTCAAGCTGGCATTTGTTTTGTGTGGCTGGCAACTTCTCCCCCCTTCCCAGAGTTGGACATGCACTCCCAGGTCGACGCGATCCTAGTTCAGTGCAATGAAGGCTCAGCCCTCATGTTCTACATTGACCTGGGCTACATGGGGTTTCTGGCCCTCATCAGCTTCACGGTGGCTTTCCTTGCCAGGAAGTTGCCTGATACTTTCAATGAAGCCAAGCTGATCAGTTTCAGCATGTTGGTCTTCTGCAGTGTTTGGGTGTCCTTTGTGCCAACCTACCTGAGCACCAAGGGGAAATACATGGTGGCCGTGGAGGTCTTCTCCATCTTGGCCTCCAGTGCTGGCTTATTGGGTTGCATCTTCCTCCCGAAATGCTACATTATTATATTCAGGCCTGAACTGAACACCAAGGAGCAATTAGTCAGGAAAAAAGAATAGTCCCAATTTGGGGGAGAAGTGACATCACCCTTGATTTGATTTCAGAGTGTTTTTGTCTTGAGCTATTTCCCAACCTGGTGTCACTAAAGTGGGGATAACACTGCTCCCCCACATTTTCAATACCAGTGGTGTCCTTTGAAGTTGGTGGGGGCCGTTTTGGTGATTTTCACGGGTGGTATTCAAACTCTATCCATTTCTGGCTCGTGGTGACTACCATTATCTAAGATCCATGTTAAGTGGCCTTGCAGACCAGTTGGCGCATGGATTGTTGAGGATTTCAGCATGGAGATGGGAGGATAACTGACAGGGGGTTGCTTGTTTGGGCTTGAAGTCATCTGTGGCTGACGATTAAGAGGGTTGGGATTTGTGGTACAAATCAAAGAATATCTGGTTTGGACCTTCCTTCTGCCATGAATTCACAAGGTCACCTTAGGCAAGCCACTCTTGCTTAGCCTCCATCTCCCCCCCACCCTTCCATCTGCAGTATGGGGGATAACAATACTGACATAGCTTATATATGGTTGTTATAAGGATTACAACTAGGTCATTCACACAGAACACTTTTGAACCCCTAAAAGCTGGACAAATGTTATGTATTACTGTTAAGGTCAGCAGAATGCCATGAGTTCCTTCCCAATACAGTGGGGAAGTTTTGTTCAGTGAGGATAATAACCAGACACTGAAACTGAGCCTTTTAGGGAGCAATCTTAAGCCCCCGAAGCATTGTCTGAGGGCCCATAGGATAGCTGGGATTCCCCCGTCTGAGGAGACTCTGACCTCAGAAATGGGAGTTGGACATCCCTCCCTGTGCTGCCCTGTCACAGCTGATCCAGGAGCCTGCCCTCGCTTGCCCTTGCTCATGTCCTCCCAGACTCACCCTGACCTGTCTGGCAAGGGCCCGCATAATGCCTCTAGTATTGCACATGTTACGCTTTCCTGGTCTCAAACTGCACATACTTAAATATGCACATTTTTAAGCCCCCTTTTTCACAAAAAAAGGGTGGCAAAATGGTGGGCACTCACCAGACAGTCCTGGAGTGAGTGCGGACGACTCATCAAGCTTGCAGGGGCAGCGTTTCAGCAGGCGCCCTGTGAACCTGAGTTGGGGTGGGTTCCTACATGCCTACCTGCAAAGGAGATTGGTTTCTTATGGATGTTTGCAGGTCCTTTACATGACGTTGTCAACCTCCAGTGCCTCTTCTGTGCTTCTGACCATTTGGTGTGGAGAATGTGGATATGCAGACATTTTTCTGCCTCTCTCAAAATACTAGAACCTGGGGTATCCCATGAAGCTGATTGGAGGAGATTCAGGAGAGATCACAGAAAATACTTCTTCATACAGCGCATAGTTACACTATGAAATCCGCTACCTCAAGATGTAGTGATGGCCACCAATTTGGATGGCTTTAAGAGGGGATTAGATAAAAACCTGGAGGAGGAGGCTATCAATGGCTCCTCATCCTGATGTCTATGTGCTACCTCCAATGCCAGAGGCAGTAAGCTTATGCTTCTGAACTGTGATGCTGGAGGAAAATTCTGAGAGTGCCTTGGGCTGCAAGAAGATCAAACCAGTCCACACTCCAGGAAATAAAGACAGACTGCTCACTTGAGGGAATGATATTACAGGCAGAACTGAAGTACTTTGGCCACATAATGAGAAGACAGAAAACCCTGGAGAAGATGCTGATGCAAGGGACAGTGGAAGACAAAAGGAAGAGGGGCCGAACAAGAGCAAGATGGATGGATGATATTCTGGAGGTGACGGACTCCACCTTGGGGGAGCTGGGGGTGGCGATGGCCAACAGGAAGCTCTGGCGTGGGCTGGTCCATGAAGTCAGGAAGAGGCGGAAGCGACTGACCGAATAAACAACAACAAAGCTTATGTATACCAGTTGCTGGGGATCATGGGCAGGGTGGTGGTGTTGCACTCATGTCCTGCTTGTGGCTTTCCTGTGGGCAGCTGGTTGGCCACTGTGTGAACAGAAAGCTGGACTAGATGGACCCTTGGTCTGATCCAGAGTGGCTCTTCTTATGTTCTTATTTCTCTACCAAATGCACAAGGAGAAAGAATGCCCACAGCTGCTTATTCGCTGATATTTCTCCTTGATACCTTTCCTCCAGACTGACTCCTCCAGCCTTGGCTAGTTAACTCTGTTGAAGGCTCTCTGGAGTTTGCTCTTCAAGGGGCAATGTAGGAAGAGGATTCGGTCTCTTCTCTCCCCAACAAATGGGGAGAGCAGTAAGGCATATCTGATGCTTTCAAATAATAAAAGACAGTGTATGACTTTGCTTTACTTTCTTTTATGAATTTCTCCCATATTTTGTTTTGTCATTGATGAAGTAAACTATTAATAACAGAAATTGATGCATTTTGATTTTATTCTGCTGATTTGCTTATGTGTGTGTGGCCACTTTGGTTTGGGCAGGAGTTGGTTTTGATTTTTCAGAACTGGAAGAGACCATCTAGGCCATCATGTCCAACCCACTGCTCAGTGCAAGGATCCAAGAGGCTGTCTCCACCAGTGATTTACTCCAAGCCAGCTGTGTGTTGAGGTTCTTAGGGATACATGACATCATGGCCATCCAGCAGCCACCCTGAAGTTATCAGGGAAGAGCTGGATTTCCTGTGTCAGCTTAAAGTCCGATTCTTTTCCTTGTCAGGTTCTCCTCAGTATAGTTGCTGTGTGCCCCAAACCCCACCTTTACCTCAGATTAAGGATGGACGAAAGTCCCTTACCTGGTCCCGCAGCTTGCTTTGCGGTGGGGGGGAGGCACTTTGGTTCTCCCCCGAAGTTCTTGGCGGGGGGGAGGCAACCCACCCCTCCAAGCCGAAATTCAGGCCGGGGGGGAGGCGCCCCATCCCTCGCTGCCGAAATTCAGGCCAGGGGGGAGCACCCCGTCTCCCCAGCTGCGAAATAAAAAAGTAAATTAAAAAAAAAACACGTGATAGGCTACGTAACGATTTACGTAGCCTATCACGGCTAGATTTTCAAAGTCAGCCGTGATAGGCTACGTAAATCTTTACATAGCCTATCACGGGTGACTTTGGAAAAAAAAAACCCGTATGCAAATGGCGGCGCCCATGGGCACCGCCATTTGCATTCCTTGTTTGGGCAGGGGTAGTCTACGTAAAGATTTACGTAGACTACGGCAAAAATGAGGGTTGCAAATAGCGTTGCCCTTATTTTCGCCATAGTCTACGTAAATCTTTATGTAGACTACCCGTGCCCAAATAAGGAATGCAAATGCAGTTTGCAAAACAGACGCAGCAGCTGGCCGTGGCTGGAACTCCAGCTGCGGACAGCCCTGGTCAGCGGCTCCGCAGAGCTGCCACTGAGCAGAGCCGGCCCAGGGAGGATGCCAGGGGGAGGGTCAGAGCACCTCCCCTCCACCGCGAATCAAAGCTGGAAAAAGGTAAGTGACTTTCGTACATCCGTTTTGACTACGCTAAAGCCTTTGATTGTGTGAATCGATTGGTTCAAAATTAGGAAAGGAGCATGACTAGAGATGGCCCCCCGAAATCTGTGGTGGAACGGCCTGTCCCCCCGCCCCCCCGCGGATCCTCCCCGGGATCGAGACTTACCTGGGGCGTATATTCCGGGTGGCGGCGGCAGCGGCAGGAGCGGCAACGGCTGGTCTTGGAGTTTAAATTTAACCCTTTAAAGGAGAAAGAAGAAGAAAAATTCTTTTCCTTTGTTCTTTTCCTTTCTTTTCCTTTTCGTTATTGTTGTGTCCTCATAAGAATACTGCATTGTTGGGAAATTGTAGTTATTGATCAGGTTGTTGGTATTGTTTATTTCATTTATAAAGACAAAATAAATAAAAACTATTTAAAAGGGGGGGGGGTTCACAAGGTAAAGCCACTGTCTGAAGTAGATCTGGGAAAGTACAAGTTCAGAAGCCCACACAGGACTGCAAATACTGACCCAAGGGCTCAGGCTCAGGACCAGGGAAAGCGAACCTGCAGCCAAGGTAAAGAGGGCAGGCCACCAAATAGGGCATCAAATATTGCCTGCCCTAAGAAGAAGAGAAATAAGATGGAACAGCAGAACAGAGAAATCCTTAGGTAAGATATACTTTAAAGATGTGTTTCCTTTAATACATGAAAGAAAGAAAGAAAGAAAGAAAGAAAGAAAGAAAGAAAGAAAGAAAGAAAGGAGTTTTACTCTGAAAATATTGACACACAACACAGGTGCTGGGGCAGATACCTGGAACCTCAGGTCAAAAGGTACCAGGTACCTCCATGTTTTCATTATAGAGAAAGGAACTCAGAAGGAAACATAAGATTTGGGTTGCAAGTAATACTCCCTGCCTTCTGGAAACATGCAGAGGTATATAGCAATTCATCACTTCCTTAATTTAAAAAAAATATATATCACCCTCTTCCTCCCCCCCTTTTCCAAGACATCCAGTGGGGACAATTGTTTGGTTTTGTTTTTAAAGTGGTGATCTGTGGTTTGAACTGTGTTGCAATCTGCCCTGGAATCTATTACGATTAAGGGTGGTATATGAAGATTGCTAGCTCTTCCCCTCACTAAATACCGCATGTAAGCAAGCCAAGTTCAGCCATGAAGGGAGGAGAAGCAGGATTGGAGTTGGCATAAGGAAACCAAAGTGGCCACTGTCAGCTGGAATGTTTAGAGAGACCTCGTTACATCACACAGGCAGAGCCCAATGCTCAAACAGAGGAGAATAGTTTCTTATTAGTAGTAAGGAAATGTAGCCATAGCATTCTTCATTGTACAAAGTGTTCTCCAGTTCTCCTTTCCCCAACTAAAGCCGTTTGCATCTTGCTCCTAACTTACTTAAGTGCAGGAAGTTTATGGAGGAATTATGTCCCACTAAAAAGAGAGCTTCGGCTATTGGGCGGTATAGAAATGAAATAAATAAATAAATTAAATAAATAAATAAAAACAACACAAGGTTCTTTTCTGTGTAACCAGCTTTCCTCAGATCCAGATGCCAGCCCTGAAATGGCCTTTCCACCCTTCGGAGTCAGCTTTTAGCAGCTCTGTGCTTGTGCTGAAAATGGGCAAACAAAAGAGAGCATGGAGAGAAAAAAGGAGAAGGGAGGGAGTAGGCACGTCTCCTTAGAGGAACAGACTGAGCAATACTTTATTCATTCCAGATGCCTTCAAACCCATTTCAGTCCGACTTTTCTGCTGACAAGGAAATACAAAGTACAGCAGAGGCTGGGAGGAGGGGAGGAGGAGAGACCACTCTTCTTCCTTCTTGTCTCTGCCCTCACCCCCTCGGTGCAACCTCAGATTATTATTATTATTATTATTATTAAATTTATTAATTGCCCATCTGGCTGGTCACCCAGCCACTCTGGGCGATGTACAACATACAATAAAACAGCTTAAAACAATAAAATTCTACAATAAAAACATTTCTAAAATACCCTAACCCACCCCAAATGCCTGCCTGAACAACCACATTTTTAATGCACGATGGAAGCTAATTAAAGAGGGGGCATGACCGAGTTCCTTAGGGAGGGAGTTTCACAGAGTGGGGGCCACCACAGAGAAGGCCCTCTCCCTCGTCCCCACCAGTCTAGCTGTCTTGGCTGATGGGACAGAGAGAAGGCCATCCGAGGCTGATCTTGTTGAGCGGCCTGTCTGGTGCTGCTGGAGGCACTCCTTGAGATAGACTGGGCCGGAACCATGCAGGGTTTTAAAGGTCAAAACCAACACCTTGAATTTGGCCTGGAAAACAACTGGTAACCAGTGCAACTCCTTCAGCACTGGAGTGATGTGATCTCGCCGGCGGCTGCCTTTAATCAGGCGAGCCGCCGCGTTCTGTACCAGCTGCAGCTTCCGAACCGTCTTCCAGGGTAACCCCAAGTAGAGTGGATTACAGTAGTCTAAACAAGAGGAGACCAGGGCATGTACTACCGATGGGAGAAGATGGTCGGGAAGGAAGGGGAGCAGCCGCCATATCAGATGGAGTTGATACAGCACTGTCCGGCTCACAGCTGAAACCTGAGTCTCCATGGACAGCTGGGAGTCCAAAATGACCCCCAGGCTGCAGACCTGGTCTTTCAAGGGTAGCCGTACCCCATTCAACACCAGGTCAACATCCCCTAGCCTCTTTTTGTCTTCCACCAAAAGTACCTCGGTCTTGTCAGGGTTCAGCTTCAGCTTATTCCTCCCCATCCAGCCACTCACCGTCTCCAGACATTTGGACAGGGATTCTACGGCCAACCTTGGTGAAGATTTGAATGAGAGGTAGAGCTGCGTGTTATCCGCATATTGATGACACTGCACCTCAAACCTCCTGATGATAGCCTCCAGCAGCTTCACATAGATGTTAAATAGCATCGGGGAGAGGATGGAACCCTGTGGCACCCCACAAGTGAGTGGCCAAGGGTCTGAACACTCCTCTCCTAGTGCTACCCTCCGGTACCTACCGGAGATGAAGGACCGGAACCACCGCAATATGGTGTCTCCAATGCCCAACCCCTCCAGGCAGTCCAGGAGGATATCATGGTCAACGGTATCAAAAGCCGCTGAGAGGTTGAGGAGAAGAAGGAAGGAGCATTCACCCCTATCCAGAGCCCTCCTCATATCATCTACCAAGGCGACCCAGGCCGTTTCTGTCCCATGCCCAAGCCTGAAGCCCGACTGAAATGGGTCTAGATAATCAGTTTCTTCCAAGTGTGCCTTCAACTGCACCGCCACCACCCGCTCAATCACCTTGCCCAAGAATGGCAGATTTGTAGGGATGGCGGAGAATTTCTCCCTGAAACTTCGGGGGGCCGAGCGCCAACGTGTTCGGCCCCCCGAACAAGTTTTGGGGAGAAATCCTCCGCACCCCCCTGCACCCCGCACCCCCCCCCCCCGGGACGGGACTTACCTTCCCTGAATGTCCCTCCCGGCGGTGGGTCCGGCTGGCGGTTCGTCAGGTGTTCGAGCGGGGCGGCCATTGCAATAAAAGAAAAAAAAAACATCCCCTGATAGGCTACGTGACGATTCACATAGCCTATCACGGCTAGATTTGCAAAGTCAGCCGTGATAGGCTACGTCAATCGTCACGTAGCCTATCACGGGTGACTTAAAAAAAAAAAAAAAGTTTGTACGGATAATGGTGGCCCCCATAGGGAGCCACCATTCCCATTCCTTATTTGGTCTCTGTAGTCTACGTAAATGTTTACATAGACTACGGCGAAAATAAGGGCAACGCTATGGATTGGAGTTGGAGCAGCAGCCTCGGCCAGCCAGGTCTCCGTAATACATGCCAGGTCTGCACCCTCATCCAGGATCATGTCATGGATGAGGGAGGTTTTCTGGGTAACAGACCTGGCATTGCAGAGCAGCAAACGAAGGCCAGAAGATGGGGTCACACCTCCCGCAACCATCCTTTGGCTCTGGACAGGCCCGGAGCAGGGGACAGATATTACACATCTCTCCTTGTTCCCCTTACCTGGCATGGCCTGCCCCTAGCGCTCCGCCAGTGCCTGCTGCCCAGCCTCGGTATGTTCTGTCCCCCAACACTCCCCCCACTGCCTCCATCAGGTGGACACATGCCCACTCGCTCCCACCTATCAAGCAGGCTACCCACCCTGAAACACACAACAAAATCCCCCCCAAAAAAACAAAACAAACAAACAAAACAATTAAAATCCCCTTAAAAATAATGCCAGGCAGGAGTCCACAGGGAAGGCCTGGTGGTGGTGGTGGCGGCCGTAGCAGCGGCCGTGGCAGCAACAGCAGCAGGCCCACCTCTTCCCCGATGGTGGCTTCTCCTGCAGGCCCTGGCTCTCCCAGGCCACCTCAGCCAGCCAGCTTATGTAGCCCCTCCAGGGAGGGGCAGGTGGAACAGCACAGCTGGCTCAGTACCTGGGGGCCTGGTCCTGCAGAGACTGGCGGTCTGCCAGTCAGAAGTCTACAGGGAAGGCCTGGTGGTGGCGGTGGCGGCGGCGGCAGCAGCAGCAGCAGCAGCAGGCCCAGCAGCAGCAGGCACGCCTCTTCCCTGGTGGTGGTGGTGGCTTCTCCTGCAGGCCCTGGCTCTCAGAAGATGCCTCAGAACGGTGCCTCATGCCTAGATCTACTCTTGTGCAACTGGGTCATCTTATCCATGTTTACTCAGGATTCAACTGCATTGAACAACACGCCATGTACTTCTGACTAAAAGTGAATCCAGTCAGCTATTGGGGCTTCTGAGAAATAGGAGGGGAGTACTAGCATGTTTGGGACAGCTCCAGGTTTTGCAGACGTACAACAAACCTTTCGGGGGCAAAACAATGTAGGGATGTCAGAGAATTCTGCCACGGACTGAAATGGGATTGAACACCCTTCAGTCCGTGCCACGGAATCCTCTGCGGAACCACGAGGTCCTGCGGAGCCAGCAGTCATACGGCTTTTTTTTCATCGTCTGCAAAGAGTCGCGAAATTTTCATAAATAAAAACGCAGTGTAGTATATTCCAATAATAAATACGTAAGGTTAAATGAATTGTGCTCACTGCCTTGTTTGCGGGTGTTCTTTTTAAACTGAAATCCTCTGTCTCCGTTTTCTTTCAGCCAAAACACTTCTTCTTCCTAGGGGCTTCCCAAAAGAAGGCTGTCTTAGGTGTGCCTGAGCAATAAACTCTTTGTTTAAAGCAACGCTGTTTTAAAGAAAGAAAAAACCTTTTAAAATGACCATGCCACACCCGGACCGGCAAGAAGGCATAGGAATGTGAATTTTCAGGGATGTAGACTCATAAACTGGAGGTCTTCCTGGTAAAAAGAGATGGTTGGAGATGGTGGCATTCATATCTGATGCACATACTGGAATATGGACCTCAGAGGAACAGGTGGTTTGTCTTGTCTTTTCTTGAGCTGATATACAGAGATTCGGAGACAGGGAGGAATCCAGAAGTACAACAGGAACCAGCAGCCGTTTCATAGAATTTATGGTCATGGCAAGTACATCTTGTCATTCCATGTGTTCCACACGGCTGTGATTCATCGCCATCACCTGCTGGCATGTTCTGAGGCTTGGCATCTCCTCCAGGACATCCAGCCACATTTGTGTGTAAGATCCCATGGTGTCCAGCTGGTCTACCTGTATATTAAGCACCTGTGTCTAAAGGATACTCTCAGAAACATACCAGCAGAAGGAGACACTTGGCCCACTACTCTGTGTGACAGAATTAAATTACGTCTGGTAAGAGGAAGGTTTCTTGTGCAAAGGTGTGAACTCTCTCCAACATTCTATTGAGGAGAATAACAGGTGGAAACGCATTGCGCTTCTCGTTCCTAAACTATTTTGCATCCTGAGAACCTGTTTCTCACCTTTGTAACTTACTTTGGATGCTCATCTCCCTCCGCTTTTTCCTTTATTAACATACAGACAGGATGGTGTGTTTGAGCTGAGTGGTTAAGAGCCTTTTTTGTATTTCCATTTAAAAAATGTGATCAAACAAACAACAACAAAGATCAGTTGAACCCTGATGACCACTTCATCATTAGGTTTAGTCAAGAGTCTAGTCCAGGGGTGTAAAGAAATGCTGTTGGTTCAAGGGCTGAATTCAATTTTGGAGAAGTTCTTTTGTTCCAGTGATGAGTGAGGTCTAAAGCAAAAGGGATGCAGCCCAAAGCACAAAACTACCAGCATACTTTAGCTTGCAATGCTTACTGCCAGTAAGTAAATCCTAGGAGAGACATTTCAAGTTTTTAGAATGGGGAAAAATGTGCAAAAGGCTGGAAACGAACAAACCATCTGTGGTGGGGGGATTGGTGGTGTTGGCCAGGTGAAGGCTCAGCTTGGGGCTCCAGGAGTGCTGGATTTGTTTGGTTTTAATTTTTGTGAACCGCCCAGAGAGCTTCGGCTATTGGGTGGCATAGAAATGAAATAAATAAATAAATAAATAAATAAATTGTTGACCAAATATCCCATTCAGCAGTTGGTCTGGTTTGTCTTTTCCTGTTAAGAGTGCTAAGCCAAAATCCTAAATAAGTGACCACAGCATTGATAGTTGGAGGTTGGTTGGAGTGGTATCAGTTGAACTCCTTACCAACCTGGGACAATTCCATCTCCTAACAAAGGCCACCTCAGTGACTGTTGTGAAGGTAAGACAATGTAATTAGGCCATTTTGAGCTTATTGGAGGAAGGATGGGATATATATGTGATAAATAAGTAGTGCTGTTGCAGAACCCAGAGTCAGAGAGACCACGGAGTGAAGGAAAAAGAGATTCTTTATTTAACGCGCGGGCTTAAGGCTGGAATCGTTTCCAAAGAGCCAGAAGCCCCGATTTACATTAGCACATTGGTTTTATAGACATTGTGACACATATGAAACGGCTCCTCCTCCCCCTCCCGCATGGGGTTGCAATCCTCAACATTTTTTCTCTTAGCACTATTGTTTATAATACAAGAACTGGGTTATAGGGTAGCCATGATAAGGAGAGAACAGAAGAGAACAGCAGAGAACAAGATATACAACTGTATGACCTTTGACAAGATAAGGAATTCCTGTGTCTCGTCAGCTTACAACAATATATTCAAGGGAGAAAGAGCTCAGCAAGAACATGAAGCATGAGACTGCATGAGGCTACTTAGTCTGACCCCCGATATGGCTGCTACATTCCCCCCTTAAATGCATAATTTCATTACAATTATAGCATTTCTGATAACTATACAAAGCTTTTTGTGACATACATATTACTTAGCCTCTTGTTGGGCTATTAGAGCATAGAGGGCAGCAGTTTTACTAGCTGAGACATAAAACAGATTGGTTAAAGCGCATAAGACAAGGAACGCAGAGACATAACAGAACTTTTATGAACAATACTGATAGAATTAGGATGAACAATGCTTTTAAGCCAGCTAAGATCTGGAAGCCAAAGGGTTAACTAATTGAGCTAATTGTTTTGTCTTATTGTTTTGTAAGCTACTATATTGTGCAGCTTGTTGATTTGTTTATCTACAGCATTGCCATTATTAGTTAAGTTAAAACAACAGAGCTTTTGGTGTGTCTCACAACTTAAATGATGAAGAAGGAAGAGGTAATCTATACTAGCTCTGTTTTCTAGAACTGCACCTTTTAGATCACGCAGCTTTTTATTTAACAATGACAATGCTCGTGAGGTGGCATTTATGCTTTTGGCTAAGCTGCAAGCTAACCGGTTGATTTCCAGACCATCAGCCAAGGCTAAACCTGGAACCTTAACCAGTGACATTGCTAAGGCCAATTTTTCTGAGTCAGAATATAACTGCACATGACTATTACAATTTTTAGTTAGTTGGCGTGCTCGAGGCTGCCGTTGACGGATTTTCTCAGGCTACAGGGGAAGAATTGGCACTAGTTCAATTGGCGGCTGAGGCAACATGGGTGGTTATCAGACAAGTTGGCAGGAATGAATGACCAAGTGCGGGAATTACATGTCTAAAACCATCCATGAGGCAAAAGTATGTGGGCATCATTAAAAGATATGTTTTGAATTTTATTACAGTGGAAGGGGGCCAGGGATAGCTTTGTATTTTCTGGAAAAAATTTTGACAATTAAGCATTTGTGCACACGTAGCATTTGTTTCAGCAACGATGGGGGTGCGTAGAGTGAACTCTGTAGGGGGTAGGATCTTTGCAACCACGCCCCAATTAGCATTTTGGGAATAAGTTAAACTTACACCATAAACTTTTAACATGGTATCTTTTTGAATGTTCCCAGGATGTTTACAGACAGGTATTAGGCAAGAGCTAATAAGCCTGTTTGCAGGTATACCTCTTGGCAAACAAAAATGTTTTATTCTCGTGATGTTAGCCAGGTGAAGCCAGTAATTATCAGCAAATCCCTGGGACAAACTTTCTCTTTCAGGGGCTGGCCCCCCTTTTTGCACCTTATTAAGGAGACACAATGCAACACTACTAACACTACAACACACATGTTTGATCTTCTTTGGGATCTGACCGTACGCTGGGCAGCTATTCACCTGGCAAGCTGCAGTAGGGTCTAGTCCCCTTCTTCAATTCTCCAGTTGCAGGTCTGACCGTACGCAGGGGGACAGTTTCCCGGTGTGTCCACAGTAAGGTCTAGCCTGAGTCTTCTTACTGCTTTTTCAGAATGATTTTTAAAGGATTTTTAGGATTTCTGTTTACAGTCCACTCTCCCCCTCTCGCTCTCTTGACTCGTGTCCAATGTATCTAGGGTTTAACTCTAGCTGCTTTCATAGCTGCGGGGGTGGAAAGTATGACAGTTCTGAGTTCTTTCTATCTGGGAGTCAAAGGGTTATTTTTCCCTCTTTAACTCATACTTTAACTCTTGGTTGGAAAGGATGAGCTTCTGTGATGGGAATGGCTTATTTTTTTAAGACAAAGCGGCGCTGGGCTTGAAGAACTTTGCTCAGTGTTTGAACTTTTTGTTTAAGGCTAACGTTTGCTTGCTTTTGATGCTGCTCCAGTGTCAATTATGAAGTCAATGTCACGGCCCCTCACAGTCAATATCACGGCCCCTCTCAAGCTGTCTCCCTCTTCGCCCATTCTGGCCTCTTTGGTTTTTTCCTTTGTGTATTTGATTTATTTTATTTGGGCATTCATGCCACTAATGTCCATCTTGTCCACACTGGGCACACTGGTTCTTTTTTAAGAATCTTCTGCCTCTGCTGGGTCTTCTTCTTTTCTTTTTTCGTTTACGTCTTCTTGGGCCTCTGGGTCGAGGGGGGTGTACTGGCGATAGGCATTTGAAAGATGCTCCAAGTACGCTCTGGGGCCTCGGTGGCACCTTGCAGCACTTTAGACACTTTGGTCATATTAACTGACTTCTTCATACCTGCTTTCATGGCTTTTAACAGCAGGGTTTGATACTGGGTGAGGCGCTCTAGCCGCACTTGTTTTTTGGGATTCCAGCAGGGGGGGGTTACTTACAAGGAGACTTTATTGGGTAACTTACAGCACACAGGCGTACTTAATGGCTGGATCAGACAGCTTCTCTGAACCACGAGCTATTGGGCTAAATGGGTTTTTATACCATACATGTTACCCATGAGGCAGCACAACACTAGCAAGCATTTTCAGCATAGGCTAGAAGTGCTTGGTTCTCAGGCACAGCTTCTTGTAAACAACTTCGCTTCCTAAAGTGCTTGATAACACTTTTTATTTATTAGTATGGGAAGACAAATTTTTTCTCTTTCTTTTGCTTTCTTTTTCTTTGCTGATCTGCCTGTATTGCAGATCATGTTTCAAACTTTTTACACAAAACTTTCTGCTCCATGCACCAGCCTTGTCTCTTTATTTGTCTTTTTCAAGTTAAACTCACTCACTTAAACCTTTCTGCCTTACACTAGTCCCACTGACACACATTTGGGATAGGCTCTTCTTCTCCTTCTAGTTACATTTTCTTTATCTTAAAGAACTATTACATTATTGTGGCTACTTTACCCCAGGTAATAAGCTCCAGGCACAATCAGCTGCTTTTAATTTACCATGGGGGCAACTATGGCCACGCTTCTTTTTTACAAATGTTTTTTCTTTGCCTTTTGCCTTTTCTTTTTCTCTCTTCTCTATCTGTCTGCTACTTTCTCTATTCCTTCTTTTCTACTTGCTTTTGTCTTTTTTCTTCGTCATCCATTGGGAACCACACTTAGTATCATTTGGAGTTGCAACTAACACTAATCTGCAAATATCACATATATTTTATGATATCTAAGAAATCATAAAATATATACAACAAACTTTTTCTGCAATTTAACACAATGAATGGAAAACACTTCTTGCATGGTAAGGCATGATGGAGCAGATCCAGCAATTATACTGCTCTTCTGGCTGAAAGCTCAGGGCTCATTAAAATCAAGGGACAGGCATACCCACACACACAAAGAGTTCTAGGTCACCATTTTTGCATCGGCAACTCTATGCTGCATGAGTTCTGGCAGAAGGAAATCTAAAAGTCACAGATTAAACTCAGCCTGCTGTACACTGAGCTGACTACAAACATAGACACACGGTCCACAGCGATGAGAGTTCAAGTTTATCAAAAGCTTCATAGCACTGTCCATGGCAAGTTTGTGACAATTTAAAATTTTAGTTCATGTGCAGAGTGTCTCTAAAAAGCCCAGATGATGATGGAGGCAAACAGTGAAGGCTCTGGGCAATGAAGATGCGATGTTTCCAGCAAAGGCTCTCTACTTTTGCATCAGTTTAAAAAGGGGAAGTGTGGCCCTACACCCCTTCTGACAGACAAGGGCCTTTAACTTTTTAGCAAGGCCTCTGTCTAAACAGAGCGGCACAGCTCAGCTCTCTAGCTGTGACGCTTTAACCTGGGCAACTCCTCTGTAAATTTTATTCTACTTCTGTCAGGTTCTCACAGACATTTTAAAAACTTACTCTTTTTTTTTTTTTCTCTTCTAACCTGGTACACGAAAGCACTGAAACACTGAGTGCCAAAACTCAGGACACTGGGGGGTGATGGGCATCGCTTTATACTTGCATTTTTCAGGCAGCCATTAATCTTCGGGGAGGCGGTGGGGTGATTTGCAGGACTTCAAAGGCAAGCTTCTCAGTTTGTTTGTATTTGTAAATCTCAAGCTCAAAACAGGACACGATGAGGTACAGGGCCACCAAATTCTTGCTTTGGCACGGGCAACAAATAACTCGGGTTAGCTTTCTTCGCTGGGGTCTCAAACAGGAAAACAGTCTTAATTTAAAGTTGTAACATCACTGACAGCGTCAGCCAGCCAGCTACACAGATCTCATTGTTTTTCAAGACAGTTGCTCCAATATCTTCTTTTCTTCTCAATCAGGTTGGGTCTCCCAGCTTACACAGTTTATTGCAGCTTCCAGGAGCATGGCAGTAGCGTGATTTTGGCTTGGCCAGGAACATGCTGTCTGGTTTCTCGGTCTCTTTAGCACACACACTTAGGCAGTGTAACACTGGACACTCAAATCAGTGAGATTTCTTCATTGCAGGGAATCCCACGGCAAAAGCTTAATGGTTACGCTCTTCAGAAATCATATAGCTGATGGTCAGTAGCTACAGGCTCTATGCAATTTTAACACAGTTCAAAGCTAAACACGGTTACCTTGACAGAGATCTTCAACGTGGTCTTTCCGCTTCATTCTGCTTTGGGACAGTCTTATGGCACACTTTTCACTCGAAGAGGGGTCTAGCCTGTGCTCTGGGGGCTGATTCTTCACCTTTATTTTCTATTTTGCCTTCATCTTCTGGGTCTTCATTTTCAGTTTCCATTTCTTAGGGATTTCATCTCAATTAGGCGAGGTGATGATGTTGCACAACTCAGAACGTTGTGGGCAATTTTCCTGCCCCCCCCCCTCTCGGCGCGCTAGGCTAACAGCTACGTCTTCGGCCTTACACTCCCACGCTCCCACGCTTTGTTAAAAGCCAGACTGTCCTGCAACATTTTTCTAATTAACAGCCTCAGATCTTGTTTTTTTTCCTCTCAGCTCGACCTTGAGCTTTTTGCTGTTTTCTCTCTCTATTCTGAATCTTTTTAAAAAAACCTTTTTCCTTCTTTGTTTGACATACATCTCAAGGGGGTGCAAGGTTTGCTTCCCCCACCACCCATAGCCTCCCTCCTAAATTGAAGACAGACACAATTAGGGAATGGGAATTGGTCAGTGAGTAAGGGGTCTCACTGGCCGACACAAGAGGATTTTTCACACCACGCACTTTGCTACTGGCCTGGGCACCCGGACGGTCAACGGTATGCGTCAGAAACCGCAGTAGCCACTCACACAATCATCAATCTCTCCACTACATCCATATGTCCCTGCCACCCACTTTTCCCACTTTTTACCAGAGCGGAAAACGGCTTCCCCAGCTTCCTCAGCTTCCTACTGAGTACTGGCGTGCTAGGTACTGGCGCCCACTCGGGGGTGTGATCAGGCCCCCCTTCTACCCGCAAGGAGTAGGTTCTTTTGTATACGTATACCACCAACACTGACCTTCTTCATAAGGCGGGGCCCTCTTTTTTTCTGCCCAGTGGCCTTTCTCCCTAAAGGCGGGGCCCTCTTTTTCCCATATACTTGCCTTTCTCCTGAAGGCTTCCAATGTGGGTTTCAACTCAATTGCAGCTGCGATACAGGCAGGGCTCAAGTTCCTTCCTCCGCTTCCCAAGGTTCTCTTGCTGCTCACTACCGTTTGGGCGATCCCGGTGCAGGCTTTCTCCCATTCACTCGACAAAAAGGTCGGTGGCGCCAAGAAAGGGAGGCATGCGCCGAGCTCGTCCTCCCGGTGCGGCGATCAAGAGCAGGCAACTGCCACCTGTCTGGCTCAGAGCCTGCCACATCCGAGTCACGGCACCATTTATGTTGCAGAACCCAGAGTCAGAGAGACCACGGAGTGAAGGAAAAAGAGATTCTTTATTTAACGCGCGGGCTTAAGGCTGGAATCGTTTCCAAAGAGCCAGAAGCCCCGATTTACATTAGCACATTGGTTTTATAGACATTGTGACACATATGAAACGGCTCCTCCTCCCCCTCCCGCATGGGGTTGCAATCCTCAACATTTTTTCTCTTAGCACTATTGTTTATAATACAAGAACTGGGTTATAGGGTAGCCATGATAAGGAGAGAACAGAAGAGAACAGCAGAGAACAAGATATACAACTGTATGACCTTTGACAAGATAAGGAATTCCTGTGTCTCGTCAGCTTACAACAATATATTCAAGGGAGAAAGAGCTCAGCAAGAACATGAAGCATGAGACTGCATGAGGCTACTTAGTCTGACCCCCGATATGGCTGCTACAGTGCAATATGTTGGTGGGGAAAACAAGTAATGAATTCTACCCCCCCCCCCATACACACACACACACACACACACATGATTTTCTTTTTCATTTGTTCAGAGATAATTAGGAAGAGACACAGCGAGCCATGGCTGCAAAGAGGCTTTGTCTATTGTAATGGTGGTTGTAGCCACCGCCATTTCCGTCCCTGCAGTCAGCCGTGATAGGCTACGTAAATGTTTACATAGCCTATCATGACTGATTTAAAACAAAAAACAAAAACGCGCATACGCAAATTGCGGCAGCCATGGCCACCGCCATTTGCATTCTTTATTTTAGCACATCTTCTTCTACGTAAACATTTACGTAGACTAAGACGGCAAAAATAAGGGGAACGCAAATAGCGTAGCATCTTAGCATCCCCTTATTTTCACCGTCTTAGTCTATGTAAATGTTTATGTAGACTAAGATGTGCCAAAATAAGGAACGCAAATGGCGGCGGCTGTGGCCACCGCCATTTGGGTACGCGCATTTTTTTTTTTTAAGTCAGCCGTCGTAGGCTACGTAAATCTTTCACGGTGTTTTTTTTAAATCTAGCCGTGATAGGCTACAGAAATCTTTACGTAGCCTATTACATGGTTGTTTTATTAAACCTGGAAATGGTTTAATAAAACAAACGCAGCCGCCCCCACCAGAAAGTTCCGCCCCAGGTAAGTCTCATCCTGGGGGTGGAGGTGGTGGCGGGCCGTTCCGCCACCAATTTCGGGGGGGCCGAATGCACTGGCATTCGGCCTCCCCAAGATCCGTGGTGGAACTTTCATACATCCCTAATGTGGATGGAAATCGATGTGTGGAAATGGAGGTAGTCTCAGAGGAGATGTAGAGACCTCCAAGACTTATAGACTCAGACAACTTTAGCATGCATGCCAAGGCTGCTTGTGTGGAGTGGTTCAGAACTTCATGGCCACCATGACAGCCATGGGCCTGTCTCAAATAATATCTTGTCCAATACATGTGGCATAGCACACATTGGGTTTGGTCATCTAAACTGGAATGGAAGAAAATGATATGTGGGTATGGGACCCTATGATGACTCCAGGGTTGTTGGAAAAATCCTCCACGGACCCCAAAGAGGCCAGATTCTATTGAATCCAGCCCTCTGAAGTCCGTGGAGGATCGGTTTTCCTACCTAAGCCTCCCCCGTGAAATCCTCGCCGGCAGATCCTGCCTGCCACCTGCTCTGAAGCCCCAGCAATATGGCCACCATTGCTGTATTGCTGGCTGGACTGATGGACTGCACACGCAAATGGCGTCCAGCATAGCGGACACCATTTGCATCCCTGCTGTTTGACGTGCTAGGGTACGTAAATCTTTACATAGCCTATCGCATGAAGGAACAGGGACGCAAATGGCGTATGATCACTCCTAAATGTGCTCAGCCAAACAATAGAGCCATATTGGCTCCTTGGTATTCTGAGAAGCTGGGAAACAGCAAAGTCAACAAGTAGAATGCAGCTGGTGTAAAAACCGAAGCAAATATGACTAAAAATATGACCCTTTTAGGGCCTATTCCATGGATGTGACTTTGAGGAGGGGAGTTTATTTCTTCCCCATCACTGTGTCTGCACAACATTTGCCAATAGAGCTGTTTCAGGTGGTCAGGAGTCTGCTTCGTATAGTTCAACACACACACACACACACACACACAGGCCCATTGTGTTACATTTGTAGATACAATTATTTATATTTTCTCGTACTTGGATACCACCATTCTGAAAGAAATGGAGATGGATGTAGCCATGGCACCCGCTTGTCCTGTAGCTATGGATACTTCTCAGCTTGTGCAAGCTGCTTCGAGGACTGAGGCCTATCACTTGGCCTTTAGGTCCTTGCTCTTGCTGGCTAGACAGGTCTTCCAGGGCTGGGCATACAACATGAATATCAGGAGTGGTCAATGACTCATTAAGGGATACATAGTTACAGCATTCCTAAAGGAGGCAGTAGTAAAACCACTGTTGAAAAAGCCCTGTCTAGATCCCTAGGCTATGAAGAATGATCACCCAGTTTTGAATCTACCATTTCTGAGCAAGATCTCTCCACTGGTCCTATGCCAATCTTTATCCATTCAGACAATTAGGCCAAGTCTCCAATCGACTGCTTCACCCCAACAGAGGTTTGTATCTTTCCTGCCCCAAGATTAAGCAGGGCAAGCCCTATATGGGGATAGGACCAACACATTTTATTTCCTTGTACTGGGACTTGAGGACTTGGAGAAATCAGATGATGTGCCCTGTAATTTTTAAAATTAATGTGTTAGGCACTGCTGATGTTGGAAGCCCCACAGGTAATCAGAGGTCCCCATGGGGAAAAAACAACAACTGATACCTCAAACAGCCCATCTCTACTGTTAGATGCAACATTCAGTCTATAAAGACTCCTGTCTGAACAACTTGCTCCACCATAATCTGGGAGATTAATTTGAGGCAGGCACAGCTCTGTCAACTGAAGCTTTTCTGTATCTTCTGCCAGGACTGATATTGAGGATGATGGCAATAAGTGATCATGAACGGGTCCGGTTGGAGCTTTGTCCAAATCTGTCCACGTTTCATCTGATTTTGCTGCTGCTACTGTTATATTATTCTTCGAGCAGGAGTTTGAACTCCAGCTCCATACATAGCTGGAACTCAACAGTCCAATCTCATTCATATAAACCTTCAGATGAGATGTTCATTGGCCAATTTGTGTCCATGGCACTTGCTCACACTGTTACACAGGAGTTTACAAAACACCCCAGTTATTCCACTGCAAGAAATGCTTAGTAAGTTCTTTCTTTCTTCCTTTCTTCCTTTCTTTTACTCTCTCATATGAAAAGTTCTGTACTGGACCCAGTGATCGTTCTTCACTTCAAAAAATAAATTGCTACCTTTAAGCACCATCGTTTTGCTTTCTTCACTCTTCTTTTCTTTTTCAAGCCAGGATAGTGTTCATTCAGACTAATATTCTTCCACTCTACCCTGTACAACCAGAACAATTAGCAGGTCAAGGTCAGATCTGGTTCTTCCTTAAACTTTTCTAAGTTATCTCAATTGACGAAAATGTTTTTTGAGCTGTCTTGGGAGCAGAGGTCAGACATTCTTCCATGTGGGAAGAATCCTTAAGTGCACATCCAAACTGCCCTGTACAGTACTTTTCTTTTTTGCAGGAGCACTGTTGGACGTGGGGTGGGCAAACTTCCAGGGGTTGTCCTACCCCGCACTCACCACTGCCGAATTTGCCGCATCCAAACTTATGGCATTTTTGCAGAGGAACAAGGTGTGTTTCCCTGCATGTGCCTTGTTTCCAAGCAGAATCGTGTTTCCAAGAGCATGATTCATCTTGCAAACAAGCATGCTCCATTGTGCCTTATTTCCCTGCAAATTACTGCAATTTCAGCAGTCTTGGAAGGGGAACACGGTGTGTGTGTTGCAAAATAAAGCCGGGGGGGGGGGGAATAAAGCTATTTGTGTTGCCCTTATTTTCGCCGTAGTCTACGTAAAGATTTATGTAGACTACAGCGACCAAATAAGGAACGCGAATGGCGGCTCCCTATGGGGTCCGCCATATGCGTACGTGCTTTTTTTTTTTTTTTAAGTCACCCGTGATAGGCTACGTGACGATTTACGTAGCCTATCATGGCTGACTTTGCAGATCTAGCCGTGATAGGCTACGTTAATCGTCATGTAGCCTATCACGGGGGCGTTTTGTTTTGTTTTTAACTTTTGAATTCGCGGCCGGGCGAGGCGAGGCGCCTCCTCCCCAGCCTGAATTTCGGCTGGGCGAGGCGGGAAGCCTCCCCCCCAGCCTGAATTTCGGCCAGGTGAGGCGGGAAGCCTTCCCCCCCGGCCTGAACTTCGGGGGGAGCAGCGAAGCGCCTCCCCCCCACCGCGAAAAAGCTGCGAGACCAGGTAAGTGGCTTTCATGCACCCCTAGAGAAAAACTGACATTTACCCTGCAAATGTGAGCCACATGGATCTAGTCATTAATTTCATTGTATGTTATGCTACATCTGCAAAGTGAGCTTTGGCTATTGGGCAGTACAGAAATGAAATGAAATGAAATGAAATGAAATGAAATGAAATGAAATGATGAATGAATGAATGAATGAATGAATAAATAAATAAAATTTCAGAGATACACTATATCTTCACAACAGTCCAGTACACTGCATTAGAAAAAGAGATTATGGGGGTGTCTCCATGACAATGGAAGGAGAAGGAAAGAGTGGCTTACCCGCATTTTCATGGAGCTGATTTTGGTCCGGGCAGGGATCCACAAGTGCTTTGCGCCATTCAAAGTCATCTCACAGAACATACTTCTGTGGGGCGGGGGGCTGGGGTGACTGTCATCTGACTGGCAGGGGCTGCTCAACCAATAAGAGAGGCTTCCCCCCTCCAGGCTCTCCCCCCCTTTCTTCTTCCTATTGTTTTGCTGATTATGCTTTATACTGATTTGGATTTTTACTCTGGTTCTATTAGTTATGGATTTCTTTATCTCTGTGTGTAAGTCTGTGGTGAGAAGCAATGAATGAATGTTGTTGTTGTTAGATATTATTATTATTATAATCTTCCTATTTAGTTAGATGAGTGAATCATAATGCAAGATGCAACATATTTGATTTAATAATATATAACCCTCTCATTGCAGCATGATCCCTAAAAACTACCAGCATGTGCTTGCGTTTAATTTTGCCATTCATGAGATCAACAAGAATGCTGAATTTTTACCCAACGCCACACTCGATTCCAAGATTTATGACAGTGCATTTGATCCAGGGCGAAACTGCTGGGCCACTCTGGATCTTCTCTTCCCAGGACAGAGGAATCCCATCAATTATAACTGTGGCAGGAAAGAGAAATTGATGGCTGTCGTTGGAGCACTCACCTCTCAAAACTCCATCCAGATGGCCGACATCTTCAATGCCTACAAGATGCCACAGGTATGTGTTCATGGTGAGATTAACGTCAGCACAGGGCAAGCACCTGCTTGTATCAAAACTGGCTCCCTTCTGATCCTCCTGCCCCACCTGCTGTAGTGGTGGCACAGCACTGGGGCAGGAAGATGAGAGGGGACTGTTGCTCCCCTCTCATCCTCCATTTGCGCATGGCAGGCAGCTGCTGTGTGTGAGACGTCCCTTCTCCTTCCACGGCCTGTGCACAAATGGCTGCTTCTCCCCCTCCTGGGGCCCAGGAAGAGGAGAAGGAGCCCTCACACGTGGTGACCATGGTACTCGTGGCAGGTCACGGAGGTGGAAACTCCTGCTGGTGCTGCCCGCTCCCTGCCGCAACCACCATGCGCAAAACCCTCACACTCTCCTTTCTGGTGTCGGGAGCACGAGAGGTTTGCCCATGGAGGCGGCAGTGCTGCTGACATTGGCAGGGGGCGGCAGTGCGAATCCCTGCCACTGCCATCCACCGACTACCCCTGGCACTGCTGCCGCCATGTGCAAATGGCTCCTTCTCCCCCTCCTCAGTCCTCGGAGGGGGAGAAGGAGCCATTTGTGCAGTGCCCATTTGTGCACAGGAGCTATTTGCACACAGGGCATCTGGTGGGGAGCCTGTGGCTTTGCTCACTAAAGCTAGCTGAGCCAGGGCCTCGGGGGGAAGCCATCGAATCTGAAGAGGGCTTGATTTCCCCATGCTGGACACCCCGATATGGGAATAGCAACACTGAGCTACTCTGCAGGGCTCAAGTAACCCACACTGAGTTACAGCCATGACTCCCGTAATTTAGATATCATAATGATGAAATTTATGAGCATTGCAATGCCAGTTTAAAAAAATACTGTTTACCATCTCAAAGAAATATTAATTAATTATTAAGACCTGAGTTCGAAAGATCATGAACTGCTGTCCTTCCTCCGCTCCAACATTTTATTTGGGGGGGGGGGTAGACACACTACAGAGCTACACTAACTGCCTGGATTCCTGCATTGATCTTTTGAGGCAGTATTCACTTTTCCACAAGGAAAGACCCACCAAAAGGCTTTCCAATGAACCAGGAAGTTAATTCTGCAGACAGTGGGTGTGTCAAACGCTGCTATGACTTCATTCATTGGCTCAAACCGATGAAAGGTGGGAGGTGCTATATTTGCTTACAAACCAAATGGGCAGAGAAGTGTCTATGCATATCTCAGGTTCTACATGAGCAAGAGGCTTGCTTTTTAAAAACATGAAAGCTGGGAATCTGGAGATTATGGGTCATTGGGGTGGGCGGCGACTGCCCCCCATTGGCCCGTCTTGTGGATGCCCATGAAAGCTAGTTGATTCAACATCCTGTTTAGAATCTACTCGCAGCCTGAGTATTGATAACACCAGACGTGTTTGCTAGGAAATTTAAGATTAGACTGTTAGAGACAACAATGTTTAAGAGTAGATTATTATATTGAGCGAGGTCAAGATGTTAGCAAAGGTTTGGAAGGAGTCAGTTTGGGTGAAGAACGTTGTGATGGTTTTTTCATTCCTGAAGGTATCATATCATTCCCATTAGCTCAGCTATGGTGCCTTTGATCCAGCACTGAGGGACAAAACTCGCTTTCCTTCATTCTACCGGATGGTCCCAAATGAAGATCCTCAGTACGTTGGGATTGTTGGGCTACTCAAGCATTTCTGATGGAACTGGATCGGCCTTATTGTTTCAGAGGATGACAGTGGGGAAACCTTCCTCCGAACGCTGAGACCAAGGCACTTGGAAAACAATCTTTGCATTGCTTGGATGCACATGATCCCAAGAGTGACAACATATTTACCACATAAAATAATTCAAAAAAAATTGGGACCAATTCAATCAACTCTCACACGGAGTAAAATCAATGTGATTCTTGTGTATGGAGACGGTCAGTCTCTGGAGGCGTTACGGCTAGTTTTATACTCCAATGAAGTTCTTCAGACGTATCCTATAGAGAGGGTATGGATCACAACAGCTGAATGGGATTTCACTGCCTTAGCACCTGGGAGTGAATTCACCACTAAATCTTTCAATGGCACCTTGTCCTTCACCCTCCATACAAACGTGGTGCCAGGATTTCAAGATTTTGTGGAGATGATCAATCCTTTCCAGTCCACTTTTTATTTCATCCATCAATTCTGGGCCAGTGCGTTTATCTGTTCCTTCCCTACGTATAACCTTTATGTCGCAAACAAGAGAAACTGCACTGGGAAGGAGAAGCTGGGGAGTCTTCCTGGATCTATGTTTGAAACAGGGATGTCTGGCCAGAGCTACAATATCTACAATGCTGTCTATGCTGTAGCACATGCTCTCCATGCCATGGATTCATCAAGAGACATGTACAAAACAAGGGGAGATGGAAGAACATGGGATCTCCAGAAACTTCAGCCATGGCAGGTCATTGCACCTCCAGGACTGAAATGGCAAAACATTATAATATACCATACCAGAATTAACTCGAAATACAAGAAATGCCAAATCGTAGATAAATCAACAGTAGAAAAGGGACAACCATGTTGGCAGACTTAATTTCTTAGACCATGACTGAAAAGGAATGTCCAGCCCCTTTGAAACCCATAAAAGCTGTGTTCTGGCTGGAAGCGGCTGTGGCAGTCAGTAGGTTTCCGATATAAGCTGTGCTTGTATGTCCATTATGGACTTGCACAGTCATGTCCAGAAAGTGAACCTGTTGTGTGGACTGGCTGAGATTTTGTCGTAAACAATGCTTTTGCTGAGTGCCTCGGTTTGGGCAGGGGGCAGGAAGCATTGTATGCAAAACCCCAATCCAGGGTCACAACCCTCTGAAGGAGTCCATTCAGAATTCCTATTGTAGCATATTAGGATTCTTGTTTTGTATATTGTGGAGACCTCAGGTGTTCTGGGAGTTCGTCGGTTTGTGTTGGTGCTCTGATTAATGTTAGTTGACATCTTTCTTCCTACCTTGCATAGACATTTTAAAATGTTGGGAAAGTACAAACTCTTGTAGATTCATTTTTGGTGGTAATGATTCAGTGGCTAAAGGTAGTGAAAGTCAGGTTTGCATAGCAGTGATATTAACCAGTTCCTTGCCGTTTGACCCCATTCCTTTTTTTTCTCCTTCCCTTTAGCTTCACGGGTTTCTGAGAAACATCCATTTTAACAACAGTGCTGGTGAAGAAATATTTTTCAATGATAATGGGGACCTGGCAGGGGGATATGATCTCATCAACTTGGTCACCTTCCCCAATGAATCCTTTCAGAGAGTCCAAGTTGGAAGGATGGACCCCCAGGCTCCTGCAGGGAAAGAGTTCATTGTGAATGGAAGTGCTATTATGTGGAATCATAAATTCAGGCAGGTAAGCACAGTGATCAACATCGCCACCATATTTTATGCACAGACTCTGGATATTGGCCTCAGGATCTTCTGCACTGGGATTTAGCAGCAAAACCTGGTGTCAAGGTTCCTCTTATGACCTGGACCCCCAGAGCAACTCCTTTCGTCCTCCTTAACTCCTTAAGTCCCTTTCGTACATCCCTTTTGTTGTTGTTGTTGTTCAGTCGTTCAGTCATGTCCGACTCTTCATGACCCCATGGACCATAGCACACCAGGCCTTCCTGTCCTGCGCACTCTCCCGGAGCATGCTTAAGTTCATATTCATTGCATCGGTGATGCTATCTAGCCATCTCATTCTCTGCCGTCCCCTCCTCCTTTTGCCTTCAGTCTTTCCCAGAATCAGGGTCTTTTCCAGATAGTTTTCTCTTCGCATTAGGTGGCCAAAATATTTGAGCTTCAGCTTCAGTATCTGTCCCTCCAATGAGCACTCAGGGTTGATTTCCTTTAGGATGGACTGATTTGACCTCCTTGCAGTCCAGGGGACTTGTAAGAGTCTCCTCCAGCACCACAGTTCAAAAGCATCAATTCTTGGGTACTCAGCCTTCCTTATAGTCCAGCTCTCACAGCCATACATTACTACTGGGAAAAACATAGCTTTGATTAGATGGACCTTTGTTGGCAAGCTGATGTCTCTGCTTCTTACTATGCTGTCTAGGTTTGCCATAGCTTTCCTCCCAAGGAGCAAGCGTCTTTTAATTTCATGGCTACAGTCACCATCTGCAGTGATCTTGGAGCCCAAGAAAGTAAAATCTGTCACTGCTTCCATTTCTTCCCCTTCTATATGCCAGGAAGTGATAGGGCCAGATGCCATGATCTTCCTTTTTTTAATGTTGAGTTTCAAACCAGCTTTTGCACTCTCTTCTTTCACCCTCAACAAGAGGCTCTTGAGATCCTCTTTGCTTTCTGCCATTAGGGTGGTATCGTCTGCATATCGGAGGTTGTTGATAATTCTCCCAGCATTCTTAATTCCGACCTGTGATTCATCCAACCTGGCATTTCTCATGATGTACTCTGCATATAAGTTAAATAAGCAGGGTGACAATATGCAGCCTTGTCGTACTCCTTTCCCAATTTTGAACCAATCGGTTGTTCCATGTCTGGTTCTTACTGTTGCTTCTTGACCCTCGTACAGGTTTCTCAGGAGACAGGTAAGGTGGTCTGGTACTCCCATCACTTTAAGAATTTGCCAGAGTTTGTTGTGATCCACACAATCAAAGGCTTTAGCGTAGTCAGTGAAGCAGAAATAGACATTTTTCTGGAATTCTCTTGCTTTCTCCATGATGCAGCGAATGTTGGCAATTTGATCTCTAGTTCCTCTGCCTCTTCGAAACCCAGCTTGTACTTCTGGTAGTTCTCGGTTCGCATACTGCTGAAGCCTAGCTTGTAGGATTTTGAGCATCACCTTGCTGGCATGTGAAATGAGCGCAATTGTGCAGTAGTTTGAACACTCTTTGGCATTGCCCTTCTTTGGAATTGGAATGTAAACTGACCTTTTCCAGTCTTGCGGCCATTGTTGAGTGTTCCAAATTTGTTGGCATATTGAATGTAGCACTTTAACAGCATCATCTTTTAGGATTTTAAATAGCTCAGCTGGAATATTACTGTCATCTCCGCTAGCTTTGTTGTTACTAATGCTTCCTAAGGCCCACTTGACTTCACTCTCGAAGTTGTCCGGCTCAAGTTCAGTGACCGCACTATCATGGCTATCAAGGACATTACCATCATGGCTATCAAGGACATTAAGATCTTTCCTGTATAGTTCTTCTGTGTACTCTTTCCACCTCTTCTTAATCTCATCTGCTTCTGTGAGGTCCATGCCTTCTTTGTCCTTTATCATGCCCTTCTTTGCACAAAACGTTCCTTTGAGATCTCCAGTTTTCTTGAAGAGATCTCTAGTCTTTCCCATTTGGTTTTTTTCCTCATTTTCTTTGCATTGTTCATTTAAGAAGGCCTTCTTGTCTCTCCTTGCTATTCTCTGGAACTCTGCATTCAGTTGGATATATCTTCCCCTTTCTCCCTTGCTTTTTGCTTCCCTTCTTTCCTCAGCTACTTGTAAAGCCTCATCAGACAGCCACTTGGCTTTCTTGCATTTCTTTTTCTTTGGGATGGATTTTGTTGCTGTTCGTACATCCCTACCCCTAGTTTAAAATGTGGAGAAGAAGGCGGCGGCAACCCAGTTAAGCACTAACATGGTTGAAGACATTGGGATACATATCCAGACATTTAAGAGCTCAGGACTCAGATCCCTGGGCTTGGGTGGGGAGTTTGTCAGTTTGGGTTCCTCCCCCATTCCATTTTTTAAAAATCTTAAATCCTTTTTGTCCCAAATATGGAGATCTTTGCAAAGTTTGGTAAATTTTTATCCACACTGTACTGAAATGAATTTCTCATCCATCCCTACCCTATATTTACAGGGAGATTTATTTATCCAGAAGGCTACACAAGTACACTAGCACCTTATTAGGATTTCATGTCACAAACCATATGGTATCTTTTAGTAATGTGGATTTTGCTATGGTAGCTGCTGACATGCCAGTATAAGCTATCTCCATGTAGGCAAGTTACCACTTTTTAAAATCCTCTTTCAAGTTTTTCTGATTTATTTATTTTTTTATGATATTTATGGTAAGGTAATCTATCCAACTGACTAAACTAATGATGCAATTCCCAGAGGCTGTACTTTTCCGTTATAATACCATCTGATTGCACTGCTTTTCTCTCTCTCTCTCTCTGCACCAATGTAGGGATGGCCGTGAATTTCTCCACGAATCTCGGGGAGGCCGAATGCGTTGGCATTCGGCCCCCCAAAATTGTTGGTGAAATTCTCCGCCCCCCCGCCCCCCCTCCGGGATGGGACTTACCTCCCTCGAATGTCCCTCTCAGCGGCGGGTCCCGGCGGCGTCTCGGCGGCATTTCGGCAGGGGCGGGGGCGGCGGCTGGTCTTCCGACTGGCTGCCGCCACTGCCATTACAAAGTGAATGAAAAAAAAAACACACACACACCCGTGATAGGCTACGTAACGATTAACATAGCCTATCCCGGCTAGATTTCCAATGTCATCCGTGATAGGCTATGTTAATCGTTACGTAGCCTATCACAGTTGACTTTGGGGGGAAAAAAAGCACGTACACAAATGCGTTCCTTTTTTTTTTTTTTTGCGTTCCTTATTTGGGCCCGGGTAGTCTACGTAAAGATTTATGTAGACTACGGCGAAAATAAGGGCAACGCTATTAAAACTGGACACAGTACTCCAGATGAGGCCTAACCAGTGCTGAGTAGAGGGGAACTAGTACTTCCCGGGATTTGGAAGCTATGCTTCTATTAATGCAGCCCAAAAGAGCATTGGCCTTTTTGCAGCCACATCACACTGTTGGCTCATATTCAGCTTGTGATCGACAACAATTCCAGGATCCTTCTCTCTTGTAGTGTGGTTGAGCCACGTATCCCTCATCTTGTAACTGTGCATTTGGTTTCTTTTTCCTAAGTGCAGAACTTGGCATTGATCCCTGTTAAATGGCATTCTGTTGTTTTCTGCCCAGAGCTCCAGTCTATCCAGATCACTTTGAATTTTGTTTCTGTCTTCCCAAGTATTAGCTATCCCGCCCAATTTTGTGTCATTTGCAAGTTTGATCAGCATTCCCCGCACCTCCTCCTCCAAGTCATTAATACAAATGTTGAAGAGCACTGGGCCCAAGACTGAGCCCTGCGGTAGCCCACTTGTTACCTCTCCCCAGTTTTAGAAGGTCCCATTGATAAGCACTCTTTGAGTCCGATTCTGTAGCCAACTGTGGATCCACCGGATCGTTGTTTCATCTAGCCCATTTTGAGCTAGTTTGCTCATCAGGATATCATGGGGCACTTTGTCAAAAGCTTTGCTGAAGTCGAGGTATATGATGTCCACAGCATTCCGACGGTCTACAAGGGAGGTTACTTGATCAAAAAATGAGATCAGATTTGTCTGGCAGGACTTGTTTTTGACAAATCCATGTTGGCTTTGAGTAATCACGGCATTGTTGTCAAGGTGCTTCCAGATGGATTGCTTTTAGGGATGGCGGAGAATTTCTCCCCGAAACTTCAGGGGGCCGAGCGCCAACGTGTTCGGCCCCCCGAACAAGTTTCGGGGAGAAATCCTCCGCCCCCCCCGCCCCCCCCCCCGGGACGGGACTTACCTTCCCTGAATGTCCCTCCCGGCGGCGGGTCTGGCTGGCGGTTCGTCCGGTGTTCGAGCGGGGTGGGAGTGGCAGCCGGTCTTTCGAACGGCTGCCGCCCCCGCCATTGCAATGAAAGGAAAAAAAAAAAACACGTCCCCTGATAGGCTACGTGACGATTCACGTAGCCTATCACGGCAAGATTTGCAAAGTCAGCCGTGATAGGCTACGTGAATCGTCATGTAGCCTATCACGGGTGACTAAAAAAAAAAAAAAGTGCGTACGGCTAATGGTGGCCCCCATAGGGAGCCGCGATTCGGGTTCCTTATTTGGTCCCTGTAGTCTACGTAAAGATTTAGGTAGACTACTGCAAAAATAAGGGCAACGCTAGAAGAAAAAGAGATGTAGCTGAGGATTGCACCTATCAGGAAAAGTTACTTGCATGCCAAATGGCTTTCCTTCTGCTTTCCATTAGACACTGCCCACTTCCACCTGTGTCGAGAGCTGCCACCCGGGACAGAGCAGGTTCGTCCAGCAGGGGAAGCAAGTGTGTTGCTATGATTGTGTTGAGTGCCCCCAAGGAAGGATTTCCATCCAGATGGGTAAGTGCAGGAATCCCGAGTGATTTGAAAATAACCCAGAAGTTTGTATTTCAGGTATATTTTAATTCCTATCATGGTTCTCTAAATAGGAATATATGAGTGTGTTTACTATGAACAGCGGTGGACAAAGGAAGAAGAAACTTTGTTCTATGAGCTCCAGTTAAACAATTCCAGCTAAATTCAGGGAATCTTTGTATTCTTTGGCCACTTACCCATCTGAATTCTAGAGATAATCACACAAAAATCGAAGAGTTTCAGGTTCATATGTATTTTAATTCCTAGCACTTTTCTTGAAATACAAATATATTACTGTGTTGAGTATGAACAGGGCCAGGAAGAGGAAATGCAGACAGAACCATTATCACTGATGCTGAAGAAAGTGGATTTGTTAAATGAGGTCAAATTAAAGGACTGCAGCTAAACACAGAGAATATGTTTTAACATAAAGCTTTTGCTCAACACTTTCAGATGCAGATCAATGTGAGAAGTGCCAAGAAGATCAGTATCCGAACAAGAATCAGGACCAATGTATTCTTAAAGTCATAAGCTACCTATCTTATGAGGAGCCTTTGGGAGCAGTTCTCACCTCCTTGGCTCTTTTCATTTCTGTGATCACACTTTTGGTGTTGTGGACCTTCATTCGGCACCAAAATACACCCATTGTCAAAGCCAACAACTGGAGCATCACCTGTATCTTGGTCTCCTCCCTGCTGTTCTGCTTTCTCTGCTCCTTCTTATTCATTGGCCAGCCTGGGAAGGTGACCTGCCTTCTGAGGCAAACAGTGTTTGGCCTCATCTTCTCCATTGCTGTGGCTTGTGTGTTAGCAAAAACCATCACTGTGGTTTTGGCCTTTGTAGCTACAAAGCCTGGAAACAGGGTGAGGAAATGGGTGGGGAAGAGACTTCCTGTATCAGTGATATTGTCTCTCTCTCTTATTCAAGCTGGCATTTGTTTTGTGTGGCTGGCAACTTCTCCCCCCTTCCCAGAGTTGGACATGCACTCCCAGGTTGACGCGATCCTAGTTCAATGCAATGAAGGCTCAGCCCTCATGTTCTACATTGTCCTGGGCTACATGGGGTTTCTGGCCCTCATCAGTTTCACGGTGGCTTTCCTTGCCAGGAAGTTGCCTGATACTTTCAATGAAGCCAAGCTGATCAGTTTCAGCATGTTGGTCTTCTGCAGTGTTTGGGTGTCCTTTGTGCCAACCTACCTGAGCACCAAGGGGAAATACATGGTGGCCGTGGAGGTCTTCTCCATCTTGGCCTCCAGTGCTGGCTTACTGGGTTGCATCTTCCTCCCCAAATGCTACATTATTATATTCAGGCCTGAACTGAACACCAAGGAGCAATTAGTCAGGAAAAAAGAATAGTCCCAGCTTGGGGGAGAACTGACATCACCTTTGATTTCAGAGTGTCTTTTTCTTGAGCTATTTCCCAACCTGGTGTAACTGAAGTGGGGATAACACTGCTCCCCCACATTTGCAATGCCAGTGGTGTCCTTTGAAGTTGGTGGGGGCATTTTTGGTGATTTTCACGGGTGGTATTCAAACTCTATCCATTTCTGGCTCGTGGTGGCTACCATTATCTAAGATCCATGTTAAGTGGCCTTGCAGACCAGTTGGCGCATGGATTGTTGAGGATTTCAGCATGGAGATGGGAGGATAATTGACAGGGGGTTGCTTGTTTGGGCTTGAAGTCATCTGTGGCTGACGATTAAGAGGGTTGGGATTTGTGGGCTGGTTTAGTTTCGTGTCTATGAAACTGAGGTACAAATCAAGAAATATCTGTTTAAGAGCAATCTTAGGCTCCCGAAGCATTGTCTGTGGGCCCATAGGAGAGTTGAGATTCCCCCCTCAGAGGAGACTCTGACCCCAGAAGCGGGAGTTGGACAACCCTCCCTGTGCTGCCTAGGGATGGCGGAGAATTTCTCCCCGAAACTTCGGGGGGCCGAGCGCCAATGTGTTCGGCCCCCCGAACAAGTTTCGGGGAGAAATCCTCCGCACCCCCCCACACCCCGCACCCCCCCCCCGGGACGGGACTTAACTTCCCTGAATGTCCCTCCCGGCGGCGGGTCCGGCTGGCGGTTCGTCCGGTGTTCGAGCGGGGCGGCTGCCGCCCCCGCCATTGCAATCAAAGAAAAAAAAAAAACGTCCCCTGATAGGCTACATGATGATTCACGTAGCCTATCACGGCTAGATTTGCAAAGTCAGCCGTGATAGGCTATGTGAATCGTCACGTAGCCTATCACGGGTGACTTTAAAAAAAAAAAAAAGCACGTACGCATATGGCGGTCCCCATAGGGAGCCGCCATTCGCGTTCCTTATTTGGTCGCTGTAGTCTACGTAAATCTTTACGTAGACTACGGCGAAAATAAGGGCAACACAAATAGCTTTATTTCCCCCCCCCCCCGGCTTTATTTTGCAACACACACACTGTATTCCCCTTCCAAGACTGCTGAAATTGCAGTAATTTGCAGGGAAATAAGGCACAATGGAGCATGCTTGTTTGCAAGATGAATCATGCTCTTGGAAACACGATTCTGCTTGGAAACAAGGCACATGCAGGGAAACACACCTTGTTCCTCTGCAAAAATGCCATTATTTAATAATGCCATTATTAGACGATTCACGTAGCCTATCATGGCTAGATCTGGAAAGTCAGCTGTGATAGGCTACGTGAATCGTCACGTAGCCTATCACGGGTGACTTTAAAAAAAAAAAATGCGTACGCGAATGGCGGCCCCCATAGGGAGCCGCCATTCGCGTTCCTTATTTGGTGGCTGTAGTCTACGTAAATCTTTACGTAGACTACGGCGAAAATAAGGGCAACGCTATTTGCGTTGCCCTTATTTTCGCCGTAGTCTACGTAAAGATTTACGTAGACTACAGCCACCAAATAAGGAACGCGAATGGCGGCTCCCTATGGGGGCCGCCATTCGCGTACGCATTTTTTTTTTTTAAAGTCACCCGTGATAGGCTACGTGACGATTCACGTAGCCTATCACAGCTGACTTTCCAGATCTAGCCATGATAGGCTACGTGAATCGTCACGTAGCCTATCAGGGGACGTTTTTTTGTTTTTGTTTTTACTTTCGTGTTCGCGGCCGGGCGAGTTGGGAAGCCTCCTCCCCGGCCTGAATTTCAGCCGGGCGAGGCGGGAAGCCTCCCCCCCAGCCTGAATTTCGGCCGGGCGAGGCGGGAAGCCTCCCCCCCTGGCCTGAACTTCACGGGGGGAGCAGCGAAGCGCTCCCCCCCACCGCGAACAAGCTGCGAGAAAAGGTAAGTGACTTTCGTCCACCCCTAGTGCTGCCCTGTCACAGCTGGTCCAGGAGCCTGCCCTCGCTTGCCCTTGCTCATGTCCTCCCAGACTCACCCTGACCTGTCTGGCAAGGGCCCGCATAATGCCTCTAGTATTGCACATGTTACACTTTCCTGGTCTTAAACTGCACATACTTAAATATGCGCATTTTTAAGCCCCCTTTTTCGCAAAACGCAAAAGAGGGCAGCGTTTCAGCAGGCGCCCGGAGAACCTGAGCTGGGGTGGGTTCCTACATGCCTATCTGCAAAGGAGATTGGTTATTGATGGATGTTTGCGGGTCCTTTACATGATGTTGTCAACCTCCAGTGCCTCTTCTGTGCAAACTACTTAACTTTGTGTTCCTTATTTGGTCCCGGTAGTCTACGTAAAGATTTACGTAGACTACAGCCAAAATAAGGGCAACGCTATTTGCATTGCCCTTATTTTCTCCGTAGTCTATAAGGAACGCATTTGCCACCATTTGCGAACGCGCTTTTTTTTTTTTGTCCAAAGTCACCCGTGATAGGCTACATAACGATTTATGTAGCCTATCATGGTGGACTTTGGAAATCTAGCCGTGATAGGCTACGTTGATCGTTACGTAGCCTATCACGGGGTTTGTTTGTTTGTTTTACTTTATTTTGTAATGGCAACGGCGGCAGCCGGTCAGAAGACCGGCTGCCGTCCCCGCCCCCGACAAAACGCCACCGAACCGCTGCCGGGACCTGCCGCTGGGAGGGACATTCGCAGGAGGTAAGTCCCATCCCGGGGGGGGGTGGGGGGTGGAGAATTTCACCAATTTCGGGGGGCCGAATGCGTTGGCATTCGGCTTCCCAGAGATTCGGGGAGAAATTCTCCACCATCCCTACCTACCTCACATCGATCAGCCAAGGCAGCCAGAGAAAGGCCTCTGAGGATGATGGAAGGGTCAGGGCAGATATTTATGGAAGTAGACAGTCCTTCCAGTTACCTGGCGCTACGCTGTTTAAGAGCTTTGTAGGTTAATACCAGCACTTTGAATTGGGCCTGGAAATGGACTAGCACCCAGTATAGATCATAAAGCACTGGCATTATATGATCATATTGGCCAGTCCCTGTTAACATTTTCACTGCCATATTTTGGACCTGAAGCGAAGGAAAAGAAAACAGGAAAGAAAGCACCAATGGCCTCAGATCCAGATGCCAGCCCTGAAATGGCCTTTCCACCCTTCGTAGTCAGCTCTGTGCTTGTGCTGAAAATGGGCAAACAAAAGAGAGCACGGAGAGAAAAAAGGAGAAGGGAAGGAGTAGGCACGTCTCCTTAGAGGAACAGGCTGAGCAATACTTTATTCATTCCAGATGAATCTTCAAACCCATTTCAGTCCGACTTTTCTGCTGTCAAGGAAATACAAAGTACAGCAGAGGCTGGGAGGAGGGGAGGAGGAGAGGCCACTCTTCTTCCTTCTTGGCTCTGCCCTCACCCCCTCGGTGCAACCTCAGATGCCTCAGAACGGTGCCTCATGCCTAGGTCTAGTCTTGTGCAACTGGGTCATCTTATCCATGCTTACTCAGGATTCAACTGCATTGAACAACACGCCATGTACTTCTGACTAAAAGTGAATCCAGTCAGCTCTTGGGGCCTCTGAGACACAGGAGGGGAGTACTAGCATGTTTGGGACAGCTCCAGGTTTTGCAGACATACATAGGGGTGAACGAAAGTCACTTACCTTTTCTCGCAGCTTTTTCGCGGTGGGGGGGAGTGCTTCACTGCTCCCCCCGCGAAGTTCAGGCCGGGGGGGGAGGCTTCCCGCCTCGCCCGGCCGAAATTCAGGCCGGGGGGGGAGGCTTTCCGCCTCGCCCGGCCGAAATTCAGGACGGGGAGGAGGCTTCCCGCCTCGCCCGGCCGCGAACACGAAAGTAAAAACAAAAACAAAAAAAGTCCCCTGATGGGCTACGTGACGATTCACGTAGCCTATCACGGCTAGATCTGGAAAGTCAGCCGTGATAGGCTACGTGAATCGTCACGTAGCCTATCACGGGTGACTTTAAAAAAAAAAAAAGCGCGTACGCGAATGGTGGCCCCTATAGGGAGCCGCCATTCGCGTTCCTTATTTAGTTGCTGTAGTCTACGTCAATGTTTACGTAGACTACGGCGAAAATAAGGGCAACGCAAATAGCGTTGCCCTTATTTTCGCCGTAGTCTATGTAAACATTGACGTAGACTACAGCGACCAAATAAGGAAGGGGAATGGCGGCTCCCTATGGGGGCCGCCATTATCCGTACACACTTTTTTTTTTTTAAAGTCACCCGTGATAGGCTACGTGACGATTCACGTAGCCTATCACGGCTGACTTTGCAAATCTTGCCGTGATAGGCTACGTGAATCGTCACGTAGCCTATCAGGGGACTTTTTTTTTTTCTTTCATTGCAATGGCGGGGGCGGCAGCTGGTCGAAAGACCGCCCCGCTCGAACACCGGACGAACCGCCAGCCGGACCCGCCGCTGGGAGGGACATTCAGGGAAGGTAAGTCCCGTCCCGGGGGGGGCGGGGGGCGGGGGGGCGGAGGATTTCTCCCCGAAACTTGTTTGGGGGGCCGAACACGTTGGCGCTCGGCCCCCCGAAGTTTCGGGGAGAAATTCTCCGCCATCCCTAGACATACAATAAACCTTTCGGGGGCAAAACTCTTATGTAGGGATGTCAGAGAATTCTGCCACGGACTGAAATGGGATCGAACTCCCTTCAGTCCGTGCCACAGAATCCTCTGCGGAACGGCGACACGAGGTCCTGCGGAGCCAGCAGTCATGCAGCTTTTTTTTCATTGTCCGCAAAGAGTCACAAAATTTTCATAAATAAAAACGCAGTGTAGTATATTCCGATAATAAATACCTAAGGTTTTTTTTAAAAAATGAATTGTGCTCACTGCCTTGTTTGCGGGTGTTCTTTTTAAATTGAAATCCTCTGTCTCCATTTACTTTCAGCCAAAACACTGAATACAGCCAAAACACTTCCTCTTCCAAAACACTTTGGAAGTGTTTCCAAAACACTTTCAGCCAAAACACTTCCTCTTCCTAGGGGCTTCCCCAAAGAATGCTGTCTTAGGTGTGCGTGAGCAATAAACTCTTTGTTTAAAGCAACGCTGTTTTAAAGAAAGAAAAAACCTTTTTAAACTGACCATGCCACTCCTGGACCGGCAAGAGGGCAAAGGGATGTGAATTTTCAGGGATGTAGACTCATAAACTGGAGGTCTTCCTGGTAAACAGAGATGGTTGGAGATGGTGGCATTCATATCTGATGCACATGCTGGTGGAATATGGACCTCAGAGGAACAGGTGGTTTGCCTTGTCTTTTCTTGATCTCATATACAGAGATTCGGAGACAGGGAGGAATCCAGAAGTACAACAGGAACCAGCAGCCATTTCATAGAATTTATGGTCATGACAAGTACGTCTTGTCATTCCATGTGGTCCACACAGCTGTGATTCATCGCCATCACCTGCTGGCATGTTCTGAGGCTTGGCATCTCCTCCAGGACATCCGGCCTCATTTGTGTGTAAGATCCCATGGTGTCCAGCTGGTCTACCTGTATATTAAGCACCTGTGTCTAAAGGATACTCTCAGAAACATACCAGCAGAAGAAGGCACTTGGCCCACTACTCTGTGTGACAGAACTATATTACATCTGGTAAGAAGAAGGTTTCTTGTGCAAAGGTGTGAACTCTCTCCAACATTCTGTTGGGGAGAATAACAGGTGGAAACGCATTGGGCTTTTTGTTACTGAACTATTTTGCATCCTGAGAACCTGTTTCTCACCTTTGTGACTTACTTTGGATGCTCATCTCCAATAGCATTACTATTATCAGTCAAATTAAAACAACAAAGCGTCTGATGTACTTTACAGCCTAAATGATGGAGGAGAAAAAGATAAAAAAAAAAAAAAAACAACCCAGTTTGCAGGTATATCTCTTGGCAAACAAAAATGTTCTACTCCCGTGATGTTAGCTAGGTGAAGCCAGTAATTATCAGCGAATCGCTGGGACAGACTTCCCCCTTCAGGGGCAGACCCCCCTTTAGTACACATTATTTTAAAAACACAACACTACACTACTACTACTACAACCCGCATGTTTGGTTTTCTTTGGGATCTGACCGTACGCCAGGCAGCTGTCACCTGGCTAGCTGCAGTAGGGTCTAGTCCCCTTCTTCAATTCTCTCCAGTTGCAGGTCTGACCGTACGCCGGGTGGGTGGTCTCCAGGTGCGCCCACAGTAGGGCCTAGCCTGAGCTTTTTTACTGTTTCGTTTAGGGGTGCACGAAAGCCACTTACCTGGTCTCGCATCTTGCTTCACGGTGGGGGGGAGGCGCTTCGCTGCTACACCCGAAGTTCAGGCCGGGGGGGGGAGGCTTCCCTCCTCGCCCGGCAGAAATTCAGGCCGGGGAGGAGGCGCCTCACCTCGCCCGGCCGCGAAATAAAAAGTAAAACAAAAAACAAAAAACCGCCCCCGTGATAGGCTACGTGACAATTAACGTAACCTATCACGGCTAGATCTGCAAAGTCAGCCGTGATAGGCTACGTTAATCGTAGCCTATCACAGGTGACTTTAAAAAAAAAAAAGCGCGTACGCAAATGGTGGCCCGCATAGGGAGCTGCCATTCGCGTTCCTTATTTGGTCGCTGTAGTCTACGTAAATCTTTACGTAGACTACGGCGAAAATAAGGGCAACGCAAATAGCGTTTCCCTTATTTTCACCGTAGTCTACGTAATCTTTACATAGACTACAGCGACCAAATAAGGAACGCGAATGGCGGCTCCCTATGGGGGCCGCCATTAGCCGTATGCGCTTTTTTTTTTTTAAGTCACCCGTGATAGGCTACATGATGATTTACGTAGCCTATCATGGCTGACTTTGCAAATCTAGCCATGATAGGCTACGTTAATCATCACGTAGCCTATCATGGGGGCGTTGTTGTTTTTTTACTTTTATTGGAATGGCGGTGGGGGCAGCCGGTCGAAAGACCGGCTGCCGCCTCTGCCCCTGTCGAAGACCTGTCGAACCGCCTCCGGGACCCGCTGCCAGGAGGGACATTCGGGAAAGGTAAGTCCCATCCCGGGGGGGGCGGGGGGGGAGAATTTCTACCCGAAACTACTTCGGGGGGCCGAACACGTTGGCACTCGGCCCCCCAAAGTTTCGGGGAGAAATTCTCCCCCATCCCTAGTTTCTTTAGAATGACTTTTAAAGGATTTTTAGCTACAGTCTACTTTCCCCTTTGCTTTCTTGACTCGTGTCCGATGTATCCAGGCAGGGTTTAATTCCAGCTACCTTTACGGCTGTGGGGGTGGAAAGTATGACAGTTTTGGGTCTTCTCCACCTGGGAGTTAAAGGGTTATTTTTTCCACTCTTTAACCCATACTTCATCTCCTGGTTGGAAAGGATGAACTTCTGTGACAGGAATTGGGGCCTATTTTCTAAGACAAAGTGACACTGGGCTTGAAGAACTTTGCCCAGTGTTTGGACTTCTTGTTTAAGGCTAACGTTTGCTTGCTCTTGATGCCGCTCCAGTGTCAATCATGAAGTCAATGTCATGGCCCCTCACAGTGGCAGTGACTAGGGGCTTCCCGGGGCCGAGATTAAGGGGGCCCCGGTTTGTCTTATTTAAGACTTTTGGCTTTAGCCACTTTAATGAAGGGGGCTTCTTTATACATTTTTATAGACCCCTGCTTTTGCCAGTTTGGTTGCCAACCATGCTGTCTCCTCCCTCGCCCGTTCTGGCCCCTTTGGTTTTCTCTTTTGTGTATTTGATTTATTGCACACTGATTCTTTCTTAAGAATCCTCTGCCTCTGCTGGGTCTTCCTCTATTTCCTCGTCCACGTCTTCTTGGGCCTCTGGGTCGAGGGGGGTATACTGGTGATAGGCATTTAAAAGATGCTCCAAGTAGGCTCTGGGGGCCTCGGTGGCACCTTGCAGCACTTCAGACACCTTGGTCATATTAACTGACTTTTTCATACCTGCCCTCATGGCTTTTAACAGCAGGGTTTGATACTGGGTGAGGCGCTCTAGCCCCACTTGTGTGTTGGGATTCCAGAGAGGGTGTTTTTTTTTTTTTACTTACAAGGAGACTTTATTGGGTAACTTACAGCACACAGGCGTACCTAATGGTTGGATCAGACAGCTTCTCTGAACCACGAGCCATTGGGCTAAATGGGTTTTATACCATACATGTTACCCATGAGGCAGCACAACACTAGCAAGCATTTTCAGCATAGGCTAGAAGTGTTTGGTTCTCAGGCACAGCCTCCTGTAAACAAACTTCGCTTCCCAGGCAGAGTGCTTGATAACACTTTCATTCATTAGCATGGAACGTGCTATACCATGCTATCTGCCCTTTGAATCATTTTCATATGCTCAGAAGGCTTAGAGGCTTACTAGCAAGGGAATTGCAACAATAATGAACTTAAGCAAGCACTGTGGAACTCTAGGCCCCTCTTACACTGCAAATGACTTGGCTACGCTCCTGGGCCCAATACATTTTACCCTCAGATGATTCAAGGCCACTAGCAGTCTTGCCCAGAGGGCCAGATCTTTTTGCTCTGCTGTTTTATCACTAGGGGGTTGACATCTACTTTAATGTACACTTTAAATGCGATAGCCATATAAGCAAGCACACAAAGTTACAAAGCAGCCAATAACAGTAAGAATTATTGCAACTACTCACTTTTATCACCCCCTGATCTCTTGAAACTCATTTGAAATTAGGTCGAAGAGGGACTCCCCTCTGAGGTGCTGTGTTTTTTTCACTTTGCACATACAGAACCTTGTTGCTGTGATTCATCACACTTTGCATGTATGTAACAGCCCAAAGGCAGGCTATTACTTCTTCCCCCTGTTTGGGAAGAGAAATCTCTCTCTCTCTCTCTCTTTCTTGCTTTCTCTTTCTTGCTGATCTGCCTGTATTGCAGATCATGTTTCAAACTTTCTATATAAAACTCTCCGCTCCATGCACTAGCCTTGTTTCTTTATTTGTCTTTTTTTCAAGTTAAACTCACTGACTTAAACCTTTCTGCCCTACACTAGTCCCAATGACGCACATTTGGGATAGGCTCTTCTTAAGCTCCAGGCATAATCAGCTGCTTCCAATTTACCCTGGGGGCAACTATGGCCACACTTCTTCTCTACAAATGTTCTTTCTCTTTGCTTCTTGCCTTCTCTGTCTTCTTTTTTTCTCCCTTCTGTATGTGTCTGCCACTTTCTCTATTTCTCTGTCTTTTTCTACTTGTCTCTGTCTTTCTCTACTTGTCTCTGTCTTTGCCCTTGTCAACCACTGGGAACCACACTCAGTATCATTTGGAGTTGCAACTAACAGTAAAAACATCTGCAAATATCACATATATTTTATGATATCTAAGAAATCATAAAATACACACAACAAACTTTTTTTTTGCAATTTAACACAATGAATGGAAAACACTTCTTGCATGGTAAGGCATGATGGAGCAGATCCAGCAACTATACTGCTCCTCTGGCTGCATGCTCAGGGCTCATCAAAATCAAGGGATGGGCATACTCACACACGCAAAGAGTTCTAGGTCACCATTTTTGCATCAGCAACTCTATGCTGCATGAGTTCTAGCAGAAGGAAATCTAAAAGTCATAGATCAAACTCAGCCTGTTGTACACTGAGCTGACTACAAACACAGACACACAGTCTACAGCAATGAGAGTTCAAGTTTATGAAAAGCCTCACAGCACTGTGAAAAGGGGGGGAAGCTCTCGGGGCTATCTATCGCTAGACAAGCTTGCCAGGGATTTGTAATATCTCCCACACACACACACACACACACACACACACACACACCCCTCTTCTCTTCTCTTTCAACCTGGTACACGAAAGCAAAGTGCTGAAACTCAGGATGCTGGGGGGTGATGACATCACCTTATACTTGCATTTTTCAGGCCGCCATTAATCTTTTTCGGGGAGGCGGTGGGGTGATTTGCAGGACTTCAAAGGCAAGCTTCCCAGTTTGTTTGTATTTGTAAATCCCAAGCTCAAAACAGGACACGATGAGGTACAGGGCAGCCAAATCTTTGCTTTGGCATGGGCAACAAATAACTCAGGTCAGCTTTCTTTGCTGGGGTCTCAAACAGGAAAACAGTCTTAATTTAAAGTTGTAACATCACTGACAGCGTCAGCCAGCCAGCTACACAGATTTCACTGTTTTTTAAGACAGTTACTCCAATATCTTCTTTTCTTTTCAATCAGGTTGGGTCTCCCAGCTTACACAGTTCATTGCAGCTTTCAGGAGCATGGTAGTAGCGCGATTTTGGCTTGGCCAAATGATGAAGACGGACACAAAGAGGGAAGGGAATTGGTCAGCGAGTAAGGGGTCTCACTGACCGACACAAGAGGACTTCTTACACCACGTGCTTTGCTACTGGCCTGGGCACCCAGACGGTCAACGGCGTGCTATAGAAACCGCAGTAGCCACTCACACAATCTTCTATCACTTCATTTATACGTTTCTGCCGCCCACTATCCCACTTTTTCCACTAGAGTGAAGCAGTTTCCTCAGCGCCTTGCTGAGTACTAGTGCCTGCTCGGGGAGTGATCAAGTCCCCCTTCCACCCCAACTGGGTGGGTTCCCCTTGTATACGTATACTTACACTGGCCTTTCTCCCGAAGGCGGGGCCCACTTTCAACTTCATATACTTGCCTTTCTCCTGAAGGCCTCTAATGTGGGTTTCAACTCAATTGCAGCTGCAATATGGGCAGGGCTCAAGTTCCTTCCTCCGCTTTCCGAGGTTGTCTTGACGCTCGCTGCCGTTCGGGCGGTCCCGGCTCAGGCTTTCTCCCGTTCACCTGACAAAAAGGTCGGTGGCGCCAAGAAAGGGAGGCATGCGCTGAGCTCTCCCTCCCGGCACGGCGACTAAGAGCAAGCAACTGCCACCTCTCTGTCTCAGTGCCTGCCACAATCCGAGTCACGGCACCATTTATGTTGCAGGAATCAGAGTCAGAGAGACCACAGAGTGAAGGAAAAAAGAGTTTTTCTTTATTAACGCGTGGGCTTTATGGCTGGAATCACTTCCAAAGAGCCAAAAGCCCTGAGGTACATCAGCAAATTGTTTTTATAGACATTATGACACATAGGAAAAAGCTCCCCCTCTCTTTTCTGTGTGGTTTTGCAGTATTCAGCATGTCCTCTTCTAGCACCATTGTTTATAGCACAGGAAATGGGTTATAGGGCATGATAAGCAGAGAACAGCAGAGAACATGATATACAACCCTATGCTGACCTTAGCCTTGTTGACAAGATAAGACATTCCTGTGTCTCGTCAGCTTACAAACATATATTTAAGGGAGCAAGAGCTCAGCAAGAACGTGAGGCATGAGGCTACTTAGTCTGACCCTCTACATTGCTACTACATTTCCATTTAAAAATGCAATCAAACAAACAACGACAAAAATCAGTTGAACCCTGATGACCACTTCATCATTAGGTTTAGTCAGGAGTCTAGTCCACGGGTGTAAAGAAATGCTGTTGGTTCAAGGGCTGAATTCAATTTTGGAGAAGTTCTTTTGTTCCAGTGATGAGTGAGGTCTAAAGCAAAAGGGATGGAGCCCAAAACACAAAACTACCAGCATACTTTAGCTTGCAACGCTTACTGCCAGTAATTAAATCCTAGGAGAGGCATTTCTGCTTTCTGCTTCATTGCCTACGCTAAAGCCTTTGATTGTGTGGATCACAACAAACTCTGGCAAATTCTGAAAGACATCGGGGTACCAGACCACCTTACCTGTCTCCTGAGAAACCTGTACGAGGGTCAAGAAGCAACAGTAAGAACCGGACATGGAACAACCGATTGGTTCAAAATTGGGAAAGGAGTACGACAAGGCTGCATATTGTCACCCTGCTTATTTAACTTATATGCAGAGTACATCATGAGAAATGCCGGGTTGGATGAATCAGAGATCGGAATTAAGATTGCCCTGAGTTGGACACGACTGAACGATTCAATCAGCAATCATCTGATTGAATCATCAGTCGTTTCACGACTGAAACGATTCAATCAGCAATCATCTGCATGCCAGGCATTCCTGTCCTCTGCTCTCTCCCGGAGTGTGCTCAAGACAAGTTCAAGTTCAAGTTTTCGTTCCTTATTTTGGCACGTCTTAGTCTACGTAAACATTTACGTAGACTAAGTCGGCGAAAATAAGGGGAACACAAATAGTGTAGCGTCTACGCTATTTGCGTTCCCCTTATTTTCGCCATCTTATTTTCGCCATCTTCGCCATCAAAATAAGGAACGCAAATGGCAGCGGCCATGGCCGCCGCCATTTGCGTACGCACGTTTGTTTGTTTTTTAAAGTCAACCGTGATAGTCTACGTAAACATTTATCTAGCCTATCATGGTTTTTTAAAAAAAACCTAGCTGTGATAGGCTACGTATATTTTTACATAGCCTATCACTTTTTCTTTTTTTTTTAAACGGGAAATGGCAGCGGCAGCAGCCGGTCGGAAGACTGGCCGCCGCAGCCGCTACCGCCGAACTGCCGCCAAACCGCCGCGGGAGCCACCGGCGGAGCTGCCGCCACCCGGAAGATCTGCCCCAGGTAAGTCTCGTCCTGGGGGGGATCCGCGGGGTGCAGGGGGGTGGCAGGCCATTCCGCCACAGATTTCAGGGGGCCTCAAAATCCTACAAGCTAGGCTTCAGCAGTATGTGAACTGAGAACTACCAGCAGAGGAACTAGAGATCAAATTGCCAACGTTCGCTGGATCATGGAAAAAGCAAGAGAATTCCAGAAAAAACATCTATTTCTGCTTCAATGACTACTAGGGATGGTGGAGAATTCTGGCACGGATTTCAGTGAGGCCGAATGCCAATGCATTCGGCCTCCCGAAACCTGTGGCGGAACGGCCTCCCACACCCTGCCAACCGACGGAATCCCCCCTGGGACGAAGCTTACCTGGGACAGATGTTCTGGTGGCGGTGGCTCTGGCGGCAGTGGCGGCGGCAGCTGCTGGTCTCTCAGCCAGCTGCTGCAGCCACAAATGATAGCTGCGTAAGTATTTACATAGCCTATCATGGCAAAGAGCAGGGGCGCAAACAGCGGCCGTTTGCGCTGCTGCTCTTTCCGTGATAGGCTATGTAAGTATTCTGCATAGCTGCCTTTACCGTGATAGGCTACGTAAATATTTACGTAGCCTATCACAGAAAGAGCAGCAGCGCAAACGGCGTAGCGGCCACCGTTTGCACCCCTGCTCTTTGCCATGATAGGCTAAGTAAGTATTTATGTATCACGGCAGCCTGGCAGGACGCAATTTGAGACGCAGCAGCTGGCCGTGGCTGGAACTCCGGCTGCGGACAGCCCTGGTCAGCGGCTCCGCGCAGCCACCGCCGCGCAGAGCCGGCCCAGGGAGGATGCCAGGGGGAGGGTCAGAGCGCCTCCCCTCCACCGCGAAGCAAAGCTGGAAAAAGGTAAGTGACTTTCGTACATCCGTTTTGACTATGCTAAAGCCTTTGATTGTGTGAATCGATTGGTTCAAAATTGGGAAAGGAGTATGACTAGAGATGGCCCCCCGAAATCTGTGGTGGAACGGCCTGTCCCCCCGCCCCCCCGCAGATCCTCTCCGGGATCAAGATTTACCTGGGGCGTATCTTCCGGGTGGCGGCGGCAGCAGCGGCTGCGGCTGGTATTGGAGTTTAAATTTAACCCTTTAAAGGAGGAGAAAGAAGAAGAAAAAATTTCTTTTCCTTTGTTCTTTTCCTTTCTCTTCCTTTTCGTTATTGTTGTGTCCTCATAAGAATACTTCATTGTTGGGAAATTGTAGTTATTGATCAGGTTGTTGGTATTGTTTATTTCATTTATAAAGATAAAATAAATAAAAACTATTTAAAAGGGGGGGTTCACAAGGTAAAGCCACTGTCTGAAGTAGGTCTGGGAAAGTACAAGTTCAGAAGCCCACACAGGACTGCAAATACTGACCCAAGGGCTCAGGCTCAGGACCAGGAAAAGTGAACCAGCAGCCAAGGTAAAGAGGGCAGGCCACCAAATAGGGCATCAAATATTGTCTGCCCTAAGAAGAAGAGAAATAAGAAGGAACAGCAGAACAGAGAAATCCTTAGGTAAGATATACTTTAAAGTAGGGATGGCGTAGAATTTCTCCCCGAAACTTCGGGGGGCCGAGCGCCAACGTGTTCGGCCCCCCAAAGAAGTTTCATGGAGAAATGCTCCGCACCCCCCCGCACCCCGCACCCCGCACCCCCCCCGGATGTGACTTACCTTTCCCGAATGTCCCTCCCGGCGGCGGGTCCCGGCGGCGGTTCTTCGGGTCTTTGTCAGGGGCAGGGGTGGCAGCCGGTCTTTCGACCGTCTGCCGCCACCGCCATTCCAATAAAAGTTAAAAAAAAACGCCCCCGTGATAGGCTACGTGACAATTAACATAGCCTATCATGGCTAGATTTGCAAAGTCAGCCGTGATAGGCTACGTAAATCGTCACGTAGTCTATCACGGGTGACTTTAAAAAAAAAAACAAAAAGCGCGTACGGCTAATGGCGGCCCCCATAGGGAGCCGCCACTCACGTTCCTTATTTGGTCACTGAAGTCTACGTAAAGATTACGTAGACTACGGCGAAAATAAGGGCAACGCTATTTGCGTACGCGCTTTTTTTTTTTTTAAGTCACCCGTGATAGGCTACGTGACGATTTACGTAGCCTATCACGGCTGACTTTGCAGATCTAGCCGTGATAGGCTAAGTTGATCGTCACGTAGCCTATCACAGGGGCGTTTGTTTTTTTTTTAACTTTTGAGTTCGCGGCCGGGCGAGGCAAGGCGCCTCCTCCCCGGCCTGAATTTCGGCCGGGCGAAGCAGGAAGCCTCCCCCCCAGCCTGAATTTCGGCCAGGCGAGGCGGGAAGCCTCCCCCCCCGGCCTGAACTTCGGGGGGAGAGCAGTGAAGCGCCACCCCCCCACCGCGAAAAGCTGCGAGACCAGATAAGTGGCTTTCGTGCACTCCTACTTTAAAGATATGTTTCCTTTAATACATGAAAGAAAGAAAGAAAGAAAGAAAGAAAGAAAGAAAAGAAAGAAAGAAAGAAAGAAAGAAAGGTATAAAGAAAGAAAGAAAGGTATATGCAGAGGTATATAGCAATTCATCACTTCCTTAATTAAAAAAAATATATCTATCACCCTCTCCCTCCCCATTCCAAGACATCCAGTGGGGACAATTGTTTGGTTTTGTTTTTAAAGTGGTGATCTGTGGTTTGAACTGTGTTGCAATCTACCCTAGAATCTATTACTATTAAGGGTGGTATATGAAGATTGCTAGCTCTTCCCCTCACTAAATACCCCATGCAAGCAAGCCAAGTTCAGCCATGAAGGGAGGAGAAGCAGGATTGGAGTTGGCATAAGGAAACCAAAGTGGCCACTGTCAGCTGGAATGTTTAGAGAGACCTCGTTACATCACACAGGCAGAGCCCAATGCTCAAACAGAGGAGAATAGTTTCTTATTAGTAGTAAGGAAATGTAGCCATAGTACTTCATTGTACAAAGTGTTCTCCAGTTCTCCTTTCCCCAACTAAAGCCGTTTGCATCTGCTCCTAACTTACTTAAATGTAGGGATGGCGGAGAATTTCTCACCGAACCTTCGGGGGGCCGAGCGCCAACGTGTTTGGCCCCCCAAAGAAGTTTCAGGGAGAAATGCTCCACACACCCCCGGACCGCGCACCCCGCACCCCCCCCCGGGATGTGACTTACCTTTCCCGAATGTCCCTCCCGGCGGCGGGTCCCGGTGGCGGTTCTTCGGGTCTTTGTCAGGGGCGGGGGCGGCAGCCGGTCTTTCGACCGGCTGCCGCCGCCGCCATTCCAATAAAAGTTAAAAAAAAAAACCGCCCCCGTGATAGGCTACGTGACAATTAACGTAGCCTATCACGGCTAGATCTGCAAAGTCAGCTGTGATAGGTACGTAAATCATCACGTAGCCTATCACGGGGGCGTTTTTTTTAAAAAACTTAATTTCGCAGCCGGGCGAGGCAAGGCGCCTCCTCCCCAGCCTGAATTTCGGCCGGGCGAGGCGGGAAGCCTCCCCCCCCCACCTGAACTTCGGCCGGGCGAGGCGGCAAGCCTCCCCCCGTGCCTGAACTTCGCGGGGAGAGCAGCGAAGCGCCTCCCCCCCACCGCGAAAAGCTGCGAGACCAGGTAAGTGACTTTCGTGCACCCCTACTTAAATGCAGGAAGTTTATGGAGGAATTATGTCCCACTAAAAACAACTCAAGGTTCTTTTCTGTGTAACCAGCTTTCCTTAGATCCAGATGCCAGCAACGCAAATAGCGTTGCCCTTATTTTCGCCGTAGTCTACGTAAATCTTTACGTAGACTACAGCGACCAAATAAGGAACGGGAATGGCGGCTCCCTATGGGGGCCGCCATTATCCGTACGTGCTTTTTTTTTTTTTTTTAAGTCACCCGTGATAGGCTACGTGACGATTGACGTAGCCTATTACGGCTGACTTTGCAAATCTAGCCATGATAGGCTACGTTAATCGTCACGTAGCCTATCACGGGGGCGTTTTTTTTTTCTTTTATTGCAATGGTGGCGGCGGCAGCCGGTCGAATGATCAGCTGCCGACCCCGCCCAGGACGAACACCCGCCAAACCGCCGGCCAGACCCGCCACTGGGAGGGACATTCGGCAAAGGTAAGTCCCATCCCGGGGGGGGTGCGGGGGGTGGGGGGGTACGGATAATTTCTCCCAAAACTTGTTCGGGGGGCCGACACATTGGTGCTCGGCCCCCTGAAGTTTCGGGGAGAAATTCTCCGCCATCCCTACTGTACACGCACATCAGAGACCACCTCAAGCACCTCGGCCAGGGAGTCAGTCGTGTAGCGGGGTGGACGGTACATGAGCAGAATCCCCAGACTGCCCTTCAGGCCCAACCTCCAGTACATGCACTCAGCAACCTTGGTCTGCTGGAGAAGGGGTCTGGTGAAGACCAAGGACTCTCGGTAGATAACAGCCACTCCCCCTCCCCAATCCCCAGCCCTCAGCTGCTGTGCATACGAAAATCCAGCTGGACACATGGCTGCAAGGGTTGGAGCAGCAGCCTTGGCCAGCCAGGTCTCCGTAATACATGCCAGGTCTGCACCCTCATCCAGGATCATGTCATGGATGAGGGAGGTTTTCTGGGTAACAGACCTGGCATTGCAGAGCAGCAAATGAAGGCCAGAAGATGGGGTCACGCCTCCCCCAACCATCCTTTGGCTCTGGACAGGCCCGGAGCAGGGGACAGATATTACGCATCTCTCCCTTGTTCCCCTTACCTGGCATGGCCTGCCCCTAGTGCTCCGCCAGCGCCTGCTGCCCAGCCTCGGAATCTTCTGGCCCCCAACACTCCCCCCACTGCCTCCATCAGGTGGACACATGCCCCCTCGCTCCCGCCTATCAGGCAGGCTACCCACCCCGAAAAACACAACAAAATCCCCCCCCAAAAAACAAAACAAACAAAACAATTAAAATCCCCTTAAAAATGCCAGGCAGGAGTCCACAGGGAAGGCCTGGTGGTGGTGGCGACGGCGGGCCCGCCTCTTCCCCGGTGGTGGTGGTGGTGGTGGTGGTGGTGGCTTCTCCTGCAGGCCCTGGCTCTCCCAGGCCACCTCAGCCAGCCAGCTTATGTAGCCCCTCCAGGGAGGGGCAGGTGGAGCAGCACAGCTGGCTCAGTACCTGGGGGCCTGGTCCTGCAGAGACTGGCGGTCTGCCAGTCAGAAGTCTACAGGGAAGGCCTGGTGGTGGCGGTGGCGGCGGTGGCAGCGGCGGCAGCAGCAGCAGCAGCAGGCCCAGCAGCAGCAGGCACGCCTCTTCCCTGGTGGTGGTGGTGGCTTCTCCTGCAGGCCCTGGCTCTCAGAAGATGCCTCAGAACGGTGCCTCATGCCTAGATCTACTCTTGTGCAACTGGGTCATCTTATCCATGTTTACTCAGGATTCAACTGCATTAAACAACACGCCATGTACTTCTGACTAAAAGTGAATCCAGTCAGCTATTGGGGCTTCTGAGAAATAGGAGGGGAGTACTAGCATGTTTGGGACAGCTCCAGGTTTTGCAGAAGTACAACAAACCTTTCGGGGGCAAAACAATGTAGGGATGTCAGAGAATTCTGCCACGGACTGAAATGGGATTGAACACCCTTCAGTCCGTGCCACGGAATCCTCTGCGGAACCACGAGGTCCTGCGGAGCCAGCAGTCATACGGCTTTTTTTTCATCGTCTGCAAAGAGTCGCGAAATTTTCATAAATAAAAACGCAGTGTAGTATATTCCAATAATAAATACGTAAGGTTAAATGAATTGTGCTCACTGCCTTGTTTGCGGGTGTTCTTTTTAAATTGAAATCCTCTGTCTCCATTTACTCTCAGCCAAAACACTTCCTCTTCCTAGGGGCTTCCCAAAAGAAGGCTGTCTTAGGTGTGCCTGAACAATAAACTCTTTGTTTAAAGCAACGCTGTTTTAAAGAAAGAAAAAACCTTTTAAACTGACCATGCCACTCCTGGACCGGCAAGAGGGCATAGGAATGTGAATTTTCAGGGATGTAGACTCATAAACTGGGGGTCTTCCTGGTAAACAGAGATGGTTGGAGATGGTGGCATTCATATCTGATGCACATGATACTCACATCAGCTGGAACATGGACCTCAGATGAACAGGTGGTTTGTCTTGTCTTGTCTTCAGCTCATATACAGAGATTCGGAGACAGGGAGGAATCCAGAAGTACAACAGGAACCAGCAGCCATTTCATAGAATTTATGGTCATGGCAAGTACATCTTGTCATTCCATGTGTTCCACACAGCTGTGATTCATCGCCATCACCTGCTGGCATGTTCTGAGGCTTGGCATCTCCTCCAGGACATCCGGCCTCATTTGTGTGTAAGATCCCATGGTGTCCAGCTGGTCTACCTGTATATTAAGCGCCTGTGTCTAAAGGATACTCTCAGAAACATACCAGCAGAAGGGGACACTTGGCCCACTACTCTGTGTGACAGAATTATATTACGTCTGGTAAGAGGAAGGTTTCTTGTGCAAAGGCGTGAACTATCTCCAACATTCTATTGGGGAGAATAACAGGTGGAAACGCATTGGGCTTTTTGTTACTGAACTATTTTGCATCCTGAGAACCCATTTCTCACCTTTGTAACTTACTTTGGATGCTCATCTCCCTCCGCTTTTTCCTTTATTAACATACAGACAGGATGGTGTGTTCGAGCTGAGTGGTTAAGAGCCTTTTTTGTATTTCCATTTAAAAAATGCGATCAAACAAACAACAACAAAGATCAGTTGAACCCTGATGACCACTTCATCATTAGGTTTAGTCAAGAGTCTAGTCCAGGGGTGTAAAGAAATGCTGTTGGTTCAAGGGCTGAATTCAATTTTGGAGAAGTTCTTTTGTTCCAGTGACGAGTGAGGTCTAAAGCAAAAGGGATGCAGCCCAAAACACAAAACTACCAGCATACTTTAGCTTGCAATGCTTACTGCCAGTAAGTAAATCCTAGGAGAGGCATTTCAAGTTTTTAGAATGGGCAAAAACGTGCAAAAGGCTGAAAACGAACAAACCATCTGTGGTGGGGAGATTGGTGGTGTTGGCCAGGTGAAGGGGCATAGCTGCCTGGGCAACCCTGAAGGCTCAGCTTGGGTCTCCAGGAGTGCTGGATTTGTTTGGTTTTAATTTTTGTGAACCGCCCAGAGAGCTTCGGGTATTGGGCAGCATAGAAATGAAATAAATAAATAAATAAATAAATAAATTGTTGACCAAATATCCCATTCAGCAGTTGGTCCGGTTTGACTTTTCCTGTTAAGAGTGCTAAGCCAAAATCCTAAATAAGTGACCACAGCATTGATAGTTGGAGGTTGGTTGGAGTGATATCAGTTGAACTCCTTACCAACCTGGGACAATTCCATCTCCAAACAAAGGCCACCTCAGTGACTGTTGTGAAGGTAAAACAATGTAATTAGGCCATTTTGAGCTTATTGGAGGAAGGATGGGATATATATGTGATAAATAAGTAGTGCAATATGTTGGTGGGGAAAACAAGTAATGAATTCTACCCCGCCCCCCATGTGCACACACACACACACACACACACATGATTTTCTTTTTCATTTGTTCAGAGATAATTAGGAAGAAACACAGCGAGCCATGGCTGCAAAGAGGCTTTGTCTATTATGGCTGCTACTGGTGTTCACTTGGATGATGGTAGGGATGGAAGCTTTCCATGGTTATGAATACTTCAAACTACATCATGTCGATTTTCCAAAGACAAATGCCCGGAATGACAATGTCTACTGCAGGATGATTCTGACCAAGAGATGCATTGCCTTTGGAATCTTTCACACTTACATCATTCATGCCTCAGAAGAGCAGCTTCAAGACATCTGCACCATGGTTGGCAAACCAGTCACTAGGGACCATCAAAACTCATCTCCCCTTTCACTGACTTCCTGTTACGATGGCTCATGACCTCACTTTCTCTGGTGAAGGCATCACTGGAGTAATTGAAGTTCAGTGTAAGAATGGAAAACCAGTTGGATTTCTGGGATTTCGTAGATTTGTTTGGCTCCCAAGTCGCTGAATGTCTCAGGCAAAAACGTAGGCCTAGGTTGTAAAAGATCTGGAATGTTAATGAATTTAGATCTGCCTTAGATGACCTTCAGTCTGTCTAGAGATTAAAATGTCCACCCTGCTCCCTTTGGGCTTCCCTCCTCCCTCCTCTGATCCTTCGCCTCACTTTGCATGATTTCCTTGCTTGCTACTTTTCCTGCTGTACGGCTGCAGCTGCTTCTTGACATCCTGCTGCCTTTCTGGCTCTCCCCATGGTGACTCAGATAAGCATACCTGGAACACTCTGATCAGCTTGTGAAAACACACCTGACAATTACATCACTACCTCCAGCCTAGATTGCATAGCTCAAGGGGGTGGGGAAAGAAGTTGGTGTCTGCATAATTTAGCAACCACATCTGGCAAAGCTCAGGACTTCTGGGCCTTTGAAGGGTCCACTTAAAGGAGCCCCATACTTGGCCAAAACCCGAACCCTCCTCCTGCAGCCTTTAGTTAGCAAGCATTTAATTAGGTAGCAGGTACATGTACTGGATGGTTTTCTTCTGTATCTGAGATCATGGATCATTCTGGCTTTGATAAAATAAAACTTGTCCTTGTTTAAGCATGAAAAGATGTGCTTCGTTATTCAAAGAAAACCTCTGACCTCATTGCGCAAAATCTTCTCAATGGGCGGGGGATAAAGGAAGGGGAGTCTAGATGTCTCTTTGGTGATAGTCCTGCTTCTGTAACCAGAAGAAAAAGAAGAAAAAATCACAACCTCCCCTTCGTGCGTTCAGAACCCTAATCTCCTTGTGCACCAAATACCAGATGAGGTGGCAAACCTCTGTGTCTGGACTGTACAATTTGGGATTGCAGGTGGAGGCTGACATAACTGACTAACCTTCCATTCTACATTATTCCCCCCAACATGAAAAATAACTTGTTACATTGACATTTGGGCTACAATCCTGTCACCATAAGTTTAGTTTTCCTATGTGCATTTTAAAATTATATTGCTTGTCTTTGGCTGGAGGAGGCTTCAGTTATATGAGGCCTCACCTCCAGTGGGACTGCCCAGTCATGGATTTGCTATGGCGAGAAGAACTAGGCCTGTATGTAAATACGGCAATTCCTTGTAGTAATTGAGATAACAGACCTTCTAGGATCTGTGACAACGGAACTCTCGTTGCATTGTGTTCAGGGGTGGAAACAGCAGTTGTGGTCCTGCACCCCTCTATGTAGTCTGCTGATATTGTCCTGCCTTGGCTCAAAGTTCCCACGGGAGCCACCCTGAAGCAGTTGCACTTACTGGAAAGACAAGGCAGAGTCAGGTCCAGCTATGCAGGATGGCAGGACAGGGTCTTTCAGCACCCTGGCCAGATCTATGCTGGCTGGAACTCACTAAGGAACAGCTGTTGTCTCAGCAACATGCAGAGGCCTTCTGAAACCGTCTGGACCTGTGTTAACTCTGCCTGCTCTAAGGAGCGGTCTGCTTATTAAAGGACCATTTTCTGATTCTGCAGCTGCTGGCTCCTACTGGCAATGAGGACTGTATTGGAGGGGTGCCCTCTGAATCTGCGTAGTGTACTAAAGGTACATCCTCTGGCCTGGAAGATCCCCGATTAGTAGATGATAGGTGACTGGATGAAACCTCCTTCCCCTCTGAGTCCTCCTGTGAGTCATAGGGGGGAATCTAAGCCAGAGAACATGTGGATTAGGGATGTACGAAAGTGACTTACCATTCTGCGGATTATGTTGATGGTGGGGGGGAGGCGCTCCGTTTCTCCCCCCCAGAATCCTGGCCTGCCAGCTGTGCTCTGCCGCTGGCTGCTCAAACATCCAGCCTCTTGTTAGCAGGGACACAAATGGCAGCAGGCCGTAGCCGCCGCCATTTCCGTCCCTGCAGTCAGCCGTAATAGGCTACGTAAATGTTTAAATAGCCTATCATGGCTGATTTAAAACAAAAACGCGCATACCGAAATTGCGGCAGCCATGGCCACCGCCATTTGCATTCTTTATTTTAGCACATCTTATTCTATGTAAACATTTACGTAGACTAAGACGGCGAAAATAAGGGGAACGCAAATAGCGTAGCATCTACGCTATTTGCGTTCCCCTTATTTTCGCCGTCTTAGTCTATGTAAATGTTTATGTAGACTAAGACGTGCCAAAATAAGGAATGCAAATGGCAGCGGCTGTGGCCACCGCCATTTGTGTACGGGCGTGTTTTTTTTTAAGTCAGCCGTGATAGGCTACGTAAATCTTTCACGGTGTTTTTTTCAAATCTAGCCGTGATAGGCTACAGAAATCTTTACGTAGCCTGTTACGGGTGTTTTTTTTTAACCTGGAAATGGCGGCGGCGGTGGCCGTTCGGAAGACCGGCCGCCGCAGCCGCCGCCGCAGCCGCCCCCACCAGAAAGTTTCGCCCCAGGTAAGTCTCGTCCTGGGGGTGGAGGGGGTGGCGGGCCGTTCCGCCACCAATTTCGGGGGGCCGAATGTGCTGGCATTCAGCCTCCCCAAGATCCGTGGCAGAACTTTCATACATCCCTAATGTGGATGGAAATCGATGTGTGGAAATGGAGGTAGTCTCAGAGGAGATGTGGAGACCTCCAAGACTTATAGTCTCAGGCAACTTTAGCATGCATGCCAAGGCTGCCTTGTGTGGAGTGGTTCAGAACTTCATGGCCACCATGACAGCCATGGGCCTGTCTCAAATAATATCTGGCCCAATACATGTGGCATAGCACACATTGGGTTTGGGCATCTAAACTGGAATGGAAGAAAATGATATGTGGGTATGGGACCCTATGATGACTCCAGGGTTGTTGGAAAAATCCTCCACGGACCCCAAAGAGGCCGGATTCTATTGAATCCGGCCCTCTGAAGTCTGTGGAAGATCGGTTCTCCTACCTAAGTCTTCCCCGTGAAGTCCTCGCTGACAGATCCTGCCTGCCACCTGCTCCGAAGCCCAGCAATATGGCTACCATTGCTGTATTGCTGGCTGGACTGATGGACTGCACACGCAAATGGCGTCCAGCATAGCGGACACCATTTGCATCCCTGCTCTTTGACGTGATAGGGTACATAAATCTTTACATAGCCTATCTCATGAAGGAACAGGGACGCAAATGGCGTATGATTACTCCTAAATGTGCTCAGCCAAACAATAGAGTCATATTGGCTCCTTGGTATTCTGAGGAGCTGGGAAACAGCAAAGTCAACAAGTAGAATGCAGCTGGTGTAAAAACCGAAGCAAATATGACTACAAATATGACCCTTTTAGGGCCTACTCTGTGGATGTGACTTTGGTTTGTAGGGGGGAGTTTATTTCTTCCCCATCACTGTGTCTGCACAACATTTGCCAATAGAGCTGTTTCAGGTGGTCAGGAGTCTGCTTCGTATAGTTCAACACACACACACACACAGGCCCATTGTGTTACATTTGTAGATACAATTATTTATATTTTCTCGTACTTGGATACCACCATTCTGAAAGAAATGGAGATGGATGTAGCCATGGCACCCGCTCTTCCTGTAGCTATGGATACTTCTCAGCTTGTGCAAGCTGCTTCGAGGACTGAGGCCTATGACTTGTCCTTTAGGTCCTTGCTCTTGCTGGCTAGAGAGGTCTTCCAGGGCTGGGCATACAACATGAATATCAGGAGTGGTCAATGCCTCATTAAGGGATACATAGTTACAGCATTCCTAAAGGAGGCAGTAGTAAAACCACTGTTGAAAAAGGCCTGTCTAGATCCCTAGGCTATGAAGAATGATCACCCAGTTTTGAATCTACCATTTCTGAGCAAGATCTTGGAATGGATGGCATCATGTGAGGGCCAGTGAGGTTTAGATGACACTGATTATTGAGATACATTCCAGTCTAGCTTCCAGCCTCGTTTCAGAACAGTGTCCTTAGCTCCAGGGACCATAAGTTCTAGTAGCAGGGCTCAGTTAAAAGGAAGCCAATTTCAATGGCAGGGAGAGATCTTAGAGCATCTTGACTAGTCAGTCCTGGGATAGATGCACTAGTGGGCTGACTCAGCTGAAGGCAGATTCAGATGAGCTTGACCAGGCTAGGGATGTAGAATGGACTTCCACCATCCACCTTCTCTCCACTGGTCCTATGCCAATCTGTATCTATTCAGACAGTTAGGCCAAGTCTCCAATCGACTGCTTCACCCCAACAGAGGTTTGTATCTTTCCTGCCCCAAGATTAAGCAGGGCAAGCCCTATATGGGGATAGGACCAACACATTTTATTTCCTTGCACTGGGACTTGAGGACTTGGAGAAATCAGATGATGTGCCCTGTAATTTTTAAAATGAATGTGTTTGGCACTGCTGATGTTGGAAGCCCCACAGGTAATCAGAGGTCCTCATGGGAAAAAAAAAAACAACTGATACCTCAAACAGCCCATCTCTACTGTTAGATGCAACATTCAGTCTATAAAGACTCCTGTCTGAACAACTTGCTCCACCATAATCTGGGAGATTAATTTGAGGCAGGCACAGCTCTGTCAACTGAAGCTTTTCTGTATCTTCTGCCAGGACTGATATTGAGGATGATGGCAATAAGTGATCATGAACGGGTCCGGTTGGAGCTTTGTCCAAATCTGTACACATTCCATCTGATTTTGCTGCTGCTACTGTTATATTATTCTTCGAGCAGGAGTTTGAACTCCAGCTCCATACATAGCTGGAACTCAACAGTCCAATCTCATTCATATAAACCTTCAGATGAGATGTTCATTGGCCAATTTGTGTCCATGGTACTTGCTCACACTGTTACACAGGAGTTTACAAAACACCCCAGTTATTCCACTGCAAGAAATGCTTAGTAAGTTCTTTCTTTCTTCCTTTCTTCCTTTCTTTTACTCTCTCATATGAAAAGTTCTGTACTGGACCCAGTGATCGTTCTTCACTTCAAAAAATAAATTGCTACCTTTAAGCACCATCGTTTTGCTTTCTTCACTCTTCTTTTCTTTTTCAAGCCAGGATGGTGTTCATTCAGACTAATATTCTTCCACTCTACCCTGTACAACCAGAACAATTAGCAGGTCAAGGTCAGATCTGGTTCTTCCTTAAACTTTTCTATATCTCAATTGACGAAAATGTTTTTTGAGCTGGCTTGGGAGCAGAGGTCAGACATTCTTCCATGTGGGAAGAATCCTTAAGTGCACATCCAAACTGCCCTGTACAGTACTTTTCTTTTTTGCAGGAACACTGTTGGACGTGGGGTGGGCAAACCTCCAGGGGTTGTCCTACCCCGCACTCGCCACTGCCGCATCCAAACTTATGGCATTTTTGCAGAGGAACAAGATGTGTTTCCCTGCATGTGCCTTGTTTCCAAGCAGGATCGTGTTTCCAAGAGCATGATTCATCTTGCAAACAAGCATGCTCCATTGTGCCTTATTTCCCTGCAAATTACTGCAATTTCAGCAGTCTTGGAAGGGGAACACAGTGTGTGTGTTGCAAAATAAAGCCGGGGGAAATGGACACATACAGCCTGTAGCCTGTGTGTTCACTAACCCCTGATTTAGGTAGAAACATAGTCAGATGTTATGGAGCCAATGATAGGATTCCTCTTTCTTTCTTTCTTTCTTTCTTTCTTTCTTTTAAGAAATCATTGTGAATTCAGACTTCCAGAGTCATCTGTCAATCTCTCCAAAGGCTTCCAGGGGTAACAAAAGAAAAAGCAACCCACCTGCCCCTACCCATACACACACATGCAGACCCTCAGACCAAAAGAAACACACATGATTATTTTCCTTATTAATATGTAATTCATTAATGCAAAAGGAAAAATGGAGAAGATTCCGAAAGGAAACAAGAAAGCAGAGTTCTACACTCTCTTTTATTATTCTAAAAGCCGTAAATGGCTGCAGTTAGCTTAAACTAAGACCTTTATGGCCGCAAATGGCATAGTGGATGCCATTTGCATCTGCAATCAATCCGCCCAGCCAGCAATGCAACAATAGCAGCCGCATCACTGGCGCTCCGGAGTCAGCTGGTGGGGAGGGTCCGGGAGACGAGGATTCTTCCAGGAGGCCAAGGTAAGTCTTCTGATCCTCCACGCGCTCCGGAGGCCAGGGTCTTCTGAATCCAGCCTCACTGGGGTCTGTGGAGGATTTCTCCCCCATCCCTATCGTTAACGTTATTTATTATCCCATCATCAAACAGATGGTTCTTCATCCAGTTGCTTTGTTCCTGAGGTGGTTCTCTGACAATCCAGGGACTGTCATGGACCCTGAGTGTGGAAACAGCTTTTCCTGGTCTTGAAGCCCTCATCAATTCTCCTCATGGGCACCCCCCCTCAGGGAATGGTGCCTCTCCTTGGACACACACTCAGTGCCTGAGAACCAAAAGCTTGTACATTATAGCCTAATCAAAACAGGAGCCTGACATGCACAAGGGGGTGATTTGTCCATCTCCACACCCCATTAGTTTTGCCCCTGAGCTGCTAAGCATCTGTGGATGCTTTCCCTGCCCTTTTGACAGACCAGACAGCTCCGTCCCTCATAACAGCCATCAAACTGCAGTTTTATTAAAGAGGGTCTCTGTTAACACTGCATTGTGGAGTAAGTGATCTTGGTTGGTAATGAAGTGAGGGGGGACTGATTTGGGGAGGGTTATATTGGGCCGGATATGAATTGGTGGAAATAAATGATGATAGTACGTTTGAGGTGATATGGGAGTCATGGAAGGGCAGGGATGTCTGAGAATTTCATTTCAGTTTGCACATCACTCATAATGCCCTGTTCGTAACCCTGAATGCAAACAGGAGTGCATGTTCTCTGAAAATGTTCACAGATTCCTGAACTTGTGCTTGCTCACAAAATGTGCACTTTAAAAAAAAATGCCTGTTTAAAAACGGGAATCTCTTGGTAAATGCACAACTTGAGAAATGCACAACTTCTGAAAAATGAACAACTTTCCCCATTCAAATGAACAACAACAACAAATGGTCACAAATAAGAAGGGGAACAAGCTAAATCAAACTTGCATGCAAAGTTTGGAGAATTTCAGTTTGGGGGCATCCCTGGGTCTTCCATCCCTACTGAAGGGGAATTGAATTGTTTTGAAGAGGAACAGGTTTGGGGTGCAAATGGAAAAATTTTGATTGTGATGGCTTGCCTTTGTAAAATTTAAATTCTAGTAAATCAAAATGTTCATATATGCATATAAATCAGCATATGTCAATTGTATGCAATAGTTTTTGTCTGGGCTTGATCTTCTGGGTACCTAGCAATACCCCTGGAGACAAGCAGGGAGGAAAAGAGAGGTGGATGAGAAAGATTCCAAGTAGTTCACTCATTGGGCAGAAAGAGAGGGGGGCATTGGAAGAGCAAGGTGAGAAAAATAGGGTTAGGGGAGAATTTCTCCCCGAAACTTCGGGGGGCTGAGTGCCAACGTGTTCGGACCCCCGAAGTAGTTTTCAGGAGAAATTCTCCTCACCCCCCACGCCCCCCGCACACCCCCGGGACGGGACTTACCTTTCCCGAATGTCCCTCCCGGCGGCGGGTCCCGGCAGCGGTTCGTCAGGTCTTCGACAGGGGCAGAGGCGGCAGCTGGTCTTTTGACCGGCTGGCTCCGCCGCCATTCCAATAAAACTAAAAAAAAAAAAACGCCCCCGTGATTACGTAGACTACGGCGTTGTCTATTTGCTATTTCTGTTGCCCTTATTTTCGCCGTAGTCTACGTATGGCCCCCTATGGGTGCCGCCATTTGCGTACGTGCTTTTTTTTTTTTAAAGTCACCCGTGATAGGCTACGTGACGATTAACGTAGCCTATCACTGCTGACTTTGCAGATCTAGCCATGATAGGCTACGTTAATCGTCACGTAGCCTATCACGGGGGCGTTTTTTTTTTTACTTTTTATTTCGCGGCCGGATGAGGAGAGGCGCCTCCTCCCTGGCCTGAATTTTGGCCGGGAGAGGTGGGAAGCCTCCCCCCCGGCCTGAATTTCGGCCGGGCGAGGCGGGAAGCCTCCCCCCCCGGCCTGAACTTCGGGGGGAGCAGCGAAGCGCCTCCCCCCCCCCGCGAACAAGCTGCGAGACCAGGTAAGTGGCTTTCTTGCTCCCCTAGAGAAAAACTGACATTTACCCTGCAAATGTGAGCCACATGGATCTAGTCATTAATTTCATTGTATGTTATGCTACATCTGCAAAGTGAGCTTTGGCTATTGGGCAGTACAGAAATGAAATGAAATGAAATGAAATGAAATGAAATGAAATGAATGAATGAATAAATAAATAAATAAATAAAATTTTAGAGCTACATTATATCTTCAGAACAGTCCAGTACACTGCATTAGAAAAAGAGATTATGGGGGTGTCTCCATGACAACGGAAGGAGAAGGAAGGAGTGGCTTACCCGCATTTTCATGGAGCTGATTTTGGTCCAGGCAGGGATCCACAAGTGCTTTGCGCCATTCGAAGTCATCTCACAGAACATACTTCTGGGGGGTGGGGGGCTGGGGTGACTGTCATCTGACTGGCAGGGGCTGCTCAACCAATAAGAGAGGCTTCCCCCCTCCAGGCTCTCCCCCCTTTCTTCTTCCTATTGTTTTGCTGATTATGCTTTATACTGATTTGGATTTTTACTCTGGTTCTATTAGTTATGGATTTCTTTATCTCTGTGTGTAAGTCTGTGGTGAGAAGCAATGAATGTTGTTGTTGTTAGGTATTATTATTATAATCTTCCTATTTAGTTAGATGAGTGAATCATAATGCAAGATGCAACATACTTGATTTAATAATATATAACCCTCTCATTGCAGCATGATCCCCAAAAACTACCAGTATGTGCTTGCCTTTACTTTTGCCATTCATGAGATCAACAAGAATGCCGAATTTTTACCCAACGCCACACTCGATTCCAAGATTTATGACAGTGCATTTGATCCAGGGCGAAACTGCTGGGCCACTCTGGATCTTCTCTTCACAGGGCAGAGGAATCCCATCAATTATAACTGTGGCAGGAAAGAGAAATTGATGGCTGTCGTTGGAGCACTCACCTCTCAAAACTCCATCCAGATGGCCGACATCTTCAATGCCTACAAGATGCCACAGGTATGTGTTCATGGTGAGATTAACGTCAGCACAGGGCAAGCTCCTGCTTGTATCAAAACTGGCTCCCTTCTGATCCTCCTGCCCCTGCTGCTGTAGTGGTGGCACAGCAGTGGGGCAGGAAGATGAGAGGGGACTGTTGCTCCCCTCTCATCCTCCATTGTGCGCACTGCAGGCAGCTGCTGTGTGTGAGACTTTCCTTCTCCTTCCATGGCCTGAGCACAAATGGCTGCTTCTCCCCCTCCTGGGGCCCAGGAAGAGGAGAAGGAGCCCTCACACGTGGTGACCATGGTACTCGTGGCAGGTCACGGAGGTGGAAACTCCTGCTGGTGCTGCCCGCTCCCTGCCGCAACCACCATGCGCAAACCCCTCACACTCTCCTTTCTGGTGTCGGGAGGGAGAGCACGAGAGGTTTGCTCATGGAGGCGGCAGTGCTGCTGACATTGGCAGGGGGCAGCAGTGCGAATCCCTGCCACTGCCATCCACCGACTACCCCTGGCACTGCTGCCGCCATGTGCAAATGGCTCCTTCTCCCCCTCATCAGTCCTGGGAGGGGGAGAAGGAGCCATTTGTGCGCAGCGTCCATTTGCGCACAGGAGCTATTTGCACACAGGGCATCTGGTGGGGAGCCTGTGGCTTGGCTCACTAAATCTAGCTGAGCCAGGGCCTCGGGGGGAAGCCATCGAACCCTAAGAGGGCTTGATTTCCCCATGCTGGACACCCCGATATGGGAATAGCAACACTGAGCTACTCTGCAGGGCTCAAGTAACCCACACTCAGTTACAGCCATGACTCCCGTAATTTAGATATCATAATGATGAAATTTATGAGCATTGCAATGCCAGTTTAAAAAAATACTGTTTACAATCTCAGAGAAATATTAATTAATTATTAAGAGCTGAGTTCGAAAGATCATGAACTGCTGTCCTTCCTCCGCTCCAATGTTTTATTTGGGGGAGGGGGTAGACACACTACAGAGCTACACTAAATGCCTGGATTCCTGCATTGATCTTTTGAGGCAGTATTCACTTTTCCACAAGGAAAGACACACCAAAAGGCTTTCCAATGAACCAGGAAGTCAATTCTGCAGACAGTGGGTGTGTCAAACACTGCTATGACTTCATTCATTGGATCAAACCGATGAAAGGTGGGAGGTGCTATATTTGCTTACAAACCAAATGGGCAGAGAAGTGTCTATGCATATCTCAGGTTCTACATGAGCAAGAGGCTTGCTTTTTAAAAACATGAAAGCTGGGAATCTGGAGATTATGGGTCATTGGGGTGGGCGGCGACTGCCCCCCATTGGCCCGTCTTGTGGATGCCCATGAAAGCTAGTTGCTTCAATATCCTGTTTAGAATCTACTCGCAGCCAGAGTATTGATAACACCAGACGTGTTTGCTAGGAAATTTAAGATTAGACTCTCTTAACTTAGAGACAACAATGTTTAAGGGTAGATCATATTGAGCAAGGTCAAGATGTTAGCAAAGGTTTGGAAGGAGTCAGTTTGGGTGAAGAACGATGTGATGGTTTTTTCAGTCCTAAAGGTATCATATCATTCCCATTAGCTCAGCTATGGTGCCTTTGATCCAGCACTGAGGGACAAAACTCGCTTTCCTTCATTCTACCGGATGGTCCCAAATGAAGATCCTCAGTACGTCGGGATTGTTGGGCTACTCAAGCATTTCGGATGGAACTGGATCGGCCTCATTGTTTCAGAGGATGACCGTGGGGAAACCTTCCTCCGAACGCTGAGACCAAGGCACTTGGAAAACAATATTTGCATTGCTTGGATGCACATGATCCCAAGAGTGACAACATTTTTACAACATAAAATAATTCAAAAAAAATTGGGACCAATTCAATCAACTCTCACACGGAGTAAAATCAATGTGATTCTTGTGTATGGAGACGGTCAGTCTCTGGAGGCGTTACAGGTAGTTTTATACTCCAATGAAGTTCTTCAGACGTATCCTATAGAGAGGGTATGGATCACAACAGCTGAATGGGATTTCACTGCCTTAGCACCTGGGACTAAATTCACCACTAAATCTTTCAATGGCACCTTGTCCTTCACCCTCCATACAAACGTGGTGCCAGGATTTCAAGATTTTGTGGAGATGATCAATCCTTTCCAGTCCACTTTTTATTTCATCCATCAATTCTGGGCCAGTGCGTTTATCTGTTCCTTCCCTATGTATAACCTTTATGTCGCAAACAAGAGAAACTGCACTGGGAAGGAGAAGCTGGGGAGTCTTCCTGGATCTATGTTTGAAACAGGGATGTCTGGCCAGAGCTACAATATCTACAATGCTGTCTATGCTGTAGCACATGCTCTCCATGCCATGGATTCATCAAGAGACATGTACAAAACAAGGGGAGATGGAAGAACATGGGATCTCCAGAAACTTCAGCCATGGCAGGTCATTGCACCTCCAGGACTGAAATGGCAAAACATTATAATATACCATACCAGAATTAACTTGAAATACAAGAAAAGCCAAATCGTAGATAAATCAACAGTAGACAAGGGACAACCACATTGGCAGACTTAATTTCTTAGACCATGACTGAAAAGGAATGTCCAGCCCCTTTGAAACCCATGAAAGCTGTGTTCTGGCTGGAAGCGGCTGTGGCAGTCAGTAGGTTTCCGATATAAGCTGTGCTTGTATGTCCATTATGGACTTGCACAGTCATGTCCAGAAAGTGAACCTGTTGTGTGGACTGGCTGAGATTTTGTCCTAAACAATGCTTTTGTTGATTACTTCAGTTTGGGCAGGGGGCAGGAAACATTGTATGCAAAACCCCAGTCCAGGGTCACAACCCTCTGAAGTAGTCCATTCAGAATTCCTATTGTAGCATATTAGGATTCTTGTTTTGTATATTGTGGAGACCACAGGTGTTCTGGGAGTTCGTCGGTTTGTGTTGGTGCTCTGATTAATGTTAGTTGACATCTTTCTTCCTACCTTGGATAGACATTTTAAAATGTTGGGAAAGTACAAACTCTTGTAGATTCATTTTTGGTGGTAATGATTCAGTGGCTAAAGGTAGTGAAAGTCAGGTTTGCATAGCACTGATATTAACCAGTTCCTTGCTGTTTGACCCCATTCCTTTTTTTTCTCCTTCCTTTTAGCTTCACTGGTTTCTGAGAAACATCCATTTTAACAACAGTGCTGGTGAAGAAATACTTTTCAATGATAATGGGGACCTGGCAGGGGGATATGATCTCATCAACTTGGTCACCTTCCCCAATGAATCCTTTCAGAGAGTCCAAGTTGGAAGGATGGACCCCCAGGCTCCTGCAGGGAAAGAGTTCATTGTGAATGGAAGTGCTATTATGTGGAATCATAAATTCAGGCAGGTAAGCACAGTGATCAACATCGCCACCATATTTTATGCACGTACTCTCGATATTGGCATCAAGATCTTCTGCACTGGGATTTAGCAGCAAAACCTGGTGTCAAGGTTCCTCTTATGACCTGGACCCCCGGAGCAACTCCTTCAGGATCTCTTGCCTCCTTAAGAGGCCCACCTTCCTTCTTTGCAACTTCCCTTTCCCAGCAACATGGGGTTTAGGATATAGACGTGGGGTGACTGACACTCTAGAACCAGGGTTTAAATTAAACACAACAGTTTACTAGTAGATTTAAAGCAAACAAATTACAACTGAAGGTATTTACAAAATAGAGCTGAGTGATACAAATGGCATTAAAAGAGAATAAAATTTGCAAAACACAAGATCCTTTACCTTAGCTGTACTTAGACTTCTCCAGGCTGCTCCTTCCTGCTCCCTCTTCAGTCTCTGGTCTCCCAAACTCTGCTTCTACTGGCTCCCTCACTCTCTTTTTATACCCCTCCCTCAAAACCAAAATTACTGCTTCAAATCTAAAACTACCCTAACTGTACTTAGACCCTTCTAGGCTGCTTCTTCCTGCTCACTCTTCTGACTCTGCTCTCACTTCAGTCTCTGGCTGTCTCTACCTCTTACTGGCTCTCTCCCTCTTTTTAAATACCCTCTGCCCTCAAAATCAAAAGTATTGTTTCAACCAGGAAAAATGAAACTTCAGTGGAGAAATGAAACTGACACCTGACTGGAGAAATGAAACTAGTCCTCTCAGGGTTACCCCTCCCAACAGAAAACCCCAGACCTCTAGGCCTGACCTTTCTTCCTTTTCCCTCTGTAGGCCTCAAACTTTCACACCTGGGCACAGCGAATATGATGGAGATCAGCTACTCAGCCTCTCCCTGCTGTTCCCCCCTTCCCACTTTTCTTTTGTATATGATCATCAGATGTATTCAATAAGCTTTCCAGGGGGGTGAAATATATGTAGGCCAACGGGTACCAAGATTGTCTGCTTCCTGTCTAGGACTGGGCAAATCTGTCAATTTTGCTTTCTCCATAATTCAGGGTTTGTTTGTTTAAATCTCAAGGTCTTCCTCTCCCAATATGAACTTCATGAATTTTAACAAACTCTTATCAAAAATGTACTGAAGCAAAATTCTCACCCATCTACACCCACCAGATTGAATCAGCACAGGTATTCCCAGCATAACGAGGATCATGACTTGCCTGCTTGCCATATAGCTGTTTAGAGCAGAGATGGGCGAACTCACCAGTTCTGGGCCGATACACCCTTTACTGGGCCCCCACCAGCTGCCTAACCCTACTCGCCACACACGGCGAGCCCCTGAGTAGGGATGTACGAAAGGGACTTACCTTCTCCCGCAGCTTGCTTCGCAGTGGGGGGGGAGGTGCTTCGCTTCTCCCCCTGAAGTTCATGCGAGGGGGGGCGCCCCGCCTCATCTGGCCAAAATTCAGGCCGGGGGGGGAGGCGCCCCATCCCTCGCTGGAGAAATTCAGGCCGGGTAGAAGCGCCCCATCTACCCGGCTGCGAAAAAAAAGTAAAAAAAAAAAAGCTATTTGCGTTGCCCTTATTTTCACTGTAGTCTACGTAAAGATTTACGTAGACTGCAGGGACCAAATAAGGAACGCGAATGGCAGCTCCCTATGGGGGCCGCCATTTGTGTATGCACTTTTTTTTTTTTTAAGTCACCCGTGATAGGCTACGTAATGATTTACGTAGCCTATCACGGCTGACTTTGCAGATCTAGCCGTGATAGGCTACGTAAATCGTTACGTAGCCTATCACGGGGCGTTGTGGTTTTTTTTTTACTTTTCTGTTGAAGTTCGCGGCCGGGGAGACGGGGCGCTTCTCCCCGGCCTGAATTTCGGCCGGGGGTGAGGCAGGAAGACACCCCCCGCTCGCATGAACTTCAGGGGGAGAAGCGAAGCGCCTCCCCCCCACCGCAAAAAAAGCTGCGGGACAAGGTAAGTCCCTTTCGTACATCCCTTTTGTTGTTGTTGTTGTTCAGTCGTTCAGTCATGTCCGACTCTTCGTGACCCCATGGACCATAGCACGCCAGGCCTTCCTGTCCTGCGCAGTATAAGCTATCTCCATGTAGGCAAGTTACCACTTTTTAAAATCCTCTTTCAAGTTTTTCTGATTTATTTATTTTGTTATGATATTTATGGTACGGTAATCTATCCAACTGACTAAACTAATGATGCAATTCCCAGAGGCTGTACTTTTCCGTTATAATACCATCTGATTGCACTGCTTTTCTCTCTCTCTCTCTCTCTCTGCACCAATGTAGGGATGACCGTGAATTTCTCCACGAATCTCGGGGAGGCCGAATGCCAACGTATTCGGGCCCCCGAAATTGTTGGTGAAATTCTCCGCCCCCCTGCCCCCCCCCTCCGGGATGGGACTTACCTCCCTCGAATGTCCCTCTCGGCGGCGGGGCCCGGCGGCGTTTCGGCGGGGGTGGGGGCGGCGGCCGGTCTTCCGACTGGCTGCCTCCGCCGCCATTACAAAGTGAATGAAAAAAAAAAAACACACACCCGTGATAGGCTACGTAACGATTAACATAGCCTATCCCGGCTAGATTTCCAATGTCAGCCATGATAGGCTATGTTAATCGTTACGTAGCCTATCACGGGTGACTTCGGGGGGAAAAAAAGCACGTACGCAAATGCGTTCCTTATTTATTTATTTTTTTTTGCATTCTTTATTTGGGCCCGGGTAGTCTACATAAAGATTTATGTAGACTACGGCGAAAATAAGGGCAACGCTATTAAAACTGGACACAGTACTCCAGATGAGGCCTAACCAGTGCTGAGTAGAGAGGAACTAGTACTTCCCGGGATTTGGAAGCTATGCTTCTATTAATGCAGCCCAAAAGAGCATTGGCCTTCTTGCAGCCACATCACATTGTTGGCTCATATTCAGCTTGTGATCGACAACAATTCCAAGATCCTTCTCACTTGTAGTGTGGTTGAGCCACGTATCCCTCATCTTGTAACTGTGCATTTGGTTTCTTTTTCCTAGGTGCAGAACTTGGCATTGATCCCTGTTAAATGGCATTCTGTTGTTTTCTGCCCAGAGTTCCAGTCTATCAAGATCACTTTGAATTTTGTTTCTGTCTTCCAAACTATTAGCTATCCCACCCAATTTTGTGTCATTTGCAGGTTTGATCAGCATTCCCTGCACCTCCTCCTCCAAGTCATTAATAAAAATGTTGAAGAGCACTGGGCCCAGGACTGAGCCCTGCGGTACCCCACTTGTTACCTCTCCCCAGTTTTAGAAGGTCCCATTGATAAGCACTCTTTGAGTCCGATTCTGTAGCCAACTGTGGATCCACCGGATCGGTGTTTCATCTAGCCCACTTTGAGCTAGTTTGCTCATCAGGATATCATGGGGCACTTTGTCAAAAGCTTTGCTGAAGTCAAAGTATATGATGTCAACAGCATTCCCACGGTCTACAAGGGAGGTTACTTGATCAAAAAATGAGATCAGATTTGTCTGGCAGGACTTGTTTTTGACAAATCCATGTTGGCTTCGAGTAATCACGGCATTGTTGTCAAGGTGCTTCCAGATGGATTGCTTTATCATCTGCTCCAGAATTTTCCCAGGGATTGATGTCAAACTGACTGGTCTGTAGTTCCCAGGTGCCTCCTTTTTACCCTTTTTGAAGATAGGGACAACGTTAGCCCTCCTCCAGTCATCTGGCACTTCCCCTGTCCTCCATGATATCTCAAAGAGAATAAACAGTGGTTCTGAGAGTTCTTCTGCCAGTTCCTTTCTTACTCTAGGATGCAGTTCATCTGGCCCTGGAGATTTGAACTCATTCAAAGTAATGAGGTGTTCCTTCATCTCTGACCATTGGCTAGAGTGGCTGCAGCTGATGGGAGCTGTAGGTCAAAACATCTGGAAGGACTAAGGTTAGGGAAGGCTGCATTGGGTGGGTGGTAGTGTGGATTGGGTCCAGTTAGTCGAATCCTTCCCAACTCGCCAAAAGGGAGTGTAGGAGAATGAGCAGGAATGAAATCTCTGAGCTGTTCACCCAACTGAGACAGTGGACAAGCAGTCTGTGGCAATGGCAGCAAGAAGCACCTTCATGAATGGTCTGTGGTAAGCGTTGGGCCTTCCTGATGCATTAATGTCTTGCCATATGCCCAAAGATGCTGACCTGACCAAAGTCCTGCGATCTTACCATGTTCTGAATAGGGCTGGGGTAGAATTTCTCCCTGAAACTTCAGGGGACCGAGTGCCAATGCATTTGGTCCTCCCAAGGTTGTTCGGGGAGAAATTCTCCGCCACCCCCCCGCCCCCCGCCTCCCGCCTGGGATGGGACTTACCTTTCACTAATGTCGCTCCCGGTGGCAGGTCCCAGCGGCGGTTCGGCAGGTCTTCGTCAGGGGAAAGATGCCATTACAAGAAAAGTTAAAAAAAAAAAAACCGCCCCTGTGATAGGCTACATAAAAATTAACGTAGACTATCATGGCTAGATTTGCAAAGTCAGCCGTGATAGGCTGCGTTAATCATCACGTAGCCTATCACGGGTGACTTTAAAAAAAAAAAATCGCGTACCGCTAATGGTGGCCCCCATAGGGAGCCGCGATTCGGGTTCCTTATTTGGTCCCTGTAGTCTACGTAAAGATTTAGGTAGACTACTGCGAAAATAAGGGCAACGCTAGAAGAAAAAGAGATGTAGCTGAGGATTGCACCTATCAGGAAAAGGTACTTGCATGCCAAATGGCTTTCCTTCTGCTTTCCATTAGACGCTGCCCACTTCCACCTGTGTCGAGAGCTGCCACCCGGGACAGAGCAGGTTCGTCCAGCAGGGGAAGCAAGTGTGTTGCTATGATTGTGTTGAGTGCCCCCAAGGAAGGATTTCCATCCAGATGGGTAAGTGCAGGAATCCCGAGTGATTTGAAAATAACCCAGAAGTTTGTATTTCAGGTATATTTTAATTCCTATCATGGTTCTCTAAATAGGAATATATGAGTGTGTTTACTATGAACAGCGGTGGACAAAGGAAGAAGAAACTTTGTTCTATGAGCTCCAGTTAAACAATTCCAGCTAAATTCAGGGAATCTTTGTATTCTTTGGCCACTTACCCATCTGAATTCTAGAGATAATCACACAAAAATCGAAGAGTTTCAGGTTCATATGTATTTTAATTCCTAGCACTTTTCTTGAAATACAAATATATTACTGTGTTGAGTATGAACAGGGCCAGGAAGAGGAAATGCAGACAGAACCATTATCACTGATGCTGAAGAAAGTGGATTTGTTAAATGAGGTCAAATTAAAGGACTGCAGCTAAACACAGAGAATATGTTTTAACATAAAGCTTTTGCTCAACACTTTCAGATGCAGATCAATGTGAGAAGTGCCAAGAAGATCAGTATCCGAACAAGAATCAGGACCAATGTATTCTTAAAGTCATAAGCTACCTATCTTATGAGGAGCCTTTGGGAGCAGTTCTCACCTCCTTGGCTCTTTTCATTTCTGTGATCACACTTTTGGTGTTGTGGACCTTCATTCGGCACCAAAATACACCCATTGTCAAAGCCAACAACTGGAGCATCACCTGTATCTTGGTCTCCTCCCTGCTGTTCTGCTTTCTCTGCTCCTTCTTATTCATTGGCCAGCCTGGGAAGGTGACCTGCCTTCTGAGGCAAACAGTGTTTGGCCTCATCTTCTCCATTGCTGTGGCTTGTGTGTTAGCAAAAACCATCACTGTGGTTTTGGCCTTTGTAGCTACAAAGCCTGGAAACAGGGTGAGGAAATGGGTGGGGAAGAGACTTCCTGTATCAGTGATATTGTCTCTCTCTCTTATTCAAGCTGGCATTTGTTTTGTGTGGCTGGCAACTTCTCCCCCCTTCCCAGAGTTGGACATGCACTCCCAGGTTGACGCGATCCTAGTTCAATGCAATGAAGGCTCAGCCCTCATGTTCTACATTGTCCTGGGCTACATGGGGTTTCTGGCCCTCATCAGTTTCACGGTGGCTTTCCTTGCCAGGAAGTTGCCTGATACTTTCAATGAAGCCAAGCTGATCAGTTTCAGCATGTTGGTCTTCTGCAGTGTTTGGGTGTCCTTTGTGCCAACCTACCTGAGCACCAAGGGGAAATACATGGTGGCCGTGGAGGTCTTCTCCATCTTGGCCTCCAGTGCTGGCTTACTGGGTTGCATCTTCCTCCCCAAATGCTACATTATTATATTCAGGCCTGAACTGAACACCAAGGAGCAATTAGTCAGGAAAAAAGAATAGTCCCAGCTTGGGGGAGAACTGACATCACCTTTGATTTCAGAGTGTCTTTTTCTTGAGCTATTTCCCAACCTGGTGTAACTGAAGTGGGGATAACACTGCTCCCCCACATTTGCAATGCCAGTGGTGTCCTTTGAAGTTGGTGGGGGCATTTTTGGTGATTTTCACGGGTGGTATTCAAACTCTATCCATTTCTGGCTCGTGGTGGCTACCATTATCTAAGATCCATGTTAAGTGGCCTTGCAGACCAGTTGGCGCATGGATTGTTGAGGATTTCAGCATGGAGATGGGAGGATAATTGACAGGGGGTTGCTTGTTTGGGCTTGAAGTCATCTGTGGCTGACGATTAAGAGGGTTGGGATTTGTGGGCTGGTTTAGTTTCGTGTCTATGAAACTGAGGTACAAATCAAGAAATATCTGTTTAAGAGCAATCTTAGGCTCCCGAAGCATTGTCTGTGGGCCCATAGGAGAGTTGAGATTCCCCCCTCAGAGGAGACTCTGACCCCAGAAGCGGGAGTTGGACAACCCTCCCTGTGCTGCCTAGGGATGGCGGAGAATTTCTCCCCGAAACTTCGGGGGGCCGAGCGCCAATGTGTTCGGCCCCCCGAACAAGTTTCGGGGAGAAATCCTCCGCACCCCCCCACACCCCGCACCCCCCCCCCCGGGACGGGACTTAACTTCCCTGAATGTCCCTCCCGGCGGCGGGTCCGGCTGGCGGTTCGTCCGGTGTTCGAGCGGGGCGGCTGCCGCCCCCGCCATTGCAATCAAAGAAAAAAAAAAAACGTCCCCTGATAGGCTACATGATGATTCACGTAGCCTATCACGGCTAGATTTGCAAAGTCAGCCGTGATAGGCTATGTGAATCGTCACGTAGCCTATCACGGGTGACTTTAAAAAAAAAAAAAAGCACGTACGCATATGGCGGTCCCCATAGGGAGCCGCCATTCGCGTTCCTTATTTGGTCGCTGTAGTCTACGTAAATCTTTACGTAGACTACGGCGAAAATAAGGGCAACACAAATAGCTTTATTTCCCCCCCCCCCGGCTTTATTTTGCAACACACACACTGTATTCCCCTTCCAAGACTGCTGAAATTGCAGTAATTTGCAGGGAAATAAGGCACAATGGAGCATGCTTGTTTGCAAGATGAATCATGCTCTTGGAAACACGATTCTGCTTGGAAACAAGGCACATGCAGGGAAACACACCTTGTTCCTCTGCAAAAATGCCATTATTTAATAATGCCATTATTAGACGATTCACGTAGCCTATCATGGCTAGATCTGGAAAGTCAGCTGTGATAGGCTACGTGAATCGTCACGTAGCCTATCACGGGTGACTTTAAAAAAAAAAAATGCGTACGCGAATGGCGGCCCCCATAGGGAGCCGCCATTCGCGTTCCTTATTTGGTGGCTGTAGTCTACGTAAATCTTTACGTAGACTACGGCGAAAATAAGGGCAACGCTATTTGCGTTGCCCTTATTTTCGCCGTAGTCTACGTAAAGATTTACGTAGACTACAGCCACCAAATAAGGAACGCGAATGGCGGCTCCCTATGGGGGCCGCCATTCGCGTACGCATTTTTTTTTTTTAAAGTCACCCGTGATAGGCTACGTGACGATTCACGTAGCCTATCACAGCTGACTTTCCAGATCTAGCCATGATAGGCTACGTGAATCGTCACGTAGCCTATCAGGGGACGTTTTTTTGTTTTTGTTTTTACTTTCGTGTTCGCGGCCGGGCGAGTTGGGAAGCCTCCTCCCCGGCCTGAATTTCAGCCGGGCGAGGCGGGAAGCCTCCCCCCCAGCCTGAATTTCGGCCGGGCGAGGCGGGAAGCCTCCCCCCCTGGCCTGAACTTCACGGGGGGAGCAGCGAAGCGCTCCCCCCCACCGCGAACAAGCTGCGAGAAAAGGTAAGTGACTTTCGTCCACCCCTAGTGCTGCCCTGTCACAGCTGGTCCAGGAGCCTGCCCTCGCTTGCCCTTGCTCATGTCCTCCCAGACTCACCCTGACCTGTCTGGCAAGGGCCCGCATAATGCCTCTAGTATTGCACATGTTACACTTTCCTGGTCTTAAACTGCACATACTTAAATATGCGCATTTTTAAGCCCCCTTTTTCGCAAAACGCAAAAGAGGGCAGCGTTTCAGCAGGCGCCCGGAGAACCTGAGCTGGGGTGGGTTCCTACATGCCTATCTGCAAAGGAGATTGGTTATTGATGGATGTTTGCGGGTCCTTTACATGATGTTGTCAACCTCCAGTGCCTCTTCTGTGCAAACTACTTAACTTTGTGTTCCTTATTTGGTCCCGGTAGTCTACGTAAAGATTTACGTAGACTACAGCCAAAATAAGGGCAACGCTATTTGCATTGCCCTTATTTTCTCCGTAGTCTATAAGGAACGCATTTGCCACCATTTGCGAACGCGCTTTTTTTTTTTTGTCCAAAGTCACCCGTGATAGGCTACATAACGATTTATGTAGCCTATCATGGTGGACTTTGGAAATCTAGCCGTGATAGGCTACGTTGATCGTTACGTAGCCTATCACGGGGTTTGTTTGTTTGTTTTACTTTATTTTGTAATGGCAACGGCGGCAGCCAGTCAGAAGACCGGCTGCCGTCCCCGCCCCCGACAAAACGCCACCGAACCGCTGCCGGGACCTGCCGCTGGGAGGGACATTCGCAGGAGGTAAGTCCCATCCTGGGGGGGGGGTGGGGGGTGGAGAATTTCACCAATTTCGGGGGGCCGAATGCGTTGGCATTCGGCTTCCCAGAGATTCGGGGAGAAATTCTCCACCATCCCTACCTACCTCACATCGATCAGCCAAGGCAGCCAGAGAAAGGCCTCTGAGGATGATGGAAGGGTCAGGGCAGATATTTATGGAAGTAGACAGTCCTTCCAGTTACCTGGCGCTACGCTGTTTAAGAGCTTTGTAGGTTAATACCAGCACTTTGAATTGGGCCTGGAAATGGACTAGCACCCAGTATAGATCATAAAGCACTGGCATTATATGATCATATTGGCCAGTCCCTGTTAACATTTTCACTGCCATATTTTGGACCTGAAGCGAAGGAAAAGAAAACAGGAAAGAAAGCACCAATGGCCTCAGATCCAGATGCCAGCCCTGAAATGGCCTTTCCACCCTTCGTAGTCAGCTCTGTGCTTGTGCTGAAAATGGGCAAACAAAAGAGAGCACGGAGAGAAAAAAGGAGAAGGGAAGGAGTAGGCACGTCTCCTTAGAGGAACAGGCTGAGCAATACTTTATTCATTCCAGATGAATCTTCAAACCCATTTCAGTCCGACTTTTCTGCTGTCAAGGAAATACAAAGTACAGCAGAGGCTGGGAGGAGGGGAGGAGGAGAGGCCACTCTTCTTCCTTCTTGGCTCTGCCCTCACCCCCTCGGTGCAACCTCAGATGCCTCAGAACGGTGCCTCATGCCTAGGTCTAGTCTTGTGCAACTGGGTCATCTTATCCATGCTTACTCAGGATTCAACTGCATTGAACAACACGCCATGTACTTCTGACTAAAAGTGAATCCAGTCAGCTCTTGGGGCCTCTGAGACACAGGAGGGGAGTACTAGCATGTTTGGGACAGCTCCAGGTTTTGCAGACATACATAGGGGTGAACGAAAGTCACTTACCTTTTCTCGCAGCTTTTTCGCGGTGGGGGGGAGTGCTTCACTGCTCCCCCCGCGAAGTTCAGGCCGGGGGGGGAGGCTTCCCGCCTCGCCCGGCCGAAATTCAGGCCGGGGGGGGAGGCTTTCCGCCTCGCCCGGCCGAAATTCAGGACGGGGAGGAGGCTTCCCGCCTCGCCCGGCCGCGAACACGAAAGTAAAAACAAAAACAAAAAAAGTCCCCTGATGGGCTACGTGACGATTCACGTAGCCTATCACGGCTAGATCTGGAAAGTCAGCCGTGATAGGCTACGTGAATCGTCACGTAGCCTATCACGGGTGACTTTAAAAAAAAAAAAAAAAGCGCGTACGCGAATGGTGGCCCCTATAGGGAGCCGCCATTCGCGTTCCTTATTTAGTTGCTGTAGTCTACGTCAATGTTTACGTAGACTACGGCGAAAATAAGGGCAACGCAAATAGCGTTGCCCTTATTTTCGCCGTAGTCTATGTAAACATTGACGTAGACTACAGCGACCAAATAAGGAAGGGGAATGGCGGCTCCCTATGGGGGCCGCCATTATCCGTACACACTTTTTTTTTTTTTAAAGTCACCCGTGATAGGCTACGTGACGATTCACGTAGCCTATCACGGCTGACTTTGCAAATCTTGCCGTGATAGGCTACGTGAATCGTCACGTAGCCTATCAGGGGACTTTTTTTTTTTTCTTTCATTGCAATGGCGGGGGCGGCAGCTGGTCGAAAGACCGCCCCGCTCGAACACCGGACGAACCGCCAGCCGGACCCGCCGCTGGGAGGGACATTCAGGGAAGGTAAGTCCCGTCCCGGGGGGGGCGGGGGGCGGGGGGGCGGAGGATTTCTCCCCGAAACTTGTTTGGGGGGCCGAACACGTTGGCGCTCGGCCCCCCGAAGTTTCGGGGAGAAATTCTCCGCCATCCCTAGACATACAATAAACCTTTCGGGGGCAAAACTCTTATGTAGGGATGTCAGAGAATTCTGCCACGGACTGAAATGGGATCGAACTCCCTTCAGTCCGTGCCACAGAATCCTCTGCGGAACGGCGACACGAGGTCCTGCGGAGCCAGCAGTCATGCAGCTTTTTTTTCATTGTCCGCAAAGAGTCACAAAATTTTCATAAATAAAAACGCAGTGTAGTATATTCCGATAATAAATACCTAAGGTTTTTTTAAAAAAATGAATTGTGCTCACTGCCTTGTTTGCGGGTGTTCTTTTTAAATTGAAATCCTCTGTCTCCATTTACTTTCAGCCAAAACACTGAAAACAGCCAAAACACTTCCTCTTCCAAAACACTTTGGAAGTGTTTCCAAAACACTTTCAGCCAAAACACTTCCTCTTCCTAGGGGCTTCCCCAAAGAATGCTGTCTTAGGTGTGCGTGAGCAATAAACTCTTTGTTTAAAGCAACGCTGTTTTAAAGAAAGAAAAAACCTTTTTAAACTGACCATGCCACTCCTGGACCGGCAAGAGGGCAAAGGGATGTGAATTTTCAGGGATGTAGACTCATAAACTGGAGGTCTTCCTGGTAAACAGAGATGGTTGGAGATGGTGGCATTCATATCTGATGCACATGCTGGTGGAATATGGACCTCAGAGGAACAGGTGGTTTGCCTTGTCTTTTCTTGATCTCATATACAGAGATTCGGAGACAGGGAGGAATCCAGAAGTACAACAGGAACCAGCAGCCATTTCATAGAATTTATGGTCATGACAAGTACGTCTTGTCATTCCATGTGGTCCACACAGCTGTGATTCATCGCCATCACCTGCTGGCATGTTCTGAGGCTTGGCATCTCCTCCAGGACATCCGGCCTCATTTGTGTGTAAGATCCCATGGTGTCCAGCTGGTCTACCTGTATATTAAGCACCTGTGTCTAAAGGATACTCTCAGAAACATACCAGCAGAAGAAGGCACTTGGCCCACTACTCTGTGTGACAGAACTATATTACATCTGGTAAGAAGAAGGTTTCTTGTGCAAAGGTGTGAACTCTCTCCAACATTCTGTTGGGGAGAATAACAGGTGGAAACGCATTGGGCTTTTTGTTACTGAACTATTTTGCATCCTGAGAACCTGTTTCTCACCTTTGTGACTTACTTTGGATGCTCATCTCCAATAGCATTACTATTATCAGTCAAATTAAAACAACAAAGCGTCTGATGTACTTTACAGCCTAAATGATGGAGGAGAAAAAGATAAAAAAAAAAAAAAAACAACCCAGTTTGCAGGTATATCTCTTGGCAAACAAAAATGTTCTACTCCCGTGATGTTAGCTAGGTGAAGCCAGTAATTATCAGCGAATCGCTGGGACAGACTTCCCCCTTCAGGGGCAGACCCCCCTTTAGTACACATTATTTTAAAAACACAACACTACACTACTACTACTACAACCCGCATGTTTGGTTTTCTTTGGGATCTGACCGTACGCCAGGCAGCTGTCACCTGGCTAGCTGCAGTAGGGTCTAGTCCCCTTCTTCAATTCTCTCCAGTTGCAGGTCTGACCGTACGCCGGGTGGGTGGTCTCCAGGTGCGCCCACAGTAGGGCCTAGCCTGAGCTTTTTTACTGTTTCGTTTAGGGGTGCACGAAAGCCACTTACCTGGTCTCGCATCTTGCTTCACGGTGGGGGGGAGGCGCTTCGCTGCTACACCCGAAGTTCAGGCCGGGGGGGGGAGGCTTCCCTCCTCGCCCGGCAGAAATTCAGGCCGGGGAGGAGGCGCCTCACCTCGCCCGGCCGCGAAATAAAAAGTAAAACAAAAAACAAAAAACCGCCCCCGTGATAGGCTACGTGACAATTAACGTAACCTATCACGGCTAGATCTGCAAAGTCAGCCGTGATAGGCTACGTTAATCGTAGCCTATCACAGGTGACTTTAAAAAAAAAAAAGCGCGTACGCAAATGGTGGCCCGCATAGGGAGCTGCCATTCGCGTTCCTTATTTGGTCGCTGTAGTCTACGTAAATCTTTACGTAGACTACGGCGAAAATAAGGGCAACGCAAATAGCGTTTCCCTTATTTTCACCGTAGTCTACGTAATCTTTACATAGACTACAGCGACCAAATAAGGAACGCGAATGGCGGCTCCCTATGGGGGCCGCCATTAGCCGTATGCGCTTTTTTTTTTTTAAGTCACCCGTGATAGGCTACATGATGATTTACGTAGCCTATCATGGCTGACTTTGCAAATCTAGCCATGATAGGCTACGTTAATCATCACGTAGCCTATCATGGGGGCGTTGTTGTTTTTTTACTTTTATTGGAATGGCGGTGGGGGCAGCCGGTCGAAAGACCGGCTGCCGCCTCTGCCCCTGTCGAAGACCTGTCGAACCGCCTCCGGGACCCGCTGCCAGGAGGGACATTCGGGAAAGGTAAGTCCCATCCCGGGGGGGGCGGGGGGGGAGAATTTCTACCCGAAACTACTTCGGGGGGCCGAACACGTTGGCACTCGGCCCCCCAAAGTTTCGGGGAGAAATTCTCCCCCATCCCTAGTTTCTTTAGAATGACTTTTAAAGGATTTTTAGCTACAGTCTACTTTCCCCTTTGCTTTCTTGACTCGTGTCCGATGTATCCAGGCAGGGTTTAATTCCAGCTACCTTTACGGCTGTGGGGGTGGAAAGTATGACAGTTTTGGGTCTTCTCCACCTGGGAGTTAAAGGGTTATTTTTTCCACTCTTTAACCCATACTTCATCTCCTGGTTGGAAAGGATGAACTTCTGTGACAGGAATTGGGGCCTATTTTCTAAGACAAAGTGACACTGGGCTTGAAGAACTTTGCCCAGTGTTTGGACTTCTTGTTTAAGGCTAACGTTTGCTTGCTCTTGATGCCGCTCCAGTGTCAATCATGAAGTCAATGTCATGGCCCCTCACAGTGGCAGTGACTAGGGGCTTCCCGGGGCCGAGATTAAGGGGGCCCCGGTTTGTCTTATTTAAGACTTTTGGCTTTAGCCACTTTAATGAAGGGGGCTTCTTTATACATTTTTATAGACCCCTGCTTTTGCCAGTTTGGTTGCCAACCATGCTGTCTCCTCCCTCGCCCGTTCTGGCCCCTTTGGTTTTCTCTTTTGTGTATTTGATTTATTGCACACTGATTCTTTCTTAAGAATCCTCTGCCTCTGCTGGGTCTTCCTCTATTTCCTCGTCCACGTCTTCTTGGGCCTCTGGGTCGAGGGGGGTATACTGGTGATAGGCATTTAAAAGATGCTCCAAGTAGGCTCTGGGGGCCTCGGTGGCACCTTGCAGCACTTCAGACACCTTGGTCATATTAACTGACTTTTTCATACCTGCCCTCATGGCTTTTAACAGCAGGGTTTGATACTGGGTGAGGCGCTCTAGCCCCACTTGTGTGTTGGGATTCCAGAGAGGGTGTTTTTTTTTTTTTACTTACAAGGAGACTTTATTGGGTAACTTACAGCACACAGGCGTACCTAATGGTTGGATCAGACAGCTTCTCTGAACCACGAGCCATTGGGCTAAATGGGTTTTATACCATACATGTTACCCATGAGGCAGCACAACACTAGCAAGCATTTTCAGCATAGGCTAGAAGTGTTTGGTTCTCAGGCACAGCCTCCTGTAAACAAACTTCGCTTCCCAGGCAGAGTGCTTGATAACACTTTCATTCATTAGCATGGAACGTGCTATACCATGCTATCTGCCCTTTGAATCATTTTCATATGCTCAGAAGGCTTAGAGGCTTACTAGCAAGGGAATTGCAACAATAATGAACTTAAGCAAGCACTGTGGAACTCTAGGCCCCTCTTACACTGCAAATGACTTGGCTACGCTCCTGGGCCCAATACATTTTACCCTCAGATGATTCAAGGCCACTAGCAGTCTTGCCCAGAGGGCCAGATCTTTTTGCTCTGCTGTTTTATCACTAGGGGGTTGACATCTACTTTAATGTACACTTTAAATGCGATAGCCATATAAGCAAGCACACAAAGTTACAAAGCAGCCAATAACAGTAAGAATTATTGCAACTACTCACTTTTATCACCCCCTGATCTCTTGAAACTCATTTGAAATTAGGTCGAAGAGGGACTCCCCTCTGAGGTGCTGTGTTTTTTTCACTTTGCACATACAGAACCTTGTTGCTGTGATTCATCACACTTTGCATGTATGTAACAGCCCAAAGGCAGGCTATTACTTCTTCCCCCTGTTTGGGAAGAGAAATCTCTCTCTCTCTCTCTCTTTCTTGCTTTCTCTTTCTTGCTGATCTGCCTGTATTGCAGATCATGTTTCAAACTTTCTATATAAAACTCTCCGCTCCATGCACTAGCCTTGTTTCTTTATTTGTCTTTTTTTCAAGTTAAACTCACTGACTTAAACCTTTCTGCCCTACACTAGTCCCAATGACGCACATTTGGGATAGGCTCTTCTTAAGCTCCAGGCATAATCAGCTGCTTCCAATTTACCCTGGGGGCAACTATGGCCACACTTCTTCTCTACAAATGTTCTTTCTCTTTGCTTCTTGCCTTCTCTGTCTTCTTTTTTTCTCCCTTCTGTATGTGTCTGCCACTTTCTCTATTTCTCTGTCTTTTTCTACTTGTCTCTGTCTTTCTCTACTTGTCTCTGTCTTTGCCCTTGTCAACCACTGGGAACCACACTCAGTATCATTTGGAGTTGCAACTAACAGTAAAAACATCTGCAAATATCACATATATTTTATGATATCTAAGAAATCATAAAATACACACAACAAACTTTTTTTTTGCAATTTAACACAATGAATGGAAAACACTTCTTGCATGGTAAGGCATGATGGAGCAGATCCAGCAACTATACTGCTCCTCTGGCTGCATGCTCAGGGCTCATCAAAATCAAGGGATGGGCATACTCACACACGCAAAGAGTTCTAGGTCACCATTTTTGCATCAGCAACTCTATGCTGCATGAGTTCTAGCAGAAGGAAATCTAAAAGTCATAGATCAAACTCAGCCTGTTGTACACTGAGCTGACTACAAACACAGACACACAGTCTACAGCAATGAGAGTTCAAGTTTATGAAAAGCCTCACAGCACTGTGAAAAGGGGGGGAAGCTCTCGGGGCTATCTATCGCTAGACAAGCTTGCCAGGGATTTGTAATATCTCCCACACACACACACACACACACACACACACACACCCCTCTTCTCTTCTCTTTCAACCTGGTACACGAAAGCAAAGTGCTGAAACTCAGGATGCTGGGGGGTGATGGGCATCACCTTATACTTGCATTTTTCAGGCCGCCATTAATCTTTTTCGGGGAGGCGGTGGGGTGATTTGCAGGACTTCAAAGGCAAGCTTCCCAGTTTGTTTGTATTTGTAAATCCCAAGCTCAAAACAGGACACGATGAGGTACAGGGCAGCCAAATCTTTGCTTTGGCATGGGCAACAAATAACTCAGGTCAGCTTTCTTTGCTGGGGTCTCAAACAGGAAAACAGTCTTAATTTAAAGTTGTAACATCACTGACAGCGTCAGCCAGCCAGCTACACAGATTTCACTGTTTTTTAAGACAGTTACTCCAATATCTTCTTTTCTTTTCAATCAGGTTGGGTCTCCCAGCTTACACAGTTCATTGCAGCTTTCAGGAGCATGGTAGTAGCGCGATTTTGGCTTGGCCAAATGATGAAGACGGACACAAAGAGGGAAGGGAATTGGTCAGCGAGTAAGGGGTCTCACTGACCGACACAAGAGGACTTCTTACACCACGTGCTTTGCTACTGGCCTGGGCACCCAGACGGTCAACGGCGTGCTATAGAAACCGCAGTAGCCACTCACACAATCTTCTATCACTTCATTTATACGTTTCTGCCGCCCACTATCCCACTTTTTCCACTAGAGTGAAGCAGTTTCCTCAGCGCCTTGCTGAGTACTAGTGCCTGCTCGGGGAGTGATCAAGTCCCCCTTCCACCCCAACTGGGTGGGTTCCCCTTGTATACGTATACTTACACTGGCCTTTCTCCCGAAGGCGGGGCCCACTTTCAACTTCATATACTTGCCTTTCTCCTGAAGGCCTCTAATGTGGGTTTCAACTCAATTGCAGCTGCAATATGGGCAGGGCTCAAGTTCCTTCCTCCGCTTTCCGAGGTTGTCTTGACGCTCGCTGCCGTTCGGGCGGTCCCGGCTCAGGCTTTCTCCCGTTCACCTGACAAAAAGGTCGGTGGCGCCAAGAAAGGGAGGCATGCGCTGAGCTCTCCCTCCCGGCACGGCGACTAAGAGCAAGCAACTGCCACCTCTCTGTCTCAGTGCCTGCCACAATCCGAGTCACGGCACCATTTATGTTGCAGGAATCAGAGTCAGAGAGACCACAGAGTGAAGGAAAAAAGAGTTTTTCTTTATTAACGCGTGGGCTTTATGGCTGGAATCACTTCCAAAGAGCCAAAAGCCCTGAGGTACATCAGCAAATTGTTTTTATAGACATTATGACACATAGGAAAAAGCTCCCCCTCTCTTTTCTGTGTGGTTTTGCAGTATTCAGCATGTCCTCTTCTAGCACCATTGTTTATAGCACAGGAAATGGGTTATAGGGCATGATAAGCAGAGAACAGCAGAGAACATGATATACAACCCTATGCTGACCTTAGCCTTGTTGACAAGATAAGACATTCCTGTGTCTCGTCAGCTTACAAACATATATTTAAGGGAGCAAGAGCTCAGCAAGAACGTGAGGCATGAGGCTACTTAGTCTGACCCTCTACATTGCTACTACATTTCCATTTAAAAATGCAATCAAACAAACAACGACAAAAATCAGTTGAACCCTGATGACCACTTCATCATTAGGTTTAGTCAGGAGTCTAGTCCACGGGTGTAAAGAAATGCTGTTGGTTCAAGGGCTGAATTCAATTTTGGAGAAGTTCTTTTGTTCCAGTGATGAGTGAGGTCTAAAGCAAAAGGGATGGAGCCCAAAACACAAAACTACCAGCATACTTTAGCTTGCAACGCTTACTGCCAGTAATTAAATCCTAGGAGAGGCATTTCTGCTTTCTGCTTCATTGCCTACGCTAAAGCCTTTGATTGTGTGGATCACAACAAACTCTGGCAAATTCTGAAAGACATCGGGGTACCAGACCACCTTACCTGTCTCCTGAGAAACCTGTACGAGGGTCAAGAAGCAACAGTAAGAACCGGACATGGAACAACCGATTGGTTCAAAATTGGGAAAGGAGTACGACAAGGCTGCATATTGTCACCCTGCTTATTTAACTTATATGCAGAGTACATCATGAGAAATGCCGGGTTGGATGAATCAGAGATCGGAATTAAGATTGCCCTGAGTTGGACACGACTGAACGATTCAATCAGCAATCATCTGATTGAATCATCAGTCGTTTCACGACTGAAACGATTCAATCAGCAATCATCTGCACGCCAGGCATTCCTGTCCTCTGCTCTCTCCCGGAGTGTGCTCAAGACAAGTTCAAGTTCAAGTTTTCGTTCCTTATTTTGGCACGTCTTAGTCTACGTAAACATTTACGTAGACTAAGTCGGCGAAAATAAGGGGAACACAAATAGTGTAGCGTCTACGCTATTTGCGTTCCCCTTATTTTCGCCATCTTATTTTCGCCATCTTCGCCATCAAAATAAGGAACGCAAATGGCAGCGGCCATGGCCGCCGCCATTTGCGTACGCACGTTTGTTTGTTTTTTAAAGTCAACCGTGATAGTCTACGTAAACATTTATCTAGCCTATCATGGTTTTTTTAAAAAAACCTAGCTGTGATAGGCTACGTATATTTTTACATAGCCTATCACTTTTTCTTTTTTTTTTAAACTGGAAATGGCAGCGGCAGCAGCCGGTCGGAAGACTGGCCGCCGCAGCCGCTACCGCCGAACTGCCGCCAAACCGCCGCGGGAGCCACCGGCGGAGCTGCCGCCACCCGGAAGATCTGCCCCAGGTAAGTCTCGTCCTGGGGGGGATCCGCGGGGTGCAGGGGGGTGGCAGGCCATTCCGCCACAGATTTCAGGGGGCCTCAAAATCCTACAAGCTAGGCTTCAGCAGTATGTGAACTGAGAACTACCAGCAGAGGAACTAGAGATCAAATTGCCAACGTTCGCTGGATCATGGAAAAAGCAAGAGAATTCCAGAAAAAACATCTATTTCTGCTTCAATGACTACTAGGGATGGTGGAGAATTCTGGCACGGATTTCAGTGAGGCCGAATGCCAATGCATTCGGCCTCCCGAAACCTGTGGCGGAACGGCCTCCCACACCCTGCCAACCGACGGAATCCCCCCTGGGACGAAGCTTACCTGGGACAGATGTTCTGGTGGCGGTGGCTCTGGCGGCAGTGGCGGCGGCAGCTGCTGGTCTCTCAGCCAGCTGCTGCAGCCACAAATGATAGCTGCGTAAGTATTTACATAGCCTATCATGGCAAAGAGCAGGGGCGCAAACAGCGGCCGTTTGCGCTGCTGCTCTTTCCGTGATAGGCTATGTAAGTATTCTGCATAGCTGCCTTTACCGTGATAGGCTACGTAAATATTTACGTAGCCTATCACAGAAAGAGCAGCAGCGCAAACGGCGTAGCGGCCACCGTTTGCACCCCTGCTCTTTGCCATGATAGGCTAAGTAAGTATTTATGTATCACGGCAGCCTGGCAGGACGCAATTTGAGACGCAGCAGCTGGCCGTGGCTGGAACTCCGGCTGCGGACAGCCCTGGTCAGCGGCTCCGCGCAGCCACCGCCGCGCAGAGCCGGCCCAGGGAGGATGCCAGGGGGAGGGTCAGAGCGCCTCCCCTCCACCGCGAAGCAAAGCTGGAAAAAGGTAAGTGACTTTCGTACATCCGTTTTGACTATGCTAAAGCCTTTGATTGTGTGAATCGATTGGTTCAAAATTGGGAAAGGAGTATGACTAGAGATGGCCCCCCGAAATCTGTGGTGGAACGGCCTGTCCCCCCGCCCCCCCGCAGATCCTCTCCGGGATCAAGATTTACCTGGGGCGTATCTTCCGGGTGGCGGCGGCAGCAGCGGCTGCGGCTGGTATTGGAGTTTAAATTTAACCCTTTAAAGGAGGAGAAAGAAGAAGAAAAAATTTCTTTTCCTTTGTTCTTTTCCTTTCTCTTCCTTTTCGTTATTGTTGTGTCCTCATAAGAATACTTCATTGTTGGGAAATTGTAGTTATTGATCAGGTTGTTGGTATTGTTTATTTCATTTATAAAGATAAAATAAATAAAAACTATTTAAAAGGGGGGGTTCACAAGGTAAAGCCACTGTCTGAAGTAGGTCTGGGAAAGTACAAGTTCAGAAGCCCACACAGGACTGCAAATACTGACCCAAGGGCTCAGGCTCAGGACCAGGAAAAGTGAACCAGCAGCCAAGGTAAAGAGGGCAGGCCACCAAATAGGGCATCAAATATTGTCTGCCCTAAGAAGAAGAGAAATAAGAAGGAACAGCAGAACAGAGAAATCCTTAGGTAAGATATACTTTAAAGTAGGGATGGCGTAGAATTTCTCCCCGAAACTTCGGGGGGCCGAGCGCCAACGTGTTCGGCCCCCCAAAGAAGTTTCATGGAGAAATGCTCCGCACCCCCCCGCACCCCGCACCCCGCACCCCCCCGGATGTGACTTACCTTTCCCGAATGTCCCTCCCGGCGGCGGGTCCCGGCGGCGGTTCTTCGGGTCTTTGTCAGGGGCAGGGGTGGCAGCCGGTCTTTCGACCGTCTGCCGCCACCGCCATTCCAATAAAAGTTAAAAAAAAACGCCCCCGTGATAGGCTACGTGACAATTAACATAGCCTATCATGGCTAGATTTGCAAAGTCAGCCGTGATAGGCTACGTAAATCGTCACGTAGTCTATCACGGGTGACTTTAAAAAAAAAAACAAAAAGCGCGTACGGCTAATGGCGGCCCCCATAGGGAGCCGCCACTCACGTTCCTTATTTGGTCACTGAAGTCTACGTAAAGATTACGTAGACTACGGCGAAAATAAGGGCAACGCTATTTGCGTACGCGCTTTTTTTTTTTTTAAGTCACCCGTGATAGGCTACGTGACGATTTACGTAGCCTATCACGGCTGACTTTGCAGATCTAGCCGTGATAGGCTAAGTTGATCGTCACGTAGCCTATCACAGGGGCGTTTGTTTTTTTTTTTAACTTTTGAGTTCGCGGCCGGGCGAGGCAAGGCGCCTCCTCCCCGGCCTGAATTTCGGCCGGGCGAAGCAGGAAGCCTCCCCCCCAGCCTGAATTTCGGCCAGGCGAGGCGGGAAGCCTCCCCCCCCGGCCTGAACTTCGGGGGGAGAGCAGTGAAGCGCCACCCCCCCACCGCGAAAAGCTGCGAGACCAGATAAGTGGCTTTCGTGCACTCCTACTTTAAAGATATGTTTCCTTTAATACATGAAAGAAAGAAAGAAAGAAAGAAAGAAAAGAAAGAAAGAAAGAAAGAAAGAAAGAAAGAAAGAAAGGTATAAAGAAAGAAAGAAAGGTATATGCAGAGGTATATAGCAATTCATCACTTCCTTAATTAAAAAAAATATATCTATCACCCTCTCCCTCCCCATTCCAAGACATCCAGTGGGGACAATTGTTTGGTTTTGTTTTTAAAGTGGTGATCTGTGGTTTGAACTGTGTTGCAATCTACCCTAGAATCTATTACTATTAAGGGTGGTATATGAAGATTGCTAGCTCTTCCCCTCACTAAATACCCCATGCAAGCAAGCCAAGTTCAGCCATGAAGGGAGGAGAAGCAGGATTGGAGTTGGCATAAGGAAACCAAAGTGGCCACTGTCAGCTGGAATGTTTAGAGAGACCTCGTTACATCACACAGGCAGAGCCCAATGCTCAAACAGAGGAGAATAGTTTCTTATTAGTAGTAAGGAAATGTAGCCATAGTACTTCATTGTACAAAGTGTTCTCCAGTTCTCCTTTCCCCAACTAAAGCCGTTTGCATCTGCTCCTAACTTACTTAAATGTAGGGATGGCGGAGAATTTCTCACCGAACCTTCGGGGGGCCGAGCGCCAACGTGTTTGGCCCCCCAAAGAAGTTTCAGGGAGAAATGCTCCACACACCCCCGGACCGCGCACCCCGCACCCCCCCCCCCGGGATGTGACTTACCTTTCCCGAATGTCCCTCCCGGCGGCGGGTCCCGGTGGCGGTTCTTCGGGTCTTTGTCAGGGGCGGGGGCGGCAGCCGGTCTTTCGACCGGCTGCCGCCGCCGCCATTCCAATAAAAGTTAAAAAAAAAAACCGCCCCCGTGATAGGCTACGTGACAATTAACGTAGCCTATCACGGCTAGATCTGCAAAGTCAGCTGTGATAGGTACGTAAATCATCACGTAGCCTATCACGGGGGCGTTTTTTTTAAAAAACTTAATTTCGCAGCCGGGCGAGGCAAGGCGCCTCCTCCCCAGCCTGAATTTCGGCCGGGCGAGGCGGGAAGCCTCCCCCCCCCACCTGAACTTCGGCCGGGCGAGGCGGCAAGCCTCCCCCCGTGCCTGAACTTCGCGGGGAGAGCAGCGAAGCGCCTCCCCCCCACCGCGAAAAGCTGCGAGACCAGGTAAGTGACTTTCGTGCACCCCTACTTAAATGCAGGAAGTTTATGGAGGAATTATGTCCCACTAAAAACAACTCAAGGTTCTTTTCTGTGTAACCAGCTTTCCTTAGATCCAGATGCCAGCAACGCAAATAGCGTTGCCCTTATTTTCGCCGTAGTCTACGTAAATCTTTACGTAGACTACAGCGACCAAATAAGGAACGGGAATGGCGGCTCCCTATGGGGGCCGCCATTATCCGTACGTGCTTTTTTTTTTTTTTTTAAGTCACCCGTAATAGGCTACGTGACGATTGACGTAGCCTATTACGGCTGACTTTGCAAATCTAGCCATGATAGGCTACGTTAATCGTCACGTAGCCTATCACGGGGGCGTTTTTTTTTTCTTTTATTGCAATGGTGGCGGCGGCAGCCGGTCGAATGATCAGCTGCCGACCCCGCCCAGGACGAACACCCGCCAAACCGCCGGCCAGACCCGCCGCTGGGAGGGACATTCGGCAAAGGTAAGTCCCATCCCGGGGGGGGTGCGGGGGGTGGGGGGGTACGGATAATTTCTCCCAAAACTTGTTCGGGGGGCCGACACATTGGTGCTCGGCCCCCTGAAGTTTCGGGGAGAAATTCTCCGCCATCCCTACTGTACACGCACATCAGAGACCACCTCAAGCACCTCGGCCAGGGAGTCAGTCGTGTAGCGGGGTGGACGGTACATGAGCAGAATCCCCAGACTGCCCTTCAGGCCCAACCTCCAGTACATGCACTCAGCAACCTTGGTCTGCTGGAGAAGGGGTCTGGTGAAGACCAAGGACTCTCGGTAGATAACAGCCACTCCCCCTCCCCAATCCCCAGCCCTCAGCTGCTGTGCATACGAAAATCCAGCTGGACACATGGCTGCAAGGGTTGGAGCAGCAGCCTTGGCCAGCCAGGTCTCCGTAATACATGCCAGGTCTGCACCCTCATCCAGGATCATGTCATGGATGAGGGAGGTTTTCTGGGTAACAGACCTGGCATTGCAGAGCAGCAAATGAAGGCCAGAAGATGGGGTCACGCCTCCCCCAACCATCCTTTGGCTCTGGACAGGCCCGGAGCAGGGGACAGATATTACGCATCTCTCCCTTGTTCCCCTTACCTGGCATGGCCTGCCCCTAGTGCTCCGCCAGCGCCTGCTGCCCAGCCTCGGAATCTTCTGGCCCCCAACACTCCCCCCACTGCCTCCATCAGGTGGACACATGCCCCCTCGCTCCCGCCTATCAGGCAGGCTACCCACCCCGAAAAACACAACAAAATCCCCCCCCAAAAAACAAAACAAACAAAACAATTAAAATCCCCTTAAAAATGCCAGGCAGGAGTCCACAGGGAAGGCCTGGTGGTGGTGGCGACGGCGGGCCCGCCTCTTCCCCGGTGGTGGTGGTGGTGGTGGTGGTGGTGGCTTCTCCTGCAGGCCCTGGCTCTCCCAGGCCACCTCAGCCAGCCAGCTTATGTAGCCCCTCCAGGGAGGGGCAGGTGGAGCAGCACAGCTGGCTCAGTACCTGGGGGCCTGGTCCTGCAGAGACTGGCGGTCTGCCAGTCAGAAGTCTACAGGGAAGGCCTGGTGGTGGCGGTGGCGGCGGTGGCAGCGGCGGCAGCAGCAGCAGCAGCAGGCCCAGCAGCAGCAGGCACGCCTCTTCCCTGGTGGTGGTGGTGGCTTCTCCTGCAGGCCCTGGCTCTCAGAAGATGCCTCAGAACGGTGCCTCATGCCTAGATCTACTCTTGTGCAACTGGGTCATCTTATCCATGTTTACTCAGGATTCAACTGCATTAAACAACACGCCATGTACTTCTGACTAAAAGTGAATCCAGTCAGCTATTGGGGCTTCTGAGAAATAGGAGGGGAGTACTAGCATGTTTGGGACAGCTCCAGGTTTTGCAGAAGTACAACAAACCTTTCGGGGGCAAAACAATGTAGGGATGTCAGAGAATTCTGCCACGGACTGAAATGGGATTGAACACCCTTCAGTCCGTGCCACGGAATCCTCTGCGGAACCACGAGGTCCTGCGGAGCCAGCAGTCATACGGCTTTTTTTTCATCGTCTGCAAAGAGTCGCGAAATTTTCATAAATAAAAACGCAGTGTAGTATATTCCAATAATAAATACGTAAGGTTAAATGAATTGTGCTCACTGCCTTGTTTGCGGGTGTTCTTTTTAAATTGAAATCCTCTGTCTCCATTTACTCTCAGCCAAAACACTTCCTCTTCCTAGGGGCTTCCCAAAAGAAGGCTGTCTTAGGTGTGCCTGAACAATAAACTCTTTGTTTAAAGCAACGCTGTTTTAAAGAAAGAAAAAACCTTTTAAACTGACCATGCCACTCCTGGACCGGCAAGAGGGCATAGGAATGTGAATTTTCAGGGATGTAGACTCATAAACTGGGGGTCTTCCTGGTAAACAGAGATGGTTGGAGATGGTGGCATTCATATCTGATGCACATGATACTCACATCAGCTGGAACATGGACCTCAGATGAACAGGTGGTTTGTCTTGTCTTGTCTTCAGCTCATATACAGAGATTCGGAGACAGGGAGGAATCCAGAAGTACAACAGGAACCAGCAGCCATTTCATAGAATTTATGGTCATGGCAAGTACATCTTGTCATTCCATGTGTTCCACACAGCTGTGATTCATCGCCATCACCTGCTGGCATGTTCTGAGGCTTGGCATCTCCTCCAGGACATCCGGCCTCATTTGTGTGTAAGATCCCATGGTGTCCAGCTGGTCTACCTGTATATTAAGCGCCTGTGTCTAAAGGATACTCTCAGAAACATACCAGCAGAAGGGGACACTTGGCCCACTACTCTGTGTGACAGAATTATATTACGTCTGGTAAGAGGAAGGTTTCTTGTGCAAAGGCGTGAACTATCTCCAACATTCTATTGGGGAGAATAACAGGTGGAAACGCATTGGGCTTTTTGTTACTGAACTATTTTGCATCCTGAGAACCCATTTCTCACCTTTGTAACTTACTTTGGATGCTCATCTCCCTCCGCTTTTTCCTTTATTAACATACAGACAGGATGGTGTGTTCGAGCTGAGTGGTTAAGAGCCTTTTTTGTATTTCCATTTAAAAAATGCGATCAAACAAACAACAACAAAGATCAGTTGAACCCTGATGACCACTTCATCATTAGGTTTAGTCAAGAGTCTAGTCCAGGGGTGTAAAGAAATGCTGTTGGTTCAAGGGCTGAATTCAATTTTGGAGAAGTTCTTTTGTTCCAGTGACGAGTGAGGTCTAAAGCAAAAGGGATGCAGCCCAAAACACAAAACTACCAGCATACTTTAGCTTGCAATGCTTACTGCCAGTAAGTAAATCCTAGGAGAGGCATTTCAAGTTTTTAGAATGGGCAAAAACGTGCAAAAGGCTGAAAACGAACAAACCATCTGTGGTGGGGAGATTGGTGGTGTTGGCCAGGTGAAGGGGCATAGCTGCCTGGGCAACCCTGAAGGCTCAGCTTGGGTCTCCAGGAGTGCTGGATTTGTTTGGTTTTAATTTTTGTGAACCGCCCAGAGAGCTTCGGGTATTGGGCAGCATAGAAATGAAATAAATAAATAAATAAATAAATAAATTGTTGACCAAATATCCCATTCAGCAGTTGGTCCGGTTTGACTTTTCCTGTTAAGAGTGCTAAGCCAAAATCCTAAATAAGTGACCACAGCATTGATAGTTGGAGGTTGGTTGGAGTGATATCAGTTGAACTCCTTACCAACCTGGGACAATTCCATCTCCAAACAAAGGCCACCTCAGTGACTGTTGTGAAGGTAAAACAATGTAATTAGGCCATTTTGAGCTTATTGGAGGAAGGATGGGATATATATGTGATAAATAAGTAGTGCAATATGTTGGTGGGGAAAACAAGTAATGAATTCTACCCCGCCCCCCATGTGCACACACACACACACACACACACATGATTTTCTTTTTCATTTGTTCAGAGATAATTAGGAAGAAACACAGCGAGCCATGGCTGCAAAGAGGCTTTGTCTATTATGGCTGCTACTGGTGTTCACTTGGATGATGGTAGGGATGGAAGCTTTCCATGGTTATGAATACTTCAAACTACATCATGTCGATTTTCCAAAGACAAATGCCCGGAATGACAATGTCTACTGCAGGATGATTCTGACCAAGAGATGCATTGCCTTTGGAATCTTTCACACTTACATCATTCATGCCTCAGAAGAGCAGCTTCAAGACATCTGCACCATGGTTGGCAAACCAGTCACTAGGGACCATCAAAACTCATCTCCCCTTTCACTGACTTCCTGTTACGATGGCTCATGACCTCACTTTCTCTGGTGAAGGCATCACTGGAGTAATTGAAGTTCAGTGTAAGAATGGAAAACCAGTTGGATTTCTGGGATTTCGTAGATTTGTTTGGCTCCCAAGTCGCTGAATGTCTCAGGCAAAAACGTAGGCCTAGGTTGTAAAAGATCTGGAATGTTAATGAATTTAGATCTGCCTTAGATGACCTTCAGTCTGTCTAGAGATTAAAATGTCCACCCTGCTCCCTTTGGGCTTCCCTCCTCCCTCCTCTGATCCTTCGCCTCACTTTGCATGATTTCCTTGCTTGCTACTTTTCCTGCTGTACGGCTGCAGCTGCTTCTTGACATCCTGCTGCCTTTCTGGCTCTCCCCATGGTGACTCAGATAAGCATACCTGGAACACTCTGATCAGCTTGTGAAAACACACCTGACAATTACATCACTACCTCCAGCCTAGATTGCATAGCTCAAGGGGGTGGGGAAAGAAGTTGGTGTCTGCATAATTTAGCAACCACATCTGGCAAAGCTCAGGACTTCTGGGCCTTTGAAGGGTCCACTTAAAGGAGCCCCATACTTGGCCAAAACCCGAACCCTCCTCCTGCAGCCTTTAGTTAGCAAGCATTTAATTAGGTAGCAGGTACATGTACTGGATGGTTTTCTTCTGTATCTGAGATCATGGATCATTCTGGCTTTGATAAAATAAAACTTGTCCTTGTTTAAGCATGAAAAGATGTGCTTCGTTATTCAAAGAAAACCTCTGACCTCATTGCGCAAAATCTTCTCAATGGGCGGGGGATAAAGGAAGGGGAGTCTAGATGTCTCTTTGGTGATAGTCCTGCTTCTGTAACCAGAAGAAAAAGAAGAAAAAATCACAACCTCCCCTTCGTGCGTTCAGAACCCTAATCTCCTTGTGCACCAAATACCAGATGAGGTGGCAAACCTCTGTGTCTGGACTGTACAATTTGGGATTGCAGGTGGAGGCTGACATAACTGACTAACCTTCCATTCTACATTATTCCCCCCAACATGAAAAATAACTTGTTACATTGACATTTGGGCTACAATCCTGTCACCATAAGTTTAGTTTTCCTATGTGCATTTTAAAATTATATTGCTTGTCTTTGGCTGGAGGAGGCTTCAGTTATATGAGGCCTCACCTCCAGTGGGACTGCCCAGTCATGGATTTGCTATGGCGAGAAGAACTAGGCCTGTATGTAAATACGGCAATTCCTTGTAGTAATTGAGATAACAGACCTTCTAGGATGTGTGACAAAGGAACTCTCGTTGCATTGTGTTCAGGGGTGGAAACAGCAGTTGTGGTCCTGCACCCCTCTATGTAGTCTGCTGATATTGTCCTGCCTTGGCTCAAAGTTCCCACGGGAGCCACCCTGAAGCAGTTGCACTTACTGGAAAGACAAGGCAGAGTCAGGTCCAGCTATGCAGGATGGCAGGACAGGGTCTTTCAGCACCCTGGCCAGATCTATGCTGGCTGGAACTCACTAAGGAACAGCTGTTGTCTCAGCAACATGCAGAGGCCTTCTGAAACCGTCTGGACCTGTGTTAACTCTGCCTGCTCTAAGGAGCGGTCTGCTTATTAAAGGACCATTTTCTGATTCTGCAGCTGCTGGCTCCTACTGGCAATGAGGACTGTATTGGAGGGGTGCCCTCTGAATCTGCGTAGTGTACTAAAGGTACATCCTCTGGCCTGGAAGATCCCCGATTAGTAGATGATAGGTGACTGGATGAAACCTCCTTCCCCTCTGAGTCCTCCTGTGAGTCATAGGGGGGAATCTAAGCCAGAGAACATGTGGATTAGGGATGTACGAAAGTGACTTACCATTCTGCGGATTATGTTGATGGTGGGGGGGAGGCGCTCCGTTTCTCCCCCCCAGAATCCTGGCCTGCCAGCTGTGCTCTGCCGCTGGCTGCTCAAACATCCAGCCTCTTGTTAGCAGGGACACAAATGGCAGCAGGCCGTAGCCGCCGCCATTTCCGTCCCTGCAGTCAGCCGTAATAGGCTACGTAAATGTTTAAATAGCCTATCATGGCTGATTTAAAACAAAAACGCGCATACCGAAATTGCGGCAGCCATGGCCACCGCCATTTGCATTCTTTATTTTAGCACATCTTATTCTATGTAAACATTTACGTAGACTAAGACGGCGAAAATAAGGGGAACGCAAATAGCGTAGCATCTACGCTATTTGCGTTCCCCTTATTTTCGCCGTCTTAGTCTATGTAAATGTTTATGTAGACTAAGACGTGCCAAAATAAGGAATGCAAATGGCAGCGGCTGTGGCCACCGCCATTTGTGTACGGGCGTGTTTTTTTTTAAGTCAGCCGTGATAGGCTACGTAAATCTTTCACGGTGTTTTTTTCAAATCTAGCCGTGATAGGCTACAGAAATCTTTACGTAGCCTGTTACGGGTGTTTTTTTTTAACCTGGAAATGGCGGCGGCGGTGGCCGTTCGGAAGACCGGCCGCCGCAGCCGCCGCCGCAGCCGCCCCCACCAGAAAGTTTCGCCCCAGGTAAGTCTCGTCCTGGGGGTGGAGGGGGTGGCGGGCCGTTCCGCCACCAATTTCGGGGGGCCGAATGTGCTGGCATTCAGCCTCCCCAAGATCCGTGGCAGAACTTTCATACATCCCTAATGTGGATGGAAATCGATGTGTGGAAATGGAGGTAGTCTCAGAGGAGATGTGGAGACCTCCAAGACTTATAGTCTCAGGCAACTTTAGCATGCATGCCAAGGCTGCCTTGTGTGGAGTGGTTCAGAACTTCATGGCCACCATGACAGCCATGGGCCTGTCTCAAATAATATCTGGCCCAATACATGTGGCATAGCACACATTGGGTTTGGGCATCTAAACTGGAATGGAAGAAAATGATATGTGGGTATGGGACCCTATGATGACTCCAGGGTTGTTGGAAAAATCCTCCACGGACCCCAAAGAGGCCGGATTCTATTGAATCCGGCCCTCTGAAGTCTGTGGAAGATCGGTTCTCCTACCTAAGTCTTCCCCGTGAAGTCCTCGCTGACAGATCCTGCCTGCCACCTGCTCCGAAGCCCCAGCAATATGGCTACCATTGCTGTATTGCTGGCTGGACTGATGGACTGCACACGCAAATGGCGTCCAGCATAGCGGACACCATTTGCATCCCTGCTCTTTGACGTGATAGGGTACATAAATCTTTACATAGCCTATCTCATGAAGGAACAGGGACGCAAATGGCGTATGATTACTCCTAAATGTGCTCAGCCAAACAATAGAGTCATATTGGCTCCTTGGTATTCTGAGGAGCTGGGAAACAGCAAAGTCAACAAGTAGAATGCAGCTGGTGTAAAAACCGAAGCAAATATGACTACAAATATGACCCTTTTAGGGCCTACTCTGTGGATGTGACTTTGGTTTGTAGGGGGGAGTTTATTTCTTCCCCATCACTGTGTCTGCACAACATTTGCCAATAGAGCTGTTTCAGGTGGTCAGGAGTCTGCTTCGTATAGTTCAACACACACACACACACAGGCCCATTGTGTTACATTTGTAGATACAATTATTTATATTTTCTCGTACTTGGATACCACCATTCTGAAAGAAATGGAGATGGATGTAGCCATGGCACCCGCTCTTCCTGTAGCTATGGATACTTCTCAGCTTGTGCAAGCTGCTTCGAGGACTGAGGCCTATGACTTGTCCTTTAGGTCCTTGCTCTTGCTGGCTAGAGAGGTCTTCCAGGGCTGGGCATACAACATGAATATCAGGAGTGGTCAATGCCTCATTAAGGGATACATAGTTACAGCATTCCTAAAGGAGGCAGTAGTAAAACCACTGTTGAAAAAGGCCTGTCTAGATCCCTAGGCTATGAAGAATGATCACCCAGTTTTGAATCTACCATTTCTGAGCAAGATCTTGGAATGGATGGCATCATGTGAGGGCCAGTGAGGTTTAGATGACACTGATTATTGAGATACATTCCAGTCTAGCTTCCAGCCTCGTTTCAGAACAGTGTCCTTAGCTCCAGGGACCATAAGTTCTAGTAGCAGGGCTCAGTTAAAAGGAAGCCAATTTCAATGGCAGGGAGAGATCTTAGAGCATCTTGACTAGTCAGTCCTGGGATAGATGCACTAGTGGGCTGACTCAGCTGAAGGCAGATTCAGATGAGCTTGACCAGGCTAGGGATGTAGAATGGACTTCCACCATCCACCTTCTCTCCACTGGTCCTATGCCAATCTGTATCTATTCAGACAGTTAGGCCAAGTCTCCAATCGACTGCTTCACCCCAACAGAGGTTTGTATCTTTCCTGCCCCAAGATTAAGCAGGGCAAGCCCTATATGGGGATAGGACCAACACATTTTATTTCCTTGCACTGGGACTTGAGGACTTGGAGAAATCAGATGATGTGCCCTGTAATTTTTAAAATGAATGTGTTTGGCACTGCTGATGTTGGAAGCCCCACAGGTAATCAGAGGTCCTCATGGGAAAAAAAAAAACAACTGATACCTCAAACAGCCCATCTCTACTGTTAGATGCAACATTCAGTCTATAAAGACTCCTGTCTGAACAACTTGCTCCACCATAATCTGGGAGATTAATTTGAGGCAGGCACAGCTCTGTCAACTGAAGCTTTTCTGTATCTTCTGCCAGGACTGATATTGAGGATGATGGCAATAAGTGATCATGAACGGGTCCGGTTGGAGCTTTGTCCAAATCTGTACACATTCCATCTGATTTTGCTGCTGCTACTGTTATATTATTCTTCGAGCAGGAGTTTGAACTCCAGCTCCATACATAGCTGGAACTCAACAGTCCAATCTCATTCATATAAACCTTCAGATGAGATGTTCATTGGCCAATTTGTGTCCATGGTACTTGCTCACACTGTTACACAGGAGTTTACAAAACACCCCAGTTATTCCACTGCAAGAAATGCTTAGTAAGTTCTTTCTTTCTTCCTTTCTTCCTTTCTTTTACTCTCTCATATGAAAAGTTCTGTACTGGACCCAGTGATCGTTCTTCACTTCAAAAAATAAATTGCTACCTTTAAGCACCATCGTTTTGCTTTCTTCACTCTTCTTTTCTTTTTCAAGCCAGGATGGTGTTCATTCAGACTAATATTCTTCCACTCTACCCTGTACAACCAGAACAATTAGCAGGTCAAGGTCAGATCTGGTTCTTCCTTAAACTTTTCTATATCTCAATTGACGAAAATGTTTTTTGAGCTGGCTTGGGAGCAGAGGTCAGACATTCTTCCATGTGGGAAGAATCCTTAAGTGCACATCCAAACTGCCCTGTACAGTACTTTTCTTTTTTGCAGGAACACTGTTGGACGTGGGGTGGGCAAACCTCCAGGGGTTGTCCTACCCCGCACTCGCCACTGCCGCATCCAAACTTATGGCATTTTTGCAGAGGAACAAGATGTGTTTCCCTGCATGTGCCTTGTTTCCAAGCAGGATCGTGTTTCCAAGAGCATGATTCATCTTGCAAACAAGCATGCTCCATTGTGCCTTATTTCCCTGCAAATTACTGCAATTTCAGCAGTCTTGGAAGGGGAACACAGTGTGTGTGTTGCAAAATAAAGCCGGGGGAAATGGACACATACAGCCTGTAGCCTGTGTGTTCACTAACCCCTGATTTAGGTAGAAACATAGTCAGATGTTATGGAGCCAATGATAGGATTCCTCTTTCTTTCTTTCTTTCTTTCTTTCTTTTAAGAAATCATTGTGAATTCAGACTTCCAGAGTCATCTGTCAATCTCTCCAAAGGCTTCCAGGGGTAACAAAAGAAAAAGCAACCCACCTGCCCCTACCCATACACACACATGCAGACCCTCAGACCAAAAGAAACACACATGATTATTTTCCTTATTAATATGTAATTCATTAATGCAAAAGGAAAAATGGAGAAGATTCCGAAAGGAAACAAGAAAGCAGAGTTCTACACTCTCTTTTATTATTCTAAAAGCCGTAAATGGCTGCAGTTAGCTTAAACTAAGACCTTTATGGCCGCAAATGGCATAGTGGATGCCATTTGCATCTGCAATCAATCCGCCCAGCCAGCAATGCAACAATAGCAGCCGCATCACTGGCGCTCCGGAGTCAGCTGGTGGGGAGGGTCCGGGAGACGAGGATTCTTCCAGGAGGCCAAGGTAAGTCTTCTGATCCTCCACGCGCTCCGGAGGCCAGGGTCTTCTGAATCCAGCCTCACTGGGGTCTGTGGAGGATTTCTCCCCCATCCCTATCGTTAACGTTATTTATTATCCCATCATCAAACAGATGGTTCTTCATCCAGTTGCTTTGTTCCTGAGGTGGTTCTCTGACAATCCAGGGACTGTCATGGACCCTGAGTGTGGAAACAGCTTTTCCTGGTCTTGAAGCCCTCATCAATTCTCCTCATGGGCACCCCCCCTCAGGGAATGGTGCCTCTCCTTGGACACACACTCAGTGCCTGAGAACCAAAAGCTTGTACATTATAGCCTAATCAAAACAGGAGCCTGACATGCACAAGGGGGTGATTTGTCCATCTCCACACCCCATTAGTTTTGCCCCTGAGCTGCTAAGCATCTGTGGATGCTTTCCCTGCCCTTTTGACAGACCAGACAGCTCCGTCCCTCATAACAGCCATCAAACTGCAGTTTTATTAAAGAGGGTCTCTGTTAACACTGCATTGTGGAGTAAGTGATCTTGGTTGGTAATGAAGTGAGGGGGGACTGATTTGGGGAGGGTTATATTGGGCCGGATATGAATTGGTGGAAATAAATGATGATAGTACGTTTGAGGTGATATGGGAGTCATGGAAGGGCAGGGATGTCTGAGAATTTCATTTCAGTTTGCACATCACTCATAATGCCCTGTTCGTAACCCTGAATGCAAACAGGAGTGCATGTTCTCTGAAAATGTTCACAGATTCCTGAACTTGTGCTTGCTCACAAAATGTGCACTTTAAAAAAAAATGCCTGTTTAAAAACGGGAATCTCTTGGTAAATGCACAACTTGAGAAATGCACAACTTCTGAAAAATGAACAACTTTCCCCATTCAAATGAACAACAACAACAAATGGTCACAAATAAGAAGGGGAACAAGCTAAATCAAACTTGCATGCAAAGTTTGGAGAATTTCAGTTTGGGGGCATCCCTGGGTCTTCCATCCCTACTGAAGGGGAATTGAATTGTTTTGAAGAGGAACAGGTTTGGGGTGCAAATGGAAAAATTTTGATTGTGATGGCTTGCCTTTGTAAAATTTAAATTCTAGTAAATCAAAATGTTCATATATGCATATAAATCAGCATATGTCAATTGTATGCAATAGTTTTTGTCTGGGCTTGATCTTCTGGGTACCTAGCAATACCCCTGGAGACAAGCAGGGAGGAAAAGAGAGGTGGATGAGAAAGATTCCAAGTAGTTCACTCATTGGGCAGAAAGAGAGGGGGGCATTGGAAGAGCAAGGTGAGAAAAATAGGGTTAGGGGAGAATTTCTCCCCGAAACTTCGGGGGGCTGAGTGCCAACGTGTTCGGACCCCCGAAGTAGTTTTCAGGAGAAATTCTCCTCACCCCCCACGCCCCCCGCACACCCCCGGGACGGGACTTACCTTTCCCGAATGTCCCTCCCGGCGGCGGGTCCCGGCAGCGGTTCGTCAGGTCTTCGACAGGGGCAGAGGCGGCAGCTGGTCTTTTGACCGGCTGGCTCCGCCGCCATTCCAATAAAACTAAAAAAAAAAAAACGCCCCCGTGATTACGTAGACTACGGCGTTGTCTATTTGCTATTTCTGTTGCCCTTATTTTCGCCGTAGTCTACGTATGGCCCCCTATGGGTGCCGCCATTTGCGTATGTGCTTTTTTTTTTTTTAAAGTCACCCGTGATAGGCTACGTGACGATTAACGTAGCCTATCACTGCTGACTTTGCAGATCTAGCCATGATAGGCTACGTTAATCGTCACGTAGCCTATCACGGGGGCGTTTTTTTTTTTACTTTTTATTTCGCGGCCGGATGAGGAGAGGCGCCTCCTCCCTGGCCTGAATTTTGGCCGGGAGAGGTGGGAAGCCTCCCCCCCGGCCTGAATTTCGGCCGGGCGAGGCGGGAAGCCTCCCCCCCCGGCCTGAACTTCGGGGGGAGCAGCGAAGCGCCTCCCCCCCCCCGCGAACAAGCTGCGAGACCAGGTAAGTGGCTTTCTTGCTCCCCTAGAGAAAAACTGACATTTACCCTGCAAATGTGAGCCACATGGATCTAGTCATTAATTTCATTGTATGTTATGCTACATCTGCAAAGTGAGCTTTGGCTATTGGGCAGTACAGAAATGAAATGAAATGAAATGAAATGAAATGAAATGAAATGAATGAATGAATAAATAAATAAATAAATAAAATTTTAGAGCTACATTATATCTTCAGAACAGTCCAGTACACTGCATTAGAAAAAGAGATTATGGGGGTGTCTCCATGACAACGGAAGGAGAAGGAAGGAGTGGCTTACCCGCATTTTCATGGAGCTGATTTTGGTCCAGGCAGGGATCCACAAGTGGTTTGCGCCATTCGAAGTCATCTCACAGAACATACTTCTGGGGGGTGGGGGGCTGGGGTGACTGTCATCTGACTGGCAGGGGCTGCTCAACCAATAAGAGAGGCTTCCCCCCTCCAGGCTCTCCCCCCTTTCTTCTTCCTATTGTTTTGCTGATTATGCTTTATACTGATTTGGATTTTTACTCTGGTTCTATTAGTTATGGATTTCTTTATCTCTGTGTGTAAGTCTGTGGTGAGAAGCAATGAATGTTGTTGTTGTTAGGTATTATTATTATAATCTTCCTATTTAGTTAGATGAGTGAATCATAATGCAAGATGCAACATACTTGATTTAATAATATATAACCCTCTCATTGCAGCATGATCCCCAAAAACTACCAGTATGTGCTTGCCTTTACTTTTGCCATTCATGAGATCAACAAGAATGCCGAATTTTTACCCAACGCCACACTCGATTCCAAGATTTATGACAGTGCATTTGATCCAGGGCGAAACTGCTGGGCCACTCTGGATCTTCTCTTCACAGGGCAGAGGAATCCCATCAATTATAACTGTGGCAGGAAAGAGAAATTGATGGCTGTCGTTGGAGCACTCACCTCTCAAAACTCCATCCAGATGGCCGACATCTTCAATGCCTACAAGATGCCACAGGTATGTGTTCATGGTGAGATTAACGTCAGCACAGGGCAAGCTCCTGCTTGTATCAAAACTGGCTCCCTTCTGATCCTCCTGCCCCTGCTGCTGTAGTGGTGGCACAGCAGTGGGGCAGGAAGATGAGAGGGGACTGTTGCTCCCCTCTCATCCTCCATTGTGCGCACTGCAGGCAGCTGCTGTGTGTGAGACTTTCCTTCTCCTTCCATGGCCTGAGCACAAATGGCTGCTTCTCCCCCTCCTGGGGCCCAGGAAGAGGAGAAGGAGCCCTCACACGTGGTGACCATGGTACTCGTGGCAGGTCACGGAGGTGGAAACTCCTGCTGGTGCTGCCCGCTCCCTGCCGCAACCACCATGCGCAAACCCCTCACACTCTCCTTTCTGGTGTCGGGAGGGAGAGCACGAGAGGTTTGCTCATGGAGGCGGCAGTGCTGCTGACATTGGCAGGGGGCAGCAGTGCGAATCCCTGCCACTGCCATCCACCGACTACCCCTGGCACTGCTGCCGCCATGTGCAAATGGCTCCTTCTCCCCCTCATCAGTCCTGGGAGGGGGAGAAGGAGCCATTTGTGCGCAGCGTCCATTTGCGCACAGGAGCTATTTGCACACAGGGCATCTGGTGGGGAGCCTGTGGCTTGGCTCACTAAATCTAGCTGAGCCAGGGCCTCGGGGGGAAGCCATCGAACCCTAAGAGGGCTTGATTTCCCCATGCTGGACACCCCGATATGGGAATAGCAACACTGAGCTACTCTGCAGGGCTCAAGTAACCCACACTCAGTTACAGCCATGACTCCCGTAATTTAGATATCATAATGATGAAATTTATGAGCATTGCAATGCCAGTTTAAAAAAATACTGTTTACAATCTCAGAGAAATATTAATTAATTATTAAGAGCTGAGTTCGAAAGATCATGAACTGCTGTCCTTCCTCCGCTCCAATGTTTTATTTGGGGGAGGGGGTAGACACACTACAGAGCTACACTAAATGCCTGGATTCCTGCATTGATCTTTTGAGGCAGTATTCACTTTTCCACAAGGAAAGACACACCAAAAGGCTTTCCAATGAACCAGGAAGTCAATTCTGCAGACAGTGGGTGTGTCAAACACTGCTATGACTTCATTCATTGGATCAAACCGATGAAAGGTGGGAGGTGCTATATTTGCTTACAAACCAAATGGGCAGAGAAGTGTCTATGCATATCTCAGGTTCTACATGAGCAAGAGGCTTGCTTTTTAAAAACATGAAAGCTGGGAATCTGGAGATTATGGGTCATTGGGGTGGGCGGCGACTGCCCCCCATTGGCCCGTCTTGTGGATGCCCATGAAAGCTAGTTGCTTCAATATCCTGTTTAGAATCTACTCGCAGCCAGAGTATTGATAACACCAGACGTGTTTGCTAGGAAATTTAAGATTAGACTCTCTTAACTTAGAGACAACAATGTTTAAGGGTAGATCATATTGAGCAAGGTCAAGATGTTAGCAAAGGTTTGGAAGGAGTCAGTTTGGGTGAAGAACGATGTGATGGTTTTTTCAGTCCTAAAGGTATCATATCATTCCCATTAGCTCAGCTATGGTGCCTTTGATCCAGCACTGAGGGACAAAACTCGCTTTCCTTCATTCTACCGGATGGTCCCAAATGAAGATCCTCAGTACGTCGGGATTGTTGGGCTACTCAAGCATTTCGGATGGAACTGGATCGGCCTCATTGTTTCAGAGGATGACCGTGGGGAAACCTTCCTCCGAACGCTGAGACCAAGGCACTTGGAAAACAATATTTGCATTGCTTGGATGCACATGATCCCAAGAGTGACAACATTTTTACAACATAAAATAATTCAAAAAAAATTGGGACCAATTCAATCAACTCTCACACGGAGTAAAATCAATGTGATTCTTGTGTATGGAGACGGTCAGTCTCTGGAGGCGTTACAGGTAGTTTTATACTCCAATGAAGTTCTTCAGACGTATCCTATAGAGAGGGTATGGATCACAACAGCTGAATGGGATTTCACTGCCTTAGCACCTGGGACTAAATTCACCACTAAATCTTTCAATGGCACCTTGTCCTTCACCCTCCATACAAACGTGGTGCCAGGATTTCAAGATTTTGTGGAGATGATCAATCCTTTCCAGTCCACTTTTTATTTCATCCATCAATTCTGGGCCAGTGCGTTTATCTGTTCCTTCCCTATGTATAACCTTTATGTCGCAAACAAGAGAAACTGCACTGGGAAGGAGAAGCTGGGGAGTCTTCCTGGATCTATGTTTGAAACAGGGATGTCTGGCCAGAGCTACAATATCTACAATGCTGTCTATGCTGTAGCACATGCTCTCCATGCCATGGATTCATCAAGAGACATGTACAAAACAAGGGGAGATGGAAGAACATGGGATCTCCAGAAACTTCAGCCATGGCAGGTCATTGCACCTCCAGGACTGAAATGGCAAAACATTATAATATACCATACCAGAATTAACTTGAAATACAAGAAAAGCCAAATCGTAGATAAATCAACAGTAGACAAGGGACAACCACATTGGCAGACTTAATTTCTTAGACCATGACTGAAAAGGAATGTCCAGCCCCTTTGAAACCCATGAAAGCTGTGTTCTGGCTGGAAGCGGCTGTGGCAGTCAGTAGGTTTCCGATATAAGCTGTGCTTGTATGTCCATTATGGACTTGCACAGTCATGTCCAGAAAGTGAACCTGTTGTGTGGACTGGCTGAGATTTTGTCCTAAACAATGCTTTTGTTGATTACTTCAGTTTGGGCAGGGGGCAGGAAACATTGTATGCAAAACCCCAGTCCAGGGTCACAACCCTCTGAAGTAGTCCATTCAGAATTCCTATTGTAGCATATTAGGATTCTTGTTTTGTATATTGTGGAGACCACAGGTGTTCTGGGAGTTCGTCGGTTTGTGTTGGTGCTCTGATTAATGTTAGTTGACATCTTTCTTCCTACCTTGGATAGACATTTTAAAATGTTGGGAAAGTACAAACTCTTGTAGATTCATTTTTGGTGGTAATGATTCAGTGGCTAAAGGTAGTGAAAGTCAGGTTTGCATAGCACTGATATTAACCAGTTCCTTGCTGTTTGACCCCATTCCTTTTTTTTCTCCTTCCTTTTAGCTTCACTGGTTTCTGAGAAACATCCATTTTAACAACAGTGCTGGTGAAGAAATACTTTTCAATGATAATGGGGACCTGGCAGGGGGATATGATCTCATCAACTTGGTCACCTTCCCCAATGAATCCTTTCAGAGAGTCCAAGTTGGAAGGATGGACCCCCAGGCTCCTGCAGGGAAAGAGTTCATTGTGAATGGAAGTGCTATTATGTGGAATCATAAATTCAGGCAGGTAAGCACAGTGATCAACATCGCCACCATATTTTATGCACGTACTCTCGATATTGGCATCAAGATCTTCTGCACTGGGATTTAGCAGCAAAACCTGGTGTCAAGGTTCCTCTTATGACCTGGACCCCCGGAGCAACTCCTTCAGGATCTCTTGCCTCCTTAAGAGGCCCACCTTCCTTCTTTGCAACTTCCCTTTCCCAGCAACATGGGGTTTAGGATATAGACGTGGGGTGACTGACACTCTAGAACCAGGGTTTAAATTAAACACAACAGTTTACTAGTAGATTTAAAGCAAACAAATTACAACTGAAGGTATTTACAAAATAGAGCTGAGTGATACAAATGGCATTAAAAGAGAATAAAATTTGCAAAACACAAGATCCTTTACCTTAGCTGTACTTAGACTTCTCCAGGCTGCTCCTTCCTGCTCCCTCTTCAGTCTCTGGTCTCCCAAACTCTGCTTCTACTGGCTCCCTCACTCTCTTTTTATACCCCTCCCTCAAAACCAAAATTACTGCTTCAAATCTAAAACTACCCTAACTGTACTTAGACCCTTCTAGGCTGCTTCTTCCTGCTCACTCTTCTGACTCTGCTCTCACTTCAGTCTCTGGCTGTCTCTACCTCTTACTGGCTCTCTCCCTCTTTTTAAATACCCTCTGCCCTCAAAATCAAAAGTATTGTTTCAACCAGGAAAAATGAAACTTCAGTGGAGAAATGAAACTGACACCTGACTGGAGAAATGAAACTAGTCCTCTCAGGGTTACCCCTCCCAACAGAAAACCCCAGACCTCTAGGCCTGACCTTTCTTCCTTTTCCCTCTGTAGGCCTCAAACTTTCACACCTGGGCACAGCGAATATGATGGAGATCAGCTACTCAGCCTCTCCCTGCTGTTCCCCCCTTCCCACTTTTCTTTTGTATATGATCATCAGATGTATTCAATAAGCTTTCCAGGGGGGTGAAATATATGTAGGCCAACGGGTACCAAGATTGTCTGCTTCCTGTCTAGGACTGGGCAAATCTGTCAATTTTGCTTTCTCCATAATTCAGGGTTTGTTTGTTTAAATCTCAAGGTCTTCCTCTCCCAATATGAACTTCATGAATTTTAACAAACTCTTATCAAAAATGTACTGAAGCAAAATTCTCACCCATCTACACCCACCAGATTGAATCAGCACAGGTATTCCCAGCATAACGAGGATCATGACTTGCCTGCTTGCCATATAGCTGTTTAGAGCAGAGATGGGCGAACTCACCAGTTCTGGGCCGATACACCCTTTACTGGGCCCCCACCAGCTGCCTAACCCTACTCGCCACACACGGCGAGCCCCTGAGTAGGGATGTACGAAAGGGACTTACCTTCTCCCGCAGCTTGCTTCGCAGTGGGGGGGGAGGTGCTTCGCTTCTCCCCCTGAAGTTCATGCGAGGGGGGGCGCCCCGCCTCATCTGGCCAAAATTCAGGCCGGGGGGGGAGGCGCCCCATCCCTCGCTGGAGAAATTCAGGCCGGGTAGAAGCGCCCCATCTACCCGGCTGCGAAAAAAAAGTAAAAAAAAAAAAGCTATTTGCGTTGCCCTTATTTTCACTGTAGTCTACGTAAAGATTTACGTAGACTGCAGGGACCAAATAAGGAACGCGAATGGCAGCTCCCTATGGGGGCCGCCATTTGTGTATGCACTTTTTTTTTTTTTAAGTCACCCGTGATAGGCTACGTAATGATTTACGTAGCCTATCACGGCTGACTTTGCAGATCTAGCCGTGATAGGCTACGTAAATCGTTACGTAGCCTATCACGGGGCGTTGTGGTTTTTTTTTTACTTTTCTGTTGAAGTTCGCGGCCGGGGAGACGGGGCGCTTCTCCCCGGCCTGAATTTCGGCCGGGGGTGAGGCAGGAAGACACCCCCCGCTCGCATGAACTTCAGGGGGAGAAGCGAAGCGCCTCCCCCCCACCGCAAAAAAAGCTGCGGGACAAGGTAAGTCCCTTTCGTACATCCCTTTTGTTGTTGTTGTTGTTCAGTCGTTCAGTCATGTCCGACTCTTCGTGACCCCATGGACCATAGCACGCCAGGCCTTCCTGTCCTGCGCAGTATAAGCTATCTCCATGTAGGCAAGTTACCACTTTTTAAAATCCTCTTTCAAGTTTTTCTGATTTATTTATTTTGTTATGATATTTATGGTACGGTAATCTATCCAACTGACTAAACTAATGATGCAATTCCCAGAGGCTGTACTTTTCCGTTATAATACCATCTGATTGCACTGCTTTTCTCTCTCTCTCTCTCTCTCTGCACCAATGTAGGGATGACCGTGAATTTCTCCACGAATCTCGGGGAGGCCGAATGCCAACGTATTCGGGCCCCCGAAATTGTTGGTGAAATTCTCCGCCCCCCTGCCCCCCCCCTCCGGGATGGGACTTACCTCCCTCGAATGTCCCTCTCGGCGGCGGGGCCCGGCGGCGTTTCGGCGGGGGTGGGGGCGGCGGCCGGTCTTCCGACTGGCTGCCTCCGCCGCCATTACAAAGTGAATGAAAAAAAAAAAACACACACCCGTGATAGGCTACGTAACGATTAACATAGCCTATCCCGGCTAGATTTCCAATGTCAGCCATGATAGGCTATGTTAATCGTTACGTAGCCTATCACGGGTGACTTCGGGGGGAAAAAAAGCACGTACGCAAATGCGTTCCTTATTTATTTATTTTTTTTTGCATTCTTTATTTGGGCCCGGGTAGTCTACATAAAGATTTATGTAGACTACGGCGAAAATAAGGGCAACGCTATTAAAACTGGACACAGTACTCCAGATGAGGCCTAACCAGTGCTGAGTAGAGAGGAACTAGTACTTCCCGGGATTTGGAAGCTATGCTTCTATTAATGCAGCCCAAAAGAGCATTGGCCTTCTTGCAGCCACATCACATTGTTGGCTCATATTCAGCTTGTGATCGACAACAATTCCAAGATCCTTCTCACTTGTAGTGTGGTTGAGCCACGTATCCCTCATCTTGTAACTGTGCATTTGGTTTCTTTTTCCTAGGTGCAGAACTTGGCATTGATCCCTGTTAAATGGCATTCTGTTGTTTTCTGCCCAGAGTTCCAGTCTATCAAGATCACTTTGAATTTTGTTTCTGTCTTCCAAACTATTAGCTATCCCACCCAATTTTGTGTCATTTGCAGGTTTGATCAGCATTCCCTGCACCTCCTCCTCCAAGTCATTAATAAAAATGTTGAAGAGCACTGGGCCCAGGACTGAGCCCTGCGGTACCCCACTTGTTACCTCTCCCCAGTTTTAGAAGGTCCCATTGATAAGCACTCTTTGAGTCCGATTCTGTAGCCAACTGTGGATCCACCGGATCGGTGTTTCATCTAGCCCACTTTGAGCTAGTTTGCTCATCAGGATATCATGGGGCACTTTGTCAAAAGCTTTGCTGAAGTCAAAGTATATGATGTCAACAGCATTCCCACGGTCTACAAGGGAGGTTACTTGATCAAAAAATGAGATCAGATTTGTCTGGCAGGACTTGTTTTTGACAAATCCATGTTGGCTTCGAGTAATCACGGCATTGTTGTCAAGGTGCTTCCAGATGGATTGCTTTATCATCTGCTCCAGAATTTTCCCAGGGATTGATGTCAAACTGACTGGTCTGTAGTTCCCAGGTGCCTCCTTTTTACCCTTTTTGAAGATAGGGACAACGTTAGCCCTCCTCCAGTCATCTGGCACTTCCCCTGTCCTCCATGATATCTCAAAGAGAATAAACAGTGGTTCTGAGAGTTCTTCTGCCAGTTCCTTTCTTACTCTAGGATGCAGTTCATCTGGCCCTGGAGATTTGAACTCATTCAAAGTAATGAGGTGTTCCTTCATCTCTGACCATTGGCTAGAGTGGCTGCAGCTGATGGGAGCTGTAGGTCAAAACATCTGGAAGGACTAAGGTTAGGGAAGGCTGCATTGGGTGGGTGGTAGTGTGGATTGGGTCCAGTTAGTCGAATCCTTCCCAACTCGCCAAAAGGGAGTGTAGGAGAATGAGCAGGAATGAAATCTCTGAGCTGTTCACCCAACTGAGACAGTGGACAAGCAGTCTGTGGCAATGGCAGCAAGAAGCACCTTCATGAATGGTCTGTGGTAAGCGTTGGGCCTTCCTGATGCATTAATGTCTTGCCATATGCCCAAAGATGCTGACCTGACCAAAGTCCTGCGATCTTACCATGTTCTGAATAGGGCTGGGGTAGAATTTCTCCCTGAAACTTCAGGGGACCGAGTGCCAATGCATTTGGTCCTCCCAAGGTTGTTCGGGGAGAAATTCTCCGCCACCCCCCCGCCCCCCGCCTCCCGCCTGGGATGGGACTTACCTTTCACTAATGTCGCTCCCGGTGGCAGGTCCCAGCGGCGGTTCGGCAGGTCTTCGTCAGGGGAAAGATGCCATTACAAGAAAAGTTAAAAAAAAAAAAACCGCCCCTGTGATAGGCTACATAACAATTAACGTAGACTATCATGGCTAGATTTGCAAAGTCAGCCGTGATAGGCTGCGTTAATCATCACGTAGCCTATCACGGGTGACTTTAAAAAAAAAAAATCGCGTACCGCTAATGGTGGCCCCCATAGGGAGCCGCGATTCGGGTTCCTTATTTGGTCCCTGTAGTCTACGTAAAGATTTAGGTAGACTACTGCGAAAATAAGGGCAACGCTAGAAGAAAAAGAGATGTAGCTGAGGATTGCACCTATCAGGAAAAGGTACTTGCATGCCAAATGGCTTTCCTTCTGCTTTCCATTAGACGCTGCCCACTTCCACCTGTGTCGAGAGCTGCCACCCGGGACAGAGCAGGTTCGTCCAGCAGGGGAAGCAAGTGTGTTGCTATGATTGTGTTGAGTGCCCCCAAGGGAGGATTTCCATCCAGATGGGTAAGTGCAGGAATCCCAAGTGATTTGAAAATAACCCAGAAGTTTGTATTTCAGGTACATTTTAATTCCTACCATGGTTCTCTAAATAGGAATATATGAGTGTGTTTACTATGAACAGCGGTGGACAATGGAAGAAGAAACTTTGTTCTATGAGCTCCAGTTAAACAATTCCAGCTAAATTCAGGGAATCTTTGTATTCTTTGGCCACTTACCCATCTGAATTCTAGACATAATCACACAAAAATCGAAAAGTTTCAGATTCATATGTATTTTAATTCCTACCCCTTTTCTTGAAAGACAAATATATTACTGTGTTGAGTATGAACAGGGGCAAGAAGAGGAAATCCTGACAGAATCGTTATCACTGATGCTGAAGAAAGAGGATTTGTTAAATGAGGTCAAATTAAAAGACCGCCACTAAACACAGAGAATATGTTTTAATGTAAAGTTTTTGCTCAACACTTTCAGATGCCGATCAATGTGAGAAGTGCCAAGAAGATCAGTATCCAAACAAGAATCAGGACCAATGTATTCTTAAAGTGATAAGCTACCTATCTTATGAGGAGCCTTTGGGAGCAGTTCTCACCTCCTTGGCTCTTTTCATTTCTGTGATCACACTTTTGGTGTTGTGGACCTTCATTCAGCACCAAAATACACCCATTGTCAAAGCCAACAACTGGAACATCACCTGTATCTTGGTCTCCTCCCTGCTGCTCTGCTTTCTCTGCTCCTTCTTATTCATTGGCCAGCCTGGGAAGGTGACCTGCCTTCTGAGGCAAACAGTATTTGGCCTCATCTTCTCCATTGCTGTGGCTTGTGTGTTAGCAAAAACCATCACTGTGGTTTTGGCCTTTGTAGCTACAAAGCCTGGAAACAGGGTGAGGAAATGGGTGGGGAAGAGACTTCCTGTATCAGTGATATTGTCTCTCTCTCTTATTCAAGCTGGCATTTGTTTTGTATGGCTGGCAACTTCTCCCCCCTTCCCAGAGTTGGACATGCACTCCCAGGTCGACGCGATCGTAGTTCAATGCAATGAAGGCTCAGCCCTCATGTTCTACATTGTCCTGGGCTACATGGGGTTTCTGGCCCTCATCAGCTTCACTGTGGCTTTCCTTGCCAGGAAGTTGCCTGATACTTTCAATGAAGCCAAGCTGATCAGTTTCAGCATGTTGGTCTTCTGCAGTGTTTGGGTGTCCTTTGTGCCAACCTACCTGAGCACCAAGGGGAAATACATGGTGGCCGTGGAGGTCTTCTCCATCTTGGCCTCCAGTGCTGGCTTATTGGGTTGCATCTTCCTCCCGAAATGCTACATTATTATATTCAGGCCTGAACTGAACACCAAGGAGCAATTAGTCAGGAAAAAAGAATAGTCCCAGCTTGGGGGAGAACTGACATCACCTTTGATTTCAGAGTGTCTTTTTCTTGAGCTATTTCCCAACCTGGTGTAACTGAAGTGGGGATAACACTGCTCCCCCACATTTGCAATGCCAGTGGTGTCCTTTGAAGTTGGTGGGGGCATTTTTGGTGATTTTCACGGGTGGTATTCAAACTCTATCCATTTCTGGCTCGTGGTGGCTACCATTATCTAAGATCCATGTTAAGTGGCCTTGCAGACCAGTTGGCGCATGGATTGTTGAGGATTTCAGCATGGAGATGGGAGGATAATTGACAGGGGGGTTGCTTGTTTGGGCTTGAAGTCATCTGTGGCTGACGATTAAGAGGGTTGGGATTTGTGGGCTGGTTTAGTTTTGTGTCTATGAAACTGAGGTACAAATCAAGAAATATCTGTTTAAGAGCAATCTTAAGCTCCCGAAGCATTGTCTGTGGGCCCATAGGAGAGTTGAGATTCCCCCCTCAGAGAAGACTCTGACCCCAGAAGCAGGAGTTGGACATCCCTCCCTGTGCTTCCCTGTCACAGCTGGTCCAGGAGCCTGCCCTCGCTTGCCCTTGCTCATGCCCTCCCAGACTCACCCTGACCTGTCTGGCAAGGGCCCGCATAATGCCTCTGGTATTGCACATGTTACACTCTCCTGGTCTCAAACTGCACATACTTAAATATGCGCATTTTTAAGCCCCCTTTTTCGCAAAACGCAAAAGGGGCAGCGTTTCAGCAGGCGCCCGGAGAACCTGAGCTGTGGTGGGTTCCTACATGCCTATCTGCAAAGGAGATTGGTTATTGATGGATGTTTGCGGGTCCTTTACATGATGTTGTCAACCTCCAGTGCCTCTTCTGTGCTTCCAACCATTTGGTGTGGAGAATGTGGATATGCAGACATTTTTCTGCCTCTCTCAAAATACTAGAACCTGGGGTATCCCATGAAGCTGATTGGTGGGAGATTCAGGAGAGATCACAGAAAGTACTTCTTCACACAGCGCATAGTTACACTATGAAATCCTCTACCTCAAGATGTAGTGATGGCCACCAATTTGGATGGCTTTCAAAGGGGATTAGATAGAAACCTGGAGGAGGAGGCTATCAATGGCTCCTCGTCCTGATGGCTATGTGCTACCTGCAAGACCAGAGGCAGTTAGCTTATGTACAACAGTTGCTGGGGAACATGGGCAGGGGGGTGGTATTGCACTCATGTCCTGCTTGTGTCTTTCCTGTGGGCAGCTGGTTGGCCACTATGTGAACAGAATGCTGGACTAGATGGACCCTTGGTCTGATCCAGTGTGGCTCTTCTTATGTTCTTATGTCTCTACCAAATGCGCGAGGAGAAAGAATGCCCACAGCTGCTTATTCGCTGATATTTCTCCTTGATACCTTTCCTCCAGACTGTCTCCTCCAGCCTTGGGTAGTTAACTCTATTGAAGGCTCTTTGGAGTTTGCTCTTCAAGGGGCAATGAATGTAGGATGAGGATTAGGTCTCTTCTCTCCCCAACAAATGGGGAGAGCAGTAAGGCATATCTGATGCTTTCAAATAATAAAAGACGTGCTCAGATGTGCTAGCCCTGCCCAGGGGTGTGCCGTTCCCTGTGTGTTTCCCGTCCCTGCTCAAACCAATTCGTTTCTCATCAGAAGTAACTCCCACGTGGCCAACAAGGTTTACCCTCTGAATGCCCACACCAGAACATACAGAGATCCCCCTCAATTGCCATGGCACAGTTTAAAGCCCAATCCCCTAAGTGTGGTAAAGCGCGATCTCAAGGCTCTGATTCTCCTTTGTTTGTTTTATTGCCTTAGGAAGTAACTACTTCAACCCTTCATTGTAGCAATCCTGTGGGTCAAAATGGGGGCTGGTTTCCCATCTTTGTGTTCTCCCCCTCTCTTTCCCAGCACAAGCATATGTGTGTCTACTTGGAAGAAATTCCCATTGTGCTCAGTGAGGCTTGTTCCTGAAATGCAGGCACATCTGGAGTTTCAGGGGAAAGTAGGAAGGAGGAAGGGTGGGAGCCTCTCCTATTGGCTGAGCAGCCCCTGCCAGTGAGATGACATTCACTCCAACCCCCGCCAAGAAGAATGTTCTGTGAAGTGATTTTTACTGGTACGGAGAACCTGCTCAGGGAGCCCTGCATGGACCAAAGCGCAGCAAAGCTGATTCCTTGTTTAAAAGATCCAGTACTCCTCCATTAGTTTCTCCTTCCTTTGTCGTGGAGACACAGCCCAGTTTAAAGCATTCCGTGTTAGTAGAGCCAATGCTGATCTAACATATGCAGGTCGATGTGTACTGTTTGCCATATCTAAGAATGTGATGTTCCAAAACTGTAACACACAACAGGACATAATCACCACATATGAATATATAAACCCTGCTGATTCCAATTTCTCCAACATAGAATCATAGAATAATAGAGCTGGACAGAGCCACTTAGATCATCAGACCCTCTGCTCAGTGCAGGAATCCCTGAGAGATGACTGCCCAGTTTTTCCTGGAATACCTACATTTTGTATTATTTCTAGTCGCTCTCCTTGCCAGATGCACCATATTCCATCGGTGTAACAATTTTGATGAATTCTCTCTAAGGATTGTCGATACGGTTTTCTTTGATTGATCTATCCGTAATGTATCCCATACTTTTTGCTCGATATCATTACTGGTTCCAGGAGGCATTTTCACTTCCTCACCTGAATTATTTATTGTATTTATTTATTAAATGTCTACACCACCAATTAGCCAAGGCTCTCTGACAGCTTGACAAAATGAAACGTGTAACCATAAAATAGGATAACATAGTAAAACATAAGATGAAAACATACATTTGAAATGGAATACAAGTGAAGTAGGAACCAAGATAACAGCCAGCAGCAATAGTTATTTGCATTGCCCTTATTTTCGCCGTAATCTACATAAATCTTTACGTAGATGACCGGGACCAAATAAGGAATGCATTTGCCACCATTTGCGTGCACGCTTTTTTTTTTTGTCCAAAGTCACCCGTGATAGGCTACGTAATGATTAACGTAGCCTATCACGGTGGACTTTGGAAATCTAGCCGTGATAGGCTACGTTAATCATTACGTAGCCTATCATGGGGTTTGTTTGTTTGTTTTACTTTTTTGTAATGGTGGTGGCGGCAGCCGGTCAGAAGACCGGCTGCCACCCCCGCCCCCGCCCAAACGCCGCCGAACCGCCGCCGGGACCCGCCATCGGGAGGGACATTCGCAGGAGGTAAGTCCCATCCCGGGGGGGGGGTGGAGAATTTCACCACCAATTTCGGGGGGCCGAATGCGTTAGCATTCGGCCTCCCAGAGATTCGGGGAGAAATTCTCCGCCATCCCTACCTACCTCACATCGATCAGCCAAGGCAGCCAGAGAAAGGCCTCTGAGGATGATGGAAGGGTCAGGGCAGATATTTATGGAAGTAGACAGTCCTTCCAGTTACCTGGCACTACGCTGTTTGAGAGCTTTGTAGGGGTGGACGAAAGTCACTTACCTGTCCTCGAAGGACGTTCGCAGTGGGGGGGAGGCGCTTCGCTGGTCCCCCCGTGAAGTTCAGGCCAGGGGGGGAGGCTTCGCGCCTCGGCCCGGCCGAAATTCAGGCCAGGGGGGAGGCTTCCCGCCTCGCCCAGCCGAAATTCAGGCCGGGGAGGAGGCTTCCCGCCTCGCCCGGCCGCGAACGCAAAAGTTAAAAAAAAAAAAACACCCCCTGATAGGCTACGTGACAATTCACATAGCCTATCACGGCTAGATCTGCAAAGCCTATCATGGGTGACTTTAAAAAAAAAAAAAGCGCGTACTTTTTTTTTTTTGTAAAAAAAAAGCTCCCATAGGGAGCCGCCATTCGCGTTCCTTATTTAGTCGCTGTAGTCTACGTAAATGTTTACGTAGACTACGGCGAAAATAAGGGCAACGCAAATAGCAAAAATAAGGGCAACGCAAAAAGGAGAAGGGAGGGAGTAGGCACCTCTCCTTAGAGGAACAGGCTGAGCAATACTTTATTCATTCCAGATGAATCTTCAAACCCATTTCAGTCTGACTTTTCTGCTGTCAAGGAAATACAAAGTACAGCAGAGGCTGGGAGGAGGGGAGGAGGAGAGACCACTCTTCTTCCTTCTTGGCTCTGCCCTCACCCTCTCGGTGCAACCTCAGATGCCTCAGAACGGTGCCTCATGCCTAGATCTACTCTTGTGCAACTGGGTCATCTTATCCATGTTTACTCAGGATTCAACTGCATTGAACAACACGCCGTGTACTTCTGACTAAAAGTGAATCCAGTCAGCTCTTGGGGCCTCTGAGACATAGGAGGGGAGTACTAGCATGTTTGGGACAGCTCCAGGTTTTGCAGACATACAACAAACCTTTCCGGGGCAAAACCCCTATGTAGGGATGTCAGAGAATTCTGCAACGGACTTACATGGGATCGAACTCCCTTCAGCCCGTGCCACAGAATCCTCTGCAGAAAGGCACCACGAGGTCCTGTGGAGCCAGCAGTCATGCAGCTTTTTTTTCATTGTCCACAAAGAGTCGCAAAATTTTCATAAATAAAAACGCAGTGTAGTATATTCCGATAATAAATACGTAAGGTTTTTTTTAAAAAAAAATGAATTGTGCTCACTGCCTTGTTTGCGGGTGTTCTTTTAAAATTGAAATCCTCTGTCTCCATTTACTCTCAGCCAAAACACTTCCTCTTCCTAGGGGCTTCCCCAAAGAATGCTGTCTTAGGTGTGCGTGAGCAATAAACTCTTTGTTTAAAGCAATGCTATTTTAAAGAAAGACCGGCAAGGGATGTGAATTTTCAGGGATGTAGACTCATAAACTGGGGGTCTTCATGGTAAACAGAGATGGTTGGAGAAGGTGGCATTCATATCTGATGCACATGCTGGAATATGGACCTCAGAGGAACAGGTGGTTTGTCTTGTCTTTTCTTGAGCTGATATACAGAGATTCGGAGACAGGGAGGAATCCAGAAGTACAACAGGAGCCAGCAGCCGTTTCATAGAATTTATGGTCATAGCAAGTACATCTTGTCATTCCATGTGTTCCACACGGCTGTGATTCATCGCCATCACCTGCTGGCATGTTCTGAGGCTTGGCATCTCCTCCAGGACATCCAGCTTCATTTGTGTGTAAGATCCCATGGTGTCCAGCTGGTCTACCTGTATATTAAGCACCTGTGTCTAAAGGATACTCTCAGAAACATACCAGCAGAAGAAGACACTTGGCCCACTACTCTGTGTGGCAGAACTATATTACATCTGGTAAGAAGAAGTTTTCTTGTGCAAAGGTATGAACTCTTTCCAACATTCTATTGGGGAGATTAACAGGTGGAAACGCATTGGGCTTTTTGTTACTGAACTATTTTGCATCCTGAGAATAGGGGTGAACGAAAGTCACTTACCTTTTCTCGCAGCTTGTTCGCGGTTGGGGGGAGCGCTTCGCTGCTCCCCCCGCGAAGTTCAGGCAGGGGGGGGAGGCTTCCCGCCTCGCCCGGCCGAAATTCAGGCCGGGGGGGGAGACTTCCCGCCTCGCCCGGCCGAAATTCAGGCCGGGGAGGAGGCTTCCTGCCTCGCCCGGCCGCGAACACGAAAGTAAAAAAAAAAAAAAAAAAAATCCCCTGATAGGCTACGTGACGATTCACGTAGCCTATCACGGCTAGTTCTGGAAAGTCAGCCGTGATAGGCTACGTGAATCGTCACGTAGCCTATCACGGGTAACTTAAAAAAAAAAAAAAAAGCGCGTACGCGAATGGCGGCCCCCATAGGGAGCCACCATTCGCGTTCCTTATTTAGTTGCTGTAGTCTACGTAAATGTTTATTTACTATGCTATTTGCGTTGCCCTTATTTTTGCCGTAGTCTACGTAAACATTGACATAGACTACAGCGACCAAATAAGGAAGGGGAATGGCGGCTCCCTATGGGGGCCGCCATTCGCGTACGTGCTTTTTTTTTTTTTAAAGTCACCCGTGATAGGCTACGTGACGATTCACGTAGCCTATCACAGCTGACTTTGCAAATCTTGCCGTGATAGGCTACGTGAATCGTCACGTAGCCTATCAGGGGACGTGTTTGTTTTTTTTTCTTTCATTGCAATGGCGGGGGCGGCAGCCGGTCGAAAGACTGGCTGCCGCTCCCGCACCGCTCGAACACCGGACGAACCACCAGCCGGACCCGCCGCCGGGAGGGACATTCAGGGAAGGTAAGTCCCATCCCGGGGGGGGCGGGGGGCGGGGGGGTGCGGAGGATTTCTCCCCGAAACTTGTTCGGGGGGCCGAACACGTTGGCGCTCGGCCCCCCAAAGTTTCGGGGAGAAATTCTCCGCCATCCCTACCTGAGAACCTGTTTCTCTCCTTTGTGACTTACTTTGGATGCTCATCTCCCTCCGCTTTTTCCTTTATTAACATACAGACAGGATGGTGTGTTTGGGCTGAGTGGTTAACAGTCTTATTTGTATTTCTGTTGCAGAAATCAGAGTCAGAGAGACCACGGAGTGAAGGAAAAAGAGTTTTTCTTCATTAACGCGCGGGCTTTATGGCTGGAATCACTTCCAAAGAGCCAAAAGCCCTGAGGTACATCAGCAAATTGTTTTTATAGGCATTATGACACATAGGAAAAAGCGCCCCCTCTCTTTTCTGTGTGGTTTTGCAGTATTCAGCATGTCCTCTTCTAGCACCATTGTTTATAGCACAGGAAATGGGTTATAGGGCATGATAAGCAGAGAACATGATATACAACCCTATACTGACCTTAGCCTTGTTGACAAGATAAGACATTCCTGTGTCTCGTCAGCTTACAAACATATATTTAAGGGAGCAAGAGCTCAGCAAGAACGTGAGGCATGAGGCTACTTAGTCTGACCCTCTACATTGCTACTACATTTCCATTTAAAAATGCAATCAAACAAACAACAACAAAAATCACTTGAACCCTGATGACCACTTCATCATTAGGTTTAGTCAAGAGTCTAGTCCAGGGGTGTAAAGAAATGCTGTTGGTTCAAGGGCTGAATTCAATTTTGGAGAAGTTCTTTTGTTCCAGTGATGAGTGAGGACTAAAGCAAAAGCGATGGAGCCCAAAACACAAAACTACCAGCATACTTTAGCTTGCAACGCTTACTGCCTGTAATTAAATCCTAGGAGAGGCATTTCTGCTTTCTGCTTCATTGCCTATGCTAAAGCCTTTGATTGTGTGGATCACAACAAACTCTGGCAAATTCTGAAAGACATGGGGGTACCAGACCACCTTACCTGTCTCCTGAGAAACCTGTACGAGGGTCAAGAAGCAACAGTAAGATCCGGCCATGGAACAACTGATTGGTTCAAAATTGGGAAAGGAGTACAACAAGACTGTATATTGTCACCCTGCTTATTTAACTTAAATGCAGAGTACATCATGAGAAATGCCGGGTTGGATGAATCAGAGGTCGGAATTAAGATTGCCCGGGGAATTATTAAAAACCTCAGATATGCAGACGATACCACCCTAATGGCAGAAAGCGAAGAGGATCTCAAGAGCCTCTTGTTGAGGGTGAAAGAGGAGAGTGCAAAAGCTGGTTTGAAACTCAACATTAAAAAAACAAAGATCATGGCATCTGGCCCCATCAATTCCTGGCATATAGAAGGGGAAGAAATAGGAGCAGTGACAGATTTTATTTTCTTGGGCTCCAAGATCACCACAGACGGTGACTGTAGCCATGAAATTAAAAGACGCTTGCTCCTTAGGAGGAAAGCTATGGCAACCCTAGACAGCATAGTAAGAAGCAGAGACATCACCTTGCCGACAAAGGTTCATCTAATCAAAGCTATGGTTTTCCCAGTAGTAATGTATGGCTGTGAGAGCTGGACTATAAGGAAGGCTGAGCACCGAAGAATTGATGCTTTCAAACTGTGGTGCTGGAGAAGACTCTTACGAGTCCCCTGAACTGGAAGGAGGTCAAATCAGTCAATCCTAAAGGAAATCAACCCTGAGTGCTCATTGGAGGGACAGATACGGAAGCTGAAGCTCAAATATTTTGGCCACCTAATGCGAAGAGAAAACTTTTCTCTGGAAAAGACCCTGATGCTGGGAAACACAGAAGGCAAAAGGAGAAGGGGACAGGAGAGGATGAGATGGCTAGATAGCGTCACTGATGCAATGAATATGGACTTGAGCACGCTCCGGGAGAGAGCGCAGGACAGGAAGGCCTGGCGCGCTATGGTCCATGGGGTCACAAAGAGTCGGACACGACTGAACGAGTGAACAACAAGAGGCATTTCAAGTTTTTAGAATGGGGAAAAATGTGCAAAAGGCTGGAAACGAACAAGCCATCTGTGGTGGGGGGATTGGTGGTGTTGGCCAGGTGAAGGGGCATAGCTGCCTGGGCAGCCCTGAAGGCTCAGCTTGGGGCTCCAGGAGAGCTGGATTTGACCCACAGGCCTGAGGTTTCCCTCCCCTCCTCTAGCCCTTTGATGAGCCTGATGATACTGATGATACTGATGATACTGATGATACTGCCATGTTACTTTACAGACCATCCCCCAGCCTGGTTAACAGTGGTGGCCTTTCAGCAGTGCCCCTTAGTCTCAAGGTGCCGTTGAATAATGCCAGGTCTTGCAGGGGAAAGAGTATGATCTGGCCCAGAAAGAGAGACCTAGTTGGATGAAAGGGAAGGATAAACTTCTCCCAAATGTGTCCTCCAGAATATGCAGGGGGGGGGCAGTCTAGCACCAGTCAAGACTTGAGGGGCCTGGAGAGGCATAGCTGCATGCCATAAAGATTCCATCTTGTTGACCAAATACCCCATTCAGAAGTTGGCCCAGTTTGAGTGTCTTTTCCTGTTAAGAGAGCTACACAAAAATCCTAAATAAGTGACCACAGCATTGATAGTTGGAGGTTGGTTGGAGCGGTATCAGTTGAACTCCTTACCAACCTTGGACAATTCCATCTCCAAACAAAGGCCACCTCAGTGACCGTTGTGAAGGTAAGACAATGTAATTCGGCCATTTTGAAATTATTGGAGGAAGGATGGGATATATATGTGATAAATAAATAGTGCAATATGTTGGTGGGGAAAGCAAGTAATGAATTCTACCCATCCCCCCCTCCCACACACACACACACACGTGATTTTCTTTTTCATTTGTTCAGAGATAATTAGGAAGAGACACAGCGAGCCATGGCTGCAAGGGGGCTTTGTCTATTATGGCTGCTACTGGTGTTCCCTTGGATGATGGTAGGGATGGAAGCTTTCCGTGATTATGAATACTTCAAACTACATCATGTCAATTTTCCAAAGACAAATGCCTGGAATGACAATGTCTACTGCAGGATGATTCTGACCAAGAGATGCATTGCCTTTGGAATCTTTCACACTTACATCATTCATGCCTCAGAAGAGCAGCTTCAAGACATCTGCACCGCTGATGGCAAACCAGTCACTGGAGACCATCAACACTCATCTCCCCTTTCACTGACTTCCTGTTATGATGGCTCATGACCTCACTTTCTCTGGTGAAGGCATCACTGGAATAACTGAAGTTCAGTTTAAGAATGGAAAACTAGTTGAATTTCTGGGATTTCGTAGATTTGTTCGGCTCCCAAGTCGCTGAATGTCTCAGGCAAAAACGTAGGCCTAGGTTGTAAAAGATATGGAATGTTAATGAATTTAGATCTGCCTTAGATGACCTTCAGTCTAACTAGAGATTCAAATGTTCACCCTGCTCCCTTTGGGTTTCCATCCACCCTCCTCTGATCCTTCGCCTCACTTTGCATGATTTCCTTGCTTGCTACTTTTCCTGCTGTAGGGCTGCAGCTGCTTCTTGACATCCTGCTGCCTTTCTGGCTCTCCCCATGGTGACTCAGATAAGCATACTTGGAACACTCTGATCAGCTTGTGAAAACACACCTGACAATTACATCACTATCTCCAGCCTAGATTGCATAGTTCAAGCAGGGGGGAAAGAAGTTGGTGTCTGCATAATTTATCAAGCACATCTGGCAAAGCTCAGGACTTCTGGGCCTTCGAAGGGTCCACTCAAAGGAGCCCCATTATTGGCCAAATCCCAAACACTCTTTCTACAGCCTTTAGTTAGCAAGCATTTAATTAGGTAGCAGGTACATGTTCTGGATGGTTTTCTTCTGTATCTGAGATCATGGATCATTCTGGCTTTGATAAAATAAAACTTGTCCTTGTTTAAGCATGAAAAGATGTGCTTCGTTATTCAAAGAAAACGTCTGGCCTCATTGCGCAAAATCTTCTCAATGGGCGAGGGGATAAAGGAAGGGGAGTCTAGATGTCTCTTTGGTGATAGTCTTCTGTAACCAGAAGAAAAAGATGAAAAAGTCACAACCTCCCCTTTTTGCGTTCAGAACCCTAATGTCCTTGTACACCACATACCAGATGAGGTGGCAAACCTCTGTGTCTGGACTGTACAATTTGGGATTGCAGGTGGAGGCTGACATAACCGAATGACCTTCTATTCTACATTATTCCCCCCATCATGAAAAATAGCTTGTTACATTGAAGTCTGGGCTAGAATCCTCTCACCTTAAGTTTAGTTTCCCTATGTGCATTTTAAAATTATATTGCTTGTCTTTGGTTGGAGGAGGCTTCAGTTCTATGAGGCCTCACCTCCAGTGGGACTGCCCAGTCACAGATTTGCCACTGCAAGAAGAACTGGGCCTGTATGTAAATACGGCAATTTCTTGTAGTTATTAAGATAACAGACCTTCTAGGATCTGTGACAAAGATACTCTCGTTGCATTGTGTTCAGGGGTGGAAACAGCAGTTGTGGTCCTGCACCCCTCTATGTACTCTGCTGATATTGTCCTGCCTTGGCTCAAAGTTCCCAGGGGAGCCACCCTGAAGCAGTTGCACTTACTGGAAGGACAAGGCGGAGTCAGGTCCAGCTACGCAGGAAGGCAGGACAGGGTCTTTCAGCACTCTGGCCAGATCTATGCTGGCTGGAACTCACTCAGGAACAGCTGTTGTCTCAGCAACATGCAGAAGCCTTCTGAAACCTTCTGAGGGCTGGCAGGTCTGGACCTGTGTTAACTCTGTGCGCTCTAAGGAGCTGTCTACTTATTAAAGGACCATTTTCTGATTCTGCAGCTGCTGGCTCCTACTGGCAATGAAGACTGTATTGGAGGGATGCCTCTGAATCTGAGTAGTCTACTAAAGCTACATCCTCTGGCCTGGAAGATTCCCGATTAGTAGATGATAGGTGACTGGATGAAACCTCCTTCCCCTCTGAGTCCTCCTCTGAGTCATAGGGGGGAATCTAAGCCAGAGAACATGTGGATGGAAATCGATGTGTGGAAATGGAGGTAGTCTCAGAAGAGATGCGGAGACCTCCAAGACGTATAGTCTCAGGCATCTTTAACATGCATGCCAAGGCTGCCTTGTGTGGAGTGATTCAGAACTTCATGGCCACCATGACAGCCATGGGCCTGTCTCAAATAATATCTGGCCCAATACATGTGGCGGTGCACACATTGGGTTTGGTCATCTAAACTGGGATGGAAGAAAATGATATGTGGGTAGGGGATCCTATGATGACTCTAGGGATGTTGGAGAAATCCTCCACAGACCCCAATGAGGCTGGATTCTATTGAATCCGGCCCTCTGAAGTCCATGCAGGATCGGAACTCCTACCTCCATCTCCCCTGTGAAGTCCTTGCCAGGGGATCCTGCCTGCCGCCAGCTCTGAAGCCCCAGCGATATGGCCACCATTGCTGTATCACTGGCTGGAATGACAAACTGCACACAGAAATAGCGTCCAGCACAGCGGACTCCATTTGCGTCTGTGCTCTTTGACGTGATAGGGAACGTAAATCTTTACGTAGGATATCGCATGAAGGAACAGGGATGCAAAAGGCATATAATCACTCCTAAATGTGCTCAGCCAAACAATAGAGTCATATTGGCTCCTTGGTATTCTGAGGAGCTGGGAAACAGCAAAGTCAACAAGTAGAATGCAGCTGGTGTAAAAACCGAAGCAAATATGACTAAAAATATGACCCTTTTAGGTCCTACTCCGTGGATGTGACTTTGGTGTGTAGGGGGGAGTTTATTTCTTCCCCATCACTGTGTCTGCACAACATTTGCCAATAGAGCTGTTTCAGGTGGTCAGGAGTCTGCTTCGTATAGTTCAACACACACACACACACACACACACACACACAGAGGCCCATTGTGTTACATTTGTAGATACAATTATTTATATTTTCTCCAACTTGGATACCACCATTCTGAAAGAAATGGAGATGGATGTAGCCATGGCACCCTCTTGTCCTGTTGTTATGGTATTGATAACACCAGGCAAGTTTGCTAGGAAATTTAAGATTAGACTGTTAGAGACCACAATGTTTAAGAGTAGATTATTATATTGAGTGAGGTCAAGATGTTGGCAAAGGTTTGGATGGAGTCAGTTTGGGTCAAGAACGATGTGATGGTTTTCTCTGTCCTGAAGGTATCGTATCATTCCCATTAGCTTAGCTATGGCGCCTTTGATCCAGCACTGAGGGACAAAACTCGCTTTCCTTCTTTCTACCGGATGGTCCCAAGTGAAGGTCCTCAGTATGTCGGGATTGTTGGGCTAGTCAAGCATTTCGGATGGAACTGGATCGGCCTCATTGTTTCAGAGGATGACAGTGGGGAAACCTTCCTCTGAATGCTGAGACCAAGGCTCTGCGAGAACAATCTTTGCGTTGCTTGGATGCACGTGATCCCAACAGTGACAACATTTTTACCACATGAAATACTTCTACAAAAATTGAGACCAATTCAATCAACTCTCACACTGAGTGAAATCAACGTGATTCTTGTGTATGGAGACAATCAGTCTCTGGAAGGTTTACAACTAGTTTTATTCTCTGAGGAAATTGGTTGTATGAATCCAACAGAGAGAGTGTGGATCACGACAGCTGAATGGGATTTCACTGCTTTAGCACCTGGGGGTAAATTCACCACTAAATCCTTCAATGGTACCTTGTCATTCAAACTGCATACAAACGTGGTGCCAGGTTTTCAAGATTTTGTGGAGATGATCAATCCTTTCCAGTCCACTTCTTATTTCATCCATCAATTCTGGGCCAGTGCATTTATCTGTTCCTTCCCTATGTATAACCTTTATGTCGCAAACAAGAGAAACTGCACTGGGAAGGAGAAGCTGGGAAGCCTCCCTGGATCTGTGTTTGAAACAGGGATGTCTGGCCAGAGCTACAATATCTACAATGCTGTCTATGCTGTAGCACATGCTCTCCATGCCATGGATTCATCAAGAGACAAGTACAAAACAGTGGGAGATGGAAGAACATGGGATCTCCGGAAACTTCAGCCATGGCAGGTAGTTGCACCTCCAGGATTGAAATGGCAAAACAGTATAATATACCATACCAGAATTAACTCAAAATACAAGAAAAGCAAAATCATAAATAAATTAGAAAAGGGACAACTACATTGGCAGGCTTAATTTCTTAGACCATGACTGAAAAGGAATGTCCAGCCCCTTTGAAACCCATGAAAGCTGTGTTCTGGCTGGAAGCGGCTGTGGCAGTCAGTAGGATTCCGATATAAGCTGTGCTTGTATGTCCATTATGGACTTGCACAGTCATGTCCAGAAAGTGAACCTGTTGTGTGGACTGGCTGAGATTTTGTCGTAAACAGTGCTTTTGCTGGTTTCCTCAGTTTGGGCAGGGGGCAGGAAGCATTGTATGCAAAACCCCAATCCAGGGTCACAACTAGGGATGGACGAAAGTCCCTTGCCTGTTCTCGAAGCTTGCTTCGCGGTGGGGGGGAGGTGCTTCAGTTCTCCCCCCGAAGTTCAGGTAAGGGGGGGAGGCGCCCCATCCCTCGCCTGCGAAATTCAGGCCGTGTAGAAGCGCCCCGTCTAGGCAAATAGCGTTCCCTTATTTTCGCCATAGTCTACGTAAATTTTTACATAGACTAGACGTGCCAAAATAAGGAATTCAAATGGCGGCACCCATGGGCCGCCGCCATTTGCGTACGCGCGTTTTTTGTTTTTTTTTTCAAAGTCACCCATCATAGGCTACGTGACGATTTACGTAGCCTATCGCGGTTGACTTTGGAAATCTAGCCGTGATAGGCTACGTTACTCGTTACGTAGCCTATCACGGGGATGGTTTGGTTTTTTTAACTTTCCTTTTTTTTTTTGCAATGGCGGCAGCGGCAGCCGGTCGGGAGACCAGCTGCCACCCCCGCCCCCCAACGAACCGCCGCCAAACCGCCGCCGGGACCCGCCGCCGAGAAGGACATTTGGCTACGGTAAGTCCCATCCCGGGGGGGTGGGGGGCCGGCGGAGAATTTCCCCACCAATTTCGGGGAGAAATTCTCCCCCATCCCTAGTCACAACCCTCTGAAGAAGCCCATTCAGAATTCCTATTGTAGCATATTAGGATTCTTGTTTTGTATATTGTGGAGACCACAGGTGTTCTGAGAGTTATTCGGTTTGTGTTGGTGCTCTGATAGTTGACATCTTTCTTCCTACCTTGGATAGACATTTTAAAATGTTGGGAAAGTACAAACTCTTGTAGATTCATTTTTGGTAGTAATGATTCAGTGGCTAATAGGTAGTTAAAATCAGGTTTGCATAGCAGTGATATTAACCAGTTCCTTGCTTTTTGACCCCATTCCTTTTTTTTCTCCTTCCGTTTAGCTTCACTGGTTTCTCAGAAACACCCATTTTAACAACAGTGCTGGTGAAGAAATATTTTTCAATGATAATGGGGACCTGGCAGGGGGATATGATCTCATCAACTTGGTCACCTTCCCCAATGAATCCTTTCAGAGAGTCCAAGTTGGATGGATGGACCCCCAGGCTCCTGCAGGGAAAGAGTTCATTGTGAATGGAAGTGCTATTATGTGGAATCATAAATTCAGGCAGGTAAGCACAGTGATCAACATCGCCACCATATTTTATGCACAGACTCTGGATATTGGCCTCAGGATCTTCTGCATTGGGATTTAGCAGCAAAACCTGGTGTCAAGGTTCATCTTATGACCTGGACCCCCAGAGCAACTCCTTCAGGATCTCTTGCCTCCCTAAGAGGCCCACCTTCCTTCTTTGCAACTTCCCTTTCCCAGTAACATGGGGTTTAAGCTGTAGACGTGGGGTGACTGACACTGTAGAACAGGAGTTTAAACACAACAGCTTACGAGTAGATTTAAAGCAAACAAATTACATCCAAAGGTATTTACACAATAGAGCTGAGTGATACAAACGGCATTAAAAGAGAATAAAAGTGGCAAAACACAAGTTCCTTTACCTTAGCTGTACTTAGACTTCTCCAGGCTGCTTCTTCCTGCTCCCTCTTCAGTCTCTGGTCTCCCAGACTCTGCTTCTACTGGCTCCTCACTCTCTTTTTATACCCCCTCCCTCAAAATCAAATGTATTGTTTCAACCATGAAGAAACGAAACTTCAGTGGAGAAATGAAACTGACACCTGACTGGAGAAATGAAACTAGTCCTCTCAGGGTTACCCCTCCCAACAGAAAACCCCAGACCTCTAGGCCTGACCTGGCTTCCTTTTCCCTCTGTAGGCCTCAGACCTTTGCACCTGGGCACAGCTAATATGATGGAGATCAGCTACTCAGCCTCTCCCTGCTGTTCCCCCCTTCCCACTTTTCTTTGGTACATGATCATCAGATGATGTATTCAATAAGCTTTCCAGGAGGGTGAAATATATGTAGGACCACAGGTCTCAAGATTGTCTGCTTCCTGTCTAGGACTGGGCAAATCTGTCTGTTTTGCTTTCTTTGTTTGTGTAAATCTCAAGGTCTTTCTCTCCCAATATGAGCTTCATGAATTGTAGTAAAGTCTTATCAAAAATTAACTGAAACAAAATTCTCACCCATCTACACCCACCAGATTGAATCAGCACAAGTATTCCCAGCATAAAGAGGATCATGACGTGCCTGCTTGCCGTATAGCTGCTTAGAGTAGCGATGGGCAAACTCACCAGTTCTTGGCTGACACACCCCTTACTAGGCCCCCAACAGCTGCCTAACCCTACTCGCCACACACGGCGAGCTCCTGAGCGGTCCATGGGCAGGTGGTGAGAGGCTCATGGCCACCCACTCCCTTATTGACCTGTCATTTTGAGTAAAATTGGCAGCTGGGCCTTTTCCATAAATAACCATTTACGCAAATGGTGGCCATAAGGTGGCCATTTACACAACATTACAGGTGTCAATGGTCCATTGACGCCTGTAACGTTGAGTAAATGGCTGCTTTATGGCCACCATTTGCATAGATGGTTATTTACGAAAAAGGCCCAGCTGCCATTTTAACGCAAAATGACAGCTTGGTGAGGGAGCGGGTGGCCACGCACTTGCCTGACTGAGTTGGGCAGGCAAGGGCATCCACGGACCGGTGTTTCACGGATGAGCCAGTGAAAAATTGCTGAGCTTCAAACCCCCACCAGAACCCCTACCACCCCTAGTTTAAAATGTGGAGGAGAAGAAGGTGGCAACCCAATTAAGCACTAACATGGTTGAAGACATCGGGATTCATATCCAGACTTATAAGAGCTCAGGACTCAGATCCCTGGGCTTGGGTGGGGAGTTTGCCAGTTTGGGTTCCTCCCCCATTTCATTTTTTAAAAATCTTAAATCCTTTTTGTCCTGAATATGGAGATCTTTGCAAAGTTTGATAAGTTTTTCAAGTTTTTCTGATGTATTTACTATTTTATTATGTTTATGATACGGTAATCTATCCAACTGACTAAACTAATGATGCAGTTCCCAGAGGCTGTACTTTTGCGTTATACTACCGTCTGATTGCATTGCTTTTTTCTCTCTCTCTCTGCACCAATGGGAAATTGGAAATCAATGGTAGGACTAAATGAATCTGATGAAGTGGACTTGTTAGTCTCTCACTCTGCAGAAGACTCTCTCTTTTGTTAACCACAAGAGACTATCAAGGCTACATTCACTAGAAACTAGGGATGGCAGAGGATTCCACAATGGATCTCGGTGAGGCCGAATGCCAGAAGGCCCCCTGAAATCTGTGGCGGAACGGCCTGCCACCTCCCCGCCCCCCCCACTGATCCCCCCCCGGCACGAGACTTACCTGGGACAGATCTTCTGGGCAGTGGTGGCGGCGGCGGCGGCGGCTAGTCTTCCGACCAGCTGCTGCTGCCACCATTTGTCTTGTAAAAAAACACACACCAAAAAAGACAAAAAACACAAAAAAACACAAAAAAATAGGACACGCTACGCTATTTTCATTCCCCTTTATTTTCGCCATCATACTCTACGTAAATATTTATGTAGATTAAGTGGACAAAAATAAGGAACGCAAATGGCGGCGGCCATAGCCGCCACCATTTGGGTAGGGGTGCACGAAAGTCACTTACCTGGTCTCGCAGCTTTTCACAGGGGGGGGAGGCGCTTCGCTTCTCTCCCCGCGAAGTTCAGGCTGGGGGGGGAGGCTTCCCACCTTGCCCAGCCGAAATTCAGGCCGGGGGGGAGGCTTCCCACCTCGCCCGGCCGAAATTCAGGCCGGGGAGGAGGCGCCTCGCCTCGCCCGGCCGCGAAATAAAAAGTTTTTTTTAAAAAACGCCCCCGTGATAGGCTACGTGACGATTAACGTAGCCTATCACGGCTAGATTTGCAAAGTCAGCCATGATAGGCTACGTAAATTGTCACGTAGCCTATCACGGGTGACTTAAAAAAAAAAAAAAGCGCGTATGCAAATGGCGGCGCCCATAGGGAGCCGCCTTTCGCGTTCCTTATTTGGTCGCTGTAGTCTACGTAAATCTTTACGTAGACTAAGGCGAAAGTAAGGGCAACGCTATAAGGAGACTCTGACCTCAGAAGTGGGAGTTGGACATCCCTCCCTGTGCTGCCCTGTCACAGCTGATCCAGGAGCCTGACCTCGCTTGCCCTTGCTCATGTCCTCCCAGACTCACCCTGACCTGTCTGGCAAGGGCCCGCATAATGCCTCTAGTATTGCACATGTTACACTTTCCTGGTCTCAAACTGCACATAAATATGCACATTTTTAAGCCCCCTTTTTCACAAAAAAAGGGTTGCAAAATGGTGGGCACTCACCAGACAGTCCTGGAGTGAGTGCGGGCATCTCGTCAAGCTTGCAGGGGCAGCGTTTCAGCAGGCGCCCTGTGAACCTGAGCCTGGGTGGGTTCCTACATGCCTACCTGCAAAGGAGATTGGTTTCTTATGGATGTTTGCAGGTCCTTTACATGACATTGTCAACCTCCAGTGCCTCTTCTGTGCTTTCTGACCATTTGGTGTGGAGAATGTGGATATGCAGACATTTTTCTGCCTCTCTCAAAATACTAGAACCTGGGGTATCCCATGAAGCTGATTGGAGGAGATTCAGGAGAGATCACAGAAAATACTTCTTCACACAGCGCATAGTTACACTATGAAATCTGCTACCTCAAGATGTAGTGATGGCCACCAATTTGGATGGCTTTAAGAGGGGATTAGATAAAAACCTGGAGGAGGAGGCTATCAATGGCTCCTTGTCCTGATGGCTATGTGCTACCTCCAGTACCAGAGGCAGTAAGCTTATGTACACCAGTTGCTGGGGAACATGGGCAGGGGGGTGGTATTGCACTCATGTCCTGCTTGTGGCTTTCCTGTGGGCAGCTTGTTGGCCACTGTGTGAACAGAAAGCTGGACTAGATGGACCCTTGGTCTGATCCAGAGTGGCTCTTCTTATGTTCTTATGTCTCTACCAAATGCACAAAGAGAAAGACTGCCCACAGCTGCTTATTCGCTGATATTTCTCCTTGATACCTTTCCTCCAGACTGACTCCTCCAGCCTTGGGTAGATAACTCTGTTGAAGGCTCTCTGGAGTTTGCTCTTCAAGGGGCAATGTAGGAAGAGGATTCGGTCTCTTCTCTCCCCAACAAATGGGGAGAGCAGTAAGGCATATCTGATGCTTTCAAATAATAAAAGACAGTGTATGACTTTGCTTTCCTTTCTTTTATGAATTTCTCCCATATTTTGTTTTGTCATTGATGAAGTAAACTATTAATAACAGAAATTGATGCATTTTGATTTTATTCTGCTGATTTGTGTATGTGTGTGTGGCCACTTTGGTTTGGGCAGGAGTTGGTTTTGATTTTTCAGAACTCGAAGAGGCCATCTAGGCCATCAAGTCCAACCCACTGCTCAGTGCAAGAATCCCAAGGGGCTATCTCCACCAGTGATTTACTCCAAGCCAGCTGTGTGTTGAGGTTGTTAGGGATACATGACATCATGGCCATCTAGCAGCCACCCTGAAGTTATCAGGGAAACCTGGATTTCCTGTGTCTGCTTAAAGTCCGATTCTTTTCCTTGTCAGGTTCTCCTCAGTATAGTTGCTGTGTGCCCCAAACCCCACCTTTACCTCAGATTAAGGATGGACGAAAGTCCCTTACCTGGACCCGCAGCTTGCTTTGCGGTGGGGGGGAGGCGCTTCGGTTCTCCCCCGAAGTTCTTGGCGGGGGGGGAGGCAACCCGCCCCTCCAAGCCGAAATTCAGGCCGGGGGGGAGCGCCCCGTCTCCCCAGCTGCGAAATAAAAAAAGTAAATTAAAAAAAAAACACGTGATAGGCTACGTAACGATTTACGTAGCCTATCACGGCTAGATTTTCAAAGTCAGCTGTGATAGGCTACGTAAATCTTTACATAGCCTATCACGGGTGACTTTGAAAAAAAAAAGCACGTATGCAAATGGCGGCGCCCATGGGCACCGCCATTTGCATTCCTTGTTTGGGCAGGGGTAGTCTACGTAAAGATTTACGTAGACTACGGCAAAAATGAGGGTTGCAAATAGCGTTACCCTTATTTTCGCCGTAGTCTACATAAATCTTTATGTAGACTACCCGTGCCCAAATAAGGAACACAAATGGCGGCGCCCATGGGCGCCACCATTTGCATACGCACTTTTTTTTTTTTCAAAGTCACCCGTGATAGGCTACGTAAAGATTTACGTAGCCTATCGTGGCTGACTTTGAAAATCTAGCCGTGATAGGCTACGTAAATCGTGGCGGGTTTGTTTGTTTGTTTACGTTGTAAAGGCGGCGGCGGCAGCCGGTTGGAAGACCGACCGCCACCCCCGCCCCCGCCGAAACGCTGCCGAAACACCGCCAGGACCCGCCACCGAGAGGGACATTCGAAGGAGGTAAGTCCCATCCCGGGGGGGGGGCGGAGAATTTCACCACCAATTTCGGGGGGCCGAATGCATTGGCATTCGGCCTCCCAGAGATTCATGGAGAAATTCTCCGCCATCCCTACCTCAGATATGATAGCCCTGCCCAGAGATGTGGCTTTCACCATGACCTGGGTCAAGGGGTGTTCCCTGTGTGTCCCGTCCCTGCACAAACCAATTCGTGTCTCCTCAGAAGTAACTCCCATTGTGGCCAATGCGGTTTGCCCTCTGAATGCCCACACCAGAACGTACAGAGATCCCCCTCAATTGCCATGGCACAGTTTAAAGCCCAATCCCCTAAGTGTGGTAAAGCTCGATCTCAAGGCTCTGTTTCTCCTTTGTTTGTTTTATCGCCTTAGGAAGTAACTACTTCAACCTTTCATTGTAGCGATCCTGTGGGTTAAAATGGGGGCTGGTTTCCCATCTCTATGTTCTCCCCCTCTCTTTCCCAGCACAAGCATATGTGTGTCTACTTGGAAGAAATTTCCATTCTGCTCAATGAGGCTTGTTCCTGAAATGCAGGCACATTTGGAGTTTCAGGTGAAAGGAGGAAGGAGGAAGGGGGGAAGCCTCTCTTACTGGCTGAGCAGCCCCTGCTGGTGAGATGACATTCACTCCAACCCCCGCCACGAAGTATGTTCTGTGAAGTGATTTTTACTGCTACAAAGAAACTGCTCATGGAGCCCTGCATGGACCAAAGCACAGCAAAGCTGATTCCTTGTTTAAAAGATCCAGTACTCCTCCATTAGTTTCTCCTTCCTTTGTTGTGGAGACAGAACCCAGTTTAAAGCATTCCGTGTTAGAAGAGCCAATGCTGATCTAACATATGCAGTTCGATGTGTACTGTTTGCCATATCTAAGAATATGATGTTCCAAAACTGTAACACACAACAGGACATAATCACTGCATATGAATATATAAACCCTGCTGATTCCAATTTCTCCAACATAGAATCATAGAATCATAGAGCTGGACGGAGCCACTTAGACCATCAGACCCTCTGCTCAGTGCAGGAATCCCTGAGAGATGACTGCCCAGTTTTTCCTTGAATACCTACATTTTTTATTGTTTCTAGTCGCTCTCCTTGCCAGATGCACCATATTCCATCAGTGTAACAATTTTAATGAATTCTCTCTAAGGATTTTCGATACGGTTTTCTTTGATTGATTTATCCATAATGTATCCCATACTTTTTGCTCGATATCATTACTGGTTCCAGGAGGCATTTTCACTTCCTCACCTGAATTATTTTATTTATTTATTTATTAAATGTCTACACCACCAATTAGCCAAGGCTCTCTGACAGCTTCACAAAACGAAACGTGTAACCAACATAGTAAATCATAAGATGAAAACATACATTTAAAATGGAATACAAGTGAAGTAGGAATGAAGATAACAGCCAGCAGCAACAGTGCAAAGATCTAAAAAAATGCACTAACACAATATTTAAAATGGAAGGGCTATAAAGCCTGGAAAAATGAGGTCTTGATCTGGCACCAGAAAGACTACAATCATGTAGGTGCCAAGCGAGCCTCTTTGGCAGGGTGTCCCAGAACTAAGGTGTCACTGCTGAAAAGGCCCTTACCCTAGTAGCCGCCTACCTCACTTCAATCAGCCAAGGCAGCCAGAGAAAGGCGTCTGAGGATGATGGAAGGGTCAGGGCAGATATTTATGGAAGTAGACAGTCCTTCCAGTTACCTGGCGCTACGCTGTTTAAGAGCTTTGTAGGTTAATACCAGCACTTTGAATTGGGCTAGAAATGGACTAGCACCCAGTATAGATCATAAAGCACTGGCATCATATGATCATATTGGCCAGTCCCTGTTAACAATTTCACTGCCATATTTTGGACCTGAAGCGAAGGAAAAGAAAACAGGAAAGAAAGCACCAACAGCCTCATTCTGTCTCCCTCCCCCCAGCACACCCCAGTTATCTGTTAGCTGTACTTCAATGTTGTCGTTCAGTCGTGTCCGACTCTTTGTGACCCCATGGACCACAGCACGCCAGGCCTTCCTGTCCTCCGCTCGCTCCCGGACCGTGCTCACATTCATATTCATTGCATCGGTGATGCTATCTAGCCATCTCATCCTCTGCCATCCCCTTCTCCTTTTGCCTTCAATCTTTCCCAGTATCAGGGTCTTTTCCAGTCACTTTTCTCTTCGCATTAGGTGGCCAAAATATTGGAGCTTCAGCTTCAGTATCTGTCCTTCCAATGAGCAGTCAGGGTTGATTTCCTTTAGGATTGACTGATTTGACTAGGGATGTACGAAAGGTACTTACCTTTCGCGGATTATGTTTATGGTTAGGGGGGAGGTGTTCTGTCCCTCCCCCTGGAATCCTCGCTGGGGGGGGAGGCGCTCTGTTCCTCCCCCCCCCAGAATCCTGGCCAGCCGGCTGTGCTCCACAGCGATTCTGCGGAGCCGCCGGCCAGCTCCGCCAGCAACTGGACATCCGGCCACTGGCTAGCAGGGACGCAAATGGCGGTGTCCATAGCTGCCGCCGTTTCCGTCCCTGCAGTCAGCTGTGATAGGCTACGTAAATGTTTTCTTAGCCTATCACGGCTGACTTAAAAAAAAAGCTTGTACACAAATGGCGGTGGCCATGGCCGCCGCCATTTGTGTACACGCGTGTGTGTGTGTTTTTAAAGTCAGCCGTGATAGGCTACATAAACATTTACGTAGCCTATCACGGTTTTTTTTTTAAACCTAGCCGTGATAGGCAACGTAAATCTTTACGTAGCCTATCACGTTTTTTGTGGTTTTTTTAACTGAAAATGGCGGCAGCAGCAGCTGGTCGGAAGACTGGCCACTGCAGCCGCCGCAGCCGCCGCCGAGCCGCCGCCGCCAGGAAGATCCGCCCAAGGTAAGTCTAGTCCTGGAGGGGGGCGGGGGGGGCAGGACATTCCACCACCAATTTCGGAGGGCCGAATGTGCTGGCATTCTGTCTCCCCGAGATCCATGGCAGAATTTTTGTACATCCCTAGATTTGACCTCCTTGCAGTCCAGGGGACTCGTTGTGATCCACACAATCAAACGCTTTAGCATAGTCAATGAAGCAGAAATAGACTTTTTCTGGAATTCTCTTGCTTTCTCCATGATCCAGCAAACGTTGGCGATTTGATCTCTAGTTCCTCTGCCTCTTTGAAACCCTGCTTGTACTTCTGGTAGTTCTTGGTTCACATCTCAGTTAAACTGGAATTGGAATGTAAACTGACCTTTTCAAGTGTTGTGGCCACTGTTGAGTGTTCCAAATTTGTTGGCATATTGAGTGCAGCACTTTAACAGCATCATCTTTTAGGATTTGAAATAGCTCAGCTGGAATACTGTCATCTCTGCTAGCTTTGTTGTTGGTAACACTTCTTAAAGCCCACTTGACTTCACTCTCTAGGATGTCCGGCTCAAGTTCAGTGAGCACACTATCATGGCTATCAGGGACATAAAGATCTTTCCTGTATAGTTCTTCTGTGTATTCTTTCCACCTCTTCTTAATCTCATCTGCTTCTGTTAGGTCCCTGCCTTCTTTCTCCTTTATCATGCCTGCCTTTGCACAAAACGTTCACTTGAGATCTCCGATTTTCTTGAAAAGATCTCTAGTCTATCCCATTCTATTGTTTTCCTTGATTTCTTTGCATTGTTCATTTAAGAAGGCCTTCTTGTCTCTCCTTGCTATTCTCCGCAACTCTGCATTCAGTTGGATATATCTTCCCCTTTCTCCCTTGCTTTTCCCTTCCCTTCTTTCCTCAGCTACTTATAAAGCCTCATCAGACAGCCACTTGGCTTTCTTGCATTCCTTTTTCTTCGGTATGGATTGAGTTGCTGCCTCCTGAACAATGTTACAGACCTCCGTCCATAGTTCCTCAGGCACTCTGTCTATTAGGTCTAATCCCTTAAATCTATTCCTCACCTCCACTGTATATTCATAAGGGATATGATTTAGGTCATACCTGAATCGTTTAGTGGTTTTCCCTACATTCTTCAATTTCAGCTGAAATTTTGCAATAAGAAGCTCATGATCTGAGCCACAGTCAGCTCCAGGTCTTGTTTTGACTGACTGTATAGAGCTTCTCCATCTTTAGCTGCAAAGTACATAATCAATCTGATTTCGATATTGACCATCTGGTGATGTCCATGTGTAGAGTCGCCTCTTGTGCTGTTGGAAAAGAGGGTTTTCTATGATCAGCGTGTTCTCTTGGCAAAACTCTATTAGCCTTTGTCCTGCTTCATTTTGTACACCAAGGCCATGCTTGCCTGTTATCCCAGTGATTTCTTGACTTCCTACTTTAGCATTCCAATCCCCTATGATGAAGCGGACATCTTTTGTTGGTGTTAGTTCTAGAAGGTGTTGTAGGTCTTCATAGAACCAATCAACTTCAGCTTCTTCGGCCTCAGTGGTTGGGGCATAGACTTGAATTACTGTGATGTTGAATGGTTTGCCTTGCATTCGTACTAAGATCATTCTATCATTTTTGAGATTGTACCCCACTTCTGCTTTTCCCACCCTTCTGTTGACTATGAGTGCTACTTCATTTCTTCTAAGGTATTCTTGCCCACAGTAGTAGATATGACGGTCACCTGAATTAAATTCGCCCATGCTTGTCCATTTATTTCGCTGATTTCCAAGGTGTTGATGTTCTTGCCATCTCATGTTTGACCACCTCCAGCTGACCTTGATTCATTGCTCTTACATTCCAGGTTCCTAAACAATATTGTTCTTTACAACTTCGGACTTTCTTTTCACCACCAGACACATCCACAGCTGAGTGTCCTTTCGGCTTTGGCCCAGCTGCTTCACTCTTTCGGGTGCTACTTGGAAATTCCCTCTGTTCTTCCCAGAAGTATATTGGACACCTTCCGACCTGAGGGGCTCATCTTCCGGCGTCATATCTTTTAGCCTTGTGATACGTTCCATGGGGTTTTCTTGGCAAGAATACCTGAGTGGGTTGCCATTGGGGATGTCAGGGAATTCCACCACGGACTGAAGTGGGATCGAATTCCCTTCAGTCTGTGCCACGGAATCCTCTGCGGAACGGCACCACGAGGTCCTGCAGAGCCAGCAGTCATGCGGCTTTTTTTTTTGTCATCCACACAGAGTCACAAAATTTTCTTAAATAAGAACTCAAGGTAGTATATTCCGATAATAAATACGCAAGTTTTTTTTTAAAAAAATGAATTGTGGTCACCGCCTTGTTTGTGGGTGTTCTTTTTCAATTGAAATCCTCCCTCTCCGTTTACTTTCAGCCAAAACACTTCCTCCTCCTCGGGGCTTCCCAAAACAAGGCTGCCCTAGGTGTGCCTGAGCGCTGCACTCCTTGTTTAAAGCAACACTGTGAAAGAAAGAAAGAAAGAAAGAAAGAAAGAAAGAAAGAAAGAAAGAAAGAACCTTTTAAAATGACCATGCTGTTCTGGAGCCCTGCACGAGTATTATTCCCCCTGCGAGGCTTTCTATTTCCACATCCAGCCTTGTTGGTGACATGGTGAGGCTAAAATGAAGAGGAGAAACAACTCTGTGCATGTCTACTGAGAAGTAAGTCTTACTGAGTTCAATGCAACTTACTCCTACACATGTCAGCACCCCACTTGCCCTCAGCTCAGCTTTGTATTTCCACATCCAGCTCATTAGCAAACCTGTTAGATATCTCACAGGGTGACTTTGGGCTGGACTCTAACCACTACATCATATTTCTATTATGAAACTCATGAAGAAAAAGAGACAGTATAATGGAAAGTTCTTTCTGAAGCAGTCACACTTGTACAAATGCAGCATGAAGGGAAAGATCAGCAACCTTCTCTTTGTTTGAATAAAAAGCACACTCTGCACATGCTCAGGGAATGGACAAAATGAGGAATAAACATCCCAGGGAATATGAAGAACTATATTCTTCTAGTGTGTGCGTGTGCGTGTGCGTGCGTGTGTGTGTGTGTAATCTCCATCCATCCAGCTGATGCCTGGAACCCCTCCCCCCATTCACCCAAGGGTCTTCTGAGATAACTAACAGGAGGTTTGATAATGAGCTGGATGTGGAAATACAAAGCTGAGCTGGGGGCAAGTGGGGTGCTGACATATGTAGGAGTAAGTTGCATTGAATTCAGTAAGACTTACTTCTGAGTAGACATGCACAGACTTGGTTCTCCTCTCTGCTCAGCTTTGTATTTCCACATCCAGTTCATTATTATACCTCCTGTTAGTTATCTCAGTTTTACTCCACAGGACCTCGTGGTTAGGGATGGTGGAGAATCCCGCCATGGATTTCAGTGAGGCCGAATGCACTGGCATTCATCTAGGGATGTACGAAAGTCACTTACCTTTTCACAAAACTTGATTCGAGGTGAGGGGGAGGCGCTCCGTTCCTCCCCCAAAAATTCTGGCCGGGGGGGGAGGCGCTCCGTCCCTCCCCCCCAAAATTCTGGCAGGGGGGAGGCGCTCCATCCCTCCCCCCCGAATCCTGGCCGGCCGGGTCTGCAAATGGCGGCGGCCATAGCCGCCGCCATTTGCGTCCCTGCAGTCAGCCGTGATAGGCTACGTAAATGTTTATGTAGCCTATCACGGCTAAGTAAAAACAAAAAAACGCACATACACAAATGGCGGCGCCCATGGGCACCGCCATTTGCGTTCTTTATTTTGGCACATCTAGTCTACGTAAACATTTACGTAGACTACGGAGAAAATAAGGGGAACGCAAATAGCGTAAACGCTACGCTATTTGCGTTCCCCTCAATTTCGCCGTAGTCTACGTAAATATTTACATACACTAGACGTGCCAAAATAAGGAACGGAAATGGCAGCACCCATGGGCGCCGCCATTTACGTACGTGCAGTTTTTTGGGGGGTTTTACTCAGCCGTGAGTTTTTTTGGGGGGGGTTACTTAGCAGTTTTTTGGGGTTTTTTACTTAGCCATTTACGTAACCTATCACGGTATTTTTTAAAAATCTAGCCATGATAGGCTACGTAAATCTTTACGTAGCCTATCACTTTTTTTGGTTTTGTTTTTGTTTTACAAAAACCAATTTGTAAAACAAATTGTCCCACCAATTTCAGAGGGCCGAATGCGCTGGCATTCGGCCTCCCCAAGATTCGTGGCGAAATTCTTTGACATCCCTACATTCATCCCTCCGAAATCCGTGGCGGAATGGCCTGCTACCCCCCCCCCCGCGCCACCGCGGATCCCACCTGGGACGGGACCAGCTGCCATGGCCACCATCTTCCGACCAGCTGCCATGGCCACCATTTGCACTCTGATCTTTTTCTTTTTTTTACCCAGACGTGATAGGCTACGTAAAGACATACGTAGCCTATCACGTCTGGGTAAAAAGAAGAAAAGGCGTATGCAAATGGCGGCGGCTACAGCGGCCACCATTTGCATTCCTTATTTTTCGCTGTTTTAGTCTATGTAAATATTTACGTAGACTATTACGGTGGGGAAAAAAGGGAACGCAAATAGCGTAGTGGGCACTATTTGCGTTCCCTATTTTTCACCGTTTTATCCTACGTAAATATTTACGAAGGCTAAAACGGCAAATAAAAAAGGAACGCAAATAGCGCCCACTACGCCATTTGTGTTCCCTTTTTTTTCCTGCCGTAATAGTCTACGTAAATATTTACATAGACTGAAACAGCGAAAAATAAGGAACGCGAATGGCGGCCGCTGTAGCCGCCACCATTTACATATGCCTTTTTTTTTTTTACCCAGCAGCCAGTCCGTGGCCGGAAATCCAGCTGCGGATGGCCCTGGCCTGGCTGGCTGCTCCACGGAGCAGAGCTGGCCATCGAGGATTCCGGGGGGAGGACCGGATCCCCTCTCCCCCCATCAAGGATTCCTGGGGGAGGGACGGACGGCGCTACTGGAACAAGGTAAGGGATTCGTACATCCCTACTCGTCCTGCCATTCCACAGAGGATTCTGTGGCACAGACTGAAGGGAATTCGATCCCATTTCAGCCCGTGGAAGAATTCTCTGACATCCCTACACATACTATCATCCCTACTTGATCACAGTTCAAAGAGGGTTCACAAGGGACTTCCGGTTGGAACCAATGTCGCCCTCACAGCATCCCGCAGAGTCTCTGCGGGATGCTATCTCAAACGGCTTTTTAAAAGGTTGAAAAACCTTTTCATCTCCCCCCTGGAATTAAAGGGGGGCAAGGCAGCATCTGGATAACATCTTGCAGAAAAGTACTCCCCATGAGGCAGCAGGGGGGGGTGGATTCCAGGATTATCTTCCCAGAGCTTAACCATCGCAAAAAGCTGTGCTGAAACTCCTATTTAATAGGAGAAAACAGGGCTGACGTGTTCCATTCTACTATATGGATTAAGAAATATCAACAACACCTGAGGGATGGTTTAAGAATATCAACAATATTTGAGAATATTGGAGGACCTGCAAGATTTGGTTGAAGAGAAACATGGCTACAGCGAGGAGAAGAAAGGGGATTGCATCTCCGCCCACTCCTCCTGTACCTCCTTTGCCAAAATCTCCCAGAACAGAAGATATAGGGTAATTATTTACTTTGATAAAAACTTTATCTTCGCAATTTGTGGAGCAAGCCAAGAGGTTGGATTTAATCCACAATTCCATCACCGCCCTGCAAGGAGCTGTGGATTTAATTAACCCTTCCTGGCAAAAAATGGAGACGAAGGTTAATGAGCTACGAGATAGGCTGACAATAAAGGAAACTACAACACAAGATTTTTTCAAAAATGTCTCTGCCAGAATATCCCAGCTGGAGGCCTTCTTGCACAGATCCAATGTACGTATTACTGGGATTAAAAATCTGCCTAGTGATGTAAATTTGCCTACCTTTGTGGACAAGCTTTTGCATGAGATACTCCCTGTGCCATCTGATTACATCAAAGAGGTGGCGAATAAAAGAAGGCAATTCATCAAGGGGAAAAACATGGCAAAACAAATGAACTTACAACATTACTTAAAATATCCTGCTACATTTTGCATTGTTTCTGGAGGTCAGATGAAGAAGTTCTTATCATGAAATGGCGGAGGCATGTCTGAACATAAAAATGCATGACATTTCTGTTCCAGCCCCATGAACTGGAATCTTTAAATAAGCTTTGATAACTGTTTATGTTTAGTGTACATAATTCTGGCTAGGCCAGAAGATCTCTGATTATACATAAATTCGTTTACTTTCCTTCATTTTTCTTCTCTTTTTAATTTTTCTTTAAATTCTCTTTTTCCAAAATAGATATGATCTGCTGTATTTAAATATATTGTTTGAGGGTGTATTGTGCACACTCATTTATATATCTAGTATAAAATATACCACTGATTGCTGTAAGGTTGCTTTTAAGCTTTATTATTATATAACATTATAATTTTATCTTTTTTTAGATCACTATTATTATTATTATTATCATCATTACTATAAGATTACTTAGTAAGATTTTGATTGGTTGAATTGTTAAGCTTTATTATTACTATTATATTTTAACTTAAGGGCAATATATGGTTACTGGAATTGAATTGTACACCTGCTTCCTTGTTTTAAGATTGATGATACAATATTGAAATGTAAGGTTGATTATTAAACTGTAATATTGTTAATTATATAGGATCACTGCCTTGTTGTGGCGAAGGGGCTTGCGTAACTCAGTGAAGCCATAAGCTATGCCGTGCAGGGCCACCCAAGACGGACAGGTCATGGTGGACAGTTCTGACAAAATGTGGTCCACTGGAGAAGGAAATGGCAACCCACTCCAGTATTCTTGCCAAGAAAACCCCATGGAATGTATCACAAGGCTAAAAGATATGACGCCAGAAGATGAGCCCCTCAGGTCAGAAGGTGTCCAATATACTACTGGGGAAGAGCAGAGGGAATTTCCAAGTAGCGCCAGAAAGAGTGAAGCGGCTGGGCCAAAGGTGAAAGGACACTCAGCTGTGGATGTATCTGGTGGTGAAAAGAAAGTCCGATGCTGTAAAGAACAATATTGTTTAGGAACCTGGAATGTAAGAGCAATGAATCAAGGTCAGCTGGAGGTGGTCAAACATGAGATGGCAAGATTGAACATCGACATCTTGGGAATCAGCGAACTCAAATGGACAAGCATGGGCGAAGTTAATTCAGGTGACCATCATATCTACTACTGTGGGCAAGAATCCCTTAGAGGAAATGGAGTAGCACTCATAGTCAACAGAAGGGTGGGAAAAGCAGTACTGGGGTACAATCTCAAAAATGATAGAATGATCTCAGTACGAATCCAAGGCAAACCATTCAACATCACAGTAATTCAAGTCTATGCCCCAACCACTGAGGCCAAAGAAGCTGAGGTTGATCGGTTCTATGAAGACCTACAACACCTTCTAGAACTAACACCAACAAAAGATGTCCGCTTCATCATAGGGGATTGGAATGCTAAAGTAGGAAGTCAAGAAATCACCAGGATAACAGGCAAGCATGGCCTTGCAGAACAAAATGAAGCAGGAAAAAGGCTAATAGAGTTTTGCCAAGGGAACATGCTGATCATAGCAAACCCTCTTTTCCAGCAGCACAAGAGGCGACTCTACACATGGACATCACCAGATGGTCAGTATTGAAATCAGATTGATTATAACTTTGCAGCCAAAGATAGGAGAAACTGTATACAGTCAGTAAAAATAAAACCTGGAGCTGACTGTGGCTCAGATCATGAGCTTCTTATTGCAAAATTTTAGCTGAAATTGAAGAATGTAGGGAAAACCACTAAACCATTCAGGTATGACCTAAATCATATCCCTTATGAATATATAGTGGAGGTGAGGAATAGATTAAAGGAATTAGACCTGATAGACAGAGTGCTTGAGGAACTATGGATGGAAGTCCGTAACATTGTTCAGGAGGCAGCAACTCAATCCATCCCAAAGAAAAAGAAATGCAAGAAAGCCAAGTGGCTGTCTGATGAGGCTTTACAAGTAGCTGAGGAAAGAAGGGAAGCGAAAAGCAAGGGAGAAAGGGGAAGATATATCCAACTCAATGCAGAGTTGCAGAGAATAGCAAGGAGAGACAAGAAGGCCTTCTTAAATGAACAATGCAAAGAAATCGAGCAAAACAATAGAATGGGAAAGACTAGAGATCTTTTCAAGAAAGTCGGAGATCTCAAGGGAATGTTTTGTGCAAAGACGAGCATGATAAAGGACAAAGAAGGCAGGGACCTAACAGAAGCAGATGAGATTAAGAAGAACTGCAAAGAATACACAGAAGAACTATACAGGAAAGATCTTAATGTCCCTGATAGCCGTGATAGTGCGCTCACTGAACTTGAGCCGGACATCCTAGAGAGTGAAGTCAAGTAGGCTTTAAGAAGTGTTACTAACCACAAAGCTAGCAGAGATGACAGTATTCCAGCTGAGCTATTTAAAATCCTAAAAGATGACGCTGTTAAAGTGCTGCAATCAATATGCCAACAAATTTGGAACACTCAACAGTGTCCACAACACTGGAAAAAGTCAGTTTACATTCCAATTCCAAAGAAGGGCAATGCCAAAGAGTGTTCAAACTACCATACAATTGCGCTCATTTCACATGCCAGCAAGGTTATGCTCAAAATCCTACAAGCTAGGCTTCAGCAGTATGTGAGCCGAGAACTACCAGCAGAGGAACTAGAGATCAAATCGCCAACATTCGCTGGATCACGGAGAAAGCAAGAGAATTCCAGAAAAAACATCTATTTCTGCTTCATTGACTACTAGGGATGGCGGAGAATTCTGGCACGGATTTCAGTGAAGCCGAATGCACTGGCATTCGGCCCCTCGAAACCTGTGGCGGAACGGCCTCCCACACCCTGCCACCCCGTGGAATCCCCCCTGGGACAAAGCTTACCTGGGACAGATGTTCTGGTGGCGGTGGCTCTGGCGGCAGCAGCGGCAGCTGCTGGTCTCTCGGCCAGCTGCTGCAGCCACAAATGATAGGCTACGTAAGTATTTACATAGCCTATCATGGCAAAGAGCAGAGGCGCAAACAGCGGCCGTTTGCGCTGCTGCTCTTTCCGTGATAGGCTATGTAAGTATTTTGCGTAGCTGCCTTTACCGTGATAGGCTACGTAAATATTTACGTAGCCTATCACAGAAAGAGCAGCAGCGCAAACGGCGTAGCGGCCACCGTTTGCACCCCTGCTCTTTGCCATGATAGGCTAAGTAAGTATTTATGTATCACGGCAGCCTGGCAGGACGCAATTTGAGACGCAGCAGCTGGCCGTGGCTGGAACTCCGGCTGCGGACAGCCCTGGTCAGCGGCTCCGCGCAGCCACCGCCGCGCAGAGCCGGCCCAGGGAGGATGCCAGGGGGAGGGTCAGAGCGCCTCCCCTCCACCGCGAAGCAAAGCTGGAAAAAGGTAAGTGACTTTCGTACATCCGTTTTGACTATGCTAAAGCCTTTGATTGTGTGAATCGATTGGTTCAAAATTGGGAAAGGAGTATGACTAGAGATGGCCCCCCGAAATCTGTGGTGGAACGGCCTGTCCCCCCGCCCCCCCGCAGATCCTCTCCGGGATCAAGACTTACCTGGGGCGTATCTTCCGGATGGCGGCGGCAGCGGCAGCAGCGGTGGCGGCTGGTATTGGAGTTTAAATTTAACCCTTTAAAGGAGGAGAAAGAAGAAAAAATTTATTTTCCTTTGTTCTTTTCCTTTCTTTTCCTTTTCGTTATTGTTGTGTCCTCATAAGAATACTTCATTGTTGGGAAATTGTAGTTATTGATCAGGTTGTTGGTATTGTTTATTTCATTTATAGAGACAAAATAAATAAAAACTATTTAAAAAGGGGGGGTTCACAAGGTAAAGCCACTGTCTGAAGTAGGTCTGGGAAAGTACAAGTTCAGAAGCCCACACAGGACTGCAAATACTGACCCAAGGGCTCAGGCTCAGGACCAGGGAAAGCGAACCTGCAGCCAAGGTAAAGAGGGCAACCCACCAAATAGGGCATCAAATATTGCCTGCCCTAAGAAGAAGAGAAATAAGAAGGAACAGCAGAACAGAGAAATCCTTAGGTAAGATATACTTGAAAGAAAGAAAGAAAGAAAGAAAGAGAAAGAAAGAAAGAAAGAAAGAAAGAAAGAGAGAGAGTTTTACTCTGAAAATATTGACACACAACACAGGTGCTGGGGGAGATACCTGGAACCTCAGGTCAAAAGGTACCAGGTACCTCCATGTTTTCATTATAGAGAAAGGAACTCAGTAGGAAACATAAGATTTGGGTTGCAAGTAATACTCCCTGCCTTCTGGAAACATGCAGAGGTATATAGCAATTCATCATTTCCTTAATTTAAAAAAAATATATATCACCCTCTTCCCTCCCCATTCCAAGACATCCAGTGGGGACAATTGTTTGGTTTTGTTTTTAAAGTGGTGATCTGTGGTTTGAACTGTGTTGCAATCTGCCCTGGAATCTATTACGATTAAGGGTGGTATATGAAGATTGCTAGCTCTTCCCCTCACTAAATACCGCATGCAAGCAAGCCAAGTTCAGCCATGAAGGGAGGAGAAGCAGGACTGGAGTTGGCATAAGGAAACCAAAGTGGCCACTGTCAGCTGGAATGTTTAGAGAGACCTCGTTACATCACACAGGCAGAGCCCAATGCTCAAACAGAGGAGAATAGTTTCTTATTAGTAGTAAGGAAATGTAGCCATAGCACTCTTCATTGTACAAAGTGTTCTCCAGTTCTCCTTTCCCCAACTAAAGCCATTTGCATCTTGCGCCTAACGTAAGTGCAGGAAGTCTATGGAGGAATTATGTCCACCTAAAAACAACACAAGGTTCTTTTCTGTGTAACCAGCTTTCCTCAGATCCAGATGCCAGCCCTGAAATGGCCTTTCCACCCTTCGTAGTCAGCTTTTAGCAGCTCTGTGCTTGTGCTGAAAATGGGCAAACAAAAGAGAGCACGGAGAGAAAAAAGGAGAAGGAAGGGAGTAGGCACGTCTCCTTAGAGGAACAGGCTGAGCAATACTTTATTCATTCCAGATGCCTTCAAACCCATTTCAGTCCGACTTTTCTGCTGACAAGGAAATACAAAGTACAGCAGAGGCAGGGAGGAGGGGAGGAGGAGAGACCACTCTTCTTCCTTCTTGTCTCTGCCCTCACCCCCTCGGTGCAACCTCAGATGCCTCAGAACGGTGCCTCATGCCTAGGTCTAGTCTTGGGCAACTGGGTCATCTTATCCATGTTTACTCAGGATTCAACTGCACTGAACAACACGCCATGTACTTCTGACTAAAAGTGAATCCAGTCAGCTATTGAGGCCCCTGAGAAATAGGAGGGGAGTACTAGCATGTTTGGGACAGCTCCAGGTTTTGCAGACATACAACAAACCTTTTAGGGGCAAAACTATGTAGGGATGTCAGAGAATTCTGCCACGGACTGAAATGGGATTGAACACCCTTCAGTCCGTGCCACGGAATCCTCTGCGGAATGGCACCACGAGGTCCTGCGGAGCCAGCAGTCATACGGCTTTTTTTTCATCATCCGCAAAGAGTCGTGAAATTTCCATAAATAAAAACGCAGTGTAGTATATTACAATAATAAATACGTAAGGTTTTTAAAAAATGAATTGTGCTCACTGCCTTGTTTGCGGGTGTTCTTTTTAAATTGAAATCCTCTGTCTCCGTTTACTTTCAGCCCAAACACTTCCTCTTCCTAGGGGCTTCCCAAAAGAAGGCTGTCTTAGGTGTGCGTGAGCAATAAACTGTTTGTTTAAAGCAATGCTGTTTTAAAGAAAGAAAAAACCTTTTCAAACTGACCATGCCACTCCCGGACCAGCAAGAGGGCATAGGAATGTGAATTTTCAGGGATGTAGACTCATAAACTGGGGGTCTTCCTGGTAAACAGAGATGGTTGGAGATGGTGGCATTCATATCTGATGCAAATGATACTCATATCAGCTGAAATATGGACCTCAGAGGAACAGGTGGTTTGTTTAGTCTTTTCTTGAGCTCATATACAGAGATTCAGAGACAGGGAGGAATCCAGAAGTACAACAGGAACCAGCAGCCATTTCATAGAATTTATGGTCATGGCAAGTACATCTTGTCATTCCATGTGTTCCACACAGCTGTGATTCATCGCCATCAACTGCTGGAACGTTCTGAGGCTTGGCATCTCCTCCAGGACATCCGGCCTCATTTGTGTGTAAGATCCCACGGTGTCCAGCTGGTCTACCTGTATATTAAGCACCTGTGTCTAAAGGATACTCTCAGAAACATACCAGCAGAAGGGGACACTTGGCCCACTACTCTGTGTGACAGAATTGCATTACGTCTGGTAAGAGGAATGTTTCTTGTGCAAAGGTGTGAACTCTCTCCAACATTCTTTTGGGGAGAATAACAGGTGGAAACACATTGGGCTTCTTGTTACTAAACTATTTTGCATCCTGAGAACCTGTTTCTCACCTTTGTGACTTACTTTGGATGCTCATCTCCCTCCGCTTTTTCCCTTATTAACATACAGACAGGATGGTGTGTTTGGGCTGAGTGGTTAAGAGCCTTCTTTGTATTTCCATTTAAAAAATGCGATCAAACAAACAATGACAAAAATCAGTTGAACCCTGATGAACACTTCGTCATTAGGTTTAGTCAAGATGTAGTCCAGGGGTGTAAAGAAATGCTGTTGGTTAAAGGGCTGAATTCAATTTTGGAGAAGTTCTTTTGTTCCAGTGATGAGTGAGGTCTAAAGCAAAAGGGATGGAGCCCCAAACACAAAACTACCAGCAAACTTTAGCTTGCAACTCTTTCTGCCAGTAAGTAAATCCAAGGAGAGGCATTTCAAGTTTTTAGAAAGGGGAAAAACGTGCAAAAGGCTGGAAACGAACAAACCACCTGTGGTGGGGGGATTGGTGGTGTTGGCCAGGTGAAGGGGCACAGCTGCCTGGGCAGCCCTGAAGGCTCAGCTTGGGGGTCCAGGAGAGCTGGATTTGACCCACAGACCTGAGGTTTCCCTCCCCTCCTCTAGCCCTTTGATGAGCCTGATGATACTGATGATACTGAATAGACCTTTGCAGAGTTTTAAAACTTTTTTTTTTGGTAGTCATGCGAAGAGGCTGTTATGGTGGTGGATAAACCAGTCTCAACATCTATGTGCCATGTTACTTTACAGACCATCCCCCAGCCTGGTTAACAGTGGTGGCCTTTCAGCAGTGCCCCTTAGTCTCAAGGTGCCGTTGAATAATGCCAGGTCTTGCAGGGGAAAGAGTATGATCTGGCCCAGAAAGAGAGACCTAGTTGGATGAAAGGGAAGGATAAACTTCTCCCAAATGTGTCCTCCAGAATATGCGGGGGGGGGGGCAGTCTAGCACCAGTCAAGACTTGAGGGGCCTGGAGAGGCATAGCTGCATGCCATAAAGATTCCATCTTGTTGACCAAATACCCCATTCAGCAGTTGGCCCGGTTTGAGTGTCTTTTCCTGTTAAGAGAGCTAAGCAAAAATCCTAAATAAGTGACCACAGCATTGATAGTTGGAGGTTGGTTGGAGCGGTATCAGTTGAACCCCTTACCAACCTGGGACAATTCTGTCTCCTAACAAAGGCCACTTCAGTGACTGTTGTGAAGGTAAGACAATGTAATTAGGCCATTTTGAGCTTACTGGAGGAAGGATGGATTATATATGTGATAAATAAATAGTGCAATATGTTGGTGGGGAAAACAAGTAATGAATTCTACCCATCCCACCCTCCCATACACACACACACACACACACACACACGTGATTTGCTTTTTCATTTGTTCAGAGATAATTAGGAAGAGACACAGCGAGCCATGGCTGCAAAGGGGCTTTGTCTATTACGGCTGCTACTGGTGTTCCCTTGGATGATGGTAGGGATGGAAGCTTTCCGTGATTATGAATACTTCAAACTACATCATGTCGATTTTCCAAAGACAAATGCCCGGAATGACAATGTCTACTGCAGGATGATTCTGACCAAGAGATGCATTGCCTTTGGAATCTTTCACACTTACATCATTCATGCCTCAGAAGAGCAGCTTCAAGACATCTGCACCGTTGATGGCAAACCAGTCACTGGAGACCATCGAAACTCATCTCCCCTTTCACTGACTTCCTGTTATGATGGCTCTCATGACCTCACTTTCTCTGGTGAAGGCATCACTGGAATAATTGAAGTTCGGTGTAAGAATGGAAAACCAGTTGAATTTCTGGGATTTAGGAGATTTGTTCGGCTCCCAAGTCACTGAATGTCTCAGGCAAAAATGTAGGCCAAGGTTGTAAAAGATCTGGAATGTTAATGAATTTAGATCTGCCTTAGATGACCTTCAGTCTGTCTAGAGATTGAAATGTCCACCCTGCTCCCTTTGGGCTTCCTTCCACCCTCCTCTGATCCTTCACCTCACTTTGCATGATTTCCTTGCTTGCTACTTTTCCTGCTGTAGGGCTGCAGCTGCTTTTTGACATCCTGCTGCCTTTCTGGCTCTCCCCATGGTGACTCAGATAAGCATACCTGGAACACTCTGATCAGCTTGTGAAAACACACCTGACAATTACATCACTAACTTCAGCCTAGATTGGATAGCTCAAAGGGGTGGGGAAAGAAGTTGGTGTCTGCATAATTTATCAAGCACATCTGGCAAAGCTCAGGACTTCTGGGCCTTTGAAGGGTCCACTTAAAGGAGCCCCATACTTGGCCAAATCCCGAACTCTCCTCCTACAGCCTTTAGTTAGCAAGCGTTTAATTTGGTAGCAGGTACACGTTCTGGATGGTTTTCTTCTGTATCTGAGATCATGGATCATTCTGGCTTTGATAAAATAAAACTTGTCCTTGTTTAAGCATGAAAAGATGTGCTTCATTATTCAAAGAAAACCTCTGGCCTCATTGCACAAAATCTTCTCAATGGGGGGGGGACAAAGGAAGGGGAGTCTAGATGTCTCTTTGGTGATAGTCCTGCTTCTGTAACCAGAAGAAAAAATCACAACCTCCCCTGCTTGCCTCCAGAACCCTAATCTCCTTGTGCACCAAATACCAGATGAGGTGGCAAACCTCTGTGTCTGGACTGTACAATTTGGGATTGCACGTGGAGGCTGACATAACCGAATGACCTTCCATTCTACATTATTCCCCCCATCATGAAAAATAGCTTGTTACATTGATGTTTGGGCTAGAATCCTCTCACCATTAGTTTAGTTTCCCTATGTGCATTTTAAAATTATATTGCTTGTCTTTGGATAGAGGAGGCTTCAGTTATATGAGGCCTCACCTCCAGTGGGACTGCCCAGTCATGGATTTGACACTGCAAGAAGAACTAGGCCTGAATGTAAATATGGGAATTCCTTGTAGTTATTGAGATAACAGTCCTTCTAGGATCTGTGACAAAGGAACTCTCGTTGCATTGTGTTCAGGGGTGGAAACAGCAGTTGTGGTCTTGCACCCCTCTATGTAGTCTGCTGATATTGTCCTGCCTTGGCTCAAAGTTCCCAGGGGAGCCAACCTGAAGCAGTTGCACTTACTGGAAGGACAAGGCGGAGTCACGTCCAGCTATGCAGGATGGCAGGACAGGGTCTTTCAGCACTCTGGCCAGATCTATGCTGGCTGGAACTCACTCAGGAACAGCTGTTGTCTCAGCAACATGCAGAGGCCTTCTGAAACCGTCTGGACCTGTGTTAACTCTGCCTGCTCTAAGGAGCGGTCTGCTTATTAAAGGACCATTTTCTGATTCTGCAGCTGCTGGCTCCTACTTGCAATGAAGACTGTATTGGAGGGGTGCCCTCTGAATCTGAGTAGTCTACTCAAGCTGCATAATTCTGCCTGGAAGATCCCCGATTAGTAGATGATAGGTGACTGGATGAAACCTCCTTCCCCTCTGAGTCCTCCTCTGAGTCATAGGGGGGAATCTAAGCCAGAGAACATGTGGATGGAAATTGGTGTGTGGAAATGGAGGTAGTCTCAGAGGAGATGCGGAGACCTCCAAGACTTATAGTCTCAGGCAACTTTAACATGCATGCCAAGGCTGCCTTGTGTGGAGTGGTTCAGAACTTCATGGCCACCATGACAGCCATGGGCCTGTCTCAAATAATATCTGGCCCAATACATGTGGCAGTGCACACATTGGGTTTGGGCATCTAAACTGGAATGGAAGAAAATGATATGTGGGTAGGGGAATCAATGATGACTATTGGTTTGTTGGAGAAATCCTCCACGGACCCTAAAGAGGCTGGATTCTATTGAATCCGGCCCTCTAAAGTCCGTGGAGGATCGGATCTCCTACCTCCGCCTTCCCCGTGAAGTCCTCGCTGGCGGATCCTGCCTGCTGCCGGCTCTGAAGCCCCAGTGATATGGCCACCATTACTGTATTGCTGGCTGGACTGACGGACTGAACACACAAATGGCATCCAACATAGCGGACACCATTTGCATCCCTGCTGTTTGACGTGATAGGGTACGTAAATCTTTACGTAGCCTATCGCATGAAGGAACAGGGACACAAATGGCGTATGATCACTCCTAAATGTGCTCAGCCAAACAAAAATCAGTTGAACCCTGATGACCACTTCATCATTAGGTTTAGTCAAGAGTCTAGTCCAGGGGTGTAAAGAAATGCTGTTGGTTCAAGGGCTGAATTCAATTTTGGAGAAGTTCTTTTGTTCCAGTGATGAGTGAGGACTAAAGCAAAAGCGATGGAGCCCAAAACACAAAACTACCAGCATACTTTAGCTTGCAACGCTTACTGCCTGTAATTAAATCCTAGGAGAGGCATTTCTGCTTTCTGCTTCATTGCCTATGCTAAAGCCTTTGATTGTGTGGATCACAACAAACTCTGGCAAATTCTGAAAGACATGGGGGTACCAGACCACCTTACCTGTCTCCTGAGAAACCTGTACGAGGGTCAAGAAGCAACAGTAAGAACCAGACATGGAACAACTGATTGGTTCAAAATTGGGAAAGGAGTACAACAAGGCTGCATATTGTCACCCTGCTTATTTAACTTATATGCAGAGTACATCATGAGAAATGCCGGGTTGGATGAATCAGAGGTCGGAATTAAGATTGCCCGGGGAATTATTAAAAACCTCAGATATGCAGACGATACCACCCTAATGGCAGAAAGCGAAGAGGATCTCAAGAGCCTCTTGTTGAGGGTGAAAGAGGAGAGTGCAAAAGCTGGTTTGAAACTCAACATTAAAAAAACAAAGATCATGGCATCTGGCCCCATCAATTCCTGGCATATAGAAGGGGAAGAAATAGGAGCAGTGACAGATTTTATTTTCTTGGGCTCCAAGATCACCACAGATGGTGACTGTAGCCATGAAATTAAAAGATGCTTGCTCCTTAGGAGGAAAGCTATGGCAACCCTAGACAGCATAGTAAGAATCAGAGACATCACCTTGCCGACAAAGGTTCATCTAATCAAAGCTATGGTTTTCCCAGTAGTAATGTATGGCTGTGAGAGCTGGACTATAAGGAAGGCTGAGCACCGAAGAACTGATGCTTTCAAACTGTGGTGCTGGAGAAGACTCTTACGAGTCCCCTGAACTGGAAGGAGGTCAAATCAGTCAATCCTAAAGGAAATCAACCCTGAGTGCTCATTGGAGGGACAGATACTGAAGCTGAAGCTCAAATATTTTGGCCACCTAATGCGAAGAGAAAACTTTTCTCTGGAAAAGACCCTGATGCTGGGAAAGACAGAAGGCAAAAGGAGAAGGGGACAGCAGAGGATGTGATGGCTAGATAGCATCACTGATGCAATGAATATGGACTTGAGCACGCTCCGGGAGAGAGCGCAGGACAGGAAGGCCTGGCGCGCTATGGTCCATGGGGTCACAAAGAGTCGGACACGACTGAACGAGTGAACAACAAGAGGCATTTCACCTTTTTAGAATGGGGAAAAATGTGCAAAAGGCTGGAAACGAACAAGCCATCTGTGGTGGGGGGATTGGTGGTGTTGGCCAGGTGAAGGGGCATAGCTGCCTGGGCAGCCCTGAAGGCTCAGCTTGGGGCTGAAATTGCCGTATTTACATACAGGCCCAGTCACGGATTTGCCACTGCAAGAAGAACTGGGCCTGTATGTAAATACGGCAATTTCTTGTAGTTATTGAGATAACAGACCTTCTAGGATCTGTGACAAAGATACTCTCATTGCATTGTGTTCAGGGGTGGAAACAGCAGTTGTGGTCCTGCACCCCTCTATTTACTCTGCTGATATTGTCCTGCCTTGGCTCAAAGTTCCCAGGGGAGCCACCCTGAAGCAGTTGCACTTACTGGAAGGACAAGGCGGAGTCAGGTCCAGCTACGCAGGAAGGCAGGACAGGGTCTTTCAGCACTCTGGCCAGATCTATGCTGGCTGGAACTCACTCAGGAACAGCTGTTGTCTCAGCAACATGCAGAAGCCTTCTGAAACCTTCTGAGGGCTGGCAGGTCTGGACCTGTGTTAACTCTGCCTGCTCTAAGGAGCTGTCTACTTATTAAAGGACCATTTTCTGATTCTGCAGCTGCTGGCTCCTACTGGCAATGAAGACTGTATTGGAGGGATGCCTCTGAATCTGAGTAGTCTACTAAAGCTACATCCTCTGGCCTGGAAGATCCCCGATTAGTAGATGATAGGTGACTGGATGAAACCTCCTTCCCCTCTGAGTCCTCCTCTGAGTCATTGGGGGGAATCTAAGCCAGAGAACATGTGGATGGAAATTGATGTGTGGAAATGGAGGTAGTCTCAGAAGAGATGTGGAGACCTCCAAGACGTATAGTCTCAGGCAACTCTAACATGCATGCCAAGGCTGCCTTGTGTGGAGTGATTCAGAACTTCATGGCCACCATGACAGCCATGGGCCTGTCTCAAATAATATCTGGCCCAATACATGTGGCAGTGCACACATTGGGTTTGGTCATCTAAACTGGGATGGAAGAAAATGATATGTGGGTAGGGGATCCTATGATGACTCTAGGGATGTTGGAGAAATCCTCCACAGACCCCAATGAGGCTGGATTCTATTGAATCCGGCCCTCTGAAGTCCATGCAGGATCGGAACTCCTACCTCCATCTCCCCTGTGAAGTCCTTGCCAGGGGATCCTGCCTGCCGCCAGCTCTGAAGCCCCAGTGATATGGCCACCATTGCTGTATCACTGGCTGGAATGACAAACTGCACACAGAAATAGCGTCCAGCACAGCGGACTCCATTTGCGTCTGTGCTCTTTGACGTGATAGGGAACGTAAATCTTTACGTAGCCTATCGCATGAAGGAACAGGGATGCAAAAGGCATATAATCACTCCTAAATGTGCTCAGCCAAACAATAGAGTCATATTGGCTCCTTGGTATTCTGAGGAGCTGGGAAATGGCAAGGTCAACAAGTAGAATGCAGCTGGTGTAAAAACTGAAGCAAATATGACTAAAAATATGGCCCTTTTAGGGCCTACTCCGTGGATGTGACTTTGGTGTGTAGGGGGGAGTTTATTTCTTCCCCATCACTGTGTCTGCACAACATTTGCCAATAGAGCTGTTTCAGGTGGTCAGGAGTCTGCTTCGTATAGTTCAACACACACACAGAGGCCCATTGTGTTACATTTGTAGATACAATTATTTATATTTTCTCCAACTTGGATACCACCATTCTGAAAGAAATGGAGAAGGATGTAGCCATGGCACCCGCTCGTCCTGTAGCTATGGATACTTCTCAGCTTGTGCAAGCTGCTTCGAGGACTGAGGCCTGTCACTTGGCCTTTAGGTCTTTGCTCTTGCTGGCTGGAGAGGTCTTCCAGGGCTGGGTGTACAACATGAATATCAGGAGTGGGCAATGCCTCATTAAGGGATACATAGTTACAGCATTCCTAAAGGAGGCAGTAGTAAAACCACTGTTTCAAAAGGCCTGTCTAGATCCCTAGGCTATGAAGAATGATCACCCAGTTTTGAATCTACCATTTCTGAGCAAGATCTTGGAATGGATGGCATCATGTGAGGGCCAGTGAGGTTTAGATGACACTGATTATTGAGATACATTCCAATCTAACTTCCAGCCTCATTTCAGAACAGTGTCCTTAGCTCCAGGGACCATAAGTTCTAGTAGCAGGGCTCAGTTAAAAGGAAGCCAATTTCAATGGCAGGGAGAGATCTTAGAGCATCTTTACTAGTCAGTACTGGGATAGATGCACTAATGGGCTGACTCAGCTGAAGGCAGATTCAGATGAGCTCGACCAGGCTAGGGATGTAGAATGGACTTCCACCATCCACCTTCTCTCCACTGGTCCTATGCCAATCTGTATCTATTCAGACAGTTAGACCAAGTCTCCAATCGATTGCTTCACCCCAACAGAGTTTTGTATCTTTCCTGCCCCAAGATTAAGCAGGGCAAGCCCTATACGGGGATATGACCAACACATTTTATTTCCTTCTACTGGGACTTGAGGACTTGGAGAAAACAGATGATGTGCTCTGTAATTTTTAAAATGAATGTGTTAGGCACTGCTGATCTTGGAAGCCCCACAGGTAATCAGAGGTCCCCATGGGGAAAAAAAAAAAACCTGATACCTCAAACAGCCCATCTCTACTGTTAGATGCAACATTCAGTCTATAAAGACTCCTGTCTGAACAACTTACTCCACCATAATCTGGGAGATTAATTTGAGGCAGGCACAGCTCTGTCAACTGAAGCTTTTCTATATCTTCTGCTAGGACTGATATTGATGATGATGGCAATAAGTGATCATGAACAGGTCCGGTTGGAGCTTTGTCCAAATCTGTCCACGTTCCATCTGATTTTGCTGCTGCTACTGTTATATTATTCTTCGAGCAGGAGTTTGAACTCCAGCTCCATACATAACTGGAGGTCAACAGTCCAATCTCATTCATATAAACCTTCAGATGAGATGTTCATTGGCCAATTTGTGTCCATGGCACTTGCTCACACTGTTACACAGGAGTTTACAAAACACCCCAGTTATTCCACTGCAAGAAATGCTTAGTAAGTTCTTTCTTCCTTTCTTCCTTTCTTTTACTCTCTCATATGAAAAGTTCTGTACTGGACCCAGTGATCGTTCTTCACGTCAAAAAATAAATTGCTACCTTTAAGCAACATCGTTTCTCTTTCTTCACTCTTGTTTTCTTTTTGAAGCCAGGATGGTGTTCATTCAGACTAATATTCTTCCACTCTACCCTGTAAAACCAGAACAATTAGCATGTCAAGGTCAGATCTGGTTCTTCCTTAAACTTTTCTATATCTCAATTGACGAAAATGTTTTTTGAGCTGGCTTGGGAGCAGAGGTCAGACATTCATCCATATGGGAAGAATCCTTAAGCGCACATCCAAACTGCCCTAGATAGTACTTTGCTTTTCTGCAGGAACACTGTTGGACGTGGGGTGGGCAAACCTCCAGGGGTTGTCCTACCCCGCACTCGCCACTGCCGAATTTGCCGCATCCAAACTTATGGCATTTTTGCAGAGGAACAAGGTGTGTTTCCCTGCATGTGCCTTGTTTCCAAGCAGAATCGTGTATCCAAGAGCATGATTCATCTTGCAAACAAGCATGCTCCGTTGTGCCTTATTCCTGAGAATTAAGGCAATTTCAGCAGTCTTGGAAGGGGAACACAGTGTGTGTGTTGCAAAATAAAGCCAGGGGGGACGGACACATGCAGCATGTAGCCTGTGTGTTCACTAACTCCTCATTTAGGTAGAAACATAGTCACATGTTATGGAGCCAATGATAGGATTCTTCTTTCTTTCTTTTAAGAAATCATGGTCAATTCAGACTTCCAGAGTCAGCTGTCAATCTCTCCAAAGGCTGCCAGGGGTAGCAAAAGAAAAAGCAACCCACCTACCCCTACCCATACACACACATGCAGACCCTCAGTCCAAAAGAAACACACATGATTATTTTCCTTATTAATATGTAATTCATTAATGCAAAAGGAAAAATGGAGAAGATTCCGAAAGGAAAAAAGAAAGCAGAGTTCTACACTCTATTTTATTATTTTAAAAGCTGTAAATGGCTGCATTTAGCTTAAACTAAGACCTTTATGGCCGCAAATGGCATAGTGGACGCCATTTGCGTCTGCAATCAATCCGCCCAGCCAGCGATGCAACAATAGCGGCCGCATCACTGGCGCTCCGGAGTCAGCTGGTGGGGAGGATCCGGGAGATGAGGATTCTTCCAGGAGGCCAAGGTAAGTCTTCTGATCCTCCATGCGCTCCGGAGGCCAGGGTCTTCTGAATCCAGCCTCACTGGGGTCCGTGGAGGATTTCTCCCCCATCCCTATCGTTAATGTTATTTATTATCCCATCATCAAACAGATGGTTCTTCATCCAGTTGCTTTGTTCCTGAGGTGCTTCTCTGACAATCCAGGGACTGTCATAGATCCTGAGTGTGGAAACAGCTTTTCCTGGTCTTGAAGCCCTCAACAATTCTCCTCATGGGCACCCCCCGCCCTCAGGGAATGGTGCCTCTCCTTGGACACACACTCAGTGCCTGAGAACCAAAAGCTTGTACATTATAGCCTAATCAAAACAGGAGCCTGACATGCACAAGGGGGTGATTTGTCCATCTCCACACCCCATTAGTTTTGCCCCTGAGCTGCAAAGCATCTGTGGATCCTTTCCCTGCTCTTTTGACAGACCAGACAGCTCCCTCCCTCATAATAGCCATCAAACTGCACTTTTATTAAAGAGGGTCTCTGTTAACACTGCAATGTGGAGTAAGTGATCTTGGTTGGTAATGAACTGAGGGGCGGGACTGATTTGGGGGGGGTTATATTGGGCAGGATATTAATCTGTGGAAATATATGATGATAGTACATTTGAGGTGATATGGGAGTCATGGAAGGGCAGGGATGTCTGAGAATTTCATCTCAGTTTTCACATCACTCATAATGCCCTGTTCGTAACCCTGAATGCAAACAGGAGTGCATGTTCTCTGAAAAAGTTCACAAATTCCTGAACTTGTGCTTGCATTCACAAAATGTGCACTTTAAAAAAAATCCCTGTTTAAAAACGGGAATCTCTTGGTGAATGCACAATTTGAGAAATGCACGACGTCTGAAAAATGCACAACTTTCCCCATTCAAATGAACAACAACAACAAATGGTGACAAATAAGAAGGGGAACAAGTTAAATCAAACTTGCAAGCAAAGTTTGGAGAATTTCAGTTTGGGGGCATCCCTGGGTCCTCCATCCCTACTGAAGGGGAATTGAATTGTTTTGAAGAGGAACAAGTTTGGGGTGCAAATGGAAAAATTTTGATTTTGATGGCTTGCCTTTGTAAAATTTAAATTCTAGTAAATCAAAATGTTCATATATGCATATAAATCAGCATATGTCAATTGTATGCAGTAATTTTTATCTGGGCTTGATCTTCTGGGTACCTAGCAATACCCCTGGAGACAAGCAGGGAGGAAAAGAGAGGTGGATGAGAAAGATTCCCTGGACTTCATTCATTGGGCAGAAAGGGAGTGGGGCATTGGAAGAGCAAGGTGAGAAAAACTGACATTTACCCTGCAAATGTTAGCCACATGGATCTAATCATTAATTTCATTGTATGTTATGCTATATCTGCAGAGAGAGCTTCGGCTCTTGGGCAGTACAGAAATGAAATGAAATTAAATTAAAAGAAATGAAATGAAATGAAATGAAATCAATGAATAAATGAATGAATTAATAAATAAATTATTGGTTGAGCAGGGGCTGCTCAACCAATAAGAGAGGCTTCCCCCCTCCAGGCTCTCCCCCTCTTTCTTCTTCCTATTGTTTTGCTGATTATGCTTTATACTGATTTGGATTTTTACTCTGCTTCTATTAGTTATGGATTTCTTTCTGTCTGTGAGTAATTCTGTGGTGAGAAGCAATGAATGAATGTTGTTTTTGTTAGGTATTATTATTATAATCTTCCTATTTAGTTAGATGAGTGAATCATAATGCAAGATGCAACATACTTGATTTAATAATATATAACCCTCTCATTGCAGCATGATCCCTAAAAACTACCAGCATGTGCTTGCCTGTACTTTTGCCATTCATGAGATCAACAAGAATGTCGAATTTTTACCCAACGCCACACTCGATTCCAAGATTTATGACAGTGCATTTGATCCAGGGCGAAACTGCTGGGCCACTCTGGATCTTCTCTTCACAGGACAGAGGAATCCCATCAATTATTACTGTGGCAGGAAAGAGAAATTGATGGCTGTCGTTGGAGCACTCACCTCTCAAAACTCCATCCAGATGGCCGACATCTTCAATGCCTACAAGATGCCACAGGTATGTGTTCATGGTTAGATTAACGTAAGCACAGGGCAAGCTCCTGCTTGTATCAAAACTGGCTCCCTTCTGATCTTCCTGCCCCTGCTGCTGAAGTGGTGGCACAGCAATGGGGCAGGAAGATGAGAGGGGGCTGTTGATCCCCTCTCATCCTCCATTTTGCGCACAGCAGGCAGCTGCTGTGTGTGAGACTTCCCATCTCCTTCCACAGCCTGTGCACAAATGGCTGCTTCTCCCCCTCCTGGGGCCCAGGAAGAGGAGAAGGAGCCCTCGCACACAGTGGCAGTGGTACTCGCGGCAGGTCGTGGAGGTGGAAACTCCTGCTGGTGCTGCCCACTCCCTGCCGCAACCACCATGCCCAAACCCCTCACACTCTCTTTTCTGGTGTCGGGAGGGAGAGCACGAGAGGTTTGCTCATGGAGGCGGCAGTGCTGCTGACATTGGCAGGGGGCCGCAGTGCGATTCCCTGCCACTGCCATCCACCGACTACCCCTGGCACCGCTGCTGCCATTTGCAAATGGCTCCTTCTCCCCCTCATCAGTCCTGGGAGGGGGAGAAGGAGTCATTTGTGTGCAGTGCCCATTTGCGCACAGGAGCTATTTGCACACAGCACATCTGGTGGGGAGCCTGTGGCTTGGCTCACTAAAGCAAACTGAGCCAGGGTCTCAGGGGGAAGCCATCGAACCCCAAGAGGGCTTGATTTCCCCATGCTGGACACCCCTAAATGGGAATAGCAACACTGAGCTACTCTGCAAGGCTCAAGTAACCCACACTCAGTTACAGCCATGACTCCTGTAATGTAGATATAATAATGATGAGCTTTATGAGCATTGCAATGCCAGTTAAAAAAAAATACTGTTTACAAACTCAGAAAAATATTAATTAATTATTAAGAGCTGAGTTCGAAAGAGCATGAACAGCTGTCCTTCCTCCAACATTTTATTTTGGGGGTGGGGGTAGACACACTACAGAGCTACACTAAAAGCCTGGATTTCTGCATTGATCTTTTGAGGCAGTAATCACTTTTCCACAAGGAAAGACCCACCAAAAGTCTTTCCAATGAACCAGGAAGTCAATTCTGTAGACAGAGGGTGTGTCAAACGCTGCTATGACTGCATTCATTGGCTCAAACCGATGAAAGGTGGGAGGTGCTATATTTTCTTACAAACCAAATGGGCAGAGAAGTGTCTATGCATATCTCAGGTTCTACAAGAGCAAGAGGCTTGCTTTTTAAAAACATGAAAGCTGGGAATCTGGAGATTATGGGTCGAGGTGGGCAGCGTCTGCCCCCCGCTGGCCCTTCCTGTGGATGCCCATGAAAGCTAGTTACTTCAACATCCTGTTTAGAATCTACTCGCAGCCAGAGTATTGATAACACCAGGTGAGTTTGCTAGGAAATTTAAGATTAGAATGTTAGAGACCACAATGTATAAGAGTAGATTATATTGAGTGAGGTCAAGATGTTGGCAAAGGTTTGGATGGAGTCAGTTTGGGTCAAGAACGATGTGATGGTTTTCTCCGTCCTGAAGGTATCATATCATTCCCATTAGCTCAGCTATGGAGCCTTTGATCCAGCACTGAGGGACAAAACTCGCTTTCCTTCTTTCTACCGGATGGTCCCAAGTGAAGGTCCTCAGTATGTCGGGATTGTTGGGCTACTCAAGAATTTCGGATGGGACTGGATCGGCCTCATTGTTTCAGAGGATGACAGTGGGGAAACCTTCCTCCGAACGCTGAGACCAAGGCTCTTGGAGAACAGTCTTTGCGTTGCTTGGATGCACGTGATCCCAACAGTGACAAAATTTTTACCACATGAAATACTTCAAAAAAAATTGGGACCAATTCAATCAACTCTCATACAGAGTGAAATCAACGTGATTCTTGTGTATGGAGACAATCAGTCTCTGGAAGCGCTACAGCTAGTTTTATACTCCAAGGAAATGTTTTATATGAATCCAACAGAGAAAGTGTGGATAACGACAGCTGAATGGGATTTCACTGCTTTAGTACCTGGGGGGAAATTCTCCACTAAATCCTTCAATGGCACCTTGTCATTCAAACTGCATACAAACGTGGTGCCAGGATTTCAAGATTTTGTGGAGAGGATCAGTCCTTTCCAGTCCACTTTTTATTTCATCCATCAATTCTGGGCCAGTGCATTTATCTGTTCCTTCCCTATGTATAACCTTTATGTCGCAAACAAGAGAAACTGCACTGGGAAGGAGAAGCTGGGGAGCCTCCCTGGATCTGTATTTGAAACAGGGATGTCTGGCCAGAGCTACAATATCTACAATGCTGTCTATGCTGTAGCACATGCTCTCCATGCCATGGATTCATCAAGAGACAAGTACAAAACAGTGGGAGATGGAAGAACATGGGATCTCCAGAAACTTCAGCCATGGCAGGTGGTTGCACCTCCAGGACTGAAATTGCAAAACATAATAATATACCATACCAGAATTAACTCGAAATACAAGAAAAGCCAAATCATAGATAAATCAACGGTAGAAAAGGGACAACCACGTTGGCAGACTTAATTTCTTAGACCATGACTGAAAAAGAATGTCCAGCCCCTTTAAAACCCTTGAAAGCTGTGTTCTGGCTGGAAGCGGCTGTGGCAGTCAGTAGGTTTCCGATATAAGCTGTGCTTGTATGTCCATTATGGACTTGCACAGTCATGTCCAGAAAGTGAACCTGTTGTGTGGACTGGCTGAGATTTTGCCGTAAACAATGCTTTTGCTGATTACCTCAGTTTGGGCAGGGGGCAGGAAACATTGTATGCAAAACCCCAATCCAGGGTCACAACCCTCTGAAGTAGTCCATTCAGAATTCCTATTATAGCATATAAGGATTCTTGTTTTGTATATTGTGGAGACCAGAGGTGTTCTGGGAGTTCGTCGGTTTGTCTTGGTGCTCTGATTAATGTTAGTTGACATCTTTCTTCCTACCTTGGATAGACATTTTAAAATGTTGGGAAAGTACACACTCTTGTAGATTCATTTTTGGTGGTAATGATTCAGTTGCTAATAGGTAGTGAAAGTCAGGTTTGCATAGCAGTGATATTAACCAGTTCCTTGCCATTTGACCCCATTCCTTTTTTTCCTCCTTCCTTTTAGCTTCACTGGTTTCTGAGAAACATCCATTTTAACAACAGTGCTGGTGAAGAAATATTTTTCAATGATAATGGGGACCTGGCAGGGGGATATGATCTCATCAACTTGGTCACCTTCCCCAACGAATCCTTTCAGAGAGTCCAAGTTGGAAGGATGGACCCCCAGGCTCCTGCAGGGAAAGAGTTCATTGTGAATGGAAGTGCTATTATGTGGAATCATAAATTCAGTCAGGTAAGCACAGTGATCAGGATCTTCTGCATTGGGATTTAGCAGCAAAACCTGGTGTTAAGGTTCTTCTTATGACCTGGACCCCTGGAGCAACTCCTTCAGGATCTCTTGCCTGCTTAAGAGGCCCCCCTTCCTTCTTTGCAACTTCCCTTTCCCAGTAACATGGGGTTTAGGCTGTAGACGTGGGGTGACTGACACTCTAGAACAGGGGTTTAAACACAACAGTTTACTAGTAGATTTAAAACAAACAAATTACAACTGAAGGTATTTACACAATAGAGCTGAATCCTCCCAACAGAAAACCCCAGACCTCTAGGCCTGACCTTTCTTCCTTTAGCCTCTGTAGGCCTCAAACCTTCACACCTGGGCATAGCAAATATGATGGAGCTCAGCTACTCAGCCTCTCCCTGCTGTTCTCCCCTTCCCACTTTTCTTTTGTACATGATCATCAGATGTATTCAATAAGCTTTCCAGGAGGCTGAAATATATGTAGGACCACAGGTATCAAGATTGTCTGCTTCCTGTGTAGGACTGGGCTAATCTGTCTGTTTTGCTTTCTCCATAATTCAGGGTTTGTTTGTTTAAATCTCAAGGTCTTTCTCTCCCAAAATGAACTTCATGAATTATACTGAACTCTTATCAAAAATGAACTGAAACAAAATTCTCTCCCATCTACATGCATCAGATTGAATCAGCACAGGTATTCCCAGCATAAAGAGGATCATAACATGCCTCCTTGCCATATAGCGGCTTAGAGTAGGGATGGGCGAACTGACCATTTCATGGCCGATACACACCTTACTAGGCCCCCACCAGCTGCCTAACCGTACTCGCCACATACGGCGAGCCCCTGAGCGGTCTGTGGGCAGGTGGTGAGAGGCTTAAGGCCACCCACTCCCTTACTGACCTGCCATTTTGAGTAAAATTGGCAGCTGGGCCTTTTCCGTAAATAACTCTTTATGCAAATGGTGGCCATAAGGTGAGGGAGCAGGTGGCCATGCACTTGCCTGACTGAGTTGGGCAAGCAAGGGCATCCACGGACTAGTGTTGGGAGGGGCGAGCCAGTGAAAAATTGCTGAGCTTCAAACCCCCCCCCAAAAAACCCTTACCACCCCTAGTTTAAAATGTGGAGAAGAAGAAGGTGGCAACCCAATTAAGCACTAACATGGTTGAAGACATCGGGATTCATATCCAGACTTTTAAGAGCTCAGGACTCAGATCCCTGGGCTTGGGTGGGGAGTTTGTCAGTTTGGGTTCCTCCCCCATTCCATGTTTTAAAAATCTTAAATCCTTTTTGTCCTGAATATGGAGATCTTTGCAAAGTTTGGTAAAATTTTATCAACACTGCACTGAAATGAATTTCTCATCCATCCCTACCCTGTATTTATAGGGATATTTATTTATCCAGAAGGCTAAACAAGTACACTAGCACCTTATTAGGATTTCCTGTGAGAAACCTTATGGTATCTTTTAGGAATGTGGATTTTGCTCTGGTAGCTGCTGACATGTCAGTAAAAGATATCTCCATGTAGTCAAGTTACCACTTTTTAAAATCCTCTTTCATGTTTTTCTGATGTATTTATTTTTTTATTATATTTATGATACGGTAATTTATCCAATTGACTAAACTAATGATGCAATTCCCAGAGGCTGTACTTTTGTGTTATAATACCATCTGATTGCACTGCTTTTTTCTCTCTCTCTCTGCACCAAATGGGAAATTGGAAATCAATGGTAGCACTGCATGAATCTGATGAAGTGAACTTGTTAGTCTCTCACTCTGCAGAAGACTCTCTCTTTTGTTAACCACAAGAGACTATCAAGGCTACACTCACTAGAAACTGATGTATCTATTCCTGCTGTTTTTCCTGTTGCTGTAGTCTTCCCAACTTGGGTCCCTCCAGAAGTTTTGTACTTCAGCTCCCATCATCTCTGACCATTGGCTAGAGTGGCTGCAGCTGATGGGAGCTGTAGGTCAAAACATCTGGAAGGACTAAGGTTAGGGAAGGCTGCTCTGGGTGGGTGGTAGTGTGGATTGGGTCCAGTTAGTCAAATCCTTCCCAACTCCCCAAAAGGGAGTGTAGGAGAATGAGCAGGAATGAAATATCTGAGCTGTTCACCCAACTGAGACAGTGGACAAGCAGTCTGTGGCAATGGCAGCAAGAAGCACCTTCATGAATGGTCTGTGGTAAGAATTGGGCCTTTCTGATGCATTAATGTCTTGCCACATGCCCAAAGATGCTGACCTGACCAAAGTCCTGCAATCTTACCATGTTCTGAAGAAAAAGAGATGTAGCTGAGGATTGCACCTATCAGGAAAAGTTACTTGCATGCCAAATGGCTTTCCTTCTGCTGTCCATTAGACGCTGCCCACTTCCACCTGTGTCGAGAGCTGCCACCTGGGACAGAGCAGGTTCATCCAGCAGGGGAAGCAAGTGTGTTGCTATGATTGTGTTGAGTGCCCCCAAGGGAGGATTTCCATCCAGATGGGTAAGTGCAGGAATCCCGAGTGATTTGAAAATAACCCAGAAGTTTGTATTTCAGGTATACTTTAATTCCTACCATGGTTCTCTAAATAGGAATATATGAGTGTGTTTACTATGAATGGGGGTGGACAAAGGAAGAAGAAACTTTGTTCTATGAGCTCCAGTTAAACAATTCCAGCTAAATATAGGGAATCTTTGTGTTCTTTGGCCACTTACCCATCTGAATTCTAGAGATACTCACACAAAAATCGAACAGTTTCAGGTTCATATGTATTTTAATTCCTAACACTTTTCTTGAAATACAAATATATTACTGTGTTGAGTATGAACAGGGGCAAGAAGAGGAAATGCTGACAGAACCACTATCACTAGAGGATTTGTTAAATGAGGTCAAATTAAAAGACTGCAGCTAAACCCAGAGAATATGTTTTAATGTAAAGTTTCTGCTCAACACTTTCAGATGCCGATCAATGTGAGAAGTGCCAAGAAGATCAGTATCCAAACAAGAATCAGGACCAATGTATTCTTAAAGTCATAAGCTACCTATCTTATGAGGAGCCTTTGGGAGCAGTTCTCACCTCCTTGGCTCTTTTCATTTCTGTGATCACACTTTTGGTGTTGTGGACCTTCATTCGGCACCAAAATACACCCATTGTCAAAGCCAACAACTGGAGCATCACCTGTATCTTGGTCTCCTCCCTGCTGTTCTGCTTTCTCTGCTCCTTCCTATTCATTGGCCGGCCTGGGAAGGTGACCTGCCTTCTGAGGCAAACAGTGTTTGGCCTCATCTTCTCCATTGCTGTGGCTTGTGTGTTAGCAAAAACCATCACTGTGGTTTTGGCCTTTGTAGCTACAAAGCCTGGAAACAGGGTGAGGAAATGGGTGGGGAAGAGACTTCCTGTATCAGTGGTATTGTCTCTCTCTCTTATTCAAGCTGGCATTTGTTTTGTGTGGCTGGCAACTTCTCCCCCCTTCCCAGAGTTGGACATGCACTCCCAGGTCGACGCGATCCTAGTTCAATGCAATGAAGGCTCAGCCCTCATGTTCTACATTGTCCTGGGCTACATGGGGTTTCTGGCCCTCATCAGCTTCACGGTGGCTTTCCTTGCCAGGAAGTTGCCTGATACTTTCAATGAAGCCAAGCTGATCAGTTTCAGCATGTTGGTCTTCTGCAGTGTTTGGGTGTCCTTTGTGCCAACCTACCTGAGCACCAAGGGGAAATACATGGTTGCCGTGGAGGTCTTCTCCATCTTGGCCTCCAGTGCTGGCTTATTGGGTTGCATCTTCCTCCCGAAATGCTACATTATTATATTCAGGCCTGAACTGAACACCAAGGAGCAATTAGTCAGGAAAAAAGAATAGTCCCAGCTTGGGGGAGAAGTGACATCACCCTTGATTTCAGAGTGTCTTTTTCTTGAGCTATTTCCCAACCTGGTGTAACTAAAGTGGGGATAACACTGTTCCCCCACATTTGCAATGCCAGTGGTGTCCTTTGAAGTTGGTGGGGCATTTTTGGTGATTTTCACGGGTGGTATTCAAACTCTATCCATTTCTGGCTCGTGGTGGCTACCATTATCTAAGATCCATGTTAAGTGGCCTTGCAGACCAGTTGGCACATGGATTGTTGAGGATTTCAGCATGGAGATGAGAGGATAATTGACAGGGAGGTTGCTTGTTTGGGCTTGAAGTCATCTGTGGCTGACGATTAAGAGGGTGGGGATTTGTGGGCTGGTTTAGTTTCGTGTCTATGAAACTGAGGTACAAATCAAGGAATATCTGGTTTGGACCTTCCTTCTGCCATGAACTCACAAGGTCACCTTAGGCAAGCCACTCTTGCTTAGCCTCCATCTCCCCCCCACCCTTCCATCTGCATTATGGGGGATAAAAATACTGACATAGCTTATATATGGTTGTTGTAAGGATTACACTAGGTCATTCACACAGAACACTTTGAACCCCTAAAAGCTGTGCAAATGTCATGTATTACTGTTAAGGTCAGCGGAATGCCATGAGTTCCTTCCCAATACTGTGGGGAAGCTTTGTTCAGTGAGGATAATAACCAGACAATGAAACTGAGCCTTTTAGGGAGCAATCTTAAGCCCCTTTAGCATTGTATGAGGGCCCATAGGATAGTTGGGATTCCCCCCACTGACCTCAGAAGTGGGAGTTGGACATCCCTCCCTGTGCTGCCCTGTCACAGCTGGTCCAGGAGCCTGCCCTTGCTTGCCCTTGCTCATGTCCTCCCAGACTCACCCTGACCTGTCCGGCAAGGGCCCGCATAATGCCTCTAGTATTGCACATGTTACGCTTTCTTGGTCCCAAACTGCGCATATTTAAATATGACATTCACTCCAACCCCCGCCAGGAAGTATATTCTGTGAAGTGATTTTTACTGGTGCGGAGAACCTGCTCGTGGAGCCCTGCATGGACCAAAGTGCAGCAAAGCTGATTCCTTGTTTAAAAGATCCAGGACTGTTCCATTAGTTTCCATCAGCCAATGCTGATCTAACATACGCACTTCGATGTGTACTGTTTGCCATATCTAAGAATATGATGTTCCAAAACTGTAACACACAACAGGACATAATCACCACATATGAATATATAAACCCTGCTGATTCCAATTTCTCCAACATAGAATCATAGAATAATAGAGCTGGACAGAGCCACTTAGATCATCAGACCCTCTGCTCAGTGCAGGAATCCCTGAGAGATGACTGCCCAGTTTTTCCTGGAATACCTCCATTTTTTATTGTTTGTAGTCGCTCTCCTTGCCAGATGCACCATATTCCATCGGTGCAACAATTTTAATGAATTCTCTCTAAGGATTGTCGATACGGTTTTCTTTGATTCATTTATCCATAATGTATCCCATACTTTTTGCTCGATATCATTACTGGTTCCAGGAGGCATTTTCACTTCCTCACCTGAATTATTTATTTTATTTATTTATTAAATGTCTATACCACCAATTAGCCATGGCTCTCTGAGAGCTTCACAAAATGAAATGTGTAACCATAAAATAGGATAACATAGTAAAACATAATATGAAAACGTACATTTAAAATGGAATACAAGTGAAGTAGGGAACCAAGATAACAGCCAGCAGCAATAGTGCAGAGATCTAAAAAATGCACTAACACAGTTTTTAAAATGGAAGGGCTATAAAGCCTGGAAAAATAAGGTCTTCATCTGGCACCAGAAAGACTTCAATGTAGGTGCCAAGCGAGCCTCTTTGGCGGGGTGTTCCAGAACTAAGGTGTCACTGCTGAAAAGGCCCTTACCCTAGTAGCCGCCTACCTCACTTCAATCAGCCAAGGCAGCCAGAGAAAGGCGTCTGAGGATGATGGAAGGGTCAGGGCAGATATTTATGGAAGTAGACAGTCCTTCCAGTTACATGGCGCTATGCTGTTTAAGAGCTTTGTAGGTTAATACCAGCACTTTGAATTGGGCCTGGAAATGGACTAGCACCCAGTATAGATCATAAAGCACTGGCATCATATGATCATATTGGCCAGTCCCTGTTAACAATTTCACTGCCATATTTTGGACCTGAAGCGAAGGAAAAGAAAACAGGAAAGAAAGGACCAACAGCCACATTCTGTCTTCCTCCCTCCAGCACACCCCAGTTATCTGTTAGCTGTACTTCAATGTTCAGTCGTTCAGTCATGTCCGATGCTCTTCGTGACCCCATGGAACACAGCACGCCAGGCCTTCCTTTCCTCCGCTCTCTCCTGGAGTGTGCTCAAGTTCATATTCATTGCATCGGTGATGCTATCCAGCCATCTCAACCTCTGCCGTCCCCTTCTCCTTTTGCTTTCAGCCTTTCCCAGCATCAGGGTCTTTTCCAGAGAGTTTTCTCTTCGCATTAGGTGGCCAAAATATTTGAGCTTCAGCTTCAGTATCTGTCCTTCCAACAGTCAGGGTTGATTTCCAATCGGTTGTTCCATGTCCAGTTCTTACTGTTGCTTCTTGACCCGCGTACGGGTTTCTCAGGAGACAGGTAAGGTGGTCTGGTACTCTCATCTCTTTAAGAATTTGCCAGAGTTTGTTGTGATCCACACAATCAAAGGCTTTAGCATAGTCAATGAAGCAGAAATAGACTTTTTCTGGAATTCTCTTGCTATCTCCATGATCCAGCGAAAGTTGGCGATTTGATCTCTAGTTCCTCTGCCTCTTGAAAACCCCGCTTGTACTTCCAGTAGTTCTCGGTTCACATGCTGCTGAAGTCTGGCTTGTAGGATTTTGAGCATAACCTTGCTGCCATGTGAAATGAGCACAATTGTGCGGTAGTTTGGACACTCTTTGGCATTGCCCTTCTTTGGAAATGGAATGTAAACTGACCTTTTCCAGTCTTGTGGCCACTGTTGAGTGATCCAAATTTGTTAGCATATTCAGTGCAGCACTTTAACAGCATAATCTTTTAGGATTTTAAATAGCTCAGCTGGAATACTGTCATCTCCGCTAGCTTTGTTGTTAGTAACGCTTCCTAAGGCCCACTTGACTTCACTCTCGAGGATGTCCGGCTCAAGTTCAGTGACCGCACTATCACGGCTATCAGGGACATTAAGATCTTTCCTGTTTAGTTCTTCTTTGTCTTCTTTCCACCTCTTCTTAATCTCATCTGCTTCTGTTAAGTCCCTGCCTTCTTTGTCCTTTATCATGCCCATCTTTGCACAAAACGTTCCCTTGAGAGCTCCGATTTTCTTTAAAAGATCTCTAGTCTTTCCCATTCTATTGTTTTCCTCGATTTCTTTTCATTGTTCATTTAAAAAGGCCTTCTTGTCTCTCCTTGCTATTCTCTGGAACTCTGCATTCAGTTGAATATATCTTCCCCTTTCTCCCTTGCTTTTCCCTTCCCTTCTTTCCTCAGCTACTTATAAAGCCTCATCAGACAGCCACTTTGCTTTCTTGCATTCCTTTTTCTTTGGGATGGATTGAGTTGCTGCCTCCTGAACAATGTTACGGACCTCCGTCCATAGTTCCTCAGGCACTCTGTCTATCAGGTCTAATCCCTTAAATCTATTCCTCACCTCCACTGTATATTCATAAGGAATATGATTTAGGTCATATACCTGAATGGTTTAGTGGTTTTCCCTGCGTTCTTCAATTTCAGCTGAAATTTTGCAATAAGACTCTAGTGGTCGGAGCCACAGTCAGCTCCAGGTCTTGTTTTTACTGACTGCATAGAGCTTCTCCATCTTTGGCTGCAAAGGACATAATCCATCTGATTTCGATATTGACCATCTGGTGATGTCCATGTGTAGAGTCGCCTCTTGTGCTGTTGGAAAAGAGGGTTTGCTATGATCAGCATGTTCTCTTGGCAAAACTCTATTAGCCTTTGTCCTGCTTCATTTTGTACACCAAGACCATGCTTGCCTGTTATCCCAGTGAGTTCTTGACTTCCTACTTTAGCATTCCAATCCCCTGTGATGAAGAGGACATCTTTTGTTGATGTTAGTTCTAGAAGGTGTTGTAGGTCTTCATAGAACCGATCAACTTCAGCTTCTTCGGCCTCAGTGGTTGGGGCATAGACTTGAATTACTGTGATGTTGAATGGTTTGCCTTGGATTCGTACTAAGATCATTCTATCGTTTTTGAGATTGTACCCCACTTCTGCTTTTCCCACCCTTCTGTTGACTATGAGTGCTACTCCATTTCTTCTAAGGTATTCTTGCCCACAGTAGTAGATATAATGGTCACCTGAATTAAATTCGCCCATGCTTGTCCATTTTAGTTCGCTGATATCCAAGGTGTTAATGTTCAATCTTGCCATCTCATGTTTGACCACCTCCAGCTTACCTTGATTCATTGATCTTACATTCCATGTTCCTAAACAATATTGTTCTTTACAGCATCGGACTTTCTTTTCACCACCAGACACATCCACAGCTGAGTGTCAAACCTCCTGTAAGTTATCTCAGAAGACCCTTGGGGGAATGGAGGGGTTTTTTTTCCAGGGAACAGCTGGATTGAGGGAGATTACACACACACACACACACACACACACACACACACTAGAAGAATATAGTTCTTCATATTCCCTGGGATGTTTATTCCTCATTTTGTCCATTCCCTGAGCATATGCAGAGTGTGCTTTTTATTCAAACAAAGAGAAAGTTGCTGATCTTTCCCTTCATGCGGCATTTGTCCAAGTGTGACTGCTTCAGAAAGAACTTTCCATTATACTGTCTCTTTTTCTTCATGAGTTCTTACCTGTTTCTTACCTGTGTTCGGTCAGACTCAGCATGAGTTTTCCTCCACCTGCATTCTAGCCATCTCCCCTCTTGCTTCATTGCCCTCAGCTCAGGTGTATACCAAGGAGCTGGCTGGGCTCTGCTCAGAAGTAGAGTGTGCTTGGGCACGATCGTGTCAACCGCCCGAGTCATCTCTGCATTCCGCAGAGCAACCTGGGCTTCGACAGGAGCACCAGCCATACCAGCAGGAAAATCCCCCAGAGCCCTCTGGAATCCATCGGAATCCATTAATCTCCGGGGGCGGACCATTTTAATAGGTCCCCCACCCTTGCAGAGAGGGAAGGCTGCCAGGAGTCTAAACCTCAGCAGGAAGTGATCTGACCATGACAAAGGGACAGATGTTAATTCCTCCACTTTCAGATCACCATCCTCCTGCCCAGTCGAGAAAACCAGATCAAGCGTGTGTCCCTTTATATGCGTTGGGCCAATGACATGTTGGGACAGCCCCATGGTTGTCATGGTGGCCATGAAGTCCTGAGCCGCCCCGGATACAGCGGCCTCGGCATGGAAGTTGAGATCCCCCAGGACCATCATCCTAGGGGTCCTCAACACCAAGTCCGAGACCACCTCCGTCAGCTCAGGCAGGGAGTCTGATGGGCAGCGGGGTGGGCGGTACACCAACAGAATCTCTAATCTGTCCCAGGTACCCAACACAAGGTACAAGCACTCAAGATCTGCACTCGAATGAGCAGGAAGCCTGGAGAGGGAGATTGAATTCCTATAGACCATGGCAACCCCCCCTCCCCAACCCTCAAGTCGATGTTGGTGCTGCATCGAGTACCCAGGGGGGCACAGCTGGGAGAGAGTGACCCCTCCCAGTTCCTCCACCCAGGTCTCAATAATATATACCAGGTCAGCCCCCTCATCCACAATCAAATCATGGATGAGGGAGATTTTATTTTGGGCCGACCTGGCATTCAGCAGCAGCACCACCAGACCTGAGGGCAGACTGGTAAGGCTTGTGTAGGAGTAAGTTGCATTGAACTCAGTAAGACTTACTTCTGAGTAGACATGCACAGAATTGGTCCTCCTCTCTGCTCAGCTTCGTATTTCCACATCCAGTTCATTATCAGACCTCCTGTTAGTTATCTCAGAAGACCCTTAGGGGAATTGGGGGGGGTTTCCAGGGAACAGCTGGATGGAGGGAGATTCCACACACATACACACACACACACACACACACACACACTAGAAGAATATAGTTCTTCATATTCCCTGGGATGTTTATTCCTCATTTTGTCCATTCCCTGAGCATGTGCAGAGTGTGCTTTTTATTCAAACAAAGAGAAGGTTGCTGATCTTTCCCTTCATGCTGCATTTGTACAAGTGTGACTGCTTCAGAAAGAACTTTCCATTATACTATGTCTTGTTCTTCAAGAGTTTCATATAACAGAAGTATGATGTAGTGGTTAGAGTCCAGCCCAAAGTCAGCCAGTGAGATAACTAACAGGTTTGATAATGAGCTGGATGTGGAAATACAAAGCTGAGCTGGGGGCAAGTGGGGTGCTGACATGTGAAGGACTAAGTAGCATTGAACTCAATAAGACTTACTTCAGAGTAGACATGCACAGAGTTGGTTCTCCTCTCCATTTTAGCCTCACAATGTCACCAACAAGGCTGGATGTGGAAATAGAAAGCCTCGCAGGGGAAATAATACCTCGTGCAGGGCTCCAGACCGGCATGGTCATTTTAAAAGGTTTTGTCTTTCTTTCAAACAGCGTTGCTTTAAACCAAGAGTGCATCACTCAGGCACAACTAGGGCAGCCTTGTTTTGGGAAGCCCTGAGGAGGAGGAAGTGTTTTGGCTGAAAGTAATTACTGCACGTCTCAGGGCAGGGGAAAAATACGTAAATAGCCTTTCTTATGGAAGTTATGCAGACTCACGGAGGTGGCTGGGCACCAGAATTACAGCTGTCCGTACGGATTTATCTTCGTACTTCTCAGAGTGGAAAAAAAAGAGGAGAATTTCGGGGGCTTGCAAACGATGGTACGGAGCACTGGCCGCAAACTGCGGAAGTCAAGTGGCACGGAAGGTACACAATTCGTACATCCCTACCTTTCGCTCTGCACTCGTGCTTCTTCAAAGTCCATAGTGCCTTTAATATAGGCTGACCTCCAGTTGGAGCGCTCATGGGTTACAGCTTCCCAGTTCTCAATGCTTGTGTTACATTTTTTTAGATTAGCTTTAAGAACATCTTTAAATCTCTTTTGCTGTCCACCAATATTCTGTTTTCTGTTCATAAGTTGGGAATAGAATAGCTGCTTTGGAAGACAATAATCAGGCATTTGAACAATATGGCCAATCCAGTGAAGTTGATGTTGGAGAATCATTGTTTCAATGCTGGTGGTCTTTGCTTCTTCCAGTAGTGTAGGCTCCAGGAGTGTACCCAAGTCACCTGTAGTTTTAGAGGGGCCTAGAGATCCATAATGCTTTGCTTAGGTTCATTATAAGTGCAATTCTGTTGCTAGTGGGCCTCTGAGCATGTGAGATGAGTCAAAGGTTGATAGCGTGGCCTCAGCACATTCCATGCTAATGAAGGCTGGTATCTTATCAGGGCCTAGGATGTGCCTGAGAAGTGAGGCTATGTTTATGCTGAGTTACAAGTGGCTGTGCTGGGAAAGTTCTGATTGTTTTCCTTCTGAACAAGCACTGTTAGTCTATGCTGGGAATGAACGCTAATTAGTGCTTGCTGCTGTCATGCTGCCTCAGTGCTGACATGTATGGTATAAAACGCATTTGACCCCATGGCTCTGGGTTCAGAGAAGCTGTCTGATCTCACCATTGGGTACGCCTGTGTGCTGTAAGTACTCAATAAAGTCTCCTTGTAAGCAAACCTGGGTCTGGATTATCATTATCTAGCTATTTGCGTTGCCCTTATTTTCGCCGTAGTCTACATAAATCTTTACGTAGACTACAGGGACCAAATAAGGAACGCAAATGGTGGCGTCCCATGGAGGCCACCATTTGCGTATGCACTTTTTTTTTTTCCAAAGTCACCCATGATAGGCTACATAACGATTAACGTAGCCTATCACGGCTGACTTTGGAGATCTAGCCGTAATAGGCTACGTTGATCGTTACGTAGCCTATCACGGGGTTTGTTTGTTTTTTACTTCAGCTGTAATGGCGGCAGTGGCAGCCGGTCGAAAGACCGGCTGCCGCCCCCGCTCCTGCCGAAAGCCCGCTGAACCGCCCCCGGGACCCGCCGCCAGGAGGGACATTCGGCTGCAGTAAGTCCCATCCCAGGGGGGGCGGGGGGCGGAGAATTTCACCGCCGATTTCGGGGGGCTGAATGCATTGGTGCTCGTCCCACCGAAGATTTGGGGAGAAATTCTCCGCCATCCCTAAAAACATGCAGTTTCCTGCTACGACGCAGCTTTCTTTCGCTGGGAGGGACGGGGTCATGAAGTGCACGTAGCCTGCCTGAGGCTGAGTCACGAACTGCACGTAGCCTCATCTTTTGTTTTATTGTCTGTGTGTGAAGGTGAGGTCAGGTTCAGGTCAGGTGAGGTGAGGTCAGGTGAGCGAGATCCCTCCAGGCCACCCCCCCACCCCACCAGGAAGATAACGTCTTTGAGGGGAGGGAACTCATCGACCATTTATCCCACGGATTCTTGCCTTCAGTTCACATAGGATGGCGGTTGTGCATGTCCAGCAGCCTCAGTTGCTCCAGGCCAGACTCCAAAGTCCACTCCAGACTAGAACAGAGGCGCCGCTGCCACAGACAGAGTGTCCATCCCAGCAGCTGCAAGGAGTGTGTTTCTGCATCCCCCCGTTCTACGGCACTGCAGTTCAACCTTTATTACAGTGAATGTATGTTTACTTTACCTGAATGTGCCCCTATGATTAGTGATTTTGGGTTGAGATGGAAGAGCAGGGGGAACTGGGTGGGAAGGCATCCTCCCTCCAGCAGCCTTTGTTAGTCTGCTGGGCCTGGGTCCGGCTTTCTAGGATTAATCCATGTACCTATGTATTTCTGAGTGGTTGGGGCAGGGGGGACTGGGTGGGGGGGAAGGCATGCTCCAGCAGCCATTGTTAGTCTGCAAGGACTCCATCCCCCATCCTCCTGGGCTTTCCAGGATTAATCCATGTGCCTATGTATTTCTGAGTGGGTTGGGGTGGGGGGAACTGGGTGGGGGGGAAGGCATGCTCCAGCAGCCATTGTAAGTCTGCAAGGACTCCATCCCCCATCCTCCTGGGCTTTCCAGGATTAATCCATGTGCCTATGTATTTCTGAGTGGGTTGGGGTGGGGGAAACTGGGTGGGAGAGAAGGCATGAGTGGCCATTGTTAGTCTGCCGGGCCCAGGAAGGACTCCATCCTCCAGCATCCTGTGTGTACTGTAGGCTTGTGTTTTTCAGGCCGCATGGATGGACTACATCCTCCATCCTGGGCTTTTCAGCCTAGTCTGCTGTACAATATGCCCCTGTTTAGTTAGCACTGAATGGCTGGATTGGAGGGTAACTACTTCTACACTGTACTATATCTGCGATAAGGCTGTTCACATGATTTCAGCTTTGCCACATGCATTTATGTCTCCTTCTGCCCAGAGACATGAACATGGAGAAAAGAGGAACCCGTGGCCAATCCAGCACTCAAAAGAGGCGTGGACGCCCGGCGAGAACATACACCACTGAGGTTGCATTTCAGCGGTATTTTAATAATGAGATGGAAGTGGAGGAAGCCCAAGGTGTGACCAGCAGCGACAGCGGCCCCAGCCCCAGCCCACCCCGCACCTGTAAGCAGCGCACACCACCAATTACCGCCAAAAAAAGTGGTGCAGGCACAGCTGGCCACAACTCCAGAGGAAGAGGAAGGAAGTTCATGGATGGTGAGCAGAAGGGCAGTGTCTCCAAACCCAAAGCGGATGAAAATGTTTCCAAGGAGACTCTACAGCGGCGGAATGAAAGTCAAGATATCTACCTCATTCCAAAGGATGAATCTGGTAAAACTCTGTCATCACAGGTGCTTATAAATATCTGGATACAAATAAATATCTTCAAATATTTGAATAGTCCCTACATTAGCCTTCTGCAACCTGCAGCTTTCCAGATGTTTTGGACTACAACTCCAGCATTATTAACCATTGGTCATGCCGGCTGGGCCTGATGGGAGTTGAAGTCCAAAACCTTTGGAGGGGACCATTTGGGGAAGGGATCTTCTTCTTCAACACAACAAAACATACACGACTGTTTTACATTCATTCATATTCTTTGCTGTGAACATATTTCATATTATTTAAATGTTACATGGTACTCCAGTACTAAAGAAAACCCCAACTCTTTAAAAGAACTGCAGTACTTTCTCAAACGATACACCTTTTCAGTGGGAAAACACTTCAGTGTTTTGTGCTTGCTTTGTTTCCAAAGCCATTCATCATAGTTTGCTGTCTTGTTTGGCCTTGATCTCTTTTAACTAGAGCTGCAATGTGAATTGATTAAGCAATTACATTTCTGAGGATGGTTTTTAAAAGAGGGCCTGACTAATCAGGCACTGCTCCCGGGGGACCACAAATGCACCCCGGAAAAAAGCAGTGGGATTTGCCAAGTATGTGCTCAGGTCAGGACCAGCCCTATTGTTCGGTAGCAGCGAGGTGTTGGGGCACAGAACTGGGGGTGCTCCTCAGTCTGCATTGTACCTTCTCAGCCAGCTTGTTGTCCTTTGGTGTGGTGAAAGAAGCTCTCCCATTGTCACTGTTCAAGTAAGATTCAGCTATCGCTCTATGTAGGATGGAGGGGTGCCATTTTATCCTTTGCCTCAGGAAGCAAAATGCTTTGGGCCAGCCCTGTAGGTGCTGAGTCCCACACAGTGGTATAATAGAGCTGATACAAAGGAGTGGACCTTGCAAGGGAGCCAGATATCTCCTCCCCCATGCTTTTCAGACTTTCACCAATGAGAACACGTTTGGATAACTCTCGTTGAGTTTCCAAGTCTGTACAGAACATTTTTTTTGCACCTAATGTGTTTTCGCAGTGCTAGCTAGTGCAGTAGTAGCTTACATCTGCACGTTGTGTCATGTTGATTGATCGCAATTCCAAGCTATGTTTCATAGATTTCTACAACTACACAGTTTTATTCTCTTGGCTATTACTCATGTGTAAAAGTCGCATTTTTCATGAAACTCTGCTTCTATGTATTTTGAATCTTTACAGAGACGCCCACAACCCTCCTCCCTGCATCCGACAGCGGAAGTGGGACAGGTGAACCAGGTCCACAGCTGCCTGCTGATGATCACCTCGTGGGCGGCGGCTCAGGGGATTTTGAAAGAAAGGCCGGAGGACTTAGCGTCATCAGTGATCCGGACAGCGAAGATGATGAGGAGCTCTTCTATATCACTGATGTCCCTGCTGAGACTGGGTCTGACTCTGTTCTCCACTTCCAGCCTTCTGCGTTCTGCGGGACCAATCCCAAACCTCAGGAACAAACGTCCCCTGCCAAGCACTGGTCAGCGCCATCAACAACACCGACAACAACACCATCCACAGATGAGCGGAAACATGCAGCTCCAGATGCCACCTCATCTGGAACTGAAACCCCCATTCCCCAAAGAAGAAATGGTGGTGGCAGGGTGAGCTCCTATGTGTGGCGCTTCTTCAAATATGCAGAGAACAACCGCTATGTCGTGATTTGCGATATTTGTAGAAGCCGTGTGCGGCTAGGAAAAGAAGGGGGCTGTCCACGAGTGGGCACGTCTGCCATGAGGCGAAACGTGGAGGTGCATCATCTGCTTCTTGTGCCCAAAGATAGCAACGGGAAGCCACAACCATCCAAAAAGAACAGTACCGCCTTCTTTGCCTCATCGTCCAAAGACCTCACGCAAAGTGGTCTGGGTGAGAAGGGCACAGAAGGCAGCTTCACTAAGAGGCAGGCGTCACTGGAGAAATGCCTCACGCTGACACAGAAATTCCCCTCTGACAGCGCCCAGGCACGACAGTGGAATCACCTCCTGACAGTGGCCATTGCAGCACGTATGCTTCCCTTCTCCCTGGTAGAAGATGAAGACTTTTTGACCTTACTTAAGAGCATCTGCCCTCGGTGGGATGTCCCCTCTCATCACTACATTAGTGGCGTAGCCATTCCAGCCCTGGCTTCTGCAATCAGACGGGTGCTCCAACAGGATTTGAAATGTGCAGTTGGAGGAAGTGTACATTTAACGAGTGACACATGGACAAGTAACCAAACAAAGTCTTATCTGTGTGTCACTGCGCAATGGGTATCCATCAGTGCGAGCAGCCGACTGACTCGTAGAACAGCGACATTGTCCCTCACAATGCTCTCAGGGACACACACAGCGGAAAACATCAGCAGTAGCATCAGTGGTGTTGTTCAGTCCTGGTTGGCCCCCTTAAATCTTACAGTGGGCTGTGTAGCAACAGACAATGCCTCCAACTACCTAAAAGCAGCCAGCATCGCACAGCTAAACCACATTCAGTGAGTTGCGCACTGTTTGAACCTTGTGGTGCGTTCTGGATTGAGCAACGTATCTCCTAAAATAGGCAAGCTACTTAAGGTGGCCCGATCCATTTGCACCCACTTCAGGCAGTCCTGCTCAGCAATGGAGGCAATCGACGCCATCCAATGTAGCCGTGGCCTTCCAGAACACAAATTCATTTTGGATGTGTGCACACACTGGAACAGCACATTGCATATGCTTCAGAGACTCTGTGAGCAGAGATCAGCTATAAACAACTACATTACTGAGAAACAACACCACTCCAAATTTTTTGTCACACCACATCAGTGGCTCTGGATGCAAGACCTGGTGGACATTTTAAACATTTTTGATGAATGCACAACGGTACTGAGTGCAGACTATGCCACACTGGGCCAAGTTCTACCTGTGCTGAAGATTATAGAGGGGGTGCTGAGAAAACGCCATGCTGAGCTTTGTGAGTGCACCAGTGCTGTAGGCAGTCAAGTCCCCAATCCTGCAGTTAGGCTTGCTGAATTCCTTCTGCAGGAGCTGGGCACCAACAAACACATAACGTCAATGAGGGGGGACATGAAATACGTTGCTGCTGCATTCCTTGAACCACGGTTCCAAGATAGCACAACAAGGGCGGTGCTGCCAAACCAGAACCCTGACTTCCAAAGTGTAAAAACATATTTGACAGAGAAAGTCATGGAGTGCTGCCGCAGCCAGAGAGATGTGCTGGATGAGAAGGAGCTGGGGAAGAGTGAGGCTAGTAGAACTACTACCTCCCCTGAAGATAATATCTGCAGCAGTAGCACCATCACCAGCAGGGGGGGCCGGGCAATGATGACGCCACAGCAGCTGCACCACCAACACAACATACAGAGTCAGACACAGGGGCATCTTGTCTCAAGTTCAACTTGTACTCCTCAATGGCAGTGGAGCTTGGTGTAAGTGGGAGCAGGCAGGGGGAATGTGCCAAAGCAGCCAGGAAAGGATCAGCCTATGATGTGGCTATCCAGGAACTGGAAGCTTATTCCAGAGAATTTCTTAGGAACACAGAGCAGCCCAGAGAGTGATCCTCTCCTATACTGGGAGACAAAACGTGGCGTTTGGCCACATCTGACCAAAGTCACCATTTGGCATCTATCTTGCCCTCCCTCGAGTGTGGCCTCTGAAAGGCTTTTCTCCACCACAGGCAACATTGTCACCACCCACCGAAGCAGACTCACGCCACAACATGTCTCCACCCTCGCCTTCATACGCTCCAACAGGGGATGGATTCCCAAGGAGCACCTCCCCCCCCACCACCAGCTGTCAGCAGCAGAGTAGAGCAGTCATCAAGTGACGAGGAGGAACCCTGGGATGATGATACTGCTGCTAATGTGAGCCAGAGTTCTGAGGGACAATGAGGCAGAATGATACAATTTATGAGTGTGGTCACACTGAGGTGTCCCTCAGAACTTTGTCCAAACAAGCAGTCCCTGTCTGGCCCGGGCAGAGCCCAAAGCACTGGCGATATGTGGCGGAGCTTTATAATACCTCACATGCAGAGTCCAGTTGCTCTGCCCAACTTGAGTGTGGCAGCCTATGCAACAGCGTACATCCCTACTACACACACACACACACACACACACACACAGAGTTTTCTATGCATCCCAGAGTACTTCGCTATCGACTGTATATGTGTATCTTTACCCCTCTGAATGTTAGTATGATTCTGATTCTGCAAATGTATGTATAGTTCTAATTCTCTTGATGTGTGCTTTTAATTCATTTGAAATTCTTTCATAAATCAAGGAATTGCTTTCAAAGACCTTGTTGTGGTCTCTCCCTGGACTCCCTCAGCTTTTGGGTTTTCCTAAGCACCGAGAGTTCTATGTGAAAAGATCCCTCTGGTATGTGTCCAGTTTACATGTATGTGATATGCACCTCCACGTAAAACAAAGCATACTTCATAGAATCATAGGGTTATAGAATCATAGGGTTGGAAGGGGCCTACAAAGCCATCGAGTCCAACCCCTGCTCAATGCAGGTATCTAAGCCAGAGCATCCCTGGCAGATGGCTGTCCAGCCTCGTCTTGAATGCATTCATTCATAACGTCAGGGATGCTGACTGACCATCTCCCTATGAGGGAAGCTTACAGCAGCTGTGCTTGTTTGGCTGGGATTCTGGGAAGGCATTCTTGTTGCGGTTAACAGTAAGCAAACACAGAGATCATTGTGTACAATGATCTAGATTTAAAAAATTATATCTGTGGACTTGAACCAAGGAATTGTTACCTTTTTTTTAGAAAGAACTTTATATACAAACAGAACAGATCAAAACAAAACACAGAAACAATTGCAATGTTGGGCTGGGCACTGGCTGGCTGCAGGCCTCAGTTCGTAGGAGGAGGATGCAGTTCCCACTCCATGGCCTCCACCCTTCTTTGAAGGTCGTCACCTGTGTGTAGAAAGAGAAGAATAAAGCACAATGGTAATATGCATCTTGCAGGCAGAGTTGTTAGCTCAGGTCAGGTGCCATTCTGTAGTACTACTTACAGGTCCTCCTTAGCATCTGGACGTCTCTCATCAGACACATCAGGAGCACAAGAGGAGGGGCTTCTTCTGTGGAAGAAGGGTGGCCTTCCTCCACAGATGCTGCTCCTCTTGCTGCTGGCTCTTCCTCCTCCTCCTCCTCTTCCTTGTCCTCCTCCTCTTCTTCCTGTTCCTCCTCCTCCTCTGTCCTCTCCCTCTCCACGGCCCTCAGTGCCTCCTCTGCCAGCAAGGCACGATGTGCAACTGTGGGATGTCACAGTAACAGAATGAATGCATTTATATATGTGGTGAGTGAACAAAACCACAGTCATTGATTGATCTGTCTATCACCATCCCCACTACCATAAGAACCACTGATTCTGTCCTCCCACCACAAGGTCTAATGATGAGGGGATAATTAGGGAGGCAGATTATATAGTACTGACTATAGTTTTGGTGTGATGGGGACTGTTGGACTTCTGTAAACATGCACAGGATTGCACTTCTAGTCACCCCACTTCTACATTTGCAATGCCATGGTATCTGTTTATTCTATTGATGCATTGCATAAATGCCACCTTTTTTCCTAGCGCAAGGAGCCCAAGGCGGCTCACATTAGCCTCTTCCTCTCTATTTAACGCTCACAACAACAACACTGAGGTAGGCTGGGGCTTTCTGACTGGGCCAAAGTCACCCAGCGAGCTTCCATGGCTGAGTGGACTATGCCCAGATCTCCAAGCTCTCAGATGAACACTTGCTCATGAGTTGACTTGAGTGCCAATGTCTTGGTAGAAAGGTGGGGTGGGTGGGGTGCAAAAATTCAGCAATCACTACATGAAGAAGGATGATGTGCACACCGAGAGGCTGGTCCTGTTGCTGCTGGGCTGGTGCCAGTCCCCCTGTGTGCACTGCAGAGACCGGCAGCAGCAGCATTTCCCTGGAAATGGACAGCGTGTCAGTCAGTGTGTAATATGAGTTGTAGCCAGGCCCGCATAATCCTATGCATGTGGTTGTACAGGAAAAAGCAATGCAGTTCCCAGCATCCCTTCAACCAGCCAAAGTGGCCAGAAGATGTTGGGACCTTTTTCTGTCCAAGTTCAACAAGCATAGGATTGCAGGCTAAATGTCAGGATTTGTTTGTTTCTGCATGAGACCACAAAGAGATAGCTTCATTTTCGGTACACATCCTTGTCTTCATATTTAGTTAAGCTTGATGATGGGATGGGATAACTATAACTTACCAGGCATATACCTCTGCAAAAATGGGGGCTGGCCTGCTTTGACCCACATTCTGTGGATGCACCAGTAGTAGGTGGGGGGGTTGGACAGCGGTGCCCACCTCTGGGCAGCAGCAATCCCCTCTCTGACGAAGGACTGCTTTAGTGCCTTCCATTTGGACCTCAATTGTGCGATGGTGGCCCGCTTGCTCCATCCTCCTCTTTATCTGGGCCCAATAAAGTACTTTGCGGCAGGAGGAGCTGCCAAACAGCACTGCCACTGCCTCGCTGCTCTTAATGTTGATGAGGAGGGCCTTGGTCTCCTCATGGTCCCACCTGCTGCCACGCACTGGTGCAGCCATTTTAGAGCAGCCACACCACTACTACACACAAACACACACACACCAAGACAGCCACACACAACCACCACTTAACTACACACACACAGACCAAACCGGACAGAAACACCACAGTGCACAACTACACACACACACAGAGACCAGACAAAACCTCCACAATGCACAAACAACAGGAAATCCACTAAGCACCACCACTAACACACCACCACCACCACACAACAGAACTCCACCCACAAATCACCACGCAGATGCAAGCGCAAATGCAGATGACATTCAGGACGTTAGCAGGAAGTTGACGACAGATTTTGCGGAAGCGGAGCTGCAGCTCCATTTTTTTTTTATTGTGAGGCCATTAGGTTAACAAGACCAGTAAACGCGAGGATCATCAAGCACAAATACACAGAAATTAATAAAATTACAGTCCCTGTCCCTGTCCGAGAAAACAAGATAGTGGGGGAGCGCACAGAGGGCGGGAAACATTTCGGGCAGCAACGAAAAAAAATACATAAATAATTACGGAAATAGTGGGAAAGTTCTGGCCAAGGCAATCCACAATGGCAAAAGTGCGGGGGAAGCTACAGGGGGATTCCCCCCTAGGGAGGAAATACGTAAGCAATCCCAACAATGGCGAGAGTGTGGCGGAAGCTACGGGGGGATTCCCCCCTAGGGAGGAAATATGTAAGCAATCACAACAAGGGAGAATGCGGAGGAAATTACATAGGGTCAATTCCGGCCAACGGAAACTACGTAAATATTTGTGACGAATAGTCTTTCGCAGAATGGCGGAATGGGACAGGTGGCTATTGGGCGCGGAGAATTTTTTGATGTTTGCTGCGATTTTATTTATGTAACTTTCGAGGCGAGGAAAAAAACACAATATTTCGGGGGTTTGCGGACAGCGGGGCGGGACAGAGGACGCTGACTGTGAAAGTCAAGCAGGATGGTAGGAGCACAATTGGTACATCCCTAATATATAGTTAAAGAAGGTATGCCCTAAAAAGGTACGACCGATGCATTTTCTGTCCTTATGTTGAGACTTGATGACTCAGAGAAAAGACAGGGTCTACTTTGTAATTTTTTTAATTATTCTGTTTTGTACTATTGCCCTTGGAAGGCCCATGGGTAATCCAAGGCCACCATGGGAAAAATCAGTACCTCAAACAGCCAGTTTCTACTCTTACATGCAACGCTCAGTCTATAAAAACCCTTGTCCAAACAAGTTGTTCCACCACAATCTGGGAGGTTCATTTGAGGCAGGCACAGCTCTGTCAATTGAAGGCTTTCTGTATCTTCTTCCAGGACTGATACTGCTGATGTTGTCCATCAGTGATCACAAAGAGTTGGGGGTTTATCAAGATTTGTCAGCATTCCATCTGATTTTGCTGTTGCTACTATTACACTATTCTTCTAGCAAGAGTTTGAACTCCTCCAATCGTAGCTGGAGGACAACAGTTCAAACTCGTTCACACAGACCTTCGGATGAGATCATCATTGGCCAATTTGTGTCCATGACAGTTGCTAAGATCATTACCCAGGAGTTTACAAAACACCCAAGTTATTCCACTGCAAGAAATGCTTAGTAAGTTGCTCGCATGCATGCATGCATGCATGCATGCTCTCTCTCTCTCATGAAAAGTGCTGTACTGTGCCCAGTGATCATTCTAAGCTTCAGAAAACAAATTACTAATGTTGAGAACCAACTTAACTCTTCCCAATTTACCAGTCTCTTTCTTCAGTCTTCCATTCTTTTCTCAATGTGAACCCTTCCATCAGATCATTTTTTTTGCTCTTTGTGCTCCTCGACAGAAGCACAAAGCTTCTCTCTAGAAGAAAGGATTCCAGTCTCTACAGCAACTGCTGGCCAGCTTCTTACATTGTGCTTGTGTCCCACCCACAACCATGGCATGCATCAGGGTTGGGACTTGGGAGGGAGTGGGAGAGGGAGAGATTGGCATGAAGGTGGTGAGATGAAGTCAAATGGGTGGGATGGGAAGATATGGGAGTGAAGGAGGCATGGCAGAGATAGAGGGTGGAGAGAAGTTGGGAGGGAAAGAGAGGTGGAAGAGAAAGATCCTCCCATGGTTCACTGAGTGATTGGGCAGAAGGGGACTGGGAAGTTGGAGGAGCAGGATGCGCTACACTGATGTTTACCTAGGGTAAATTACCTAGGGAGATGGTGGGCTCTCCCACACTGGAGGCGTTCAAGATGAGGCTGGACAGCCATCTGTCAGGGATGCTCTGACTTGGATTCCTGCATTGACCAGGGGGTTGGACTCAACGGCCTTGTAGGCCCCTTCCAACCCTACTATTCTATGATTCTATGACTTGTGTTAGCCCTACAGCTGTAGTCATTCTTGTTTTGTATCCTATGCTATATGTGCAGATTTCAGAAAGGAAGTAAACTGTGTTCGAGAAAAAAGAAATTACGTCTTAAGAATACTTGTCAGGTAATGCTATGAGTGTTTAACCAGAAATAAGTCTCAATATATTTAATGGGGCTTACTCCCAGGTATGGGATTACAGCTTTAGTGAGCTTTCCAGGTGAAGAGGGATTTGGTTTTGGATTTCACAGATCCAGAACCGAAATGTTTGCCGCTTCTCTGCCGTGATTCTCTTTAGCTTACTTGTTGCATACATCTGTTCATGTTATCTAACAAGACAACCCGTGTATCATTAGTATGAGCAATATTCAAAAATGAGCAACCTTTGTCAGGAGAGAGACCAAGGAGTGTTTGGTCCCTGCTGACACTTCTGGATCTCTCCAAGGCATTCAATAACATCAGTCAGAGGATCCTCCTGGAGTGACTGTCTGAGTTGGGGGCACTGCTTTGTGGCATCTCCATTCCAACATGGATGGCTGTTTCCAGAGGGTGGTGCGGGGGGGGGGGGCTTGGCCCTGTGGAGCCACCAGTTTGGGGTTCAGCCAGGGTTGATTCTGTCTCCCATGCTGTGTAATACCTACATGAAACTGCTGAGTGGGGTCATCCAGAGTTTCGGGGTGTTCTATAGCCAGTATGTGGATGACACAGTTTTACATCTTCTTTTTACCTCAGACAAGTGACTGGTGGTGGATGTGCTGAACTGGCTTCTGGCCTTGATTATGGACAGCATAAGAGCAAATAAACTGGAACCTAATCCAGACAAGACTGAGGCTCTGCTGGTGGCCAGATCCTCTGGCCAGATGGGGGAACTGCAGCCAGCTCTGGATGGGATCACACTCTCGCTGAAAGAGCAGGTGCACAGTTTTTAGGTACCCCTGGATTCATAATTGTAAGTGGGGGCTCAGGTAGCCTCTGTGGCACAGAATGCTTTCTACCAGCTTTAGCAGTTAGCCCAGCTGTTACCCTATCTGGATGGGGTTAACCAGGCATCAGTGATCTATGCTCTGGTAACCTCTAGGATTGGTTGCTGCAATGTGTTGCATTTTGTGCTGCTTTTCCAGAAACGGCATTTGGTCTAGAATTCAGTCACCAAGTTCTTCACTGAGACTAGGTGATATGAACATACATGCCAGTCCAGGCTCATCTTCAGTTGTGGCCAATTTATTTCTGGGCCAAATTTATACTGCTGGTCTCAACCTATAAAGCCCTACATGAGGCAGAACCTGAATAGCCCAAGGACAGCCTCTCCCCGTATGAACCTACCCAGTTCCCAAGGACGGCTTCAGAGACCCTTTTCTGTGTGCTCCCCCAAAAGAAACTTGAGGGAATGACATTTCAGGATGAGTCCATTTCTGTGATAGCCCTGTTTTCACAAAACTCTCCCCCTAAGGAAGTTTGCCTCATGCGGACACTGTCATTGTTTTAGCTCCGGCCGAAGACCTTCTTATTTTCCCAGGCATTTGGACATTAGCTATGGCCCAGTTCTTGTGAGCACCTTTTGTAGTGTTCAGTCCAGGCTGGTGGGGCGAATTCGTATATCGTGGATGAACGCTTTTTGTATTGTGATGGTTTTTGATTATGTTTTTTATGGTGAGCATTTTTATTTGTATTGTGCTGATTATGGTTGATGTTGACATTGATTTTTTTTTCTCTTATATGAATTAGTGATTTGTGTATGTTAAGTCATTTTGAGACTGTTTTGAATTTTTGTGGTAGGAAGCAATGCACACATTTTAATCAACATCACCATTGTCATCTTCCTATTTAGTAACATGACTGAATCATAACGGAACGTGCAGTATGCTTGATTTAATAATATATAACAATCCCATTGCAGCATGATCCCTAAAAGCTACCAGCATTTTCTTGCCTTCATTTTTGCCATTGGTGAGATCAACAAAAATGCTGAATTGTTACCCAACACTACACTGCGTTCCAAGGTATATGACAGTGCTTTTAATGCGAGGAGAAACTGTTGGGGCATTCTGAATATTCTTTTCACAGGTCCACAGATTCCCCCCAATTACAACTGTGTCAGAGAAGAGAAATTAATGGCTGTCATTGGAGGGCTCACCTCCCAAAACTCCATCCAGATGGCCAACTTCTTAAACACCTACAAGATACCACAGGTATGTGTTCAGGGTTAGAGACATGCAACCACATGGAAAGTTCCTAGTTGTATCAAAATTCCCTCCCCTCTCATCCTCCTGCCCCAGGCCACTAAGGTATTCATTGACTCCACTGCCATGACAGCATCTATGTCAATTCCTGGAATAAGAACCCACACCAGTAAGGATCCCAAGATGTGATTGCTGCATGGCAGAACTGTAAACATCCAGAATACTAGTTACCTCCTCATCATGCTTAGAATCTGCCCCCAGTCTGAGTATTGATAATACCAGTTGAGTTTCGTAGGAAATCTGAGATCCGACATTTAGAGCCACAGTGTTTGTGATAAGATTATATTGAATGAGATCAACATACTCACAAATGTTTGGATGGAGGCATTTCTTATCAAGAATAATGTAATGGTTTTCTCAGTCCTCATGATATCATATCACTCCCATTAGCTCAGCTATGGCGCCTTTGATCCAGCACTGAGGGACAAAACTCGCTTTCCTTCTTTCTACCAGATGGTCCCAAATGAAGATCTTCAGTATGTCGGGATTGTTGGGCTATTCAAGCATTTTGGATGGAACTGGATCAGCCTCATTGTTTCAGATGAAGACAGTGGTGAAACCTTCCTCCGAACGCTGAGACCAAGGCTCTTGCAGAATGATATTTGCATTGCTTGGACACTGGTGATTCCAGTAGTGACACTGTTTTTTAAAGAGGAAATACTTCAAGAAAAACTGAGACCAATGGAATCGGCTCTCCAATTGACTGAAATCAATGTGATCCTTGTGTATGGAGACAGTCAGTCTCTGGAGGCTTTACGACTAGTTTTATACTTCAATGAAATTGTTTATATGCATCCTATAGAGCGGGTGTGGATCACAACAGCTGAATGGGATTTCACTGCTTTAGTAACTGGAAGTAAATTCCCCACAAATTCCTTCAATGGCACCCTGTCGTTCAGACTACATGCAAACATGGTACCAGGATTTCAAGAATTTGTTGAGAGGATCAGTCCTTTCCAGTCCACTTTTTATTTCATCCATCAATTCTGGATCAATGCCTTTATCTGTTCATTCCCTATGTATAACCTCTATGTCCCAGTCAATGGAAACTGCACTGGGAAGGAGAAGCTGGGCAGCCTCCCCGGATCTGTGTTTGAAATGGGAATGTCTGGCCAGAGCTACAATATCTACAATGCTGTCTATGCTGTAGCACATGCTCTCCATGCCATGGATTCATCAAGAGACAAGTACAAAACAGTGGGAGATGGAAGAACATGGGATCTCCAGAAACTTCAGCCATGGCAGGTAGTTGCACCTCCAGGGACAAATCACAAAACATCTTAAAGCACCATAACAAAATTAATCCAAAATACAACAAAAGCAGAATAATAAATAAATTAACAGCAGAAAAAAGAAACCAATGTATCAAACTGAATTTCTTAGATCACAACCAAAAATGAAGATCTCAGCCTGTGTTTGGGACACAAACAGAGAGGGGGCCCTAGCTGGGTATCTCATCCACAAATTTATTTAGCCCCTTTCAATATAATCTCTGCTACAGGTTATCTCTACTGACTTATACATTCCCTGAAATATGGCTTCCTTTAGGAGATCTTGAATCTATTGCCAATCAATAGATTTCATTAGGTGACTCCAAGGTCTAGTATTATAAGAAAAGTAGAAAAAATTCTCCTTCTGCTCCTTACCATTCATAACCTTATAAGCCTCCATCATATCCTTCCTTAATTATGATGACCTTTTGAAAGTAATGAAGCTCTGCACAGGACATTCCTGATCATTTTGTTTGCCCTAATTAGATCTAGATGGTTCAACAAGAATGAAGGTAAGAAGAATGATGGAGAGCATCCAGGTTATAAGCCTAGTGGCAACAGGCCACGTAACTATGATACACACACAGAGACCAGACCCTGCCACAAACCCAGCTGGCAGCTCTGTCCCCGTATCTACCCTGACAACACTATTACAGGGCCTAATACTGTCAGTAATGTCACCCACAATATTAGGGTTTCATGCAGTTGCTCAACTTCCAATGTGATCTCCTCCTCCTCCTCCTCCAGTTTAATGTTATAAAATACCTAGCTGGTTTACATATCACAATATAAAATGGCAGTTTAAAATACACTACTAAAACTATTTCATTTTACAATAACAATAAAAGCACTACAAAAACAAGATGGAGAACCACCATGATTAATTCTGATTAATTACAAGCCAGAGAAAGCCTGCATAAACAAATGCGTTTTCTACAGCCATTTAAAATAGGGCTGTGTGTGGACGTCCCGATTTGCTTCAGACACTAATCTGGATCTTATGAATCGGCCCTGATTCGCTTCAGACTGATTCGGACCTGATCTGACTTGCTTCGGATTTGGATCCAAATTGAGATGTGGATATCCGAATTATTTGGAATTTATGTTTTCCCATTGACTTGCATTGGAACACAGAAATGACCACAACTTTTTCAGTGTTTATCATAAATGCATGAAATCTGGGCACCTGTCAGCCCCAGTGGAGGTAACTGAACCTGCAAAACTCCAGACAGTTTGGCCCAGCAGGTTTTTTGTGCTAGGCACAGGTAAAATTTGCTTTTTTTCAAGGAAATCTCTCAAAGCAAAGAGCTATATGTCTTCAGTGCTTCCACGGAAGTGCATGCAATTTGGGCACCTGGCAGCCCCAATGCAGCTACGCCATTTGCGTCCCTGCTCTTTGCCGTGATAGGCTACGTAAATATTTATGTAGCCTATCACGGCAAAGAGAAGGGATGTAAATGGCGTCCGCTATTCCGGACACCATTTTCTTCCACAGACTGGCAGCGGACGGCAGCAGACGGACCAGACCCGGCTGTTGGCAGGTAGGATCCATTCCGGGGCAACTTCGCAGGGTGGTGGAGGTGGGTGGTCCATTCCGCCACAGACTCTGAGGGCTGGAAAAGTCACACTGACTGAACTCAGCAGGGCTTATTTATTAATTGCACTGCTGCAATTTCTCCATATAATTTTATAAACCTTCCCCCTTGTTTGCCTTTCTTCTAAATTAAATAGCCCAGACATTGAAACCTTTTATAGTGGAGTTGTTCGAGCCCTGATCATTTTGGCAGCCTTTTTCCCCAGGAAGGGTAAGGTGAAGCCTCCAATGACAAAGATGGATTTAGAAGCACCCCCAAAGTAGTATCTGTTCCTTCAGAAGAAGTGCAACCCCATCCAGATTAAGTAAACAACTTAGTTCCTGGAACTGGGATCCCCCCACCCATGGGATCTCTGTCTTATCAGGATTCAGTTTCAATGTATTGGCCCTCATCCAACCCAGGAGTGCATCCAGGCACCAGTTCAGAATGTGGATAGCCTCTCCTGACCCAGACATTACAGAGGAATACAGCTGGGTGCCATTAGCCACAATCATATCATGGATCAGTGATATGTCTTATTATGAACAGACCTGGCGTTCACATACACCACAACCAGGCCGGAGTGTACAGTAGCCAGTCCACCAGGGAAAGGATCAAAACAGCGATTGGACCACAGCCATCTGGGTCCCCCACAATTCTGAAGGAATCTTCTCCCCATCAAATCAGGCTATCCCTCACTCACAACAACCATTATGGGGGGTACCCACCTCCTCCGTATCACACGCCCTCCTACTTAGACATGTCTTGGCTTTTCCTTTCTCAACAATTTTCAATAGAGATAGATAGATAGATAGATAGATAGATAGATAGATAGATAGATAGACAGATAATGTTGGAAGCGCCACAAGGCATGCAAAGATGTAAACCAGACTGACTAAATATAATTGTAAAGGCCAATTATGGTTAGGGATGTACGAAAGTCACTTACCTTTTGCAGATTATGTTGATGGGGGGGGGAGGCGCTCCGTTCCTCCCCCCCCCCCCGGAATCCTGGCCGGCCGGCTGTGCTCCACAGGGATTCTGCGGAGCCACCGGCCAGCTCCGCCAGCAGCCGGACATCCGGCCTCTGGTTAGCAGGGATACAAATGGCGGCAGCCGTAGCCACCGCCGTTTGTATCCCTGCAGTCAGCCATGATAGGCTACATAAATGTTTACGTAGCCTATCATGGCTGACTTTAAAAAAACAACAACAACGCACGTACGCAAATGGCGGCGGCCGTGGCCGCCGCCATTTGCGTTCCTTATTTTCGCCATCTTAGTCTACGTAAATCTTGACGTAGACTAAAACGTGCCAAAATAAGGGACACAAACAGCGGCGGCCATGGCCACCGCCATTTCCATACGCGCGTTGTTGTTGTTGTTTTTAAGTCAGCCATGTTAGGCTACGTAAACATTTACGTAGCCTATCACGTTGTTTTTTTTTAAAATCTAGCCATGATAGGCTATGTAAATCTTTACGTAGCCTATCACGTCTTTTTTTTAAAAAAAACTGGAAATGGCGGCGGCGGCAACCGGTTGGAAGACCGGCCACCGCAGCCGCCACCGCCGAACCGCCGCCAGGAAGATCCGCCCCAGGTAAGTTTCGTCCCAGGGGGGGCAGGGGGGTAGACCGTTCCACCACCAATTTCAGGGGGCCGAATGCGCTGGCATTCGGCCTCCCCGAGATCCGTGGCGGAATTCTCTGACATCCCTAATTATGGTACATTAGGGCAATAAAATAGATGAGGCCAATAAAGCTGAGCACATTCCACCCCCCACCCACCCCCCGCTAGTCAGAAGATGATAACTTATAGCCTACATCCTATATCCCTCCCCACGCCTTCAAAGTACAACTTCCACCAGCCAGGCTCTCACCCTAGGTCAGGGCCACAAGCCTGGCTGTCACAGAGAAGCCCATTAACATCCCAGTTCCCAGTCGACAGTGGGGGATGTCCCCATTCCTGTGATTCCCCAAAGGGGGGACAGCAAAGGAGAGCCTGCCATGGCCGACTCTGCCTCCTGTGCCAGGACTGTTTCTTATGAGCCTCTTCCCAGAACCGTTCAGTCGTGGTGAGTGAGGTCCTAACCTAATCCAGTCACAATGAAGTCCCAGCTGCCAGCACTCAACAGCAAACGCCCACAGTCAAGCAGAAAGCAAAACAAAAGAGAAAAGGGGGCTGTTGCTGGCAACTAAGAGCAGGTGACGCAGAGGCCCAGAAGCTCTCAGTCCGCCCCACTCTGCTCAGCTGTTCTCTCTGCACTGGTCTCAGGGCCGGCTCTCGCACAACGCAGGGTGAATTCCCTGCCTCAGGCAGCAGAGCAGGAGGAGAGGTGAATCGCAGCTCCCTCTCCACACCCAGAGGGCTCTCAGCCACTGCCTCAGTTGGTCTCCCACTGTGGCATCCGCCACAGCAGAAGAGCAGGACCAGCCGGGCCCTCTGGAGCTGTCGCCTGTCCAGGGGCATAGAGCACGTGGCACGGCTCGCCCCTCTCCTCCACTGCAGCAAATGCCACAGGGGAGGAGCACCTGGGGAGTCCCCAGAGTAGCTGCCCACCCTGTGGCTCGCCCTAATCCTCTCTGCACAGGCAGTCTCCTTGGACACCCCTGCCAGAAAGCCTGGCTCTGATGAAGGACCCCATTAGGGCCAGGCATTTGGCCTGCTGCGCACTCTGGAGAGCCATGCCAGCTGCTTCTTTTGGCCAATGCAGCCCTTCTGAATCCACCTGGGAGCGGGCCAGAGGACGAGCTGTGGCGGAGGAGGTGGGGCTGACAGGGGGTGATGCCGGACATGCCAGGAGTGGGGGTGACAACGGGGAGGGGTGATGCTGCAGCAGCGCATTTGTAGTCTTGACTCAGGGGCAGGAGAGCTCGCACAGGCCCTGACCCATCCCAGAGGGGTACCCCCTGAGGCCCTAGCCCAATCCAGCCACAGGACAGTCCTAGCTCCAAGCGCTCAAGGAGCCAACCCCAGCAGTCCACCAAAAAGCAAAACAAGAGATAAAGGAAAAGACGCAATTGCTGGCAAGTCATAGCGATGGAACAAAGTCCCCGACGTTCTCACCTGGCCCCACCTGCTCAGCTGTTCTCTATACAGCTTCCAGCTTCGGTCAGCAGTGCCCATCTGCATTCTACATAGGGCAAACAGGCCAGTCTCTTTGGAAAGGAGTAAATGGATACAAATCTGACATCAGAAACTGTACTATGTAAAAACAGGCAGATGTCCTGGGAGGATGAACTGTTCTTTAACGGTTTATTTTTTCGCACTGCCATTTTGATGTCCAATTTGTGTGGTGGCACAGTGTTGTTTTCTCTGTGCTGTGGTAGATGGTTCTTGGGTGCAAGTCTGTCTTTGTCAATCTGTTTTTTTCACTTCACTGGGTGGGTAGTTTAGACGGAGGAGTGCCTGAGGCCAATCCTTAAATTATGAGTCTTGGCCGAATGAATTTGAACACATACAGTTGTATTGTAGGGCTGTAGATAATGGATTCTGTGGTGTGTTCCGGCTGAAAGAGGGCAACACGAAAGCATGTGTAGTGGTCGGTAGGTTTCCAATATAAGTTGTGTTTATCTGTCCATTACGTACTTGCACAGCCATGTCCAGAAAGTGAACCTGTCTTGTGGACTAGCTGAGATGGTGTCGTAAACAATGCTTTTTGCTGATTACCTCAGCTTGAGCATAGTGCAGGAAGTGTTTTATGTAAAAATCCAATCCAGCGTTACAAACCCCTGGAGGGGTCCATGAAGAATTCTTCTTCTTCTAACATTGAGCGGATGCTTGTTATGTGGACTGTAGACTCCAGAGGTGTTCTGGGTAGATGGTAGTTTTATGCTGGTGCTCTGGTTAATGTTACTTTACATCTTCCTTCCCACCTTGGATAAACATTTTAAAATGTTTGGAAAGTACATCTACAAATCTTGTAGATTCATTTTTGAATGTTTCAGTGGCCAACAAGTACAAAAAGTCAGCTCTGCACAGAGCTGATGTTAACCAGTTGCTCATTTTTTTTAATCTTTCCTTTAAGTTTCACTGGTTTCTGAGAAATGTCCATTTTAACAATAGTGCCGGTGAAGAAATATTTTTCAGTGATAATGGGGACATGGCAGGGGGATACGATCTCATGAACTTGGTCACCTTCCCCAATGAATCTTTCCAGAGAGTCTGAGTTGGAAGGATGGACCCCCAGGATCCTGCCGGGAAAGAGTTCATTATCAATGGAAGTGCCATTACTTGGAATCAGAAATATAATCAGGTAGGCATGGCCACCACCACCACCATCTTAATCACCATCACCATCATCACCATCTCTTATGCACATACCCTAGATATTGGTCTCAGGGTTGTCTATGTTAGGATTTAGCAGCATACCCCAGGCACACCTAATATGACAGAGATAAATTTCTCACTCTCCCCCTGTTGTTCTCCCTCTCTACTCTTCTTTTGTATTTGATCATCAGATGTATTTAAGAAAATGTCCTGTAGGGTGAAATATCTGAAGCACAAATGGCATCAAGACTTCCAGGAATGTCCCTTTCCTCTCTTGGAATGGGCAACTCTGTCAATTTCACTTTCACCCATATTCAATTTCAGGGAGGGGGGTTGCTTTGTTCTTTTGATCTCAAGTTCTTTCTCTCCCCAATATGAACTTCACAAATTTTGGTAAATTCTAATAAAAATGAATTGAAAATAAATTCTCACCTATGTGCACCAGCCAAATTGAATGGGTACAGCTATTCCAAGCATATAGAAGACTATTCCTCCCTTGGTCGACAAATTCCAGAAGAGGGAGTAGCTTAGACTAGCATTTTAATGAGATTTGTTGTGGCAAAAACATACAGTATATTTCACCAGTTAGATTTAACTCTGGTAACTGACAATCCCATATGAACTGTCTTTGTATTGGCAATCTTCCATAGTTTTAAAATAGTCTTGTTTTCATCCCAAATGTCCTTCCTTGTGGTTACCACCACTAGATGTTGCCCAGTTCCACCTGTGTCGAGAGCTGCCACCCGGGACAGAGCAGGTTCGTCCAGCAGGGGAAGCAAGTGTGTTGCTATGATTGTGTTGAGTGCCCCCAAGGGAGGATGTCAACCCAGATAGGTAAGTGAAGGAATCCAGAGTTATTTGAAAATAACCCAGAAGTTTGTATTTCAGGCATATTTTCATTCCTACCATGGTTCTCTAAATATGAATCTATGAGTTTGTTTACTATGAACAGGGGTGGGCAAAGGAAGAAGAAACTTTGTTAAACAATTCCAGCTAAACAATTCTAGCTAAATACGGGGAATCTTTGTGTTCTTTGGAAATGCTAAATCTTTGGTCATTACTTGAAGATGCAGAACAATGTGAGAAGTGTCCAGAAGATCAGTATCCAAACAAGAATCAGGACCAATGTATTGTTAAAGTCATAAGCTACCTATCTTATGAGGAGCCTTTGGGAGCAGTTCTCACCTCCTTGGCTCTTTTCATTTCTGTGATCACACTTTTGGTCTTGTGGACCTTCGTTCGGCACCAAAATACACCCATTGTCAAAGCCAACAACTGGAGCATCACATGCACCCTGCTTTTCTCTCTGCTGCTCTGCTTTCTCTGCTCCTTCTTATTCATTGGCTGGCCTGGGAAGGTGACCTGCCTTCTGAGGCAAACAGTGTTTGGCCTCATCTTCTCCACTGCTGTTGCTTGCATGTTAGCAAAAACCATCACTGTGGTTTTGGCCTTTGTAGCTACAAAGCCTGGAAACAGGATGAGGAAATGGGTGGGGAAGAGACTTCCTGTATCAGTGATATTGTCTCTCTCTCTTATTCAAGCTGCCATTTGTTTTGTATGGCTGGCAACTTCTCCCCCCTTCCCAGAGTTGGACATGCACTCCCAGGCTGACACAATCATTGTTCAATGCAACGAAGGCTCAGCCCTCATGTTCTACATTGTCCTGGGCTACATGGGATGTTTGGCCCTCATCAGCTTCACTGTGGCTTTCCTTGCCAGGAAGTTGCCTGATACTTTCAATGAAGCCAAGCTGATCAGTTTCAGCATGCTGGTCTTCTGCAGTGTTTGGGTGTCCTTTGTGCCAACCTACCTGAGCACCAAGGGGAAATACATGGTGGCCGTGGAGGTCTTCTCCATCTTGGCCTCCAGTGCTGGCTTACTGGGTTGCATCTCCCTCCCCAAATGCTACATTATTATATTCAGGCCTGAACTGAACACCAAGGAGCAATTAGTCAGGAAAAAAGAATAGTCCCAGCTTGGGGGAGAAGTGACATCATCCTTGATTTCAGATGGTTTCTTTCCTGAGCTATTTCCCAACCTGGTGTAACTGAAGTGGGGATAACACTGCTCCCCCACATTTTCAATGCCAGTGGTGTCCTTTGAAGTTGGTGGGGGCATTTTTGGTTTCTTTCACTGGTTGTATTCAAACTCTATCCATTTCTGGTTCGTGGTGGCTACCATTATCTAAGATGAGGCAGCAAAGGGTTTAGAGTGCCTTTTTATTCCAGAGAGAAAAATGCTGACCAGTCATACATTTTCCTGCAGCCCCTAGGATGGCATGCAAGAGACCATGGAATTGTTCTAATAAATCACTTTGACTGAAATCTACCAACTTTTCCACACGCCCCTGTTTTTCTAACCCATGACAGAATGAAGATAGCTTATTTAATTAAACCAGCCTGTTTAGATTTCACAGCATCATAAATACACTGTATCCATTGTGTAATTGCATTCTGTATAGATGCATGTTTTAAACAAATATCTGTAAATCTTTTGTATGTTTTGTGTAAAGTAGAAAACAAAAAAATAAAATAAAATTATGATGCAATCCTAGGCATGTTAGGAGAGAAAAACCGTACAACTCCTGAAAGTGCGCTGGGATTAGGTGATGTTCCATCCTTCTCTTTTCGAAGCAGACATAATGAACTTGTTCATAGCCTTTTCACTTCTCCCCCCACCCCACATTGAGAAACCATCTCTCTTCATAGAATCACAGAATCATAGAATCATAGAATCATAGAATAGTAGAGTTGGAAGGGGCCCACAAGGCCATCGAGTCCAACCCTCTGCTCAAGGCAGGAATCCAAGTCAGAGAGCATCCCTGACAAATGGCTGTCCAGCCTCGTTTTGAAGGCCTCCAGTGTGGGAGAGCCCACCACCTCCCCAGGTAATTGGTTCCATTGTCGTATTGCTCTTACAGTCAGGAAGTTTTTCCTGATGTTCAGCCGGAATCTGGCTTCCTGTCACTTGAGCCCATGATTCCGTGTTCTGCACTCTGAGATGATCAAGAAGAGATCCTGGCCTTCTTCTCTGTGACATTTCAAGTACTTGAAGAGTGCTATCATATCTCCCCTCAGTCTTCTCTTCTCAAGGCTAAACATGCCCAGTTCTTTCAGTCTCTCTTCATAGGGCTTTGTTTCCAGTCCCCTGATCATCTTTGTTGCCCTCCTCTGAACCCCCTCCAGTTTGTCTGCATCCTTCTTCAAGTGTGGTGCCCAGAACTGGACACAATACTCCAGATGAGGCCTAACCAGTGCTGAGTAGAAGGGAACTAGTACTTCCTGGGATTTGGAAGCGATGCTTCTATGAATGCAGCCAAAAACAGCATTTGCCTTTTTTGCAGCCACATCACATGGTTGGCTCATATTCAGCTTGTGATCGACAACAATTCCAAGATCCTTCTCGCTTGTAGTGTGGTTGAGCCACGTATCCCCCATCTTGTAACTGTGCATTTGGTTTCTTTTCCTAGGTGCAGAACTTGGCATTTATCCCTATTAAATGTCATTCTGTTGTTTTCTGCCCAGCGCTCCAGTCTATCCAGATCACTTTGAATTTTGTTTCTGTCTTCCAAAGGATTAGCTATCCGCCCAATTTTGTGTCATCTGCAAATTTGATCAGCATTCCCTGCACCTCCTCTTCCAAGTCATTAATAAAAATGTTGAAGAGCACTGGGCCCAGGACTGAGCCCTGCGGTACCCCACTCGTTACCTCTCCCCAGTTGGAGAAGGTCCCATTGATAAGCACTCTTTGAGTCCGATTCTGTAGCCAACTGTGGATCCACCGGATTGTTGTTTCATCTAGCCCACTTTGAACTAGTTTGTTCATCAGGATATCATGGGGCACTTTGTCAAAAGCTTTGCTGAAGTCAAGGTATATGATGTCTACAGCATTCCCACAGTCTACAAGGGAGGTGACTTGATCAAATAATGAGATCAGATTTGTCTGGCAGGACTTGTTTTTGACAAATCCATGTTGGCTTCGAGTAATCACGGCATTGTTGTCAAGGTGCTTCCAGATGGATTGCTTTATCATCTGCTCCAGAATTTTCCCAGGGATTGATGTCAGACTGACTGGTCTGTAGTTCCCAGGTGCCTCCTTTTTACCCTTTTTGAAGATAGGGACAACGTTAGCCCTCCTCCAGTCATCTGGCACTTCCCCCGTCCTCCATGATTTCTCAAAGAGAATAGACAGCGGTTCTGAGAGTTCTTCTGCCAGTTCCTTTATGACTCTAGGATGCAGTTCATCTGGCCCTGGAGATTTGAACTCATTCAAAGTAATGAGGTGTTCCTTGACCATATGCCTATCGATCTCAAGCTGCAATCCTGCCCCTTCAGCCTGTACTTCGCCTTTGCCAGGGGGGTCATAGACCCTCTTTTGGGAGAAGACTGAGCCAAAGTAGGAATTGAGCACCTCTGCCTTTTCTTTGTCATCTGTTATCGTTTTGCCATCCTTATTTAATAGCTGAACCACCATTTCTTTCCTCTGCCTTTTACTATGCACGTGGCTGAAGAAAGCCTTTTGGTTGTTTTTAGCATCCCTTTCTAACCTCAGCTTATTCTCAGCTTTAGCCTTCCTGATGCCATCCCTGCAATTCTGTGCTATCTGCCTGTACTCTTCCTTTGTTACTTGGCCTTCTTTCCACTTCCTATATGTGTCCCTTTTTGTTTTCAGGTCATCCCTAAGCTTTTTGTGAAGCCACATTGGCTTCTTCTGTTGTCTTCCACCTTTTCTTCTTGTTGGAATTGCTTGTGATTGTGCCTTGAGAATTTCCTTTTTTAAAAGCTCCCATCCATCAAAACAACCCTGATTTCTTTTTTCTTCCAGATTCAATGTCATTCCCCCCCTCCACAACTGACTGTTTTATTTCTTTATCATGTTTTGTACCACAAATCCCCACTCCCCTTTTAAGGAGCTTAGATGGCCTACAAGAAATCATCCCCCATTACTCCCAGAACTACTGTGAGATATTGAGCTGCCCACACCCCGTAAGGATTTGGGCCCAGGCTTTTCAACACTTTTTATCCTTGATCAAAGGATAAAAGCCTCTAGACAAAGCCTCTAGACAAAGCCTCTCGAAACGCTTACACCAGCTGCCTGTGGCTGTACAAAAATAGCCACAACAATCCATGTTAAGTGGCCTGCAGACCAGTACGGGTGGCGGAGAATTTCTCCCTGAATCTTCGGGGGGCCGAGCGCCAATGCATTCGGCCCCCCGAAATCGGCCATGAAATTCTCCGCCACCCCCCCGCCACCCCCCGGGATGGGACTTACTTTTGGCGAATGTCCCTCCCGGCGGTGGGTCCCAGCGGAGGTTCGTCAGCCTTTCGTCGGGGGCGGGGGCAGCAGCCGGTCTTCTGACCGGCTGCCGCCACCGCCATTACAAAGTGTAAAAAAAAGAAAAAAACCGTGATAGGCTACGTAATGATTAACGTAGCCTATCACGGCTAGATTTCCAAAGTCAGCCGTGATAGGCTACGTAAATTGTTACGTAGCCTATCACGGGTGACTTTGAAAAAAAAAAAAAAGCGTGTACGGAAATTTGCGTTCCTTATTTGGTCCTGGTAGTCTACGTAAAGACTTTTTTTTTTTTTCAAAGTCACCCGTGATAGGCTACGTAACGATTTACGTAGCCTATCATGGCTGACTTTGGAAATCTAGCCGTGATAGGCTACGTTAATCGTTACATAGCCTATAACGGGGGTTTTGTTTGTTTGTTTGTTTTTACACTTTGTTTCGCGGCCAGGGAGACGGGGCACTTCTCCCCGGCCTGAATTTCAGCCGGGCGAGGTGGGAAGCCTCCCCCCCCCCGGCCTGAATTATGGCCAGGCGAGGCAGGACGCCTCCCCCCCCTCGCCTGAACTTTGGGGGGAGAAGCGAAGCGCCTCCCCCCCACCGCGAAGCACCCCTGCGAAAAGGTAAGTGACTTTCGTACATCCCTACAGACCAGTTGGCACATGGATTGTTGAGGATGTCAGCTTAGAGAGGGGAGGATAATTGACAGGATTTTTCCTTGTTTGTGCTTGAAGTAATCTGGGGTTGACAATTAAGAGGGTTGGGCTTTGTGAGCTGGTTTAGTTTCATGTCTATGAAACTGAGCTATGAATCAAGAAATTTCTGGTTTGGACCTAGGGGTGTACGAAACCCCCTCACCTTGCATCCACGGGCAGGTGGGTGGGGTAGGGAGGCAATCAGGTCTTCCCCCCTGGAATCCTCCCCAGCTGGATCCGCTCCACGGCAAGTCTGTGGAGCCGCCGGCCGGGGCCAGCTGCTGCCGGACATCGGGCCACGGCACGTAAAGCTTTACATAGCCTATCACAGAAGGGGAAAGGACGCAAATGGCATCCGCTAGGCTGGACGCCATTCTCGTCTGAAGACCGGCCACAGTTGGACCCAGCCAGAGCCGGAGCCAGCGGTGCCAGCCTGCCAGGGAGGATCCAGCCGGGTTGGAATTCGCGGGGCGGTGGGGTGGGGTGGTCCGTTCCACCATGGACTCTGGGGGGGCAGATTCTTAGAATCCGCCCCTCCCCCCCGGAATCCGTGGCGGAATTCTCCGCCATCTCTCTTTGGACCTTCCTTCTGCCATGAACTCACAAGATCACCTTAGGGAAGCCACTCTTGCTCAGCCTCCATCTCCCCCCACCCTTCCATCTGCAATATGGGGGATAAAAATACTGACATAGCTTATATATGGTTGTTGTAAGGATTACAACTAGGTCATTGACGCAGAACACTTTGAACCCATGAAAGCAGTGCAAATGTCATGTATTGTTGTTAAAGTCAAAGGAACGCCGTGTGTTCCTTCCTAGCACTATGGGAAGGCTTCAGCCAGTGCGGATAATAGCCAGACACTGGAACTGAGTCTTTCAGGGAGCAACTCTAAACCTCCTAAGCATTGTCTGAGGGGCCATAGTATACTTGGGGTTCCCCCCTCCAAGGAGGCTCTGACCTCAGAAGGGGGAGTTGGACATCCCCCCTCCTCCTCTCTGTCACAGCTGGTGCAGAAAGAACTGCACCAGCTGGCTTCCAAGGTGAGGAAAGAGACCTTGGAGAGGGGGGAAAGGGGGAATTTTGATGGGCAGTGAGAGGAGAAGACTGGAGAGGCCAGTCTATCGGTTTGTGTAGCCCAGGACAAAAAAAGTCAGGCTTACATTGCCCTGTTCTGTTTTGAAGGATCACATCACACACACTGTTTGATCCAGGAGGAACGGAAAAGGCCTTGTGGCAAATAATAGTGAAAGTATTCTTGGATTACCTGTGGCTACATAGGCTCTGGCAGCTATTAAATGTCATCAGCTATGTACTAATGAGAATGTTGCTTATGGTAAGACAAATAATTGGCATTTATATTGTCCTACATCACTTCTGTTTTAAGCTTCGTGGTTTGCTTTACTTCCAGTTTTGTATGGCCTTCACCTAATTAATGAAGTAACTCTGAAAATTATAGGTTTGTCTTCAGCCAAATGAATCCTGGCATAGATAAGCTTTGGTGCCAAAGCTGAAGCCAGGTTGACTGGGTCATGTGAGTGTTCTGGGACCCACTGGCAAGAAGGAGTTCCCAAAAGAAAATGCAACATGGATTTCCTTCAGATAAATCTTGTTGTCATTTTCTGATCAATACTCATGACAGTGACTTGAACTCAGGCTCTGAATTAGGAAGTCCAAGCCGGAGCATCTTCCAGAAACATAATCAGAACTGCCCTGGCTGGTTTACCATGCTGCCCTGGCTTTTCAACACTGCAGAGCTCAATTTTAATTCCCCTCCCCCAGGCCAATGCAAGCTTTGCAAGGTCCTTGAGTAACTTGCCCAAAACTGGGACTCCTTAGCCATTGCTGGGTGGGGTAAAAGTGGAGGGTTGAAAGACAGAAGGACAGCTGACCAGGGAGAATGCCTCAGAGCTCCCTGAACTGTTGCAAGGGATTCTGGGATGCATAGCCTCCAGCTAAGGTGGGGGATTGGGCTAGTTGGTGTGTCACAGCACAGTGCGTTGAGTTACCTCTGCAACTACATCGAGTGTAATAGCCAGGGATACTGTTCCATTAAAAGTTAGTGGGACCTTAGCCTGGTACTAGAGATGCTTGAGAATTTCATTCAGTCCATATGTGGAAGCAAACCAACAGTATTCAGACATCCCAAACAAATGTGTGGATCAGAATGCAGCAATATACTCCCAACTTCGCATTTCTCCAAATTTCATGAGGCAGCTTTTGGCTTTAGAAAGGTACCCAAATGCACGTAAAATACTTTTTTATGTTAAAACATGTATTCTGTGGTAAAATGGGTACAAAATACATACACATTTTCATACAGATTTTGATCCAAGTCAGAGGTTTGAAAAGGTCACCCCTCCTTTGAAGTGTGCTTTTATGAGCCCCTGCAATGCGTTTCCAAGCATGGCTCAGGAGAAGTTCCTAGTATCTCCCGAAAAGGTACAGATAAAGGCAACCAAATAAATCTTGGGGCTGGAGCAACGTCGCTAAGGGGAAGGGTTACAGTGTTTGGGAGCTTGTTATCTTAGAAAAAGTGAGGAATGGGCATGATAGATGTGCATACAATTATGTCTAGTGTGTGAAAGTGGACGGGGAGAAGTCCCCCCCCCCCAATATTAGAACCTGAGGTCATCCAGTGAAATTAAATGGTGGGAGACCCTGGACAGATACAAGGAAGTACAGTTAAACTATGGCATTCGCTATTGGAAGATGTAGTGATGCCCTCCACTTTGGATGGCTTTCAAAGGAGGTTAGACACATTCCTGGAGGATAAGGCTATCCTGCTACTTACGATGGCTACATATTACTTCCAGAAACAGAGGCGTATGCTGGGGATCACAAGCAGGAGGGCAGTGTTGCACTCATGTTCTGCTTCCAATTTGTCTGGCATTTGTCTGGCCACTGCGTGGAGAGGTGGCTGGACGAGACAGATTTTTGGGCTGATCCAGCCTGTCTCTTCTCCTGTCTTTCTCTTTAACCTGAAGTGCGGCAGCAGTGTCGCAGGTCCCCCCTTGTTTGCAGTTTGTGAGAACTGGGCCAGCCAGTATTTGCTGCACAGTGAAATGACTGTGAAGATTATTGTTCCCAGGCCCAAACCCTGACTAGACTGATGTGGGAAAAACCTGGCAGGAACAAAACTAGCATGCTGGGGAGAAAACCTGGCTAGGCTAGGCCTGTTCTCCCTGACACTTCACTGTTCTGTGTCCAGGGAGATTAAAAAATTAAACAAACTATGGAAACAGGAACACGACTGGTGAAAAATCTAGGGTTCCTCCTCTCAATCTTCCCCCAGAAATCGAGGAGATTTTGTGCACCTGGGCCAGAGGTTCTGAATAACCAAGAACAAAACACAATGTCAATGCTTAAACTAGAGAAAGATTTATTTTAGGGAAGTCAGAAATACCCATCTTCAATCAGACATGGAAGAAAATAAATCTCAAGGGTATCCAAATCATACAGACAGCAGCGTAGGGATTTGCCTAAGTCTGGGTCCCAGTCATGCCTGCCTTTAAACATGCTGGGGTTCTAAGCTTTACAAGCTGCTCATGCTACATGATGAATTTGCTCTGTATCTTGAACCATCCAGTCTAGACTGGAGGTGCTGACCTAATAGCCAGGAAGGTGTTTCAAAGGTAATCAGAGTTTTCCAGGCAGGGTTATCTGAGTCAGGGTGAGGAGAGACAGCAGGAAGCCAGGAGAGATTAACATTCAGCTGCCAAGGAGAGGGTGTAATGAGTTTCCTGAGCCCAAAGCTGCAAAACCAGTGTGGAATTCAGATGATAAACATGCATGCAAGGAGTTGGCAGGGATCAGAAGTGGGCTAGAGGAGGCCCAAGGCAAGAAGAGTGGGAAAAAATTAGGGATGTCAGAGAATTCCGCAACGGATCTTGGTGAGGCCAAATGCCAATGCATTCAGCCCCCCAAAAAATCCATCATGGAACGAAGCCCCCGCCCCCCCAACCCACGAAAGTTGGGCGGGACAAAGCCCCTGCCCCCCCAACCCACAAAAGTCGCATGAAATGGAGCACTCACCTGCTCCCATCCTTGCCGACTTGTGAATGCCGACTTGTGAAGCATTCACCTCTGCTTCATATTTGTGATCGGCTACGTAAATACTTATGTAGCCTATCATAGCTAATGCAGGGACGCCTTTTGCATCCCTGCAGAGGCCGTAATAGGCTATGTAAGTATTTACGTAGCCTATCACAGCAGGCTAAAAAAAAAAAAATGCATACGCAAATGGCGGCACCTGCGGAGGCCGCCATTTGCGTTCTGTATTTTTCGCCATTTTAGCCTACGTAAATATTTACATAGGCCATTATGGCGAAAAAAAGGGGAATGCAAATGACGCCCACTATGCCATTTGCGTTCCCCTTTATTTCCTCGTAATAGCCTACATAAATATTTACATTGGCTAAAACGGCGAAAAATACAGAACGCAAATGGCAGCCACCATAGCCGCCGCCATTTGCATACCCGTTTTTTATATTAGCCTGCTGTGATAAGCTACGTAAATACTTACGTAGCCTATCATGGCTAAATACAGGGACACAAGTGGCGCCGGCTATGGCCACCGCCATTTGCATCCCTGCTGCCCAGCGGCTGGATGTCTGGCCATGGGCGGAGCCGGCCGGTGGCTCCGCAGAATCGCCACGGAGCGGAGCCAGCTGGGCAGGATTCCGGAGGGGGCGACTGGATCGCCTCCCCCCCCTGTTGAGGATTCTGGGGGGAGGGACAGTGCGCCTCCCCCAGGCCACGAAACATTCCGCGAAACGGTGACTTTCGTACATCCCTAGAAAAAATCGCCTCCAAATGGCATCCATTTCAGCTAAGGCAGTCCAGCATTAAGCAGCTTCCAGATTCACTCATGCATGTGTGTACAAATTAGCTCTAAATGGACGGGGAATCTATTGTTATACTGAACAGCAATACTGCCATTTTGGACCTCACCCCTGAAGACATAGGTACCCCCTGGACATTTTCCTTGTGATACACGTGAAGTGACTGGCAAGTGAACTTGGCTTCTTTTTATGCCAGTTAGAGATGTCAGAGAATTCTGCCATGGACTCCTGTGAGGTCAGATTCTTTAGAATCCGTCCCCCCAGAATCCGTGGCGGAACCCCCCCCCCCGCGCAATCCCTCCAGGATGGACCTGCCTGGTGGCGGATGCGGCAGCTCTGGCAGCTCCAGCGGTGGCGGATGTGGCAGCAGTGGCAGCTCCGGCTGGTCTCTTGGCCACTGCTGGGCTGCTGCGGCCACAAATGGCAGCCGTTGTAGCGGCCGCCATTTGCGGGGCTGCCTTTGTTTGTGATAGGCTATGTAAATACTTGCGTAGCCTATCACAGCTTAATGCAAGGACACAAATGGCGGCCGCTACGACGGCCGCCAATTGCAGCCGCGGCAGCCTGGCAGTGGCCGGAGCTCCATCTGCAGCCAGCCCTGGCCGGCTGCTCCGCGGAGCAGCCACGAAGCAGACCCGGCCGGGGAGGATTCCGAGGGGAGGGACGGAGTGCCTCCCCCCTACCGCAGATTGCCCGGCACAGAGCCAGGTAGGGCTTTCGTACATCCCTAGCGCCAGTTACTGGTTTGTCAAATGCAGTGCAGATGGCTTTAAGCCTGCTATTTGAGACATGAATGAAAGCATTACTCCTTCAGTTGGCCAGGCCTCCCTTGTGGACCATGGGAATGCTGTGGACATAATATATCTCACCTTCAGCAAAGCTTTCAACAAAGTGCCCCATGATATCCTGATTAGCAGATGACACAAAATTGGGCGGGATAGCTAATACCTTGGAAGACAGAAACAAAATTCAAAGGGATCTTGATAGACTGGAGAGCTGGGCAGAAAACAACAGAATGACATTTAATAGGGATCAATGCCAAGGTCTACATCTAGGAAAAGAAACCAAATGCACAGTTACAAGATGAGGGATACTTGGCTCGCTCAATGATACTACGAGTAAGAAGGATCTTGGAATTGTTGTCCATCACAAGCTGAATGTGAGCCAACAATGCAATGTGGCTGCAAAGAAGGCAAATGCTATTTGGGGCTGCATTAATAGAAGCATAGCTTCCAAATCCCAGGAAGTACTAGTTCCCCTCTACTCAGCACTGGTTAGGCCTCATCTGGAGTACTGTGTCCAGTTCTGGGCACCACACTTGAAGAAAGATGCAGACAAACTGGAGAGGGTTCAGAGGAGGGCAACAAAGATGATCAGGGGACTGGAAACAAAGCCCTATGAAGAGAGACTGGAAGAACTGGGCATGTTTAGCCTTGAGAAGAGAAGACTGAGGGGAGATATGGTAGTGCTCTTTGAGTACTTGAAAGGTTGTCACAGAGAGGAAGGCCAGGATCTCTTCTCTATCATCCCAGAGTGACACGGAATAATGGGCTCAAGCTACAGGAAGCCGGCTCAACATCAGGAGGAATGTCCTGACTGTTAGAGCAATACGACAATGGAACTAATTACCTAAGGATGTGGTGGGCTCTCCCATACTGGAGGCATTCAAGATGAAGCTAGACAGCCATCTGTCAGGATGCTTTGACTGAGATTCCTGCATTGAGCAGGTGTTGGACTCGACGGTCTCATAGGCCCCTTCCATCCCTACTATTCTATGATTCTATATCCTCTCCTTGGTATTCTGAGGACCTGAGCGATGGCAAGGTCAACAAGTAGAATCCAGATGGTGCAAAATTCAAAGCAAATATGATCACACACAGATTAGAGCTTATTTTATGGCCTACCCTATACCTGTGATGGTGGCAAAAAAAAGCTTATTTCTGCCCTACCATTGAGGAGTTTCTCACAGGTAGGGCTTATTGCATGTAGCACAACATCCTAGAACAGTTTCTTTCTTTTTTCTGAAGGCTTGTTCTTTTCTAAAGTGGCAACAGCATCACCTGTATTGGCACTAGGGATGTTGCAGGAGTCCGGGAAGGGGGTGGAGTCCAGTGGACTTCCCCCTCCTCAGCCTCCCAAACTCCATTCTGCAGACTGCCACACTTGTCCAGCTAGGTCCCTGCTGGTCTGCCAAGCAGCCATTTTGCATAAAAATGGCAGCTCAGCCTTATTTGTAAAACTCCATTTACACAAAAGGTGGCTGTAAAAGGGCCATTTTCACAAGATTACAGGTGTGAATGGACAATTTATGCCTGCAGTCTTGTGTAAATGGCTGCTTTACAGCTGCCATTTGCATAAAGGAGGATTTACAAAAAAGGCTGAGCCACCATTTTTATGCAAAATGGTGGCTCAGCGAGGGATCGGGCAGTTTCGTGCCACTTGCTGGGCATCCGCAGACCACCCAGCATCTCGCTGCGCACAGCGAACAGGGTCGGGCCGCTGGCAAAGGTCTGGCAAATGGTGAGTGGCATGCAGCATGGGTGGGGGTGAGTTCGGCCATCCCTGGCCCCCACTGTGCATTCTCCACAATGACCCATAGCTAGCATATTCTGGAGCATTGTGGAGCAGGGGGTGGGGGAGAGGCAAGCTGACCATCACACACACCAAAAAAATAAATAAAGTGAAGAAAATTTGGAGAGAATTCTGCGAAGTCGACTTTTATTTCTAGAGGGATACGAAAAGAAAAATCTCAGACATTTTCTGAGAAAACCACCTTCCGAAACTATTTGGCTCCACTGTGGTTGTCACTCTTCATAGTTCAGGACCTTCCAAAGAGTCTTCCAAATGTTAAATTTCTGAGGAGTGACTATGGATACATCTTGTCTCTAATGCAGGTGTCTCTAATGTCACTACTTCCTGAAAGCCCTGTAGCAGGTGTGAGGGGGGCAGTGTTGTATCCAGCTCCAGGGAAGACATGAAGCTAGTGCTGTCCAAAATCTGTCCTCCAAATTCCTGAAAGTTTTATTCGCCAAAAAAAGTGGTTTGTTGGTTTGTTTGCCTCATTCTCGGGGCATTTCATAATTGTGAATTTATTTGGGTGGTGTTTGTGACCTTAGGGGTCACAAGGGTCTTGTGGGTGTTTTTTCCTTTCTATTACACATCTCCCCATTGCTCTGCAGCATCTCAGGCTGCCTGCACTACCTGATCAGAGAAAGCCCTATGGGAGGAGTTACCTCATGCTGTCTTCCCCTGGACTTTAATGGAAGTGTGGGAAGGCAAGGAGGCTAGAGGCTTCCAGAGAGATTATTGTACAATTACAGACAGGGCATTTGTGCATATTCCTCTGCCACATCATGAGTAAAGTGGGGGAAAGAACCCCAAACCCAACCCATGAGAATTTCTCTGAAATTTTCATCTCCTTGGAAATTCTTTTTGAAACTAATTTCTTTTCTATCAAATTGAATAAGAATGGTCAACAAATGTGGGACAATTCTCAGAAGAGAACTAGTATTCACTCACACTTGGATGCCAGTTTTGACACAATCAGAGAGGGATGTAGCAATGGCCTTCTCTCATCCTGTTGTTATGGATACTTTTCAGCTTGGACTGCCTGGGAATGTTGACAAGCTTCTTCAATAACTGAGGCCTACCTCTTTTGCAGCTTTCTCCCTCCTGCCCTGAGAGGTCTTCCAGGGCTGGGCTTACAACATGCATATCAGAAGTGGTCATAAGAAGGCAAGATCATAAGAAGAGCCATGCTGGATCTGACCAAGGGTCCATCTAGTCCAGCATTCTGTTCACACAGTGGCCCACCAGGCTATTGACCAGGAACCCACAAGCAGGACACGAGTGCAACAGCACCCTCCCACCCATGTTTCCCAGCAACCGTTGTACATAGTTTCACAGCCTCTGGTACTGTAGGTAGCACATAGCCATCAAGACTAGTAGCCACTGATACTTCATTAATGGATGTGTAATTCCAGCATTACTAAAGGAGGCAGTAGTAAAACCACTGTTGAAGAATCCAGGTCTAGATCCCTTGGCTATGAAGAATGATCACCCAATTTTGGATCAATCATTTCTGAACGAGGTCTTGGAATCGCTGGCATTATATCAGCTCCAGGCCCTTTTGGATGACACTGATCATATAGATCCATTCTAGACTGGCTTCCAGCCAAAGTTCAGAAAAAGCTCCATAACTCCTAGGGTCAGTAGAAGAGCTGTAGTAGCAGAGCTCAGTTAAAAGGATCTCAAGTTGCAAGGAAGAGAGAGACATGGAGCATCTTTGCTCATCAGAGTAGACAGATCTGGGATAGATGTACTCATGGTCTGACTCAGCTGAAAGCAGCTTCAGATGAACCTGACCAGGATAGCGATGGAGACTGGACATCCACCATTCTCCACTGGTCCTAGGCCAATCTTTATCTGCTCAAAAAGTTAGACCAAGTCTCCAATACACTGCTTCACTCCAATATAGTTTTGTATATAGATTTCTTGCCCCAAGACTAAGTAGGGCATTCCCTATACAGGGATCTGTCCATTGCATTTTCTTTCCTTGTGCTGAGACTTGAGGACTTTGACAAACAGATGATGTGCCCTCTATTTTTTTTTTTTTTAATTACTGTGTTTTGCACTGCTGCTCTTGGAAGCCCCATAGGTAATCAGAGGCCTCCAGTTGAAAAATCAATACTCTGAAGAGCCTATTTCTACCATTATATGCAATACTCAGTCTCTGAAAACCCCTGTCCAAGGAACAATCTAAGAGGTTACTTTGAGGCAGGCACAGTCCCGTCAGTTGAAGCTTTTCTGTAGCTTCTGCCAGGACTGATACTGGTGATGATGGCCATCAGTGATCATGAAGGGGTCCAGTTGGCGCTTGGTCCAGATTGGTCATCTGTCCATCTGATTTTGCTGCTGCCACTGCTGCATTATTCATTGAGCCATGGTTTGAACGCCTCCATATGTAGCTGGCAGTCAACAGTCCAATCTCATTCACATAAACCTTCAGATGGGATTATCATTGGCGAATTTGTATCCATGATACTTGCTAAGACCACTACCCAGGAGTTCACAAAACAAGCCAAGTCTTCTTCTGTGATAACTGCTTAGTAAGTATTTCTTTCTTTTCTCTGGCTTGTGAAAAGTTCTGTACTGGACTGTGTGGTCATTCTTAGCTTCAAAAAAAAGTTATACCTTTAAGCACCATGTTGTTTCTTTCTTCACTGTTCTGGGAGAGCTGGAGTGGCTGGTTTTAAAGGAGAACCTAGATATGATGGGCAGTATGAAAAACTGGTGACATGGAGAGAATGGAGAGAAAGAGCAGGATATGGTCATCTCTGGATATAAACACTACAGGAAGGACAGGGAAGGGATTACTGGAGGAGGTGTTGCTCTGTACATCAAGGAGAGCAGGACATCTAAAAGGGGCAGACTCTTCCACAGAAGAGCTGTGGGTGATAATAAAAAGGTAAAGGTGTCCCCAACCAGTCGTGTCTGACTCTAGGGTGCGGTGCTCATCCCCGTTTCTAAGCCGAAGAGCCAGCACTGTCCGAAGACGCTTCCGTGGTCATGTGGCCGGCATGACTGAACACCGAGGTGCACAGAACGCTGTTACCTTTCCCACCGAGGTGGTACCTATTTATCTACTTGCAACTTCTTGCTTTCGAACTGCTAGGTTGGCAGGAGCTGGGACCGAAGACAGGAGCTCACTCCGTCACGCAGCACTCGGGTCTCGAACTGCTGACCTGCCGACCTTCCAGTCTGCAGTTCAGCGTCTTAACCACCAGGGTCCAAAACTAATTTAGTATGAGGAACGTGCTATTGTCCCCCAGACCAGAATGCTCAGGGTGACCTTGAGAAGGAAAATGAAATCAGGGAGGCCTCCGAACGAGGAAGCGTTATAATAACGGGGCACTTCAATTACCCCCACATTGATTGAACAAATCCATGCTCCAGGACAAAGAGGTTAAATTTCCTAATGCCCCAAAGGACTGCACCCTAGAACAGCTGGTCATGGGACCGACCAGAGGGGAGGCAACCCTGGATTGAATCCTAAGTGGTGTCACCCAGGTGAACGTGTAATTATGTTCCCAGGTATTTGGATATTAGCTATGAAGCCATTGTTGTGGATTGCTAATGCAGTGTTCCTGCTAGGCTTGCTGTGGAGACAGATTCATATATTGTGGATGAACACATTTCATATTGGATTGTTTTTAGATAATGTTTATTTGGTGTCTATTTTAATTTGTATTGTTGTGTTGATTACAGTTTATCTTGATTCGGGAGTGTATTATTATATTAATTACAGATTTCTGTATTTGTGTGTGTGTAAGTCACTTCAAGATACCTTTTTGAGGTGGGAAGCATGCATAAATGTTGTTGTTGTTGTTGTTGTTCCTTTTTAGTTAGATGAGTGAATATTTATACCAGTTGCAGCATATTTGATTGGATGATATATGACCATCTCATTGCAGCATGATCCCTAAAAACTACCAGCATGTGCTTGCCTTCATTTTTGCCATCTCTGAGATTAACAAGAATGCTGAATTGTTATCCAACACTACACTGGGTTCCAAGATTTATGACAATGCCTTTAATTCAAGGCAGACCTGTTGCACCACCCTGGATCTTCTTTTCACAGGACAAGGGAATCCCCCCAATTACAACTGTTCTGGGAAAGAGAAATTAATGGCTGTCATTGGAGGACTTACCTCTCAAAATTCTATGCAGATGGCCAACATTTTAAATAACTACAAGATGCCGCAGGTATGTGTTTAGGGTTAGATAAATGAAGCTACATGGTAAGTTCCTACTTACATCAAAACTGTTAAGGATGCAGGTCTCTTGTTCAGCCCACTGAGGTCTTTATTGACTGCACTGCCATTATGGAATTTCTGGAATAAGCGTCCTAGCTGTGGTTGCTGCATGAGAGAACGGAAAATGCTAGCATGGACATCTCCAGGAATTTGTCGACGGGGTGTGTGTGCAAAGCTGCACAGTGGTCTGTAATTAGCGCATATGCTGGTAGAACGCACCTGTGTGTTTTCCTTGTGTGTCTGCAGAGGCTCCACCCCGCCCCGCCATTCATATTCCATGACATTTAGAATCCTACACAGAGTGGCAGAAATTCTTGGGAGTTTGACCGCAGTCGTGCAGAAGAGTATTCCAGTTAAGCTTCACACAAGACTCATACATCAACATGAGAGTCACACAAGAGTCATACATCAACATGAGAGTTGGAGTGCCTGATTTTAAAGCAGAACCTAGATATAGCAGACATAACAGAGACCTGGTGGAATGGAGAGAACCAGAGATATTGCCACTTCTGGAGGTAAGCTTCATAGGAAGGACAGGGAAGGGTGTACTGGAGGTGTTGTCAGTGTATATTAAAGGTGCCATAGTGTTGAACAGACTAGAAACCTTACAAGGAGCAGGCTCTGGGTGACAATACCAGGTTCCAAAACTAATTTAGTACAGGGGACATGCTATAATTTCCCAGACCAGAACACTCTGGGTGATCGTTAGATGGAAAATGACATCAGGGAGGCATTCAAATGAGGAAGTGTTGTAATAATGGCTGACTTCAGTTGCCCCCATATTTGCTGAATAAATGCATGATCTACGTACTCTGGAACCAATCGAAGTAGAGGGGACCCTGGACTTAATCCTAAGGGGGATGCGGCACACTGCAGCAGAACCACGCTGCAGCCGCTTTTAAGGGGAAAAGACGCACTAAAAGGACTTCCTGGAAATTCACCTTTTCCAGAGGGACACTGTGAGGCTGCTGCGGATTGGCGACAATGTCATCTGTTGCAAACGACCCTAATGTGCTGTTGCTCCACACTGAATCAGCTGTGCAGATTGTGCCTTGGAAACACTGGTGATAATGTTTCCACAAATTGCCACAAAGTTTTGCGAGCTTTCATATTCTCCAGAACTTTTCATCTGGCTAAATAGTACAGAAGCAGGAGATGGGAGAAGAAGCAAAGTCCAAAAAATTGGCAAAATGTTGAGGCCCAGTCTGAATGAATTCGTCAGTGGTAGGGATGGAGTCAGAGGAAGATTTTCTACCACATGCAGAGAGACTTTACACTGACGTTTACATCCCCTCCAACCACTAGGTTATACTCACAATTTTGCCTCAACCGACTTTTTTTTACCTAGGGCACCACTGATAATCTGTCTCAGACTTTGTGAATATAAGGACTGACATTTTTTTTCTATACTTCTGCTTTATGCTGCCTCAGGAACCGCTGTGTTTCTCCGAAGGCAAGAGGCAGATTAGTTACAATTGGGCTTAGCGTTTCCAGTAATGAAGATCAGCCCTTGCTTCTCCTTCCCAAAATGCACTGCTACATGTAATCTGACCTGCAACACCTACCGCTGACTAATTCATTCAGACTGCACATCCCCCTTTTGAGAACTCTCTTGTTCCTCAGTAGGTAAACCTGGAGTCCAGACAACGCCTGTCCACCTGTAGCTGAAACCCTCAATCTTTTCCCTGGGTCCCTTCATCCCTGCACAAAGGGCATGGCTAATATTGGGGCTGAGGGTGACCTGCTGTACTTACTCAACAATGCTGTCCAGGCAACATACAAAACAGAGAGACCTTCACAACATATTTTGTTATTCCAGTCCATGAGGAAACACTAACTTCTGAGTTGCTGCACGGCACACTGACTCAGCTCTAAGGCCTGCACTAAAAAAGAGGGGCAAAGGCCTCACCCAGGCCTCCTGCAAGAGCTACAACATAAAACTATAGGCATGCGTACATGCATCCCAACAACCCCTTGCAGGCCTAAAGAAAGTGCACTGCTGCTACAATCAACTTCACAGCTCCCCAACCTGAAACAACACACCAGGTGACTGGATCACAGCATCTGACAACATTGCCGAATTGTCATACACTGCTGTATCCCCCTCCACCCAGTATAATGGAAGTCATGGGAGTGACAACGCTGGGCTCTTTCCAGGGCTGCGTAACTCACACGCAGTCACAGCAACGACTCCTGTAATGTAGATACAATCATGATGAACTTTATCCACATGCCATGTCAATATAGTTTCTTAATGTTTATAAACTCAGAAATATTTAATCAGTTAATTAATAATTAATTTTAAGACCTGAGTTAGAAATATCATGAACTGCTGTCTTTGCTCCTACCTTTTCTTTTGGGATAGAATATTGTGGCTCACCCATGCAACTGTCCCCCTTTCCTGTTGACACCCATGAATGCTAGTTGCTTCAGCATCCTGCTTAGATTCCACTCCCAGCCTGACATCACATTAGTTTGCCGGGAGATGTGATATTGGACTTTAAAATACCCCAGGTCTTAAAAAGACTTTAAAAGACCCAAGAAAAATGCAATTGATTGTCAGTCCTGAAGATACGTACCATATCTTTCCCATTAGCTCAGCTATGGCTCCTTTGATCCAGCATTAAGGGACAAAACTCAGTTCCCTTCTTTCTACCGGATGGTCCCAAATGAAGATCCTCAATATGCTGGGATTGTTCAGCTACTCCAGCATTTTGGTTGGAACTGGATCAGCCTCATTGTTTCAGAGGATGACAGTGGAGAGACCTTCCTCCGAACGCTGAGACCAAGGCTCTTGGAGAACAATCTTTGCATTGCTTGGATGCACGTGATCCCAACAGTAACAACACTTTTACCACATGAAATACTTCTACAAAAATTGAGACCAATTCAATCAACTCTCAGACTAAGTGAAATCAACGTGATTCTTGTGTATGGAGACGGTCAGTCTCTGGAGGCGTTACGGCTGGTTTTATACTCCAGTGAAATTGTTCACATGTATCCTATAGAGAGGGTATGGATCACAACAGCTGAATGGGATTTCACTGCCGTAACACCTGGGGGTAAATTCACCACTAAATCTTTCAATGGCACCTTGTCCTGCACCCTCCATACAAACATGGTGCCAGGATTTCAAGATTTTGTGGAGATGATCAATCCTTTCCAGTCCACTTCTTATTTCATCCATCAGTTCTGGGCCAGTGCGTTTATCTGTTCTTTCCCTATGTATAACCTTTATGTCGCAAACAAGAGAAACTGCACTGGGAAGGAGAAGCTGGGGAGCCTCCCTGGATCTGTGTTTGAAACAGGGATGTCTGGCCAGAGCTACAATATCTACAATGCGGTCTATGCTGTAGCACATGCTCTCCATGCCATGGATTCATCAAGAGACAAGTACAAAACAGTGGGAGATGGAAGAACATGGGATCTCCAGAAACTTCAGCCATGGCAGGTAGTTGCACCTCCAGGGACAAATCACAAAACATCATAAAATACCACAGGAGTACTATTAAAAAAAATACTGTAAAAGCACAATCATAAATAGATCAACAGAAAGAGAGAGAAAACCAAGTCAGCAGGCATAATTGGTGAGACCACAACAGAAAATGAAGGTCTCAGCTTGTGTCTGGAACATGAGCAGTGGGGAGACATAGCTGATATTTGGGCCCATTTTATAAATTCATTATTTATTTTGCGACCAGGAAGAATAGTTGGATTGTATGTTTCACATCCATTGGCTGGCATAAATAAGGTTGAAAAAGAACAAACAGGCAAACATTTTGATGTGGCTATTAAGTTGAGATCACAATGGCCAATGGAAACTGTTGGGAAATAAATGGTTATGGGCATTGTTTATAATATAAAGTTGGCTGCTAATTTTACATTACATGAATGGATGTTTAGTTTTGTTATTCACTTTTTAATATTAGCAGTCCTGTGTAGTTTACATACCTTAATTTATCCTGTTTGTGAGTGTTTTTTATTAACTGTTATAGGTCCCAATATGAGGAAAGGTCTATGTAGTACATTAACATTTTGGTTGATTGGTTGGCTGGCTGACTGACATGTATATTGACAGTACATTACATCAATCGTGAATGTTCCAACCTTCACTGGGAATAGTGCTTTGATGGAGGACTTAAATGCATTCCTGGTGAAGCTAAAGCTTCAGGCTAGAGATGCTGTCATGGGAAATGTTTGGGCTTGCTGGATTTCCCCAGAGCCCCTGGCTTGGCTTGCATTTGCAAGATGAGCTGGGGGCTTTTTCACAAAATCTGGGACTTTCACGGGTCCCCCCCCCCAAATCAGCATTTGCACAAATTGCTGCCGTAAATATGCTTAACTTGCACAGATTGTGGGTAAACTGCCCAGAGAGCTTTGGCTATGGCGTGGTATAGAAATAATAACAGTAGTAGTAGTAGTAGTAATACACAATTTGTGGAAATGCCAACTCAATACAGATCGAGTGTGGCCAGCTCACGGGTAAGTGAGCCAGAGTTTGGGGACACAGCTGCCTAAAGCTTGGCACAGTTGACCCCCCCCCCAACAAATTCCTATAACATCCCTATTTCAGGCCTAAAAGTGATCCTGTGGACATAGGTGAACCAGCTGGTTCACTTGTGGAGGAGTGTGTTGGGCTGATAGAGCAAAGAGGAGTGGGTTGGGTAGATAGGAGTCCCTAACATTTGTGGGAGCTGTGAGAGAGGGACATAATAGGCTTCAGGTGGGCGTGTGGAGTGGGGAGGAAGGAGTGGTTTGTAGAGCAAGCTATTCTAGGGGGAAAGTGGACAGTGCTCTGGCTATTCCAGCATTCACTCGCTGTAGCTTGCAAGACTGTGGGCAGGAGGCTACCCAAGACTTGAAGCACACACTCAGTTGAAATGTGGATGCCTTTCTGGTGTCTCTTGCCTATGAAACTGCTGAACTGATGCAGCCACCCATTGCAATGTTACCCTGTGGTGTCAAGACAACTTCTCTGTACACAACTGGGAGGAGTGGATTCTGGATAAGGGACACCGGAGATGCACCACTTTAAAATCTCTCGGCCCCTCTGGTTGTGAACTTGTGATCCTTCTCGAACAGGCAGGTGCCACACAGGCTGGGTCAGAAGCCAAAAGCAAGTTAAAAGATTAGATCCAGACTAATCTTGGACGCACATGTCTTGCTTAATTTTTCCACCTACCCTTGCCTTGTGGCATATGCATTTTTGGAGGCATGATTAGAAGCCGACTGTGCTTGTTGTAATCATGCGTATTTGACAGATCTGTGTAGGATTATTCGCTTTGCCTGTGTTTTCCTGCCTCGCTGAGGCTGAAGGCAAAAGTGTCAAGCCTATTAGCCTTGCACCAAGATGGGGTCTGCTTGGTTCATTCTAACTGAGCTACTTTGTAACAACATCTTGAATCTATTGCTAATCAATAGATTTCATTGGGGCACCAAGTTCAAGTATTATAAGAGAGGGAGACAAGTTATCTTCATCAGCTCCTTAACATTCATAACTTTATAAGCCTCCATAGTATCCCTCCTTGTTGTTGTTGTTGTTGTTGTTCAATCGTTCAGTCGTGCCCGACTCTTCGTGACCCTATGGACCATAGCACCCCAGGCCTTCCTGTCCTGCGCTCTCTCCCAGAGTGTGCTATGTTATCCCTCCTTAATCATCATTATTTCTCTAAGTTAAAAAACCTCTTCTCTGATGGTTGCTGATCATTTTGTTTGCCCTTATTAGATCTAGACAATTAAACAAAAATGAACATAGGAAGAATGATGGAGATCATCCAGCCTGTAAATATATTGTCACATGAAACACCGTAATAATTTTCATGGGATAGCAGTAAAAACAATAACCTCCCGACCCAATGTAGCTACTCACTAGCAGCAACAGGCCAGGTAAGTCTGATACACAAATAAGGATCAGATCCTGCAACAATCCCAGATGGCACTCTGTCCCCATATCACCCCTGGCAGCTTTATTTACAGGTCCTGATAAGGTCACTCACAATATCAAGTGTGCATTGTCTTGGTCATCTTCCAGTGTAATATATAGCATCTTCTCTCAGCAATGCCCTTCTGCAAACTGGCCAGTCTCCACAAAAGAATACATGGACACAAACTTGACATCACAAATCATTTCTTGCAGGGTTTGATCCCCATGTACCATTCTTATGATCATTGTTATGTCAGCTTTTGTTGCTAGTGAGTAGCTTCCTTAAGCTGGGCAGGGAGGGGGGACACCCAAGGCCTGTAAGAAGGAAGTGTCATTGCCCGGAAGGGCTGCAGAACATTTACGTTTGAGTGGTTTTAACTTAAAACTGTAGGTGACAAGAAGTGGAGTTCTCTTTTCTCTCCTGGGTATGTCCTGCATTAGATTGTTCCCGGGTACACAATTGGCATTCTCAGTGTCTTTTCTCACTTCGTTGGAAGGGTATTGTGATATGAGGAATGCCAGATTTAAATCCTTAAATTTTGGGACTGTGTCCAATGAATCTAAACAGATATGTTTCAAACCCAGACTTTTAAGAGCTAAGGGCTTGGCTGTAGTCAATGGACCTTGTGGTGTGTTCTGGGTGGAAGCTGGAATCATGGAAGCATGTGTAAGTGGTCAATAGGTTTCTAATATAAGAAACATGTCCACTGTGTACCTACCTGTTGAATGGAATGGTCAAGGCTTAGGCTGATGGTGGGGTGAAAGCCTATGGATGGCATCAGGTTCTGCATGGCAGCTGCTGTATGGTAAACAATGTCCTTTGCTGATTGCCTCAGCTTGAAGCAAGGTGCAGGAAACGCTCTATGTTAAAACCAATCCAGGGTCACAACTATCTGGAGTTGTCTGTGTAGAATTTTTCCTCTTCCTGTAGCATTGAGACAGTGCTTGCTGGCTGGAAAGTGCACTGTATTCTGGGTAGATGGTGGTTTCATGTTGATGCTCTGATTAATGTAATTTGACATCTTCCTTCCCACCTTGGACAAAGATTTCAAAATGTTTGGCGGTAAAAGATACATTGTGGGTGGCAATGATACTCTGGCAAATCTGTACTGAACCTCAGCTTTGCACAGAGGTGACATCAACCAGTTTCTTGCTGATGGAGCACCTCTCCTGGCATGAACTGACCTGTACACTACATTCAGCATCTACGGCCTTTCTCCAGGTGCCTCCTCTGAGGGAGGCTCAGAGGGTGGCAATAAGGGAGAGGGTCTTCTCGGTGGTGGCCCCCAGTTCTTGAATGATCTCCCCTCATGAAGCCAGCCTGGCACCAACATTGTTATACTTAATATATTTTATATTATATAAAACATAATATTGTATGTAATATAAAATATTATATGAAATATTATATAAAATATTATATTTGATATTTTCAGCACCAGGTTAAAACTGCCCTCTTCTCTTAGGCATATGGCAACACATAGTCATTTTTCAATCAAGTCCTGGATTGTCTTTGGTTGATTGTTTAAAAATGTTTTTTAGATATATGTTGTCTGTGTGTGTGCTATCTTTTTATATGTTTTTATGTAAATGGTTTTGTGATTTAATAGTTTTTATTATTTGTGAACCATAGCTTCAGCTATGGGGCAATATAGAAATATAATAAATGGACTGTTTGATCCAGTTCGTAATTTTTTCTCTCTTTCCTTTTAGCTTCACTGGTTTCTGAGAAACATCCATTTTAACAATAGTGCTGGTGAAGAAATATTTTTCAATGATAATGGGGACCTGGTAGGGGGATACGATCTCATCAACTTGGTCACCTTTCCCAATGGATCCTTCCAGAGAGTCCGAGTTGGAAGGATGGACCTCCAGGCTCCTGCAGGGAAAGAGTTCATCATCAATGGAAGTGCCATTGTGTGGAATCACAAATTTAGTCAGGTAGGAATGGTCTAGGGATGGCGCAGGTGCCCATTCCAGTCCACAAATCTGTCGGACCGCCGGCACCCATGCCCCCCCTAGCTGTGCCCGCCAAGCCCTCCCTGCCGCTCGCCAGTCCCCGGACCGCCCTCCTGCATTTGTTAAGCAGCCCGCATCTTACCTGGGCCCGTCCGTCTCTGCCTAAATCGCCATGTTTTAAAAAAACATGGCGATAGGCAGCCTCTGCCCATAGACTTATATGGAAAATAGCGCACTGAATCTAGAGTATGTGGGTGATTCACAGCACTTTTTGCATAGAAGTCTAAGTGGGAACATAGAGATAAGCAAAAAGCGCAGTGAATCACCCACATACCCTAGTTTCACAGTGCTATCTTCCATATAAGTCTATGGTCATGGGCTCCCGATCACCATGTTTTGATCGGGACAGAGGAGGATGGGCCCGGGTAAGGTGCGGGCTGCTTACCAGCACAGAGGGGGGCTCAAGTGCAGCCCAGAGAGTCAGCAAGTAGGGGCAGGGGCTGGGCAGGCACCTGGAGAACCTGGATGGGGGGCACTCATCCATCCCTAGAATGGTAATCATCATCGTCGTCGTCATCATATTTTATGCACATACCCTGGATACTAGTATCAGGTTCGTCTGCATTTGGATTTAGCAGCATAATCTGGGCACACCTAATACAACAGAGATCAATTTCTCAACCTCTCCCTGCTGTTCTCAGTCTCCACTTTTCTTTTGTACATGATCATCAGATGTATTCAAGAAACTTTCCAGCAGGGTGAAATATATGAAGCACAATGGGCATCAAAGATTGACAGGAATGTCTGCTTGCTCTCCAGGAATGGGAGAATTGGTCACTTTCACCTTCTCTATGATTCAGTTTTTTGAAATCTCAAGTCCGTTCTCTCCCAGTATGAAATAGGGATGTCATGGAGTCTAAGAGGGGGGTGGAGTCTGGTGGACTCTGCCCCCACCCCCCCGTTCAGCCTCCCAGATCCACTCGCTGAGCTGCCATGCATTTACTGGGCCATTTGCCAAGCACCATGCAGTCTGTGAGCACCCAGCAGCCACCTGTCCCCTTGCCAAGGCATTATTTTGCATAAAAACGGTGGCTTGGGTTTTTCCATAAAAGTAATGTTGAATAAATGGTGCCCCTAAAGGGGATGTTTATGCAATATTACGGAGTAAATGGTCCATTTACGCTTGTAACATTGTGTAAATGGCCCCTTTATGGCTGCCTTTTACGCAACATTACTTTTCTGGAAAAAACGGAGCTGCCATTTTTACACAAAATGGTGGCTCACTAAGGGGATCGGCAGTGGTGGCAGTAGGGGTGGACGAAAGTCACTTACCTTTTCTCGCAGCTTGTTCGCGGTGGGGGGGAGCGCTTTGCTTCTCCCCCCGCGAAGGTCAGGCCGGGAGGGAGGCTTCCCGCCTCGCCCGGCCGAAATTCAGGCCGGGGGGGAGGCTTCCCGCCTCGCCCGGCCGAAATTCAGGCCGGGGAGGAGGCTTGCCGCCTCGCCCGGCCGCGAACGCGAAAGTTCTGCAAAGTCTAGATCTGCAAAGTCAGCCGTGATAGGCTACGTGAATCGTCATGTAGCCTATCACAGGTGACTTTAAAAAAAAAAAAAGCGCGTACGCGAATGGCGGCCCCCATAGGGAGCCGCCATTCGCGTTCCTTATTTAGTTGCTGTAGTCTACGTAAACATTTACGTAGACTACAGCGACCAAATAAGGAACGGGAATGGCGGCTCCCTATGGGGGCCGCCATTATCCGTACACACTGTTTTTTTGTGTTTTTTTAAGTCACCCGTGATAGGCTACGTAACGATTCACGTAGCCTATCATGGCTGACTTTGCAAATCTAGCCGTGATAGGCTACGTGAATCGTCACGTAGCCTATCAGGGGATGTTTTTTTTTTTTCTTTGATTGCAATGGCGGGGGCGGCAGCTGGTCGAAAGACCGGCTGCCGCTCCCGCCCCGCTCGAACACCCGACGAACCGCCAGCCGGACCCGCCGCCGGGAGGGACATTCAGGGAAGGTAAGTCCCATCCCGGGGGGGGGGGCGGGGGGCGGGTGGGCGGAGGATTTCTCCCCGAAACTTGTTCGGGGGGCCGAACACGTTGGCGCTCGGCCCCCCGAAGTTTCGGGGAGAAATTCTCTGCCATCCCTAGGTGGCAGTTCAGCAAGCAGCTGGCAAGGACAGACTGTAGTGAGTCCGTGTATCCCTAATATGAACTTTGTGGATTGTAGTAAATTCCTATCAAAAATGAAGTAAAACAAAATTTTCACCCATCTGCACCAGCCAAATGGAATACATGCAGCAGCTTTCTCCAGCCTAAACATTTTGGACTTCAACTCCCGTCAACTACGAATGTACGAAAGTCACTTACCTTGAACAAAATTTGATTCGCGGTGGGGGGGAGGCGCTCCATCCCTCTCCCTGAAATTCTGGCAGGGGGGAGGCGCTCCGTCCCTCTCCCTGAAATTCTGGCAGGGGGGAGGCGCTCCGTCCCTCCCCCCCAAAATTCTGGCTGGGGGGGAGGCGCTCCATCCCTCCCCCCCAAAATTCTGGCTGGGGGGGAGGCACTCCGTCCCTCCACCCCCGAATCCTGGCCGGCCGGGCCGCAAATGTTTACGTAGCCTATCACGGCTGAGTTAAAAAAAAAAACCCGCGTGTACGCAAATGGCAGCACCCATGGGCGCCACCATTTGCATTCCTTATTTTGGCACGTCTAGTCTACATAAACATTTACGTAGACTACGGCGAAAATAAGGGGAACGCAAATAGCGTAGACGCTACGCTATTTGCGTTCCCCTCAATTTCGCCGTAGTCTACGTAAATGTTTATGTAGACTAGACGTGCCAAAATAAGGAACTCAAATGGCGGCGCCCATGGGCGCCGCCATTTGCATATGCGCGGTTTTTTGTTTTTGTTTTTACTCAGCCGTGATAGGCTATGTAAATCTTTACGTAGCCTATCACGTTTTTTTGGGGGGGGGTTACTGGAAATGGCGGCGGCGGCAGCCAGTCGGAAGACCGGCTGCCGCAGCCGCCACCGCCAGGAGGATTCGCCCAAGGTAAGTCCCGTCCCATGGGGGGCGGGGGGGGGGCAGACCATTTTGCCACCAATTTCAGGGGGCCAAATGCGCTGGCATTCGGCCTCCCCAAGATTCATGGCGAAATTCTCTGACAACCCTACCATCAACCCTAGTCAGGAATGCTAGGGGTTGTAGTTCAAACATCTGGAAGGTACCAGCTTGGGGAAGGCTGATGTTCCAACTATTCCCAGCATAGAGGGGACCATGATGTGTCTGCCTGCCATACAGCTGTTAAAGATGTGGAGCTTGTCACACACACACACACACACACATGCACACACAATGGTAGCAAACCTCAGTTAGCACTAACCTGGTTGAATCCATAGGGATTCAAACCTCTACTTTTAAGAGCTAAGGACTCAAATCCCTGAGTTGCATGGACAAATCTGTCAGTTTTGGTTTCTCCCCTATTCAGTTGTTTGTGTGTGTGTGTTTTACACATTTTAGGATTTTTGGTCCCGAATATAAAATCGAAACTGAATGGGGAGGAATTTCTCACCCATCTCTATTTGTTGACAAAATCCAGAAGGGGGGTAGACAAGTTAGACCCGCATCTTAGTGAGATTTCTGATGACAAAGACATATGCTAGATTTCAGCAATTTAGATTTCACTCTGGTAGCTGTCACACTGGCAACTTTCCATTGTTTTAAAATCCTCCTTCAAGGTTTTCTTTGTTGTTTGTTTGCTTGTTTGTTAGTTTAGTTTTAGCTGAAACAATGAAGGCCACACTCACTGTTAACTGATATAATTTCCTGCTGCTTTTCCTGCTGCTGCTGCTGCTTTCCCAATCTGGGCCCCTCCAGATATTTTGGCCTTTAACCAGTGGAGGCTGGTGGCTTCAGTTTTAGTGGGATTATGATTCCATTCTGGGTTTCAGTCTAAACCAGACAGAACTCTCAATGAGCTATCCAAGGTGCTGAACATAATTTGGGGTAGGGTTCGGCAGCTTGAATAGCTCATTTAGAGTTCTGGCAGGTTCTGACTGAAACCCAGAATGGATTCACTAGCCTATCAAAATTGGAGCTACCAGCCCCCACAGCCTTTATCTCCCATCATCTCTGACCACTGGCTAGATTGGCTATGGCTGATGGGAGTTGTAGGCCAAAAAAATCTGGAAACATTCACATTGTGGAAGGCTATTCTGTGTGATAGTGAGGATTGGGATCCAGTTGGTCCAATCAGTACCACCACCCCAAAAGAGAGTGTAGGAAATTAAGCAGGAAGTATGTAAATACCTTTGTTGTGTCCACCCATTTGAGCAAGTGGACAAGAAGCACGTTCATGAATGGTCTGTGGTCAGCATTGGCCCTTTCTGATGCATTAAGGTCTTGCCATATGCCCAAAGATGCTGAACTGATCCAAGTTCTGAGATCTCATTATGTTCTGTAGGAAAGGAGATGTCACTGAGGATTAAAGCTATCATGAAAGCCTAGCACATTTTCATGCCAAATGGCTTTCCTTGTGCTTTCCATTAGATACTGCCCAGTTCCACCTGTGTCAAGAGCTGCCACCCTGGACAGAGCATGTTTGCCCAGCAGGAGAAGCAAGTGTGTTGCTATGGTTGTGTTGAGTGCCCCCAAGGGAGGATTTCAATCCAGATGGGTAAGTGGCAAATTCTAGAGATACTCACACAAAAATCCAAAAGTTTCAAATTCAGATGTGCCTACTCTGTGGCGGTGAGGGTGGAAAAGAGACAGTTCTTTTCCACCAGCATTGCATCTTCTCAGTGTCGTCCAGCGGAGCTTTTCTGAGTGGTTCACGGCCTGTTACATTCTGGGCCAGGGAAAGAGATGGTGGAACCCTCGGTAGCACGCTGTGACGAGTTTGCACAGCACTTTGAAGATAAAGTCGCTCAGATTCGTCATGAATTGGACACCACCATTAATGCAGTTCCATTGGTAAAGGCGTTCAGAGCACCGTCTGGTCCAGTTTTATTGGATGAGTTTCAGTTACTGAGGCCTGAGGATGCGGACAAGGTGCTTGGCCAAGTCCGATCGACCACTTGTGTGCTTGACCCTTGCCCTTCATGGCTTATTAAATCAAACAAGGAGGGGTTGTCTGGCTGGGTCCAGGAGGTTGTAAATTCCTCCTTGAGAGAGGGAGTGGTGCCTGCCGCTTTAAAAGAGGTGGTAATTAGACCACTCCTGAAAAAGCCTAACCTGGACCCAGAGGATGTTAACAATTATAGGCCAGTGGCCAACATCCCCTTCCTGGGCAAGGTGCTTGAGCGGGTGGTTGTAGGACAGCTCCAGGCACTGTTGAATGAAACGGATTATCTAGATCCATTTCAATCAGGCTTCAGGCCTGGTTTTGGAATGGAAACTGCCTTGGTCGCCCTGTGGGATGACCTCTGCCGGGAGAGGGACAGGGGGAGTGCGACCCTGTTGATTCTCCTGGACCTCTCAGCAGCTTTCGATACCATCGATGATGCTATCCTTCTGGATAGGTTGTCTGGGTTGGGAGTTGGAGGCACTGCACTACAGTGGTTCCGCTCCTACTTGGATGGCTGATTCCAGAAGGTGATGCTGGGGGATTATTGCTCTGTGCCATGGCAATTGTGCCATGGGGTTCCACAGGGCTCTATTTTATCCCCCATGCTGTTTAACATCACCGCTGGGGGAGGTTATCCGGAGGTGTGGGCTGAGGTGCCATCAATATGCAGATGACATCCAGCTCTACCTCTCTTTCTCATCAAAAGCAGGTGAGGCAGTGGCTGTTCTGAATCAGTGCCTGGGCACGGTAATGGACTGGATGAGGGCCAATAAACTGAAACTCAATCCAGACAAGACGGAGGTACTGTTAGTGGGTGGTTCGTCTGCCCAGCTAGGTGATATTCAACCTGTTCTGGAGGGGGTTACACTCCCCCTAAAGGATCACGTTCGTAGTTTGGGGGTGCTCTTGGATCCAGAACTGTCATTTGAGGCACAGGTGAACTCAGTGGCACGGAGCACTTTTTATCAGCTTAGGCTGGTATACCAACTACGCCCTTATCTGGACAGAGATAGCCTAGCTACAGTTATCCATGCACTGATAACTTCTCGTCTGGATTACTGCAATGCGTTATACGTGGGGCTGCCTTTGAAAATGGTCCAGAAACTTCAGCTGGTCCAAAATAGGGCAGCAAGATTGTTCACAGGGACTGGCCAGCGAGGTCATATTATGCCAGTACTTTTCCAGCTGCACTGGCTGCCAGTCCATTTCCGGGCCCGATTCAAAGTGCTGGTGTTAACATTCAAAGCCCTGAACGGCTTGGGGCCAGGTTACCTGAAGGATCGCCTCCTCCCATATGTGCCTGCCCGGACCTTAAGATCAGCAGCAGCAGCCCTTCTCCGTGAGCCCCTGCCAAAGGAAGTGAGGTGGGTGGCTACTAGGAGGAGGGCTTTTTCTGCTGTGGCACCCCAGCTCTGGAATAAGCTCCCTAGTGAGGTTCGCCTGGCACCTACATTGTATTGCTTTTAGGGATGTACGAAAATTACGCCACAGATTTATTAATAATAAATAATGTATTTTAATCCCTATCATTATTCTCGAAATACAAATGTATTACATTCTTTACTATGAACAGGGTGGGCAGAGGAAATGCTCATAGAACCACTATCCCTGATGCCAAAGAAAAAGGATCTGTTATATGAAGTCCAGTTGAAAGATCCCAGCTAAATAGAGAGAACAATGTGACATTGTGGAAATGCTAAGTCTTTGCTCATTACTTTCAGATGCAGACCAATGTGAGAAGTGCCCAGAAGAGCAGTATCCAAACAGGAATCAGGACCAATGTATTCCTAAAGTCCTGAGCTACCTGTGTTATAATGAGCCTTTGGGAGCAGTTCTCACTTCCTTGGCTCTTTCCATTTCTGTGATCACACTTTTGGTTTTGTGGGCCTTCATTCAGCACTACAGTACTCCAATCGTCAGAGCCAACAACTGGGGCATAACATGTACCCTGCTCTCCTCTCTGCTGCTCTGCTTCCTCTGCTCCTTCTTGTTCATTGGGTGGCCTAGGAAGGCAACCTGCCTTCTGAGGCAAACAGTGTTTGGCATCATCTTCTCCATCGCTGTGGCTTGTGTGTTAGCAAAGACCATCACTGTGGTTTTGGCCTTCATGGCCACAAAGCCTGGAAACAGGATGAGGAAATGGGTGGGGAAGAGACTTGCTGTATCTATGGTAATTATTTGTTCCCTTATCCAAGCTAGCATCTGTGGTATGTGGCTGGCAACCTCTCCCCCCTTCCCAGAGCTTGACATGCACTCCCAGGTTGATGAGATCATAGTTCAATGCAATGAAGGCTCAGATTTCATGTTCTACATTGTCCTGGGCTACATGGGATGTTTGGCCCTCATCAGCTTTACTGTGGCTTTCTTTGCCAGGAAGTTACCTGACACTTTCAATGAAGCCAAGCTGATTAGTTTCAGCATGTTGGTCTTCTGCAGTGTCTGGGTGTCTTTTGTGCCAACCTACCTGAGCACCAAGGGGAAATACATGGTGGCTGTGGAGGTCTTCTCCATCTTGGCCTCTAGTGCTAGCATATTGGCTTGTATCTTCTTCCCCAAATGCTACATTATTCTATTCAAGCCTGAGATGAACACCAGAGAGCAGTTAGTCAGGAAAAAAGAATAGTCACAATGGGAGGGGGAGGGATGACATCATCCTCAATCATGGGAGAGAGAGAGGAGCTACCAAGAAAATGGAATTGTCTCATTGGTTAAACTTTTTAGAATATTGGAAGTTTATAACTTTTTTTATTACACAGATGTTGATGCTGACCAACTGGGGCACCAGCAATCCTTTTTTTTTTTTTTTCAGGCCTAGTATTCCTTCAGAATTACACTTTTTGATGATGTAGTGTTGTTCCCAAAGGCCCATTCTGCAAGAGATGGGAACTCTACAAGATTGCTTTCACTGTAGCTTTGCCATTGTGTTAATCAGTGGTAATCTTTTGTTTGCATGGAAGGAGGGAAGAAAAATGATTAGGGATGGCGGAGAATTCCGCCACAGATTCCAGTGAGGCCGAATGCACTACTACTAGCAGTCCAGTGGGGCCGAATGCACTAGCATTCGGCCCCCCAGAATCTGTGGCGTAATGGCCTCCTGCTCCCCCACCCACCCCGCGGAACCACCCGGGACAAAGCTTACCTGGGGCGGATGTGGTGGCTTTGGCGGCAGCTTCGGCGGCGGCGCGGTGGCGGCAGTGGAAGGGGCGGTGGAAGGGGCGGTAGAAGGGGCGGCGGCGGAAAGAGCGGGGGCAGCGGAAGGGGCGGCAGTGGCGGAAGGGGCGGCGGTGGGGCAGCAGGTGCGGTGGGGGCGGGGGCGGGGATGGAGGAAGGTGCGGCGGCAGCGGAAGGTGCAGCAGCAGAAGGTGCAGCGGCGGGGGCGGCAGGTGTGGTCGCGGCAGTGGCAGCAGCGGGGGCGGGGGCAGCTGGTCTCCTGGCTGACCACAGCTGGGAGCAGCGTAGGCAAATGGCAGCAGCTTCGATGGCCACCATTTGTGTTCGCTATTTTTAGCCGTTCTAGCCTACGTAAATATTTACGTAGGCTAGAATGGCAAGAAAGAGCGAACGCAAATGGTGGCCGCTGTAGCCGCCGCCATTTCCGTACGCTTCTTTTTTACTTTGCCGTGATAGGCTATGTAAATATTTACGTAGCCTATCATGGTTAAGTACAGGGACGCAAACGGCGGCTGCTACGGCCGCCGCCATTTGCGTCCCTGCTGCCCAGCGGCCAGATGTCCAGCTGCGGGTGGAGCCGGCTGCTGGCTCCGCGGAATCCCCATGGAGCGAAGCCAGCCAGGCAGGACTCCCGGGGGAGGGACGGAGCACCTCCCCCCACATCGCGAAGCAGATCAGCGAAATGGTAAGTGACTTTCGTACATCTCTAAAAATGACTAAATCTTCTTCAACCTCATCTTAAATAAAAGTAACCCCATCCAGCCATCCAAAATGACCTGAATTCAAAGAACCCTGAATATCATTTAAAAAAAAACAACTTAATTTTCTAAAACACAAAGAAATAAATACAGCAAAGGAAGATCTACGTATTGACAGAGGGTAATAACATTCAGCATATTTTTCCCGTTATTGTACAAATCAAAATAGAGGTGAAAACCGTAGGCTGCTTGGGGTTTTTTCCTTTTGGTTCTTCATAACAACAAATTATATTTAGTCTCTTTTCTACAGTCTTAAAAAAGGCTTTGACAAATATTGATGTGTATATTCCTAATCAGTGTGTGTGTGTGTGTCTATATATATATATATATATATATGTATATATATATAGTCGTATTTTATGAAAATCAAATGTTTTGCATTTGCCTTCGCCTTCGCTAGTTTCAGTTTGACTGTCAATTTTTCTGCCATGGCTATTTGCCACAACTGCATATAGCAAGAATTCAATCTTAGAAGTTATTCCAGTTTTCCAGCTTTTACCTATAACTCTAAGCGTGAACATGATTAATTCCTTAGATGTCTTCTCTGCATTGTGTTCTTCCCATTTTGACAATACAGCCAATGATGAGGTAACATATATAGATTGGTGTGTCACCTTGCCTTTTCAAATGTAATAAGTGGAAGGAAAGGAAATTTCTTAGCGTATGATGTTCCAAAACTGGAACACCCCTGGACATGATCTCCACAAATGAATATATAAACCTTGCTGATTCCATTTTCTCCAAAATAGTCACAGAGTTGGAAGGGGTCATTTAGGCCACCAAGTCCAGCCCCCTGCTCAGTGCAGATATTCAGTTTAAAGCATTCCTGAGAGATGGCTGCCCAGTCGTTGCTTGAATACCTCCATTGTGAATTTTTTATTGTTATTATTTGCTATCCTTGGCAGAGAGGCACTTCCAGAATATACCATGGGTGTAACAATTTCTCCCTAAGGTTCGATACAGTTTCCTTTGTTTGAGTTGTCCCTAGTTGCTCTCATATCTTCTGCTCTTTGTGATTACTATTTTCAGGGGCCATTTTCACTTCTTCCTCTGAATTAGGAAGTACTTTTCAAGCTGCACTGGCTGCCGGTTCATTTCTGAGCCCAATTCAAAGTGCTGGTATTAACAGTCAAAGCCCTAAATGGCTGGGGGCCAGGTTATCTGAAGGATTGCCTCTTCGCATATATGCCTGCCCAGAGCCTAAGATCATCCTCAGGGGTTCCTCTCTGGGAGCCCCCGCCAAAGGAAGTGATGCAGCTGGCTACCAGGAAGAGGGCCTTTTCTGCTGTGGCACCCCGCCTGTGGAATAAGCTGCCTAGAGAGGTTTGCCTGGCGCCTATGTTGTACTCCTTCTGGCACCAGGTGGAGACTTTTTTATTCTCCCAGTATTTTAGCATTTTAGCTTGCTAGTCTTTTAGCTCTGGCGTTTAAAATCTGTATTTTAAATCTCTGCACTGTTGCTAGGTTTTATTCTGATTGTATTGTTATATTGCAGTTTTGAGCTTTCAGATTTTACATTGCTTTATGCTGCACTCTGCGGTTTTAATTTGTCTGAACTGCCCAGACAGCTCGGATTCTGCGCGGTATAGAAATCAAATAAATGAATAAATAAATAATTTTAATATTGATTTATTACATTTCCATACCACCCATTAGCCAAAGCTCTCTGTGTACTTCACAAAACAAAATTTGCATAAAATCATAGCATAAAATAACACCGTAAAACATAATATAAAAGCCGTAACTTTAAAATGGAATAGAACCAAAGTAGGAACCAAGATAAAAGCTAGCAGCAGCGCAGAGATCTAAAAATGCACCAACACTGTTTTTAAAATTCAAGGCCAAAAGAGGCTGGGAAAATCAAAAGTTAGTCATCTGGCACTGAAAAGACCACAATTCAGGTGCCAGGCAAGGTTCTCTGGCAGGGGACATTGCACAACCAAGATGTCACCAACCACTGAAAATGCCCTCTCCTGTCTCACCTTATTTGGCAGGGGCATGTAGAAAAGGCCTCTGAGGGTGATCGGGGCAGGTATATCTGGGAGGAGACAGTCTTTCAGGTTACCTGGCACTAATCCGTTTAGGGTTTTTGTAGGTTAATGCTACACTTTGAACTGAGGCAGAAAAAGGACTGCAGCCATTGTGGATCATAAAGCATTGGCATAATATGATCATATCGGCCAGTCCCTGTTAGCAATCTCTGTCCTATTTTGGACCTGAAGTGGGGGGGGGGGGGACAGGAAAGAGAGCAGCAACAGGGCTCTGTTAGCTATGAACTTCCCACATGAGTATCACCTCCAAACCTGTGCTTCTGCTTTCGCCCCTGAGACAACCCCCCGCCCCGTTTTCCTCCGTCTCTGTGCTCCATATCCGAGTGTGGAGGTGTAGCCAATGTGGAGAGAAATCTCCAGCTATGAGGAGAATGGGACAGGGAGCACGGTTTCCAGGACCGCAGCTCCCAGAAGAAACTGAAAAATCCTAGTGGCCATAGGATTGCTCCCTGAAAAGAGTTGCTCTTTTAATTCGTAAGTGACTGTGGTTATTGATTCTGACGGTTGCTTCTTTATTTTGGTTGGGGGATGTATTGATAAGGCCATGCTTCATGTGTAGGGGCCGAATGATAGGGCTGTGCACCGCTTCGGCCTGAGGCCCAAATCCCGAGTCGAAGCGGGCCCGCTTCGGGCCACTTTGCGCCCCTCCCGAGGTGAAGCAGAGGGGGCACAAAGCGGCCCAGAGTGGGTCAGGGGCTGGGTGCGCTTCAACTCCCAGCCCAGCCCCCCCGCACCTCTAGGTCCTTACCTGAGCCTCCTTCTCCTCGCTGCCACCACACCGCCGCTGCCTCTGCCGCCGCACCACCACCCACCTCTGCCACCGCATCTGCCACCACACCACCACTGCCTCTGCCGCTGCGCCTCTGCCACCTCTGCCGCCACGCCACTGCTGCTGCCTCCTGAGGCCTGGACGCACAGCGACTATTCTTGCAGGGAGTCACCATTTTTAAAATGGCAACCTCCTCCACAATATCATTCAAATATCTCCTACACACACACACACACACACACACACCCGTTCGTATACCACTCCATATCTAACAGAGCAAGGAACAACAGGAGATAACATGAACAAAACATAAAAAGAAGAAGCACGAGATTACTATTATTCTTTAAACAACAGGCGTGCCAAAAAACCTGAGGCTGGTTAACCAAGGCAGGTTTCCTGGAAAAGAGCTGTTTTCAGCAGGCGCCGGAAACAGCCCAGTGTTGGCACCTGCCTGACCTCCAGAGGCAGGGAGTTCCATAGGCCAGGAGCTGCCACACCCAAGGCTCTTCTCTGGCTGGACTCCAATCTGGCCATAGGTCCATGTGGAACCACCAGGAGCATGCCCTCTGATGACCTCAGTGATTGGGTCAATTGGTAAGGAAGGAGGCGCTCTCTCAGGTATCCTGGGCCCAAGTTGTTTAGGGCTTTGCACACTAGTTCCAAAACCTGAAACCTGGCCTGGTAGCAAATAGGCAGCCAGTACAGTTTCCTCTGCAAAGGAGCTGCATGCTGAAAAGGGGTAACTCCCAATGACGGCTGAGCTGCTGCATTCAGCACCAACTCCAGCTTCCAGAGGAGCCTTAAGGGCAGCCCCAGATAGAGCGCATTGCAGTAATCCAGTCTTGAGGTTACTAGTGCCTGGTTCACCGTGGCAAAACTAACCCTGTCCGGGAGAGGCTGTAGTTGGCAAACCAGCTGAAGCTGGTGGAAGGCACTCCGAGCAGACATGGCCACTTGGGCCTCCAGCAACAGTGATGGATGTAGGAGTACCCCCAGACGACGAACCCGATCTTTCAGAAGGAGTGCGACCCCATCCAGAACAGCAATTCCCCATCCAGAACAGCAATGAGCATATCAGCCAGACCCGGGAACCACTAACCAACGGGGCTTCTGTCTTGCCAGGATATTGGAGAAATTGGTTGCTAGCTGCATCCTTTAGTACCACTGGCCTCGGGCTGCAGCATCTGCATCAGATAATCCAAACATACCCAAAACAGCTGAAGAGAAGTGGTCATGGAATGGATCCTTAGGCTGCTTTTAGGGAGACACTGTAGAGATGCCTGTGACAGCAGTTGCTAATTTGGGGTAGGCATTCTTCTCCCTCACCCATCCTATGACTGCATGAGCCCAGGTCCCCGGGATGCTGGGGGCAAAGTGGGGTTACACAAATATAGTTTTGCATATATCTAAGCAGGGCATGCCCTGGAGGGATGTGGCAAACTTATTTTTGTTTTCTTGTGCTGATTCTTGAGGATTTTCACAAGAGAGGATCTTCCCTGTAATTTTTTTAAATGACAGAGCTTTGCACTGCAGCTCCTGGAATCCCCATGGGAACTCAGAGGCCTCCATGTGAGACATCAATACCTCAAACAGCCCATTTGTACTGTTACATGCTACACTCAGGCTATAAAGACCCCTGTCCAAACGACAGGGCCCTCTGCATCGGGGAGCTTAACTTGAGGCAGGCGCAGCTCTGTCCGTTGAAGCTTTTCTGTATCTTCTGCCAGGACTGATGCTGTTGATCATGGCCGTTCATGATCATGAAGGGGTCTGGCTGAGGCTTTCTCCAGATCTGTCAGCCTTTCATCTAATTTTGCTGTTGCTGCTGCTGAATTATTCTTCCAGCAAGAATTTGAACTCTTCCATATGTAGCTTGAGGTCAGCATTTCAATCCCATTCATATAGTCCTTCAGATGAGATAATCATTGGCCAGTTTGTGTCCGTGACACTTGCTAACTTCGCTATCCAGAAATTTACAGAATTCTCAGAATATTCCCCTGCAATTAATGCTTAGTAAGTAGTTCTCTCTCTCTCTCTCTCTCTCTCTCATGAAAGTACTAATTTTAAGCACCAGCTTGTCTCTTTCTTCAAGCTTCCATTCTTCTGAAAGTCCGGATGGGTGTTCATTGAGCCTAATATTCTTCCACTCTACCCTGTAGAAACAGAGGCAACAGCAGGTCAAGATCATGTTCATGATTAAATCTCCCCAGCTCTCAATTCCTGAAAATGATTTTCAGTTGGCTTGGAGGCACAGGGAGAATATTCATCTCACAAGTGCCCTTCAAAAGTGATCCACGTGCTTTTTTTCTGTTCTGTGGAGCACTGTTGTCTTCAAGATATAGCTGTCAATACACACAAAGGTTGATGTGTGTAACAAAAGGAAAAGGAAAACCCAACCCACCTTCCACACACACACACATTCAAACCATCAGAGGAAAACCAAGATGCATTATTTCAATTCTTTTTAGTACTTTAATTCATCAGTGGCAAAATGCAAATGGGGAGAATTCCAAAAGAAAGTAAAGTCAACCACTATATTTTATTATTTTAAGGCATCCATTTCATTGATGTGTCCCTATTATTTTCTGACTTAATCCTGATCTATGAAATAGCCAATATCATTTTTTAACCCCACCCCGCCCCACTAATTCAGTTCCTTAGGCAGGGAGGCAAGCTACACACTATAATTGCATGTAACAGGTCTCTGGCAGGCGGAAATTCAACAGATGAGGATGCTTATCCTGCCATAGAGATGCAGTTTTGGATACCTGTTTCTTTTGATTTTTTAATTATCTTTCTTTTATTTTTTGCTCTCTCTGATTCTGGATAGAAGGGAGGGAGTGGGAGAGGCAGAGATGGGCATGAAGATGGTGAGATGAAGTCAAAAGGGTGAGATGGAAAGATGCGGGAGTCAACAGCAACAGGACATGCTCAGCATAGAGGCAGGACAGAAAGATGCCGGGTTCTCTTTCACCCCGATAGCTACATAATCTACTTGTGTTATCTTAGGAGACAATCTGCATGTATCATTAGTTTGAGTAATGTTTTTCTATACTTTTTACAGCATCTTGTGTTGGGAGAGAGAGAAAAGGAGAGGGTCTTTGTTGATTCTCCTTGATCTCTTGGGGGGCATTTGATTCCATTGACCATGGTGTCCTTCTGTAGCTGCTGTCAGAGTTGTGGGCATTGCTTTGTGGTGGTTCCACTCCTACATGGTCACTCATTTCTGAGGGGTCTGCTTGAGGGGCATTGCTCAGCCTCATGTGTTCAGGGTTCAGCAGGGCTTGAATGTATGTCTTTCACATGCTGTTTAACACCGACATGAAAAATAGTGGGGTCCTATAGAGCTTTTGAGTCCGTTGTCACCAGTTTGCTCATAACACCCAACTCTGGATCTTTTCAACATGGGCAGGACTTGTTCACCTGGTGCCTCACCTTGGTAATGGACTGGATGAGGGCCAATAAACTGAGACAAGCCCGGACGTCTGTTGGTGGGTGATTCCACTGTCTGGAGGGGGGGGGGATGCAGCTGGTACTGGATGGAGCTCCACTCTACCTGTAGGAGTGCATGTGCAGCTTGGAGCTGCTCCTGGTTTCAACCTTCTGACAGGAGTCTCAGGGGTCACCATGGCATGGAGTGCCTTCTACCACCTTTTGCAGTTAGACCAGCTGCAACCTGATCTGGGTGTGGATAGCCTCATATCTAGGGATGGCAGAGAATTCCACCATGGATCATTCAGCCCCCCGAAACCTGTGGCGGAACGGCCTGCCACCCCCCTGCCCCCCCCCGCAGATCCCCCCAGGACAAGACTTACCTGGGGCGGATTTTCTGGGTGGCGGCGGCTCCGGCGGCTCCGGCGGCTCCGGCGGCTCCGGCGGCTCCGGCGGCTCCGGTGGCTCCGGCGGCTCCAGCGGCTGGTCTTCCAACCGGCTGCTGCCGCCGCCATTTGCAATCTTGTTGTTTTTTTTGTTTTTTTTACAAGACGTGATAGGCTATGTACAGACTTCCGTAGCCTATCACGTCTGACTAAAAAAGAAACGCGTACGCAAATGGCGTATGCAAATATTTACTTAGACTAAGACGGCCAAAAATAAGGAACACAAAGGGCAGCGGCCGTAGCTGCTGCCATTTGCGTACGCGTTTGTGTGTTTTTTTACCCAGCCATTTTTTTTTTTTTACCCAGTCTTTACGTAGCCTATCATGGCTGACTACAGGGATGCAAACAGCGGAGGCTACAGCTAGGGATGTCAGAGAATTCCTCCACGAATCTCCAGGAGGCTGAATGCCAACGCTTTCGGCCCCCCGAAATTGGTGGAGAAACGATCTGCCACCCCCCCCCCGGGATGGAACCTACCTTGAGCGAATGTCCCTGGCGGCGGCGGCTCCTGGCGGCGGTGCGGCGGCGGCTGGTCTTCCGACCAGCTGCCGCCACCGCCATTTCCAAGTAAAACAAAAAACAAAACAACAAACGTGATAGGCTACATAAAGATTTACGTAGCCTATCACAGGTAGATTTTCAAAAAACACCGTGATAGGCTACGTAAAAGTTTACGTAGCCTATCACGGCTGAGTTTGCGGGGGGGGGAAAGTGCATACGCTAATGGCAGCGCCCATGGGTGCCAACATTTGCATTCCTTATTTTGGCATGGGTAGTCTAAGTAAACATTTACGTAGACTACGGCGAAAATAAGGGCAACGCTATTTGCTATTTGCGTTGCCCTTATTTTTGCCGTAGTCTACGTAAATGTTTACGTAGACTACCCGTGCCAAAATAAGGAACACAAATGGTGGCACCCATGGGCGCCGCCATTTGCGTATGCGTGCTTTTTTTTTTCAAAGTCAACCGTGATACGCTACGTAAACATTTACGTAGCCTATCGCGGCTGACTGCAGGCCAGGGACGCAAACGGCGGCGGCTATGGCCGCCGCCATTTGCGTCCCAGCAGGAGAAGAGGTTTCACGGCCGGAGAGGTGGGGCGCTCCCCCCCGGCCAGAATTTCGGCGGGGAGGGACGTGGCGCCTCCCCCCCGGCCAGAATTTCAGGGGGAGGGACGGAGCGCCTCCCCCCCACCGCGAAGCAAGCTTCAGGATCAGGTAAGTGACTTTCATCCATCCCTACAGCCACTGCCAATTGCATCCCTGCTAGCCAACGGCTGGATGTCTGGCTGCTGGTGGAGCCGGCCGGCGGCTCCACGGAATCCCTGCGGAACGGAGCCGGCCGGCCAGGTTTCCAGGGGGAGGGACGGAGCGCCTCCCCCCCCCCAGCGGAACCCTACTCATATCAGTGTCCTGTGCTCTGCTAACTTCTCCGTTAAAGTACTCCAGTGTGTTGTATGTTGGGCTGGCTTGGAAGGAATGTGGTATGGAAACTGCAGCAAGTGTATAATTTGGAGGCAAAGTCATTGACTGGGACTAGGCAATGTGAACATCCAAGTCCAATTCTGGTTCAACTTCACTGCTTGCCAACTAGTTGCTGGGCCAAATTCAAAGCGCTGGAAAGCCCTACATAGCTCCGAACCCCAATTCCTCAAGGAACTCCTCTCTGCATTTGAACCAACCTCGGCCCTGAACTTTGCTTCAGACACCCTTCTCTGCGTGTCCTTGCGAGAAAAGCTGCTGTGGGGGAGGCATTTCAGTTAGGAGGCTTCTCCATGAGAGCACCTCATTCATGGAACACTCTCCTCAGGAAGCTCACCTGGTGAAGACACTGTCATCTTTTCGGCACCAGGCAAAACGTTCTGATTTCCCCAAGGAATTCAGCATTGTCTGTGGTCCAGTTCTTGTGGGCTGCTTGTGCAGTGTTCATTCTAGGCTGGGGGTGGGAGTGAGAGTTCTGCATGGTCAGTGAAGACATTTCATATTATACTGTTTTGAGATTACGTTTGTATGCGGTCTATTTGTTTTGCATTGTTTTGCTGGTTATGCGTTATACTGATTGGGGTTTTTTCCCGTCTTATATTGAGCAAGTCATATTGAGACATTGCTTTTTGTGGTCGGAAACAGTGCATAAATTTTAAAACAACTGCCCATTTAGTTGCATGAGCAAATCATAATGCAAGCTGTAACATACATGATTTAATACTATATAACCATCTCATTGCAGCCTGCTCCCAAAAAACTACCAGTATGTCCTTGCCTTCATGTTTGCCATTCGTGAGGTCAATAAAAATGCAGACTTGTTACCAAATACCACACTGGTTTCCAAGGTTTATGAGAATGCTTTTAATTCAATAAGAGCCTCTTCAAACACACTCCAGCTCCTCTTCACAGATCATGGGAATCCCACCAATTATATATGTGGACTGAAAGAGAAATTAATGGCTGTCATTGGAGGGCTCACCTCCCAAAACTCCATCCAGATGGCCAACTTCTTAAATACCTACAAGATAGCACAGGTACGTGTTCAGGGTCAGATAGATGCCGCCCATGACGAATTCCTCCATGAATCACAACTGGAATGGCAAAGGTCTCTGACCAGCCCAGGAAGTTATTTAGGCCACAATGCTATGTGGATAGACTCCGAATGTGGATAGACTCCGAAGTCGGAGCCTACCAAGCACCATAACGCACAGCGACCGCAGCTAGGGATGGCGGAGAATTTCTCCCTGAATCTGCGGGAGGCCGAATGCCAACGCATTTGGCACCCCCAAATTGGTGGGGAAATTCTCCGCCAGCCCCCCATCCCCCCCCCCCGGGATGGGACTTACCGTGGCCAAATGTCCCTCTCGGCGGCGGGTCCCGGCGGCGGTTTGGTGGCGGTTCAGCTGGGGTGGGGGTGGCGGCCGGTCTCCCTACCGGCTGCCACTGCTGCCACTGCAAAAAAAAAAAAACACCCCCGTGATAAGCTACGTAACGATTTACGTAGCCTATTACGGCTAGATTTCCAAAGTCAGCCGTGATAGGCTACGTAAATCGTCACGTAGCCTATCACGGGTGACTTTGAAAAAAAAAAACGCGTACGCAAATGGCGGCGGCCCATGGGCGCCGCCATTTGCGTTCCTTATTTTGGCACGTCTAGTCTACGTAAAGATTTACGTAGACTACGGCGAAAATAAGGGAACGCTATTTGCGTTGCCCTTATTTTCGCCGTAGTCTACGTAAATATTTATGCAGACTAGACGTGTCAAAATAAGGAACGCAAATGGCGGTCCCCATGGGAGCCACCATTTGCGTACGCGCTTTTTTTTTTTTCAAAGTCACCCATTATAGGCTACGTGACGATTTACATAGCCTATCACGGCTGACTTTGGAAATCTAGCCATGATAGGCTACGTAAATCTTTACGTAGCCTATCACGGGTGTGTATGTGTGGGGGGGGTGTTACTTTTTTTTTCACGGCCGGGTAGACGGGGCGCTTCTACCCGGCCTGAATTTTGCCGGCGAGGGATGGGGCGCCTCCCCCCCCAGCCTGAATTTCGGCCGGCCGAGGTGGGGCGGGGCACCTCCCCCCCCTTGCCTTGACTTCGGGGGGAGAACCGAAGCGCCTCCCCCCCACCGCGAAGCAAGCTTCAAGAACAGCTAAGGGACTTTCGTCCATCCCTAACCGCAGCACAGAGGCAATCCTCGCCTCTGTGTTCCAGCCACCCTGCACTTTGGCTAGATGGGTGATTTTGCTCATCTCGCCACAGCGCCTAGGAGGCTGGAGCATGTATAGGAAGCTGTGATGCATTCTTGGTGCCATCCCCTGCCCACCCCCTGGGGCCGCCCCCTTTCCCCATCTCTGCACTCCATTTCTGAGTGTGGAGACATAGCCAGGACTGCTCTGGCTACAAGGGTTTCTGGGTTCCAAGGTCAGAGCCGCTTTCCAACCTCAGAGCCCAGAAACCAAACATACCCTAGATGCTGTCTATGGGGCATGGGTTTGCTCTCTTAATGACTGCACTGCCATTACGGGATCTATGTGGGTACCAGGATAAAAACTCACAACAAGAAGATTCCAAGCTGTGGTTGCTGCATGACAGTGTTGTGAACCATGAGAATTCTAGTTCCTTCCACATCCTGCTTAGAATCTGCTCCCAGTTCTGATAATACTAGATGTGGTTGCTAGGAAACCTACAATTGTACTGCAAGGGAGCACAAAGTTTGTGATGAGAGTATATATTGAATGAGATCAAGATGTTGCCAGATGTCCAAAAATGACTCCATCCAAACAAGAACAAAGTAATGGTTTTCTCCATCCTGAAGGTATTGTGTCATTCCCATTAGCTCAGCTATGGCGCCTTTGATCCAGCACTAAGGGACAAAACTCAATTCCCCTCTTTCTACCGGATGGTCCCAAATGAAGATCTTCAGTATGCTGGGATTGTTCAACTACTCAAACATTTTAGATGGAACTGGATCAGCCTCATTGTTTCAGAGGATGACAGTGGAGAAACCTTCCTCCGAACGCTGAGACCAAGGCTCTTGGAGAACAATCTTTGCATTGCTTGGATGCACGTGATCCCAACAGTAACAACATTTTTACCCCGTAAAATACTTCAAAAAAAATTGGGACCAATTCAATCAACTCTCAAACTGAGTGAAATCAACGTGATTCTTGTGTATGGAGATGGTCAGTCTCTGGAGGCGTTACGGCTGGTTTTATACTCCATTGAAATTGTTCACATGTATCCTATAGAGAGGGTATGGATCACAACAGCTGAATGGGATTTCACCGCTTTAGCACCTGGGAGTAAATTCACCACTAAATCTTTCAATGGCACCTTGTCCTTCACCCTCCATACAAACGTGGTGCTAGGATTTCAAGATTTTGTGGAGAGGATTAGTCCTTTCCAGTCCACTTTTTATTTCATCCATCAATTCTGGGCCAGTGCATTTCTCTGTTCCTTCCCTATGTATAACCTTTATGTCACAAACAAGAGAAACTGCACTGGGAAGGAGAAGCTGGGGAGCCTCCCTGGATCTGTGTTTGAAACAGGGATGTCTGGCCAGAGCTACAATATCTACAATGCTGTCTATGCTGTAGCACATGCTCTCCATGCCATGGATTCATCAAGGGACAAGTACAAAACAACGGGAGATGGAAGAACATGGGATCTCCAGAAACTTCAGCCATGGCAGGTAATTGCAGCTCCAGGACTGAAATTGCAAAACATTATAATATGTCATACCAAAATTAACTCGTAATACAGGAAAAGCAAAATCATAGATAAATCAACAGTAGAAAAGGGAAAACCATGTTGGCAGACTTAATTTCTTACACCATGACTGAAAAAGAATTGTTGTTGTTCAGTCGTTAAGTTGTGTCCGACTCTTCGTGAGCCCATGGACCATTGCACGCCAGGCCTTCCTGTCCTCTGCTCTCTCCTGGAGTGTGCTCAAGTTCATATTCATTGCATCGGTGATGCCATCTAGCCATCTCATCTTCTGCGGTCCTCTTCTCCTTTTGCCGTCAATCTCTCCCAGCACCAGGGTCTTTCCCAATGAGCTTTCTCTTTGCATTAGGTGGCCAAAATATTTGAGCTTCAGCTTCAGTTTTTAAAGCCGGTGTAATATGGTCCCAGCCTTGGACCTAGCCCAAGTGGGGCTCTAAAGGTAAGAACCAGCACTTTGTATTTTGCTCGGAAACAAGTTGGCAGCCAGCGTACAGATTTTAAAGCCAGTGTAATATGGTCCCAACAGGATGTCCCGGAGACCAACATGGCTGCCATGTTTTGCACCTGTTGGAGTTTCCAAACTAAATACAAAGGCAGCCGCAAGTGCGGCGCATTGCAGAAATCAAGCCTAGAGGTTACCAGCGCGTGCACCACCGTTACCAGGTCCACATGTTCCAGGAATGGGCGTAGTGGGCATATCAGCCGAAGTTGATAACAGGCATTTCTCACCATTGCCTCCAGCTGGGGTGCCAGCAGGAGGGTTGGGTCAAGAAGCACGCCAAGCTATGAACTTGCTCCTTCAGGGGGAGTGCAACCCCATCCAGAACTGGTTCACATACCTCCATACCTAATTTGGGACCCTTCACAATGAGGACTCTGTTAGGTAGCAGAGATAGCCGAGTGGCCCGTACACTAACAGAATCCCCAGTCTGTCCCTAGTCCCGAGGCCGAGGTATACACACTAGATGTGAGCCAGTTCCTTCACAGTGAGTCTGCTCAGGGGAATGCTATCTTTGCAGACCACTGCTACGCTGCCTCCCCGTCCTCTTCTCCTTACCTGCTCTACCACGGAGTACCTGACCGGGAGAAGCTGCATCCACACAGGCCCACTTATCTCCCCCAGCCAAGTCTCCGTAATGCATACCAGGTCAGCCTTTTCATCCAAGATTAGATCATGGATGGTTGCGATCTTATTCCAGACTGACCTGGCATCGCAAAGGAGCAGGCAAAGATTCTGTGGGTGGCTTGCCCACTCCCCAAGTTACCTGGGCTGACAGGGCAACCAGAAGGCTGGATAGGTGTAAAATACCTGCCCTCCCTTCTCCTATGAGTTTCTGCTCTGCCAGCACCATGTCTTCCCATGCCCCCCCACGCACCATTGTTATTGCCTCCCTCATACACATAATGCTGACTTTGTCTCAGAAAACACATCAAACTCAGCAACATTCAGCAGAATAAAACACAGCCAAGCCCCACATCCCATCTCTCACGTGGAATGTACACGGAACACTCCCCTCCCATCTCTCACCGGGGGGCGGGGGGGCACAATTCAGTACCAGCAGGCTCTCACCCTGGGGTATACATTCACTTCCCTCTCACCCATAAAAATAATAAAGAGCCTAACTGGAAAAACACATTCAAAGGCCACCTCCCTCCGGACTCCAGAAAACCCCAGAAATTCCCCCTCACTCCCCACATGGAGAAGAGAAAGAAGGGAAACACAGAGAGAAGAGAGAAAAACCAAGGGAGGGGCCCTCACCCTTTGGGGGCACCCCCTTTGGGGGGACCGTCGCCCACATCGCTTCCCTTAAGTCCGGGCTTCCTGGAGGACAGCCAATGGTCGGATGCCAAACACTCCCCAGGGAACCGGCTCCTGAGCTGTTTCCAGAGCCAGAAATAATGAGCCCTGCCCAAGGCCAGACAGGATGCTGCAGCAGCGGGAAGGAGCAGGGAGACAACGCTGGCCAGAAGGAAACACCTCCCACCTGCTCCTCCGATGAATTCCCCTGCTGCCACGGTTCTTGCTCTGCTGGCTGCTGCTGCTGCTCCTACATAGAGGTGACATTAACCAGTTCCTTGCTGTTGGACCCCATCCGTGACTTGGTTTTCTCTTTCCGTTTAGCTTCACTGGTTTCTAAGAAACATCCGTTTTAACAATAGTGCTGGTGAAGACGTATTTTTCAGTGACAATGGGGACCTGGCAGGGGGATATGATCTCATCAACTTGGTCACCTTCCCCAATGGATCCTTCCGGAGAATGCGGGTTGGCAGGATGGACCCCCAGGCTCCTGCAGGGAAGGAGTTCATCATCAGTGGAAGTGCCATTCTCTGGAACCCCAAATTCAGTCAGGTAGGAACAGTCAGCGCCACCGCCACCATACTCCACGCACATACCCTGGATATTGGCATCATCGTTGGCTGGGTTTGGATGGACCACCTTCCTACGGGCACACCTAACATGATTAGGGCTGCCCATTGCAGGGAAATCTGGCCTCTTGGGGCTCGATGGATTTCCCCAGAGCCCCCGGCTCAGCTTATGATCACAAGGCATGCTGCTTTCTCTCCCCAATATGAACGTTGTGAGTTTTTGAAAATTCTCCTCAAACCAAAATGAAATTCTTGCCGATCTTCACCAGCCAATCTGAACAAGTACAGCGATTCCCAGCATAGAGAAGACCATAGTTAAAGTTATTTGTCTGGTGAATTGTAGCTGCGTAGGTTCAGCATGTAACTGCGGCAAGGCAAGCGCTATAGAAACAAACACACACTGCTATTTCAAAAGCCAACAAGGGAGTGCTGGGAGTAAACAGCTCCAGGGAAAACAAATAGACTCCCAAGGAAAGGTTGAGCGCAGCCATAATGGTTGCACTGTTCAGACAAAGGAACGCTGACGACTAATGAAGAAAAAGGAAGAAAGTAAAAGCTCAGGACTTGCAATCTGCATCAAAGAGTAGTTGCAAGGAGAAACGAGTAGAAGAAGAAAACAAGTTCCCTTTTGTCTATCGCCCCACGCTGGTTCAGATGACCGATCAGAAGCATTCTTGCTTAACTCCAATAACCGTGATATGTCTGCCCACCGACGTTAAGGATGAGTAGCCTGTCATAGCACAGAGGTGGCCACCCCATGTAACAATACCATGGTTGAATACAAAGGGATTCCAATCCGGACTTTTAAGAGCGAAATACGCAAACCCCTGGGACTGGATGGACGGATCTGTCAGTTTCGGGTTCTCCCACATTCATGTTTTCTTTTTTTAATCATGAGTTCTTTTCCCCACAAATACAGAGAAATTTGCAAATTTGAGAACATTTCTTTTTTTTTAATCAAAACTGAAATTAAAGTTTCACCCATCCCTATTCCTCACTTTGTTGGCAAATTCCAGACGGGGAGACAAATTAGACTACCATTTTCATGAGATTTCTAGTGACAAAAACGGGCGCGATCTTTCAGCAGTTTAGATTTGACTCTGGTACATGATACGCCAGTATGATCAGGCTACTTCCTATTGTTTTAAAATCCGCTTTCAAGTTTTTGACATTTGGATTGTTTTCTGCCTATTGATTTTTTATTCTTATTAGACAGTACTCTATCCAACTGACTAATCTAATTATGCAGTTCTCACAAGCTGCAATTGTGCATTTCATTACCACCTGACTGCACTGCTTAGCTTTCTCTCTTTCTGCTGTGCAGAGACTTCAGCCATGTGTAAGGAGTGCGGCTCACTGGTAGAGCACATGCTTGGCATGCTGGTCCCCGTTTCATCTGCAAGTAGGGCTAGGAAAAACTCCTGCCTGAAGCCCTGGAGGACTACCGCTACTCAGTGTTGACAATACTAGGCAAGACAGAACAGTGTTCTGACTCAGAATCAGGTGGCTTCCTATGTCCCTGTGAAGGTTTGTGGCCCAAAGAGGCAAGGAAAAGAAAAAAGTCAGGCCTAGAGGCCTGGAGTTTTTTGCTGGGAAGGGGTATCCCTGAGCAGAGTAGTTGCATTTCCCCGCTCAAGTTTCTGTTTCAATTCCCCACTTAAGTTTCATTCATTCAGGTTTGAAGCAGTACTTTCGGTTTAGAGGGAGGGGGGTATAAAAAGAGAGCGAGAGAGCCAGTAAGACCAGAGTCTGGGAGACCAGAGCCGGAAGACACAGAAGGAAGGAGTAGCCTGGAGAAGTCTAAGTACAGCTAGGGTAAAGGAACTTGCATTTTCGACTTCTATTCTCTTTTAACGTTTTTTGTATCACTCAGCTGTGTTGTATAAATACCTTGAGATGTGATTTGCTTGCTTTCATTTGCTAGTAAACTGTTGCGGTTAAACCCTGTGTCTAGAGTGTCAATCACCCCACGTCTAGAGCCTAAATCCCACATTATTTACTTATTTTTATTTATTTATTCATTTCATTTCTATACCTCCCAGTAGCCAAAGCTCTCTGGTTGGATCACAAAAATTAAAACTGAAAAGCACAGGATAAAACAATATAAAATATAAAAGCATTAAAACCGCAACATAACAATGCAAACAGAATAAATCAGAATAAAACCTAGTAGCAATGCAGAGATTTAAAATGCAGATTTAAATCACCAAAGCTAAAAGACTAGGAAGTTAAAATGCTAAAATGCTTGGGAGAATAAAGAAAGGTCTTCACCTGGTGCCAGAAGGAATATAACGTAGGTGCCAGATGAAACTCTCTAGGGAGTTCATTCCACAGGCAGGGTGCCACAGCAGAAAAGGCCTTCTTCTTCCTGGTAACTACCTACCTCACTTCCTTTGGCAGTGGCTCATGGAGAAGGACCTCTGAGGATGAACTTAGGGTCCAGGCATGCACATATGGGAGGAGGTGATCCTTCAAATACCCTGACCCCAAGCCATTCAGGGCTTTGAATGTGAATACCAGCACTTTGAATCAGGCCTGGAAATGGACTGGCAGCCAGTGCAGCTGGAAAAATGCTGGTGTAATGTGATCTCGTTGGCCAGTCCCTGTTAACAATCTTGCTGCCCTATTTAAGACAAGATGAAATTGTCAGACCGTTTTCAAAGGCAGCCCTATGTACAATACAATGCAGTAATCCAGACGAGAAGTTATCAGAGAATTGGAGAGAAGCTACTGTATCTCTGTCCACATAAGGGCACAGTTGGTAAATCAGCCTAAGCTGATAAAAAGTGCTCCGTGCCACTGAGTTCACCTGTGCCTCAAGTGACAGTTTGGGGTCCAAGAGCACCCCCAAACTAGGAACCTGATCCTTTAGGGGGCGTGCAACCCCCTCCAGAACAGGTTGAATATTATTGGGAAGGGGAAGGGAAACGAAGAAGGTGGGACTCTTAAGGAGGCAACAGATCTTTAAGGAGTTGCTCAGGGGGTCCAGGTCAAGGGTAGAACCCTGACCGTCCCTAAGGATATAAATACCTGGAAATCAAGTGTGACACTTCATGCATCTGATGAAAGGGAGTACTGTCCTTGATAGCTTAAGCAAAAATGAATGTCTTAGTATTTCAGTTTTGTTTGACTTCAAGAGGCCAACACAACTACATTCACTAGCACCTGCTATTTCTAGTTCTGCTGCTTTTCCTTTTGCTCATGCTTTCCCAACCTAGATTCCTCTAAAGGATTCGGCCTTCAGCTCTGCTCACTGCTGACCATTGGCTAGACTGCCTGTGGCTGAAGGGAGTTGTAGGCCAAAACATCTGGAGGGCCACAGGTTATGGAAGACTGCTGTGGGGGACTGAAGTGGGGACTGAATCCAGTTGGTCTAATCTTTAGCACCACCCCAAAGGAGAGTGCTGGAAAATGAGTAGGAATTAAATATCTTTGCTGTTCACCCATTTGAAAGAGTGGACAAGCAGTGAGTGGCACAGGCTGCAAGAACCACCTTCATGATGGAGCCGTGAGCATTGCAGGGCCTTTCTGATTCACAAGGGTCTTGGCATAGGCCCAAGGACATTCACCTGATGCAAGGCGTAAGGTCTTCTGATGAGCCGAAGAAAAAGAGGTTAGCTGAGAGTTAGAGCAACGAGGAAAAATGATCTCATTTTCCTCCCAAATGTCCTTTCTTGTGATTACCATTAGATGCAGCCCAGTTCCACCTGTGTCGAGAGCTGCCACCGAGGACAGAGCAGGTTCGTCCAGCAGGGGAAGCAAGTGTGTTGCTATGATTGTGTTGAGTGCCCACAAGGGAGGATTTCAACTCACATGGGTAAGTGAAGGATTCGAGCATTACTTTTCTCCGAAGATGAATATATGAGTGTGTTTACTATGAATAAGGGTGGGCAAAGGAAATGCAAAGAGAAGAAACTTTTATCATGCTGAAGAAAGAGCGTTTATTATATGGCTTCCAGTGAAAGATTCCAGAAAAATATAGGGAAGCATTTGAGTACTTGGGAAACGCTAAATTCTTGCTCGTTACTTTCAGATGCCGATCAGTGTAAGACGTGCCCTGAAGATCAGCATCCGAACAAGAACATGGACCAATGTATTCCAAAAGTTATTAGCTACCTATCCTATGATGAGGCTTTGGGAGCAGCTCTGGCAGCCTTAGCTGTGTTCCTTTCTTTGATCACAATAGTTGTGATTGGGAGCTTCACTCTGCACTGGAACACTCCCATCGTCAAAGCCAACAACTGGAGCATCACATGTACCCTGCTCTCCTCGCTGCTGCTCTGCTTTCTCTGCTCCTTCTTATTCATTGGCTGGCCTGGGAAGGCAACCTGCCTTCTGAGGCAAACAGTGTTTGGCATCATCTTCTCCATCGCTGTGGCTTGTGTGTTAGCCAAAACCATCACTGTGGTTTTGGCCTTCATGGCCACAAAGCCTGGAAACAGGATGAGGAAATGGGTGGGGAAGAGACTTGCTGTATCTATGATAATCGGGTGTTCCCTTATTCAAGCTTGCATCTGTGGTATGTGGCTGGCAACTTCTCCCCCCTTCCCAGAGCTTGACATGCACTCCCAGGTTGATGAGATCATAGTTCAATGCAATGAAGGCTCAGACTTCATGTTCTACATTGTCTTGAGCTACATGGGATGTTTGGCCCTCATCAGCTTCACTGTGGCTTTCTTTGCCAGGAAGTTACCTGATACTTTCAATGAAGCCAAGCTGATCACCTTCAGCATGTTGGTCTTCTGCAGTGTTTGGGTGTCTTTTGTGCCAACCTACCTGAGCACCAAGGGGAAATACATGGTGGCTGTGGAGGTCTTCTCCATCTTGGCCTCTACTGCTGGCTTACTGGGTTGTATCTTCCTCCCCAAATGCTTTGTGATTATATTCAGGGCTGAGATGAACACCAGAGAGCTATTAGTCAGGAAAAAGGTATAGTCACAATTGGAGGGGGGGGATGACATCATCGTTGACTTTTTTTTCCCCTACCTGGTTTCACTAGATTGGGGCTGAATAGCCCCCCCCCCCATATTTGCTGGCCCAGTGGTGTTCTATGAAATTGTGGGGATATTTTTGTTGACTTTTGGTGGTAGTATTCGAACGCCACTCATTTCTGTTGAGGGGGTGGTTACCCCTATCAGGAGGAATCAGCAAAAGGCGTAGAACCTTAACAAATTGTATTTTGTCTCTTTTCCATAGTCTGAAGGAAGGCTGAGACAAATATTGCTACATATGATCCCGATCAGTACATAAAATCAATTCATGCCATATTTTATACAAGTCAGGTGTTTTCGCTTTGCCTTTTACTAGGTTCAGTTGATACACCCATTTTCCTGCCATAGCTATTTGCCATACGGATGGGAGAGAAATCTTCCACGGACCTCAGTGAGGCCGGATTCAGAAGAATCCACTATGCCATTTACACCTGCATTTACCTTAAACTAAGACCTTTACGGCCACCAACGGTGTAGTGGGCACCATTTGCATCCACAGTCAATCTGCCTAGCCAGCGATACGGCAATCAATGGCGGCCGTATTGCTGGCGCTCCGGAGCCAGCCAGTGGCTCTGCAGAATCACCGTGGAGCAGAGCCGGCCGGCTAGGATTCCAGGGGGGAGGGACGGATCACCTCCCAACCCTGCGGACACCTCCCCCCCGGACTTGGAGGTAAGCCTTCCGCCTATCCCTCATTTGCCACAGCTTCATATAGTAAGATTTCAACGTTAGAAATTCTACACTTTTCCCAACTTTTAGGTACGTCTCCACAGGCTGACATCAACAAGAACGGGATTAAGTCTTAGATGTGACCTTTGCATTTTGTTCTTCTCATATTGTCAATAGAGCCAATGCTGATAGAACATATATAGTCTGATGTGCAATCTTTGCCATTTCTGAGAATATGATCTTCTAAAACGGTAACACAACAGAACATGATTAGCGCATATGAATATATAAACCTTGCTGATTCCAAGTTCTCCAACATTTTGTATTGTTTCCATTTGCTACGCTTGCCAGATGCCCTGGCATAATATACCAGAAGAGTAACAAGTTTAATAAATTCTCCCAAAGGATTGCGGATACCGTTTTCTTTGACTGAGTTATCCATTATTTATCTCATTCTTTTCGTTCTATATCATTCTTATTTTCAGGGACCATTTTCACTCCCTCTCCTATTCATTACAATTCTATACCACCCATTCCCCAAAGTTGTCTGTGCGCTTCACAAAATAAAATTTAAAACCAGAAAATTCAATTACATAGTAAATCCCAATATAGAGACTATAACTTCAAAAGAGAACACAAGCAAAGAGGAACCAAGATAAAAGCCAACAGCAGCGCAAGGAGCCATTAATGTCCTAACACCATTTTTCAAACTCAAGGGCTAAAAAGCCTGGGAAAATAAAAAGGGTTTCACCTGGCACTGAAAAGACCACAATTTTGGTATCGGAGCGTGTCTGGAGAGAACATCTCAGAACCAAGGTGCCACCACTACAAAGGCCCTCACCTTAGTAGCCACCCACCTCACCTCATGCAGTGCAGGCACCCAGAGAAGGGCCTCTGAGGATGACCTAACGGCCCAGGCAGGTATATATGGAGGGGGACGATGCTTCAGGTTACCTGGCCCTCAGCCGTCTAAGGGATATGTAGGTCAACACCAGCACATTGAAGTGGGCCTGGAAATGGACTGGAAACCAGTGTGGATCATAAAGCAGGGGCATAATATCGCCATATTGGCCATGCCCTGTTTACAATCTCACTGCCCCACTTTGGACCTGATGGTGAGAAAAGAACAGGAAAGGCAGCAGCAATAGCAGCATTCTGCTTCCCCACCACTTGCCTGCCAGCAGCATTTCAATAACCAACTGGCAATAACTGAGGCCTAGAGTTACTTCAGAGGCCTCAACTGCAGAGCTCTTGAGCGGTCTTAAAATGTAACCTATCCTTGTGGACCATATTACTAAAACCACAAAGTGCAGGATAGAACAGTATAATTATGAGAGCTTAAAACCACAACAGTACAGTCAGTAGAAAACCAAGCAGCAGTGCAGAGATTTAAAATACAGATTTATTATTTATTTATTTTATTTATTGATTATGTTTATATCCTGCCATTTTTCCTCCTCAAGGAACCCAAGGCGGCGTACATAATTCTCCTCTTCCTCCATTTTATCCTCACAGCAACAACCCTGTGAGGTGGATTGGGCTGAATGTACGTGACTGGCCCAAAGTCACCCAGTGAGCTTCCTTGGCCAAGCGGGGACTAGAACCCGGATCTCCCGACTCCCAGTCCAACACTCTAGCCGCTACACCTCACAGATTTAAAACACCAGAGCTAAAAGACTAGGAAGCTAAGATTCTAAACTACGGGGAGAATAAAAAGGTCTTCATCTGGAACCAGACGGAGTGCAACGTAGGCACCAGTGGAACCTCTTTATGGAGCTCATTCCACAGCCGGAGTGCCACAGCAGAAAAGGCCCTCTCCCACATAGCCACCCACCTCACTTCCTTTGGCAGGGGCTTACAAAGAAGGACCGCTGAAGATGATCTCAGTGTCTGGGCAGGAAAATATGGGAAGAGGCGGTCCTTCAGATAACCTGGCTCCAGGTGTAGGGCTTTGAATGTGAATACCAGCACTTTGAATCGGGCCTGGAAATGAACTGGCAGCCAACGCAGCCGGAAAAGTACTGCCATTATATGATCACGTTGGCCAGTCCCTGTTAACAATCTTGCTGCCCTATTTCAGACAACCTGAAATTTTCAGACCATTTACAGAGGCAGCCCGACATATAATGCATTGCAGTAATCCAGACCAGAGGTTATCAGAGCATGAATAATTGCAGCTAGGCTATCTCTCTCCACATAAGGGCACAGTTGGTGTATCAGCCTAAGCTGATAAAAAGTGCTCCATGCCACTGAGTTCACCTGCGCCTCAAGTGACAGTTCTAGGTCCAAGAGCACCCTCAAATTATGAATCTGATCCTTTAGGGGAAGTACAACTCCCTCCAGAACAGGTTGAACATAGAATCATAGAATAGTAGGGTTGGAAGGGGCCTACAAGTCCATCGAGTCCAACCCCCTGCTCAATGCAGGAATCCAAGTCAGAGCATCCCTGACACCTCACCTTGGATGCCTCCGGTGTGGGAGAGCCCACCACCTCCCTTGGTAATTGGTTCCATTGTCGTATTGCTCTAACAGTCAGGAAGTTTTTCCTGATGTTCAGCTGGAATCTGGCTTCCTGTCACTTGAGCCCATGATTCCGTGTTCTGCATTCCGGGATGATAGAGAAGAGATCCTGGCCTTCCTCTCCATGACAACCTTTCATTCAAGTACTTGAAGAGCGCTATCATATCTCCCCTCAGTCTTCTCTTCTCAAAGCTAAACATGCCCAGTTCTTTTATCTCTCTTCATAGGGCTTTGTTTCCAGTCCCCTGATCATCTTGGTTGCCCTCCTCTGAACCCTCTCCAGCTTGTCTGTATCCTTCTTAAAGTGCAGTGCCCAGAACTGGACACAATACTCCACATGGGGCTTAACCAGTGCCGAGTAGAGGGGAACTAGTATTTCCCGGGATTTGGAAGCGATGCTTCTATTAATGCAACCGAAAAGAGCATTTGCCTGTTTTGCAGCCACATCACATTGTTGGTCATATTCAGCTTGTGATCGACAACAATTCCAAGATCATTCTCGCTTGTAGTGTTGTTGAGCCACGTATCCCCCATCTTGTAACTGTGCATTTGGTTTCTTGTTCCTAGGTGCAGAACTTGACACTGATCCCTATTAAATGTCATTCTGTTGTTTTCTGCCCAGCGCTCCAGTCTATCAAGATCACTTTGAATTCTGTTTCTGTCTTCCAAGGTATTAGCTATCCTGCCCAGTTTTGTGTCATCTGCAAATGTGATCAGCATTCCCTGCACCTCCTCTTCCAAGTCATTAATAAAAATGTTGAAGAGCACTGGGCCCAGGACTGAGCCCTGCGGGACCCCACTCGTTACCTCTCCCCAGTTGGAGAAGATCCTATGGAGAAGCACTCTTTGAGTCCGATTCTGTAGCCAACTGTGGTTCCACCGGATCGTTGTTTCATCTAGCTCACTTTCAGCTAGTTAGTTTGCTCATCAGGATATCATGGGGCACTTTGTTGAAAGCTTTGATGAAGCTGAGGTATATTATGTCCACAGCGTTCCCACAGTCCACAAGGGAGGTGACTTGATCAAAAAATGAGATCAGATTAGTCTGCAGGATTTGTTCTTGACAAATCCATGTTGGCTTCGAGTAATCACTGCATTGTTTTCAAGGTGTTCACAGATGGATTGCTTTATCATCTGCTCCGGAATTTTCCCAAGGATTGATATCAGACTGACTGGTCTGTAGTTCCCAGGTTCTTCCTTTTTACCCTTTTTGAAGATAGGGACAACATTAGTCCTCCCCAGTCATCTGGCACTTCACCCGTCCTCCATGATTTCTCAAAGAGAATAGACAGTGGTTCTGAGAGTTCTTCTGCCAGTTCCTTTCTTACTCTAGGGTGCAGTTCATCTGGCCCTGGAGATTTGAATTCATTCAAAGTAATTAGGTGTTCCTTGACCACATGCCTATCGATCTCAAGCTGTAATCCTGCCCCTTCAGCCTGTACTTCACCTTTGCCAGGGGGATCATAGACCCTCTTTTGGGAGAAGACTGAGCCAAAGTAGGAATTGAGCACCTCTGCCTTTTCTTTGTCATCTGTTATCATTTTGCCATCCTTATTTAATAGCTGAACCACCATTTCTTTCCTCTGTCTTGTACTATGCACGTAGCTGAAGAAAGCTTTTTTGTTGCTTTTAACATTCCTCGCTAACCCCAGCTCGTCCTCAGCTTTAGCCTTCCTGACGCCATCCCTGCAATTCTGTGCTACTTGCCTGTGCTCTTCCCTTGTTGCTTGGCCTTCCTTCCACTTCCTATGTTTGTGCTTTTTTTTGTTTTCAGGTCATCTCTTAGCTTTTTGTGAAGCCACATTGGCTTCTTCTGTTGTCTTCCACCTTTTCTTCTTGTTGGAATTGTTTGTAATTGTTCCAGGAGAATTTCCTTTTTAAAAAACTCCCACCCATCTTGGACTCCTTTTCTCATTAGAGTTGCTTGCCATGGGACCTTACTTATCATTGTTCAGAATTTATTAAAATTGGCTTTTCCTAAAATCCAGGGTATGCGTTTGGCTACACTCTGCTTTTGCTTCCTTTAGAACCAAGAACTCAAGTATAACATGGTTGCTTCCCCCCAGAGTTCCTGTAACTGCTACGTTATCCACTCTGTTGGTTAGGATCAAGTCAGGGATAGCCAATCCTCTAGTTCCTTCCTCTACTTTCTGTAGGAGGAAGTTATCCACCATGCAAGTCAGGAATTTCCTGGAGGGGCCATGTTTTCCAGAATTTGTCTCCCAACAAATACCAGGGAAATTGAAGTCCCCCATTACTAAGTTTCACCCTCGTCTTCTCCTTGATTGGGTGGCCGGTAGTAGACTCCGACCACCATGTTCCTTTAATCACTTAGCCAGGCAGGCAAACCACCCACGAACAGTACCTCCATCTTGTCTGGATTGATTTTCAGTTTATTGCCCCTCATCCAGTCCGTTACCGTTCCCAGCCACCAATTCAGAACAGCCACTGCCTCACGTGGGTTTGATGAAAAACAGAGGTAAAGCTGGGTGTCATCTGCATTTTGATGGCACCTCAGCCCACACTTCCGGATAACCTCTCCCAGAGTTTTCATGTAGATGTTGAACAGCAGAGGGGATAAAATAGTACCCTGTGGAACCCTATGGCATAATTGCAATGCAAAGGCACAGAGCAACAATCCCCCAGCACCACCTGCTGGAATCAGACATCCAAGTAGAAGAACCATTGCAGCGCTTTGCCTCCGACTACCAGCCCAGACAACCTATCCAGAACAATACCATGGTGAATGGTATCGAAAGCTGCCAAGAGGTCTGGGAGAATCAATACGGTCGCACCACTCCTGTCCCGCTTCTGGCAAAAGACATCCCACAGGGTGACCAAGGCAGTTTCTGTTCGAAAACCAGGCCTGAACCCTGGTTGAAATGGAGCTAGATTAGCCGTTTCATTCAAGAGTGCCCAGAGTTGTCCTGCAACCACCCGCTCAAGCACCTGGCAAAGGAAGGGGATATTAGCCACCGGCCAGCAGTTGTTAAAATCCTCTGGGTCCAGGTTAGGCTTTTTCAGGAGTGGCCTGATTATTGCCTCTTGTAAAGAGGCCAGCACCACTCCCTCTCTCAGTCAGGAACTTCCTGGACCCAGCCGGACATCCCCTCCTTCTTTGATTTAATAAGCCATGAAGGGCAAGGCTCGAGCACACGGGTGATTGACCGGAGTTGGCGAAGCACCTTGTCCACGTCCTCGGGCCTCAATAACTGAAACTCATCCAATACACCTGGACCAGATGGTGCTCTGGACAACTCTACGAATGGAACTGCATTAATTGTTCTTCCACTCTACCCTGTTGAAACACAGGCAGCGGCAGGTCAAGGTCGGGCTCATACTTAAATCTCTCCAACTCTCAGTTCCTGAAAATGATTTTCAGTCGGCTTGGAGGCACAGGGAGAACATTCATCCCACAACTGCACTTCCAAAGTGACCCATATGTTATTTTTCTGTTCTGTAGGTGCACTGTTGTCTTCAAGGGATAGCTGTCAATATGCCCAAAGGCTGCTGTGTGTCACAAAAGAAAAAGGGAAACCAAACTCACCTCCCACACACACACATGCAAACCATCAGAGCAAAACCAAGATGCATCATTTTTTCATATTAGTACTTTAATCTGTCAATGGCAAAATGCAAATGGGGAGAATTAATAAAAGAAAGCAAAGTCATACACTATATTTTATTATTTTAAGGCATCAGTTCCATTGATGTGTCCCTATTTTTTTCTGACTTAATCCTGATCTTTGTAATACCCAACTTCATTGCTTTTTGAAATTCGAATAATTCCATTCCTTCGGTAGGGGGGCAACCTATACACTGGGACTGCATGTAGCAGGGGTCTGGCAGGCAGAAATTTCACAGGTGAGGATGCTTATCATGCCATAGAGATGCAGTTCTGGATACTTGCATCTTTTGATTTTTTTTTTCAGGGTTTTTTTTTTGTTTTTGTTTTGCTCTTTGTGTTTCTGGATAGAAGCATGGAGCTTTTTTCAAGAAGAAAGGGTTCCATCCTCTACAGGAATTGCTAGCAACCATCTTACATCCTTCTTGCATCCCACCCACAACCACAGCACGCATCACAGTTCGGAGGGCCTGGGAGAGAGAGAGATGGGCATGAAGGTGATGAGATGAAGTCAAAAGGGTGGGATGGAAAGATGTGGGAGTCAACAGGACATGCTCAGCATAGAGGCAGGAGAGAAGCTGGGAGGGAAAGGGAGGTGGAAAAGCAACATTATCCTGTGGTTCACTGACTGGGCAGGAATGGAGCGGGCATTTGGAGGAGCAAGATGAGCTGCACTGACATTCACCCTGCAAATGTTAGCCCTATGGCCCTAGTTATTTATTTCTTTATATCCTATGATATACTCGCAAGATGTTTGCAGCTTCTCTGCCTGGATGCTTTCACTCCGATAGTTACCTACATCTACTTGTGTCATCTTAGGAGACAATCTGCATGTATCATTATATGAGCAATATCTTTCTATACTTTTGATGGCATCCTGTGTTGGAAGAGACAAAGGAGGAGTGTGTCTGTGTTGATACTCCTTGTTCTCTCAGGGGCATTTGATTCCATTGACCATGGTGTCATTCTATAGCTGCTGTCAGAGTTGTGCGCATTGCTTTGTGCAAACATCTGCCAAGATCTTGATCTCATTCAATATATAATCTTATCACAAACTTTGCTTTTCCTTGCAGTACAATGTTAGATTTCCTAGCAACCTTTTCTGGTATTATCAGTACTTAGGCTGAGAGCAGATTCTAAGCAGGATGTGGAAGAAACTCATGGCTTACAACACTGTCATGAAACAACCACAGACTGGAATCTTTTTTCTGTGAGTTTCTCTTCCTGTATCTACTAACGTACTAGATACCATAATGCTAGTGCAGTTATTAAGAGAGCAATGACCCCTAGACAGCATCTAGGGGGACATAGGATTGCTTGGTTTCTGGGCTCTGCAGTCAGAAAGAGGGTCTGACATCAGAGCCCAGATTCTGCACTCCCCACCCCTCCCATCAGAGCCAGACCAGTTCTATGTCTCCTCTCTCAGAAGTGGAGTGCGGAGATGGGAAAAGGGGGGCAGTCCCAGGTGTCAGGAGGGGACCGGGAAAGTGTAACACAGCTTCCTATACATGCCCCAGCCTTCGAAGCACCATGGCTAGATGAGCAAAATCACCTATATACCAAAAATGCAGCACGGGTGGAGCATGGAGGTGAGGATGTCCTCTGTGCTGTGGTCACTGTGCATTATGGTACTTGGTAGATCCTGACTTCAGAGGTTCCCAACTATCCACATAGCATTGTGCCCTAAATAACTTCATGGGATGGTCAGAGAACTTTACCATTGCCAACTTTGATACAGGTAGGAATCTGTCGTATGGTTGTATCTATCTAACCCTGACAACATACCTGTGCTATCTTGTAGGTATATAAGAAGCTGGCCATCGAGATGGAATTTTGGAGTGAGCTCTCCAATGACAGCCATTAATTTCTCTTTCAGTCCACAGATGTAATTGGTGGGATTCCCATGATCTATGAAAAGGAGTTGGAGTGTGTTTGAAGCACTCTTCTTGAATTAAAAGCATTGTCATAAACCTTGGAAACCAGTGTGGTCTTTGGTAACAAGTCTGCATTTTTATTGACCTCATGAATGGCAAACAAAGGAAAGGACATACCGGTAGTTTTTTGGGATCATGCTGCAATGAGATCGTTATATAGTATTAAATCAAGTATGTTACAGCTTGCATTATTATTTGCTCATGCAATTTAAATGGGCAGTTGTTGTTATTAAAATTTATGCATTGTTTCCCACCACAAAAAGCAATGCTTCAATAGGGCTTACACAATAATACAAGAGGGGGAAAACCAAAATCAGGAGAAAGCATAACCAGCACAACAATGCAACTTAAAACAGACCACATAGAAACATAATCTCAAGACAGTACGGTATGAAATGTTTTCATCTGCCAGGCAGAACTCTCACTCCCACCCCCAGCCTGGAATAAAAACTACTAAAGTAGCCCACAAGAACGAGACCACAGCTAATGTCTCTGACTTAAAAAAGTCAGAGATGTCTTTGTCAGAGATGTCTAATGTCTCTGACTTAAAAACTGAAAAGCTGACTTTCAGTTCTTGTCACGCAGTGAATCATCATTACCAGCACAATGCATTTAATGTTTTGTATTTTCCAAAGATTTTAAAAAAGTTTCTCCAAGGTGGAAAGGAAGATGTAAAATAACATTAATCATAGCACCAACACACGACTACCATCTATCCAAAACACTAGGGTTGTACATCACTTCAGTATCGAATCCGAATCCCAAAGTGAATCTGGGTGCTTCAGGATTAGGGATGGTGGAGAATTCCGCCACGGATTTCAGTGAGGCTGAATGCACTGGCATTCGGCCCCATGAAACCCGTGGCAGAATGGCCTCCCACTCACCCCGCGGAATCCTCCCGGGATGAAACTTACCTGGGGTGGATGCTCCGGCAGCAGCAGTGGCGGCTCCAGGAGCAGCGGCGGCGGCTGGTCTCTCAGCCGGCTGCTGCGGCCACAAATGGCGGCTGTCGTAGCAGCAGCCATTTGCATCCTACCAGGCTGCCGTGATAGGCTACATAAGTATTTACGTAGCCTATCATGGCAAAGAGCAGGGAAGCAAACGGCGGCCGCTACGCTGTTTGCGCTGCTGCTCTTTCCGTGATTGGCTACATATTTACGTAGCCTATCGTAGCGGCCGCTGTTTGCGCCCCTGCTCTTTGCCGTGATAGGCTACATAAATACTTACGTAGCCTATCACAGCAGCCTGGCAGGACGCAAATGGCAGCCGCTACAATGGCCGCCATTTGTGGCCGCAGCAGCACGGCTGCAGCTGGAACTCCTGCTGCGGACAGCCCTGGCCGGCGGCTCCACGAAGCTGCTGCGGAGCAGAGCTGGCCAGGGAGGATTCAGGGGAGAGGGAGGGAGCGCCTCCCCCCCAACGTGGATCCCCCACTGTGGAGCCAGAAATAAATAACTAGGGCCATAGGGCTAACATTTGCAGGGTGAATGTCAGTGCAGCTCATCTTGCTCCTCCAAATGCCCGCTCCATTCCTGCCCAGTCAGTGAACCACGGGATAATGTTGCTTTTCCGCCTCCCTTTCCCTCCCAGCTTCTCTCCTGCCTCTATGCTGAGCATGTCCTGTTGACTCCCACATCTTTCCATCCCACCCTTTTGACTTCATCTCATCACCTTCATGCCCATCTCTCTCTCTCCCAGGCCTCCGAACTGTGATGCGTGCTGTGGTTGTGGGTGGGATGCAAGAAGGATGTAAGATGGTTGCTAGCAATTCCTGTAGAGGATGGAACCCTTTCTTCTTGAAAAAAGCTCCATGCTTCTATCCAGAAACACAAAGAGCAAAACAAAAACAAAAAAAAACCCTGAAAAAAAAAATCAAAAGATGCAAGTATCCAGAACTGCATCTCTATGGCATGATAAGCATCCTCACCTGTGAAATTTCTGCCTGCCAGACCCCTGCTACATGCAGTCCCAGTGTATAGGTTGCCCCCCTACCGAAGGAATGGAATTATTCGAATTTCAAAAAGCAATGAAGTTGGGTATTACAAAGATCAGGATTAAGTCAGAAAAAAATAGGGACACATCAATGGAACTGATGCCTTAAAATAATAAAATATAGTGTATGACTTTGCTTTCTTTTATTAATTCTCCCCATTTGCATTTTGCCATTGACAGATTAAAGTACTAATATGAAAAAATGATGCATCTTGGTTTTGCTCTGATGGTTTGCATGTGTGTGTGTGGGAGGTGAGTTTGGTTTCCCTTTTTCTTTTGTGACACACAGCAGCCTTTGGGCATATTGACAGCTATCCCTTGAAGACAACAGTGCACCTACAGAACAGAAAAATAACATATGGGTCACTTTGGAAGTGCAGTTGTGGGATGAATGTTCTCCCTGTGCCTCCAAGCCGACTGAAAATCATTTTCAGGAACTGAGAGTTGGAGAGATTTAAGTATGAGCCCGACCTTGACCTGCCGCTGCCTGTGTTTCAACAGGGTAGAGTGGAAGAACAATTAATGCAGTTCCATTCGTAGAGTTGTCCAGAGCACCATCTGGTCCAGGTGTATTGGATGAGTTTCAGTTATTGAGGCCCGAGGACGTGGACAAGGTGCTTCGCCAACTCCGGTCAATCACCCGTGTGCTCGAGCCTTGCCCTTCATGGCTTATTAAATCAAAGAAGGAGGGGATGTCCGGCTGGGTCCAGGAAGTTCCTGACTGAGAGAGGGAGTGGTGCTGGCCTCTTTACAAGAGGCAATAATCAGGCCACTCCTGAAAAAGCCTAACCTGGACCCAGAGGATTTTAACAACTGCTGGCCGGTGGCTAATATCCCCTTCCTTTGCCAGGTGCTTGAGCGGGTGGTTGCAGGACAACTCTGGGCACTCTTGAATGAAACGGCTAATCTAGCTCCATTTCAACCAGGGTTCAGGCCTGGTTTTCGAACAGAAACTGCCTTGGTCACCCTGTGGGATGTCTTTTGCCAGAAGCGGGACAGGAGTGGTGCGACCGTATTGATTCTCCCAGACCTCTTGGCAGCTTTCGATACCATTCACCATGGTATTGTTCTGGATAGGTTGTCTGGGCTGGTAGTCGGAGGCAAAGCGCTGCAATGGTTCTTCTACTTGGATGTCTGATTCCAGCAGGTGGTGCTGGGGGATTGTTGCTCTGTGCCTTTGCATTGCAATTATGCCATAGGGTTCCACAGGGTACTATTTTATCCCCTCTGCTGTTCAACATCTACATGAAAACTCTGGGAGAGGTTATCCGGAAGTGTGGGCTGAGGTGCCATCAAAATGCAGATGACACCCAGCTTTACCTCTGTTTTTCATCAAACCCACGTGAGGCAGTGGCTGTTCTGAATTGGTGGCTGGGAACGGTAACGGACTGGATGAGGGGCAATAAACTGAAAATCAATCCAGACAAGATGGAGGTACTGTTCGTGGGTGGTTTGCCTGCCTGGCTAAGTGATTAAAGGAACATGGTGGTCGGAGTCTACTACCGGCCACCCAATCAAGGAGAAGACGAGGGTGAAACTTAGTAATGGGGGACTTCAATTTCCCTGGTATTTGTTGGGAGACAAATTCTGGAAAACATGGCCCCTCCAGGAAATTCCTGACTTGCATGGTGGATAACTTCCTCCTACAGAAAGTAGAGGAAGGAACTAGAGGATTGGCTATCCCTGACTTGATCCTAACCAACAGAGTGGATAACGTAGCAGTTACAGGAACTCTGGGGGGAAGCAACCATGTTATACTTGAGTTCTTGGTTCTAAAGGAAGCAAAAGCAGAGTGTAGCCAAACGCATACCCTGGATTTTAGGAAAAGCCAATTTTAATAAATTCTGAACAATGATAAGTAAGGTCCCATGGCAAGCAACTCTAATGAGAAAAGGAGTCCAAGATGGGTGGGAGTTTTTTAAAAAGGAAATTCTCCTGGAACAATTACAAACAATTCCAACAAGAAGAAAAGGTGGAAGACAACAGAAGAAGCCAATGTGGCTTCACAAAAAGCTAAGAGATGACCTGAAAACAAAAAAAAGCACAAACATAGGAAGTGGAAGGAAGGCCAAGCAACAAGGGAAGAGCACAGGCAAGTAGCACAGAATTGCAGGGATGGCGTCAGGAAGGCTAAAGCTGAGGACGAGCTGGGGTTAGCGAGGAATGTTAAAAGCAACAAAAAAGCTTTCTTCAGCTACGTGCATAGTACAAGACAGAGGAAAGAAATGGTGGTTCAGCTATTAAATAAGGATGGCAAAATGATAACAGATGACAAAGAAAAGGCAGAGGTGCTCAATTCCTACTTTGGCTCAGTCTTCTCCCAAAAGAGGGTCTATGATCCCCCTGGCAAAGGTGAAGTACAGGCTGAAGGGGCAGGATTACAGCTTGAGATCGATAGGCATGTGGTCAAGGAACACCTAATTACTTTGAATGAATTCAAATCTCCAGGGCCAGATGAACTGCACCCTAGAGTAAGAAAGGAACTGGCAGAAGAACTCTCAGAACCACTGTCTATTCTCTTTGAGAAATCATGGAGGACGGGTGAAGTGCCAGATGACTGGGGAGGACTAATGTTGTCCCTATCTTCAAAAAGGGTAAAAAGGAAGAACCTGGGAACTACAGACCAGTCAGTCTGATATCAATCCTTGGGAAAATTCCGGAGCAGATGATAAAGCAATCCATCTGTGAACACCTTGAAAACAATGCAGTGATTACTCGAAGCCAACATGGATTTGTCAAGAACAAATCCTGCAGACTAATCTGATCTCATTTTTTGATCAAGTCACCTCCCTTGTGGACTGTGGGAACGCTGTGGACATAATATACCTCAGCTTCATCAAAGCTTTCAACAAAGTGCCCCATGATATCCTGATGAGCAAACTAACTAGCTGAAAGTGAGCTAGATGAAACAACGATCCGGTGGAACCACAGTTGGCTACAGAATCGGACTCAAAGAGTGCTTCTCCATAGGATCTTCTCCAACTGGGGAGAGGTAACGAGTGGGGTCCCGCAGGGCTCAGTCCTGGGCCCAGTGCTCTTCAACATTTTTATTAATGACTTGGAAGAGGAGGTGCAGGGAATGCTGATCACATTTGCAGATGACACAAAACTGGGCAGGATAGCTAATACCTTGGAAGACAGAAACAGAATTCAAAGTGATCTTGATAGACTGGAGCGCTGGGCAGAAAACAACAGAATGACATTTAATAGGGATCAGTGTCAAGTTCTGCACCTAGGAACAAGAAACCAAATGCACAGTTACAAGATGGGGGATACGTGGCTCAACAACACTACAAGCGAGAATGATCTTGGAATTGTTGTCGATCACAAGCTGAATATGACCAACAATGTGATGTGGCTGCAAAACAGGCAAATGCTCTTTTCGGTTGCATTAATAGAAGCATCGCTTCCAAATCCCGGGAAATACTAGTTCCCCTCTACTCGGCACTGGTTAAGCCCCATGTGGAGTATTGTGTCCAGTTCTGGGCACTGCACTTTAAGAAGGATACAGACAAGCTGGAGAGGGTTCAGAGGAGGGCAACCAAGATGATCAGGGGACTGGAAACAAAGCCCTATGAAGAGAGATAAAAGAACTGGGCATGTTTAGCTTTGAGAAGAGAAGACTGAGGGGAGATATGATAGCGCTCTTCAAGTACTTGAATGAAAGGTTGTCATGGAGAGGAAGGCCAGGATCTCTTCTCTATCATCCCGGAATGCAGAACACGGAATCATGGGCTCAAGTGACAGGAAGCCAGATTCCAGCTGAACATCAGGAAAAACTTCCTGACTGTTAGAGCAATACGACAATGGAACCAATTACCAAGGGAGGTGGTGGGCTCTCCCACACCGGAGGCATCCAAGGTGAGGTGTCAGGGATGCTCTGACTTGGATTCCTGCATTGAGCAGGGGGTTGGACTCGATGGACTTGTAGGCCCCTTCCAACCCTACTATTCTATGATTCTATGTTCAACCTGTTCTGGAGGGAGTTGTACTTCCCCTAAAGGATCAGATTCATAATTTGAGGGTGCTCTTGGACCTAGAACTGTCACTTGAGGCGCAGGTGAACTCAGTGGCATGGAGCACTTTTTATCAGCTTAGGCTGATACACCAACTGTGCCCTTATGTGGAGAGAGATAGCCTAGCTGCAATTATTCATGCTCTGATAACCTCTGGTCTGGATTACTGCAATGCATTATATGTCGGGCTGCCTCTGTAAATGGTCTGAAAATTTCAGGTTGTCTGAAATAGGGCAGCAAGATTGTTAACAGGGACTGGCCAACGTGATCATATAATGGCAGTACTTTTCCGGCTGCGTTGGCTGCCAGTTCATTTCCAGGCCCGATTCAAAGTGCTGGTATTCACATTCAAAGCCCTACACCTGGAGCCAGGTTATCTGAAGGACCGCCTCTTCCCATATTTTCCTGCCCAGACACTGAGATCATCTTCAGCGGTCCTTCTTTGTAAGCCCCTGCCAAAGGAAGTGAGGTGGGTGGCTATGTGGGAGAGGGCCTTTTCTGCTGTGGCACTCCGGCTGTGGAATGAGCTCCATAAAGAGGTTCCACTGGTGCCTACGTTGCACTCCGTCTGGTTCCAGATGAAGACCTTTTTATTCTCCCCGTAGTTTAGAATCTTAGCTTCCTAGTCTTTTAGCTCTGGTGTTTTAAATCTGTGAGGTGTAGCGGCTAGAGTGTTGGACTGGGAGTCGGGAGATCCGGGTTCTAGTCCCCGCTTGGCCAAGGAAGCTCACTGGGTGACTTTGGGCCAGTCACGTACATTCAGCCCAATCCACCTCACAGGGTTGTTGCTGTGAGGATAAAATGGAGGAAGAGGAGAATTATGTACGCCGCCTTGGGTTCCTTGAGGAGGAAAAATGGCAGGATATAAACATAATCAATAAATAAAATAAATAAATAATAAATCTGTATTTTAAATCTCTGCACTGCTGCTTGGTTTTCTACTGACTGTACTGTTGTGGTTTTAAGCTCTCATAATTATACTGTTCTATCCTGCACTTTGTGGTTTTAGTAATATGGTCCACAAGGATAGGTTACATTTTAAGACCGCTCAAGAGCTCTGCAGTTGAGGCCTCTGAAGTAACTCTAGGCCTCAGTTATTGCCAGTTGGTTATTGAAATGCTGCTGGCAGGCAAGTGGTGGGGAAGCAGAATGCTGCTATTGCTGCTGCCTTTCCTGTTCTTTTCTCACCATCAGGTCCAAAGTGGGGCAGTGAGATTGTAAACAGGGCATGGCCAATATGGCGATATTATGCCCCTGCTTTATGATCCACACTGGTTTCCAGTCCATTTCCAGGCCCACTTCAATGTGCTGGTGTTGACCTACATATCCCTTAGACGGCTGAGGGCCAGGTAACCTGAAGCATCGTCCCCCTCCATATATACCTGCCTGGGCCGTTAGGTCATCCTCAGAGGCCCTTCTCTGGGTGCCTGCACTGCATGAGGTGAGGTGGGTGGCTACTAAGGTGAGGGCCTTTGTAGTGGTGGCACCTTGGTTCTGAGATGTTCTCTCCAGACACGCTCCGATACCAAAATTGTGGTCTTTTCAGTGCCAGGTGAAACCCTTTTTATTTTCCCAGGCTTTTTAGCCCTTGAGTTTGAAAAATGGTGTTAGGACATTAATGGCTCCTTGCGCTGCTGTTGGCTTTTATCTTGGTTCCTCTTTGCTTGTGTTCTCTTTTGAAGTTATAGTCTCTATATTGGGATTTACTATGTAATTGAATTTTCTGGTTTTAAATTTTATTTTGTGAAGCGCACAGACAACTTTGGGGAATGGGTGGTATAGAATTGTAATGAATAGGAGAGGGAGTGAAAATGGTCCCTGAAAATAAGAATGATATAGAACGAAAAGAATGAGATAAATAATGGATAACTCAGTCAAAGAAAACGGTATCCGCAATCCTTTGGGAGAATTTATTAAACTTGTTACTCTTCTGGTATATTATGCCAGGGCATCTGGCAAGCGTAGCAAATGGAAACAATACAAAATGTTGGAGAACTTGGAATCAGCAAGGTTTATATATTCATATGCGCTAATCATGTTCTGTTGTGTTACCGTTTTAGAAGATCATATTCTCAGAAATGGCAAAGATTGCACATCAGACTATATATGTTCTATCAGCATTGGCTCTATTGACAATATGAGAAGAACAAAATGCAAAGGTCACATCTAAGACTTAATCCCGTTCTTGTTGATGTCAGCCTGTGGAGACGTACCTAAAAGTTGGGAAAAGTGTAGAATTTCTAACGTTGAAATCTTACTATATGAAGCTGTGGCAAATGAGGGATAGGCGGAAGGCTTACCTCCAAGTCCGGGGGGGAGGTGTCCGCAGGGTTGGGAGGTGATCCGTCCCTCCCCCCTGGAATCCTAGCCGGCCGGCTCTGCTCCACGGTGATTCTGCAGAGCCACTGGCTGGCTCCGGAGCGCCAGCAATACGGCCGCCATTGATTGCCGTATCGCTGGCTAGGCAGATTGACTGTGGATGCAAATGGTGCCCACTACACCGTTGGTGGCCGTAAAGGTCTTAGTTTAAGGTAAATGCAGGTGTAAATGGCATAGTGGATTCTTCTGAATCCGGCCTCACTGAGGTCCGTGGAAGATTTCTCTCCCATCCGTATGGCAAATAGCTATGGCAGGAAAATGGGTGTATCAACTGAACCTAGTAAAAGGCAAAGCGAAAACACCTGACTTGTATAAAATATGGCATGAATTGATTTTATGTACTGATCGGGATCATATGTAGCAATATTTGTCTCAGCCTTCCTTCAGACTATGGAAAAGAGACAAAATACAATTTGTTAAGGTTCTACGCCTTTTGCTGATTCCTCCTGATAGGGGTAACCACCCCCTCAACAGAAATGAGTGGCGTTCGAATACTACCACCAAAAGTCAACAAAAATATCCCCACAATTTCATAGAACACCACTGGGCCAGCAAATATGGGGGGGGGGGCTATTCAGCCCCAATCTAGTGAAACCAGGTAGGGGAAAAAAAAGTCAACGATGATGTCATCCCCCCCCTCCAATTGTGACTATACCTTTTTCCTGACTAATAGCTCTCTGGTGTTCATCTCAGCCCTGAATATAATCACAAAGCATTTGGGGAGGAAGATACAACCCAGTAAGCCAGCAGTAGAGGCCAAGATGGAGAAGACCTCCACAGCCACCATGTATTTCCCCTTGGTGCTCAGGTAGGTTGGCACAAAAGACACCCAAACACTGCAGAAGACCAACATGCTGAAGGTGATCAGCTTGGCTTCATTGAAAGTATCAGGTAACTTCCTGGCAAAGAAAGCCACAGTGAAGCTGATGAGGGCCAAACATCCCATGTAGCTCAAGACAATGTAGAACATGAAGTCTGAGCCTTCATTGCATTGAACTATGATCTCATCAACCTGGGAGTGCATGTCAAGCTCTGGGAAGGGGGGAGAAGTTGCCAGCCACATACCACAGATGCAAGCTTGAATAAGGGAACACCCGATTATCATAGATACAGCAAGTCTCTTCCCCACCCATTTCCTCATCCTGTTTCCAGGCTTTGTGGCCATGAAGGCCAAAACCACAGTGATGGTTTTGGCTAACACACAAGCCACAGCGATGGAGAAGATGATGCCAAACACTGTTTGCCTCAGAAGGCAGGTTGCCTTCCCAGGCCAGCCAATGAATAAGAAGGAGCAGAGAAAGCAGAGCAGCAGCGAGGAGAGCAGGGTACATGTGATGCTCCAGTTGTTGGCTTTGACGATGGGAGTGTTCCAGTGCAGAGTGAAGCTCCCAATCACAACTATTGTGATCAAAGAAAGGAACACAGCTAAGGCTGCCAGAGCTGCTCCCAAAGCCTCATCATAGGATAGGTAGCTAATAACTTTTGGAATACATTGGTCCATGTTCTTGTTCGGATGCTGATCTTCAGGGCACGTCTTACACTGATGAGCATCTGAAAGTAACGAGCAAGAATTTAGCGTTTCCCAAGTACTCAAATGCTTCCCTATATTTTTCTGGAATCTTTCACTGGAAGCCATATAATAAACGCTCTTTCTTCAGCATGATAAAAGTTTCTTCTCTTTGCATTTCCTTTGCCCACCCTTATTCATAGTAAACACACTCATATATTCATCTTCGGAGAAAAGTAATGCTCGAATCCTTCACTTACCCATGTGAGTTGAAATCCTCCCTTGTGGGCACTCAACACAATCATAGCAACACACTTGCTTCCCCTGCTGGACGAACCTGCTCTGTCCTCGGTGGCAGCTCTCGACACAGGTGGAACTGGGCTGCATCTAATGGTAATCACAAGAAAGGACATTTGGGAGGAAAATGAGATCATTTTTCCTCGTTGCTCTAACTCTCAGCTAACCTCTTTTTCTTCGGCTCATCAGAAGACCTTACGCCTTGCATCAGGTGAATGTCCTTGGGCCTATGCCAAGACCCTTGTGAATCAGAAAGGCCCTGCAATGCTCACGGCTCCATCATGAAGGTGGTTCTTGCAGCCTGTGCCACTCACTGCTTGTCCACTCTTTCAAATGGGTGAACAGCAAAGATATTTAATTCCTACTCATTTTCCAGCACTCTCCTTTGGGGTGGTGCTAAAGATTAGACCAACTGGATTCAGTCCCCACTTCAGTCCCCCACAGCAGTCTTCCATAACCTGTGGCCCTCCAGATGTTTTGGCCTACAACTCCCTTCAGCCACAGGCAGTCTAGCCAATGGTCAGCAGTGAGCAGAGCTGAAGGCCGAATCCTTTAGAGGAATCTAGGTTGGGAAAGCATGAGCAAAAGGAAAAGCAGCAGAACTAGAAATAGCAGGTGCTAGTGAATGTAGTTGTGTTGGCCTCTTGAAGTCAAACAAAACTGAAATACTAAGACATTCATTTTTGCTTAAGCTATCAAGGACAGTACTCCCTTTCATCAGATGCATGAAGTGTCACACTTGATTTCCAGGTATTTATATCCTTAGGGACGGTCAGGGTTCTACCCTTGACCTGGACCCCCTGAGCAACTCCTTAAAGATCTGTTGCCTCCTTAAGAGTCCCACCTTCTTCGTTTCCCTTCCCCTTCCCAATAATATTCAACCTGTTCTGGAGGGGGTTGCACGCCCCCTAAAGGATCAGGTTCCTAGTTTGGGGGTGCTCTTGGACCCCAAACTGTCACTTGAGGCACAGGTGAACTCAGTGGCACGGAGCACTTTTTATCAGCTTAGGCTGATTTACCAACTGTGCCCTTATGTGGACAGAGATACAGTAGCTTCTCTCCAATTCTCTGATAACTTCTCGTCTGGATTACTGCATTGTATTGTACATAGGGCTGCCTTTGAAAACGGTCTGACAATTTCATCTTGTCTTAAATAGGGCAGCAAGATTGTTAACAGGGACTGGCCAACGAGATCACATTACACCAGCATTTTTCCAGCTGCACTGGCTGCCAGTCCATTTCCAGGCCTGATTCAAAGTGCTGGTATTCACATTCAAAGCCCTGAATGGCTTGGGGTCAGGGTATTTGAAGGATCACCTCCTCCCATATGTGCATGCCTGGACCCTAAGTTCATCCTCAGAGGTCCTTCTCCATGAGCCACTGCCAAAGGAAGTGAGGTAGGTAGTTACCAGGAAGAAGAAGGCCTTTTCTGCTGTGGCACCCTGCCTGTGGAATGAACTCCCTAGAGAGTTTCATCTGGCACCTACGTTATATTCCTTCTGGCACCAGGTGAAGACCTTTCTTTATTCTCCCAAGCATTTTAGCATTTTAACTTCCTAGTCTTTTAGCTTTGGTGATTTAAATCTGCATTTTAAATCTCTGCATTGCTACTAGGTTTTATTCTGATTTATTCTGTTTGCATTGTTATGTTGCGGTTTTAATGCTTTTATATTTTATATTGTTTTATCCTGTGCTTTTCAGTTTTAATTTTTGTGATCCAACCAGAGAGCTTTGGCTACTGGGAGGTATAGAAATGAAATGAATAAATAAATAAAAATAAGTAAATAATGTGGGATTTAGGCTCTAGACGTGGGGTGATTGACACTCTAGACACAGGGTTTAACCGCAACAGTTTACTAGCAAATGAAAGCAAGCAAATCACATCTCAAGGTATTTATACAACACAGCTGAGTGATACAAAAAACGTTAAAAGAGAATAGAAGTCGAAAATGCAAGTTCCTTTACCCTAGCTGTACTTAGACTTCTCCAGGCTACTCCTTCCTTCTGTGTCTTCCGGCTCTGGTCTCCCAGACTCTGGTCTTACTGGCTCTCTCGCTCTCTTTTTATACCCCCCTCCCTCTAAACCGAAAGTACTGCTTCAAACCTGAATGAATGAAACTTAAGTGGGGAATTGAAACAGAAACTTGAGCGGGGAAATGCAACTACTCTGCTCAGGGATACCCCTTCCCAGCAAAAAACTCCAGGCCTCTAGGCCTGACTTTTTTCTTTTCCTTGCCTCTTTGGGCCACAAACCTTCACAGGGACATAGGAAGCCACCTGATTCTGAGTCAGAACACTGTTCTGTCTTGCCTAGTATTGTCAACACTGAGTAGCGGTAGTCCTCCAGGGCTTCAGGCAGGAGTTTTTCCTAGCCCTACTTGCAGATGAAACGGGGACCAGCATGCCAAGCATGTGCTCTACCAGTGAGCCGCACTCCTTACACATGGCTGAAGTCTCTGCACAGCAGAAAGAGAGAAAGCTAAGCAGTGCAGTCAGGTGGTAATGAAATGCACAATTGCAGCTTGTGAGAACTGCATAATTAGATTAGTCAGTTGGATAGAGTACTGTCTAATAAGAATAAAAAATCAATAGGCAGAAAACAATCCAAATGTCAAAAACTTGAAAGCGGATTTTAAAACAATAGGAAGTAGCCTGATCATACTGGCGTATCATGTACCAGAGTCAAATCTAAACTGCTGAAAGATCGCGCCCGTTTTTGTCACTAGAAATCTCATGAAAATGGTAGTCTAATTTGTCTCCCCGTCTGGAATTTGCCAACAAAGTGAGGAATAGGGATGGGTGAAACTTTAATTTCAGTTTTGATTAAAAAAAAAGAAATGTTCTCAAATTTGCAAATTTCTCTGTATTTGTGGGGAAAAGAACTCATGATTAAAAAAAGAAAACATGAATGTGGGAGAACCCGAAACTGACAGATCCGTCCATCCAGTCCCAGGGGTTTGCGTATTTCGCTCTTAAAAGTCCGGATTGGAATCCCTTTGTATTCAACCATGGTATTGTTACATGGGGTGGCCACCTCTGTGCTATGACAGGCTACTCATCCTTAACGTCGGTGGGCAGACATATCACGGTTATTGGAGTTAAGCAAGAATGCTTCTGATCGGTCATCTGAACCAGCGTGGGGCGATAGACAAAAGGGAACTTGTTTTCTTCTTCTACTCGTTTCTCCTTGCAACTACTCTTTGATGCAGATTGCAAGTCCTGAGCTTTTACTTTCTTCCTTTTTCTTCATTAGTCGTCAGCGTTCCTTTGTCTGAACAGTGCAACCATTATGGCTGCGCTCAACCTTTCCTTGGGAGTCTATTTGTTTTCCCTGGAGCTGTTTACTCCCAGCACTCCCTTGTTGGCTTTTGAAATAGCAGTGTGTGTTTGTTTCTATAGCGCTTGCCTTGCCGCAGTTACATGCTGAACCTACGCAGCTACAATTCACCAGACAAATAACTTTAACTATGGTCTTCTCTATGCTGGGAATCGCTGTACTTGTTCAGATTGGCTGGTGAAGATCGGCAAGAATTTCATTTTGGTTTGAGGAGAATTTTCAAAAACTCACAACGTTCATATTGGGGAGAGAAAGCAGCATGCCTTGTGATCATAAGCTGAGCCGGGGGCTCTGGGGAAATCCATCGAGCCCCAAGAGGCCAGATTTCCCTGCAATGGGCAGCCCTAATCATGTTAGGTGTGCCCGTAGGAAGGTGGTCCATCCAAACCCAGCCAACGATGATGCCAATATCCAGGGTATGTGCGTGGAGTATGGTGGCGGTGGCGCTGACTGTTCCTACCTGACTGAATTTGGGGTTCCAGAGAATGGCACTTCCACTGATGATGAACTCCTTCCCTGCAGGAGCCTGGGGGTCCATCCTGCCAACCCGCATTCTCCGGAAGGATCCATTGGGGAAGGTGACCAAGTTGATGAGATCATATCCCCCTGCCAGGTCCCCATTGTCACTGAAAAATACGTCTTCACCAGCACTATTGTTAAAACGGATGTTTCTTAGAAACCAGTGAAGCTAAACGGAAAGAGAAAACCAAGTCACGGATGGGGTCCAACAGCAAGGAACTGGTTAATGTCACCTCTATGTAGGAGCAGCAGCAGCAGCCAGCAGAGCAAGAACCGTGGCAGCAGGGGAATTCATCGGAGGAGCAGGTGGGAGGTGTTTCCTTCTGGCCAGCGTTGTCTCCCTGCTCCTTCCCGCTGCTGCAGCATCCTGTCTGGCCTTGGGCAGGGCTCATTATTTCTGGCTCTGGAAACAGCTCAGGAGCCGGTTCCCTGGGGAGTGTTTGGCATCCGACCATTGGCTGTCCTCCAGGAAGCCCGGACTTAAGGGAAGCGATGTGGGCGACGGTCCCCCCAAAGGGGGTGCCCCCAAAGGGTGAGGGCCCCTCCCTTGGTTTTTCTCTCTTCTCTCTGTGTTTCCCTTCTTTCTCTTCTCCATGTGGGGAGTGAGGGGGAATTTCTGGGGTTTTCTGGAGTCCGGAGGGAGGTGGCCTTTGAATGTGTTTTTCCAGTTAGGCTCTTTATTATTTTTATGGGTGAGAGGGAAGTGAATGTATACCCCAGGGTGAGAGCCTGCTGGTACTGAATTGTGCCCCCCCGCCCCCCGGTGAGAGATGGGAGGGGAGTGTTCCGTGTACATTCCACGTGAGAGATGGGATGTGGGGCTTGGCTGTGTTTTATTCTGCTGAATGTTGCTGAGTTTGATGTGTTTTCTGAGACAAAGTCAGCATTATGTGTATGAGGGAGGCAATAACAATGGTGCGTGGGGGGGCATGGGAAGACATGGTGCTGGCAGAGCAGAAACTCATAGGAGAAGGGAGGGCAGGTATTTTACACCTATCCAGCCTTCTGGTTGCCCTGTCAGCCCAGGTAACTTGGGGAGTGGGCAAGCCACCCACAGAATCTTTGCCTGCTCCTTTGCGATGCCAGGTCAGTCTGGAATAAGATCGCAACCATCCATGATCTAATCTTGGATGAAAAGGCTGACCTGGTATGCATTACGGAGACTTGGCTGGGGGAGATAAGTGGGCCTGTGTGGATGCAGCTTCTCCCGGTCAGGTACTCCGTGGTAGAGCAGGTAAGGAGAAGAGGACGGGGAGGCAGCGTAGCAGTGGTCTGCAAAGATAGCATTCCCCTGAGCAGACTCACTGTGAAGGAACTGGCTCACATCTAGTGTGTATACCTCGGCCTCGGGACTAGGGACAGACTGGGGATTCTGTTAGTGTACGGGCCACTCGGCTATCTCTGCTACCTAACAGAGTCCTCATTGTGAAGGGTCCCAAATTAGGTATGGAGGTATGTGAACCAGTTCTGGATGGGGTTGCACTCCCCCTGAAGGAGCAAGTTCATAGCTTGGCGTGCTTCTTGACCCAACCCTCCTGCTGGCACCCCAGCTGGAGGCAATGGTGAGAAATGCCTGTTATCAACTTCGGCTGATATGCCCACTACGCCCATTCCTGGAACATGTGGACCTGGTAACGGTGGTGCACGCGCTGGTAACCTCTAGGCTTGATTTCTGCAATGCGCCGCACTTGCGGCTGCCTTTGTATTTAGTTTGGAAACTCCAACAGGTGCAAAACATGGCAGCCATGTTGGTCTCCGGGACATCCTGTTGGGACCATATTACACTGGCTTTAAAATCTGTACGCTGGCTGCCAACTTGTTTCCGAGCAAAATACAAAGTGCTGGTTCTTACCTTTAGAGCCCCACGTGGGCTAGGTCCAAGGTGCCTTAGGGAGCGCCTTCTCCCCTACGTCCCAGTCTGCCACCTAAGGTCCTCGGAGGGCTCCCTGCCGCGGCTGCCTAATGTGAGATCATCAGTCACATGCAAGAGGAACTTCTCCTTTGCCGCCCCCCAGTTGTGGAACGACCTGCCGGTTCAAATGCGCCTGCTGACCTTGTTGAAGGTTTTTAAGCAGGCATGAAAGACGCTGTTATTCCGGCAGGCCTTCTCTTTTGAGAACCCTTGATCCTTTTGCTGACCTTTGTATTCTGTTTTTAAGCCGTGTTGTTTTAAGCTGTGTTGTTTTATTGTTGGATTTTTAAAACATTGTTTTTAGTTCAAAGTTGTTTTTAGTGATATGTTGTTTGTATATGTTGTTCTTATGCTTTTATGTAAATGGTTTTTAGAATTTCTATATTGTATTTTAATGTTTAATAGGGGTGCAGCTGCCATATCAGATGGAGTTGGTACAGTGCTGTCCGGCTCACAGCTAACACCTGAGCCTCCATGGACAGCTGGGAGTCTAAAATGACCCCCAGGCTGCAGACCTGGTCTTTCAAGGGTAGCCGTACCCCATTCAACACCAGGGCAACATCCCCCAACCTCCTCTTGTCTCCCACCAAAAGTATCTCGGTCTTGTCAGGGTTCAGCTTCAGCTTATTCCTCCCCATCCAGCCACTCACCATCTCCAGACATTTGGACAGGGATTCTTCGGCCAACCTTGGTGAGGATTTGAACAAGAGGTAGAGCTGCATGTCATCAGCATATTGATGACACTGCATCCCAGACCTCCTGATGATAGCCCCCAGCGGCTTCACATTGATGTTAAATAGCACTGGGGAGAGGATGGAATCCTGTGAACTCCACAAGTGAGTGGTCACGGGTCTGAAACCTCCTTTCCCAGTGCTACCCTCTGGAACCTGCCAGAGAGGAAGGACGGGAACCACCGCAATATGGTGTCTTCAATGCCCAACCCCTCCAGGCGGTCCAGGAGGATACCGTAGTCAACGGTGTCAAAAGCCACTGAGAGGTCAAGGAGAACAAGGAAGGAGCATTCGCCCCTATCCAGAGCCCTCCTCATATCATCCACCAAGGTGACCAAGGCTGTTTCTGTCCCATGCCCAGGCCTGAAGCCCGACTGAAATGGACCCAGATCATCGGCTTCTTCCAAGTGTGCCTTCAACTGCATCACCACCACCCGCTCAATCACCTTGCCCCAAAATGGCAGTTTCGAGACTGCTGTTTATAGCACACTGCCAGGTATAGAAATGTTTAATATTAATAATAATAATAATAAATAATAAGCAGCACTGACTTTCAGTACCTATTAGCCACTGAATCATTACTGTGAAAAATGAATCTACAGGAGTTTCTACTTTCTGAACATTTTTAAATGTCTAACCAAGGCGAGGAGGAAGATGTCAACTAATCACGAACTCCTCTGCAGTCCACAAATCAAGCACCATAATATGCTACAAGAAGAATCTGCATGGGCCTCATCAGAGGGTTGTGACCCTGGATGGGTTTATAACATACAATGCTTCCTGCCCCCTGCGCAAACTGAGGAAATCAGCAAAAGCATTGTATACGACACAATCCCAGCCAGTCTACACAACAGGTTCACTTTCTGGACATGACTGTGCAAGTCCATAGTGGACGTATAAGCACAGCTTATATAGGAAACCTACTGACTGCCACACATGCTTCCAGCCAGAACACAGCTTTCATGGGATTTAAAGAGGCTGGACATTCTTTTTCAGTCATGGTCTAAGAAATTAAGTCTGTCAACATAGTTTTCCCTTTTCTACTGTTGATTTATCTATGATTTGGCTTTTCCTGTATTTCAAGTTAATTTTGGTATGACATATTATAATGTTTTGCAATTTCAGTCCTGGAGCTGCAATTACCTGCCATGGCTGAAGTTTCTGGAGATCCCATGTTCTTCCACCTCCCATTGTTTTGTACTTGTCTCTTGATGAATCCATGGCATGGAGAGCATGTGCTACAGCATAGACCGCATTGTAGATATTGTAGCTCTGGCCAGACATCCCTGTTTCAAACACAGATCCAGGGAGGCTCCCCAGCTTCTCCTTCCCAGTGCAGTTTCTCTTGTTTGTGACATAAAGGTTATACATAGGGAAGGAACAGAGAAATGCACTGGCCCAGAACTGATGGATGAAATAAAAAGTGGACTGGAAAGGATTGATCCTCTCCACGAAATCTTGAAATCCTGGCACCACGTTTGTATGGAGGGTGAAGGACAAGGTGCCATTGAAAGATTTAGTGGTGAATTTACCCCCAGGTGCTAAAGCAGTGAAATCCCATTCAGCTGTTGTGATCCATACCCTCTCTATAGGATACATGTGAACAATTTCATTGGAGTATAAAACCAGCCTTAACGCCTCCAGAGACTGACCATCTCCATACACAAGAATCACGTTGATTTCACTCAGTCTGAGAGTTGATTGAATTGGTCTCAATTTTTGTAGAAGTATTTCGTGTGGTAAAATTTTTGTTACTGTTGGGATCATGTGCATCCAAGCAATGCAAAGATTGTTCTCCAAGAGCCTTGGTCTCAGCGTTCGGAGGAAGGTTTCTCCACTGTCATCCTCTGAAACAATGAGGCTGATCCAGTTCCAGCAAAAATGTTTGAGTAGCTGAACAATCCCAGCATACTGAGGATCTTCATTTGGGACCATCCGGTAGAAAGAGGGGAATCGAGTTTTGTCCCTTAGTGCTGGATCAAAGGCACCATAGCTGAGCTAATGGGAATGACACAATACCTTCAGGATGGAGAAAACCATTACTTTGTTCTTGTTTGGATGGAGTCATTTTTGGACATCTGGCAACATCTTGATCTCATTCAATATATACTCTCATTACAAACTTTGTGCTCCCTTGCAGTACAATTGTAGGTTTCCTAGCAACCACATCTAGTATTATCAGAACTGGGAGCAGATTCTAAGCAGGATGTGGAAGGAACTAGAATTCTCATGGTTCACAACACTGTCATGCAGCAACCACAGCTTGGAATCTTCTTGTTGTGAGTTTTTATTCCTAGTACCCACATAGATCCCGTAACGGCAGTGCAGTCATTAAGAGAGCAAACCCATGCCCCCTAGACAGCATCTAGGGTGTGTTTGGTTTCTGGGCTCTGAGGTTGGAAAGCGGCTCTGACCTTGGAACCCAGAAACCCTTGTAGCCAGAGCAGTCCTGGCTATGTCTCCACACTCAGAAATAGAGTGCAGAGATGGGGAAAGGGGGCGGCCCCAGGGGGTGGGAAGGGGATGGCACCAGGAATGCATCACAGCTTCCTATACATGCTCCAGCCTCCTAGGCGCTGTGGTGAGATGAGCAAAATCACCATCTAGCCAAAGTGCAGGGCGGCTGGAACACAGAGGCGAGGATTGCCTCTGTGCTGTGGTCGCTGTGCGTTATGGTACTTGGTAGGATCCGACTTCGGAGTCTATCCACATTCGGAGTCTATCCACATAGCATTGTGGCCTAAATAACTTCATGGGCTGGTCAGAGACCTTTGCCATTCCAGTTGTGATTCATGGAGGAATTCGTCATGGGCGGCATCTATCTGACCCTGAACACGTACCTGTGCTATCTTGTAGGTATTTAAGAAGTTGGCCATCTGGATGGAGTTTTGGGAGGTGAGCCCTCCAATGACAGCCATTAATTTCTCTTTCAGTCCACATATATAATTGGTGGGATTCCCATGATCTGTGAAGAGGAGCTGGAGTGTGTTTGAAGAGGCTCTTATTGAATTAAAAGCATTCTCATAAACCTTGGAAACCAGTGTGGTATTTGGTAACAAGTCTGCATTTTTATTGACCTCACGAATGGCAAACATGAAGGCAAGGACATACTGGTAGTTTTTTGGGAGCAGGCTGCAATGAGATGGTTATATAGTATTAAATCATGTATGTTACAGCTTGCATTATGATTTGCTCATGCAACTAAATGGGCAGTGGTTATTAAAATTTATGCACTGTTTCCGACCACAAAAAGCAATGTCTCAATATGACTTGCTCAATATAAGAGGGGAAAAAACCCCAATCAGTATAACGCATAACCAGCAAAACAATGCAAAACAAATAGACCGCATACAAACGTAATCTCAAAACAGTATAATATGAAATGTCTTCACTGACCATGCAGAACTCTCACTCCCACCCCCAGCCTAGAATGAACACTGCACAAGCAGCCCACAAGAACTGGACCACAGACAATGCTGAATTCCTTGGGGAAATCAGAACGTTTTGCCTGGTGCCGAAAAGATGACAGTGTCTTCACCAGGTGAGCTTCCTGAGGAGAGTGTTCCATGAATGAGGTGCTCTCATGGAGAAGCCTCCTAACTGAAATGCCTCCCCCACAGCAGCTTTTCTCGCAAGGACACGCAGAGAAGGGTGTCTGAAACAAAGTTCAGGGCCGAGGTCGGTTCAAATGCAGAGAGGAGGTCCTTGAGGAATTGGGGTTCGGAGCTACGTAGGGCTTCCCAGCGCTTTGAATTTAGCCCAGAAACTAGTTGGCAAGCAGTGAAGTTGAACCAGAATTGGACTTGGATGTTCACATTGCCTAGTCCCAGTCAATGACTTTGCCTCCAAATTATACACTTGCTGCAGTTTCCATACCACCTTCCAAGCCAGCCCAACATACAACAAACTGGAGTACTTTAACGGAGAGGTTAGCAGAGCACAGGACACTGATATGAGGCTATCCACACCCAGATCGGGTTGCAGCTGGTCTAACTGCGAAAGGTGGTAGAAGGCACTCCATGCCACAGTGACCCCTGAGACTCCTGTCAGAAGGTTGAAACCAGGAGCAGCTCCAAGCTGCACATGCACTCCTACAGGCAGAGTGGAGCTCCATCCAGTACCAGCTGCATCCCCCCCCCCATCCAGAGAGTGGAATCACCCACCAACAGACTGTCTCAGTTTATTGGCCCTCATCCAGTCCATTACCAAGGTGAGGCACCAGTTGAACAAGTCCTGCCCACGTTGAAAAGACCCAGAGTTGGGTGTTATGAGCATACTGGTGACAACGGACTCAAAAGCTCTATAGGACCCCACTATGTTTCATGTTGGTGTTAAACAGCATGTGAAAGACATACATTCAAGCCCTGCTGAACCCTGAACACATGAGGCTGAGCAATGCCCCTCAAGCAGACCCCTCAGAAATGAGTGACCATGCAGGAGCGGAACCACCACAAAGCAATGCCCACAACTCTGACAGCAGCTACAGAAGGACACCATGGTCAATGGAATCAAATGCCCCCCAAGAGATCAAGGAGAATCAACAAAGACCCTTTCTTTTTCTCTCTCTCCCAACACAGGATGCCGTCAAAAGTATAGAAAAACATTACTCAAACTAATGATACATGCAGATTGTCTCCTAAGATACCACAAGTAGATTATGTAGCTATCGGGGTGAAAGGGAACCCGGCAGAGAAGCGGCAAGCATCTTGCAGGTATCGCACAGGATATAAAGAAATAAATGAGTAGAGCAATAGGGCGAACATTTTCAGGGTAAATGTCAGTGCAGCTCATCTTGCTCCTTCAAATGCCCACTCCATTTCTGCCCAATCAGTGAACCATGGGATAATGATTCTCTTCCACCTCTCTTTTCCTCCCAACTTCTCTCCTGCCTCTATGCTGAGCATGTCTTGTTGCTGTTAACTCCTGCATCTTTCCATCTCACCCTTTTGACTTCATCTCACCACCTTCATGCCCATCTCTGCCTCTCCCACTCCCTCCCTTCTATCCAGAATCAGAGAGAGCAAAAAATAAAAGAAAGATAATTAAAAAATCAAAAGAAACAGGTATCCAAAACTGCATCTCTATGGCAGGATAAGCATCCTCATCTGTTGAATTTCTGCCTGCCAGAGACCTGTTACATGCAATTATAGTGCATAGCTTGCCTCCCTGTCTAAGGAACTGAATTGGGGGGGGGGGTAAAAAAAATGATATTGGCTATTTCACAGATCAGGATTAAGTCAGAAAATAATAGGGACACATCAATGAAATGGATGCCTTAAAATAATAAAATATAGTGTTTGACTTTACTTTCTTTTATGAATTCTGCCCATTTGCATTTTGCCACTGATGAATTAAAGTACTAAAAAGAATTGAAATAATGCATCTTGGTTTTCCTCTGATGGTTTGAATGTGTGTGTGTGTGGAAGGTGGGTTGGGTTTTCCTTTTCCTTTTGTTACACACATCAACCTATGTGTGTATTGACAGCTGTATCTTGAAGACAACAGTGCTCCACAGAACAGAAAAAAAGCACGTGGATCACTTTTGAAGGGCACTTGTGAGATGAATATTCTCCCTGTGCCTCCAAGACAACTGAAAATCATTTTCAGGAATTGAGAGTTGGGGAGATTTAATCATGAACATGATCTTGACCTGCTGTTGCCTCTGTTTCTACAGGGTAGAGTGGAAGAATATTAGGCTCAATGAACACCCATCCGGACTTTCAGAAGAATGGAAGCTTGAAGAAAGAGACAAGCTGGTGCTTAAAATTAGTACTTTCATGAGAGAGAGAGAGAGAGAGAGAGAGAGAGAGAGAGAGAACTACTTACTAAGCATTAATTGCAGGGGAATATTCTGAGAATTCTGTAAATTTCTGGATAGGGAAGTTAGCAAGTGTCACGGACACAAACTGACCAATGATTATCTCATCGGAAGGACTATATGAATGGGATTGAAATGCTGACCTCAGGCTACATATGGAAGAGTTCATATTCTTGCTGGAAGAATAATTCAGCAGCAGGAACAGCAAAATTAGATGAAAGGCTGACAGATCTGGAGAAAGCCACAGCCAGACCCCTTCATGATCATGAACGGCCATGATCAACAGCATCAGTCCTGGCAGAAGATACAGAAAAGCTTCAACGGACAGAGCTGCGCCTGCCTCAAGTTAAGCTCCCCGATGCAGAGGGCCCTGTCATTTGGACAGGGGTCTTTATAGTCTGAGTGTAGCATGTAACAGTACAAATGGGCTGTTTGAGGTATTGATGTTTCACATGGAGGCCTCTGAGTTCCCATGGGGATTCTAGGAGCCGCAGTGCAAAGCTCTGTCATTTAAAAAAATTACAGGGAAGATCCTCTCTTGTGAAAATCCTCAAGAATCAGCACAAGAAAACGAAAATACGTTTGCCACATCCCTCCAGGGCATGCCCTGCTTAGGTATATGCAAAACTATATTTGTGTAACCCCACTTTGCCCCCAGCATCCCGGGGACCTGGGCTCATGCAGTCGTAGGATGGGTGAGGGAGAAGAACGCTGACCCCAAATTAGCATGTGGGGCCTCCGGCCCGTCAGGATTCGTGTTCCCTGGAAAGGGATGTGGAAAAACAGTGAGCAACTTACAAGACAAGATGTAGGCTTTTTATTTTTAATCAAGGGAAAGGGGGGATGGAGTTCAAAGATAAATGTACATCTCAGTTATGGAACAGTTGGTTATTGAGCCTTTCTACAGCTCCTGATTGTTCACTCATGGCAGTTGGCAGGTCCTTTGTATGACACTGTCATCCTCCAGGGCCTCTCCTGCTCCTTGCAACCATTACCATGGTTTTTGTCCTAATGCGGAAAGTTTGATATCATTTAGAAAAAGCATGATATAGCCTCATGTACGTAATGGCGCGATTCTGCTATAACACTGCACCATCTAGTGCAGAGAAAGAAACCCCATGGAAAAAAAGCACATTTAAAGGAGCAGATCTTAATCCCAGAAAGAATCCGGAAGCAGAAGCCCCAGTAAATGAGTGGGATAAAAGCCCATGTAGAAATGCCCAGTGAAGCAATGCTGACAGCTTACTGCAGGGATGGCAGAATGCTGCTATTGCTGCTCTCCTTCCTGCTGTTTTCGCAGCTTCCTCATGACCCCCCTTTACTGTTTCTGTCTCTCCCTCTTCACGCTTTTCTCAGAACCTTTCTTCCCCTCTACCATATCTCCTTATGGTCAAACTGTGTTGAAACCCAGGCATTCCACCAGAGGGCTGTGCTGCACAGGGTTTCACTGGGTGAAGTCTCTTGGAGATGATGTCCAACTTTCTGAATAGGTTAGGATTTGCATACAACCGATGGAAAGACAGGGGATGATGTGTGTGCAGTCTACAGCCCCATCCTGGCTAAGTACCTCTGAAAATGCCTTCTACTGAGTCAGTACTTCCCTCCCAGTATTGTTTACTCTGACTAGCAAGGATGCCCCAGGGTCTTTCAAAGGGCTGTCCCTGCCATGCAGCTTGAGATGCATTGAAATGTAGATGCTGGCAACGGAATGTGGGACATTCAGCTCTGCTCTGCTGCTGATCTATGGTTCCTCGTCAGAGCTTGGGAAGCTGCCTTGTCCAAGTCAAACCATTGGTCTATCTGGCACAGCACTGTTGAGACTGACTGGCAGCAGCGGCCCAGGGATTTGGGCAGGTCTTCTCCCATTCATATTCTTCTGCCTGCAAAGCATGTGCTCTACCACTAGGGATGGCGGAGAATTCCGCCTCGGATTTCAGTGAGGCCAAATGCACTGGCATTTGGGCCCCCGAAACCCGTGGCGGAACGGCCTCCCACCCCCTGCCCCCCACGGAATCCCCCCCGGGACGAAGCTTACCTGGGGCGGATGTTCCGGGGGCCGCGGTGGCTCCGGCGGTGGCAGCTGGTCTCTCGGCCGGCTGCTGCAGATTCAAATGGTGGCCACCATAGCGGCTGCAATTTGCATCCGGCCAGGCTGCCATGATAGGCAATGTAAGTATTTACGTAGCCTATCACGGCAAAGGCAGCCACACAAATGGCGGCCACCACGCCATTTGCGTAGCTGCCTTTGCCATGATAGGCTACGTAAATACTTACGTAGCCCATCACGGCAAGCGAAAAAACAACAACACAGCGTACGCAAATGGCGGCGGCTACGGTGGCCGCCATTTGCATTTCCTTTTTTTCGCTATTTTAGCCTACGTAAATATTTACGTAAGCTATTACGGCGAAAAAACAGGGAACGCAAATAGCGTAGTGGGTGCTATTTGTGTTCCCCTTTTTTTCGCCGTAATAGCTTACGTAAATATTTACGTAGGCTAAAATAGCAAAAAAAAAAGGGAACTCAAATGGCGGCGGCCGTAGCCGCCGCCATTTGCGTGCGCTGTGTTTTATTTCCAGAAGGCTGCCCAGCGGCCGGATGTCTGGCTGTGGCGGCCATGGCCAGCGGCTCCGCGGAATCTCCACAGAGCTGGCCAGATCAGGATTTCAGGGGGAGGTGCGGAGTGCCTCCCCCGCACCGCAAATCACCCCGTCGAATCACCCCAACTTTCGTACATCCCTATCTACCACTGAGCCATGGCTTCTCCCTTACTCTCAGCGAGTCAGTGAAGCAGACAATTACACCAGCAATGACAGTGCAGGTCCCTTTCTGTCACCTCCCAGAACTGCTGTCACAGGCATCTCTACAAAAAGATGTAGAAAACAAAAGCAGCATAAGGATCCATTCCATGACCACTTCTCTCCAGCTGTTTTGGATATGTTTGGATTATCTGAGGCAGATGCTGCAGCCCAAGGTCAGTGGCACCAAAGGATGCAGCTAGTAACCAATTTCTCCAATATCCTGGCTAGACAGAAGTCCCGTGGGTGAATGGTTCCCGGGTCCGGCTGATATTAGGGATGGCGAAGAATTCCGCCATGGATTTCAGTGAGGCCGAACGCACTGGCATTCAGCCCCCCGAAATCCGTGGTGAAATGGCCTGCCACCCCCCGCCCCCCTGCAGATTCCCCCCAGGATGAAACTTACCTGGGGCGAATGTTCCAGGCGGCAGTGGCTCCGGCGGCAGCCGGTCTTTCGACCGGCTGCCACAGCCGCCATTTGCATCTGCTGTTTGCCATGATAGGCTATGTAAGTATTTACGTAGCCTATCACGGCAAGCAAAACTAAAAAAAAAAAAACAGCGTACACAAATGACGGCGGCTATGGCAGCTGCCATTTGTGTTCCCTATTTTTCGCCGTTTTAGCCTATGTAAATATTTACGTAGGCTATTATGGGGAAAAAAAGGGGAATGCAAATAACATAGTGGTCGCTATCTGCGTTCCTTTTTTTCACCGTAATAGCTTACGTAACTATTTATGTAGGCTAAAACGGCAGGGAAAAAAGGAATGCAAATAGCGCCAACTACGCTATTTGCATTCCCCCTTTTCTTTATTTTTTGCCATAATAGCCTATGTAAATATTTACATAGGCTAAAACAGTAAAAAATAGGGAACACAAATGGCGACCACCGTAGCCGCTGCCATTTGCATACGCTGTTTTGGGGTTTTTTTGCCTGCCGTGATAGGCTTAGGGATGGCGGAGAATTTCTCCCCGAATCTTCGGGAGGCCGAATGCCAATGCATTCGGCCCCCCGAAATTGGTGGGGAAATTCTCTGCCGGCCCCCCGCCCCCCCCCGGGATGGGACTTACCGTGGCCAAATGTCCCTCTCAGCGGCAGGTCCCGGCAGTGGTTCGGTGGCGGTTCAGCGGGGGCGGGGGTGGCAGCCGGTCTCCCGACCAGCTGCCGCCGCCGCCATTGCAAAAAAAAAAAAGTAAAGTAAAAAAAAAAAACACCCATGATAAGCTACATAACGATTTACGTGGCCTATCACGGCTAGATTTCCAAAGTCAGCCATGATAGGCTACGTAAATCGTCACGTAGCCTATCACGGGTGACTTTGGGGGAAAAAAAAACCCCGTACGCAAATGGTGGCGGCCCATGGGCGCCGCCATTTGCGTTCCTTATTTTGGCACGTCTAGTCTACGTAAAGATTTACATAGACTACGGCGAAAATAAGGGAACGCTATTTACGTTGCCCTTATTTTCGCCGTAGTCTACGTAAATCTTTACATAGACTAGACGTGTCAAAATAAGGAACGCAAATGGCGGTCCCCATGGGAGCCGCCCATTGCGTACGCGCTTTTTTTTTTTCAAAGTCACCCGTGATAGGCTATGTGACGATTTACATGGCCTATCACGGCTGACTTTGGAAATATAGCCGTGATAGGCTACGTAAATCGTTACGTAGCCTATCACGGGGGGGGGGGGGTGTTTTTACTTTTTGTTTCGCGGCCGGGTAGACAGGGCGCTTCTACCCGGCCCGAATTTCGCCGGCGAGGGATGGGGCGCCTCCCTCCCCGCCTGAACTTCGGGGGGAGAACCGAAGCACCTCCCCCCCACCGCGAAGCAAGCTTCGAGAACAGGTAAGGAACTTTCGTCCATCCCTAGTATTTACGTAGCCTATCAGGGCAGCCTGTCTGGATGCAAATGGTGGCTGCTACGGCGGCCGCCATTTGCATCCACACCAGCCAGTCCACAGCCGGAACTCCGGGTGAGAGGACCGGATCACCTCCTCCCTGTCGAGGATTCCAGGGGGAGGGATGGAGCGCCTACCCCCCCCCCTGCAAATCAATCCGCGAAAAGGTAAGTGACTCTCGTACATCCCTAGCTGATATGCTCATTGCTGTTCTGGATGGGGAATTGCTGTTCTGGATGGGGTTGCACTCCTTCTGAAAGATTGGGTTTGTCGTCTGGGGGTACTCCTACATCCATCACTGTTGCTGGAGGCCCAAGTGGCCATGGCTGCTTGGAGTGCCTTCCACCAGCAGTGCGGAGGCAGAGGTGGGTGGTGGTGCGGCAGCAAGGAAAAGGCGGCTCAGGTAAGGACCTAGAGGCGCGGGGGGGCTGGGCTGGGAGCTAAAGTGCACCCAGCCCCTGACCCACTCTGGGCCGCTTTGTGCCCCCTCTGCTTCACCTCGGGAGGGGCGCAAAGTGGCCCGAAGCAGGCCCGCTTCGACTCGGGGTTTGGGCCTCAGGCCGAAGCGGTGCACAGCCCTATCATTCGGCCCCTACACATGAAGCATGGCCTTATCAATACATTCCCCAACCAAAATAAAGAAGCAACCGTCAGAATCAATAACCACAGTCACTTACGAATTAAAAGAGCAACTCCTTCCAGGGAGCAATCCTAAGGCCACTAGACATTGTCTAGAAGGCCATAGGATTTTTCGGTTTCTTCTGGGAGCCACGGTCCTGGAAACCGTGCTCCCTGTCCCCTTCTCCTCATAGCTGGAGATTTCTCTCCACACTGGCTACACCTCCACACTCGGATATGGAGCACAGAGACAGAGGAAAACGGGGCGGGGGGTTGTCTCAGGGGTGAAAGCGGAAGCACAGGTTTGGAGGTGATACTCATGTGGGAAGTTCATAGCTAACAGAGCCCTGTTGCTGCTCTCTTTCCTGTCCCCCCCCCCCACTTCAGGTCCAAAATAGGACAGAGATTGCTAACAGGGACTGGCCGATATGATCATATTATGCCAATGCTTTATGATCCACAATGGCTGCAGTCCTTTTTCTGGCTCAGTTCAAAGTGTAGCATTAACCTACAAAAACCCTAAACGGATTAGTGCCAGGTAACCTGAAAGACTGTCTCCTCCCAGATATACCTGCCCCGATCACCCTCAGAGGCCTTTTCTACATGCCCCTGCCAAATAAGGTGAGACAGGAGAGGGCATTTTCAGTGGTTGGTGACATCTTGGTTGTGCAATGTCCCCTGCCAGAGAACCTTGCCTGGCACCTGAATTGTGGTCTTTTCAGTGCCAGATGACTAACTTTTGATTTTCCCAGCCTCTTTTGGCCTTGAATTTTAAAAACAGTGTTGGTGCATTTTTAGATCTCTGCGCTGCTGCTAGCTTTTATCTTGGTTCCTACTTTGGTTGTATTCCATTTTAAAGTTACAGCTTTTATATTATGTTTTACGGTCTTATTTTATTCTATGATTTTATGCAAATTTTGTTTTGTGAAGTACCCAGAGAGCTTTGGCTAATGGGTGGTATGGAAATGTAATAAATCAATATTAAAATTATTTATTCATTCATTTATTTGATTTCTATACCACCCAGAATCCGAGCTGTCTGGGCAGTTCAGACAAATTAAAACCGCAGAGTGCAGCATTTTGTTGTTGTTCAGTCGTTCAGTCGTGTCCGACTCTTCGTGACCCCATGGACCAGAGCACGCCAGGCCTCCCTGTCCTGCGCTCTCTCCCGGAGTGTGCTCAAGTTCATATTCATTGCATCGGTGATGCTATCTAGCATAAAGCAATGTAAAATCTGAAAGCTCAAAACTGCAATATAACAATGCAATCAGAATAAAACCTAGCAACAGTGCAGAGATTTAAAATACAGATTTTAAACACCAGAGCTAAAAGACTAGGAAGCTAAAATGCTAAAATACTGGGAGAATAAAAAAGTCTCCACCTGGTGCCAGAAGGAGTACAACATAGGCACTAGGCAAACCTCTCTAGGCAGCTCATTCCACAGGCGGGGCGCCACAGCAGAAAAGGCCCTCTTCCTGGTAGCCAGCTGCATCACTTCTTTTGGCGGGGGCTCCCAGAGAGGAACTCCTGAGGATGATCTTAGGCTCTGGGCAGGCATATATGCGAGGAGGCAATCCTTCAGATAACCTGGCCCCAAGCCATTTAGGGCTTTGACTGTTAATACCAGCACTTTTAATTGGGCTCGGAAATGAACCGGCAGCCAGTGCAGCTTGAAAAGTACTTCCTAATTCAGAGGAGGAAGTGAAAATGGCCCCTGAAAATAGTAATGACAAAGAGCAGAAGATATGAGAGCGACTAGGGACAACTCAAACAAAGGAAACTGTATCAAACCTTAGGGAGAAATTGTTACACCCATGGTATATTCTGGAAGTGTCTCTGCCAAGGATAGCAAATAATAATAATAATACATTCACAATAGAGGTATTCAAGCAACAACTGGACAGCCATCTCTCAGGAATGCTTTAAACTGAATATCTGCACTGAGCAGGGGGCTGGACTTGGTGGCCTAAATGACCCCTTCCAACTATGTGACTATTTTGGAGAAAATGGAATCAGCAAGGTTTATATATTCATTTGTGGAGATCATGTCCAGGGGTGTTCCAGTTTTGGAACATCATACGCTCAGAAATTTCCTTTCCTTCCACTTATTACATTTGAAAAGGCAAGGTGACACACCAGTCTATATATGTTACCTCATCATTGGCTGTATTGTCAAAATGGGAAGAACACAATGCAGAGAAGACATCTAAGGAATTAATCATGTTCACGCTTAGAGTTATAGGTAAAAGCTGGAAAACTGGAATAACTTCTAAGATTGAATTCTTGCTATATGCAGTTGTGGCAAATAGCCATGGCAGAAAAATTGACAGTCAAACTGAAACTAGCGAAGGCGAAGGCAAATGCAAAACATTTGATTTTCATAAAATACGACTATATATATATACACACACACACACACACACATACACATTCACACACACACAGAGACACTGATTAGGAATATACACATCAATATTTGTCAAAGCCTTTTTTAAGACTGTAGAAAAGAGACTAAATATAATTTGTTGTTATGAAGAATCAAAAGGAAAAAAACCCAAGCAGCCTACGGTTTTCACCTCTATTTTGATTTGTACAATAACGGGAAAAATATGCTGAATGTTATTACCCTCTGTCAATACGTAGATCTTCCTTTGCTGTATTTATTTCTTTGTGTTTTAGAAAATTAAGTTGTTTTTTTTAAAATGATATTCAGGGTTCTTTGAATTCAGGTCATTTTGGATGGCTGGATGGGGTTACTTTTATTTAAGATGAGGTTGAAGAAGATTTGGTCATTTTTAGAGATGTTTGAAAGTCACTTACCATTTCGCTGATCTGCTTCGCGATGTGGGGGGAGGCGCTCCGTCCCTCCCCCCGGAGTCCTGCCTGGCTGGCTCCGCTCCGTGGGGATTCCGCGGAGCCAGCAGCCGGCTCCACCCGCAGCTGGACATCTGGCCGCTGGGCAGCAGGGACGCAAATGGCGGCGGCCGTAGCAGCCGCCGTTTGTGTCCCTGTACTTAACCATGATAGGCTACGTAAATATTTACATAGCCTATCACGGCAAAGTAAAAAAAAAGCGTACGCAAATGGCGGTGGCTACAGCGGCCACCATTTGCGTTCGCTCTTTCTTGCCATTCTAGCCTACGTAAATATTTACGTAGGCTAGAGCGGCTAAAAATAGCGAACGCAAATGGTGGCCATCAAAGCTGCCGCCATTTGCCTACGCTGCTCCCAGCTGCGGTCAGCCAGGAGACCAGCCGCCCCCCCCCCGCTGCTGCCACTGCCGCGGCCACACCTGCCGCCCCCACCGCTGCACCTTCCGCTGCCGAACCTTCCGCTGCCGCCGCACCGTCCGCCACCCCCGCCCCCACCGCACCTGCTGCCCCGCCGCCACCCCTTCCGCCGCCCCCGCCCCTTCCGCCGCCACCCCTTCTACCGCCCCTTCCACCATCCCTTCCACCGCCGCGCCACCGCCGAAGCTGCCGCCAAAGCCACCACATCCGCCCCAGGTAAGCTTTGTCCCGGGGGGTTCCGCGGGGCCGGTGGGGGGGCAGGAGGCCATTACGCCACAGATTCTGGGGGGCCGAATGCTAGTGCATTCGGCCCCACTGGAATACTAGTAGTAGTGCATTCGGCCTCACTGGAATCTGTGGCGGAATTCTCCGCCATCCCTAATCATTTTTCTTCCCTCCTTCCTTGCAAACAAAAGATTACCACTGATTAACACAATGGCAAAGCTACAGTGAAAGCAATCTTGTAGAGTTCCCATCTCTTGCAGAATGGGCCCTTGGGAACAACACTACATCATCAAAAAGTGTAATTCTGAAGGAATCCTAGGCCGGGGGGGGGGGGAAGGATTGCTGGTGCCCCAGCTGGTCAGCGTCGACATTTGTGTAATAAAAAAAGTTATAAACTTCCAATTTTCTAAAAAGTTTAACCAATGAGACAATTCCATTTTCTTGGTAGCTGCTCTCTCCCTCCCATGATTGAGGATGATGTCATCCCTCCTCCTCCCATTGTGACTATTCTTTTTTCCTGACTAACTGCTCTCTGGTGTTCATCTCAGGCTTGAATAGAATAATGTAGCATTTGGGGAAGAAGATACAAGCCAATATGCTAGCACTAGAGGCCAAGATGGAGAAGACCTCCACAGCCACCATGTATTTCCCCTTGGTGCTCAGGTAGGTTGGCACAAAAGACAACCAGACACTGCAGAAGACCAACATGCTGAAACTGATCAGCTTGGCTTCATTGAAAGTGTCAGGTAACTTCCTGGCAAAGAAAGCCACAGTAAAGCTGATGAGGGCCAAACATCCCATGTAGCCCAGGACAATGTAGAACATGAAATCTGAGCCTTCATTGCATTGAACTATGATCTCATCAACCTGGGAGTGCATGTCAAGCTCTGGGAAGGGGGGAGAGGTTGCCAGCCACATACCACAGATGCTAGCTTGGATAAGGGAACAAATAATTACCATAGATACAGCAAGTCTCTTCCCCACCCATTTCCTCATCCTGTTTCCAGGCTTTGTGGCCATGAAGGCCAAAACCACAGTGATGGTCTTTGCTAACACACAAGCCACAGCGATGGAGAAGATGATGCCAAACACTGTTTGCCTCAGAAGGCAGGTTGCCTTCCTAGGCCACCCAATGAACAAGAAGGAGCAGAGGAAGCAGAGCAGCAGAGAGGAGAGCAGGGTACATGTTATGCCCCAGTTGTTGGCTCTGACGATTGGAGTACTGTAGTGCTGAATGAAGGCCCACAAAACCAAAAGTGTGATCACAGAAATGGAAAGAGCCAAGGAAGTGAGAACTGCTCCCAAAGGCTCATTATAACATAGGTAGCTCAGGACTTTAGGAATACATTGGTCCTGATTCCTGTTTGGATACTGCTCTTCTGGGCACTTCTCACATTGGTCTGCATCTGAAAGTAATGAGCAAAGACTTAGCATTTCCACAATGTCACATTGTTCTCTCTATTTAGCTGGGATCTTTCAACTGGACTTCATATAACAGATCCTTTTTCTTTGGCATCAGGGATAGTGGTTCTATGAGCATTTCCTTTGCCCACCCTGTTCATAGTAAAGAACGTAATACATTTGTATTTCGAGAATAATGATAGGGATTAAAATACATTATTTATTATTAATAAATCCGTGGCATAATTTTCGTACATCCCTAAAAGCAATACAATGTAGATGCCAGGCGAACCTCACTAGGGAGCTCATTCCAGAGCCGGGGTGCCACAGCAGAAAAAGCCCTCCTCCTAGTAGCCACCCACCTCACTTCCTTTGGCAGGGGCTCACGGAGAAGGGCCGCTGATGATGATCTTAAGGTCCGGGCAGGCACATATGGGAGGAGGCGATCCTTCAGGTAACCTGGCCCCAAGCCGTTAAGGGCTTTGAATGTTAACACCACCACTTTGAATCGGGCCCGGAAATGGACTGGCAGCCAGTGCAGCTGGAAAAGTACTGGCATAATATGACCTCGCTGGCCAGTCCCTGTGAACAATCTTGCTCCCCTATTTTGGACCAGCTGAAGTTTCTGGACCGTTTTCAAAGGCAGCCCCACGTATAACGCATTGCAGTAATCCAGACGAGAAGTTATCAGTGCATGGATAACTGTAGCTAGGCTATCTCTGTCCGGATAAGGGCATAGTTGGTATACCAGCCTAAGCTGATAAAAAGTGCTCCGTGCCACTGAGTTCACCTGTGCCTCAAGTGACAGTTCTGGATCCAAGAGCACCCCCAAACTACGAACCTGATCCTTTAGTGGGAGTGCAACACCCTCCAGAACAGGTTGAATATCACCTGTTATCACCATCCAGAAGGATACCATGGTCGATGGTATCGAAAGCCACTGAGAGGTCCAGGAGAATCAACAGGGTCGCACTCCCCCTGTCCCTCTCCCGGCAGAGGTCATCCCACAGGGCGACCAAGGCAGTTTCCATTCCAAAACCAGGCCTGAAGCCTGATTGAAATAGATCTAGATAATCCGTTTCATTCTGTTGCAGAACCCAGAGTCAGAGAGACCACGGAGTGAAGGAAAAAGGTTTTTTATTTAACGCGTGGGCTTAAGGCTGGAATCATTTCCAAAGAGCCAGAAGCCCCGATTTATATTAGCACATTGGTTTTATAGACATTGTGACACATATGAAACGGCTCCTCCTCCCCCTCCTGCATGGGGTTGCAATCCTCAACATTTCTTCTCTTAGCACTATTGTTTATAATACAAGAACTGGGTTATAGGGTAGCCATGATAAGGAGAGAAGAGAACAGCAGAGAACAAGATATACAATTGTATGACCTTTGACAAGATAAGGAATTCCTGTGTCTCGTCAGCTTACAACAATATATTCAAGGGAGAAAGAGCTCAGCAAGAACATGAAGCATGAGACTGCATGAGGCTACTTAGTCTGATCCCCGATATGGCTGCTACATTCCCCCCTTAAATGCATAATTTCATTACAATTATAGCATTTCTGATAACCATACAAAGCTTTTTGTGACATACATATTACTTAGCCTCTTGTTGGGCTATTAGAGCGTAGAGGGCAGCAGTTTTACTAGCTGAGACATAAAACAGATTGGTTAAACAGCGCATAAGACAAGGAACGCAGAGACATAACAGAACTTTTATGAACAACACTGGTAGAATTAGGATGAACAATGCTTCAAACCAGCTAAGATCTGGAAGCCAAAGGGTCAACTAATTGAGCTAATTGTTTTGTCTTATTGTTTTGTTAGCTACTATATTGTGCAGCTTGTTAATCTGTTCATCTACAGCATTGCCATTATCGGTTAAGTTAAAACAACAGAGCTTTTGGTGTGTCTCACAACTTAAATGATGAAGAAGGAAGAGGTAATCTATACCAGCTCTATTTTCTAGAACTGCACCTCTTAGATCACGCAACTCTTTATTTAACAATGACAATGCTCGTGAGGTGGCATTTATGCTTTTGGCTAAGCTGCAAGCTAACCAGTTGTTCTTTAGACCATTAGCCAAGGCTAAACCTGGAACCCCAACTAGTGATATTGCTAAGGCCAATTTTTCTGAGTCAGAATATAACTGCACATGACTATTACAATTTTTAGTTAGTTGGAGTGCTCGAGGCTGCCGTTGACGGATTTTCTCGGGCTACAGGGGAAGAATTGGCACCAGTTCAATTGGCGGCTGAGGCAACATGGGTGGTTATCAGACAAGTTGGCAGGAATGAATGACCAAGTGCGGGAATTACATGTCTAAAACTATCCATGAGGCAAAAGTATGTGGGCATCATTAAAAGATATGTTTTGAATTTTATTACAGTGGAAGGGGGCCAGGGATAGCTTTGTATTTTCTGGAAAAAATTTTGACAATTAAGCATTCGTGCACACGTAGCATTTGTTTCAGCAATGATGGGGGTGCGTAGAGTGAACTCTGTAGGGGGTAGGATCTTTGCAACCACGCCCCAATTAGCATTTTGGGAATAAGTTAAACTTACACTATAAACTCTTAACATGGTATCTTTTTGAATTTTCCAGGATGTCTACAGACTGGTATTAAGCAAGAGCTAATAAGCCTGTTTGCAGGTATACCTTTTGGCAAACAAAAATGTTTTATTCTCGTGATGTTAGCCAGGTGAAGCCAGTAATTATCAGCAAATCGCTGGGACAAACTTCTCTTTCTAGGGGCTGGCCCCCCTTTTTGCACCTTATTAAGGAGACACAATGCAACACTGCTAACACTACAACACGCATGTTTGATCTTCTTTGGGATCTGACCGTACGCTGGGCAGCTATTCACCTGGCAAGCTGCAGTAGGGTCTAGTCCCCTTCTTCAATTCTCCAGTTGCAGGTCTGACCGTACGCAGGGGGACAGTCTCCCGGTGTGTCCACAGTAAGGTCTAGCCTGAGTCTTCTTACTGCTTTTTCAGAATGATTTTTAAAGGATTTTCAGGATTTCTGTTTACAGTCTACTCTCCCCCTCTCGCTCTCTTGACTCGTGTCCAGTGTATCCAGGGTTTAACTCTAGCTGCTTTCATAGCTGCGGGGGTGGAAAGTATGACAGCTTTTAGTTCTCTCTATCTGGGAGTCAAAGGGTTATTTTTCCCTCTTTAACTCATACTTTAACTCTTGGTTGGAAAGGATGAGCTTCTGTGATGGGAATGGCTTATTTTTTAAGACAAAGCGACGCTGGGCTTGAAGAACTTTGCTCAGTGTTTGAACTTCTTGTTTAAGGCTAACATTTGCTTGCTTTTGATGCTGCTCCAGTGTCAATTATGAAGTCAATGTCACGGCCCCTCACAGTCAATGTCACGGCCCCTCTCAAGCTGTCTCCCTCTTCGCCCATTCTGGCCCCTTTGGTTTTCTCCTTTGTGTATTTGATTTATTTTATTTGGGCATTCATGCCACTAATGTCCATCTTGTCCACACTGGGCACACTGGTTCTTTTTTAAGAATCTTCTGCCTCTGCCGGGTCTTCTTTTTTTTTCTTTCGTCCACGTCTTCTTGGGCCTCTGGGTTGAGGGAGGGGGGTATACTGGCGATAGACATTTGAAAGATGCTCTAAGTACGCTCTGGGGCCTCGATGGCACCTTGCAGCACTTTAGACACTTTGGTCATATTAATTGACTTCTTCATACCTGCTTTCATGGCTTCTAACAGCAGGGTTTGATACTGGGTGAGGCGCTCTAGCCCCACTTGTGTTTTGGGATTTCAGCGAGGGGGGGATTTACTTACAAGGAGACTTTATTGGGTAACTTACAGCACACAGGCGTACTTAATGGTTGGATCAGACAGCTTCTCTGAACCACGAGCTATTGGGCTAAATGGGTTTTATACCATACATGTTACCCATAACACTAGCAAGCATTTTCAGCATAGGCTAGAAGTGTTTGGTTCTCAGGCACAGCTTCCTGTAAACAACTTCGCTTCCCAAAGTGCTTGATAACACTTTTATTTATTAGTATGGGAAGACAAATTTTTTCTCTTTCTTTTGCTTTCTTTTTCTTTGCTGATCTGCCTGTATTGCAGATCGTGTTTCAAACTTTTTATATAAAACTTTCTGATCCATGCACCAGCCTTGTTTCTTTATTTGTCTTTTTCAAGTTAAACTCACTTACTTAAACCTTTCTGCCTTACACTAGTCCCAATGACACACATTTGGGATAGGCTCTTCTCTTTCTAGTTACATTTTCTTTATCTTAAAGAACTATTACATTATTGTGGCTACTTTACCCCAGGTAATAAGCTCCAGGCACAATCAGCTGCTTTTAATTTACCCTGGGGGCAACTATGGCCACGCTTCTTTTTTATAAATGGTTTGGGGTTTTTTTTGCCTCTTGCCTTTTCTTTCTTCTTTTTTTCCTCCCTCTTCTCTATCTCTCTGCTACTTTCTCTATTCCTTCTTTTTTATTTGCTTTTGTCTTTCTTTCCTTGTCATCCATTGGGAACCACACTTAGCATCATTTGGAGTTGCAACTAACACTAATCTGCAAATATCACATATATTTTATGATATTTAAGAAATCATAAAATATACACAACAAACTTTTTCTGCAATTTAACACAATGAATGGAAAACACTTCTTGCATGGTAAGGCATGATGGAGCAGATCCAGCAATTATACTGCTCTTCTGGCTGAAAGCTCAGGGCTCATTAAAATTAAGGGACGGGCATACCTACACACGCAAAGAGTTTTAGGTCACCATTTTTGCATCGGCAACTCTATGCTGCATGAGTTTTAGCAGAAGGAAATCTAAAAGTTATAGATCAAACTCAGCCTGCTGTACACTGAGCTGACTACAAACACAGACACACGGTCCACAGCGATGAGAGTTCAAGTTTATCAAAAGCTTCACAGCACTGTCCATGGCAAGTCTTTGACAATTTAAAATTTTAGTCCATGTGCAGAGTGTCTCTAAAAAGCCCAGACATTGATGGAGGCAAACAGAGAAGGCTCTGGGCAATGAAGATGAGATGTTTCCAGCAAAGGCTCTCCACTTTTGCATCAGTTTAAAAAGGGAAAGTGTGGCCCTACACCCCTTCTGACAGACAAGGGCCTTTAACTTTTTAGCAAGGCCTTTGTCTAAACAGAGCGGCACAGCTCAGCTCTCTAGCCGTGACACTTTAACTTGGGCAACTCCTCTGTAAATTTTATTCTACCTCTGCCAGGTTCTCTCACAGACATTTTAAAAACTTACTCTTTTTTTTTCTCTTCTAACCTGGTACACGAAAGCACTGAAACACTGAGTGCCGAAACTCAGGACGCTGGGGGGTGATGGGCATCGCCTTATACTTGCATTTTTCAGGCAGCCATTAATCTTCGGGGAGGCGGTGCGGTGATTTGCAGGACTTCAAAGGCAAGCTTCTCAGTTTGTTTGTATTTGTAAATCCCAAGCTCAAAACAGGACACGATGAGGTACAGGGCAGCCAAATTCTTGCTTTGGCACGGGCAACAAATAACTCGGGTCAGCTTTCTTCACTGGGGTCTCAAACAGGAAAACAGTCTTAATTTAAAGTTGTAACATCACTGACAGCGTCAGCCAGCCAGCTACACAGATCTCATTGTTTTTTAAGACAGTTGCTCCAATATCTTCTTTTCTTCTCAATCAGGTTGGGTCTCCCAGCTTACACAGTTTATTGCAGCTTTCAGGAGCATGGCAGTAGCGTGATTTTGGCTTGGCCAGGAACATGCTGTCTGGTTTCTCGGTCTCTTTAGCACACACACTTAGGCAGTGTAACACTGGACACTTAAATCAGTGAGATTTCTTCATTGCAGGGAATCCCACGGCAAAAGCTTAATGGTTACGCTCTTCAGAAATCATATAGCTGATGGTCAGTAGCTACAGGCTCTATGCAATTCTAACACAGTTCAAAGCTAAACACGGTTACCTTGACAGAGATCTTCAACATGGTCTTTCCGCTTCATTCTGCTTTGGGACAGTCTTATGGCACACTTTTCACTCGAAGAGGGGTCTAGCTTGTGCTCTGGGGGCTGATTCTTCACCTTTATTTTCTATTTTGCCTTCATCTTTTGGGTCTTCATTTTCAGTTTCCATTTCTTAGGGATTTCATCTCAATTAAGCGAGGTGATGATGTTGCACAACTCAGAACGTTGTGGGCAATTTTCCTGCCCCCCCTCTCTCGGCGCGCTAGGCTAACAGCTACTTCTTCGGCCTTACACTCTCACGCTCCCACGCTTTGTTAAAAGCCAGACTGTCCTGCAACATTTTTCTAATTAACAGCCTCAGATCTTTTTTTTTTTTTTCCTCTCAGCTCGACCTTGAGCTTTTTGCTGTTTTCTCTCTCTATTCTGAATCTTTTTAAAAAAACCTTTTTCCTTCTTTGTTTGACATACATCTCAAGGGGGTGCAAGGTTTGCTTCCCCCACCACCCATAGCCTCCCTCCTAAATTGAAGACAGACACAATTAGGGAATGGGAATTGGTCAGTGAGTAAGGGGTCTCACTGGCCGACACAAGAGGATTTTTCACACCACGCACTTTGCTACTGGCCTGGGCACCCGGACGGTCAACGGTATGCATCAGAAACCGCAGTAGCCACTCACACAATCATCAATCTCTCCACTACATCCATATGTCCCTGCCACCCACTTTTCCCACTTTTTACCAGAGCAGAAAATGGCTTCCCCAGCTTCCTCAGCTTCCTACTGAGTACTGGCGTGCTGGGTACTGGCGCCCACTCGGGGGTGTGATCAGGCCCCCCTTCTACCCGCAAGGAGTAGGTTCTTTTGTATACGTATACCACCAACCCTGACCTTCTTCATAAGGCGGGGCCCTCTTTTTTTCTGCCCAGTGGCCTTTCTCCCTAAAGGCGGGGCCCTCTTTTTCCCATATACTTGCCTTTCTCCTGAAGGCTTCCAATGTGGGTTTCAACTCAATTGCAGCTGCGATACAGGCAGGGCTCAAGTTCCTTCCTCCGCTTCCCAAGGTTCTCTTGCTGCTCGCTGCCGTTTGGGCGATCCCGGTGCAGGCTTTCTCCCATTCACTCGACAAAAAGGTCGGTGGCGCCAAGAAAGGGAGGCATGCGCCGAGCTCGTCTTCCCGGTGCGGCGATCAAGAGCAGGCAACTGCCACCTGTCTGGCTCAGAGCCTGCCACATCCGAGTCACGGCACCATTTATGTTGCAGAACCCAGAGTCAGAGAGACCACGGAGTGAAGGAAAAAGGTTTTTTATTTAACGCGCGGGCTTAAGGCTGGAATCATTTCCAAAGAGCCAGAAGCCCCGATTTATATTAGCACATTGGTTTTATAGACATTGTGACACATATGAAATGGCTCCTCCTCCCCCTCCTGCATGGGGTTGCAATCCTCAACATTTCTTCTCTTAGCACTATTGTTTATAATACAAGAACTGGGTTATAGGGTAGCCATGATAAGGAGAGAACAGAAGAGAACAGCAGAGAACAAGATATACAATTGTATGACCTTTGACAAGATAAGGAATTCCTGTGTCTCGTCAGCTTACAACAATATATTCAAGGGAGAAAGAGCACAGCAAGAACATGAAGCATGAGACTGCATGAGGCTACTTAGTCTGATCCCCGATATGGCTGCTACAATTCAACAGTGCCTGGAGCTGTCCTACAACCACCCGCTCAAGCACCTTGCCCAGGAAGGGGATGTTGGCCACTGGCCTATAATTGTTAACATCCTCTGGGTCCAGGTTAGGCTTTTTCAGTAGTGGTCTAATTACCACCTCTTTTAAAGTGGCAGGCACCACTCCCTCTCTCAAGGAAAAATTTACAACCTCCTGGACCCAGCCAGACATCCCCTCCTTGTTTGATTCAATAAGCCATGAAGGGCAAGGGTCAAGCACACAAGTGGTCGATCGGACTTGGCCATGCACCTTGTCTGCATCCTCAGGCCTCAGTAACTGAAACTCATCCAATAAAACTGGACCAGACGGTGCTCTGAACGCCTCTACCAATGGAACTGCATTAATCGTGGTGTCCAATTCATGACGAATCTGAGCGACTTTATCTTCAAAGTGCTGTGCAAACTCATCACAGCGTGCTACCGAGGGTTCCACCATCTCTTTCCCTGGCCCAGAATGTAACAGGCCACGAACCACTCGGAAAATCTCCGCTGGACGACACTGAGGAGATGCAATGCTGGTGGAAAAGAACTGTCTCTTTTCCACCCTCACCGCCACAGAGTAGGCACATCTGAATTTGAAACTTTTGGATTTTTGTGTGAGTATCTCTAGAATTTGCCACTTACCCATCTGGATTGAAATCCTCCCTTGGGGGCACTCAACACAACCATAGCAACACACTTGCTTCTCCTGCTGGACAAACATGCTCTGTCCAGGGTGGCAGCTCTTGACACAGGTGGAACTGGGCAGTATCTAATGGAAAGCACAAGGAAAGCCATTTGGCATGAAAATGTGCTAGGCTTTCATGATAGCTTTAATCCTCAGTGACATCTCCTTTCCTACAGAACATAATGAGATCTCAGAACTTGGATCAGTTCAGCATCTTTGGGCATATGGCAAGACCTTAATGCATCAGAAAGGGCCAATGCTGACCACAGACCATTCATGAACGTGCTTCTTGTCCACTTGCTCAAATGGGTGGACACAACAAAGGTATTTACATACTTCCTGCTCAATTTCCTACACTCTCTTTTGGGTGGTGGTACTGATTGGACCAACTGGATCCCAATCCTCACTATCACACAGAATAGCCTTCCACAATGTGAATGTTTCCAGATTTTTTTGGCCTACAACTCCCATCAGCCATAGCCAGTCTAGCCAGTGGTCAGAGATGATGGGAGATAAAGACTGTGGGGGCTGGTAGCTCCAATTTTGATAGGCCAGTGAATCCATTCTGGGTTTCAGTCAGAACCTGCCAGAACTCTAAATGAGCTATTCAAGCTGCCGAACCCTACCCCAAATTATGTTCAGCACCTTGGATAGCTCATTGAGAGTTCTGTCTGGTTCAGACTGAAACCCAGAATGGAATCATAATCCCACCAAAACTGAAGCCACCAGCCTCCACTGGTTAAAGGCCAAAATATCTGGAGGGGCCCAGATTGGGAAAGCAGCAGCAGCAGCAGGAAAAGCAGCAGGAAATTATATCAGTTTACAGTGAGTGTGGCCTTCATTGTTTCAGCTAAAACTAAACTAACAAACAAGCAAACAAACAACAAAGAAAACCTTGAAGGAGGATTTTAAAACAATGGAAAGTTGCCAGTGTGACAGCTACCAGAGTGAAATCTAAATTGCTGAAATCTAGCATATGTCTTTGTCATCAGAAATCTCACTAAGATGCTGGTCTAACTTGTCTACCCCCCTTCTGGATTTTGTCAACAAATAGAGATGGGTGAGAAATTCCTCTCCATTCAGTTTCGATTTTATATTCGGGACCAAAAATCCTAAAATGTGTAAAACACACACACACAAACAACTGAATAGGGGAGAAACCAAAACTGAACCATCCAGGTTCTCCAGGTGCCCGCCCAGCCCCTGCCCCTACTTGCTGACTCTCTGGGCTGCACTCGAGCCCCCCTCTGTGCTGGTAAGCAGCCCGCACCTTACCCGGGCCCATCCTCCTCTGTCCCAATCAAAACATGGTGATCGGGAGGCCATGACCATAGACTTATATGGAAAATAGCACTGTAAAACTAGGGTATGTGGGTGATTCACTGCGCTTTTTGCTTATCTCTATGTTCCCACTTAGACTTCTATGCAAAAAGTGCTGTGAATCGCCCACATACTCTAGATTCAGCGCGCTATTTTCCATATAAGTCTATGGGCACAGGTTGCCTATCGCCATGTTTTTTAAAAAAGCATGGCGATTTAGGCAGAGACGGACGGGCCCAGGTAAGATGCGGGCTGCTTAACAAATGCAGGAGGGCAGTCCGGGGACTGGCGAGCGGCAGGGAGGGCTTGGTGGGCACAGCTAGGGGGGGCATGGGTGTTGGCGGTCTGACAGATTTGTGGACTGGAATGGGCACCCGCGCCATCCCTAGACCATTCCTACCTGACTAAATTTGTGATTCCACACAACGGCACTTCCATTGATGATGAACTCTTTCCCTGCAGGAGCCTGGAGGTCCATCCTTCCAACTCGGACTCTCTGGAAGGATCCATTGGGAAAGGTGACCAAGTTGATGAGATCGTATCCCCCTACCAGGTCCCCATTATCATTGAAAAATATTTCTTCACCAGCACTGTTGTTAAAATGGATGTTTCTCAGAAACCAGTGAAGCTAAAAGGAAAGAGAGAAAAATTACGAACTGGATCAAACAGTCCATTTATTATATTTCTATATTGCCCCATAGCTGAAGCTATGGTTCACAAATATTAAAAACTATTAAATCATAAAAACATTTACATAAAAACATATAAACAGATAGCACACACACAGACAACATATATCTAAAAAACATTTTTAAACAATCAACCAAAGACAATCCAGGACTTGATTGAAAACTGACTATGTGTTGCCATATGCCTAAGAGAAGAGGGCAGTTTTAACCTGGTGCTGAAAATATCAAATATAATATTTTATATAATATTTTATATTATATACAATATTATATACAATATTATGTGTTATATAATATAAAATATATTAAGTATAACAATGTTGGTGCCAGGCTGGCTTCATGAGGGGAGATCATTCAAGAACTGGGGGCCACCACCAAGAAGACCCTCTCCCTTATTGCCACCCTTTGAGCCTCCCTCAGAGGAGGCAACTGGAGGAAGGCCGTAGATGCTGAATGTAGTGTACAGGTCAGTTCATGCCAGGAGAGGTGCTCCATCAGCAAGAAACTGGTTGATGTCACCTCTGTGCAAAGCTGAGGTTCAGTACAGATTTGCCGGAGTATCATTGCCACCCACAATGTATCTTTTACCTCCAAACATTTTGAAATCTTTGTCCAAGGTGGGAAGGAAGATGTCAAATTACATTAATCAGAGCATCAACATGAAACCACCATCTACCCAGAATACAGTGCACTTTCCAGCCAGCAAGCACTGTCTCAATGCTACAGGAAGAGGAAAAATTCTACACGGACAACTCCAGATAGTTGTGACCCTGGATTGGTTTTAACATAGAGCGTTTCCTGCACCTTGCTTCAAGCTGAGGCAATCAGCAAAGGACATTGTTTACCATACAGCAGCCGCCATGCAGAACCTGATGCCATCCATAGGCTTTCACCCCACCATCAGCCTAAGCCTTGACCATTCCATTCAACAGGTAGGTACACAGTGGACATGTTTCTTATATTAGAAACCTATTGACCACTTACACATGCTTCCATGATTCCAGCTTCCACCCAGAACACACCACAAGGTCCATTGACTACAGCCAAGCCCTTAGCTCTTAAAAGTCTGGGTTTGAAACATATCTGTTTAGATTCATTGGACACAGTCCCAAAATTTAAGGATTTAAATCTGGCATTCCTCAGATCACAATACCCTTCCAACGAAGTGAGAAAAGACACTGAGAATGCCAATTGTGTACCCGGGAACAATCTAATGCAGGACATACCCAGGAGAGAAAAGAGAACTCCACTTCTTGTCACCTACAGTTTTAAGTTAAAACCACTCAAACGTAAATGTTCTGCAGCCCTTCCGGACAATGACACTTCCTTCTTACAGGCCTTGGGTGTCCCCCCTCCCTGCCCAGCTTAAGGAAGCTACTCACTAGCAACAAAAGCTGACATAACAATGATCATAACAACGGTACATGGGGATCAAACCCTGCAAGAAATGATTTGTGATGTCAGGTTTGTGTCCATGTATTCTTTTGTGGAGACTGGCCAGTTTGCAGAAGGGCATTGCTGAGAGAAGATGCTATATATTACACTGGAAGATGACCAAGACAATGCACGCTTGATATTGTGAGTGACCTTATCAGGACCTGTAAATAGAGCTGCCAGGGGTGATATGGGGACAGAGTGCCATCTGGGATTGTTGCAGGATCTGATCCTTATTTGTGTATCAGACTTACCTGGCCTGTTGCTGCTAGTGAGTAGCTACATTGGGTCGGGAGGTTATTGTTTTTACTGCTATCCCATGAAAATTATTACGGTGTTTCATGTGACAATATATTTACAGGCTGGATGATCTCCATCATTCTTCGTATGTTCATTTTTGTTTAATTGTCTAGATCTAATAAGGGCAAATAAAATGATCAGCAACCATCAGAGAAGAGGTTTTTTAACTTAGAGAAATAATGATGATTAAGGAGGGATAACATAGCACACTCTGGGAGAGAGCGCAGGACAGGAAGGCCTGGGGTGCTATGGTCCATAGGGTCACGAAGAGTCGGGCACGACTGAACGATTGAACAACAACAACAACAACAACAAGGAGGGATACTATGGAGGCTTATAAAGTTATGAATGTTAAGGAGCTGATGAAGATAACTTGTCTCCCTCTCTTATAATACTTGAACTTGGTGCCCCAATGAAATCTATTGATTAGCAATAGATTCAAGATGTTGTTACAAAGTAGCTCAGTTAGAATGAACCAAGCAGACCCCATCTTGGTGCAAGGCTAATAGGCTTGACACTTTTGCCTTCAGCCTCAGCGAGGCAGGAAAACACAGGCAAAGCGAATAATCCTACACAGATCTGTCAAATACGCATGATTACAACAAGCACAGTCGGCTTCTAATCATGCCTCCAAAAATGCATATGCCACAAGGCAAGGGTAGGTGGAAAAATTAAGCAAGACATGTGCGTCCAAGATTAGTCTGGATCTAATCTTTTAACTTGCTTTTGGCTTCTGACCCGGCCTGTGTGGCACCTGCCTGTTCGAGAAGGATCACAAGTTCACAACCAGAGGGGCCGAGAGATTTTAAAGTGGTGCATCTCCGGTGTCCCTTATCCAGAATCCACTCCTCCCAGTTGTGTACAGAGAAGTTGTCTTGACACCACAGGGTAACATTGCAATGGGTGGCTGCATCAGTTCAGCAGTTTCATAGGCAAGAAACACCAGAAAGGCATCCACATTTCAACTGAGTGTGTGCTTCAAGTCTTGGGTAGCCTCCTGCCCACAGTCTTGCAAGCTACAGCGAGTGAATGCTGGAATAGCCAGAGCACTGTCCACTTTCCCCCTAGAATAGCTTGCTCTACAAACCACTCCTTCCTCCCCACTCCACACGCCCACCTGAAGCCTATTATGTCCCTCTCTCACAGCTCCCACAAATGTTAGGGACTCCTATCTACCCAACCCACTCCTCTTTGCTCTATCAGCCCAACACACTCCTCCACAAGTGAACCAGCTGGTTCACCTATGTCCACAGGATCACTTTTAGGCCTGAAATAGGGATGTTATAGGAATTTGTTGGGGGGGGGGGGTCAACTGTGCCAAGCTTTAGGCAGCTGTGTCCCCAAACTCTGGCTCACTTACCCGTGAGCTGGCCACACTCGATCTGTATTGAGTTGGCATTTCCACAAATTGTGTATTACTACTACTACTACTACTACTACTGTTATTATTTCTATACCACGCCATAGCCAAAGCTCTCTGGGCAGTTTACCCACAATCTGTGCAAGTTAAGCATATTTACGGCAGCAATTTGTGCAAATGCTGATTTTGGGGGGGGGACCCGTGAAAGTCCCAGATTTTGTGAAAAAGCCCCCAGCTCATCTTGCAAATGCAAGCCAAGCCAGGGGCTCTGGGGAAATCCAGCAAGCCCAAACATTTCCCATGACAGCATCTCTAGCCTGAAGCTTTAGCTTCACCAGGAATGCATTTAAGTCCTCCATCAAAGCACTATTCCCAGTGAAGTTTGGAACATTCACGATTGATGTAATGTACTGTCAATATACATGTCAGTCAGCCAGCCAACCAATCAACCAAAATGTTAATGTACTACATAGACCTTTCCTCATATTGGGACCTATAACAGTTAATAAAAAACACTCACAAACAGGATAAATTAAGGTATGTAAACTACACAGGACTGCTAATATTAAAAAGTGAATAACAAAACTAAACATCCAGTCATGTAATGTAAAATTAGCAGCCAACTTTATATTATAAACAATGCCCATAACCATTTATTTCCCAACAGTTTCCATTGGCCATTGTGATCTCAACTTAATAGCCACATCAAAATGTTTGCCTGTTTGTTCTTTTTCAACCTTATTTATGCCAGCCAATGGATGTGAAACATACAATCCAACTATTCTTCCTGGTCGCAAAATAAATAATGAATTTATAAAATGGGCCCTAATATCAGCTATGTCTCCCCACTGCTCATGTTCCAGACACAAGCTGAGACCTTCATTTTCTGTTGTGGTCTCACCAATTATGCCTGCTGACTTGGTTTTCTCTCTCTTTCTGTTGATCTATTTATGATTGTGCTTTTACAGTATTTTTTTTAATAGTACTCCTGTGGTATTTTATGAGGTTTTGTGATTTGTCCCTGGAGGTGCAACTACCTGCCATGGCTGAAGTTTCTGGAGATCCCATGTTCTTCCATCTCCCCCTGTTTTGTACTTGTCTCTTGATGAATCCATGGCATGGAGAGCATGTGCTACAGCATAGACCGCATTGTAGATATTGTAGCTCTGGCCAGACATCCCTGTTTCAAACACAGATCCAGGGAGGCTCCCCAGCTTCTCCTTCCCAGTGCAGTTTCTCTTGTTTGCGACATAAAGGTTATACATAGGGAAAGAACAGATAAACGCACTGGCCCAGAACTGATGGATGAAATAAGAAGTGGACTGGAAAGGATTGATCATCTCCACAAAATCTTGAAATCCTGGCACCATGTTTGTATGGAGGGTGAAGGACAAGGTGCCATTGAAAGATTTAGTGGTGAATTTACCCCCAGGTGTTACGGCAGTGAAATCCCATTCAGCTGTTGTGATCCATACCCTCTCTATAGGATACATGTGAACAATTTCATTGGAGTATAAAACCAGCCGTAACGCCTCCAGAGACTGACCGTCTCCATACACAAGAATCACGTTGATTTCACTTAGTCTGAGAGTTGATTGAATTGGTCTCAATTTTTTTTGAAGTATTTCATATGGTAAAAGTGTTGTTACTGTTGGGATCACGTGCATCCAAGCAATGCAAAGATTGTTCTCCAAGAGCCTTGGTCTCAGCGTTCGGAGGAAGGTCTCTCCACTGTCATCCTCTGAAACAATGAGGCTGATCCAGTTCCAACCAAAATGCTGGAGTAGCTGAACAATCCCAGCATATTGAGGATCTTCATTTGGGACCATCCGGTAGAAAGAAGGGAACTGAGTTTTGTCCCTTAATGCTGGATCAAAGGAGCCATAGCTGAGCTAATGGGAAAGATACGGTACGTATCTTCAGGACTGAGAATCAATTGCATTTTTCTTGGGTCTTTTAAAGTCTTTTTAAGACCTTGGGTCTTTTAAAGTCCAATATCACATCTCCCGGCAAACTAACGTGATGTCAGGCTGGGAGTGGAATCTAAGCAGGATGCTGAAGCAACTAGCATTCATGGGTGTCAACAGGAAAGGGGGACAGTTGCATGGGTGAGCCACAATATTCTATCCCAAAAGAAAAGGTAGGAGCAAAGACAGCAGTTCATGATATTTCTAACTCAGGTCTTAAAATTAATTATTAATTAACTGATTAAATATTTCTGAGTTTATAAACATTAAGAAACTATATTGACATGGCATGTGGATAAAGTTCATCATGATTGTATCTACATTACAGGATTCGTTGCTGTGAGTGACTGAGTGTGAGTTACGCAGCCCTGGAAAGAGCCCAGTGTTGTCACTCCCATGACTTCCATTATACTGGGTGGAGGGGGATACAGCAGTGTATGACAATTCGGCAATGTTGTCAGATGCTGTGATCCAGTCACCTGGTGTGTTGTTTCAGGTTGGGGAGCTGTGAAGTTGATTGTAGCAGCAGTGCACTTTCTTTAGGCCTGCAAGGGGTTGTTGGGATGCATGCATGCATGCCTATAGTTTTATGTTGTAGCTCTTGCAGGAGGCCTGGGTGAGGCCTTTGCCCCTCTTTTTTAGTGCAGGCCTTAGAGCTGAGTCAGTGTGCCGTGCAGCAACTCAGAAGTTAGTGTTTCCTCATGGACTGGAATAACAAAACATGTTGTGAAGGTCTCTCTGTTTTGTATGTTGCCTGGACAGCATTGTTAAGTAAGTACAGCAGGTCACCCTCAGCCCCAATATTAGCCATGCCCTTCGTGCAGGGATGAAGGGACCCAGGGAAAAGATTGAGGGTTTCAGCTACAGGTGGACAGGCGTTGTCTGGACTCCAGGTTTACCTACTGAGGAACAAGAGAGTTCTCAAAAGGGGGATGTGCAGTCTGAATGAATTAGTCAGTGGTAGGTGTTGCAGGTCAGATTACATGTAGCAGTGCATTTTGGGAAGGAGAAGCAAGGGCTGATCTTCATTACTGGAAACGCTAAGCCCAATTGTAACTAATCTGCCTCTTGCCTTCGGAGAAACACAGCGGTTCCTGAGGCAGCATAAAGCAGAAGTATAGAAAAAAAATGTCAGTCCTTATATTCACAAAGTCTGAGACAGATTATCAGTGGTGCCCTAGGTAAAAAAAAGTCAGTTGAGGCAAAATTGTGAGTATAACCTAGTGGTTGGAGGGGATGTAAACGTCAGTGTAAAGTCTCTCTGCATGTGGTAGAAAATCTTCCTCTGACTCCATCCCTACCACTGACGAATTCATTCAGACTGGGCCTCAACATTTTGCCAGTTTTTTGGACTTTGCTTCTTCTCCCATCTCCTGCTTCTGTACTACTTAGCCTGATGAAAAGTTCTGGAGAATTTGAAAGCTCGCAAAACTTTGTGGCAATTTGTGGAAACATTATCACCAATGTTTCCAAGGCACAATCTGCACAGCTGATTCAGTGTGGAGCAACAGCACATTAGGGTCGTTTGCAACAGATGACATTGTCGCCAATCCGCAGCAGCCTCACAGTGTCCCTCTGGAAAAGGTGAATTTTCAGGAAGTCCTTTTAGTGCGTCTTTTCCCCTTAAAAGCGGCTGCAGCGTGGTTCTGCTGCAGTGTGCCGCATCCCCCTTAGGATTAAGTCCAGGGTCCCCTCTACTTCGATTGGTTCCAGAGTACGTAGATCATGCATTTATTCAGCAAATATGGGGGCAACTGAAGTCAGCCATTATTACAACACTTCCTCATTTGAATGCCTCCCTGATGTCATTTTCCATCTAACGATCACCCAGAGTGTTCTGGTCTGGGAAATTATAGCATGTCCCCTGTACTAAATTAGTTTTGGAACCTGGTATTGTCACCCAGAGCCTGCTCCTTGTAAGGTTTCTAGTCTGTTCAACACTATGGCACCTTTAATATACAGTGACAACACCTCCAGTACACCCTTCCCTGTCCTTCCTATGAAGCTTACCTCCAGAAGTGGCAATATCTCTGGTTCTCTCCATTCCACCAGGTCTCTGTTATGTCCGCTATATCTAGGTTCTGCTTTAAAATCAGGCACTCCAACTCTCATGTTGATGTATGACTCTTGTGTGACTCTCATGTTGATGTATGAGTCTTGTGTGAAGCTTAACTAGAATACTCTTCTGCACGACTGCTGTCAAACTCCCAAGAATTTCTGCCACTCTGTGTAGGATTCTAAATGTCATGGAATATGAATGGCGGGGCGGGGTGGAGCCTCTGCAGACACACAAGGAAAACACACAGGTGTGTTCTACCAGCATATGCGCTAATTACAGACCACTGTGCAGCTTTGCACACACACCCCGTCGACAAATTCCTGGAGATGTCCATGCTAGCATTTTCCATTCTCTCATGCAGCAACCACAGCTAGGATGTGTATTCCAGGAATTCCATAATGGCAGTGCAGTCAATAAAGACCTCAGTGGGCTGAACAAGAGACCTGCATCCTTAACAGTTTTGATGTAAGTAGGAACTTACCATGTAGCTTCATTTATCTAACCCTAAACACATACCTGCGGCATCTTGTAGTTATTTAAAATGTTGGCCATCTGCATAGAATTTTGAGAGGTAAGTCCTCCAATGACAGCCATTAATTTCTCTTTCCCAGAACAGTTGTAATTGGGGGGATTCCCTTGTCCTGTGAAAAGAAGATCCAGGGTGGTGCAACAGGTCTGCCTTGAATTAAAGGCATTGTCATAAATCTTGGAACCCAGTGTAGTGTTGGATAACAATTCAGCATTCTTGTTAATCTCAGAGATGGCAAAAATGAAGGCAAGCACATGCTGGTAGTTTTTAGGGATCATGCTGCAATGAGATGGTCATATATCATCCAATCAAATATGCTGCAACTGGTATAAATATTCACTCATCTAACTAAAAAGGAACAACAACAACAACAACAACAACATTTATGCATGCTTCCCACCTCAAAAAGGTATCTTGAAGTGACTTACACACAAATACAGAAATCTGTAATTAATATAATAATACACTCCCGAATCAAGATAAACTGTAATCAACACAACAATACAAATTAAAATAGACACCAAATAAACATTATCTAAAAACAATCCAATATGAAATGTGTTCATCCACAATATATGAATCTGTCTCCACAGCAAGCCTAGCAGGAACACTGCATTAGCAATCCACAACAATGGCTTCATAGCTAATATCCAAATACCTGGGAACATAATTACACGTTCACCTGGGTGACACCACTTAGGATTCAATCCAGGGTTGCCTCCCCTCTGGTCGGTCCCATGACCAGCTGTTCTAGGGTGCAGTCCTTTGGGGCATTAGGAAATTTAACCTCTTTGTCCTGGAGCATGGATTTGTTCAATCAATGTGGGGGTAATTGAAGTGCCCCGTTATTACAACGCTTCCTCGTTCGGAGGCCTCCCTGATTTCATTTTCCTTCTCAAGGTCACCCTGAGCATTCTGGTCTGGGGGACAATAGCACGTTCCTCATACTAAATTAGTTTTGGACCCTGGTGGTTAAGACACTGAACTGCAGACTGGAAGGTCGGCAGGTCAGCAGTTCGAGACCCGAGTGCTGCGTGACGGAGTGAGCTCCCGTCTTCGGTCCCAGCTCCTGCCAACCTAGCAGTTCGAAAGCAAGAAGTTGCAAGTAGATAAATAGGTACCACCTCGGTGGGAAAGGTAACAGCGTTCTGTGCACCTCGGTGTTCAGTCATGCCGGCCACATGACCACGGAAGCGTCTTCGGACAGTGCTGGCTCTTCGGCTTAGAAACGGGGATGAGCACCGCACCCTAGAGTCAGACACGACTGGTTGGGGACACCTTTACCTTTTTATTATCACCCACAGCTCTTCTGTGGAAGAGTCTGCCCCTTTTAGATGTCCTGCTCTCCTTGATGTACAGAGCAACACCTCCTCCAGTAATCCCTTCCCTGTCCTTCCTGTAGTGTTTATATCCAGAGATGACCATATCCTGCTCTTTCTCTCCATTCTCTCCATGTCACCAGTTTTTCATACTGCCCATCATATCTAGGTTCTCCTTTAAAACCAGCCACTCCAGCTCTCCCAGAACAGTGAAGAAAGAAACAACATGGTGCTTAAAGGTATAACTTTTTTTTGAAGCTAAGAATGACCACACAGTCCAGTACAGAACTTTTCACAAGCCAGAGAAAAGAAAGAAATACTTACTAAGCAGTTATCACAGAAGAAGACTTGGCTTGTTTTGTGAACTCCTGGGTAGTGGTCTTAGCAAGTATCATGGATACAAATTCGCCAATGATAATCCCATCTGAAGGTTTATGTGAATGAGATTGGACTGTTGACTGCCAGCTACATATGGAGGCGTTCAAACCATGGCTCAATGAATAATGCAGCAGTGGCAGCAGCAAAATCAGATGGACAGATGACCAATCTGGACCAAGCCCCAACTGGACCCCTTCATGATCACTGATAGCCATCATCACCAGTATCAGTCCTGGCAGAAGCTACAGAAAAGCTTCAACTGACGGGACTGTGCCTGCCTCAAAGTAACCTCTTAGATTGTTCCTTGGACAGGGGTTTTCAGAGACTGAGTATTGCATATAATGGTAGAAATAGGCTCTTCAGAGTATTGATTTTTCAACTGGAGGCCTCTGATTACCTATGGGGCTTCCAAGAGCAGCAGTGCAAAACACAGTAATTAAAAAAAAAAAAAAATAGAGGGCACATCATCTGTTTGTCAAAGTCCTCAAGTCTCAGCACAAGGAAAGAAAATGCAATGGACAGATCCCTGTATAGGGAATGCCCTACTTAGTCTTGGGGCAAGAAATCTATATACAAAACTATATTGGAGTGAAGCAGTGTATTGGAGGCTTGGTCTAACTTTTTGAGCAGATAAAGATTGGCCTAGGACCAGTGGAGAATGGTGGATGTCCAGTCTCTATCGCTATCCTGGTCAGGTTCATCTGAAGCTGCTTTCAGCTGAGTCAGACCATGAGTACATCTATCCCAGATCTGTCTACTCTGATGAGCAAAGATGCTCCATGTCTCTCTCTTCCTTGCAACTTGAGATCCTTTTAACTGAGCTCTGCTACTACAGCTCTTCTACTGACCCTAGGAGTTATGGAGCTTTTTCTGAACTTTGGCTGGAAGCCAGTCTAGAATGGATCTATATGATCAGTGTCATCCAAAAGGGCCTGGAGCTGATATAATGCCAGCGATTCCAAGACCTTGTTCAGAAATGATTGATCCAAAATTGGGTGATCATTCTTCATAGCCAAGGGACCTAGACCTGGATTCTTCAACAGTGGTTTTACTACTGCCTCCTTTAGTAATGCTGGAATTACACATCCATTAATGAAGTATCAGTGGCTACTAGTCTTGATGGCTATGTGCTACCTACAGTACCAGAGGCTGTGAAACTATGTACAACGGTTGCTGGGAAACATGGGTGGGAGGGTGCTGTTGCACTCGTGTCCTGCTTGTGGGTTCCTGGTCAATAGCCTGGTGGGCCACTGTGTGAACAGAATGCTGGACTAGATGGACCCTTGGTCAGATCCAGCATGGCTCTTCTTATGATCTTGCCTTCTTATGACCACTTCTGATATGCATGTTGTAAGCCCAGCCCTGGAAGACCTCTCAGGGCAGGAGGGAGAAAGCTGCAAAAGAGGTAGGCCTCAGTTATTGAAGAAGCTTGTCAACATTCCCAGGCAGTCCAAGCTGAAAAGTATCCATAACAACAGGATGAGAGAAGGCCATTGCTACATCCCTCTCTGATTGTGTCAAAACTGGCATCCAAGTGTGAGTGAATACTAGTTCTCTTCTGAGAATTTTCCCACATTTGTTGACCATTCTTATTCAATTTGATAGAAAAGAAATTAGTTTCAAAAAGAATTTCCAAGGAGATGAAAATTTCAGAGAAATTCTCATGGGTTGGGTTTGGGGTTCTTTTCCCCACTTTACTCATGATGTGGCAGAGGAATATGCACAAATGCCCTGTCTGTAATTGTACAATAATCTCTCTGGAAGCCTCTAGCCTCCTTGCCTTCCCACACTTCCATTAAAGTCCAGGGGAAGACAGCATGAGGTAACTCCTCCCATAGGGCTTTCTCTGATCAGGTAGTGCAGGCAGCCTGAGATGCTGCAGAGCAATGGGGAGATGTGTAATAGAAAGGAAAAAACACCCACAAGACCCTTGTGACCCCTAAGGTCACAAACACCACCCAAATAAATTCACAATTATGAAATGCCCCGAGAATGAGGCAAACAAACCAACAAACCACTTTTTTTGGCGAATAAAACTTTCAGGAATTTGGAGGACAGATTTTGGACAGCACTAGCTTCATGTCTTCCCTGGAGCTGGATACAACACTGCCCCCCTCACACCTGCTACAGGGCTTTCAGGAAGTAGTGACATTAGAGGCACCTGCATTAGAGACAAGATGTATCCATAGTCACTCCTCAGAAATTTCACATTTGGAAGACTCTTGGGGAGGTCCTGAACTATGAAGAGTGACAACCACAGTGGAGCCAAATAGTTTCGGAAGGTGTTTTTCTCAGAAAATGTCTGAGATTTTTCTTTTCGTATCCCTCTAGAAATAAAAGTCGACTTCGCAGAATTCTCTCCAAATTTTCTTCACTTTATTTATTTTTTTGGTGTGTGTGATGGTCAGCTTGCCTCTCCCCCACCCCCTGCTCCACAATGCTCCAGAATATGCTAGCTATGGGTCATTGTGGAGAATGCACAGTGGGGGCCAGGGATGGCCGAACTCACCCCCACCCATGCTGCATGCCACTCACCATTTGCCAGACCTTTGCCAGCGGCCCGACCCTGTTCGCTGTGCGCAGCGAGATGCTGGGTGGTCTGCGGATGCCCAGCAAGTGGCACGAAACTGCCCGATCCCTCGCTGAGCCACCATTTTGCATAAAAATGGTGGCTCAGCCTTTTTTGTAAATCCTCCTTTATGCAAATGGCAGCTGTAAAGCAGCCATTTACACAAGATTGCAGGCATAAATTGTCCATTCACACCTGTAATCATGTGAAAATGGCCCTTTTACAGCCACCTTTTGTGTAAATGGAGTTTTACAAATAAGGCTGAGCTGCCATTTTTATGCAAAATGGCTGCTTGGCAGACCAGCAGGGACCTAGCTGGACAAGTGTGGCAGTCTGCAGAATGGAGTTTGGGAGGCTGAGGAGGGGGAAGTCCACTGGACTCCACCCCCTTCCCGGACTCCTGCAACATCCCTAGTGCCAATACAGGTGATGCTGTTGCCACTTTAGAAAAGAACAAGCCTTCAGAAAAAAGAAAGAAACTGTTCTAGGATGTTGTGCTACATGCAATAAGCCCTACCTGTGAGAAACTCCTCAATGGTAGGGCAGAAATAAGCTTTTTTTTGCCACCATCACAGGTATAGGGTAGGCCATAAAATAAGCTCTAATCTGTGTGTGATCATATTTGCTTTGAATTTTGCACCATCTGGATTCTACTTGTTGACCTTGCCATCGCTCAGGTCCTCAGAATACCAAGGAGAGGATATAGAATCATAGAATAGTAGGGATGGAAGGGGCCTATGAGACCGTCGAGTCCAACACCTGCTCAATGCAGGAATCTCAGTCAAAGCATCCTGACAGATGGCTGTCTAGCTTCATCTTGAATGCCTCCAGTATGGGAGAGCCCACCACATCCTTAGGTAATTAGTTCCATTGTCGTATTGCTCTAACAGTCAGGACATTCCTCCTGATGTTGAGCCGGCTTCCTGTAGCTTGAGCCCATTATTCCGTGTCACTCTGGGATGATAGAGAAGAGATCCTGGCCTTCCTCTCTGTGACAACCTTTCAAGTACTCAAAGAGCACTACCATATCTCCCCTCAGTCTTCTCTTCTCAAGGCTAAACATGCCCAGTTCTTCCAGTCTCTCTTCATAGGGCTTTGTTTCCAGTCCCCTGATCATCTTTGTTGCCCTCCTCTGAACCCTCTCCAGTTTGTCTGCATCTTTCTTCAAGTGTGGTGCCCAGAACTGGACACAGTACTCCAGATGAGGCCTAACCAGTGCTGAGTAGAGGGGAACTAGTACTTCCTGGGATTTGGAAGCTATGCTTCTATTAATGCAGCCCCAAATAGCATTTGCCTTCTTTGCAGCCACATTGCATTGTTGGCTCACATTCAGCTTGTGATGGACAACAATTCCAAGATCCTTCTTACTCGTAGTATCGTTGAGCGAGCCAAGTATCCCTCATCTTGTAACTGTGCATTTGGTTTCTTTTCCTAGATGTAGACCTTGGCATTGATCCCTATTAAATGTCATTCTGTTGTTTTCTGCCCAGCTCTCCAGTCTATCAAGATCCCTTTCAATTTTGTTTCTGTCTTCCAAGGTATTAGCTATCCCGCCCAATTTTGTGTCATCTGCTAATCAGGATATCATGGGGCACTTTGTTGAAAGCTTTGCTGAAGGTGAGATATATTATGTCCACAGCATTCCCATGGTCCACAAGGGAGGCCTGGCCAACTGAAGGAGTAATGCTTTCATTCATGTCTCAAATAGCAGGCTTAAAGCCATCTGCACTGCATTTGACAAACCAGTAACTGGCGCTAGGGATGTACGAAAGCCCTACCTGGCTCTGTGCCGGGCAATCTGCGGTAGGGGGGAGGCACTCCGTCCCTCCCCTCGGAATCCTCCCCGGCCGGGTCTGCTTCGTGGCTGCTCCGCGGAGCAGCCGGCCAGGGCTGGCTGCAGATGGAGCTCCGGCCACTGCCAGGCTGCCGCGGCCGCAATTGGCGGCCGTCGTAGCGGCCGCCATTTGTGTCCTTGCATTAAGCTGTGATAGGCTACGCAAGTATTTACATAGCCTATCACAAACAAAGGCAGCCCCGCAAATGGCGGCCGCTACAACGGCTGCCATTTGTGGCCGCAGCAGCCCAGCAGTGGCCAAGAGACCAGCCGGAGCTGCCACTGCTGCCACATCCGCCACCGCTGGAGCTGCCAGAGCTGCCGCATCCGCCACCAGGCAGGTCCATCCTGGAGGGATTGCGCGGGGGGGGGGGTCCGCCACGGATTCTGGGGGGACGGATTCTAAAGAATCTGACCTCACAGGAGTCCATGGCAGAATTCTCTGACATCTCTAACTGGCATAAAAAGAAGCCAAGTTCACTTGCCAGTCACTTCACGTGTATCACAAGGAAAATGTCCAGGGGGTACCTATGTCTTCAGGGGTGAGGTCCAAAATGGCAGTATTGCTGTTCAGTATAACAATAGATTCCCCGTCCATTTAGAGCTAATTTGTACACACATGCATGAGTGAATCTGGAAGCTGCTTAATGCTGGACTGCCTTAGCTGAAATGGATGCCATTTGGAGGCGATTTTTTCTAGGGATGTACGAAAGTCACCGTTTTGCGGAATGTTTCGCGGCCTGGGGGAGGCGCACTGTCCCTCCCCCCAGAATCCTCAACAGGGGGGGAGGCGATCCAGTCGCCCCCCCCGGAATCCTGCCCAGCTGGCTCCGCTCCGTGGCGATTCTGCGGAGCCACCGGCCGGCTCCGCCCATGGCCAGACATCCAGCCGCTGGGCAGCAGGGATGCAAATGGCGGTGGCCATAGCCGGCGCCACTTGTGTCCCTGTATTTAGCCATGATAGGCTACGTAAGTATTTACGTAGCTTATCACAGCAGGCTAATATAAAAAACGCGTATGCAAATGGCGGCGGCTATGGTGGCTGCCATTTGCGTTCTGTATTTTTCGCCGTTTTAGCCAATGTAAATATTTATGTAGGCTATTACGAGGAAATAAAGGGGAACGCAAATGGCATAGTAGGCGTCATTTGCATTCCCCTTTTTTTCGCCATAATGGCCTATGTAAATATTTACGTAGGCTAAAACGGCGAAAAATACAGAACGCAAATGGCGGCCTCCGTAGGTGCCGCCATTTGCGTATGCATTTTTTTTTTTTAGCCTGCTGTGATAGGCTACGTAAATACTTACATAGCCTATTACGGCCTCTGCAGGGATGCAAAAGGCGTCCCTGCATTAGCTATGATAGGCTACATAAGTATTTACGTAGCCGATCACAAATATGAAGCAGAGGTGAATGCTTCACAAGTCGGCATTCACAAGTCGGCAAGGATGGGAGCAGGTGAGTGCTCCATTTCATGCGACTTTTGTGGGTTGGGGGGGCAGGGGCTTTGTCCCGCCCAACTTTCGTGGGTTGGGGGGGCGGGGGCTTCGTTCCACGATGGATTTTTGGGGGGGCTGAATGCATTGGCATTTGGCCTCACCAAGATCCGTTGCGGAATTCTCTGACATCCCTAATTTTTTCCCACTCTTCTTGCCTTGGGCCTCCTCTAGCCCACTTCTGATCCCTGCCAACTCCTTGCATGCATGTTTATCATCTGAATTCCACACTGGTTTTGCAGCTTTGGGCTCAGGAAACTCATTACACCCTCTCCTTGGCAGCTGAATGTTAATCTCTCCTGGCTTCCTGCTGTCTCTCCTCACCCTGACTCAGATAACCCTGCCTGGAAAACTCTGATTACCTTTGAAACACCTTCCTGGCTATTAGGTCAGCACCTCCAGTCTAGACTGGATGGTTCAAGATACAGAGCAAATTCATCATGTAGCATGAGCAGCTTGTAAAGCTTAGAACCCCAGCATGTTTAAAGGCAGGCATGACTGGGACCCAGACTTAGGCAAATCCCTACGCTGCTGTCTGTATGATTTGGATACCCTTGAGATTTATTTTCTTCCATGTCTGATTGAAGATGGGTATTTCTGACTTCCCTAAAATAAATCTTTCTCTAGTTTAAGCATTGACATTGTGTTTTGTTCTTGGTTATTCAGAACCTCTGGCCCAGGTGCACAAAATCTCCTCGATTTCTGGGGGAAGATTGAGAGGAGGAACCCTAGATTTTTCACCAGTCGTGTTCCTGTTTGCATAGTTTGTTTAATTTTTTAATCTCCCTGGACACAGAACAGTGAAGTGTCAGGGAGAACAGGCCTAGCCTAGCCAGGTTTTCTCCCCAGCATGCTAGTTTTGTTCCTGCCAGGTTTTTCCCACATCAGTCTAGTCAGGGTTTGGGCCTGGGAACAATAATCTTCACAGTCATTTCACTGTGCAGCAAATACTGGCTGGCCCAGTTCTCACAAACTGCAAACAAGGGGGGACCTGCGACACTGCTGCCGCACTTCAGGTTAAAGAGAAAGACAGGAGAAGAGACAGGCTGGATCAGCCCAAAAATCTGTCTCGTCCAGCCACCTCTCCACGCAGTGGCCAGACAAATGCCAGACAAATTGGAAGCAGAACATGAGTGCAACACTGCCCTCCTGCTTGTGATCCCCAGCGTACGCCTCTGTTTCTGGAAGTAATATGTAGCCATCGTAAGTAGCAGGATAGCCTTATCCTCCAGGAATGTGTCTAACCTCCTTTGAAAGCCATCCAAAGTGGAGGGCATCACTACATCTTCCAATAGCGAATGCCATAGTTTAACTATACTTCCTTGTATCTGTCCAGGGTCTCCCACCATTTAATTTCACCGGATGACCTCAGGTTCTAATATTGGGGGGGGGGACTTCTCCCCGTCCACTTTCACACACTAGACATAATTGTATGCACATCTATCATGCCCATTCCTCACTTTTTCTAAGATAAAAAGCTCCCAAACACTGTAACCCTTCCCCTTAGCGAAGTTGCTCCAGCCCCAAGATTTATTTGGTTGCCTTTATCTGTACCTTTTCGGGAGATACTAGGAAACGCATTGCAGGGGCTCATAAAAGCACACTTCAAAGGAGGGGTGACCTTTTCAAACCTCTGACTTGGATCAAAATCTGCATGAAAATGTGTATGTATTTTATACCCATTTTACCACAGAATACGTGTTTTAACATAAAAAAAGTATTTTACGTGCATTTGGGTACCTTTCTAAAGCCAAAATCTGCCTCATGACATTTGGAGAAATGCGAAGTTGGCAGTATATTGCTGTATTCTCATCCACACATTTGTTTGGGATGTCTGAATAATGTTGGTTTGCTTCCACATATGGACTGAATGAAATTCTCGAGCATCTCTAGTACCAGGCTAAGGTCCCACTAACTTTTAATGGAACAGTATCCCTGGCTATTACACTCGATGTAATTGCAGAGGTAACTCAAAGCACTGTGCTGCAACACACCAACTAGCCCAATCCCCCACCTTAGCTGGAGGCTATGCATCCCAGAATCCCTTGCAACCCTGTTGAATCGACCCTGTTGATTCTCCTGGACCTCTCAGCGGCTTTCGATACCATCAACCATGGTATCCTTCTGGATAGGTTGTCTGGGTTAGGAGTTGGAGGCACTGCACTACAGTGGTTCCGCTCCTACTTGGATGGCCGATTCCAGAAGGTGGTGCTCGGGGATTATTGCTCTGTGCCATGGCAATTGTGCCATGGGGTTCCACAGGGCTCTATTTTATCCCCCATGCTGTTTAACATCTGCATGAAACCGCTGGGGGAGGTTATCCAGAGGTGTGGGCTGAGGTGCCATCAATATGCAGATGACACCCAGCTCTACCTCTCTTTCTCATCAAAACCAGGTGAGGCAGTGGCTGTTCTGAATCAGTGCCTGGGCATGGTAATGGACGGGATGAGGGCCAATAAACTGAAACTCAATCCAGACAAGACGGAGGTACTGTTAGTGGGTGGTTCATCTGCCCGGCTAGGTGATATTCAACCTGTTCTGGAGGGGGTTGCACTCCCCCTAAAGGATCAGGTTTGTAGTTTGGGGGTGCTCTTGGATCCAGAACTGTCACTTGAGGCACAGGTGAACTCAGTGGCACAGAGCACTTTTTATCAGCTTAGGCTGGTATACCAACTACGCCCTTATCTGGACAGAGATAGCCTTGCTACAGTTATCCATGCTGTGATAACTTCTCGTCTGGATTACTGCAATGCGTTATATGTGGGGCTGCCTTTGAAAACGGTCCGGAAACTTCAGCTGGTCCAAAATAGGGGAGCAAGATTGTTAATAGTGACAGGCCTGCGAGCTCATATTACGCCAGTACTTTTCCAGCTGCACTGGCTGCCAGTCCATTTCCGGGCCCGATTCAAAGTGCTGGTGTTAACATTCAAAGCCCTTAACGGCTTGGGGCCAGGTTACCTGAAGGATCGCCTCCTCCCATATGTGCCTGCCTGGACCTTAAGATCATCATCAGCGGCCCTTCTCCGTGAGCCCCTGCCAAAGGAAGTGAGGCGGGTGGCTACTAGGAGGAGGGCTTTTTCTGTTGTGGCACCCCGGCTCTGGAATGAGCTCCCTAGTGAGGTTCGCCTGGCGCCTACATTGTATTCCTTTCAGCGCCAGGTGAAGACCTTTTTATTTTCCCAGGCATTTTAGCTTTCTAAATTTTTATCTTTGCTGTTTTAAATCTGTATTTTAAACTCCTGCACTGCTGCTAGATTTTATTGTGGTTGTATTGTTATATTGTGGTTTTAATATTCTATATATTTTAAATTGTTTTATTGTGTGATTGGTTTTAATTTTTGTGAACCGCCCAGAGAGCTTCGGCTATTGGGCGGTATAGAAATTAAATAAATAAATAAATTGCAACAGTTCAGGGAGCTCTGAGGCATTCTCCCTGGTCAGCTGCTCCTTCTGTCTTTCAACCCTCTACTTTTACCCCACCCAGCAATGGCTAAGGAGTCCCAGTTCCAGGAAAGTTGCTCAAGGATCTTGAAAAGCTTGATTGGCCTGGGGGTAGGGGTGTACGAAACCCCACTTACCTGGCTCCGCCAGGTTCCGTTGGGGGGGAGGCACTCCGTGTCTCTCCCCAGAATCCTGGCCGGCCAGCTCTGCTCCGTGGCCAAGCCACGGAGCTGCCGGCCAGCTCCGGCCGCCAGCAGCCAGACATCCGGCCGCTGGGCAGCCCAGCCCTGCAGGGACGCAAATAGCGGCTGTTGTAGCCACCGTCATTTGCATCCCTTTCTTTCGCCGTGATAGGCTACGTAAGCTTTTACGTAGCCTATCATGGCAGGGGGAGAACCCCAGTGTACGCAAATGGCGGTAGCCGCTGCCATTTAAATAAAATTTAAATACTTACGTAGCCTATCATGGCAGGGGGGGAAAAAACCCAGCGTACGCAAATGGCGGTAGCCGCCGCCATTTGCATATGCTGGGGTTTCCCACCCTCTGCCTTGATAGGCTACGTAAGTATTTACGTAGCCTATCACGGCTGAAGAGGAAGACGCGAATGGCGGCCGCAGGACGGCTGCCATTCGCACAGCAGTGCTCCGTTTCGCGCGCCTTTCGTGGGGTGGGGGTGGTGGACACTTCGTCCCGCGCGCCTTTGATGGGTTGGGGGGGCGGGGGCTTCATTCTGCGACAGTTTTCGAGGGGCCAAATGCACTGGCATTTGGCCTCACCGAGATCCGTCATGGAATTCTCTGACATCCCTACCTGGGGGAGGGGAATTAAAATTGAGCTCTGTAATGTTGAAAAGCCAGGGCAGCATGGTAAACCAGGGCAGTTCTGATCATGTTTCTGGAAGATGCTCTGGCTTGGACTTCCTAATTCAGAGGCTGAGTTCAAGTCACTGTGATGAGTATTAATCAGAAAATGACAACAAGATTTATCTGAAGGAAAGCCATGTTGCATTTTCTTTGGGGAACTCCTTCTTGCCAGTGGGTCCCCAGAACACTCACATGACCCAGTCAACCTGGCTTCAACTTTGGCACCAAAGCTTATCTATGCCAGGATTCATTTGGCTGAAGACAAACCTATAATTTTCAGAGTTACTTCATTAATTAGGTGAAGGCCATACAAAACTGGAAGTAAAGCAAACCATGAATCTTAAAACAGAAGTGATGTAGGACAATATAAATGCCAATTATTTGTCTTACCATCAGCAACATTCTCATTAGTACATAGCTGATGACATTTAATAGCTGCCAGAGCCTATGTAGCCACAGGTAATCCAAGAATACTTTCACTATTACTTGCCACAAGGCCTTTTCCGTTCCTCCTGGATCAAACAGTGTGTGTGATCCTTCAAAACAGAACAGGGCAATGTAAGCCTTGCTTTTTTTGTCCTGGGCTACACAAACCGATAGACTGGCCTCTCCAGTCTTCTCCTCTCACTGCCCACCAAAATTCCCCCTTCCCCCCCCCCTCCAAGGTCTCTTTCCTCACCTTGGAAGCCAGCTGGTGCAGTTCTTTCTGCACCAGCTGTGACAGGGAGGGGGGATGTCCAACTCCCCCTTCTGAGGTCAGAGCCTCCTTGGAGGGGGGAACCCCAAGTATACTATGGCCCCTCAGACAATGCTTAGGGGGTTTAGGGTTGCTCCCTGAAAGACTCAGTTCCAGTGTCTGGCTATTATCTGCACTGGCTGAAGCCTTCCCATAGTGCTAGGAAGAAACACACGGCGTTCCTTTGACTTTAACAACAATACATGACATTTGCACTGCTTTCATGGGTTCAAAGTGTTCTGTGTCAATGACGTAGTTGTAATCCTTACAACAACCATATATAAGCTATGTCAGTATTTTTATCCCCCATATTGCAGATGGAAGGGTGGGGGGAGATGGAGGCTGAGCAAGAGTGGCTTCCCTAAGGTGATCTTGTGAGTTCATGGCAGAAGGAAGGTCCAAAGAGGGATGGCGGAGAATTCCGCCATGAATTCCGGGGGGGAGGGGCGGATTCTAAGAATCCGCCCCCCCCAGAGTCCGTAGCGGAACGGACCACCCCACCCCACCACCCCGCGAAGTCCTTCCCGGCTGGATCCTCCCTGGCAGGCTGGCACCGCTGCCTCCGGCTCTGGCCGGGTCCAACCGTGGCCGGTCTTCGGGCACGAATGGCGTCCGGCCTAGCGGCTGCCATTTCCATCCCTTCCCCTTCTGTGATAGGCTATGTAAAGCTTTACATAGCCTATCATGAAAGGGGAAGGGACACAAATGGCCTCCTCTAGGCCGGATGCCATTCGCGTCCGAAGACCGGCCGTGGCCCGATGTCCGGCAGCGGCTGACCCCGGCCGGCAGCTCCACGGACTTGCCGCGGAGCAGAGCCAGCTGGGGAGGATTCCAGGGGGGAGGACCGGATCACCTTCCCGCCCACCCCACTCCAGTGGACGCAAGGTAAGGGGGCTTCGTACACCCCTAGGTCCAAACCAGAAATTTCTCGATTCATAGCTCAGTTTCATAGACAAGAAACTAAACCAGCTCACAAAGCCCAATCCTCTTAATTATCAACCCCAGATTACTTCAAGCACAAACAAGGAAAAACCCTGTCAATTATCCTCCCCTCTCCAAGCTGACATCCTCAACAATCCATGTGCCAACTGGTCTGCAGGCCACTTAACATGCATTAGGGATGTACGAAAGTCACTTACCTTTCCGCGGATTATGTTTATGGTGGGGGGAGGCATTCCGTCCCTCCCCCCAGAATCCTCGACGGTGGGGGAGGCGATCCATTACTCCCCCCCCCCGGAATCCTCGAATGGCCGGCTGTGCTCCGCAGCAGCTCCGCGGAGCAGCTGGCCAGGCCCAGGCCAGAGCCGTCCGCAGCCGGATTTCTGGATTTCTGGATTTCCAGCTGCAGAGGGCTTTGGGTAAAAAAAAACAAACCCAAGTACGCAAATGGCGGCGGCTACAGCCACCGCCATTTGTGTTCCTTATTTTTGGCCGTCTTAGTCTACGTAAATATTTATGTAGACTATTACGGCAAAAATAAAGGGGAACGCAAATAGCGCCCACTATGCTATTTGCGTTCCCCTTTATTTTCGCCGTAATAGTCTACGTAAATATTCACGTAGACTAAGATGGCCAAAAATAAGGAACGCAAATGGCGGCGGCCGTAGCCGCCGCCATTTGCGTACGTGTTTTTTTTTCCTAACCCAGCCATGATAGGCTACGTAAATCTTTATGTAGCCTATCACGTCTCTGTAAAAAAAAACCTCCAGACTGCAAATGGCGGCGGCGGCAGCCGGTCGGAAGACCAGCCACCTCAGCCGCCACCGCCGAAGCCGCCGCCGGAGCCACTGCCGCCCGGAACATCCGCCCCAGGTAAGTCTCGTCCCAGGGGGGATCCGCGGGGGGGGTGTCAAGCCTTTCTGCCACAGATTTCGGGGGGCCAAATGCACTGGCATTCAGCCTCACCAAGATCCGTGGCGGAATTCTCTGACATCCCTAATTGTTGTGGCCATTTTTGTACAGCCACAGGCAGCTGGTGTAAGCCTTTCGAGAGGCTTTGTCTAGAGGCTTTGTCTAGAAGCTTTTATCTTTTGATTAAAAGGATAAAAAGTGTTGAAAAGCCTGGGCCCAAATCCTTACTGAGTGTGGGCAGCTCAATATCTCACAGTAGTTCTGGGAGTAATGGGGGATGATTCCTTGTAGGCCATCTAAACTCCTTAAAAGAGGAGTGGGGATTTGTGATACAAAATATGATAAAGAAATCAAACAGTCAGTTGTGGAGGGGGGGGAACGACATTGAATCTGGAAGAAAAAAGAAATCAGGGTTGTTTTGATTGAAGAGAGATGGTTTCTCAGTGTGGGGTGGGGGGAGAAGTGAAAAGGCTATGAACAATTTCATTATGTCTGCTTAAGAGAAGAATGGAACATCACCTAATCCCAGTGCACTTTCAGGAGTTGTAGGGCTTTTTCTCTCCTAACATGCCTAGGATTGCATCATAATTTTATTTTATTTTTCTTTTCTACTTTACACAAAACATACAAAAGATTTACAAATATTCGCTTAAAACATGCATCTATACAAAATGCAATTACACAATGGATACAGTGTATTTATGATGCTGTGAAATCTAAACAGGCTGGTTTAATTAAATAAGCTATCTTCATTCTGTCATGGGCTAGAAAAACAGGGGTGTGTGGAAAAGTTGGTAGATTTCAAAGTGATTTATTAGAACAATTCTATGGTCTCTTGCATGCCATCCTAGGGGCCACAGGAAAATGTATGACTGGTCAGCATTTTTCTCTCTGGAATAAAAAGGCACTCTAAACCCTTTGCTGCCTCATCTTAGATAATGGTAAGCACCATGAGCCAGAAACAAATAGAGTTTGAATACAACCAGTGAAAGAAACCAAAAATTCCCCCACCAACTTCAAAGGACACCACTGGCATTGAAAATGTGGGGGAGCAGTGTTATCCCCACTTCAGTTACACCAGGTTGGGAAATAGCTCAGGAAAGAAACCATCTGAAATCAAGGATGATGTCACTTCTCCCCCAAGCTGGGACTATTCTTTTTTCCTGACTAATTGCTCCTTGGTGTTCAGTTCAGGCCTGAATATAATAATGTAGCATTTGGGGAGGGAGATGCAACCCAGTAAGCCAGCACTGGAGGCCAAGATGGAGAAGACCTCCACGGCCACCATGTATTTCCCCTTGGTGCTCAGGTAGGTTGGCACAAAGGACACCCAAACACTGCAGAAGACCAGCATGCTGAAACTGATCAGCTTGGCTTCATTAAAAGTATCAGGCAACTTCCTGGCAAGGAAAGCCACAGTGAAGCTGATGAGGGCCAAACATCCCATGTAGCCCAGGACAATGTAGAACATGAGGGCTGAGCCTTCGTTGCATTGAACAATGATTGTGTCAGCCTGGGAGTGCATGTCCAACTCTGGGAAGGGGGGAGAAGTTGCCAGCCACACAAAACAAATGGCAGCTTGAATAAGAGAGAGAGACAATATCACTGATACAGGAAGTCTCTTCCCCACCCATTTCCTCATCCTGTTTCCAGGCTTTGTAGCTACAAAGGCCAAAACCACAGTGATGGTTTTTGCTAACACGCAAGCAACAACAATGGAGAAGATGAGGCCAAACAGTGTTTGCCTCAGAAGGCAGGTCACCTGCCCAGGCCAGCCAATGAATAAGAAGGAGCAGAGAAAGCAGAGCAGCAGAGAGAAAAGCAGGGTGCATGTGATGCTCCAGTTGTTGGCTTTGACAATGGGTGTATTTTGGTGCCGAATGAAGGTGCACAAAACCAAAAGTGTGATTACAGAAATGAAAAGAGCCAAGGAGGTGAGAACTGCTCCCAAAGGCTCCTCATAAGATAGGTAGCTTATGACTTTAAGAATACATTGGTCCTGATTCTTGTTTGGATACTGATCTTCTGGACACTTCCCACATTGTTCTGCATCTGCAAGTAATGACCAAAGATTTAGCATTTCTAAAGACCACAAAGATTCCCCGTATTTAGCTAGAATTGTTTAGCTGGAATTGTTTAACAAAGTTTCTTCTTCCTTTGCCCACCCCTGTTCATAGTAAACAAACTCATAGATTCATATTTAGAGAACCATGGTAGGAATGAAAATATGCCTGAAATACAAACTTCTGGGTTATTTTCAAATAACTCTGGATTCCTTCACTTACCTATCTGGGTTGACATCCTCCCTTGGGGGCACTCAACACAATCATAGCAACACACTTGCTTCCCCTGCTGGACGAACATGCTCTGTCCCGGGTGGCAGCTCTCGACACAGGTGGAACTGGGCAACATCTAGTGGTAACCAAAAGGAAGGACATTTGGGATGAAAACAAGACTATTTTAAAACTATGGAAGATTGCCGATACAAAGACAGTTCACATGGGATTGTCAGTTACCAGAGTTAAATCTAACTGGTGAAATATACTGTATGTTTTTGCCACAACAAATCTCATTAAAATGCTAGTCTAAGCTACTCCCTCTTCTGGAATTTGTCGACCAAGGGAGGAATAGTCTTCTATATGCTTGGAATAGCTGTACCCATTCAATTTGGCTGGTGCACATAGGTGAGAATTTATTTTCAATTCATTTTTATTAGAATTTACCAAAATTTGTGAAGTTCATATTGGGGAGAGAAAGAACTTGAGATCAAAAGAACAAAGCAACCCCCCTCCCTGAAATTGAATATGGGAGAAAGTGAAATTGACAGAGTTGCTCGTTCCAAGAGAGGAAAGAGACATTCCTGGAAGTCTTGATGCCATTTGTGCTTCAGATATTTCACCCTACAGGACGTTTTCTTAAATACATCTGATGATCAAATACAAAAGAAGAGTAGAGAGGGAGAACAACAGGGGGAGAGTGAGAAATTTATCTCTGTCATATTAGGTGTGCCTGCGGTATGCTGCTAAATCCAAGCACAGACAACCCTGAGACCAATATCTAGGGTATGTGCATAAGAGATGGTGATGATGGTGATGGTGATTAAGATGGTGGTGGTGGTGGCCATGCCTACCTGATTATATTTCTGATTCCAAGTAATGGCACTTCCATTGATAATGAACTCTTTCCCGGCAGGATCCTGGGGGTCCATCCTTCCAACTCGGACTCTCTGGAAAGATTCATTGGGGAAGGTGACCAAGTTCATGAGATCGTATCCCCCTGCCATGTCCCCATTATCATTGAAAAATATTTCTTCACTGGCACTGTTGTTAAAACGGACATTTCTCAGAAACCAGTGAAGCTTAAAGGAAAGATTTAAAAAAAAAATGAGCAACTGGTTAACATCAGCTCTGTGCACAGCTGACTTTTTGTACTTGTTAGCCACTGAAACATTCAAAAATGAATCTACAAGATTTGTCGATGTACTTTCCAAACATTTTAAAATATTTATCCAAGGTGGGAAGGAAGATGTAAAGTAACATTAATCAGAGCACCAGCATAAAACTACCATCTACCCAGAACACCTCTGGAGTCTACAGTCCACATAACAAGCATCCGCTCAATGTTAGAAGAAGAAGAATTCTTCATGGACCCCTCCAGGGGTTTGTAACGCTGGATTGGATTTTTACATAAAACACTTCCTGCACTATGCTCAAGCTGAGGTAATCAGCAAAAAGCATTGTTTACGACACCATCTCAGCTAGTCCACAAGACAGGTTCACTTTCTGGACATGGCTGTGCAAGTACGTAATGGACAGATAAACACAACTTATATTGGAAACCTACCGACCACTACACATGCTTTCGTGTTGCCCTCTTTCAGCTGGAACACAACACAGAATCCATTATCTACAGCCCTACAATACAACTGTACGTGTTCAGATTCATTCGGCCAAGACTCATAATTTAAGGATTGGCCTCAGGCACTCCTCAGTCTAAACTACCCACCCAGTGAAGTGAAAAAAAAACAGATTGACAAAGACAGACTTGCACCCAAGAACCATCTACCACAGCACAGAGAAAACAACACTGTGCCACCACACAAATTGGACATCAAAATGTCAGTGCGAAAAAATAAACCGTTAAAGAACAGTTCATCCTCCCAGGACATCTGCCTGTTTTTACATAGTACAGTTTCTGATGTCAGATTTGTATCCATTTACTCCTTTCCAAAGAGACTGGCCTGTTTGCCCTATGTAGAATGCAGATGGGCACTGCTGACCGAAGCTGGAAGCTGTATAGAGAACAGCTGAGCAGGTGGGGCCAGGTGAGAACGTCGGGGACTTTGTTCCATCGCTATGACTTGCCAGCAATTGCGTCTTTTCCTTTATCTCTTGTTTTGCTTTTTGGTGGACTGCTGGGGTTGGCTCCTTGAGCGCTTGGAGCTAGGACTGTCCTGTGGCTGGATTGGGCTAGGGCCTCAGGGGGTACCCCTCTGGGACGGGTCAGGGCCTGTGCGAGCTCTCCTGCCCCTGAGTCAAGACTACAAATGCGCTGCTGCAGCATCACCCCTCCCCGTTGTCACCCCCACTCCGGGCATGTCTGGCATCACCCCCTGTCAGCCCCACCTCCTCCGCCACAGCTCGTCCTCTGGCCCGCTCCCAGGTGGATTCAGAAGGGCTGCATTGGCCAAAAGAAGCAGCTGGCTTGGCTCTCCAGAGTGCGCAGCAGGCCAAATGCCTGGCCCTAATGGGGTCCTTCATCAGAGCCAGGCTTTCTGGCAGGGGTGTCCAAGGAGACTGCCTGTGCAGAGAGGATTAGGGCGAGCCACAGGGTGGGCAGCTACTCTGGGGACTCCCCAGGTGCTCCTCCCCTGTGGCATTTGCTGCAGTGGAGGAGAGGGGCGAGCCGTGCCACGTGCTCTATGCCCCTGGACAGGCGACAGCTCCAGAGGGCCCGGCTGGTCCTGCTCTTCTGCTGTGGCGGATGCCACAGTGGGAGACCAACTGAGGCAGTGGCTGAGAGCCCTCTGGGTGTGGAGAGGGAGCTGCGATTCACCTCTCCTCCTGCTCTGCTGCCTGAGGCAGGGAATTCACCCTGCGTTGTGCGAGAGCCGGCCCTGAGACCAGTGCAGAGAGAACAGCTGAGCAGAGTGGGGCGGACTGAGAGCTTCTGGGCCTCTGCGTCACCTGCTCTTACTTGCCAGCAACAGCCCCCTTTTCTCTTTTGTTTTGCTTTCTGCTTGACTGTGGGCGTTTGCTGTTGAGTGCTGGCAGCTGGGACTTCATTGTGACTGGATTAGGTTAGGACCTCACTCACCACGACTGAACGGTTCTGGGAAGAGGCTCATAAGAAACAGTCCTGGCACAGGAGGCAGAGTCGGCCATGGCAGGCTCTCCTTTGCTGTCCCCCCTTTGGGGAATCACAGGAATGGGGGCATCCCCCACTGTCGACTGGGAACTGGGATGTTAATGGGCTTCTCTGTGACAGCCAGGCTTGTGGCCCTGACCTAGGGTGAGAGCCTGGCTGGTGGAAGTTGTACTTTGAAGGCGTGGGGAGGGATATAGGATGTAGGCTATAAGTTAACATCTTCTGACTAGTGGGGGGTGGGTGGGGGGTGGAATGTGCTCAGCTTTATTGGCCTCATCTATTTTATTGCGCTAATGTACCATAATTGGCCTTTACAATTATATTTAGTCAGTCTGGTTTACATCTTTGCATGCCTTGTGGCGCTTCCAAAATTATCTATCTATCTATCTATCTATCTATCTATCTATCTATATCTTTCTACTGATAATTGCTGAGAAAGGAAAAGCCAAGACATGTCTAAGTAGGATGGCGTGTGATACGGAGGAGGTGGGTACCCCCCATAATGGTTGTTGTGAGTGAGGGACAGTCTGGTTTGATGGGGAGAAGATTCCTTCAGAATTGTGGGGGGACCAAGATGGCTGTGGGCCAATCGCTGTTTTGATCCTTTCCCTGGTGGACTGGCTACTGTACACTCTGGCCTGGTTGTGGTGTATGTGAATGCCAGGTCTGTTCATAATAAGACATATCACCGATCCATGATATGATTGTGGCTAATGGCACCCAGCTGTATTCCTCTGTAATGTCTGGGTCAGGAGAGGCTATCCACATTCTGAACTGGTGCCTGGATGCACTCCTGGGTTGGATGAGGGCCAATACATTGAAACTGAATCCTGATAAGACAGAGATCCCATGGGTGGGGGGATCCCAGTTCCAGGAACTAAGTTGTTTACTTAATTTGGATGGGGCTGCACTTCTTCTGAAGGAACAGATACTACTCTGGGGGTGCTTCTAAATCCATCTCTGTCATTGGAGGCTTCACCTTACCCTTCCTGGGGAAAAAGGCTGCCAAAATGATCAGGGCTCGAACAACTCCACTATAAAAGGTTTCAATGCCTGGGCTATTTAATTTAGAAGAAAGGCAAACAATGGGGAAGGTTTATAAAATTATATGGAGAAAGTGCAGCAGTGCAATTAATAAATAAGCCCTGCTGAGTTCAGTCAGTGTGACTTTTCCAGGTAATATGTATTTCAATTTGGAGCCAAAGAGATGTTTTAAGTTTTCCTTCTTCCCTTAATGAGAGCCTGAGGTCAGTGGCAGATTCAGGACAGAGAAAAAGAAAGTACTTCTGCACTTCAAAAAACCTACAGCAGAGATTAGGGATAGTGACCTCATAATTGTCACCTAAACAACTTCTGATTAGGATCTCTAATCCCCTGTGTGGCTGACATTTTTTTTTAAAGCTTTTGTTTTTAGTCTTTGAGAAAAGGAAATTTTATGCATGGCTAGCACAAAAACTCCTGGACCAAGCTGTCTGAAATTTGGCAAGTTCAGTGACTGCCATAGGGGCTGCCAGGTAGGGATGTTAGAGAATTCCACCACAGACTCCAATGAGTCCATGGCGGAACAGACCACCCACCTCCACCACCCTGCGAAGTTGCCCCGGAATGGATCCTACCTGCCAACAGCCAGGTCTGGTCCGTCTGCTGCCGTCCGCTGCCAGTCTGTGGAAGAAAATGGTGTCCGGAATAGCGGACGCCATTTACATCCCTTCTCTTTGCCGTGATAGGCTACATAAATATTTACGTAGCCTATCACGGCAAAGAGCAGGGACGCAAATGGCGTAGCTGCATTGGGGCTGCCAGGTGCCCAAATTGCATGCACTTCTGTGGAAGCACTGAAGACTTATAGCTCTTTGCTTTGAGAGATTTCCTTGAAAAAAAGCAAATTTTACCTGTGCCTAGCACAAAAAACTTACTAGGCCAAACTGTCTGAAGTTTTGCAGGTTCAGTCACCTCCAGTGGGGCTGACAGGTGCCCAGATTTCATGCATTTATGATAAAAACTGAAAAAGTTGTGGTCATTTCTGTGTTCCAATGCAAGTCAATGGGAAAACATAAATTCCAAATAATTCGGATATCCTCATCTCAATTTGGATCCAAATCTGAAGCAAGTCAGATCAGGTCCGAATCAGTCTGAAGCGAATCAGGGCCGATTCATAAGATCCAAATCAGTGTCTGAAGCAAATCGGGATGTCCATGCACAGCCCTATTTTAAATGGCTATAGAAAATGCACTTGTTTATGCAGGCTTTCTCTGGCTTGTAATTAATCAGAATTAATCATGGTGGTTCTCCATCTTGTTTTTGTAGTGCTTATATTGTTATTGTAGAATGAAATTGTTTTAGTGGTGTATTTTAAACTGTGATTTTATATTGTGCTATGTAAACCAGCTAGGTATTTTATAACATTAAACTGGAGGAGGAGATCACATTAGAAGCTGAGCAACTGCATGAAACCCTAATATTGTGGGTGACATTAGTGACAGTATTAGGCCTTGTAATAGTGTTGTCAGGGTAGATATGGGGACAGAGCTGCCATTTGGGTTTGTGGCAGGGTCTGGTCTCTATGTGTGTATCATAGTTACGTGGCCTGTTGCCACTAGGCTTATAACCTGGATGCTCTCCATCATTCTTCTTACCTTCATTCTTGTTGAACCATCTAGATCTAATTAGGGCAAACAAAATGATCAGGAATGTCCTGTGCAGAGCTTCATTACTTTCAAAAGGTCATCATAATTAAGGAAGGATATGATAGAGGTTTATGAGGTTATGAATCGTAAGGAGCAGAAGGAGAATTTTTTCTACTTTTCTTATAATACTAGACCTTGGAGTCACCTAATGAAATCTATTGATTGGCAATAGATTCAAGATCTCCTAAAGGAAGCCATATTTCAGGGAATGTATAAGTCAGTAAAGATGACCTGTAGCAGAGATTATATTGAAAGGGGCTAAACTAAATTTGTGGATGAGATACCCAGCTAGGGCCCCCTCTCTGTTTGTGTCCCAAACACAGGCTGAGATCTTCATTTTTGGTTGTGATCTAAGAAATTCAGTTTGAGACATTGGTTTCTTTTTTCTGCTGTTAATTTATTTATTATTCTGCTTTTGTTGTATTTTGGATTAATTTTGTTATGGTGCATTAAGATGTTTTGGGATTTGACTCTTAGAGCTGCAACTACCTGCCATGGCTGAACTTTCTGGAGATCCCATATTCTTCCATCTCCCAGTTTTTTTAATTTGTCTCTTGATGAATCCATGGCATGGAGAGCATGTGCTACAGCATAGACAGCATTGTAGATATTGTAGCTCTGGCCAGACATTCCCATTTCAAACACAGATCCGGGGAGGCTGCCCAGCTTCTCCTTCCCAGTGCAGTTTCCATTGACTGGGACATAGAGGTTATACATAGGGAATGAACAGATAAAGGCATTGATCCAGAATTGACGGATGAAATAAAAAGTGGACTGGAAAGGATTGATCCTCTCAATAAATTCTTGAAATCCTGGTACCATGTTTGCATGTAGTCTGAACGACAGGGTGCCATTGAAGGAATTTGTGGGGAATTTACTTCCAGTTACTAAAGCAGTGAAATCCCATTCAGCTGTTGTGATCCACACCCGCTCTATAGGATGCATATAAACAATTTCATTGAAGTATAAAACTAGTCGTAAAGCCTCCAGAGACTGACTGTCTCCATACACAAGGATCACATTGATTTCAGTCAATTGGAGAGCCAATTCCATTGGTCTCAGTTTTTCTTGAAGTATTTCCTCTTTAAAATACAATGTCACTATTGGAATCACCAGTGTCCAAGCAATGCAAATATCATTCTGCAAGAGCCTTGGTCTCAGCGTTCGGAGGAAGGTTTCACCACTGTCTTCATCTGAAACAATGAGGCTGATCCAGTTCCATCCAAAATGCTTGAATAGCCCAACAATCCCGACATACTGAAGATCTTCATCTGGGACCATCCGGTAGAAAGAAGAAAAGCGAGTTTTGTCCCTCAGTGCTGGATCAAAGGCGCCATAGCTGAGCTAATGGGAATGATATGATATCATGAGGACTGAGAAAACCATTACATTATTCTTGATGAGAAATGCCTCCATCCAAACATTTGTGAGTATGTTGATCTCATTCAATATAATTTTATCACAAACACTGTGGCTCTAAGTGTCAGATCTTAGACTTCCTACCAAACTCAACTGGTATTATCAATACTCAGACTGGGGGCAGATTCTAAGCATGATGAGGAAGTAACTAGTATTCTGGATGTTTACAGTTCTGCCATGCAGCAATCACATCTTGGGATCCTTACTGGTGTGGGTTCTTATTCCAGGAATTGACATAGATGCTGTCATGGCAGTGGAGTCAATGAATACCTTAGTGGCCTGGGGCAGGAGGATGAGAGGGGAGCCAATTTTGGTACAACTAGGAGCTTTCCATGTGGTTGCATGTCTCTAACCCTGAACACATACCTGTGGTATCTTGTAGGTGTTTAAGAAGTTGGCCATCTGGATGGAGTTTTGGGAGGTGAGCCCTCCAATGACAGCCATTAATTTCTCTTCTCTGACACAGTTGTAATTGGGGGGAATCTGTGGACCTGTGAAAAGAATATTCAGAATGCCCCAACAGTTTCTCCTCGCATTAAAAGCACTGTCATATATCTTGGAACGCAGTGTAGTGTTGGGTAACAATTCAGCATTTTTGTTGATCTCACCAATGGCAAAAATGAAGGCAAGAAAATGCTGGTAGCTTTTAGGGATCATGCTGCAATGAGATTGTTATATATTATTAAATCAAGCATACTGCACGTTCCGTTATGATTCAGTCATGTTACTAAATAGGAAGATGACAATGGTGATGTTGATTAAAATGTGTGCATTGCTTCCTACCACAAAAATCCAAAACGGTCTCAAAATGACTTAACATACACAAATCACTAATTCATATAAGAGAAAAAAATCAATGTCAACATCAACCATAATCAGCACAATACAAATAAAAATGCTCACCATAAAAAACATAATCAAAAACCATCACAATACAAAAAGCGTTCATCCACGATATACGAATTCGCCCCACCAGCCTGGACTGAACACTACAAAAGGTGCTCACAAGAACTGGGCCATAGCTAATGTCCAAATGCCTGGGAAAATAAGGACGTCTTCGGCCGGAGCTGAAACGATGACAGTGTCCGCATGAGGCAAACTTCCTTAGGGGGAGAGTTTTGTGAAAACAGGGCTATCACAGAAATGGACTCATCCTGAAATGTCATTCCCTCAAGTTTCTTTTGGGGGAGCACACAGAAAAGGGTCTCTGAAGCCGTCCTTGGGAACTGGGTAGGTTCAACGGGGAGAGGCTGTCCTTGGGCTATTCAGGTTCTGCCTCATGTAGGGCTTTATAGGTTGAGACCAGCAGTATAAATTTGGCCCAGAAATAAATTGGCCACAATTGAAGGTGAGCCTGGACTGGCATGTATGTTCATATCACCTAGTCTCAGTTAAGAACTTGGTGACTGAATTCTAGACCAAATGCCGTTTCTGGAAAAGCAGCACAAAATGCAACACATTGCAGCAACCAATCCTAGAGGTTACCAGAGCATAGATCACTGATGCCTGGTTAACCCCATCCAGATAGGGTAACAGCTGGGCTAACTGCTAAAGCTGGTAGAAAGCATTCTGTGCCACAGAGGCTACCTGAGCCCCCACTTACAATTATGAATGCAGGTACCTAAAAACTGCACCTGCTCTTTCAGCGAGAGTGTGATCCCATCCAGAGCTGGCTGCAGTTCCCCCATCTGGCCAGAGGATCTGGCCACCAGCAGAGCCTCAGTCTTGTCTGGATTAGGTTCCAGTTGATTTGCTCTCATACAGTCCATAACCAAGGCCAGAAGCCAGTTCAGCACATCCACCATCACACTTGTCTGAGGTAAAAAGAAGATGTAAAACTGTGTCATCCACATACTGGCTACAGAACACCCCAAAACTCTGGATGACCCCACTCAGCAGTTTCATGTAGGTATTACACAGCATGAGAGAGAGAATCAACCCTGGCTGAACCCCAAACTGGTGGCTCCACAGGGCCAAGCCCCCCCCCCCGCACCACCCTCTGGAAACAGCCATCCATGTTGGAATGGAGACGCCACAAAGCAGTGCCCCCAACTCAGACAGTCACTCCAGGAGGATCCTCTGACTGATGTTATCGAATGCCTTGGAGAGATCCAGAAGTGTCAGCAGGGACCAAACACTCCTTGGTCTCTCTCCTGACAAAGGTTGCTCATTTTTGAATATTGCTCATACTAATGATACATGGGTTGTCTTGTTAGATAACATGAACAGATGTATGCAACAAGTAAGCTAAAGAGAATCACGGCAGAGAAGCGGCAAACATTTCGGTTCTGGATCTGTGAAATCCAAAACCAAATCCCTCTTCACCTGGAAAGCTCACTAAAGCTGTAATCCCATACCTGGGAGTAAGCCCCATTAAATATATTGAGACTTATTTCTGGTTAAACACTCATAGCATTACCCGACAAGTATTCTTAAGACGTAATTTCTTTTTTCTCGAACACAGTTTACTTCCTTTCTGAAATCTGCACATATAGTATAGGAATAGGATACAAAACAAGAATGACTAGAGCTGTAGGGCTAACACAGGTAAACATCAGTGGAGCTCATCCTGATCCTCCAAATTCCCAGTCCCTTTCTGCCCAATCAATGAACCATGGGAGGATCTTTCTCTTCCACCTCTCTTTCCCTCCCAACTTTTCTCCACCCTCTATCTCTGCCATGCCTCCTTCACTCCCATATCTTCCCATCCCACCCATTTGACTTCATCTCACCACCTTCATGCCAATCTCTCCCTCTCCCACTCCTTCCCAACCCTGATGCATGCCATGGTTGTGGGTGGGACACAAGCACAATGTAAGAAGCTGGCCAGCAGTTGCTGTAGAGATTGGAATCCTTTCTTCTAGAGAGAAGCTTTGTGCTTCTGTCGAGGAGCTAGGGATGTCAGAGAATTTTGCCACGAATCTCGGGGAGGCCGAATGCATTTGCGTATGCGCGGGTTTTTTTTTTTTTTAACTCAGCCGTGATAGGCTACATAAACATTTACGTAGCCTATCACAGCTGACTGCAGGGATGCAAATGGCGGCGGCTATGGCCGCCGCCATTTGCAGACCCGGCTGGCAGGATTCGTGGTGGGAAGGACGGGGTGCCTCCCCCCGGCCAGAATTTCGGGGGGGGACAGGGCGCCTCCCCCCCAGCCAGAATTTCAGGGGGAGGGATGGGGCACCTCCCCCCCACCGCGAATCAAATTTCATAAAAGGTAAGTGACTTTCGTACATCCCTACGAGAAGCACAAAGAGCAAAAAAATGATCTGATGGAAGGGTTCACACATTGAGAAAAGAATGGAAGACTGAAGAAAGAGACTGGTAAACTGGTAAGAGTTAAGTTGGTTCTCAACATTAGTAATTTGTTTTCTGAATCTTAGAATGATCACTGGGCACAGTACAGCACTTTTCATGAGAGAGAGAGAGAGCATGCATGCATGCATGCATGCATGCGAGCAACTTACTAAGCATTTCTTGCAGTGGAATAAGTTGGGTGTTTTGTAAACTCCTGCGTAATGATCTTAGCAACTGTCATGGACACAAATTGGCCAATGATGATCTCATCTGAAGGTCTGTATGAATGAGTTTGAACTGTTGTCTTCCAGCTACGAATGGAGGAGTTCAAACTCTTGCTAGAAGAATAGTGTAATAGTAGCAACAGCAAAATCAGATGGAATGCTGACAAATCTTGATAAACCCCCAACTCTTTGTGATCACTGATGGACAACATCAGCAGTATCAGTCCTGGAAGAAGATACAGAAAGTCTTCAATTGACAGAGCTGTGCCTGCCTCAAATGAACCTCCCAGAGTGTGGTGGAACAACTTGTTTGGACAAGGGTCTTTATAGACTGAGCGTTTTTGCATGTAAGCGTAAGCGTTTTTGCATGTAAGAGTAGAAACTGGCTGTTTGAGGTACTGATTTTTCCCATGGTGGCCTTGGATTACCCATGGGCCTTCCAAGGGCAATAGTACAAAACAGAATAATTTAAAAAATTACAAAGCAGACCCTGTGTTTTCTCTGAGTCATCAAGTCTCAACATAAGGAAAGAAAATGCATCAGTCATACCTCTTTAGGGCATACCTTCTTTAACTATATATACAACTTTATTAGTGTTATCCCCCTTCAGTTGGATATATCTTCCCCTTTCTACCAGCCACTCTGGGACTTGGGATCATACAGTAGTGGGAAAACCTCCCTCCATCCAGCTGTTCCCTGGAAAAAAAAAACCCATTCAGCCAAGGGTCTTCTGAGATAACTAACAGGAGGTTTGATCATGAGCAGGATGTGGAAATTAGGGGTGCACGAAACCCACTTACCTGGTCTCGCAGCTTTTCGCGGTGGGGGGGAGGCACTTCGCTGCTCTCCCCCTGAAGTTCAGGCCGGGGGGGGGAGGCTTCCTGCCTCGCCTGGCCGAAATTCAGGCCGGGGAGGAGGCTTCCCGCCTCGCCCGGCCGAAATTCAGGCCGGGGAGGAGGCGCCTAGCCTCGCCCAGCCGCGAAATTAAAAGTTAAAAAAAAAAAACGCCCCCGTGATAGGCTACGTGACGATTAACGTAGCCTATCACGGCTAGATTTGCAAAGTCAGCCGTGATAGGCTACGTAAATCGTCATGGAGCCTATCACGGGTGACTTTAAAAAAAAAAAAACGCGTACGCAAATGGCGGCCCCCATAGGGAGCCGCCATTCGCGTTCCTTATTTGGTCGCTGTAGTCTACGTAAATCTTTATGTAGACTACGGCGAAAATAAGGGCAACGCAAATAGCATTGCCCTTATTTTTGCCGTAGTCTACGTAATCTTTACGTAGACTACAGCGACCAAATAAGGAACGGGAATGGCGGCTCCCTATGGGGGCCGCCATTATCTGTACGCGCTTTTTTTTTTTTAAGTCACCCGTGATAGGCTACGTGATGATTTACGTAGCCTATCACGGCTGACTTTGCAAATCTAGCCGTGATAGGCTACGTTAATCGTCACGTAGCCTATCACGGGGGCGTGGGGGTTTTTTTAGTTTTATTGGAATGGCGGCGGCGGCAGCCGGTCGAAAGATCGGCTGCCGCCCCCGCCCCTGACGAAGACCCGACGAACCGCCACCGGGACCCGCCGCCGGGAGGGACATTCGGGAAAGGTAAGTCCCGTCCCGGGGGGGGTGCGGGGGGCAGGGTGGTGCCGAGAATTTCTCCCCAAAACTTGTTCGGGGGGCCGAACACGTTGGCGCTTGGCCCCCCGAAATTTCGGGGAGAAATTCTCCACCAACCCTAGTGGAAATACAAAGCTGAGCTGGGGGCAAGTGGGGTGCTGACATGTGTAGGAGTAAGTTGCATTGAACTCAGTAAGATTTACTTCTGAGTAGACATGCACAGAGTTGGTTCTCCTCTCTGCTCAGCTTTATATTTCCACATCCAGTTCATTATCAGACCTCCTGTTAGTTATCTCAGAAGACCCTTGGGTGAATGGGGGGGGGTTTCCAGGGAACAGCTGGATTGTTTCCTGGAACAGTTTCCAGGGAACACATACACACACACACATAATGGAAGAATATAGTTCTTCATATTCCGTGGTATATTTATTCCTCATTTTGTTCATTCCCTGAGCATGTGCAGAGTGTGCTTTTTATTCAAACAGAGAGAAGGTTGCTGATCTTTCCCTTCAAGCTGCATTTGTACAAGTGAAGTGTGACTGCTTCAGAAAGAACTTTCCATTATACTGTCTCTTTTTCTTCATGAGTTTCATAATAGAAATATGATGTAGTGGTTAGAGTCCAGCCCAAAGTCACCCAGTGAGATAACTAACAGGTTTGATAATGAGCTGGATGTGCAAATACAAAGCTGAGCTGGGGGCAAGTGGGGTGCTGACATGTGTAGGAGTAAGTCGCATTGAACTCAGTAAGACTTACTTCAGAGTAGACATGCACAGAGTTGTTTCTCCTCTCCATTTTAGCCTCACAACGTCACCAACAAGGCTGGATGTGGAAATAGAAAGCCTCGCAGGGGGAATAATAGTCATGCAGGGCTCCAGACCAGCATGGTCATTTTAAAAGGTTTTTTCTTTCTTTCAAACAGCGTTGCTTTAAACCAAGAGTGCATCGCTCCGGCACACCTTGTTTTGGGAAGCCCTGAGGAGGAGGAAGTGTTTTGGCTGAAACTAAATGGAGACGGAGGATTTCAATTGAAAAAGAACACCCACAAACAAGGCGGTCAGCACAATTCTTTTTTTAAAAAAAAAAAATTACGTATTTATTATCGGAATATCCTACCTTGCATTTTTATTTACGAAAATTTCGCATCTCTGTGCGGATGACAAAAAAAAAAAAAGCCTCATGACTGATGGCTCTGCAGGACCTCGTGGTGCCATTCCGCAAAGGATTCCGTGGCACAGACTGAAGGGAATTTGATCCCATTTCAGTCCGTGGCAGAATTCTCTGACATCCCTAGCGAAAGGGAGAAATGAGCCCTGTGGAAGGCATGTCAAGCAAACCCTCACTGGGACTGCCTTCCACCTGGAAACCTATGTCCTCAGTGTGGGAGGCTGTGTAGATCCAGAATCGGCCTTCACAGCCACCTGCAGACCCACTCTATGTCTCTATGTCTCTATGTCTGGAAGACAGTCTTACTCGGTCACGAGTGATCTCCATGATGATGACTCCTGGGGCCATTACATTCCCTAGGCAATAAAATGAAGGGGAATCCAATAGTTATATGGTCAACATATGTGGGGGGGGGGGTTAACACCTTTCTATAGCACCACAATTCAGGCCTCAGAAGTAACTGCAAGTCTCAGTTATTACCAGTTGGTTATTGAAGTACAGCCCCTTCATGGACCACTGCCTTGTTGTGGCAAAGGGGCTTGCGTAACTCAGTGAAGCCATAAGCTATGCCATGCAGGGCCACCCAAGACGGACAGGTCATGGTGGAGAGTTCTGACAAAATGTGGTCCACTGGAGAAGGAAATGGCAACCCACTCCAGTATTCTTGCCAAGAAAACCCCATGGAACGTATCACAAGGCTAAAAGAGATGATGCCGGAAGATGAGCCCCTCAGGTTGGAAGGTGTCCAATATACTACTGGAGAAGAGCAGAGGGAATTTCCAAGAAGCACCAGAAAGAGTGAAGCGGCTGGGCCAAAGCCGAAAGGACACTCAGCTGTGGATGTGTCTGGTGGTGAAAAGAAAATCCGATGCTGTAAAGAACAATATTGTTTAGGAACCTGGAATGTCAGATCAATGAATCAAGGTAAGCTGGAGGTGGTCAAACATGAGATGGCAAGATTGAACATCGACATCTTGGGAATCAGCGAACTAAAATGGACAGGCATGGGCGAATTTAATTCAGGTGACCATCATATCTACTACTGTGGACAAGAATCCCTTAGAAGAAATGGAGTAGCACTCATAGTCAACAAAAGGGTGGGAAAAGCAATACTGGGATACTATCTCAAAAATGATAGAATGATCTCAGTATGAATCCAAGGCAAACCATTCAACATCACAGTAATTCAAGTCTATGCCCCAACCACTGAGGCCGAAGAAGCTGAGGTTGATCGGTTCTATGAAGACCTACAACACCTTCTAGAACTAACACCAACAAAAGATGTCCTCTTCAGCATAGGGGATTGGAATGCTAAAGTAGGAAGTCAAGAAATCACCGGGATAACAGGCAAGCATGGCCTTGGTGTACAAAATGAAGCAGGACAAAGGCTACTAGAGTTTTGCCAAGAGAACACGCTGATCATAGCAAACACTCTTTTCCAACAGCACAAGAGGCGACGGTACACATCACCAGATGGTCAATATCGAAATCAGATGGATTATGTCCTTTGCAGCCAAAGATGGAGAAGCTCTATACAGTCAGTAAAAACAAGTCCTGGAGCTGACTGTGGCTCAGATCATGAGCTTCTTGTTGCAAAATTTCGGCTTAAATTGAAGAACGTCGGGAAAACCACTAAACCATTCAGGTATGACCTAAATCATATCCCTGATGAATATACAGTGGAGGAGAGGAATAGATTTAAGGGATTAGACAGAGTGCCTGAGGAACTATGGACGGAGGTCCGTAACATTGTTCAGGAGGCAGCAACTCAATCCATCCCAAAGAAAAAGAAATGCAAGAAAGCCAAGTGGCTGTCTGATGAGGCTTTACAAGTAGCTGAGGAAACAAGGGAAGCGAAAAGCAAGGGAGAAACGGGAAGGTATATCCAACTGAATGCAGAGTTCCAGAGAATAGAAAGGAGAGACAAGAAGGCCTTCTTGAATGAACAATGCAAAGAAATCAAGGAAAACAATAGAATGGGAAAGACTAGAGATCTTTTCAAGAAAATTGGAGATATCAAGGGAACGTTTTGGGCAAAGATGGGCATGATAAAGGACAAAGAAGGCAGGGACCTAACAGAAACAGATGAGATTAAGAAGAGGTGGCAAGAATACACAGAAGAACTATACAGGAAAGATCTTAATGTCCCTGATAGCCAGAATAGTGCGGTCACTGAACTTGAGCCGGACATCCTAGAGAGTGAAGTCAAGTGGGCCTTAGGAAATGTTACTAACAACAAAGATAGCGGAGATGACAGTATTCCAGCTGAACTATTTAAAATCCTAAAAGATGATGCAGTTAAAGTGCTGCACTCAATATGCCAACAAATTTGGAACACTCAACAGTGGCCACAAGACTGGAAAAGGTCAGTTTACATTCCATTTCCAAAGAAGGGCAATGCCAAAGGGTGTTCAAACTACCGCACAATTGCACTCATTTCACATGCCAGCAAGGTTATGCTCAAAATCCTACAAGCTAGGCTTCAGCAGCATGTGAACCGAGAACTACCGGAAGTACAAGCTGGGTTTCGAAGAGGCAGAGGAACTAGAGATCAAATCGCCAACTTTCGCTGGATCATGGAGAAAGCAAGAGAATTCCAGAAAAACGTCTATTTCTGCTTCATTGACTACGCTAAAGCCTTTGATTGTGTGGATCAACAAACTGTGGCAAATTCTTAAAGAGAAGGGGGTATCAGACCCCCTTACCTGTCTCCTGAGAAACCTGTATGAGGGTCAAGAAGCAACAGTAAGAACCAGACATGGAACAACCGATTGGTTCAAAATTGGGAAAGGAGTACGACAAGGCTGTATATTGTCGCCCTGCTTATTTAGTTTATATGCAGAGTACATCATGAGAAATGCCGGGTTGGATGAATCACAGGTTGGAATTAAGATTGCTGGGAGAATTATCAACAGCCTCCGATATGCAGACGATACCACCCCAATGGCAGAAAGCGAAGAGGATCTCAAGAGCCTCTTGTTGAGGGTGAAAGAGGAGAGTGCAAAAGCTGGTTTGAAACTCAACATTAAAAAAACTAAGATCATGGCATCTGGCCCTATCACTTCCTGGCATATAGAAGGGGAAGAAATGGAAGCAGTGACAGATTTTACTTGCTTGGGCTCCAAGATCACAGCAGATGCTGACTGTAGCCATGAAATTAAAAGACGCTTGCTCCTTGGGAGGAAAGCTATGGCAAACCTAGACAGCATAGTAAGAAGCAGAGACATCACCTTGCCAACAAAGGTTCGTATAATCAAAGGTATGGTTTTTCCAGTAGTAATGTATGGCTGTGAGAGCTGAACTATAAGGAAGGCTGAGCGCCCAAGAATTGATGCTTTTGAACTGTGCTGCTGGAGAAGACTCTTACAAGTTCCCTGGACTGCAAGGAGGTCAAATCAGTCCATCCTAAAGGAAATCAACCCTGAGTGCTCATTGGAAGGACAGATACTGAAGCTGAAGCTCCAATATTTTGGCCACCTAATGCAAAGGGAAAAGTCACTGGAAAAGACCCTGATGCTGGGAAAGATTGAAGGCAAAAGGAGAAGGGGACGGCAGAGGATGAGATGGCTAGATAGCATCACCGATGCAATGAATATGAACTTGAGCACAGTCCGGGAGAGAGCGGAGGACAGGGAGGCCTGGCGTGCTGTGGTCCATGGGGTCATGAAGAGTCGGACACGACTTAACGACTGAACATTGAAGTACAGATAACAGATAACTGAGGTGTGCTGGGGGGAGGGAGACAAAATGCGGCTGTTGGTGCTTTCTTTCCTGTTTTCTTTTCCTTCGCTTCAGGTCCAAAATATGGCAGTGAAATTGTTAACAGGGACTGGCCAATATGATCATATTATGCCAGTGCTGTACGATCTATACTGGGTGCTAGTCCATTTCCAGGCCCAATTCAAAGTGCTGGTATTAACCTACAAAGCTCTTAAACAGCATAGCGCCAGGTAACTGGAAGGATGGTCTACTTCCATAAATATCTGCCCTGACCCTTCCATCATCCTCAGAGGCCTTTGTCTGGCTGCCTTGGCTGATTGATATGAGGTAGGTGGCTACTAGGGTGAGGGCCTTTTCAGCGGTGACACCTTAGTTCTGGAACACCCCGCCAAAGAGGCTCGCTTGGCACCTACATTGTAGACTTTCTAGTGCCAGATCAAGACCTTATTTTTCCAGGCTTTATAGCCCTTCCATTTTAAAAATTGTGTTAGTGCATTTTTTTTAGATCTTTACACTAATGCTGCTGGCTGTTATCTTCATTCCTACTTCACTTGTATTCCATTTTAAATGTACGTTTTCATATTATGTTTTACTATGTTATCCTATTTTATGGTTACACATTTCGTTTTGTGAAGCTCTCAGAGAGCCTTGGCTAATTGGTGGTGTAGACATTTAATAAATAAATAAATAAAATAATTCAGGTGAGGAAGTGAAAATGCCTCCTGGAACCAGTAATGATATCGAGCAAAAAGTATGGGATACATTATGGATAAATCAATCAAAGAAAACCATACCGACAATCCTTAGAGAGAATTCATTAAAATTGTTACACCAATGGAATATGGTGCATCTGGCAAGGAGAGCGACTAGAAACAACACAAAATGGAGGTATTCCAGGAAAAACTGGGCAGTCATCTCTCAGGGATCCCTTCACTGAGCAGAGGGTCTGATGGTCTAAGTGGATCCAGCCAGCTCTATGATTCTATGATTCTATGTTGGAGAAATTGGAAACAGCAAGGTTTATGTATTCATATGCGGTGATTATGTCCTGTTGTGTGTTACAGTTTTGGAACATCATATTCTTAGATATGGCAAACACTACACATCGAACTGCGTATGTTAGATCAGCATTGGCTCTACTAACACGGAATGCTTTAAACTGGGCTGTGTCTCCACGACAAAGGAAGGAGAAACTAATGGAGGAGTACTGGATCTTTTAAACAAGGAATCAGCTTTGCTGCGCTTTGGTCCATGCAGGGCTCCACGAGCAGGTTCTCCGTACCAGTAAAAATCACTTCACAGAACATACTTCCTGGCGGGGGTTGGAGTGAATGTCATCTGACTGGCAGGGGCTGCTCAGCCAATAAGAGAGGCTCCCCCCCTTCCTCCCTTCGTCCTTCCCCCTGAAACTCCAGATGTGCCTGCATTTCAGGAACAAGCCTCATTGAGCACAATGGGAATTCCTTCCAAGTAGACACACATATGCTTGTGCTGGGAAAGAGAGGGGGAGAACACAAAGATGGGAAACCAGCCCCCATTTTAACCCACAGGATCGCTACAATGAAGGGTTGAAGTAGTTACTTCCTAAGGTGATAAAACAAACAAAGGAGAATCAGAGCCTTGAGATTGCGCTTTACCACACTTAGGGGATTGGGCTTTAAACTGTGCCATGTCAATTGGGCGGGATCTCTGTTAGGGATGGGGGAGAATTTCTCCCCGAAACTTCGGGGGGCCAAGCGCCAACGTGTTCGGCCCCCCGAACAAGTTTCAGGGAGAAATTCTCTGCCCCCCCCTGCCCCCCCCGGGACGGGACTTACCTTTGGCGAATGTCCCTCCCGGCAGCGGGTCCGGCCAGCGGTTCGGCGGGTGTTCGTCCTGGGCGGGGGCGGCAGCCGATCTTTCGACCGGCTGCCACCACCGCCATTGCAATAAAAGAAAAAAAAATGCCCCCGTGATAGGCTACATGACGATTAACGTAGCCTATCATGGCTAGATTTGCAAAGTCAGCCATGATAGGCTACATCAATCGTCACGTAGCCTATCACGGGTGACTTTGAAAAAAAAAAAAAGCGCGTACAGATAATGGCGGCCCCCATAGGGAGCCGCCATTCCCGTTCCTTATTTGGTTGCTGTAGTCTACGTAAAGATTTACGTAGACTACGGCGAAAATAAGGGCAACGCTATTTGTTTTTTGTTTTTTTTTTAAACTTTCGAGTTCGCGGCCGGGCGAGGCGGGAAGCCTCCTCCCCGGCCTGAATTTCGGCCGGGCGAGGCGGGAAGCCTCCCCCCCCGGCCTGAACTTCACGGGGGGAGCAGCGAAGCGTCTCCCCCCCACCACGAACAAGCTTCGACGACAGGTAAGTCACTTTCGTCCACCCCTAATCTCTGTACGTTCTGATGTGGGCATTAAGAGGGCAAACCTCATTGACCACAATGGGAGTTACTTCTGAGGAGACATGAATTGGTTTGTGCAGGGACGGGGAACACACAGGGAACACCCCTTGACCTGGGTCATGGTGAAAGGCACACCCCTGGGCAGGGCTAGCATATCTGAGGTAAAGGTGGGGTTTGGGGCACACAGCAACTTTACTGAGGAGAACCTGACAAGGAAAAGAATCGGACTTTAAGCAGTCACAGGAAAACCAGTTTTTCCCTGATAACTTCAGGGTGGCTGCTGGATGGCCATGATGTCATGTATCCCTAACAACCTCAACACGCAGCTGGCTTGGAGTAAATCACAGGTGGAGACAGCTCCTTGGATTCTTGCACTGAGCAGTGGGTTGGACTTGATGGCCTAAATGGCCTCTTCCAGTTCTGAAAAATCAAAACCATCTCCTGCCCAAACCAAAGCGGCCACACACACATAAGCAAATCAGCAGAATAAAATCTGAATGCATCAATTTTTGTTATTAATAGTTTACTTCATCAATGACAAAACAAAATATGGGAGAAATTCATAAAAGAAAGTAAAGCAAAGTCATACACTGTCTTTTATTATTTGAAAGCATCAGATATGCCATACTGCTCTCCCCATTTGTTGGGGAGAGAACTGACCTAATCCTCTTCCTACATTGCCCCTTTAAGAGCAAACTCCAAAGAGCCTTCAATAGAGTTAACTACCCAAGGCTGGAGGAGTCAGTCTGGAGGAAAGGTATCAAGGAGAAATATCAGTGAATAAGCAGCTGTGGGCATTCTTTCTCCTCGTGCATTTGGTAGAGACATAAGGACATAAGAAGAGCCACTCTGGATCAGACCAAGGGTCCATCTAGTCCAGCATTCTGTTCACACAGTGGCCAACAAGCTGCCCACAGGAAAGCCACAAGCAGGACATGAGTGCAATACCACCCCCCTGCCCATGTTCCCCAGCAACTGGTATACATAAGCTTTGTTGTTGTTTATTCAGTCAGTCACTTCTGACTCTTTGTGACTTCATGGACCAGCCCTCGTCAGAGCTTCCTGTCGGCCGTCACCACCCCCAGCTCCCCCAAGGTCGAGTCCGTCACCTCCTGAATATCATCCATCCATCTTGCTCTTGGTCGGCCCCTCTTCCTTTTGCCTTCCACATTCCCTAGCATCAGCATCTTCTCCAGGGTATCCTGTCTTCTCATTACGTGGCCAAAGTACTTCAGTTTTTCCTTTAATATCATTCCCTCAAGTGAGCAGTCTGGCTTTCTTTCCTGGAGTATGGACTGGTTTGATCTTCTTGCAGCCCAAGGCACTCTCAGAATTTTCCTCCAGCACCACAGTTCAAGAGCATAAGCTAACTGCCTCTGGAACTGGAGGTAGCACATAGCCATCAGGACTAGGAGCCATTGATAGCCTCCTCCTCCGGGTTTTCATCTAATCCCCTTTTAAAGCCATCCAAATTGGTGGCCGTCACTACATCTTGAGGTAGCAGATTTCATAGTGTATCTATGCGCTGTGTGAAGAAGTATTTTCTGTGATCTCTCCTGAATCTCCCACCAATCAGCTTCATGGGATACCCCAGGTTCTAGTATTTTGAGAGAGGCAGAAAAATGTCTGCATATCTCCACACCAAATGGTGGGAAAGCACAGAAGAGGCACTGGAGGTTGACAACATCATGTACAGGACCCACAAACATCCATAAGTAACCAATCTCCTTTGCAGGTAGGTATGTAGGAACCCACCCCAGCTCAGGTTCTCCGGGCGCCTGCTGAAATGCTGCCCCTGCAAGCTTGACGAGTCGCCTGCACTCACTCCGGGCCTGTCTGGTGAGCGCCCACCATTTTGCCACCCTTTTTTTGCGAAAAAGGGGACTTAAAAATGTGCATATTTAAGTATGCGCAGCTTGGGACCAGGAAAGCGTAACATGTGCAATACTAGAGGCCCTTATGCGGGCCCTTGCCGGACAGGTCAGGGTGAGTCTGGGAGGACATCAGCAAGGGCAAGCGAGGGCAGGCTCCTGGACCAGCTGTGACAGGGCAGCACAGGGAGGGATGTTCAACTCCCACTTCTGAGGTCAGAATCTCCTCAGAGGGGGGAATCCCAACTATCCTATGGGCCCTCAGGCCATGCTTCGGGGGCTTAAGATTGCTCCCTAAAAGGCTCAGTTTCATTGTCTGGTTCTTATCCTCACTGAACAAAACTTCCCCACAGTATTGGGAAGGAACTCATGGCATTCCGCTGACCTTAACAGTAATACATGACATTTGCACAGCTTTTAGGGGTTCAAAGTGTTCTGTGTGAATGACCTAGTTGTAATCCTTACAACAAGTCAACAACCATATACAAGCTATGTCAGTATTGTTATCCCGCATACTGCCGATGGAAGGGGGGGGGGGAGATGGAGGCTAAGCAAGAGTGGCTTGCCTAAGGTGACCTTGTGAGTTCATGGCAGAAGGAAGGTCCAAACCAGATATTCCTTGATTTGTACCTCAGTTTCATAGACACGAAACTAAACCAGCCCACAAATCCCAACCCTCTTAATCATCAGCCACAGATGACTTCAAGCCCAAACAAGCAACCCCCCTGTCAATTATCCTCCCATCTCTATGCTGAAATCCTCAACAATCCATGTGACAACTGGTCTGCAAGGCCACTTAACATGGATCTTAGATACTGGTAGCCACCACGAGCCAGAAATGGATAGAGTTTGAATACCACCTGTGAAAATCACCAAAAATGCCCCCACCAACTTCAAAGGAAACCACTGGCATTGCAAATGTGGGGGAACAGTGTTATCCCCACTTTAGTTACACCAGGTTGGGAAATAGCTCAAGAAAAAGACAATCTGAAATCAAAGGTGATGTCAGTTCTCCCCCAAGCTGGGACTATTCTTTTTTCCTGACTAATTGCTCCTTGGTGTTCAGTTCAGGCCTGAATATAATAATGTAGCATTTCGGGAGGAAGATGCAACCCAGTAAGCCAGCACTGGAGGCCAAGATGGAGAAGACCTCCACGGCCACCATGTATTTCCCCTTGGTGCTCAGGTAGGTTGGCACAAAGGACACCCAAACACTGCAGAAGACCAACATGCTGAAGGTGATCAGCTTGGCTTCATTGAAAGTATCAGGCAACTTCCTGGCAAGGAAAGCCACAGTGAAGCTGATGAGGGCCAAACATCCCATGTAGCCCAGGACAATGTAGAACATGAGGGCTGAGCCTTCATTGCATTGGACTAGGATCGCATCGACCTGGGAGTGCATGTCCAACTCTGGGAAGGGGGGAGAAGTTGCCAGCCACACAAAACAAATGCCAGCTTGAATAAGAGAGAGAGAGAATATTACTGATACAGGAAGTCTCTTCCCCACCCATTTCCTCACCCTGTTTCCAGGCTTTATAGCTACAAAGGCCAAAACCACAGTGATGGTTTTTGCTAACACGCAAGCAACAGCAATGGAGAAGATGAGACCAAACACTGTTTGCCTCAGAAGGCAGGTCACCTTCCCAGGCCGGCCAATGAATAAGAAGGAGCAGAGAAAGCAGAGCAACAGGGAGGAGGCCAAGATACAGGTGATGCTCCAGTTGTTGGCTTTGACAATGGGTGTATTTTGGTGACGAATGAAGGTGCACAAAACCAAAAGTGTGATCACAGAAATGAAAAGAGCCAAGGAAGTGAGAACTGCTCCCAAAGGCTCCTCATAAGATAGGTAGCTTATGACTTTAAGAATACATTGGTCCTGATTCTTGTTTGGATACTGATCTTCTTGGCACTTCTCACATTGATCTGCATCTGAAAGTGTTGAGCAAAAGCTTTATATTAAAACATATTCTCTGTGTTTAGCTGCAGTCCTTTAATTTGACCTCATTTAACAAATCCACTTTCTTCAGCATCAGTGATAATGGTTCTGTCTGCATTTCCTCTTCCTGGCCCTGTTCATACTCAACACAGTAATATATTTGTATTTCAAGAAAAGTGCTAGGAATTAAAATACATATGAACCTGAAACTCTTCGATTTTTGTGTGATTATCTCTAGAATTCAGATGGGTAAGTGGCCAAAGAACACAAAGATTCCCTATATTTAGCTGGAATTGTTTAACTGGAGCTCATAGAACAAAGTTTCTTCTTCCTTTGTCCACCCCTGTTCATAGTAAACACACTCATATATTCCTATTTAGAGAACCATGATAGGAATTAAAATGTACCTGAAATACAAACTTCTGGGTTATTTTCAAATCATTCGGGATTCCTTCACTTACCCATCTGAATGGAAATCCTCCCTTGGGGGCACGCAACACAATCATAGCAACACACTTGCTTCCCCTGCTGGACAAACCTGCTCTGTCCCGGGTGGCAGCTCTCGACACAGGTGGAAGTGGGCAGCGTCTAATGGAAAGCAGAAGGAAAGCCATTTGGCATGAAAGTAACTTTTCCTGATAGGTGCAGTCCTCAGCTACATCTCTTTTTCTTCAGAACATGGTAAGATTGCAGGACTTTGGTCAGGTCAGCATCTTTGGGCATATGGCAAGACATTTATTCATCAGGAAGGCCCAACGCTTACCACAGACCAGTCATGAAAGTGCTTCTTGCTACCATTGCCACAGACTGCTTGTCCGGTCCACTGTCTCAGCTGGGTGAACAGCTAAGATATTTCATTCCTGCTCATTCTCCTACACTCCCTTTTGGGGAGTTGGGAAGGATTCGACTAACCCAATCCACACTACCGCCCACCCAGAGCAGCCTTCCCTAACCTTAGTCCTTCCAGATGTTTTGACCTTCAGCTCCAATCAGCTGGAGCCACTCTAGCCAATGGTCAGAGATGATGGGAGCTGAAGTACAAAACTTCTGGAGGGACTCAAGTTGGGAAGACTACAGCAACAGGAAAAACAGCAGGAATACATACATCAGTTTCTAGTGAGTGTAGCCTTGATAGTCTCTTGTGGTTAAAAAAAGAGAAAGCCTTCTACAGAGTGAGAGACTAACAAGTCCACTTCATCAGATTCATGCAGTGCTACCATTGATTTCCAATTTCCCATTGGTGCAGAGAGAGAGAGAAAAAAGCAGTGCAATCAGATGGTACTATAACGCAAAAGTACAGCCTCTGGGAATTGCATCATTAGATTAGTCAGCTGGATAGATTACAGTATCATAAATATAATAAAAAAATAAATAAATCAGAAAAACTTGAAAGAGGATTTTAAAAAGTGGTAACTTGCCTACATGAAGATAGCTTATACTGGCATGTCAGCAGCTACCAGAGCAAAATCCACATTCCTAAAAGATACCATAAGGTTTGTCACAAGAAATCCTAATAAGGTGCTAGTGTACTTGTTTAGCCTTCTGGATAAATAAATATCCCTATAAATACAGGGTAGGGTTGGATGAGAAATTCATTTCAGTGCAGTGTTGATAAAAATTTACCAAACTTTGCAAAGATCTCCATATTCAGGACAAAAAGGATTTAAGATTTTTAAAACATGGAATGGGGGAGGAACCCAAACTGACAAACTCTCCAGCCAAGCCCAGGGATCTGAGCTCTTAAAAGTCTGGATATGAATCTCGATGTCTTCAACCATGTTAGTACTTAATTGGGTTGCCACCTTCTTCTTCTCCACATTTTAAACTAGGGGTGGTAGGGGTTCTGGTGGGGGTTTGAAGCTCAGCAATTTTTCACTGGCTTGCCCCCCCCAACACCAGTCCTTGGATCCCCTTGCTTGCCCAACTCAGTCAGGCAAGTGCGTGGCCACCCGCTCCCTCACCAAGCTGTCATTTTGCGTTAAAATGGCAGCTGGGCCTTTTTCGTAAATAACCATCTATGCAAATAGTGGCCATAAAGCGGCCATTTACTCAACATTACAGGTGTTGATGGACCATTTACGTCTGTAATGTTGCGTAAATGGCCACTTCATGGCCACCATTTGCATAAGTGGTTATTTACGAAAAAGGCCCAGCTGTCAATTTTACTCAAAATGGCAGGTCAATAAGGGAGTGGGTGGCCAGGAGCCTCTCACCACCTGCCCACGGACCGCTCAGGGGCTCACCATGTGTGGCGAGTAGGGGTAGGCAGCTGGTGGGAGCCCAGTAAGTGGTGTATCGGCCCAGAACTGGTGAGTTCGCCTATCCCTCCTCTAAACAGCTATATGGCAAGCAGGCACGTCATGATCCTCTTTATGCTGAGAATACCTGTGCTGATTCAATCTGGTGGGTGTAGATGGGTGAGAATTATGTTTCAGTTCATTTTTGATAAGAGTTTACTACAATTCATGAAGTTCATATTGGGAGAGAAAGACCTTGAGATTTAAACAAACAAACCCTGAATTATGGAGAAAGCAAAACAGACAGATTTGCCCAGTCCTAGACAGGAAGTAGACAATCTTGATACCCCTTGTCCTACATATATTTCACCCTCCTGGAAAGCTTATTGAATACATCTGATGATCATGTACAAAAGAAAAGTGGGAAGGGGGGAACAGCAGGGAGAGGCTGAGTAGCTGATCTCCATCACATTAGCTGTGCCCAGGTGTGAAGGTCTGAGGCCTACAGAGGCTAAAGGAAGAAAGGTCAGGCCTAGAGGTCTGGGGTTTTCTGTTGGGAGGGGTAACCCTGAGAGGACTAGTTTCATTTCTCCAGTCGGGTGTCAGTTTCATTTCTCCACTGAAGTTTCCTTTCTTCATGTTTGAAACAATACTTTTGATTTTGAGGGTGGAGGGTATATAAAAAGAGGGAGAGAGCCAGTAAGAGGTAGAGACAGCCAGAGCCTGAAGTGAGAGCAGAGTCTGAAGAGTGAGCAGGAAGAAGCAGCCTAGAAGGGTCTAAGTACAGTTAGGGTACTTTTAGATTTGAAGCAGTAATTTTGGTTGTGAGGGAGGGGTATAAAAAGAGAGTGAGGGAGCCAGTAAGAGCAGAGTCTGGGAGACCAGAGACTGAAGAGGGAGCAGGAAGAAGCAGCCTGGAGAAGTCTAAGTACAGCTAAGGTAAAGGAACTTGTGTTTTGCAACTTTTATTCTCTTTTAATGCCGTTTGTATCACTCAGCTCTATTGTGTAAATACCTTCAGTTGTAATTTGTTTGCTTTAAATCTACTAGTAAACTGTTGTGTTTAAACCCTGGTTCTAGAGTGTCAGTCACCCCACGTCTACAGCCTAAACCCCATGTTGCTGGGAAAGGGAAGTTGCGAAGAAGGAAGGTGGGCCTCTTAAGGAGGCAAGAGATCCTGAAGGAGTTGCTCCGTGGGTCCAGGTCGTAAGAGGAACCTTGACACCATGTTTTGCTGCTAAATCCCAGTACAGAAGATCCTGATGCCAATATCCAGAGTCTGTGCATAAAATATGGTGGTGATGTTGATCACTGTGCTTACCTGACTGAATTTATGATTCCACATAATAGCACTTCCATTCACAATGAACTCTTTCCCTGCAGGAGCCTGGGGGTCCATCCTTCCAACTTGGACTCTCTGAAAGGATTCGTTGGGGAAGGTGACCAAGTTGATGAGATCATATCCCCCTGCCAGGTCCCCATTATCATTGAAAAATATTTCTTCACCAGCACTGTTGTTAAAATGGATGTTTCTCAGAAACCAGTGAAGCTAAAAGGAAGGAGAAAAAGAAATGAATGGGGTCAAACGGCAAGGAACTGGTTAATATCACTGCTATGCAAACCTGACTTTCACTACATATTAGCCACTGAATCATTACCTCCAAAAATGAATCTAAGCATTTGTCATTTCCCAACATTTTAAAATGTCTGTCTAAAGTAGGAAGAAAGATGTCAACTAAGATTAATCAGAGCACCAACACAAACCGACTAACTCCCAGAACACCTCTGGTCTCCACAATGTAGAAAACAAGAATCCTAACATGCTACAATAGGAATTCTGAATGGACTCCTTCAGAGGGTTGTGACCCTGGATTGGGGTTTTGCATACAATGCTTCCTGCCCCCTGCCCAAACTGAGGTAATCAGCAAAAGCACTGTTTACGACAAAATCTCAGCCAGTCCACACAACAGGTTCACTTTCTGGACATGACTGTGCAAGTCCATAATGGACATACAAGCACAGCTTATATCAGAAACCTACTGACTGCGACAGCCGCTTCCAGCCAGAACACAGCTTTCATTGGTTTCAAAGGGGCTGAACATTCTTTTTCAGTCATGGTCTAAGAAAATAAGTCTGCCAATGTGGTTGTCCCTTTTCTACTGTTGATTTATCTACGATTTTGCTTTTCTTATATTTCGAGTTAATTCTGGTATGGTATATTATAATGTTTTGCCATTTCAGTCCTGGAGGTGCAACTACCTGCCATGGCTGAAGTTTCTGGAGATCCCATGTTCTTCCATCTCCGACTGTTTTGTACGTGTCTCTTGATGAATCCACGGCATGGAGAGCATGTGCTACAGCATCGACCGCATTGTAGATATTGTAGCTCTGGCCAGACATCCCTGTTTCAAACACAGATCCAGGGAGGCTCCCCAGCTTCTCCTTCCCAGTGCAGTTTCTCTTGTTTGCGACATAAAGGTTATACATAGGGAAGGAACAGATAAACGCACTGGACCAGAATTGATGGATGAAATAAAAAGTGGACTGGAAAGGATTGATCCTCTCCACAAAATCTTGAAATCCTGGCACCACGTTTGTATGGAGGGTGAAGGACAAGGTGCCATTGAAAGATTTAGTGGTGAATTTCCCCCCAGGTACTAAAGCAGTGAAATCCCATTCAGCTGTTGTGATCCACACTCTCTCTGTTGGATTCATATAACCAATTTCCTTGGAGTATAAAACTAGCCGTAAAGCTTCCAGAGACTGACTGTCTCCATACACAAGAATCACATTGATTTCACTCAGTGTGAGAGTTGATTGAATTGGTCCCAATTTTTTTTGAAGTATTTCATCTGGTAAAAATGCTGTTACTGTTGGGATCATGTGCATCCAAGCAACGCAAAGATTGTTCTCCAAGAGCCTTGGTCTCAGCGTTCGGAAGAAGGTTTCCCCACTGTCATCCTCTGAAACAATGATGCCGATCCAGTTCCATCCGAAATGCTTGAGTAGCCCAACAATCCCGACATACTGAGGACCTTCACTTGGGACCATCCGGTAGAAAGAAGGAAAGCGAGTTTTGTCCCTCAGTGCTGGATCAAAGGCGCCATAGCTGAGCTAATAGGAATGATACGATACCTTCAGGATGGAGAAAACCATCACGTCGTTCTTGACCCAAACTGACTCCATCCAAACATTTGCCAACATCTCAACCTCATTCAATATACTCTACTCTTAAACATTGTGGTCTCTAACGGTCTAATCTTAAATTTCCTAGCAAACTCACCTGGTGTTATCAATACTCAGGCTGCAAGTAGATTCTAAACAGGATGTTGAAGCAACTAGCTTTCATGGGCATCCACAGGAAGGGCCAATGGGGGGCAGTCGCCGCCCACCCCAATGACCCATTATCTCCAGATTCCCAGCTTTCATGTTTTTAAAAAGCAAGCCTCTTGCTCTTGTAGAACCTGAGATATGCATAGACACTCTGCCCATTTGGTTTGTAAGCAAATATAGCACCTCCCACCTTTCATCGGTTTGAGCAAATGAATGAAGTCATAGCAGCGTCTGACACACCCTCTGTCTGCAGAATTAACTTCCTGGTTCATTGGAAAGCCTTTTGGTGGGTCTTTCCTTGTGGAAAAGTGATTACTGCCTCAAAAGATCAATGCAGAAATCCAGGCTTTTAGTGTAGCTCTGTAGTGTGTCTACCCCCACCCCCAAAATAAAATGTTGGAGGAAGGACAGCAGTTCATGATCTTTCGAACTCAGCTCTTAATTAATATTTTTCTGAGTTTGTAAACAGTATTTTTTTTAACTGGCATTGCAATGCTCATAAAGTTCATCATTATTACATCTACATTACAGGAGTCATGGCTGTAACTGACTGTGGGTTACTCCAGCCCTGCAGAGTAGCTCAGTGTTGCTATTCCCATTTAGGGGTGTCCAGCATGGGGAAATCAAGCCCTCTTGGGGTTCGATGGCTCCCCCCCGAGACCCTGGCTCAGCTTGCTTTAGTGAGCCAAGCCACAGGCTCCCCACCAGATGCGCTGTGTGCAAACAGCTCCTGTGCGCAAATGGGTGCTTCGCACAAATGGCTCCTTCTCCCCCTCCCAGGGCTGATGAGGGGGAGAAGGAGCCATTTGCACATGGCAGCAGCGGTGCCAGGGGTAGTCTGTGGATGGCAGTGGCAGGGACTCGCACTACTGCCCCTGCCAATGTCAGCAGCACTGCCGCCCCCATGTGCAAACCTCTCGTGCTCTCCCTCCCAATACTGGAAAGGAGAGTGTGAGGGGTTTGCGCATGGTGGTTGCGGCAGGGAGCGGGCAGCACCAGCAGGAGTTTCTACCTCTGCGACCTGCCACAAGTACCACCGCCACCGCGTGTGAGGGCTCCTTCTCCTCTTCCTGGGCCCCAGGAGGGGGAGAAGCAGCCATTTGTGCACAGGCCGTGGAAGGAGATGGGAAGTCTCACACACAGCAGCTGCCTGCCGTGCGCAAAATGGAGGATGAGAGGGGAGCAACAGCCCCCTCTCATCTTCCTGCCCCACTGCTGTGCCTCCACTACAGCAGCAGGGGCAGGAGGATCAGAAGGGAGCCAGTTTTGATACAAGCAGGAGCTTGCCCTGTGCTGACGTTAATCTAACATGAACACATACCTGTGGCATCTTGTAGGCATTGAAGATGTCGGCCATCTGGATGGAGTTTTGAGAGGTGAGTGCTCCAACGACAGCCATCAATTTCTCTTTCCTGCCACAGTTATAATTGATGGGATTCCTCTGTCCTGGGAAGAGAAGATCCAGAGTGGCCCAGCAGTTTCGCCCTGGATCAAATGCACTGTCATAAATCTTGGAATCGAGTGTGGCGTTGGGTAAAAATTTGGGATTCTTGTTGATCTCATGAATGGCAAAAGTAAAGGCAAGCACATGCTGGTAGTTTTTAGGGATCATGCTGCAATGAAAGGGCTATATAATTTTAAATCAAGTATGTTGCATCTTGCATTATGATTCACTCATCTAACTAAATAGGAAGATTATAGTAATAATACCTAACAACAACAACATTCATTCATTGTTTCTCATCACAGCCTTACACAGAGACAGAAAGAAATCCATAACTAATAGAACCAGAGTAAAAATCCAAATCAGTATAAAGCATAATCAGCAGAACAATAGGAAGAAGAAAGGGGGGAGAGCCAGGACGGGGGAAGCCTCTCTTATTGGTTGAGCAGCCCCTGCCAGTCAGATGACAGTCACCCCAGCCTCCCACCCCCCAGAAGTATGTTCTGTGAGATGACTTAGAATGGCACAAAGCACTCGTGGATCCCTGCCCGGACCAAAACCGGCTCCATGAAAAATTTGGGTAAGCCACTCCTTCCTTCTCCTTCCATTGTCATGGAGACACCCCCATAATCTCTTTTCTTAATGCAGTATACTGGATTGTTGTGAAGATATAATGTATCTCTGAAATATTTATTTATTTATTTATTTATTTATTTATTTATTTATTTATTTTCATTTCTGTACTGCCCAATAGCCGAAGCTCTCCTTGCAGATATAGCATAACATACAATGAAATAAATGACTAGATCCATGTGGCTCACATTTGCAGGGTAAATTTCAGTTTTTCTCACCTTGCTCTTCCAATGCCCCACTCTCTTTCTGCCCAGTGAGTGAACTACTGGGAATCTTTCTCATCCACCTCTCTTTTCCTCCCAGCTTGTCTGCAGGGGTATTGCTAAGTACCCAGAAGATCAAGCCCAGAGAAAAATTATTGCATACAATTGGCATATGCCTGTTCATAGGCGTATATGAAAATTTTGATTTACTAGAATTTAAATTTTACAAAGGCAAGCCATCAAAATCCAAATTCTTCCATTTGCACCCCAAAACTGTTCCTCTTCAAAACAATTCAATTCCCCTTCCGTAGGGATGGAGGACCCAGGGATGCCCCCAAACTGAAATTCTCCAAACTTTGCTTGCAAGCTTGATTTAGCTTGTTCCCATTCTTTTTTGCGACCATTTGTTGTTGTTGTTCATTTGAATGGGGAAAGTTGTGCATTTTTCAGAAGTTGTGCATTTTTCAAATTGTGCATTCACCAAGAGTTTCCTGTTTTTAAACAGGCATTTTTTTAAAAAGTGCACATTTTGTGAATGCAAGCACAAGTTCAGGAATCTGTGAACATTTGCAGAGAACATGCACTCCTGTTTGCATTCAGGGCTATGAACAGGGCGTTTTGAGTGATGTGCAAACTGAAATGAAATTCTCAGACATCCCTGCCCTTCCATGACTCCCATTTCACCTCAAATGTACTATCATCATTTATTTCCACAAATTAATATCCTGCCCAATATAACCCTCCCCCAAATCAGTCCCCCCCTCAGTTCATTACCAAGATCACTTACTCCACAATGCAGTGTTAACAGAGACCCTCTTTAATAAAACTGCAGTTTGATGGCTGTTATGAGGGACGGAGCTGTCTGGTCTGTCAAAAGAGCAGGGAAAGGATCCACAGACACTTAGCAGCTCAGGGGCAAAACTAATGGGGTGTGGAGAAGGACAAATCACCCCCTTGTGCATGTCAGGCTCCTGTTTTGATTAGGCTATAATGTACAAGGTTTTGGTTCTCAGGCACTGAGTGTGTGTCCAAGGAGAGGCACCATTTCCTGAGAGGAGGTGCCCATGAGGAGAATTGATGAGGGCTTCAAGACCAGGAAAAGCTGTTTCCACACTCAGGGTCCATGACAGTCCCTGGATTGTCAGAGAAGCACCTCAGGAACAAAGCAACTGGATGAAGAACCATCTGTTCAATGATGGGATAATAAATAACATTAACGATAGGGATGGGGGAGAAATCCTCCACGGACCCCAATGAGGCTGGATTCAGAAGACCCTGGCCTCCAGAGTGCGTGGAAGATCAGAAGACTTACCTTGGCCTCCTGGAAGAATCCTCGCCAGCCGGATCCTCCCTGCCAGCTGACTCCAGAGCACCAGTGATGCGGCCGCTATTGCTGCATCGCTGGCTGGGCTGATTGATTGCAAACGCAAATGGCGTCCGCTATGCCATTTGCGGCCATAAAGGTCTTAGTTTAAGCTAAATGCAGCCATTTACAGCTTTTAAAATAATAAAACTGAGTGTAAAACTCTGCTTTCTTTTTTCCTTTCTGAATCTTCTCCATTTTTCCTTTTGCATTAATGAATTACATATTAATAAGGAAAATAATCATGTGTGTTTCTTTTGGTCTGAGGGTCTGCATGTGTGTGTATGGGTAGGGCTGGTGGGTTGCTTTTTCTTTTTGTTACCCCTGACATGCACAAGGTGGTGATTTGTCCATCTCCACACCCCGTTAGTTTTGCCCCTGGCAGCCTTTGGAGAGATTGACAGCTGACTCTGGAAGTCTGAATTGACCATGATTTCTTGAAAGAAAGAAAGAAAGAAAGAAAGAAAGAAAGAAAGAAAGAAGAATCCTATCATTGGCTCCATAACATCTAAGTAACTATGTTTCTACCTAAATCAGGGGTTAGGGAACACACAGGCTACAGGCTGCATGTGTCCGTCCCCCACGACTTTTTTTTTGCAACACACACACTGTGATCCCCTTCCAAGACTGCTGAAATTGCAGTAATTTGCAGGGAAATAAGGCACAACGGATCATTCTTGTTTGCAAGATGAATCATGCTCTTGGAAACATGATTCTGCTTGGAAACAAGGCACATGCAGGGAAACACACCTTGTTCCTCTGCAAAAATGCCATAATTTTGGATGCGGCAAATTCGGCAGTGGTGAGTGCGGGGTAGGACCACCCCTGGAAGATTGCCCACCCCACGTCCAACAGTGCTCCTGCAGAAAAGAAAAGTACTATATAGGGCAGTTTGGATGTGCACTTAAGGATTCTTCCCACATGGATGAATGTCTGACCTCTGCTCCCAAGCCAGCTCAAAAAACAATTTCGTCAATTGAGATATAGAAAAGTTTAAGGAAGAACCAGATCTGACCTTGACATGCTAATTGTTCTGGTTTTACAGGGTAGAGTGGAAGAATATTAGTCTGAATGAACACCATCGTGGCTTCAAAAAGAAAAGAAGAGCGAAGAAAGAGAAAAGACGGTGCTTAAAGATAGCAATTTAGTTTTTGAAGTGAAGAACCATCACTGGGTCCAGTACAGAACTTTTCATATGAGAGAGTAAAAGGAAGGAAGGAAGGAAGGAAGGAGAGAGAGAGAGAGAGAGAGAGAGAGAGAAAGACAGACAGACAGAAAGAAAGAAAGAAAGAAAGAAAGAAAGAAAGAAAGAAAGAAAGAACTTACTAAGCATTTCTTGCAGTGGAATAACTTGGGTGTTTTGTAAACTCCTGTGTAACAATGTTAGCAAGTGCCATGGACACAAATTGGCCAATGAACATCTCATCTGAAGGTTTATATGAATGAGATTGGACTGTTGACCTCCAGCTATGTATGGAGCTGGAGTTCAAACTCCTGCTCGAAGAATAATATAACAGTAGCAGCAGCAAAATCAGATGGACAGATTTGGACAAAGCTCCAACAAGACCCGTTCATGATCACTTATTGCCATCATCATCAATATCAGTCCTGGCAGAAGATACAGAAAAGCTTCAGTTGACAGAGCTGTGCCTGCCTCAAATTAATCTCCCAGATTATGGTGGAGCAAGTTGTTCAGACGGGAGTCTTTATAGACCGAATGTCACATCTAACAGTAGAAATGGGCTGTTTGAGGTATCAGTTGTTTTTTCCCATGGGGACCTCTGATTACCTGTGGGGCTTCCAACATCAGCAATGCCAAACACATTCATTTTAAAAATTACAGGGCACATCATCTGCTTTCTCCAAGTCCTCAAGTCCCAGTACAAGGAAATAAAATGTGTTGGTCATATCTCCATATAGGGCTTGCCCTGCTTAATCTTGGGGCAGGAAATATTATACAAAACTCTGTTGGGGTGAAGCAGTCGATTGGAGACTTGGCCTAACTGTCTGAATAGATACAGATTGGCATAGGACCAGTGGAGAGAAGGTGGATGGCGGAAGTCCATTCTACATCCCTAGCCTGGTCAAGCTCACCTGAATCTGCCTTCAGCTGAGTCAGCCCACTAGTGCATCTATCCCAGTACTGACTAGTAAAGATGCTCTAAGATCTCTCCCTGCCATTGAAATTGGCATCCTTCTAACTGAGCCCTGCTACTAAAACTTATGGTCCCTGGAGCTAAGGACACTGTTCTGAAACGAGGCTGGAAGCTAGACTGGAATGTATCTCAATAATCAGTGTCATCTAAAACTCACTGGCCCTCACAGGATGCCTTGCATTCCAAGATCTTGCTCAGAAATGGTAGATTCAAAACTGGGTGATCATTCTTCATAGCCTAGGGATCTAGGCAGGCCTTTTTCAACAGTGGTTTTATTACTGCCTCCTTTAGGAATGCTGTAACTATGTATCCCTTAATGAGTCATTGACCACTCCTGATATTCATGTTGTATGCCCAGCCCTGGAAGACCTCTCTAGCCAGCAAGAGCAAGGACCTAAAGGACAAGTGATAGGCCTCAGTCCTCGAACCAGCTTGCACAAGCTGAGAAGTATCCATAGCTACAGGACGAGCGGGTGCCATGGCTACATCCATCTCCATTTCTTTCAGAATGGTGGCATCCAAGTTGGAGAAAATATAAATAATTGTATCTACAAATGTAACACAATGGGCCTATGTGTGTGTGTTGAACTATACGAAGCAGACTCCTGACCACCTGAAACAGCTCTATTGGCAAATGTTGTGCAGACACAGTGATGGGGAAGAAATAAACTCCCCCCTACACACCAAAGTCACATCCGCAGAGTAGGCCCTAAAAGCGTCATATTTTTAGTCATATTTGCTTCAGTTTTTACACCAGCTGCATTCTACTTGTTGACCTTGCTGTTTCCCAGCTCCTCAGAATACCAAGGAGCCAATATGACTCTATTGTTTGGCTGAGCACATTAAGGAGTGATCATACGTCATTCGCGTCCCTGTTCCTTCACACGATAGGCTACGTAAAGATTTACGTTCCCTATCACGTCAAAGAGCAGGGACACAAATGGAGTCTGCTGTGCTTGACGCCATTACTGTGTGCAGTTCGTCAGTCCAGCCAGCGATACAGCAATGGTGGCCATATTGCTGGAGCTTCGGAGCCGGCGGTAGGCAGGATCCACCAGCAAGGACTTCACGGGGAAGGTGGAGGTAGGAGATCCGATTCTCCATGGACTTCAGATGGCTGGATTCAATAGAATCCAGCCTCACTGGAGTCTGTGGAGGATTTCTCCAACATCCCTAGAGTCATCATAGGATCCCCTACCCACATATCATTTTATTCCATTCCAGGTTAGATGAACAAACCCAATGTGTGCCCTGCCACATGTATTGGGCCAGATATTATTTGAGACAGGCCCATGCCTGGCATGGTGGCCATGAAGTTCTGAACCAATCCACACAAGGCAGCCTTGGCATGAATGTTAAAGTTGCCTGAGACGATAAGTCTTGGAGGTCTCCGCATCTCCTCTGAGACTACCTCCATTTCCACACATCGATTTCCATCCACATGTTCTCTGGCTTAGATTCTCCCCTATGGCTCAGAGGAGGACTCAGAGGGGAAGGAGGTTTCATCCAGTGACCTATCATCTACTAATCGGGGATCTTCCAGGCCAGAGGATGTAGCTTTAGTAGTCTACTCAGATTCAGAGGGCACCCCTCCAATACAATCTTCATTGCCAGTAGGACTAGGAGCCAGCAGCTGCAGAATCAGAAAATGGTCCTTTAATAAGTAGACAGCTCCTTAGAGCGAGCAGAGTTAACACAGGTCCAGACCTGCCAGCCCTCAGGTTTCAGAAGGCTTTGGCATGTTGCTGAGACAACAGCTGTTCCTGAGTGAGTTCCAGCCAGCATAGATCTGGCCAGAGTGCTAAAAGACCCTGTCCTGCCTTCCTGCATAGCTGGACCTGACTCCGCCTTGTCCTTCCAGTAAGTGCAACTGCTTCAGGGTGGCTCCCCTGGGAACTTTGAGCCAAGGCAGGACAATATCAGCAGAGTACATACAGGGGTGCAGGACCACAACCGCTGCTTCCACCCCTGAACACAATGCAATGAGAGTTCCTTTGTCACAGATTCTAGAAGGTCTGTTATCTCAATAACTACAAGAATTGCCATATTTACATACAGGCCCAGTTCTTCTGGCAGTGTCAGATCCGTGACTGGGCAGTCCCACTGGAGGTGAGGCCTCATATAACTGAAGCCTCCTCCATCCAAAGACAAGCAATATGGTTTTAAAATGCACGTAGGGAAGCTAAACTTAAGGTGAGAGGATTCTAGCCCAAACATCAATGTAACAAGCTATTTTCATGATGGGGGGAATAATGTAGAACGGAAGTTCATTCGGTTACGTCAGCCTCCACCTGCAATCCCAAATTGTACAGTCCAGACACAGAGGTTTGCCACCTCATCTGGTATTTGGTGCACAATGAGATTAGGGTTCTGAAGGCAAGAAGGGGAGGTTGTGATTTTTTCTTCTTTTTCTTCTGGTTACAGAAGCAGGACTATCACCAAAGAGACATCTAGACTCCCCTTCCTTTATTCCCCCCCCCTTGAGAAGATTTTGTGCAATGAGGCCAGAGGTTTTCTTTGAATAACGAAGCACATCTTTTCATGCTTAAACAAGGACAAGTTTTATTTTATCAAAGCCAGAATGATCCATGATCTCAGATACAGAAGAAAACCATCCAGAACATGTTGTTGTTCAGTCGTTCAGTCGTGTCCGACTCTTCGTGACCCCATGGACCATAGCACGCCAGGCCTTCCTGTCCTGCGCTCTCTCCCGGAGTGTGCTCAAAGCTTGCTAACTAAATGCTGTAGGAGGAGGGTTCGGGATTTGGCCGAGTATGGGGCTCCTTTAAGTGGACCCTTCAAAGGCCAGAAGTCCTGAGCTTTGCCAGATGTGGTTGCTAAATTATGCAGACACCAACTTCTTTCCCCACCCCCTTGAACTATACAATCTAGGCTGGAGATAGTGATGTAATTGTCAGGTGTGTTTTCACAAGCTGATCAGAGTGTTCCAAGTATGCTTATCTGAGTCACCATGGGGAGAGCCAGAAAGGCAGCAGGATGTCAAGAAGAAGCTGCAGCCCTACAGCAGGAAAAGTAGCAAGCAAGGAAATCATGCAAAGTGAGGTGAAGGATCAGAGGAGGGTGGAAGGAAGCCCAAAGGGAGCAGGGTGGACATTTTAATCTCTAGACAGACTGAAGGTCATCTAAGGCAGATCTAAATTCATTAACATTCCACATCTTTTACAACCTAGGCCTACGTTTTTGCCTGAGACATTCAACGATGTGGGAGCCGAACAAATCTAAGAAATCCCAGAAATTCAACTGGTTTTCCATTCTTACACTGAACTTCAGTTATTCCAGTGATGCCTTCACCAGGGAAAGTGAGGTCATGAGCCATCATAACAGGAAGTCAGTGAAAGGGGAGATGAGTGTCGATGATCTCCAGTGACTGGTTTGCCATCAACGGTGCAGATGTCTTGAAGCTGCTCTTCTGAGGCATGAATGATGTAAGTGTGAAAGATTCCAAAGGCAATGCATCTCTTGGTCAGAATCATCCTGCAGTAGACATTGTCATTCCAGGCATTTGTCTTTGGAAAATCAACATGATGTAGTTTGAAGTATTCATAATCACGGAAAGCTTCCACCCCTACCATCATCCAAGTGAACACCAGTAGCAGCCGTAATAGACAAAGCCCCTTTGCAGCCATGGCTCGCTGTGTCTCTTCCTAATTATCTCTGAACAAATGAAAAAGAAAATCTTGTGTGTGTGTGTGTATGGGAGGGGGGATAGGTAGAATTCATTACTTGTTTTCCCCACCAACATATTGCACTATTTATTTATCACACATATATCCCATCCTTCCTCCAAAAAGCTCAAAATGGCCTAATTACATTGTCTTACCTTCACAACAGTCACTGAAGGGGCCTTTGTTAGGAGACGGAATTGTCCAAGGTTGGTATGGAGTTCAACTGATACCACTGCAACCAACCTCCAACTATCAATGCTGTAGTCACTTATTTAGGATTTTTGCTTAGCTCTCCTACCAAGAAAAGACACTCAAACCGGGCCAACTGCAGAATGGGGTATTTGGTCAACAAGATGGAATCTTTATGGCATGCAGCTATGCCCCTCCATGCCCCTCAAGTCTTGACTGGTGCTTGACTGCCCCCCCACACACACACACGCATATTCTGGAGGACACATTTGGGAGAAGTTTATCCTTCCCTTTCATCCAACTAGGTCTCTCTTTCTGGGCCAGATCATACTGTTTCCCCTGGGAGACCTGGCATTATTCAACAGCATCTTGAGACTAGGGGGCACTGCTGAAAGGCCACCACTGTTAACCAGGCTGGGGGATGTTCTGTCAGGTAACATGGCACATAGATGTTGAGACTGGTTTCTCCACCACCATAACAGCCTCTGTGCATGACTACTAAAAAAAAAAGGTTTAAAACTCTGCAAAGGTCTATCCAGTATTGCACACTAGAGGCTCATTGAAGGGCTAGAGGAGGGGAGGGAAACCTCGGGCCTGTGGGCCAAATCCAGCTCTCCTGGAGCCCCAAGCTGAGCCTTCAGGGCTGCCCAGGCAGCTACGCCCCTTCACCTGGCCAACACCACCAATCCCCCCACCACAGATGGTTTGTTCGTTTCCAGCCATTTGCACGTTTTTCCCCTTTCTAAAAACTTGAAATGCCTCTCCTTGGATTTACTTACTGGCAGTAAGCGTTGCAAGCTAAAGTATGCTGGTAGTTTTGTGTTTGGGGCTCCATCCCTTTTGCTTTAGACCTCACTCATCACTGGAACAAAAGAACTTCCCCAAAATTGAATTCAGCCCTTGAACCAACAGCATTTCTTTACACCCCTGGACTACATCTTGACTAAACCTAATGATGAAGTGGTCATCAGGGTTCAACTGATCTTTGTTGTTGTTTGTTTGATCACATTTTTAAATGGAAATACAAAAAAGGCTCTTAACCACTCAGCCCAAACACACCATCCTGTCTGTATGTTAATAAAGGAAAAAGCGGAGGGAGATGAGCATCCAAAGTAAGTCACAAAGGAGAGAAACAGGTTCTCAGGATGCAAAATAGTTTAGTAACAAGAAGCCCAATGCGTTTCCACCTGTTATTCTCCCCAATAGAATGTTGGAAAGAGTTCACACCTTTGCGCAAGAAACCTTCCTCTTACCAGACGTAATATAGTTCTGTCACACAGAGTAGTGGGCCAAGTGTCCCCTTCTGCTGGTATGTTTCTGAGAGTATCCTTTAGACACAGGTGCTTAATATACAGGTAGACCAGCTGGACACCATGGGATCTTACACACAAATGAGGCCGGATGTCCTGGAGGAGATGCCAAGCCTCAGAACATGCCAGCAGGTGATGGCGATGAATCACAGCTGTGTGGAACACATGGAATGACAAGATGTACTTGCCATGACCATAAATTCTATGAAATGGCTGCTGGTTCCTGTTGTACTTCTGGATTCCTCCCTGTCTCTGAATCTCTGTATATGAGCTCAAGAAAAGACAAGACAAACCACCTTTTCCTCTGAGGTCCATGTTCCAGCTGATGTGAGTATCATGTGCATCAGATATGAATGCCACCATCTCCAACCATCTCTGTTTACCAGGAAGACCCCCAGTTTATGAGTCTACATCCCTGAAAATTCACATCCCTTTGCCCTCTTGCCAGTCCGGGAGTGGCATGGTCATTTTAAAAAGGTTTTTTTTTTCTTTAAAACAGCATTGCTTTAAACAAAGAGTTTATTGCTCAGGCACACCTAAGACAGCCTTCTTTTGGGAAGCCCCTAGGAAGAGGAAGTGTTTCGGCTGAAAGTAAACAGAGACAGAGGATTTCAATTTAAAAAGAACACCCGCAAACAAGGCAGTGAGCACAATTCATTTTTTAAAAAACCTTACATATTTATTATCAGAATATACTACACTGCATTTTTATTTATGAAAATTTTGCGACTCTTTGCGGACGATGAAAAAAAAGCCGCATGACTGCTGGCTCCGCAGGACCTCGTGGTGCCGTTCCGCAGAGGATTCCGTGGCACGGACCGAAGGGAGTTCGATCCCATTTCAGTCCATGGCAGAATTCTCTGACATCCCTACATACGAGTTTTGCCCCCAAAAGGTTTGTTTAATGTCTGCAAAACCTGGAGCTGTCCCAAACATGCTAGTACTCCCCTCCTATGTCTCAGAGGCCCCAATAGCTGACTGGATTCACTTTTAGTCAGAAGTACATGGCGTGTTGTTCAATGCAGTTGAATCCTGAGTAAACATGGATAAGATGACCCAGTTGCACAAGAGTAGATCTAGGCATGAGGCACCGTTCTGAGGCATCTGAGGTTGCACCGAGGGGGTGAGGGCAGAGCCAAGAAGGAAGAAGAGTGGCCTCTCCTCCTCGCCTCCTCCCAGCCTCTGCTGTACTTTGTATTTCCTTGTCAGCAGAAAAGTCGGACTGAAATGGGTTTGAAGAGTCATCTGGAATGAATAAAGTATTGCTCAGCCTGTTCCTCTAAGGAGACGTGCCTACTCCCTTCCTTCTCCTTTTTTCTCTCCATGCTCTGTTTTCTTTCCCGTTTTTCAGCACAAGCACAGAGCTGCTAAAAGCTGACTACGAAGGTTGGAAAGGCCATTTCAGGGCTGGCATCTGGATCTGAGGAAAGCTGGTTATACAGAAAAGAACTTTGTGTTGTTTTTAGTGGGACATAATTCCTCAATAAACTTCCTGCACTTAAGTAAGTTAGGGGCAAGATGCAAACGGCTTTAGTTGGGGAAAGGAGAACTGGAGAACACTTTGTACAATGAAGAATGCTATGGCTACATTTCCTTACTACTAATAAGAAACTATTCTCCTCTGTTTGAGCATTGGGCTCTGCCTGTGTGATGTAACGAGGTCTCTCTAAACATTCCAGCTGACAGTGGCCACTTTGGTTTCCTTATGCCAACTCCAATCCTGCTTCTCCTCCCTTCATGGCTGAACTTGGCTTGCTTGCATGCGGGATTTAGTGAGGGGAAGAGCTAGCAATCTTCATATACCACCCTTAATCGTAATAGATTCCAGGGCAGATTGCAACACAGTTCAAACCACAGATCACCACTTTAAAAACAAAACAAAACAATTGTCCCCACTGGATGTCTTGGAATGGGGGGAGGGAAGAGGGTGATATTTAAAAAAAAAAAAATTAAAGAAGTGATGAATTGCTATATACCTCTGCATGTTTCCAGAAGGCAGGGAGTATTACTTGCAACCCAAATCTTATGTTTCCTACTGAGTACCTTTCTCTATAATGAAAACATGGAGGTACCTGGTACCTTTTGACCTGAGGTTCCAGGTATCTTTCCCAGCACCTGTGTTGTGTGTCAATATTTTCAGAGTAGAACTCTTTCTTTCTTTCTTTCTTTCTTTCTTTCTTTCTTTCTTTCTTTCTGTATTAAAGGAAACACATCTTTAAAGTATAAATGATTTCTCTGTTCTGCTGTTCCTTCTTATTTTACTTCTTCTTAGGGCAGGCAATATTTGATGCCCTATTTGATGGCCTGCCCTCTTTACCTTGGCTGCAGGTTTGCTTTCCCTGGTCCTGAACCTGAGCAATTGGGTCATAGATTCATAGATTCATAGATTCATAGAATAGTAGGGTTGGAAGGGGCCTACAAGGCCATCGAGTCCAACCCCCTGCTCAATGCAGGAATCCAAGTCAGAGCATCCCTGACAGATGGCTGGCCAGCCTCGTCTTGAAGGCCTCCAGTGTGGGAGAGCCCACCACCTCCTCAGGTAATTGGTTCCATTGTCGTATTGCTCTTACAGTGAGGAAGTTTTTCCTGATGTTCGGCCGGAATCTGGCTTCCTGTAACTTGAGCCCATTATTCCGTGTCCTGCACTCTGGGATGATCAAGAAGAGATCCTGGCCTTCTTCTCTGTGACAACCTTTCAAGTACTTGAAGAGTGCTATCATATCTCCCCTCAGTCTTCTCTTCTCAAGGCTAAACATGCCCAGTTCTTTCAGTCTCTCTTCATAGGGCTTTGTTTCCAGTCCCCTGATCATCTTTGTTGCCCTCCTCTGAACCCTCTCCAGTTTGTCTGCATCCTTCTTCAAGTGTGGTGTCCAGAACTGGACACAGTACTCCAGATGAGGCCTAAGCAGTGCTGAGTAGAGGGGAACTAGTACTTCCCGGGATTTGGAAGCTATGCTTCTATTAATGCAGCCCAAAAGAGCATTTGCCTTTTTTGCAGCCACATCACATTGTTGGCTCATATTAAGCTTGTGATCGACAACAATCACAACAATCACTTACCCATCTGGATTAAAATTCTCCCTTGGGGGCACTTGATGCAATCATAGCAACACACTTTCTTCCCCTGCTGGATGAACATGCTCTGTCCAGGGTGGCACTGGCAGCTCTCAGCACAGGTGGAACTGGGCAGCATCTAATAGTAACCACAAGGAAGGACATTTAAGATAAAAATGAGCATGGTTTCCTTCATTGCTGTAACTCTCAGCTAATCTCTTTTTCTTCAGAACAAAATGACATCTTACAGCTTCCATCAGGTCAGCATCTTTGGGAACAGGCCAAGATGCCAGTGTATCAGAAAGGCGCAGCACTGATCCCTGATGAAGGTGATTAATGTTACCGCCCCTAATGAAGATCCAGTTTTTGGTTGCATCAACGGAAGTATAGTTTCTAAATGATGGGAAGTCATAGTTCCACTCTGTTCTGTGCTGGTCAGACCTCAACTGGAATATTGTGCCATTTTCTGGATGTCATACTTTAAGAAGGATGCAAATAAATGGAATGAGTTCAGAGAAAGGCAACAAAGATGATCAGTGGCTAGAAATTTAGTGCTATAAAGAAAGTGTGAAGGAACTTGTTATGTTTAGGATAGGGAAGACCAAGGGGGATATGAGAGCACTTTTCCAGTACCTAAAGCATTGTCACAGAGAAGAGGGCCACATCCTGTTCTCTGTCATTCAAGACTGTCGGGCAAAGAAATAACCGGCTTCAGTTACAGAATGGCAGCTTTCGGTTGAACATCAGGAAAAAATGTCCTAATGGTCACAGTGGTCAGATAATGGAAACAATTTCCTAGGGAGATGGTGGATTTCCATCTCTGGAGGTATTCAAGCAAAGACTGGACAGCCATCTCTCAGGGATGCTTTAAACTGGATTCCTGCACTGAGAGGGGGGTTGGACATGATGGCATGAAGGGGTTTCCTGCATGCAAAGCATGCACTATACGACTGACCTCTCCATCCCCTCTCCATGGACATAGACTCTCCCCTGCAGAAAAAAAAAATTAAGCAGTGTAGCCAGGTGGTAATGCAATGCACAGCTACACCTTGTGAGAAATCATCACTGGATTAGTCAGCCAGATCAATGTGTTTTAGCACTGGGTCTCTTTTGCCCAAAGAGATTCAAACCTCAAAACTTTGAAAGAGGATTTCTAAACTATGGAAGGTATTATTGCCAATATGAAGATAATTCATACTGATGTGTCAGAAATCAGAGTTAATTCTAAATTGTTGAAAGCTACTGTAATTTTTGCCACCAGAAATCTCATTGAAGCGCTAATCTAATTTGCTTGCCCTTCTGGAACTTGTCAACAAAGAGAGGAATAGGGATGGGGCAGAATTTAAGTTCAGTTCCATTTTGTTAAGAATTTACCAAAATCTACAAAATTTGTTATATTTGCAACAAAAATAATTGGAGTTTGTTTGTTTGTTTTAAGACGGGGGGGGGGGAATTCAAACTGACAGATTCATCCATCAAAGCCTAAGGTTTTGAGTGCTTAACTCCTCAAACTCTCGGTCTGAATCCCTGTTGTTTTTCCTTTCAGGCTCATCATCTTTAACAACCGTGTGAGAGCCAGACACATCATGGTCTTCTGTATGCTGGGAATAGTCGTGCCTTTTTAATTTGGTTGGTACAGATGGGTGAGAAGTTTGTTTCTGTTTGTTTTTGATAAGCATTTACCAAAATTTGCAAAGTTCATACTGGGGAGAGAAAGAGCTTGAGATTCTTTTTTAAAGACATGAATGTGGGAGACAGTGAAACTGACAGATCTGCCCATTCCAAATGAGGAAGCAGTCATTACTGACGATCTTGAGGCCCTTTGTGCCTGAGGCTGGGAAGGAGAAGCTGGGGATCCTCCCTGGATCTGCATTTGAACTGGTGATGTCTGGCCAGAGCTACAATATCTACAGTACTGTCTATGCTGTAGCCCATGCTCTCCATGCCATGGATTCATCAAGGGACAAATACAAAGCAATGGGGGATGGAGGCACATGGAGACTCTGGGAAGTTCAGCCATGGCAGGTAGTTGCAGCTCTAGGGCTGAAATCATTTTGTTTCCCCTTGTTATATCTAGACAGCTGAGCAAGAATGAATCTAAGGAGAATGATGGACAACATCCAGCCTGTAAACATATTGGCAGCAGGCCATGTATCAATGACACATAGACAGCAGACCCTGCGACGCACCCAGATGCCTGCTCTGTTTCCGTATCTACTCTGGCAACGCTATTACAGGACCTAATAGCGTCACCCACAGTATTCAGCTTTCATTCAGTTGCTCATCTTCCCATGTGATACATGCCATCAGCTGTCAGCTGCTCTTCTGCATGCAAAGGGCAAACAGGCCAGTCTCTTTGGAAGATGATAAATGGATTACAAATCTGGCATCAGAAATTGTAATTTTTAAAAAACAGGGAGGTGTCCTGGAGGCTGACCTGTTCTCTCACTGTTTTTTTAATATTCCATTTCTTAATGTCAGATATGTGTGTAGCGTTCTCTCATTTTTACTATTAGGTTTGGCCTATAGTTGGTGGTTCTTGGTTACAAGTCTGGCTATATCAATCCATTTTTTTTCTTTTCACTGACTGGGCATTTCAATCTGAGGAATACCCAAAGGAAATCCTTAAGTTATGAGTCTTTGTTCAAGGACTCGGAATACATGTAGTTGTATCGTAGGGCTTGGCTATGGATAATGGGTTCTCTGGTGTGTTCTGCTTGGAAGCTGGAAGTATGGAAGTATAACGGCAAGTAGCTTTCCTCTCTAAGGTTATGCTTACATGACCATTATGTACTTGCAGAGTCATGTGCAGAAAGTGTACCTGTTGTGTGCATTTGCTGAGATTGAATGCTTTTTGTGGATTACCTCAGCTCGAGCATGGTATGGGAAGCTTTTATGTAAAAATCCAATCCAAGGGTACAACAATCTTTGGGGGTGCATGCAAAATTCTTCTTCATGTAGCACTGAGAAGGTGCTTGTTATGTGGACCATGCACAGTCCAGAGGTGTTTTGTAGGGCTGTGCACAGACCCTTCACTTTGGACTGATTTGGACCCCATCCACTTTGCTTTGGATACCGATCCAAAGCGAGATTCGGATATCCAAATCATTCAGATCTGACATTTTTCCATTGACTTGCATTGAAAGACAGAAATGGACAGAACTTTTCCAATTTTCATGATAAATACATGAAATTTGGGCACCTGGCACCCATGGAGGTGATCCCACCTGCCCAATTTCAAACAGTTTGCCCAGTAATTTTTGTGCTAGGTACAGGTGAAATTTGATTTTTTTCAACAAAAGCTCTTGAAGCAAAGAGTTATAACTTTTCACTGTTTCCACAGAAGTGCATGAAATCTGAGAAACTGTCATGGAGGGGATTCTACCTGCCAAATTTCAGTCAGTTTTGCCTGGTAGTTCTTGTGCTAGGCACAGATAAAATGTGCCATTCTCGGAAACTCAAACCAATTATCATAAAGGGATAATCAGAGAAGTTCAGTGTTTTAGGAGTGATTAGGAGGAGGCGCTATCCCTAATCTCTGCTGTAGGTTTCTTTAAAGTGCAAATAACCCCTCTCCCATTTCCTATTCAGTTTCACAGTGGATGACCTCAGGCTCTCCTTGGCTGAACGGAATACAATACACATTACCTGGGAAAACAGACTGGCAGGCAGGCTGTCCTATGTTTTCCACACAAACTCTCAGAGCAAAGAGCTATAACTTCACTGGTTGCTCAGAAGTGCATGAAATCTAGGCAATGGGCAGCCCCAAGGCAAGACCCCAAAGATGCCTCATATTGGGCTTGTTTTGCCACACAGTGTAGTGTGGTTTAAATAATAGATGTTATATGTGTAGTGCTTTGCCCACTGTGTTTTGAAATGTGGACACGTGTAGTACTTTGCTTGACCACAACCCAAGCACATACAGACAGAGACACACAGACACACACAAGAGCAACAGAAAAGCAAATACAGAACTACCTACAAGCAAAGGGCTTGTTATTATTTTTTTGGTGTGGGGAGAGATACAGAGATCAAAAATGGGAAGGGAAGAAATACAGGAATTGAGAAGGGCAGGGAAGGGAAGGGCCAAGAAAAAGGAAAGAAAAGTACTTTTTAACATATTTTTGTGTGGGTGTTTAGAAGGATCTAGTATCAGGAATGTGTCTGAGCATGTGGAGATGTCTGGCAACTCATATTCGGAATCTGAATTGGAACAGCTAGAACAGAGGGAGGCACCCTCCCTAGGGAGCCCAGATATGGTGAGACTTTCTTCCCAAGACCTTGACACACAGATGGCCCAGGTTGAATGGCTCCCACATTCCTCCACTACAAGAACTCAGGGTTCGGAGGAGAAGGAGGAGGAGAGCAAGGGGTGTGGCTTGAGGGATGCTATGCTTCACAGAGTGAAGCAGGAAAAGTTAGGGGCAGGCTTCAGACATGCCACCATGTTGGCCACTCATAGAAGCCAACATAGGAGGACACCACCTAAGGGAGGGGAATCCCTACGAAGCAAGTCTGGCCGAGAAGTTCTTGCCCAAACTGCTGGCAACTTCTCTAACTTCCACTTTGTCTCCAGTATTGATATTGGTAGATGTGTGAATTAGCTGTTTCATTGCAGTCAGAGCATTTCCAAGATTATGAATGTGTAAAGTAGCTAGTCGTTAACTAATAAAGTAGCATTAGCCTGAAGCCTTGTTTCCTAGAGTGTGTTGATTGTGAAGAAGAACATAGGAATGTAACATCTTGCCAGAAAACTGCGAAGAAAGGGTTGACTCTAGAATGGCGGGGGGGGGGGCCAAAGGCCAAGGCAAGGCAAGGAAAAACTACTTTTAAAATATTTCTCTCGTGTATACACACACACACACACACACACACAAACGTACTATATATATTTCTAGGAAGACAGAGAAAACTAATAAGATAGTTGAATAATTCAGAAGTGGGGGGAGCCAAAATGCTGGACTGATTTGCTTTGGATCGCACCAAGGTGCCCCTGAAGCACCCAGATTCACTTTGGGATTCGGATTCGATACTGAAGCAATGTACAACCCTAGTGTTTTGGATAGA